>NW_027175249.1:5000000-6250000 GCF_028021215.1 Eschrichtius robustus | reverse complement strand
CAGGGGTCATGGGGCCTTGTGATCACACGGCCATGGAACATTATGATGACAAGAATTCTGGAGCATTGTGATAAAAAGGGCATGGACCATTGTGATGAGAGGGGCCAAGGAGCATTCTGATGACAACGGCATGGAGCATTGTGATGACCAGGGTCATCGAGCATTGTGATGACAGTGGTCATGAAGCATTGTGATGAATGTGGTCATGGATCATTGTGATGACAAGTGTCGTGGAGCATTGTGATGACAGGGCTCATAGAGCATTGTGATGACACGGTTATGGAATATTGTGATGACCAGAATTCTGTAGCAGTGTGATGAAAAGGGAATGGAGCATTGTGAGTACAGGGGTCATGGAGCATTGTGATGACAATTGTTCTAGAACATTGTGAAGACAGGGATCATGGAGCATAGTGATGAAAGGGGCCATGGAGCATTGTGATGACAGTCGTCATGGGACAATGTGTTGACAGTGGTCATGGAGCATTGTTAGAAAGGGAACATGGAGCAATTTGATTTCAGGGGCCATGAAAAATTGTGAATACATAGGCCATGGAGTATTCAGATGAATGTGGTCAAGGATCATTGTGACGACAAGTGTCCTGGAATATTGTGATGACACGGTTCATGGAGCATTGCGATGACAAGGGCAATGGAGAAATGTGAAGACAGGTGTCATGGGGCATTGTGATGACAGTGGTCATCTAGAATTGTGAAGAAACATATCATGGAACACTGGGATGACAGGGGCCATGGAGCATTGTGATGACAGGGGTCATGGGGCATTGTGATGACACGGCCATGGAACATTATGATGACAAGAATTCTGGAGCATTGTGATAAAAAGGGCATGGACCATTGTGATTAGAGGGGCCAAGGAGCATTCTGATGACAACGGCATGGAGCATTGTGATGACAAGTGTCATCGAGCATTGTGATGACAGTGGTCATGAAGCATTGTGATGAATGTGGTCATGGATCATTGTGATGACAAGTGTCGTGGAGCATTGTGATGACAGGGGTCATAGAGCATTGTGATGACACGGTTATGGAATACTGTGATGACCAGAATTCTGTAGCACTGTGATGAAAAGGGAATGGAGCATTGTGATTACAGGGGTCATGGAGCATTGTGATGACAATTGTTCTAGAACATTGTGATGACAGGGATCATGGAGCATAGTGATGAAAGGGGCCATGGAGCATTGTGATGACAGGCCTCATGGGACATTGTGTTGACAGTGGTCATGGAGCATTGTTAGAAAGGGAACATGGAGCAATTTGATTTCAGGGGCCATGAAAAATTGTGAATACATAGACCATGGAGTATTCAGATGAATGTGGTCAATGATCATTGTGATGAAAAGTGTCCTGGAATATTGTGATGACACGGATTATGGAGTATTGCGATGACAAGGGCCATGGCGAAATGTAAAGTCAGGTGTCATGGGGCATTGTGATGACAGTGGTCATCTAGAATTGTGAAGAAAGATATCATGGAGCACTGGGATGACAGGGGCCATGGAGCATTGTGATGACAGGGGTCATGGGGCATTGTGATGACACGGCCATGGAACATTATGATGACAAGAATTCTGGAGCCTTGTGATAAAAAGGGCATGGACTATTCTGATTAGAGGGGCCAAGGAGCATTCTGATGACAACGGCATGGAGCATTGTGATGAAGAGGGTCATCGAGCATTGTGATGACAGTGGTCATGAAGCATTGTGATGAATGTGGTCATGGATCATTGTGATGACAAGTGTCGTGGAACATTGTGATGACAGGGGTCATAGAGCATTGTGATGACACGGTTATGGAATATTGTGATGACCAGAATTCTGTAGCACTGTGATGAAAAGGGAATGGAGCATTGTGATTACAGGGGTCATGGAGCATTTTGATGACAATAGTTTAGAACATTGTGAAGACAGGGATCATGGAGCATAGTGATGAAAGGGGCCATGGAGCATTGTGATGAAAATTGTTCTAGAGCATTGTGATGACAGGGATCATGGAGCATAGTGATGAAAGGGGCAGTGGAGCATTGTGTTGACAGGCGTCATGGAGCATTGTGATGACATGGGTCATAGAGCATTGTGATGACACGGTTATGGAATATTGTGATGACCAGAATTCTGTAGCACTGTGATGAAAAGGGAATGGAGCATTGTGATTACAGGGGTCATGGAGCATTGTGATGACAATTGTTCTAGAACATTGTGATGACAGGGATCATGGAGCATAGTGATGAAAGGGGCCATGGAGAATTGTGATGATAGGCGTCATGGGACATTGTGTTGACAGTGGTCATGGAGCATTGTTAGAAAGGGAACATGGAGCAATTTGATTTCAGGGGCCATGAAAAATTGTGAATACATAGGCCATGGAGTATTCAGATGAATGTGGTCAAGGATCATTGTGACGACAAGTGTCCTGGAATATTGTGATGACACGGTTCATGGAGCATTGCGATGACAAGGGCCATGGCGAAATGTGAAGACAGGTGTCATGGGGCATTGTGATGACAGTGGTCATCTACAATTGTGAAGAAAGATATCATGGAGCACTGGGATGACAGGGGCCATGGAGCATTGTGAGGAAATGGGTCATGGGGCATTGTGATGACATGGCCATGGAACATTATGATGACAAGAATTCTGGAGCATTGTGATAAAAAGGGCATGGACCATTGTGATTAGAGGGGCCAAGGAGCATTCTGATGACAACGGCATGGAGCATTGTGATGACAAGGGTCATCGAGCATTGTGATGACAGTGGTCATGAAGCATTGTGATGAATTTGGTTATGGATCACTGTGATGACAAGTGTCGTGGAGCATTGTGATGACAGGGGTCATAGAGCATTGTGATGACACGGTTATGGAATATTGTGATGACCAGAATTCTGTAGCACTGTGATGAAAAGGGAATGGAGCATTGTGATTAGAGGGTCATGGAGCATTGTGATGACAATTGTTCTAGAACATTGTGAAGACAGGGATCATGGAGCATAGTGATGAAAGGGGCCATGGAGCATTGTGATGACAGGCGTCATGGGACATTGTGTTGACAGTGGTCATGGAGCATTGTTAGAAAGGGAACATGGAGCAATTTGATTTCAGGGGCCATGAACAATTGTGAATACATAGGCCATGGAGTATTCAGATGAATGTGTTCAAGGATCATTGTGACGACAAGTGTCCTGGAATATTGTGATGACACAGTTCATGGAGCATTGCGATGACAAGGGCCATGGCGAAATGTGAAGACAGGTGTCATGGGGCATTGTGATGACAGTGGTCATCTAGAATTGTGAAGAAAAATATCATGGAGCACTGGGATGACAGGGGCCGTGGAGCATTGTGATGACAGGGGTCATGGGGCTTTGTGATGACACGGCCATGGAACATTATGATGACAAGAATTCTGGAGCATTGTGATAAATAGGGCATGGACCATTGTGATTAGAGGGGCCAAGGAGCATTCTGATGACAACGGCATGGAGCATTGTGATGACAAGGGTCATCGAGCATTGTAATGACAGTGGTCATGAAGCATTGTGATGAATGTGGTCATGGATCATTGTGATGACAAGTGTCGTGGAGCATTGTGATGACAGGGATCATAGAGCATTGTGATGACACGGTTATGGAATATTGTGATGACCAGAATTCTGTAGCACTGTGATGAAAAGGGAATGGAGCATTGTGATTACAGGGGTCATGGAGCATTGTGATGAAAATTGTTCTAGAACATTGTGATGACAGGGATCATGGAGCATAGTGATGAAAGGGGCCATGAAGCATTGTGATGACAGGCGTCATGGGGCAATGTGATGACACGGCCATGGAACATTATGATGACCAGAATTCTGTACCACAGTGATGAAAAGGGAATGGAGCATTGTGATTACAGGGGTCGTGGAGCATTTTGATGACAATTGTTTAGAACATTGTGAAGACAGGGATCATGGAGCATAGTGATGAAAGGGGCCATGGAAAATTGTGATGATAGGCGTCATGGGACATTGTGTTGACAGTGGTCATGGAGCATTGTTAGAAAGGGAACATGGAGCAATTTGATTTCAGGGGCCATGAAAAATTGTGAATACATAGGCCATGGAGTATTCAGATGAATGTGGTCAAGGATCATTGTGACGAGAAGTGTCCTGGAATATTGTGATGACACGGTTCATGGAGCATTGCGATGACAAGGGCCATGGCGAAATGTGAAGACAGGTGTCATGGGGCATTGTGATGACAGTGGTCATCTACAATTGTGAAGAAAGATATCATGGAGCACTGGGATGACAGGGGCCATGGAGCATTGTGAGGAAATGGGTCATGGGGCATTGTGATGACACGGCCATGGAACATTATGATGACAAGAATTCTGGAGCATTGTGATAAAAAGGGCATGGACCATTGTGATTAGAGGGGCAAAGGAGCATTCTGATGACAACGGCATGGAGCATTGTGATGACAGGTGTCATCGAGGATTGTGATGACAGTGGTCATGAAGCATTGTGATGAATGTGGTCATGGATCATTGTGATGACAAGTGTCGTGGAGCATTGTGATTACAGGGGTCATAGAGCATTGTGATGACACGGTTATGGAATATTGTGATGACCAGAATTCTGTAGCACTGTGATGAAAAGGGAATGGAGCATTGTGAGTACAGGGGTCATGGAGCATTGTGATGACAATTGTTCTAGAATATTGTGAAGACAGGGATCATGGAGCATAGTGATGAAAGGGGCCATGGAGCATTGTGATGACAGTCGTCATGGGACAATGTGTTGACAGTGGTCATGGAGCATTGTTAGAAAGGGAACATGGAGCAATTTGATTTCAGGGGCCATGAAAAATTGTGAATACATAGGCCATGGAGTATTCAGATGAATGTGGTCAAGGATCATTGTGACGAAAAGTGTCCTGGAATATTGTGATGACACGGTTCATGGAGCATTGCGATGACAAGGGCCATGGCGAAATGTGAAAACAGGTGTCATGGGGCATTGTGATGACAGTGGTCATCTAGAATTGTGAAGAAAGATATCATGGAGCACTGGGATGACAGGGGCCATGGAGCATTGTGATGACAGGGGTCATGGGGCATTGTGATGACACGGCCATGGAACATTATGATGACAAGAATTCTGGAGCATTGTGATAAAAAGGGCATGGACCATTGTGATTAGAGGGGCCAAGGAGCATTCTGATGACAACGTCATGGAGCATTGTGATGACAATGGTCATCGAGCATTGTGATGACAGTGGTTATAAAGCATTGTGATGAATGTGGTCATGGATCATTGTGATGACAAGTGTCGTGGAGCATTGTGATGACAGGGGTCATAGAGCATTGTGATGACACGGTTATGGAATATTGTGATGACCAGAATTCTGTAGCACTGTGATGAAAAGGGAATGGAGCATTGTGATTACAGCGGTCATGGAGCATCGTGATGACAATTGTTCTAGAACATTGTGAAGACAGGGATCATGGAGCATAGTGATGAAAGGGGCCATGGAGCATTGTGATGACAGGCGTCATGGGACAATGTGTTGACAGTGGTCATGGAGCATTGTTAGAAAGGGAACATGGAGCAATTTGATTTCAGGGGCCATGAAAAATTGTGAATACATAGGCCATGGAGTATTCAGATGAATGTGGTCAAGGATCATTGTGATGAAAAATGTCGTGGAATATTGTGATGACACGGTTCATGGAGCAATGCGATGACAAGGGCCATGGCGAAATGTGAAGACAGGTGTCATGGGACATTGTGATGACAGTGGTCATCTAGAATTGTGAAGAAAGATATCATGGAGCACTGGGATGACAGGGGCCATGGAGCATTGTGATGACAGGGGTCATGGGGCCTTGTGATCACACGGCCATGGAACATTATGATGACAAGAATTCTGGAGCATTGTGATAAAAAGGGCATGGACCATTGTGATGAGAGGGGCCAAGGAGCATTCTGATGACAACGGCATGGAGCATTGTGATGACCAGGGTCATCGAGCATTGTGATGACAGTGGTCATGAAGCATTGTGATGAATGTGGTCATGGATCATTGTGATGACAAGTGTCGTGGAGCATTGTGATGACAGGGCTCATAGAGCATTGTGATGACACGGTTATGGAATATTGTGATGACCAGAATTCTGTAGCAGTGTGATGAAAAGGGAATGGAGCATTGTGAGTACAGGGGTCATGGAGCATTGTGATGACAATTGTTCTAGAACATTGTGAAGACAGGGATCATGGAGCATAGTGATGAAAGGGGCCATGGAGCATTGTGATGACAGTCGTCATGGGACAATGTGTTGACAGTGGTCATGGAGCATTGTTAGAAAGGGAACATGGAGCAATTTGATTTCAGGGGCCATGAAAAATTGTGAATACATAGGCCATGGAGTATTCAGATGAATGTGGTCAAGGATCATTGTGACGACAAGTGTCCTGGAATATTGTGATGACACGGTTCATGGAGCATTGCGATGACAAGGGCAATGGAGAAATGTGAAGACAGGTGTCATGGGGCATTGTGATGACAGTGGTCATCTAGAATTGTGAAGAAACATATCATGGAACACTGGGATGACAGGGGCCATGGAGCATTGTGATGACAGGGGTCATGGGGCATTGTGATGACACGGCCATGGAACATTATGATGACAAGAATTCTGGAGCATTGTGATAAAAAGGGCATGGACCATTGTGATTAGAGGGGCCAAGGAGCATTCTGATGACAACGGCATGGAGCATTGTGATGACAAGTGTCATCGAGCATTGTGATGACAGTGGTCATGAAGCATTGTGATGAATGTGGTCATGGATCATTGTGATGACAAGTGTCGTGGAGCATTGTGATGACAGGGGTCATAGAGCATTGTGATGACACGGTTATGGAATACTGTGATGACCAGAATTCTGTAGCACTGTGATGAAAAGGGAATGGAGCATTGTGATTACAGGGGTCATGGAGCATTGTGATGACAATTGTTCTAGAACATTGTGATGACAGGGATCATGGAGCATAGTGATGAAAGGGGCCATGGAGCATTGTGATGACAGGCCTCATGGGACATTGTGTTGACAGTGGTCATGGAGCATTGTTAGAAAGGGAACATGGAGCAATTTGATTTCAGGGGCCATGAAAAATTGTGAATACATAGACCATGGAGTATTCAGATGAATGTGGTCAATGATCATTGTGATGAAAAGTGTCCTGGAATATTGTGATGACACGGATTATGGAGTATTGCGATGACAAGGGCCATGGCGAAATGTAAAGTCAGGTGTCATGGGGCATTGTGATGACAGTGGTCATCTAGAATTGTGAAGAAAGATATCATGGAGCACTGGGATGACAGGGGCCATGGAGCATTGTGATGACAGGGGTCATGGGGCATTGTGATGACACGGCCATGGAACATTATGATGACAAGAATTCTGGAGCCTTGTGATAAAAAGGGCATGGACTATTCTGATTAGAGGGGCCAAGGAGCATTCTGATGACAACGGCATGGAGCATTGTGATGAAGAGGGTCATCGAGCATTGTGATGACAGTGGTCATGAAGCATTGTGATGAATGTGGTCATGGATCATTGTGATGACAAGTGTCGTGGAACATTGTGATGACAGGGGTCATAGAGCATTGTGATGACACGGTTATGGAATATTGTGATGACCAGAATTCTGTAGCACTGTGATGAAAAGGGAATGGAGCATTGTGATTACAGGGGTCATGGAGCATTTTGATGACAATAGTTTAGAACATTGTGAAGACAGGGATCATGGAGCATAGTGATGAAAGGGGCCATGGAGCATTGTGATGAAAATTGTTCTAGAGCATTGTGATGACAGGGATCATGGAGCATAGTGATGAAAGGGGCAGTGGAGCATTGTGTTGACAGGCGTCATGGAGCATTGTGATGACATGGGTCATAGAGCATTGTGATGACACGGTTATGGAATATTGTGATGACCAGAATTCTGTAGCACTGTGATGAAAAGGGAATGGAGCATTGTGATTACAGGGGTCATGGAGCATTGTGATGACAATTGTTCTAGAACATTGTGATGACAGGGATCATGGAGCATAGTGATGAAAGGGGCCATGGAGAATTGTGATGATAGGCGTCATGGGACATTGTGTTGACAGTGGTCATGGAGCATTGTTAGAAAGGGAACATGGAGCAATTTGATTTCAGGGGCCATGAAAAATTGTGAATACATAGGCCATGGAGTATTCAGATGAATGTGGTCAAGGATCATTGTGACGACAAGTGTCCTGGAATATTGTGATGACACGGTTCATGGAGCATTGCGATGACAAGGGCCATGGCGAAATGTGAAGACAGGTGTCATGGGGCATTGTGATGACAGTGGTCATCTACAATTGTGAAGAAAGATATCATGGAGCACTGGGATGACAGGGGCCATGGAGCATTGTGAGGAAATGGGTCATGGGGCATTGTGATGACACGGCCATGGAACATAATGATGACAAGAATTCTGGAGCATTGTGATAAAAAGGGCATGGACCATTGTGATTAGAGGGGCCAAGGAGCATTCTGATGACAACGGCATGGAGCATTGTGATGACAAGGGTCATCGAGCATTGTGATGACAGTGGTCATGAAGCATTGTGATGAATTTGGTTATGGATCACTGTGATGACAAGTGTCGTGGAGCATTGTGATGACAGGGGTCATAGAGCATTGTGATGACACGGTTATGGAATATTGTGATGACCAGAATTCTGTAGCACTGTGATGAAAAGGGAATGGAGCATTGTGATTAGAGGGTCATGGAGCATTGTGATGACAATTGTTCTAGAACATTGTGAAGACAGGGATCATGGAGCAGAGTGATGAAAGGGGCCATGGAGCATTGTGATGACAGGCGTCATGGGGCAATGTGATGACACGGCCATGGAATATTGTGATGACCAGAATTCTGTAGCACTGTGATGAAAAGGGAATGGAGCATTGTGAGTACAGGGGTCATGGAGCATTGTGATGACAATTGTTCTAGAATATTGTGAAGACAGGGATCATGGAGCATAGTGATGAAAGGGGCCATGGAGCATTGTGATGACAGTCGTCATGGGACAATGTGTTGACAGTGGTCATGGAGCATTGTTAGAAAGGGAACATGGAGCAATTTGATTTCAGGGGCCATGAAAAATTGTGAATACATAGGCCATGGAGTATTCAGATGAATGTGGTCAAGGATCATTGTGACGAAAAGTGTCCTGGAATATTGTGATGACACGGTTCATGGAGCATTGCGATGACAAGGGCCATGGCGAAATGTGAAAACAGGTGTCATGGGGCATTGTGATGACAGTGGTCATCTAGAATTGTGAAGAAAGATATCATGGAGCACTGGGATGACAGGGGCCATGGAGCATTGTGATGACAGGGGTCATGGGGCATTGTGATGACACGGCCATGGAACATTATGATGACAAGAATTCTGGAGCATTGTGATAAAAAGGGCATGGACCATTGTGATTAGAGGGGCCAAGGAGCATTCTGATGACAACGTCATGGAGCATTGTGATGACAATGGTCATCGAGCATTGTGATGACAGTGGTTATAAAGCATTGTGATGAATGTGGTCATGGATCATTGTGATGACAAGTGTCGTGGAGCATTGTGATGACAGGGGTCATAGAGCATTGTGATGACACGGTTATGGAATATTGTGATGACCAGAATTCTGTAGCACTGTGATGAAAAGGGAATGGAGCATTGTGATTACAGCGGTCATGGAGCATCGTGATGACAATTGTTCTAGAACATTGTGAAGACAGGGATCATGGAGCATAGTGATGAAAGGGGCCATGGAGCATTGTGATGACAGGCGTCATGGGACAATGTGTTGACAGTGGTCATGGAGCATTGTTAGAAAGGGAACATGGAGCAATTTGATTTCAGGGGCCATGAAAAATTGTGAATACATAGGCCATGGAGTATTCAGATGAATGTGGTCAAGGATCATTGTGACGACAAGTGTCCTGGAATATTGTGATGACACGGTTCATGGAGCATTGCGATGACAAGGGCAATGGAGAAATGTGAAGACAGGTGTCATGGGGCATTGTGATGACAGTGGTCATCTAGAATTGTGAAGAAAGATATCATGGAGCACTGGGATGACAGGGGCCATGGAGCATTGTGATGACAGGGGTCATGGGGCATTGTGATGCCACGGCCATGGAACATTATGAGGACAAGTATTCTGGAGCATTGTGATAAAAAGGGCATGGACCATTGTGATTAGAGGGGCCAAGGAGCATTCTGATGACAACGGCATGGAGCATTGTGATGACCAGGGTCATCGAGCATTGTGATGACAGTGGTCATGAAGCATTGTGATGAATGTGGTCATGGAACATTGTGATGACAAGTGTCGTGGAGCATTGTGATGACAGGGGTCAGAGAGCATTGTGATGACACGGTTATGGAATATTGTGATGACCAGAATTCTGTAGCACTGTGATGAAAAGGGAATGGAGCATTGTGATTACAGCGGTCATGGAGCATTGAGATGACAATTGTTCTAGAACATTGTGAAGACAGGTATCATGGAGCATAGTGATGAAAGGGGCCATGGAGCATTGTGATGACAGGCGTCATGGGACAATGTGTTGACAGTGGTCATGGAGCATTGTTAGAAAGGGAACATGGAGCAATTTGATTTCAGGGGCCATGAAAAATTGTGAATACATAGGCCATGGAATATTCAGATGAATGTGGTCAAGGATCATTGTGACGACAAGTGTCCTGGAATATTGTGATGACACGGTTCATGGAGCATTGCGATGACAAGGGCAATGGAGAAATGTGAAGACAGGTGTCATGGAGCATTGTGATGACAGTGGTCATCTAGAATTGTGAAGAAAGATATCATGGAGCACTGGGATGACAGGGGCCATGGAGCATTGTGATGACAGGGGTCATGGGGCATTGTGATGACACGGCCATGGAACATTATGATGACAAGAAATCTGGAGCATTGTGATAAAAAGGGCATGGACCATTGTGATTAGAGGGGCCAAGGAGCATTCTGATGACAACGGCATGGAGCATTGTGATGACAAGTGTCATCGAGCATTGTGATGACAGTGGTCATGAAGCATTGTGATGAATGTGGTCATGGATCATTGTGATGACATGTGTCGTGGAGCATTGTGATGACAGGGGTCATAGAGCATTGTGATGACACGGTTATGGAATATTGTGATGACCAGAATTCTGTAGCACTGTGATGAAAAGGGAATGGAGCATTGTGAGTACAGGGGTCATGGAGCATTGTGATGACAATTGTTCTAGAACATTGTGAAGACAGGGATCATGGAGCATAGTGATGAAAGGGGACATGGAGCATTGTGATGACAGGCGTCATGGGATAATGTGTTGACAGATGTCATGGAGCATTGTTAGAAAGGGAACATGGAACAATTTGATTTCAGGGGCCATGAAAAATTGTGAATACATAGGCCATGGAGTATTCAGATGAATGTGGTCAAGGATCATTGTGACAAAATGTGTCCTGGAATATTGTGATGACACGGTTCATGGAGCATTGCGATGACAAGGGCCATGGCGAAATGTGAAGACAGGTGTCATGGGGCATTGTGATGACAGTGGTCATCTAGAATTGTGAAGAAAGATATCATGGAGCACTGGGATGACAGGGGCCATGGAGCATTGTGATGACAGGGGTCATGGGGCATTGTGATGACACGGCCATGGAACATTATGATGACAAGAATTCTGGAGCATTGTGATAAAAAGGGCATGGACCATTGTGATTAGAGGGGCCAAGGAGCATTCTGATGACAACGGCATGGAGCATTGTGATGACAAGTGTCATCGAGCATTCTGATGACAGTGGTCATGAAGCATTGTGATGAATGTGGTCATGGATCATTGTGATGACAAGTGTCGTGGAGCATTGTGATGACAGGGGTCATAGAGCATTGTGATGACACGGTTATGGAATACTGTGATGACCAGAATTCTGTAGCACTGTGATGAAAAGGGAATGGAGCATTGTGATTACAGGGGTCATGGAGCATTTTGAGGACAATTGTTCTAGAACATTGTGATGACAGGGATCATGGAGCATAGTGATGAAAGGGGACATGGAGCATTGTGATGACAGGCGTCATTGGGCAATGTGTTGACAGTGGTCATGGAGCATAGTTAGAAAGGGAACATTGAGCAATTTGATTTCAGGGGCCATGAAAAATTGTGAATACATAGGCTATGGAGAATTCAGATGATTGTGGTCAAGGATTATTGTGATGAAAAGTGTCCTGGAATATTGTGATGACACGGTTCATGGAGCATTGCGATGACAAGGGCCATGGCGAAATGTGAAGACAGGTGTCATGGGGCATTGTGATGACAGTGGTCATCTACAATTGTGAAGAAAGATATCATGGAGCACTGGGATGACAGGGGCCATGGAGCATTGTGATGACAGGGGTCATGGGGCATTGTGATGACACGGCCATGGAACATTATGAGGACAAGAATTCTGGAGCATTGTGATAAAAAGGGCATGGACCATTGTGATTAGGGGGGCCAAGGAGCATTCTGATGACAACGGCATGGAGCATTGTGATGACAAGTGTCATCGAGCATTGTGATGACAGTGGTCATGAAGCATTGCGATGAATGTGGTCATGGATCATTGTGATGACAAGTGTCGTGGAGCATTGTGATGACAGGGGTCATAGAGCATTGTGATGACATGGTTATGGAATACTGTGATGACCAGAATTCTGTAGCACTGTGATGAAAAGGGAATGGAGCATTGTGATTACAGGGGTCATGGAGCATTGTGATGACAATTGTTCTAGAACATTGTGATGACAGGGATCATGGAGCATAGTGATGAAAGGGGCCATGGAGCATTGTAATGACAGGCGTCATGGGACATTGTGTTGACAGTGGTCATGGAGCATTGTTAGAAATGGAACATGGAGCAATTTGATTTCAGGGGCCATGAAAAATTGTGAATACATAGGCCATGGAGTATTCAGATGAATGTGGTCAAGGATCAGTGTAACGAAAAGTGTCCTGGAATATTGTGATGACACGGTTCATGGAGCATTGCGATGACAAGGGCCATAGCGAAATGTGAACACAGGTGTCATGGGGCATTGTGATGACAGTGCTGATCTAGAATTGTGAAGAAAGATATCATGGAGCACTGGGATGACAGGGGTCATGGGACATTTTGATGACACGGCCATGGAACATTATGATGACAAGAATTCTGGAGCATTGTGATAAAAGGGCATGAACCATTGTGATTAGAGGGGCCAAGGAGCATTCTGATGACAATGGCATGGAGCATTGTGATGAGAAGGGTCATCGAGCATTGTGATGACAGTGGTCATGAAGCATTGTGATGAATGTGGTCATGGATCATTGTGATGACAAGTGTCGTGGAGCAATGTGATGACAGGGGTCATAGAGCATTGTGATGACATGGTTACGGAATATTGTGATGACCAGAATTCTGTAGCACTGTGATGAAAAGTGAATGGAGCATTGTGATTACAGGGGTCATGGAGCATTGTGATGACAATTGTTCTAGAACATTGTGAAGACAGGAATCATGGAGCATAGTGATGAAACGGGCCAAGGAGCATTGTGATGACAGGCGTCATGGGACATTGTGTTGACAGTGGTCTTGGATCATTGTTAGAAAGGGAACATGGAGCAATTTGATTTCAGGGGCCATGAAAAATTGTGAATACATAGGCCATGGAGTATTCAGATGAATGTGGTCAAGGATCATTGTGATGAAAAATGTCGTGGAATATTGTGATGACACGGTTCATGGAGCATTGAGATGACAAGGGCCATGGCGAAATGTGAAGACAGGTGTCATGGGACATTGTGATGACAGTGGTCATCTAGAATTGTGAAGAAAGATATCATGGAGCACTGGGATGACAGGGGCCATGGAGCATTGTGATGACAGGGGTCATGGGGCATTGTGATCACACGGCCATGGAACATTATGATGACAAGAATTCTGGAGCATTGTGATAAAAAGGGCATGGACCATTGTGATTAGAGGGGCCAAGGAGCATTCTGATGACAACGTCATGGAGCATTGTGATGACAATGGTCATCGAGCATTGTGATGACAGTGGTTATAAAGCATTGTGATGAATGTGGTCATGGATCATTGTGATGACAAGTGTCGTGGAGCATTGTGATGACAGGGGTCATAGAGCATTGTGATGACACGGTTATGGAATATTGTGATGACCAGAATTCTGTAGCACTGTGATGAAAAGGGAATGGAGCATTGTGATTACAGCGGTCATGGAGCATTGTGATGACAATTGTTCTAGAACATTGTGAAGACAGGGATCATGGAGCATAGTGATGAAAGGGGCCATGGAGCATTGTGATGACAGGCGTCATGGGACAATGTGTTGACAGTGGTCATGGAGCATTGTTAGAAAGGGAACATGGAGCAATTTGATTTCAGGGGCCATGAAAAATTGTGAATACATAGGCCATGGAGTATTCAGATGAATGTGGTCAAGGATCATTGTGACGACAAGTGTCCTGGAATATTGTGATGACACGGTTCATGGAGCATTGCGATGACAAGGGCAATGGAGAAATGTGAAGACAGGTGTCATGGGGCATTGTGATGACAGTGGTCATCTAGAATTGTGAAGAAAGATATCATGGAGCACTGGGATGACAGGGGCCATGGAGCATTGTGATGACAGGGGTCATGGGGCATTGTGATGCCACGGCCATGGAACATTATGAGGACAAGTATTCTGGAGCATTGTGATAAAAAGGGCATGGACCATTGTGATTAGAGGGGCCAAGGAGCATTCTGATGACAACGGCATGGAGCATTGTGATGACCAGGGTCATCGAGCATTGTGATGACAGTGGTCATGAAGCATTGTGATGAATGTGGTCATGGAACATTGTGATGACAAGTGTCGTGGAGCATTGTGATGACAGGGGTCAGAGAGCATTGTGATGACACGGTTATGGAATATTGTGATGACCAGAATTCTGTAGCACTGTGATGAAAAGGGAATGGAGCATTGTGATTACAGCGGTCATGGAGCATTGAGATGACAATTGTTCTAGAACATTGTGAAGACAGGTATCATGGAGCATAGTGATGAAAGGGGCCATGGAGCATTGTGATGACAGGCGTCATGGGACAATGTGTTGACAGTGGTCATGGAGCATTGTTAGAAAGGGAACATGGAGCAATTTGATTTCAGGGGCCATGAAAAATTGTGAATACATAGGCCATGGAATATTCAGATGAATGTGGTCAAGGATCATTGTGACGACAAGTGTCCTGGAATATTGTGATGACACGGTTCATGGAGCATTGCGATGACAAGGGCAATGGAGAAATGTGAAGACAGGTGTCATGGAGCATTGTGATGACAGTGGTCATTTAGAATTGTGAAGAAAGATATCATGGAGCACTGGGATGACAGGGGCCATGGAGCATTGTGATGACAGGGGTCATGGGGCATTGTGATGACACGGCCATGGAACATTATGATGACAAGAATTCTGGAGCATTGTGATAAAAAGGGCATGGACCATTGTGATTAGAGGGGCCAAGGAGCATTCTGATGACAACGGCATGGAGCATTGTGATG
This sequence comes from Eschrichtius robustus, assembly GCF_028021215.1. Taxonomy (NCBI): domain Eukaryota; kingdom Metazoa; phylum Chordata; class Mammalia; order Artiodactyla; family Eschrichtiidae; genus Eschrichtius; species Eschrichtius robustus. The sequence continues at coordinate 6,234,282 of NW_027175249.1, read as the reverse complement.
ACAAGTGTCATCGAGCATTGTGATGACAGTGGTCATGAAGCATTGTGATGAATGTGGTCATGGATCATTGTGATGACATGTGTCGTGGAGCATTGTGATGACAGGGGTCATAGAGCATTGTGATGACACGGTTATGGAATATTGTGATGACCAGAATTCTGTAGCACTGTGATGAAAAGGGAATGGAGCATTGTGAGTACAGGGGTCATGGAGCATTGTGATGACAATTGTTCTAGAACATTGTGAAGACAGGGATCATGGAGCATAGTGATGAAAGGGGACATGGAGCATTGTGATGACAGGCGTCATGGGACAATGTGTTGACAGTGGTCATGGAGCATTGTTAGAAAGGGAACATGGAACAATTTGATTTCAGGGGCCATGAAAAATTGTGAATACATAGGCCATGGAGTATTCAGATGAATGTGGTCAAGGATCATTGTGACAAAATGTGTCCTGGAATATTGTGATGACACGGTTCATGGAGCATTGCGATGACAAGGGCCATGGCGAAATGTGAAGACAGGTGTCATGGGGCATTGTGATGACAGTGGTCATCTAGAATTGTGAAGAAAGATATCATGGAGCACTGGGATGACAGGGGCCATGGAGCATTGTGATGACAGGGGTCATGGGGCATTGTGATGACACGGCCATGGAACATTATGATGACAAGAATTCTGCAGCATTGTGATAAAAAGGGCATGGACCATTGTGATTAGAGGGGCCAAGGAGCATTCTGATGACAACGGCATGGAGCATTGTGATGACAAGTGTCATCGAGCATTGTGATGACAGTGGTCATGAAGCATTGTGATGAATGTGGTCATGGATCATTGTGATGACAAGTGTCGTGGAGCATTGTGATGACAGGGGTCATAGAGCATTGTGATGACACGGTTATGGAATACTGTGATGACCAGAATTCTGTAGCACTGTGATGAAAAGGGAATGGAGCATTGTGATTACAGGGGTCATGGAGCATTTTGATGACAATTGTTCTAGAACATTGTGATGACAGGGATCATGGAGCATAGTGATGAAAGGGGACATGGAGCATTGTGATGACAGGCGTCATTGGGCAATGTGTTGACAGTGGTCATGGAGCATAGTTAGAAATGGAACATGGAGCAATTTGATTTCAGGGGCCATGAAAAATTGTGAATACATAGGCCATGGAGTATTCAGATGAATGTGGTCAAGGATCAGTGTAACGAAAAGTGTCCTGGAATATTGTGATGACACGGTTCATGGAGCATTGCGATGACAAGGGCCATAGCGAAATGTGAACACAGGTGTCATGGGGCATTGTGATGACAGTGGTGATCTAGAATTGTGAAGAAAGATATCATGGAGCACTGGGATGACAGGGGTCATGGGACATTGTGATGACACGGCCATGGAACATTATGATGAAAAGAATTCTGGAGCATTGTGATAAAAGGGCATGGACCATTGTGATTAGAGGGGCCAAGGAGCATTCTGATGACAATGGCATGGAGCATTGTGATGAGAAGGGTCATCGAGCATTGTGATGACAGTGGTCATGAAGCATTGTGATGAATGTGGTCATGGATCATTGTGATGACAAGTGTCGTGGAGCATTGTGATGACAGGGGTCATAGAGCATTGTGATGAAACGGTTATGGAATATTGTGATGACCAGAATTCTGTAGCACTGTGATGAAAAGGGAATGGAGCATTGTGAGTACAGGGGTCATGGAGCATTGTGATGACAATTGTTCTAGAACATTGTGAAGACAGGGATCATGGAGCATAGTGATGAAAGGGGCCATGGAGCATTGTGATGACAGTCGTCATGGGACAATGTGTTGACAGTGGTCATGGAACATTGTTAGAAAGGGAACATGGAACAATTTGATTTCAGGGGCCATGAAAAATTGTGAATACATAGGCCATGGAGTATTCAGATGAATGTGGTCAAGGATCATTGTGACGACAAGTGTCCTGGAATATTGTGATGACACGGTTCATGGAGCATTGCGATGACAAGGGCCATGGCGAAATGTGAAGACAGGTGTCATGGGGCATTGTGATGACAGTGGTCATCTACAATTGTGAAGAAAGATATCATGGAGCCCTGGGATGACAGGGGCCATGGAGCATTGTGATGACAGGGGTTATGGGGCATTGTGATGACACGGCCATGGAACATTATGAGGACAAGAATTCTGGAGCATTGTGATAAAAAGGGCATGGACCATTGTGATTAGAGGGGCCAAGGAGCATTCTGATGACAACGGCATGGAGCATTGTGATGACCAGGGTCATCGAGCATTGTGATGACAGTGGTCATGAAGCATTGTGATGAATGTTGTCATGGATCATTGTGATGACAAGTGTCGTGGAGCATTGTGATGACAGGGGTCGGAGAGCATTGTGATGACACGGTTATGGAATATTGTGATGACCAGAATTCTGTAGCACTGTGATGAAAAGGGAATGGAGCATTGTGATTACAGCGGTCATGGAGCATTGTGATGACAATTGTTCTAGAACATTGTGAAGACAGGGATCATGGAGCCTAGTGATGAAAGGGGCCATGGAGCATTGTGATGACAGGCGTCATGGGACAATGTGTTGACAGTGGTCATGGAGCATTGTTAGAAAGGGAACATGGAGCAATTTGATTTCAGGGGCCATGAAAAATTGTGAATACATAGGCCATGGAGTATTCAGATGAATGTGGTCAAGGATCATTGTGACGAAAAGTGTCCTGGAATATTGTGATGACACGGTTCATGGAGCATTGCGATGACAAGGGCCATGGCGAAATGTGAAGACAGGTGTCATGGGGCATTGTGATGACAGTGGTCATCTAGAATTGTGAAGAAAGATATCATGGAGCACTGGGATGACAGGGGCCATGGAGCATTGTGATGACAAGGGGTCATGGGGCATTGTGATGACACGGCCATGGAACATTATGATGACAAGAATTCTGGAGCATTGTGATAAAAAGGGCATGGACCATTGTGATTAGAGGGGCCAAGGAGCATTCTGATGACAACGGCATGGAGCATTGTGATGACAAGGGTCATCGAGCATTGTGATGACAGTGGTCATGAAGCATTGTGATGAATTTGGTTATGGATCACTCTGATGACAAGTGTCGTGGAGCATTGTGATGACAGGGGTCATAGAGCATTGTGATGACACGGTTATGGAATATTGTGATGACCAGAATTCTGTAGCACTGTGATGAAAAGGGAATGGAGCATTGTGATTAGAGGGTCATGGAGCATTGTGATGACAATTGTTCTAGAACATTGTGAAGACAGGGATCATGGAGCAGAGTGATGAAAGGGGCCATGGAGCATTGTGATGACAGGCGTCATGGGGCAATGTGATGACACGGCCATGGAATATTATGATGACAAGAATTCTGGAGCATTGTGATAAAAAGGGCATGGACCATTGTGATTAGAGGGGCCAAGGAGCATTCTGATGACAACGGCATGGAGCATTGTGATGACCAGGGTCATCGAGCATTGTGATGACAGTGGTCATGAAGCATTGTGATGAATGTGGTCATGCATCATTGTGATGACAAGTGCCGTGGAGCATTGTGATGACAGGGGTCATAGAGCATTGTGATGACACGGTTATGGAATATTGTGATGACCAGAATTCTGTACCACAGTGATGAAAAGGGAATGGAGCATTGTGATTACAGGGGTCATGGAGCATTTTGATGACAACTGTTTAGAACATTGTGAAGACAGGGATCATGGAGCATAGTGATGAAAGGGGCCATGGAGCATTGTGTTGACAGGCGTCATGGGACATTGTGTTGACAGTGGTCATGGAGCATTGTTAGAAAGAGAACATGGAGCAATTTGATTTCAGGGGCCATGAAAAATTGCGAATACATAGGCCATGGAGTATTCAGATGAATGTGGTCAAGGATCATTGTGACGAAAAGTGTCCTGGAATATTGTGATGACACGGTTCATGGAGCATTGCGATGACAAGGACCATGGCGAAATGTGAAGACAGGTGTCATGGGGCATTGTGATGACAGGGGTCATGGGGCATTGTGATGACACGGCCATAGAACATTATAATGACAAGAATTCTGGAGCATTGTGATAAACAGGGCATGGACCATTGTGATTAGAGGGACCAAGGAGCATTCTGATGACAACAGCATGGAGCATTGTGATGACAAGGGTCATCAAGCATTGTGATGACAGTGGTCATGAAGCATTGTGATGAATGTGGTCATGGATCATTGTGAAGACAAGTGTCGTGGAGCATTGTGATGACAGGGGTCATAGAGCATTGTGATGACACGGTTATGGAATATTGTGATGACCAGAATTCTGTAGCACTGTGATGAAAAGGGAATGGAGCATTGTGATTACAGCGGTCATGGAGCATTGTGATGACAATTGTTTTAGAACATTGTGAAGAAAGGGATCATGGAGCATAGTGATGAAAGGGGCCATGGAGCATTGTGATGACAGGCGTCATGGGACAATGTGTTGACAGTGGTCATGGAGCATTGTTAGAAAGGGAACATGGAGCAATTTGATTTCAGGGGCCATGAAAAATTGTGAATACATAGGCCATGGAGTATTCAGATGAATGTGGTCAAGGATCATTGTGACGAAAAGTGTCCTGGAATATTGTGATGACACGGTTCATGGAGCATTGTGATAACAATGGCCATGGCGAAATGTGAAAACAGGTGTCATGGGGCATTGTGATGACAGTGGTCATCTAGAATTGTGAAGAAAGATATCATGGAGCACTGGGATGACAGGGGCCATGGAGCATTGTGATGACAGGGGTCATGGGGCATTGTGATGACACGGCCATGGAACATTATGATGACTAGAATTCTGGAGCATTGTGATAAAAAGGGCATGGACCATTGTGATTAGAGGGGCCAAGGAGCATTCTGATGAAAACGGCATGGAGCATTGTGATGACAAGGGTCAACGAGCATTGTGATGACACTGGTCATGAAGCATTGTGATGAATGTGGTCATGGATCATTGTGATGACAAGTGTCGTGGAGCATTGTGATGACAGGGGTCATAGAGCATTGAGATGACACGGTTATGGAATATTGTGATGACCAGAATTCTGTAGCACTGTGATGAAAAGGGAATGGAGCATTGTGATTAAAGGGGTCATGGAGCATTGTGATGACAATTGTTCTAGAACATTGTGAAGACAGGAATCATGGAGCATAGTGATGAAAAGGGCCATGGAGCATTGTGATGACAGGCGTCATGGGACATTGTTTTGACAGTGGTCATGGAGCATAGTTAGAAAGTGAACATGGAGCAATTTGATTTCAGGGACCATGAAAAATTGTGAATACATAGGCTATGGAGTATTCAGATGATTGTGGTCAAGGATTATTGTGATGAAAAGTGTCCGGGAATATTGTGATGACACGGTTCATGGAGCATTGCGATGACAAGGGCCATGGCGAAATGTGAAGACAGGTGTCATGGGGCATTGTGATGACAGTGGTCATCTACAATTGTGAAGAAAGATATCATGGAGCACTGGGATGACAGGGGCCATGGAGGATTGTGAGGAAATGGGTCATGGGGCATTGTGATGACACGGCCATGGAACATTATGATGACCAGAATTCTGTACCACAGTGATGAAAAGGGAATGGAGCATTGTGATTACAGGGGTCATGGAGCATTTTGATGACAATTGTTTAGAACATTGTGAAGACAGGGATCATGGAGCATAGTGATGAAAGGGGCCATGGAGAATTGTGATGATAGGCGTCATGGGACATTGTGTTGACAGTGGTCATGGAGCATTGTTAGAAGGGGAACATGGAGCAATTTGATTTCAGGGGCCATGAAAAATTGTGAATACATAGGCCATGGAGTATTCAGATGAATGTGGTCAAGGATCATTGTGACGACAAGTGTCCTGGATTATTGTGATGACACGGTTCATGGAGCATTGCGATGACAAGGGCCATGGCGAAATGTGAAGACAGGTGTCATGGGGCATTGTGATGACAGTGGTCATCTACAATTGTGAAGAAAGATATCATGGAGCACTGGGATGACAGGGGCCATGGAGCATTGTGAGGAAATGGGTCATGGGGCATTGTGATGACACGGCCATGGAACATTATGATGACAAGAATTCTGGAGCATTGTGATAAAAAGGGCATGGACCATTGTGATTAGAGGGGCCAAGGAGCATTCTGATGACAACGGCATGGAGCATTGTGATGACAAGTGTCATCGAGCATTGTGATGACAGTGGTCATGAAGCATTGTGATGAATGTGGTCATGGATCATTGTGATGACAAGTGTCGTGGAGCATTGTGATGACAGGGGTCATAGAGCATTGTGATGACACGGTTATGGAATATTGTGATGACCAGAATTCTGTAGCACTGTGATGAAAAGGGAATGGAGCATTGTGAGTACAGGGGTCATGGAGCATTGTGATGACAATTGTTCTAGAACATTGTGAAGACAGGGATCATGGAGCATAGTGATGAAAGGGGCCATGGAGCATTGTGATGACAGTCGTCATGGGACAATGTGTTGACAGTGGTCATGGAACATTGTTAGAAAGGGAACATGGAACAATTTGATTTCAGGGGCCATGAAAAATTATGAATACATAGGCCGTGGAGTATTCAGATGAATGTGGTCAAGGATCATTGTGACGACAAGTGTCCTGGAATATTGCGATGACACGGTTCATGGAGCATTGCGATGAAAAGGGCAATGGAGAAATGTGAAGACAGGTGTCATGGGGCATTGTGATGACAGTGGTCATCTAGAATTGTGAAGAAAGATATCATGGAGCACTGGGATGACAGGGGCCATTGAGCATTGTGATGACAGGGGTCATGGGGCATTGTGATGACACGGCCATAGAACATTATGATGACAAGAATTCTGGAGCATTGTGATAAACAGGGCATGGACCATTGTGATTAGAGGGGCCAAGGAGCATTCTGATGACAACGTCATGGAGCATTGTGATGACAAGGGTCATCGAGCATTGTGATGACAGTGGTCATGAAGCATTGTGATGAATGTGGTCATGGATCATTGTGATGACAAGTGTCGTGGAGCATTGTGATGACAGGGATCATAGAGCATTGTGATGACATGGTTATGGAATATTGTGAAGACCAGAAATCATTAGCACAGTGATGAAAATGGAATGGAGCATTGTGATTACAGGGGTCATGGAGCATTGTGATGACAATTGTTCTAGAACATTGTGAAGACAGGGATCATGGAGCATAGTGATGAAAGGGGCAGTGGAGCATTGTGTTGACAGGCGTCATGGAGCATTGTGATGACAGGGGTCATAGAGCATTGTGATGACACGGTTATGGAATATTGTGGTGACCAGAATTCTGTAGCACTGTGATGAAAAGGGAATGGAGCATTGTGATTACAGGGGTCATGGAGCATTTTGATGACAATTGTTTAGAACATTGTGAAGACAGGGATCATGGAGCCTAGTGATGAAAGGGGCCATGGAGAATTGTGATGATAGGCGGCATGGGACATTGTGTTGACAGTGGTCATGGAGCATTGTTAGAAAGGGAACATGGAGCAATTTGATTTCAGTGGCCATGAAAAATTGTGAATGCATAGGCCATGGAGTATTCAGATGAATGTGGTCAAGGATCATTTTGACGACAAGTGTCCTGGAATATTGTGATGACAGGGTTCATGGAGCATTGCGATGACAAGGGCCATGGCGAAATGTGAAGACAGGTGTCATGGGGCATTGTGATGACAGTGGTCATCTAGAATTGTGAAGAAAGATATCATGGAGCACTGGGATGACAGGGGCCGTGGAGCATTGTGATGACAGGGGTCATGGGGCTTTGTGATGACACGGCCACGGAACATTATGATGACAATAATTCTGGAGCATTGTGATAAATAGGGCATGGACCATTGTGATTAGAGGGGCCAAGGAGCATTCTGATGACAACGGCATGGAGCATTGTGATGACAAGGGTCATCGAGCATTGTAATGACAGTGGTCATGAAGCATTGTGATGAATGTGGTCATGGATCATTGTGATGACAAGTGTCGTGGAGCATTGTGATGACAGGGGTCATAGAGCATTGTGATGACACGGTTATCGAATATTGTGATGACCAGAATTCTGTAGCACTGTGATGAAAAGGGAATGGAGCATTGTGATTAAAAGGGTCATGGAGCATTGTGATGAAAATTGTTCTAGAACATTGTGATGACAGGGATCATGGAGCATAGTGATGAAAGGGGCCATGAAGCATTGTGATGACAGGCGTCATGGGGCAATGTGATGACACGGCCATGGAACATTATAATGACCAGAATTCTGTACCACAGTGATGAAAAGGGAATGGAGCATTGTGATTACAGGGGTCATGGAGCATTTTGATGACAATTGTTTAGAACATTGTGAAGACAGGGATCATGGAGCATAGTGATGAAAGGGGCCATGGAGAATTGTGATGATAGGCGTCATGGGACATTGTGTTGACAGTGGTCATGGAGCATTGTTAAAAGGGGAACATGGAGCAATTTGATTTCAGGGGCCATGAAAAATTGTGAATACATAGGCCATGGAGTATTCAGATGAATGTGGTCAAGGATCATTGTGACGACAAGTGTCCTGGATTATTGTGATGACACGGTTCATGGAGCATTGCGATGACAAGGGCCATGGCGAAATGTGAAGACAGGTGTCATGGGGCATTGTGATGACAGTGGTCATCTACAATTGTGAAGAAAGATATCATGGAGCACTGGGATGACAGGGGCCATGGAGCATTGTGAGGAAATGGGTCATGGGGCATTGTGATGACACGGCCATGGAACATTATGATGACAAGAATTCTGGAGCATTGTGATAAAAAGGGCATGGACCATTGTGATTAGAGGGGCCAAGGAGCATTCTGATGACAACGGCATGGAGCATTGTGATGACAAGGGTCATCGAGCATTGTGATGACAGTGGTCATGAAGCATTGTGATGAATGTGGTCATGGATCATTGTGATGACAAGTGTCGTGGAGCATTGTGATGACAGGGGTCATAGAGCATTGTGATGACACGGTTATGGAATATTGTGATGACCAGAATTCTGTAGCACTGTGATGAAAAGGGAATGGAGCATTGTGAGTACAGGGGTCATGGAGCATTGTGATGACAATTGTTCTAGAACATTGTGAAGACAGGGATCATGGAGCATAGTGATGAAAGGGGCCATGGAGCATTGTGATGACAGTCGTCATGGGACAATGTGTTGACAGTGGTCATGGAACATTGTTAGAAAGGGAACATGGAACAATTTGATTTCAGGGGCCATGAAAAATTGTTAATATATAGGCCATGGAGTATTCAGATGAATGTGGTCAAGGATCATTGTGACGACAAGTGTCCTGGAATATTGCGATGACACGGTTCATGGAGCATTGCGATGACAAGGGCAATGGAGAAATGTGAAGACAGGTGTCATGGGGCATTGTGATGACAGTGGTCATCTAGAATTGTGAAGAAAGATATCATGGAGCACTGGGATGACAGGGGCCATTGAGCATTGTGATGACAGGTGTCATGGGGCATTGTGATGACACGGCCATAGAACATTATGATGACAAGAATTCTGGAGCATTGTGATAAACAGGGCATGGACCATTGTGATTAGAGGGGCCAAGGAGCATTCTGATGACAACGTCATGGAGCATTGTGATGACAAGGGTCATCGAGCATTGTGATGACAGTGGTCATGAAGCATTGTGATGAATGTGGTCATGGATCATTGTGATGACAAGTGTCGTGGAGCATTGTGATGACAGGGATCATAGAGCATTGTGATGACATGGTTATGGAATATTGTGATGACCAGAATTCTGTAGCACTGTGATGAAAAGGGAATGGAGCATTGTGAGTACAGGGGTCATGGAGCATTGTGATGACAATTGTTCTAGAACATTGTGAAGACAGGGATCATGGAGCATAGTGATGAAAGGGGCCATGGAGCATTGTGATGACAGGCGTCATGGGACAATGTGTTGACAGTGGTCATGGAGCATTGTTAGAAAGGGAACATGGAGCAATTTGATTTAAGGGGCCATGAAAAATTGTGAATACATAGGCCATGGAGTATTCAGATGAATGTGGTCAAGGATCATTGTGACAAAAAGTGTCCTGGAATATTGTGATGACACGGTTCATGGAGCATTGCGATGACAAGGGCCATGGCGAAATGTGAAGACAGGTGTCATGGGGCATTGTGATGACAGTGGTCATCTAGAATTGTGAAGAAAGATATCATGGAGCCCTGGGATGACAGGGGCCATGGAGCATTGTGATGACAGGGGTCATGGGGCATTGTGATGACACGGACATGGAACATTATGAGGACAAGAATTCTGGAGCATTGTGATAAAAAGGGCATGGACCATTGTGATTAGAGGGGCCAAGGAGCATTCTGATGACAACGGCATGGAGCATTGTGATGACCAGGGTCATCGAGCATTGTGATAACAGTGGTCATGAAGCATTGTCATGAATGTGGTCATGGATCATTGTGATGGCAAGTGTCGTGGAGCATTGTGATGACAGGGGTCGGAGAGCATTGTGATGACACGGTTATGGAATATTGTGATGACCAGAATTCTGTAGCACTGTGATGAAAAGGGAATGGAGCATTGTGATTACAGCGGTCATGGAGCATTGTGATGACAATTGTTCTAGAACATTGTGAAGACAGGTATCATGGAGCATAGTGATGAAAGGGGCCATGGAGCATTGTGATGACAGGCGTCATGGGACAATGTGTTGACAGTGGTCATGGAGCATTGATAGAAAAGGAACATGGAGCAATTTGATTTCAGGGGCCATGAAAAATTGTGAATACATAGTCCATGGAGTATTCAGATGAATGTGGTCAAGGATCATTGTGACAAAATGTGTCCTGGAATATTGTGATGACACGGTTCATGGAGCATTGCGATGACAAGGGCCATGGCGAAATGTGAAGACAGGTGTCATGGGGCATTGTGATGACAGTGGTCATCTAGAATTGTGAAGAAACATATCATGGAGCACTGGGATGACAGGGGCCATGGAGCATTGTGATGACAGGGGTCATGGGGCATTGTGATGACACGGCCATGGAACATTATGATGACAAGAATTCTGGAGCATTGTGATAAAAAGGGCATGGACCATTGTGATTAGAGGGGCCAAGGAGCATTCTGATGACAACAGAATGGAGCATTGTGATGACAAGGGTCATCGAGCATTGTGATGACAGTGGTCATGAAGCATTGTGATGAATGTGGTCATGGATCATTGTGATGACAAGAGTCGTGGAGCATTGTGATGACAGGGGTCATAGAGCATTGTGATGACACGGTTATGGAATATTGTGATGACCAGAATTCTGTAGCACTGTGATGAAAAGGGAATGGAGCATTGTGATTACAGGGGTCATGGAGCATTGTGATGAAAATTGTTCTAGAGCATTGTGATGACAGGGATCATGGAGCATAGTGATGAAAGGGGCAGTGGAGCATTGTGTTGACAGGCGTCATGGAGCATTGTGATGACAGGGGTCATAGAGCATTGTGATGACATGGTTATGGAATATTGTGATGACCAGAATTCTGTAGCACTGTGATGAAAAGGGAATGGAGCATTGTGATTACAGGGGTCATGGAGCATTTTGATGACAATTGTTTAGAACATTGTGAAGACAGGGATCATGGAGCCTAGTGATGAAAGGGGTCATGGAGAATTGTGATGATAGGCGGCATGGGACATTGTGTTGACAGTGGTCATGGAGCATTGTTAGAAAGGGAACATGGAGCAATTTGATTTCAGGGGCCATGAAAAATTGTGAATACATAGGCCATGGAGTATTCAGATGAATGTGGTCAAGGATCATTGTGACGACAAGTGTCCTGGAATATTGTGATGACACGGTTCATGGAGCATTGCGATGACAAGGGCCATGGCGAAATGTGAAGACAGGTGTCATGGGGCATTGTGATGACAGTGGTCATCTAGAATTGTGAAGAAAGATATCATGGAGCACTGGGATGACAGGGGCCATGGAGCATTGTGAGGAAATGGGTCATGGGGCATTGTGATGACACGGCCATGGAACATTATGATGACAAGAATTCTGGAGCATTGTGATAACAATGGCATGGACCATTGTGATTAGAGGGGCCAAGGAGCATTCTGATGACAACGGCATGGAGCATTGTGATGACAAGGGTCATCGAGCATTGTGATGACAGTGGTCATGAAGCATTGTGAAGAATGTGGTCATGCATCATTGTGATGACAAGTGCCGTGGAGCATTGTGATGACAGGGGTCATAGAGCATTGTGATGACACGGTTATGGAATATTGTGTTGACCAGAATTCTGTACCACAGTGATGAAAAGGGAATGGAGCATTGTGATTACAGTGGTCATGGAGCATTTTGATGACAATTGTTTAGAACATTGTGAAGACAGGGATCATGGAGCATAGTGATGAAAGGGGCCATGGAGCATTGTGTTGACAGGCGTCATGGGACATTGTGTTGATAGTGGTCATGGAGCATTGTTAGAAAGAGAACATGGAGCAATTTGATTTCAGGGGCCATGAAAAATTGCGAATACATAGTCCATGGAGTATTCAGATGAATGTGGTCAAGGATCATTGTGACGAAAAGTGTCCTGGAATATTGTGATGACACGGTTCATGGAGCATTGCGACGACAAGGGCCATGGCGAAATGTGAAGACAGGTGTCATGGGGCATTGTGATGACAGGGGTCATGGGGCATTGTGATGACACGGCCATAGAACATTATGATGACAAGAATTCTGGAGCATTGTGATAAAAAGTCATGGACAATTGTGATTAGAGGGGCCAAGGAGCATTCTGATGACAAAGGCATGGAGCATTGTGACGACAAAGGTCATCGAGCATTGTGATGACAGTGGTCATGAAGCATTGTGATGAATGTGGTCATGCATCTTTGTGATGACAAGTGTCGTGGAGCATTGTGATGACAGGGCTCATAGAGCATTGTGATGACACGGTTATGGAATATTGTGATGACCAGAATTCTGTAGCACAGTGATGAAAAGGGCATGGAGCATTGTGATTACAGGGGTCATGGAGCATTGTGATGACAAATGTTCTAGAACATTGTGATGACAGGGATCATGGAGCATAGTGATGAAAGGGGCCATGAAGCATTGTGAAGACAGGCGTCATGGGGCAATGTGATGACACGGCCATGGAACATTTTGATGACAAGAATTCTGGAGCATTGTGATAAAAAGGGCATGGACCATTGTGATTAGAGGGGCCAAGGAGCATTCTGATGACAACGGCATGGAGCATTGTGATGACCAGGGTCATCGAGCATTGTGATGACAGTGGTCATGAAGCATTGTGATGAATGTGGTCATGCATCATTGTGATGACAAGTGCCGTGGAGCATTGTGATGACAGGGGTCATAGAGCATTGTGATGACACGGTTATGGAGTATTGTGATGACCAGAATTCTGTACCACAGTGATGAAAATGGAATGGAGCATTGTGATTACAGGGGTCATGGAGCATTTTGATGACAATTGTTTAGAATATTGTGAAGACAGGGATCATGGAACATAGTGATGAAAGGGGCCATGGAGCATTGTGTTGACAGGCGTCATGGGACATTGTGTTGACAGTGGTCATGGAGCATTGTTAGAAAGAGAACATGGAGCAATTTGATTTCAGGGGCCATGAAAAATTGCGAATACATAGGCCATGGAGTATTCAGATGAATGTGGTCAAGGATCATTGTGACGAAAAGTGTCCTGGAATATTGTGATGACACGGTTCATGGAGCATTGCGATGACCATTGCCATGGCGAAATGTGAAGACAGGTGTCATGGGGCATTGTGATGACAGGGGTCATGGGGAATTGTGATGACACGGTTATGGAATATTGTGATGACCAGAATTCTGTAGCACTGTGATGAAAAGGGAATGGAGCATTGTGATTACAGGGGTCATGGAGCATTGTGATGACAATTGTTCTAGAACATTGTGATGACTGGGATCATGGAGCATAGTGATGAAAGGGGCCATGGAGCAATGTGATGACAGTCGTCATGGGACAATGTGTTGACAGTGGTCATGGAGCATTGTTAGAAAGGGAACATGGAGCAATTTGATTTCAGGGGCCATGAAAAATTGTGAATACATAGGCCATGGAGTATTCAGATGAATCTGGTCAAGGATCATTGTGACGAAATGTGTCCTGGAATATTGTGATGACACGGTTCATGGAACATTGCGATGACAAGGGCCAAGGCAAAATATGAAGACAGGTGTCATGGGACATTGTGATGACAGTGGTCATCTAGAATTGTGAAGAAAGGTATCATGGAGCACTGGGATGACAGGGGCCATGGAGCATTGTGATGACAGGGGTCATGGGGCATTGTGATGACACGGCCATGGAACATTATAATGACAAGAATTCTGGAGCATTGTGATAAAAAGGGCATGGACCATTGTGATTAGAGGGGCCAAGGTGCATTCTGATGACAACATCATGGAGCATTGTGATGACAAGGGTCATCGAGCATTGTGATGACAGGGGTCATAGAGCATTGTGATGACATGGTTATGGAATATTGTGAAGACCAAAAATCTGTAGCACAGTGATGAAAATGGAATGGAGCATTGTGATTACAGGTGTCATGGAGCATTGTGATGACAATTGTTCTAGAACATTGTGAAGACAGGGATCATGGAGCATAATGATGAAAGGGGCCATGGAGCATTGTGATGACAGGCGTCATGGGACAATGTGTTGACAGTGGTCATGGAGCATTGTTAGAAAGGGAACATGGAGCAATTTGATTTCAGGGGCCATGAAAAATTGTGAATACATAGGCCATGGAGTATTCAGATGAATGTGGTCAAGGATCATTGTGACGACAAGTGTCCTGGAATATTGTGATGACACGGTTCATGGAGCATTGCGATGACAAGGGCAATGGAGAAATGTGAAGACAGGTGTCATGGGGCATTGTGATGACAGTGGTCATCTAGAATTGTGAAGAAAGATAACATGGAGCACTGGGATGACAGGGGCCATGGAGCATTGTGATGACAGGGGTCATGGGGCATTGTGATGCCACGGCCATGGAACATTATGAGGACAAGAATTCTGGAGCATTGTGATAAAAAGGGCATGGACCATTGTGATTAGAGGGGCCAAGGAGCATTCTGATGACAACGGCATGGAGCATTGTGATGACCAGGGTCATCGAGCATTGTGATGACAGTGGTCATGAAGCATTGTGATGAATGTGGTCATGGATCATTGTGATGACAAGTGTCGTGGAGCATTGTGATGACAGGGGTCATAGAGCATTGTGATGACACGGTTGTGGAATATTGTGATGACCAGAATTCTGTAGCACTGTGATGAAAAGGGAATGGAGCATTGTGATTACAGCGGTCATGGAGCATTGTGATGACAATTGTTCTAGAACATTGTGAAGACAGGTATCATGGAGCATAGTGATGAAAGGGGCCATGGAGCATTGTGATGACAGGCGTCATGGGACAATGTGTTGACAGTGGTCATGGAGCATTGTTAGAAAGGGAACATGGAGCAATTTGATTTCAGGGGCCATGAAAAATTGTGAATACATAGGCCATGGAATATTCAGATGAATGTGGTCAAGGATCATTGTGACGACAAGTGTCCTGGAATATTGTGATGACACGGTTCATGGAGCATTGCGATGACAAGGGCCATGGCGAAATGTGAAGACAGGTGTCATGGGGCATTGTGATGACAGTGGTCATCTAGAATTGTGAAGAAACATATCATGGAGCACTGGGATGACAGGGGCCATGGAGCATTGTGATGACAGGGGTCATGGGGCATTGTGATGACACGGCCATGGAACATTATGATGACAAGAATTCTGGAGCATTGTGATAAAAAGGGCATGGACCATTGTGATTAGAGGGGCCAAGGAGCATTCTGATGACAACGGCATGGAGCATTGTAATGACAAGGGTCATCGAGCATTGTGATGACAGTGGTCATGAAGCATTGTGATGAATGAGGTCATGGATCATTGTGATGACAAGTGTCGTGGAGCATTGTGATGACAGGGGTCATAGAGCATTGTGATGACACGGTTATGGAATATTGTGATGACCAGAATTCTGTAGCACTGTGATGAAAAGGGAATGGAGCATTGTGATTACAGGGGTCATGGAGCATTGTGATGAAAATTGTTCTAGAGCATTGTGATGACAGGGATCATGGAGCATAGTGATGAAAGGGGCAGTGGAGCATTGTGTTGACAGGCGTCATGGAGCATTGTGATGACAGGGGTCATAGAGCATTGTGATGACACGGTTATGGAATATTGTGATGACCAGAATTCTGTAGCACTGTGATGAAAAGGGAATGGAGCATTGTGATTACAGGGGTCATGGAGCATTTTGATGACAATTGTTTAGAACATTGTGAAGACAGGGATCATGGAGCCTAGTGATGAAAGGGGCCATGGAGAATTGTGATGATAGGCGGCATGGGACATTGTGTTGACAGTGGTCATGGAGCATTGTTAGAAAGGGAACATGGAGCAATTTGATTTCAGGGGCCATGAAAAATTGTGAATACATAGGCCACGGAGTATTCAGATGAAGGTGGTCAAGGATCATTGTGACGACAAGTGTCCTGGAATATTGTGATGACACGGTTCATGGAGCATTGCGATGACAAGGGCCATGGCGAAATGTGAAGACAGGTGTCATGGGGCATTGTGATGACAGTGGTCATCTAGAATTGTGAAGAAAGATATCATGGAGCACTGGGATGACAGGGGCCATGGAGCATTGTGAGGAAATGGATCATGGGGCATTGTGATGACACGGCCATGGAACATTATGATGACAAGAATTCTGGAGCATTGTGATAAAAAGGGCATGGACCATTGTGATAAGAGGGGCCAAGGAGCATTCTGATGACAACGGCATGGAGCATTGTGATGACAAGGGTCATCGAGCATTGTGATGACAGTGGTCATGAAGCATTGTGATGAATTTGGTTATGGATCACTGTGATGACAAGTGTCGTGGAGCATTGTGATGACAGGGGTCATAGAGCATTGTGATGACACGGTTATGGAATATTGTGATGACCAGAATTCTGTAGCACTGTGATGAAAAGGGAATGGAGCATTGTGATTAGAGGGTCATGGAGCATTGTGATGACAATTGTTCTAGAACATTGTGAAGACAGGGATCATGGAGCAGAGTGATGAAAGGGGCCATGGAGCATTGTGATGACAGGCGTCATGGGGCAATGTGATGACACGGCCATGGAACATTATGATGACAAGAATTCTGGAGCATTGTGATAAAAAGGGCATGGACCATTGTGATTAGAGGGGCCAAGGAGCATTCTGATGACAACGGCATGGAGCATTGTGATGACCAGGGTCATCGAGCATTGTGATGACAGTGGTCATGAAGCATTGTGATGAATGTGGTCATGCATCTTTGTGATGACAAGTGCCGTGGAGCATTGTGATGACAGGGGTCATAGAGCATTGTGATGACACGGTTATGGAATATTGTGATGACCAGAATTCTGTACCACAGTGATGAAAAGGGAATGGAGCATTGTGATTACAGGGGTCATGGAGCATTTTGATGACAATTGTTTAGAACATTGTGAAGACAGGGATCATGGAGCATAGTGATGAAAGGGGCTATGGAGCATTGTGTTGACAGGCGTCATGGGACATTGTGTTGACAGTGGTCATGGAGCATTGTTAGAAAGAGAACATGGAGCAATTTGATTTCAGGGGCCATGAAAAATTGCGAATACATAGGCCATGGAGTATTCAGATGAATGTGGTCAAGGATCATTGTGACGAAAAGTGTCCTGGATTATTGTGATGACACGGTTCATGGAGCATTGCGATGACAAGGGCCATGGCGAAATGTGAAGACAGGTGTCATGGGGCATTGTGATGACAGTGGTCATCTAGAATTGTGAAGAAAGATATCATGGAGCACTGGGATGACCGGGGCCATGGAGCATTTTGATGACAGGGGTCATGGGGCATTGTGATGACACGGCCATGGAACATTATGATGACAAGAATTCTGGAGCATTGTGATAAAAAGGGCATGGACCATTGTGATTAGAGGGGCCAAGGAGCATTCTGATTACAACGGCATGGAGCATTGTGATGACAAGGGTCATCGAGCATTGTGATGACAGGGGTCATGAAGCATTGTGATGAATGTGGTCATGGATCATTGTGATGACAAGTGTCGTGGAGCATTGTGATGACAGGGGTCATAGAGAATTGTGATGACACGGTTATGTAATATTGTGATGACCAGAATTCTGTAGCACTGTGATGAAAAGGGAATGGAGCATTGTGATTACAGGGGTCATGGAGCATTGTGATGACAATTGTTTAGAACATTGTGAAGACAGGGATCATGGAGCATAGTGATGAAAGGGGCCATGGAGAATTGTGATGATAGGCGTCATGGGACATTGTGTTGACAGTGGTCATGGAGCATTGTTAGAAGGGGAACATGGAGCAATTTGATTTCAGGGGCCATGAAAAATTGTGAATACATAGGCCATGGAGTATTCAGATGAATGTGGTCAAGGATCATTGTGACAAAAAGTGTCCTGGAATATTGTGATGACACGGTTCATGGAGCATTGCGATGACAAGGGCCATGGCGAAATGTGAAGACAGGTGTCATGGGGCATTGTGATGACAGTGGTCATCTACAATTGTGAAGAAAGATATCATGGAGCACTGGGATGACAGGGGCCATGGAGCATTGGGAGGAAATGGGTCATGGGGCATTGTGATGACACGGCCATGGAACATTATGATGACAAGAATTCTGGAGCATTGTGATTAAAAGGGCATGGACCATTGTGATTAGAGGGGCCAAGGAGCATTCTGATGACAACGGCATGGAGCATTGTGATGACAAGGGTCATCGAGCATTGTGATGACAGTGGTCATGAAGCATTGTGATGAATGTGGTCATGGATCATTGTGATGACATGTGTCGTGGAGCATTGTGATGAGAGGGGTCATAGAGCATTGTGATGACACGGTTATGGAATATTGTGATGACCAGAATTCTGTAGCACTGTGATGAAAAGTGAATGGAGCATTGTGAGTACAGGGGTCATGGAGCATTGTGATGACAATTGTTCTAGAACATTGTGAAGACAGGGATCATGGAGCATAGTGATGAAAGGGGCCATGGAGCATTGTGATGACAGTCGTCATGGGACAATGTGTTGAAGGTGGTCATGGAGCATTGTTAGAAAGGGAACATGGAGCAATTTGATTTCAGGGGCCATGAAAAATTGTGAATACATAGGCCATGGAGTATTCACATGAATGTGGTCAAGGATCATTGTGACGACAAGTGTCCTGGAATATTGTGATGACACGGTTCATGGAGCATTGCGATGAAAAGGGCAATGGAGAAATGTGAAGACAGGTGTCATGGGGCATTGTGATGACAGTGGTCATCTAGAATTGTGAAGAAAGATATCATGGAGCACTGGGATGACAGGGGCCATGGAGCATTGTGATGACAGGGGTCATGGGGCATTGTGATGACACGGCCATAGAACATTATGATGACAAGAATTCTGGAGCATTGTGATAAACAGGGCATGGACCATTGTGATTAGAGGGGCCAAGGAGCATTCTGATGACAACGGCATGGAGCATTGTGATGACAAGGGTCATCGAGCATTGTGATGACAGTGGTCATGAAGCATTGTGATGAATGTGGTCATGGATCATTGTGATGACAAGTGTCGTGGTGCATTGTGATGACAGGGGTCATAGAGCATTGTGATGACACGGTTATGGAATATTGTGATGACCAAAATTCTGTAGCACTGTGATGAAAGGGAATGGAGCATTGTGATTACAGGGGTCATGGAGCATTGTGATGACAATTGTTCTAGAACATTGTGAAGACAGGGATCATGGAGCATAGTGATGAAAGGGGCCATGGAGCATTGTGATGACCAGGTTCATCGAGCATTGTGATGACAGTGGTCATGAAGCATTGTGATGAATGTGGTCATGGATCATTGTGATGGCAAGTGTCGTGGAGCATTGTGATGACAGGGGTCATAGAGCATTGTGATGACACGGTTATGGAATATTGTGATGACCAGAATTCTGTAGCACTGTGATGAAAAGAGAATGGAGCATTGTGATTACAGGGGTCATGGAGCATTTTGATGACAATTGTTTAGAACAATGTGAAGACAGGAATCATGGAGCATAGTGATGAAAGGGGCCATGGAGCATTGTGATGAAAATTGTTCTAGAGCATTGTGATGACAGGGATCATGGAGCATAGTGATGAAAGGGGCAGTGGAGCATTGTGTTGACAGGCGTCATGGAGCATTGTGATGACAGGGGTCATGGAACATTGTGATGACAGGGATCATGGAGCATAGTGATGAAAGGGGCCATGGAGAATTGTGATTATAGGCGTCATGGGACAATGTGTTGACAGTGGTCATGGAGCATTGTTAGAAAGGGAACATGGAGCAATTTGATTTCAGGGGCCATGAAAAATTGTGAATACATAGGCCATGGAGTATTCAGATGAATGTGTTCAAGGATCATTGTGACGACAAGTGTCCTGGAATATTGTGATGACACGGTTCATGGAGCATTGCGATGACAAGGGCCATGGCGAAATGTGAAGACAGGTGTCATGGGGCATTGTGATGACAGTGGTCATCTACAATTGTGAAGAAAGATATCATGGAGCACTGGGATGACAGGGGCCATGGAGCATTGTGAGGAAATGGGTCATGGGGCATTGTGATGACACGGCCATGGAACATTATGATGACAAGAATTCTGGAGCATTGTGATAAAAAGGGCATGGACCATTGTGATTAGAGGGGCCAAGGAGCATTCTGATGACAACGGCATGGAGCATTGTGATGACAAGGTCATCGAGCATTGTGATGACAGTGGTTATAAAGCATTGTGATGAATGTGGTCATGGATCATTGTGATGACAAGTGTCGTGGAGCATTGTGATGACAGGGCTCATAGAGCATTGTGATGACACGGTTATGGAATATTGTGATGACCAGAATTCTGTAGCACTGTGATGAAAAGGGAATGGAGCATTGTGATTAGAGGGTCATGGAGCATTGTGATGACAATTTTTCTAGAACATTGTGAAGACAGGGATCATGGAGCATAGTGATGAAAGGGGCCATGGAGCATTGTGATGACAGGCGTAATGGGACATTGTGTTGACAGTGGTCATGGAGCATTGTTAGAAAGGGAACATGGAGCAATTTGATTTCAGGGGCCATGAACAATTGTGAATACATAGGCCATGGAGTATTCAGATGAATGTGTTCAAGGATCATTGTGACGACAAGTGTCCTGGAATATTGTGATGACACGGTTCATGGAGCATTGCGATGACAAGGGCCATGGCGAAATGTGAAGACAGGTGTCATGGGGCATTGTGATGACAGTGGTCATCTAGAATTGTGAAGAAAGATATCATGGAGCACTGGGATGAAAGGGGCCGTGGAGCATTGTGATGACAGGGGTCATGGGGCTTTGTGATGACACGGCCACGGAACATTATGATGACAAGAATTCTGGAGCATTGTGATAAATAGGGCATGGACCATTGTGATTAGAGGGGCCAAGGAGCATTCTGATGACAACGGCATGGAGCATTGTGATGACAAGGGTCATCGAGCATTGTAATGACAGTGGTCATGAAGCATTGTGATGAATGTTGTCATGGATCATTGTGATGACAGTGGTCATAGAGCATTGTGATGACACGGTTATGGAATATTGTGATGACCAGAATTCTGTAGCACTGTGATGAAAAGGGAATGGAGCATTGTGATTACAGGGGTCATGGAACATTGTGATGAAAATTGTTCTAGAACATTGTGATGACAGGGATCATGGAGCATAGTGATGAAAGGGGCCATGAAGCATTGTGATGACAGGCGTCATGGGGCAATGTGATGACACGGCCATGGAACATTATGATGACCAGAATTCTGTAGCACTGTGATGAAAAGGGAATGGAGCATTGTGATTACAGGGGTCATGGAGCATTTTGATGACAATTGTTAGAACATTGTGAAGACAGGGATCATGGAGCATAGTGATGAAAGGGGCCATGGAGAATTGTGATGATAGGCGTCATGGGACATTGTGTTGACAGTGGTCATGGAGCATTGTTAGAAGGGGAACATGGAGCAATTTGATTTCAGGGGCCATGAAAAATTGTGAATACATAGGCCATGGATTATTCAGATGAATGTGGTCAAGGTTCATTGTGACGACAAGTGTCCTGGATTATTGTGATGACACGGTTCATGGAGCATTGCGATGATAAGGGCCATGGCGAAATGTGAAGACAGGTGTCATGGGGCATTGTGATGACAGTGGTCATCTACAATTGTGAAGAAAGATATCATGGAGCACTGGGATGACAGGGGCCATGGAGCATTGGGAGGAAATGGGTCATGGGGCATTGTGATGACACGGCCATGGAACATTATGATGACAAGAATTCTGGAGCATTGTGATTAAAAGGGCATGGACCATTGTGATTAGAGGGGCCAAGGAGCATTCTGATGACAACGACATGGAGCATTGTGATGACAAGAGTCATCGAGCATTGTGATGACAGTGGTCATGAAGCATTGTGATGAATGTGGTCATGGATCATTGTGATGACAAGTGTCGTGGAACATTGTGATGACAGGGGTCATAGAGCATTGTGATGACACGGTTATGGAATATTGTGATGACCAGAATTCTGTAGCACTGTGATGAAAAGGGAATGGAGCATTGTGAGTACAGGGGTCATGGAGCATTGTGATGACAATTGTTCTAGAACATTGTGAAGACAGGGATCATGGAGCATAGTGATGAAAGGGGCCATGGAGCATAGTGATGACAGTCGTCATGGGACAATGTGTTGACAGTGGTCATGGAGCTTTGTTAGAAAGGGAACATGGAGCAATTTGATTTCAGGGGCCATGAAAAATTGTGAATACATAGGCCATGGAGTATTCAGATGAATGTGGTCAAGGATCATTGTGACGACAAGTGTCCTGGAATCTTGTGATGACACGGTTCATGGATCATTGCGATGACAAGGGCCATGGCGAAATGTGAAGACAGGTGTCACGGGGCATTGTGATGACAGTGGTCATCTACAATTGTGAAGAAAAATATCATGGAGCACTGGGATGACAGGGGCCATGGAGCATTGTGAGGAAATGGGTCATGGGGCATTGTGATGACACGGCCATGGAACATTATGATGACAAGAATTCTGGAGCATTGTGATAAAAAGGGCATGGACCATTGTGATTAGAGGGGCCAAGGAGCATTCTGATGACAACGGCATGGAGCATTGTGATGACAAGGGTCATCGAGCATTGTGATGACAGTGGTCATGAAGCATTGTGATGAATTTGGTTATGGATCACTGTGATGACAAGAGTCGTGGAGCATTGTGATGACAGGGGTCATAGAGCATTTTGATGACACGGTTATGGAATATTGTGATGACCAGAATTCTCTAGCACTGTGATGAAAAGGGGATGGAGCATTGTGATTAGAGGGTCATGGAGCATTGTGATGAAAATTATTCTAGAACATTGTGATGACAGGGATCATGGAGCATAGTGAAGAAAGGGGCCATGAAGCATTGTGATGACAGGCGTCATGGGGCAATGTGATGACACGGCCATGGAACATTATGATGACCAGAATTCTGGAGCATTGTGATAAAAAGGTCATGGACCATTGTGATTAGAGGGGCCAAGGAGCATTCTGATGACAACGGCATGGAGCCTTGTGATGAATGTGGTCATGGATTATTGTGATGACAAGTGTCGTGGAGCATAGTGATGACAGGGGTCAGAGAGCATTGTGATGAAAATTGTTCTAGAGCATTGTGATGACAGGGATCATGGAGCATAGTGATGAAAGGGGCAGTGGAGCATTGTGTTGACAGGCGTCATGGAGCACTGTGATGACAGGGGACATAGAGCATTGTGATGACACGGTTATGGAATATTGTGACGACCAGAATTCTGTAGCACTGTGATGAAAAGGGAATGGAGCATTGTAATTACAGAGGTCATGGAGCATTGTGATGACAATTGTTCTAAAACATTGTGATTACAGGGATCATGGAGCATAGTGATGAAAGGGGCCATGGAGCATTGTGATGATAGGCATCATGGGACATTTTGTCGACAGTGGTCATGGAGCATTGTTAGAAAGGGAACATGGAGCAATTTGATTTCAGGGGCCATGAAAAATTGTGAATACATAGGCCATGGAGTATTCAGATGAATGTGGTCAAGGATCATTGTGACGACAAGTGTCCTGGAATATTGTGATGACACGGTTCATGGAGCATTGCGATGACAAGGGCCATGGCGAAATGTGAAGACAGGTGTCATGGGGCATTGTGATGACAGTGGTCATCTACAATTGTGAAGAAAGATATCATGGAGCACTGGGATGACAGGGGCCATGGAGCATTGTGAGGAAATGGGTCATGGGGCATTGTGATGACACGGCCATGGAACATTATGATGACAAGAATTCTGGAGCATTGTGATAAAAAGGGCATGGACCATTGTGATTAGAGGGGCCAAGGAGCATTCTGATGACAACGGCATGGAGCATTGTGATGACAAGGGTCATCGAGCATTGTGATGACAGTGGTTATAAAGCATTGTGATGAATGTGGTCATGGATCATTGTGATGACAAGTGTCGTGGAGCATTGTGATGACAGGGGTCATAGAGCATTGTGATGACACGGTTATGGAATATTGTGATGACCAGAATTCTGTAGCACTGTGATGAAAAGGGAATGGAGCATTGTGATTAGAGGGTCATGGAGCATTGTGATGACAATTTTTCTAGAACATTGTGAAGACAGGGATCATGGAGCATAGTGATGAAAGGGGCCATGGAGCATTGTGATGACAGGCGTCATGGGACATTGTGTTGACAGTGGTCATGGAGCATTGTTAGAAAGGGAACATGGAGCAATTTGATTTCAGGGGCCATGAACAATTGTGAATACATAGGCCATGGAGTATTCAGATGAATGTGTTCAAGGATCATTGTGACGACAAGTGTCCTGGAATATTGTGATGACACGGTTCATGGAGCATTGCGATGACAAGGGCCATGGCGAAATGTGAAGACAGGTGTCATGGGGCATTGTGATGACAGTGGTCATCTAGAATTGTGAAGAAAGATATCATGGAGCACTGGGATGAAAGGGGCCGTGGAGCATTGTGATGACAGGGGTCATGGGGCTTTGTGATGACACGGCCACGGAACATTATGATGACAAGAATTCTGGAGCATTGTGATAAATAGGGCATGGACCATTGTGATTAGAGGGGCCAAGGAGCATTCTGATGACAACGGCATGGAGCATTGTGATGACAAGGGTCATCGAGCATTGTAATGACAGTGGTCATGAAGCATTGTGATGAATGTTGTCATGGATCATTGTGATGACAGTGGTCATAGAGCATTGTGATGACACGGTTATGGAATATTGTGATGACCAGAATTCTGTAGCACTGTGATGAAAAGGGAATGGAGCATTGTGATTACAGGGGTCATGGAACATTGTGATGAAAATTGTTCTAGAACATTGTGATGACAGGGATCATGGAACATAGTGATGAAAGGGGCCATGAAGCATTGTGATGACAGGCGTCATGGGGCAATGTGATGACACGGCCATGGAACATTATGATGACCAGAATTCTGTAGCACTGTGATGAAAAGGGAATGGAGCATTGTGATTACAGGGGTCATGGAGCATTTTGATGACAATTGTTAGAACATTGTGAAGACAGGGATCATGGAGCATAGTGATGAAAGGGGCCATGGAGAATTGTGATGATAGGCGTCATGGGACATTGTGTTGACAGTGGTCATGGAGCATTGTTAGAAGGGGAACATGGAGCAATTTGATTTCAGGGGCCATGAAAAATTGTGAATACATAGGCCATGGATTATTCAGATGAATGTGGTCAAGGTTCATTGTGACGACAAGTGTCCTGGATTATTGTAATGACACGGTTCATGGAGCATTGCGATGATAAGGGCCATGGCGAAATGTGAAGACAGGTGTCATGGGGCATTGTGATGACAGTGGTCATCTACAATTGTGAAGAAAGATATCATGGAGCACTGGGATGACAGGGGCCATGGAGCATTGGGAGGAAATGGGTCATGGGGCATTGTGATGACACGGCCATGGAACATTATGATGACAAGAATTCTGGAGCATTGTGATTAAAAGGGCATGGACCATTGTGATTAGAGGGGCCAAGGAGCATTCTGATGACAACGACATGGAGCATTGTGATGACAAGAGTCATCGAGCATTGTGATGACAGTGGTCATGAAGCATTGTGATGAATGTGGTCATGGATCATTGTGATGACAAGTGTCGTGGAACATTGTGATGACAGGGGTCATAGAGCATTGTGATGACACGGTTATGGAATATTGTGATGACCAGAATTCTGTAGCACTGTGATGAAAAGGGAATGGAGCATTGTGAGTACAGGGGTCATGGAGCATTGTGATGACAATTGTTCTAGAACATTGTGAAGACAGGGATCATGGAGCATAGTGATGAAAGGGGCCATGGAGCATTGTGATGACAGGCGTCATGGGACAATGTGTTGACATTGGTCATGGAGCATTGTTAGAAAGGGAACATGGAGCAATTTGATTTCAGGGGCCATGAAAAATTGTGAATACATAGGCCATGGAGTATTCAGATGAATGTGGTCAAGGATCATTGTGACGACAAGTGTCCTGGAATCTTGTGATGACACGGTTCATGGATCATTGCGATGACAAGGGCCATGGCGAAATGTGAAGACAGGTGTCACGGGGCATTGTGATGACAGTGGTCATCTACAATTGTGAAGAAAAATATCATGGAGCACTGGGATGACAGGGGCCATGGAGCATTGTGAGGAAATGGGTCATGGGGCATTGTGATGACACGGCCATGGAACATTATGATGACAAGAATTCTGGAGCATTGTGATAAAAAGGGCATGGACCATTGTGATTAGAGGGGCCAAGGAGCATTCTGATGACAACGGCATGGAGCATTGTGATGACAAGGGTCATCGAGCATTGTGATGACAGTGGTCATGAAGCATTGTGATGAATTTGGTTATGGATCACTGTGATGACAAGAGTCGTGGAGCATTGTGATGACAGGGGTCATAGAGCATTTTGATGACACGGTTATGGAATATTGTGATGACCAGAATTCTCTAGCACTGTGATGAAAAGGGGATGGAGCATTGTGATTAGAGGGTCATGGAGCATTGTGATGAAAATTATTCTAGAACATTGTGATGACAGGGATCATGGAGCATAGTGAAGAAAGGGGCCATGAAGCATTGTGATGACAGGCGTCATGGGGCAATGTGATGACACGGCCATGGAACATTATGATGACCAGAATTCTGGAGCATTGTGATAAAAAGGTCATGGACCATTGTGATTAGAGGGGCCAAGGAGCATTCTGATGACAACGGCATGGAGCCTTGTGATGAATGTGGTCATGGATTATTGTGATGACAAGTGTCGTGGAGCATAGTGATGACAGGGGTCAGAGAGCATTGTGATGAAAATTGTTCTAGAGCATTGTGATGACAGGGATCATGGAGCATAGTGATGAAAGGGGCAGTGGAGCATTGTGTTGACAGGCGTCATGGAGCACTGTGATGACAGGGGTCATAGAGCATTGTGATGACACGGTTATGGAATATTGTGACGACCAGAATTCTGTAGCACTGTGATGAAAAGGGAATGGAGCATTGTGATTACAGAGGTCATGGAGCATTGTGATGACAATTGTTCTAAAACATTGTGATTACAGGGATCATGGAGCATAGTGATGAAAGGGGCCATGGAGCATTGTGATGATAGGCATCATGGGACATTTTGTCGACAGTGGTCACGGAGCATTGTTAGAAAGGGAACATGGAGCAATTTGATTTCAGGGGCCATGAAAAATTGTGAATACATAGGCCATGGAGTATTCAGATGAATGTGGTCAAGGATCATTGTGACGACAAGTGTCCTGGAATATTGTGATGACACGGTTCATGGAGCATTGCGATGACAAGGGCCATGGCGAAATGTGAAGACAGGTGTCATGGGGCATTGTGATGACAGTGGTCATCTACAATTGTGAAGAAAGATATCATGGAGCACTGGGATGACAGGGGCCATGGAGCATTGTGAGGAAATGGGTCATGGGGCATTGTGATGACACGGCCATGGAACATTATGATGACAAGAATTCTGGAGCATTGTGATAAAAAGGGCATGGACCATTGTGATTAGAGGGGCCAAGGAGCATTCTGATGACAACGGCATGGAGCATTGTGATGACAAGTGTCATCGAGCATTGTGATGACAGTGGTCATGAAGCATTGTGATGAATGTGGTCATGGTTCATTGTGATGACAAGTGTCGTGGAGCATTGTGATGACAGGGGTCATAGAGCATTGTGATGACACGGTTATGGAATATTGTGTTGACCAGAATTCTGTAGCACTGTGATGAAAGGGAATGGAGCATTGTGATTACAGGGGTCATGGAGCATTGTGATCACAATTGTTCTAGAACATTGTGAAAACAGGGATCATGGAGCATAGTGATGAAAGGGGCCATGGAGCATTGTGATGACAGGCGTCATGGGACAATGTGTTGACAGTGGTCATGGAGCATAGTTAGAAAGGGAACATGGAGCAATTTGATTTCAGGGGCCATGAAACATTGTGAATGCATAGGCCATGGAGTATTCAGATGAATGTGGTCAAGGATCATTTTGACGACAAGTGTCCTGGAATATTGTGATGACACGGTTCATGGAGCATTGCGATGACTAGGGCCAAGGCGAAATGTGAAGACAAGTGTCGTGGGACATTGTGATGACAGTGGTCATCTAGAATTGTGAAGAAAGATATAATGGAGCACTGGGATGACAGGGGCCATGGAGCATTGTGATGACAGGGGTCATGGGGCATTGTGATGACAATTGTTCTAGAACATTCTGAAGACAGGGATCATGGAGCATAGTGATGAAAGGGGCCATGGAGCATTGTGATGACAGGCGTCATGGGACATTGTGTTGACAGTGGTCTTGGATCATTGTTAGAAAGGGAACATGGAGCAATTTGATTTCAGGGGCCATGAAAAATTGTGAATACATAGGCCATGGAGTATTCAAATGAATGTGGTAAGGATCATTGTGATGAAAAATGTCCTGGAATATTGTGATGACACGGTTCATGGAGCATTGCGATGACAAGAGCCATGGCGAAATGTGAAGACAGGTGTCATGGGACATTGTGATGACAGTGGTCATCTAGAATTGTGAAGAAAGATATCATGGAGCACTGGGATGACAGGGGCCATGGAGCAATGTGATGACAGGGGTCAAGGGGCATTGTGATGACATGGCCATGGAACATTATGATGACAAGAATTCTGGAGCATTGTGATAAAAAGGGCATGGACCATTGTGATTAGAGTGGCCAAGGAGCATTCTGATGACAACGGCATGGAGCATTGTGATGACAAGGGTCATCGAGCATTGTGATGACAGTGGTCATGAAACATTGTGATGAATGTGGTCATGGATCATTGTGATGACAAGTGTCGTGGAGCATTGTGATGACAGGGGTCATAGAGCATTGTGATGACACGGTTATGGAATATTGTGATGACCAGAATTCTGTAGCACTGTGATGAAAAGGGAATGGAGCATTGTGAGTACAGGGGTCATGAAGCATTGTGATGACAATTGTTCTAGAACATTGTGAAGACAGGGATCATGGAGCATAGTGATGAATAGGGACATGGAGCATTGTGATGACAGGCGTCATGGGACAATGTGTTGACAGTGGTCATGGAGCATTGTTAGAAAGGGAACATGGAGCAATTTGATTTCAGGGGCCATGAAAAATTGTGAATACATAGGCCATGGAGTATTCAGATGAATGTGGTCAAGGATCATTGTGACGAAAATTGTCCTGGAATATTGTGATGACACGGTTCATGGAGCATTGCGATGACAAGGGCCATGGCGAAATTTGAAGACAGGTGTCATGGGGCATTGTGATGACAGTGGTCATCTAGAATTGTGAAGAAAGATATCATGGAGCACTGGGATGACAGGGGCCATGGAGCATTGTGATGACAGGCGTCATGGGGCATTGTGATGACACGGCCATGGAACATTATGATGACAAGAATTCTGGAGCATTGTGATAAAAAGGGCATGGACCATTGTGATTAGAGGGGCCAAGGAGCATTCTGATGACAACGGCATGGAGCGTTGTGATGACCAGTGTCATCGAGCATTGTGATGACAGTGGTCATGAAGCATTGTGATGAATGTGGTCATGGATCATTGTGATGACAAGTGTCGTGGAGCATTGTGATGACAGGGGTCATAGAGCATTGTGATGACATGGTTATGGAATATTGAGATGACCAGAATTCTGTAGCACTGTGATGAAAAAGGAATGGAGCATTGTGTTTACAGGGGTAATGGAGCATTGTGATGACAATTGTTTAGAACATTGTGAAGACAGGGATCATGGAGCATAGTGATGAATGGGGCCAACGAGCATTGTGATGACAGGCGTCATGGGACAATGTGTTGACAGTGGTCATGGAGCATAGTTAGAAAGGGAACATGGAGCAATTTGATTTCAGGGGCCATGAAACATTGTGAATGCATAGGCCATGGAGTATTCAGATGAATGTGGTCAAGGATCATTTTGACGACAAGTGTCCTGGAATATTGTGATGACACGGTTCATGGAGCATTGCGATGACTAGGGCCATGGCGAAATGTGAAGACAAGTGTCGTGGGACATTGTGATGACAGTGGTCATCTAGAATTGTGAAGAAAGATATAATGGAGCACTGGGATGACAGGGGCCATGGAGCATTGTGATGACAGGGGTCATGGGGCATTGTGATGACAATTGTTCTAGAACATTCTGAAGACAGGGATCATGGAGCATAGTGATGAAAGGGGCCATGGAGCATTGTGATGACAGGCGTCATGGGACATTGTGTTGACAGTGGTCTTGGATCATTGTTAGAAAGGGAACATGGAGCAATTTGATTTCAGGGGCCATGAAAAATTGTGAATACATAGGCCATGGAGTATTCAAATGAATGTGGTAAGGATCATTGTGATGAAAAATGTCCTGGAATATTGTGATGACACGGTTCATGGAGCATTGCGATGACAAGAGCCATGGCGAAATGTGAAGACAGGTGTCATGGGACATTGTGATGACAGTGGTCATCTAGAATTGTGAAGAAAGATATCATGGAGCACTGGGATGACAGGGGCCATGGAGCAATGTGATGACAGGGGTCAAGGGGCATTGTGATGACATGGCCATGGAACATTATGATGACAAGAATTCTGGAGCATTGTGATAAAAAGGGCATGGACCATTGTGATTAGAGTGGCCAAGGAGCATTCTGATGACAACGGCATGGAGCATTGTGATGACAAGGGTCATCGAGCATTGTGATGACAGTGGTCATGAAGCATTGTGATGAATGTGGTCATGGATCATTGTGATGACAAGTGTCGTGGAGCATTGTGATGACAGGGGTCATAGAGCATTGTGATGACACGGTTATGGAATATTGTGATGACCAGAATTCTGTAGCACTGTGATGAAAAGGGAATGGAGCATTGTGAGTACAGGGGTCATGAAGCATTGTGATGACAATTGTTCTAGAACATTGTGAAGACAGGGATCATGGAGCATAGTGATGAATAGGGACATGGAGCATTGTGATGACAGGCGTCATGGGACAATGTGTTGACAGTGGTCATGGAGCATTGTTAGAAAGGGAACATGGAGCAATTTGATTTCAGGGGCCATGAAAAATTGTGAATACATAGGCCATGGAGTATTCAGATGAATGTGGTCAAGGATCATTGTGACGAAAATTGTCCTGGAATATTGTGATGACACGGTTCATGGAGCATTGCGATGACAAGGGCCATGGCGAAATTTGAAGACAGGTGTCATGGGGCATTGTGATGACAGTGGTCATCTAGAATTGTGAAGAAAGATATCATGGAGCACTGGGATGACAGGGGCCATGGAGCATTGTGATGACAGGCGTCATGGGGCATTGTGATGACACGGCCATGGAACATTATGATGACAAGAATTCTGGAGCATTGTGATAAAATGGGCATGGACCATTGTGATTAGAGGGGCCAAGGAGCATTCTGATGACAACGGCATGGAGCGTTGTGATGACCAGTGTCATCGAGCATTGTGATGACAGTGGTCATGAAGCATTGTGATGAATGTGGTCATGGATCATTGTGATGACAAGTGTCGTGGAGCATTGTGATGACAGGGGTCATAGAGCATTGTGATGACACGGTTATGGAATATTGTGATGACCAGAATTCTGTAGCACTGTGATGAAAAGGGAATGGAGCATTGTGATTACAGGGGTCATGGAGCATTGTGATGACAATTGTTCTAGAACATTGTGAAGACAGGGATCACGGAGCATAGTGATGAAAGGGGCCATGGAGCATTGTGATGACAGGCGTCATGGGACAATGTGTTGACAGTGGTCATGGAGCATTGTTAGAAAGGGAACATGGAGCAATTTGATTTCAGGGGCCATGAAAAATTGTGAATACATAGGCCATGGAGTATTCACATGAATCTGGTCAAGGATCATTGTGACGAAAAGTGTCCTGGAATATTGTGATGACAAGGTTCATGGAGCATTGCGATGACAAGTGCCATGGCGAAATGTGAAGACAGGTGTCATGGGACATTGTGATGACAGTGGTCATCTAGAATTGTGAAGAAAGATATCATGGAGCACTGGGATGACAGGGGCCATGGAGCATTGTGATGACAGGGGTCATGGGGCATTGTGATGACACGGCCATGGAACATTATGATGACAAGAATTCTGGAGCATTGTGATAAAAAGGTCATGGACCATTGTGATTAGAGGGGCCAAGGAGCATTCTGATGACAACGGCATGGAGCATTGTGATGACAAGGGTCATCGAGCATTGTGATGACAGTGGTCATGAAGCATTGTGATGAATGTGGTCATGGATCATTGTGATGACAAGTGTCGTGGAGCATTGTGATGACAGGGGTCATAGAGCATTGTGATGACACGGTTATGGAATATTGTGATGACCAGAATTCTGTAGCACTGTGATGAAAAGGGAATGGAGCATTGTGATTACAGGGGTCATGGAGCATTGTGATGACAATTGTTCTAGAACATTGTGATGACAGGGATCATGGAGCATAGTGATGAAAGGGGCCATGGAGCATTGTGATGACAGGCATCATGGGACATTGTGTTGACAGTGGTCATGGAGCATTGTTAGAAAGGGAACATGGAGCAATTTGATTTCAGGGGCCATGAAAAATTGTGAATACATAGGCCATGGAGTATTCAGATGAATGTGGTCAAGGATCACTGTGACGAAAAGTGTTCTGGAATATTGTGATGACACGGTTCATGGAGCATTGCGATGACAAGGGACATGGCGAAATGTGAAGACAGGTGTCATGGGGCATTGTGATGACAGTGGTCATCTGGAATTGTGAAAAAAGATATCATGGAGCACTGGGATGACAGGGGCCATGGAGCATTGTGATGTCAGGGGTCACGGGGCATTGTGATGACACGGGCATGGAACATTATGATGACAAGAATTCTGGAGCATTGTGATAAAAAGGGCATGGACCATTTTGATTAGAGGGGCCAAGGAGCATTCTGATGACAACAGCATGGAGCATTGTGATGACAAGTGTCATCGAGCATTGTGATGACAGTGGTCATGAAGCATTGTGATGAATGTGGTCATGGATCATTGTGATGACAAGTGTCGTGGAGCATTGTGAGACAGGGCTCATAGAGCATTGTGATGACACGGTTATGGAATATTGTGATGACCAGAATTCTGTAGCACTGTGATGAAAAAGGAATGGAGCATTGTGATTACAGGGATCATGGAGCATTGTGATGACAATTGTTCTAGAACATTGTGAAGACAGGGATCATGGAGCATAGTGATGAAAGGGGCCATGGAGCATTGTGATGACAGGCGTCATGGGACAATATGTTGACAGTGGTCATGGAGCATTGTTAGAAAGGGAACATGGAGCAATTTGATTTCAGGGGCCATGAAAAATTGTGAATACATAGGCCATGGAGTATTCAGATGAATGTGGTCAAGGATCATTGTGACGAAAAGTGTCCTGGAATATTGTGATAACACGGTTCATGGAGCATTGCGATGACAAGGGCCATGGCGAAATGTGAAGACAAGTGTCATGGGGCATTGTGATGACAGTGGTCATCTAGAATTTTGAAGAAAGATATCATGGAGCACTGGGATGACAGGGGCCATGGAGCATTGTGATGACAGGGGTGATGGGGCATTGTGATGACACGGCCATGGAACATTATGATGACAAGAATTCGGGAGCATTGTGATAAAAAGAGCATGGACCATTGTTATTAGAGGGGCCAAGGAGCATTCTGATGACAACGGCATGGAGCATTGTGATGACAAGGGTCATCGAGCATTGTGATGACAGTGGTTATGAAGCATTGTGATGAATTTGGTTATGGATCACTGTGATGACAAGTGTCGTGGAGGATTGTGATGACAGGGGTCATAGAGCATTGTGATGGCACGCTTATTGAATATTGTGATGACCAGTATTCTGTAGCACTGTGATGAAAAGGGAATGGAGCATTGTGATTACAGGGGTCATGGAGCATTGTGATGACAATTGTTTAGAACATTGTGAAGACAGGGATCATGGAGCATAGTGATGAAAGGGGCCATGGAGCATTGTGATGACAGGTGTCATGGGACAATGTGTTGACAGTGGTCATGGAGCATTGTTAGAAAGGGAACATGGAGCAATTTGATTTCAGGGGCCATGAAAAATTGTGAATACATAGGCCATGGAGTAGTCAGATGAATGTGGTCAAGGATCATTGTGACGAAAAGTGTCCTGGAATATTGTGAAGACACGGTTCATGGAGCATTGTGATGACAAGGGCCATGGAGAAATGTGAAGACAGGTTTCATGGGCCTTTGTGATGACAGTGGTCATCTAGAATTGTGAAGAAAGATATCATGGAGCAGTGGGATGACAGGGGCCATGGAGCATTGTGATGACAGGGGTCATGGGGAATTGTGATGACACGGCCATGGAACATTATGATGGCAAGAATCCTGGAGCATTGTGATAAAAAGGGCATTGACCGTTGTGATTAGAGGGGCCAAGGAGCATTCTGATGACAACGGCATGGAGGATTGTGATGACAAGGGTCATCGAGCATTGTGATGACAGTGGTCATGAAGCATTGTGATGAATGTGGTCATGGATCATTGTGATGACAAGTGTCGTGGAGCATTGTGATGACAGGGGTCATAGAGCATTGTGATGACACGGTTATGGAATACTGTGATGACCAGAATTCTGTAGCACTGTGATGAAAAGGGAATGGAGCATTGTGATTACAGGGGTCATGGAGCATTGTAATGACAATTGTTCTAGAACATTGTGATGACAGGGATCATGGAGCATAGTGATGAAAGGGTCCATGGAGCATTGTGATGACAGGCCTCATGGGACATTGTGTTGACAGTGGTCATGGAGCATTGTTAGAAAGGGAACATGGAGCAATTTGATTTCAGGGGCCTTGAAAAAATGTGAATACATAGGCCATGGTATATTCAGATGAATGTGGTCAAGGATCATTGTGACGACAAGTGTCCTGGAATATTGTGATGACACGTTTTATGGAGCATTGCGATGACAAGAGCCATGTCGAAATGTGAAGACAGGTGTCATGGGGCATTGTGATGACAGTGGTCATCTAGAATTGTGAAGAAAGATATCATAGAGCACTGGGATGACAGGGGCCATAGAGCATTGTGATGACAGGGGTCATGGGGCATTGTGATGACACGGCCATGGAACATTATGATGACAAGAATTCTGGAGCATTGTGATAAAAAGGGCATGGACCATTGTGATTAGAAGGGCCAAGGAGCATTCTGATGACAACGGCATGGAGCATTGTGATGACAAGGGTCATCGAGCATTGTGATGACAGTGGTTATGAAGCATTGTGATGAATTTGGTTATGGATCACTGTGATGACAAGTGTCGTGGAGCATTGTGATGACAGGGGTCATAGAGCATTGTGATGGCACGCTTATTGAATATTGTGATGACCAGTATTCTGTAGCACTGTGATGAAAAGGGAATGGAGCATTGTGATTACAGGGGTCATGGAGCATTGTGATGACAATTGTTTAGAACATTGTGAAGACAGGGATCATGGAGCATAGTGATGAAAGGGGCCATGGAGCATTGTGATGACAGGTGTCATGGGACAATGTGTTGACAGTGGTCATGGGGAATTGTTAGAAAGGGAACATGGAGCAATTTGATTTCAGGGGCCATGAAAAATTGTGAAAACATAGGCCATGGAGTAGTCAGATGAATGTGGTCAAGGATCATTGTGACGAAAAGTGTCCTGGAATATTGTGAAGACACGGTTCATGGAGCATTGTGATGACAAGGGCCATGGCGAAATGTGAAGACAGGTGTCATGGGACATTGTGATGACAGTGGTCATCTAGAATTGTGAAGAAAGATATCATGGAGCACTGGGATGACAGGGGCCATGGAGCATTGTGATGACAGGGGTCATGGGGCATTGTGATGACAATTGTTCTAGAACATTGTGAAGACAGGGATCATGGAGCATAGTGATGAAAGGGGCCATGGAGCATTGTGATGACAGGCGTCATGGGACATTGTGTTGACAGTGGTCTTGGATCACTGTTAGAAAGGGAACATGGAGCAATTTGATTTCAGGGGCCATGAAAAATTGTGAATACATAGGCCATGGAGTATTCAAATGAATGTGGTAAGGATCATTGTGATGAAAAATGTCCTGGAATATTGTGATGACACGGTTCATGGAGCATTGCGATGACAAGGGCCATGGCGAAATGTGAAGACAGGTGTCATGGGACATTGTGATGACAGTGGTCATCTAGAATTGTGAAGAAAGATATCATGGAGCACTGGGATGACAGGGGCCATGGAGCAATGTGATGACAGGGGTCAAGGGGCATTGTGATGACATGGCCATGGAACATTATGATGACAAGAATTCTGGAGCATTGTGATAAAAAGGGCATGGACCATTGTGATTAGAGGGGCCAAGGAGCATTCTGATGACAACGGCATGGAGCATTGTGATGACAAGGGTCATCGAGCATTGTGATGACAGTGGTAATGAAGCATTGTGATGAATGTGGTCATGGATCATTGTGATGACAAGTGTCGTGGAGCATTGTGATGACAGGGGTCATAGAGCATTGTGATGACACGGTTATGGAATATTGTGATGACCAGAATTCTGTAGCACTGTGATGAAAAGGGAATGGAGCATTGTGAGTACAGGGGTCATGAAGCATTGTGATGACAATTGTTCTAGAACATTGTGAAGACAGGGATCATGGAGCATAGTGATGAAAAGGGACATGGAGCATTGTGATGACAGGCGTCATGGGACAATGTGTAGACAGTGGTCATGGAGCATTGTTAGAAAGGGAACATGGAGCAATTTGATTTCAGGGGCCATGAAAAATTGTGAATACATAGGCCATGGAGTATTCAGATGAATGTGGTCAAGGATCATTGTGACGACAAGTGTCCTGGAATATTGTGATGACACGGTTCATGGAGCATTGCGATGACAAGGGCCATGGCGAAATGTGAAGACAGGTGTCATGGGGCATTGTGATGACAGTGGTCATCTAGAATTGTGAAGAAAGATATCATGGAGCACTGGGATGACAGTGGCCATGGAGTATTGTGACGACAGGCGTCATGGGGCATTGTGATGACACGGCCATGGAACATTATGATGACAAGAATTCTGGAGCATTGTGATAAAAAGGGCATGGACCATTGTGATTAGAGGGGCCAAGGAGCATTCTGATGACAACGGCATGGAGCGTTGTGATGACCAGTGTCATCGAGCATTGTGATGACAGTGGTCATGAAGCATTGTGATGAATGTGATCATGGATCATTGTGATGACAAGTGTCGTGGAGCATTGTGATGACAGGGGTCATAGAGCATTGTGATGACACGGTTATGGAATATTGTGATGACCAGAATTCTGTAGCACTGTGATGAAAAGGGAATGGAGCATTGCGATTACAGGGGTCATGGAGCATTGTGATGACAATTGTTCTAGAACATTGTGAAGACAGGGATCACGGAGCATAGTGATGAAAGGGGCCATGGAGCATTGTGATGACAGGCGTCATGGGACAATGTGTTGACAGTGGTCATGGAGCATTGTTAGAAAGGGAACATGGAGCAATTTGATTTCAGGGGCCATGAAAAATTGTGAATACATAGGCCATGGAGTATTCACATGAATCTGGTCAAGGATCATTGTGATGAAAAGTGTCCTGGAATATTGTGATGACAAGGTTCATGGAGCATTGCGATGACAAGGGCCATGGCGAAATGTGAAGACAGGTGTCATGGGACATTGTGATGACAGTGGTCATCTAGAATTGTGAAGAAAGATATCATGGAGCACTGGGATGACAGGGGCCATGGAGCATTGTGATGACAGGGGTCATGGGGCATTGTGATGACACAGCCATGGAACATTATGATGACAAGAATTCTGGAGCATTGTGATAAAAAGGGCATAGACCATTGTGATTAGAGGGGCCAAGGAGCATTCTGATGACAACGGCATGGAGCATTGTGATGACAAGGGTCATCGAGCATTGTGATGACAGTGGTCATGAAGCATTGTGATGAATGTGGTCATGGATCATTGTGATGACAAGTGTCGTGGAGCATTGTGATGACAGGGGTCATAGAGCATTGTGATGACACGGTTATGGAATATTGTGATGACCAGAATTCTGTAGCACTGTGATGAAAAGGGAATGGAGCATTGTGATTACAGGGGTCATGGAGCATTGTGATGACAATTGTTCTAGAACATTGTGATGACAGGGATCATGGAGCATAGTGATGAAAGGGGACATGGAGCATTGTGATGACAGGCATCATGGGACATTGTGTGGACAGTGGTCATGGAGCATTGTTAGAAAGGGAACATGGAGCAATTTGATTTCAGGGGCCATGAAAAATTGTGAATACATAGGCCATGGAGTATTCAGATGAATGTGGTCAAGGATCACTGTGACGAAAAGTGTTCTGGAATATTGTGATGACACGGTTCATGGAGCATTGCGATGACAAGGGACATGGCGAAATGTGAAGACAGGTGTCATGGGGCATTGTGATGACAGTGGTCATCTAGAATTGTGAAGAAAGATATCATGGAGCACTGGGATGACAGGGGCCATTGAGCATTGTGATGTCAGGGGTCACGGGGCATTGTGATGACACGGGCATGGAACATTATGATGACAAGAATTCTGGAGCATTGTGATAAAAAGGGCATGGACCATTTTGATTAGAGGGGCAAAGGAGCATTCTGATGACAACAGCATGGAGCATTGTGATGACAAGTGTCATCGAGCATTGTGATGACAGTGGTCATGAAGCAT
This sequence comes from Eschrichtius robustus, assembly GCF_028021215.1. Lineage (NCBI taxonomy): Eukaryota > Metazoa > Chordata > Mammalia > Artiodactyla > Eschrichtiidae > Eschrichtius > Eschrichtius robustus. The sequence continues at coordinate 6,194,383 of NW_027175249.1, read as the reverse complement.
TGTGATGAATGTGGTCATGGATCATTGTGATGACAAGTGTCGTGGAGCATTGTGAGACAGGGCTCATAGAGCATTGTGATGACACGGTTATGGAATATTGTGATGACCAGAATTCTGTAGCACTGTGATGAAAAAGGAATGGAGCATTGTGATTACAGGGATCATGGAGCATTGTGATGACAATTGTTCTAGAACATTGTGAAGACAGGGATCATGGAGCATAGTGATGAAAGGGGCCATGGAGCATTGTGATGACAGGCGTCATGGGACAATATGTTGACAGTGGTCATGGAGCATTGTTAGAAAGGGAACATGGAGCAATTTGATTTCAGGGGCCATGAAAAATTGTGAATACATAGGCCATGGAGTATTCAGATGAATGTGGTCAAGGATCATTGTGACGAAAAGTGTCCTGGAATATTGTGATAACACGGTTCATGGAGCATTGCGATGACAAGGGCCATGGCGAAATGTGAAGACAAGTGTCATGGGGCATTGTGATGACAGTGGTCATCTAGAATTTTGAAGAAAGATATCATGGAGCACTGGGATGACAGGGGCCATGGAGCATTGTGATGACAGGGGTGATGGGGCATTGTGATGACACGGCCATGGAACATTATGATGACAAGAATTCTGGAGCATTGTGATAAAATGGTCATGGACCACTGTGATTAGAGGGGCCAAGGAGCATTCTGATGACAACGGCATTGAGCCTTGTGATGAATGTGGTCATGGATCATTGTGATGACAAGTGTCGTGGAGCATAGTGATGACAGGGGTCATAGAGCATTGTGATGAAAATTGTTCTAGAGCATTGTGATGACAGGGATCATGGAGCATAGTGATGAAAGGGGCAGTGGAGCATTGTGTTGACAGGCGTCATGGAGCACTGTGATGACAGGGGTCATAGAGCATTGTGATGACACGGTTATGGAATATTGTGATGACCAGAATTCTGTAGCACTGTGATGAAAAGGGAATGGAGCATTGTGATTACAGGGGTCATGGAGCATTGTGATGACAATTGTTCTAGAACATTGTGATTACAGGGATCATGGAGCATAGTGATGAAAGGGGCCATGGAGCATTGTGATGATAGGCATCATGGGACATTGTGTCGACAGCGGTCATGGAGCATTGTTAGAAAGGGAACATGGAGCAATTTGATTTCAGGGGCCATGAAAAATTGTGAATACATAGGCCATGGAGTATTCAGATGAATGTGGTCAAGGATCATTGTGACGACAAGTGTCCTGGAATATTGTGATGACACGGTTCATGGAGCATTGCGAAGACAAGGGTCATGGCGAAATGTGAAGACAGGTGTCATGGGGCATTGTGATGACAGTGGTCATCTACAATTGTGAAGAAAGATATCATGGAGCACTGGGATGACAGGGGCCATGGAGCATTGTGAGGAAATGGGTCATGGGGCATTGTGATGACACGGCCATGGAACATTATGATGAAAAGAATTCTGGAGCATTGTGATAAAAAGGGCATGGACCATTGTGATTAGAGGGGCCAAGGAGCATTCTGATGACAACGGCATGGAGCATTGTGATGACAAGGGTCATCGAGCATTGTGATGACAGTGGTTATGAAGCATTGTGATGAATTTGGTTATGGATCACTGTGATGACAAGTGTCGTGGAGCATTGTGATGACAGGGGTCATAGAGCATTGTGATGGCACGGTTATTGAATATTGTGATGACCAGTATTCTGTAGCACTGTGATGAAAAGGGAATGGAGCATTGTGATTACAGGGGTCATGGAGCATTGTGATGACAATTGTTTAGAACATTGTGAAGACAGGGATCATGGAGCATAGTGATGAAAGGGGCCATGGAGCATTGTGATGACAGGTGTCATGGGACAATGTGTTGACAGTGGTCATGGGGCATTGTTAGAAAGGGAACATGGAGCAATTTGATTTCAGGGGCCATGAAAAATTGTGAATACATAGGCCATGGAGTAGTCAGATGAATGTGGTCAAGGATCATTGTGACGAAAAGTGTCCTGGAATATTGTGAAGACACGGTTCATGGAGCATTGTGATGACAAGGGCCATGGAGAAATGTGAAGACAGGATTCATGGGCCTTTGTGATGACAGTGGTCATCTAGAATTGTGAAGAAAGATATCATGGAGCAGTGGGATGACAGGGGCCATGGAGCATTGTGATGACAGGGGTCATGGGGAATTGTGATGACACGGCCATGGAACATTATGATGGCAAGAATCCTGGAGCATTGTGATAAAAAGGGCATTGACCGTTGTGATTAGAGGGGCCAAGGAGCATTCTGATGACAACGGCATGGAGCATTGTGATGAGAAGGGTCATCGAGCATTGTGATGACAGTGGTCATGAAGCATTGTGATAATTGTGGTCATGGATCATTGTGATGACAAGTGTCGTGGAGCATTGTGATGACAGGGGTCATAGAGCATTGTGATGACACGGTTATGGAATATTGTGATGACCAGAATTCTGTAGCACTGTGATGAAAAGGGAATGGAGCATTGTGATTACAGGGGTCATGGAGCATTGTGATGACAATTGTTCTAGAACATTGTGATGACAGGGATCATGGAGCATAGTGATGAAAGGGGCCATGGAGCATTGTGATGACAGGCATCATGGGACATTGTGTTGACAGTGGTCATGGAGCATTGTTAGAAAGGGAACATGGAGCAATTTGATTTCAGGGGCCTTGAAAAATTGTGAATACATAGGCCATGGAGTATTCAGATGAATGTGGTCAAGGATCATTGTGACGACAAGTGTCCTGGAATATTGTGATGACACGTTTTATGGAGCATTGAGATGACAAGAGCCATGTCGAAATGTGAAGACAGGTGTCATGGGGCATTGTGATGACACTGGTCATCTAGAATTGTGAAGAAAGATATCATAGAGCACTGGGATGACAGGGGCCATAGAGCATTGTGATGACAGGGGTCATGGGGCATTGTGATGACACGGCCATGGAACATTATGATGACAAGAATTCTGGAGCATTGTGATAAAAAGGGCATGGACCATCGTGATTAGAGGGGCCAAGGAGCATTCTGATGACAACGGCATGGAGCATTGTGATGACAAGTGTCATCGAGCATTGTGATGACAGTGGTCATGAAGCATTGTGATGAATGTGGTCATGGATCATTGTGATGACAAGTGTCGTGGAGCATTGTGATGACAGGGGTCATAGAGCATTGTGATGACACGGTTATGGAATATTGTGATGACCAGAATTCTGTAGCACTGTGATGAAAAGGGAATGGAGCATTGTGATTACAGGGGTCATGGAGCATTGTGATGAAAATTGTTTAGAACATTGTGAAGACAGGGATCATGGAGCATAGTGATGAAAGGGGCCTTGGAGCATTGTGATGAAAATTGTTCTAGAGCATTGTGATGACAGGGATCATGGAGCATAGTGATGAAAGGGGCCATGGAGCATTGTGATGACATGGCTATGGAATATTGTGAAGACCAGAAATCTGTAGCACAGTGATGAAAATGGAATGGAGCATTGTGATTACCGGGGTCATGGAGCATTGTGATGACAATTGTTCTAGAACATTGTGAAGACAGGGATCATGGAGCATAGTGATGAAAGGGGCCATGGAGCATTGTGATGACAGGCGTCATGGGACAATGTGTTGACAGTGGTCATGGGTCATTGTTAGAAAGGGAACATGGAGCAATTTGATTTCAGGGGCCATGAAAAATTGTGAATACATAGTCCATGGAGTATTCAGATGAATGTGGTCACGGATCATTGTGACAAAAAGTGTCCTGGAATATTGTGATGACACGGTTCATGGAGCATTGCGATGACAAGGGCCATGGCGAAATGTGAAGACAGGTGCCATGGGGCTTTGTGATGACAGTGGTCATCAAGAATTGTGAAGAATGATATCATGGAGCCCTGGGATGGCAGGGGCCATGGAGCATTGTGATGACAGGGGTCATGGGGCATTGTGATGACATGACCATGGAACATTATGATGACAAGAATTCTGGAGCATTGTGATAAAAAGGGCATGGATCATTGTGATTAGAGGGGTCAAGGAGCATTCTGATGACAACAGCATGGAGCATTGTGATGACCAGGGTCATCGAGCATTGTGATGACAGTGGTCATGAAGCATTGTGATGAATGTGGTAATGGATCATTGTGATGACAAGTGTCGTGGAGCATTGTGATGACAGGGGTCATAGAGCATTGTGATGACACGGTTATGGAGTATTGAGATGACCAGAATTCTGTAGCACTGTGATGAAAAGGGAATGGAGCATTGTGATTACAGCAGTCATGGAGCATTGTGATGACAATTGTTCTAGAACATTGTGAAGACAGGTATCATGGAGCATAGTGATGAAAGGGGCCATTGAGCATTGTGATGACAGGCGTCATGGGACAATGTGTTGACAGTGGTCATGGAGCATTGTTAGAAAGGGAACATGGAGCAATTTGATTTCAGGGGCCATGAAAAATTGTGAATACATAGGCCATGGAGTATTCAGATGAATGTGGTCAAGGATCATTGTGATGACAAGTGTCCTGGAATATTGTGATGACACGGTTCATGGAGCATTGCGATGACAAGGGCCATGGAGAAATGTGAAGACAGGTGTCATGGGGCATTGTGATGACAGTGGTCATCTAGAATTGTGAAGAAAGATATCATGGAGCACTGGGATGACAGGGGCCATGGAGCATTGTGGTGACAGGGGTCATGGGGCATTGTGATGACACGGCCATGGAACATTATGATGACAAGAATTCTGGAGCATTGTGATAAAAAGGTCATGGACCATTGTGATTAGAGGGGCCAAGGAGCATTCTGATGACAACAGCATGGAGCATTGTGATGACAAGTGTCATCGAGCATTGTGATGACAGTGGTCATGAAGCATTGTGATGAATGTGGTCATGGATCATTGTGATGACAAGTGTCGTGGAGCATTGTGAGACAGGGCTCATAGAGCATTGTGATGACACGGTTATGGAATATTGTGATGACCAGAATTCTGTAGCACTGTGATGAAAAAGGAATGGAGCATTGTGATTACAGGGATCATGGAGCATTGTGATGACAATTGTTCTAGAACATTGTGAAGACAGGGATCATGGAGCATAGTGATGAAAGGGGCCATGGAGCATTGTGATGACAGGCGTCATGGGACAATATGTTGACAGTGGTCATGGAGCATTGTTAGAAAGGGAACATGGAGCAATTTGATTTCAGGGGCCATGAAAAATTGTGAATACATAGGCCATGGAGTATTCAGATGAATGTGGTCAAGGATCATTGTGACGAAAAGTGTCCTGGAATATTGTGATAACACGGTTCATGGAGCATTGCGATGACAAGGGCCATGGCGAAATGTGAAGACAAGTGTCATGGGGCATTGTGATGACAGTGGTCATCTAGAATTTTGAAGAAAGATATCATGGAGCACTGGGATGACAGGGGCCATGGAGCATTGTGATGACAGGGGTGATGGGGCAATGTGATGACACGGCCATGGAACATTATGATGACAAGAATTCTGGAGCATTGTGATAAAATGGTCATGGACCACTGTGATTAGAGGGGCCAAGGAGCATTCTGATGACAACGGCATGGAGCCTTGTGATGAATGTGGTCATGGATCATTGTGATGACAAGTGTCGTGTAGCATAGTGATGACAGGGGTCATAGAGCATTGTGATGAAAATTGTTCTAGAGCATTGTGATGACAGGGATCATGGAGCATAGTGATGAAAGGGGCAGTGGAGCATTGTGTTGACAGGCGTCATGGAGCACTGTGATGACAGGGGTCATAGAGCATTGTGATGACACGGTTATGGAATATTGTGATGACCAGAATTCTGTAGCACTGTGATGAAAAGGGAATGGAGCATTGTGATTACAGGGGTCATGGAGCATTGTGATGACAATTGTTCTAGAACATTGTGATGACAGGGATCATGGAGCATAGTGATGAAAGGGGCCATGGAGCATTGTGATGATAGGCATCATGGGACATTGTGTCGACAGCGGTCATGGAGCATTGTTAGAAAGGGAACATGGAGCAATTTGATTTCAGGGGCCATGAAAAATTGTGAATACTTAGGCCATGGAGTATTCAGATGAATGTGGTCAAGGATCATTGTGACGACAAGTGTCCTGGAATATTGTGATGACACGGTTCATGGAGCATTGCGAAGACAAGGGTCATGGCGAAATGTGAAGACAGGTGTCATGGGGCATTGTGATGACAGTGGTCATCTACAATTGTGAAGAAAGATATCATGGAGCACTGGGATGACAGGGGCCATGGAGCATTGTGAGGAAATGGGTCATGGGGCATTGTGATGACACGGCCATGGAACATTATGATGAAAAGAATTCTGGAGCATTGTGATAAAAAGGGCATGGACCATTGTGATTAGAGGGGCCAAGGAGCATTCTGATGACAACGGCATGGAGCATTGTGATGACAAGGGTCATCGAGCATTGTGATGACAGTGGTTATGAAGCATTGTGATGAATTTGTTTATGGATCACTGTGATGACAAGTGTCGTGGAGGATTGTGATGACAGGGGTCATAGAGCATTGTGATGGCACGCTTATTGAATATTGTGATGACCAGTATTCTGTAGCACTGTGATGAAAAGGGAATGGAGCATTGTGATTACAGGGGTCATGGAGCATTGTGATGACAATTGTTTAGAACATTGTGAAGACAGGGATCATGGAGCATAGTGATGAAAGGGGCCATGGAGCATTGTGTTGACAGGCGTCATGGGACATTGTGTTGACAGTGGTCATGGAGCATTGTTAGAAAGAGAACATGGAGCAATTTGATTTCAGGGGCCATGAAAAATTGCGAATACATAGGCCATGGAGTATTCAGATGAATGTGGTCAAGGATCATTGTGACGAAAAGTGTCCTGGATTATTGTGATGACACGGTTCATGGAGCATTGCGATGACAAGGGCCATGGCGAAATGTGAAGACAGGTGTCATGGGGCATTGTGATGACAGTGGTCATCTAGAATTGTGAAGAAAGATATCATGGAGCACTGGGATGACCGGGGCCATGGAGCATTTTGATGACAGGGGTCATGGGGCATTGTGATGACACGGCCATGGAACATTATGAGGACAAGAATTCTGGAGCATTGTGATAAAAAGGGCATGGACCATTGTGATTAGAGGGGCCAAGGAGCATTCTGATTACAACGGCATGGAGCATTGTGATGACAAGGGTCATCGAGCATTGTGATGACAGGGGTCATGAAGCATTGTGATGAATGTGGTCATGGATCATTGTGATGAAAAGTGTCGTGGAGCATTGTGATGACAGGGGTCATAGAGCATTGTGATGACACGGTTATGTAATATTGTGATGACCAGAATTCTGTAGCACTGTGATGAAAAGGGAATGGAGCATTGTGATTACAGGGGTCATGGAGCATTGTGATGACAATTGTTTAGAACATTGTGAAGACAGGGATCATGGAGCATAGTGATGAAAGGGGCCATGGAGAATTGTGATGATAGGCGTCATGGGACATTGTGTTGACAGTGGTCATGGAGCATTGTTAGAAGGGGAACATGGAGCAATTTGATTTCAGGGGCCATGAAAAATTGTGAATACATAGGCCATGGAGTATTCAGATGAATGTGGTCAAGGATCATTGTGACGACAAGTGTCCTGGTTTATTGTGATGACACGGTTCATGGAGCATTGCGATGACAAGGGCCATGGCGAAATGTGAAGACAGGTGTCATGGGGCATTGTGATGACAGTGGTCATCTACAATTGTGAAGAAAGATATCATGGAGCACTGGGATGACAGGGGCCATGGAGCATTGGGAGGAAATGGGTCATGGGGCATTGTGATGACACGGCCATGGAACATTATGATGACAAGAATTCTGGAGCATTGTGATTAAAAGGGCATGGACCATTGTGATTAGAGGGGCCAAGGAGCATTCTGATGACAACGGCATGGAGCATTGTGATGACAAAGGTCATCGAGCATTGTGATGACAGTGGTCATGAAGCATTGTGATGAATGTGGTCATGGATCATTGTGATGACATGTGTCGTGGAGCATTGTGATGAGAGGGGTCATAGAGCATTGTGATGACACGGTTATGGAATATTGTGATGACCAGAATTCTGTAGCACTGTGATGAAAAGTGAATGGAGCATTGTGAGTACAGGGGTCATGGAGCATTGTGATGACAATTGTTCTAGAACATTGTGAAGACAGGGATCATGGAGCATAGTGATGAAAGGGGCCATGGAGCATTGTGATGACAGTCGTCATGGGACAATGTGTTGAAGGTGGTCATGGAGCATTGTTAGAAAGGGAACATGGAGCAATTTGATTTCAGGGGCCATGAAAAATTGTGAATACATAGGCCATGGAGTATTCACATGAATGTGGTCAAGGATCATTGTGACGACAAGTGTCCTGGAATATTGTGATGACACGGTTCATGGAGCATTGCGATGAAAAGGGCAATGGAGAAATGTGAAGACAGGTGTCATGGGGCATTGTGATGACAGTGGTCATCTAGAATTGTGAAGAAAGATATCATGGAGCACTGGGATGACAGGGGCCATGGAGCATTGTGATGACAGGGGTCATGGGGCATTGTGATGACACGGCCATAGAACATTATGATGACAAGAATTCTGGAGCATTGTGATAAACAGGGCATGGACCATTGTGATTAGAGGGGCCAAGGAGCATTCTGATGACAACGGCATGGAGCATTGTGATGACAAGGGTCATCGAGCATTGTGATGACAGTGGTCATGAAGCATTGTGATGAATGTGGTCATGGATCATTGTGATGACAAGTGTCGTGGTGCATTGTGATGACAGGGGTCATAGAGCATTGTAATGACACGGTTATGGAATATTGTGATGACCAATATTCTGTAGCACTGTGATGAAAGGGAATGGAGCATTGTGATTACAGGGGTCATGGAGCATTGTGATGACAATTGTTCTAGAACATTGTGAAGACAGGGATCATGGAGCATAGTGATGAAAGGGGCCATGGAGCATTGTGATGACCAGGTTCATCGAGCATTGTGATGACAGTGGTCATGAAGCATTGTGATGAATGTGGTCATGGATCATTGTGATGGCAAGTGTCGTGGAGCATTGTGATGACAGGGGTCATAGAGCATTGTGATGACACGGTTATGGAATATTGTGATGACCAGAATTCTGTAGCACTGTGATGAAAAGAGAATGGAGCATTGTGATTACAGGGGTCATGGAGCATTTTGATGACAATTGTTTAGAACAATGTGAAGACAGGAATCATGGAGCATAGTGATGAAAGGGGCCATGGAGCATTGTGATGAAAATTGTTCTAGAGCATTGTGATGACAGGGATCATGGAGCATAGTGATGAAAGGGGCAGTGGAGCATTGTGTTGACAGGCGTCATGGAGCATTGTGATGACAGGGGTCATGGAACATTGTGATGACAGGGATCATGGAGCATAGTGATGAAAGGGGCCATGGAGAATTGTGATTATAGGCGTCATGGGACATTGTGTTGACAGTGGTCATGGAGCATTGTTAGAAAGGGAACATGGAGCAATTTGATTTCAGGGGCCATGAAAAATTGTGAATACATAGGCCATGGAGTATTCAGATGAATGTGGTCAAGGATCATTGTGACGACAAGTGTCCTGGAATATTGTGATGACACGGTTCATGGAGCATTGCGATGACAAGGGCCATGGCGAAATGTGAAGACAGTTGTCATGGGGCATTGTGATGACAGTGGTCATCTACAATTGTGAAGAAAGATATCATGGAGCACTGGGATGACAGGGGCCATGGAGAATTGTGAGGAATTGGGTCATGGGGCATTGTGATGACACGGCCATGGAACATTATGATGACAAGAATTCTGGAGCATTGTGATAAAAAGGGCATGGACCATTGTGATTAGAGGGGCCAAGGAGCATTCTGATGACAACGGCATGGAGCATTGTGATGACAAGGGTCATCGAGCATTGTGATGACAGTGGTTATAAAGCATTGTGATGAATGTGGTCATGGATCATTGTGATGACAAGTGTCGTGGAGCATTGTGATGACAGGGGTCATAGAGCATTGTGATGACACGGTTATGGAATATTGTGATGACCAGAATTCTATAGCACTGTGATGAAAAGGGAATGGAGCATTGTGATTACAGGGGTCATAGAACATTGTGATGAAAATTGTTCTAGAACATTGTGATGACAGGGATCATGGAGCATAGTGATGAAAGGGGCCATGAAGCATTGTGATGACAGGCGTCATGGGGCAATGTGATGACACGGCCATGGAACATTATGATGACCAGAATTCTGTAGCACTGTGATGAAAAGGGAATGGAGCATTGTGATTACAGGGGTCATGGAGCATTTTGATGACAATTGTTAGAACATTGTGAAGACAGGGATCATGGAGCATAGTGATGAAAGGGGCCATGGAGAATTGTGATGATAGGCGTCATGGGACATTGTGTTGACAGTGGTCATGGAGCATTGTTAGAAGGGGAACATGGAGCAATTTGATTTCAGGGGCCATGAAAAATTGTGAATACATAGGCCATGGATTATTGAGATGAATGTGGTCAAGGTTCATTGTGACGACAAGTGTCCTGGATTATTGTGATGACACGGTTCATGGAGCATTGCGATGATAAGGGCCATGGCGAAATGTGAAGACAGGTGTCATGGGGCATTGTGATGACAGTGGTCATCTACAATTGTGAAGAAAGATATCATGGAGCACTGGGATGACAGGGGCCATGGAGCATTGTGAGGAAATGGGTCATGGGGCATTGTGATGACACGGCCATGGAACATTATGATGACAAGAATTCTGGAGCATTGTGATAAAAAGGGCATGGACCATTGTGATTAGAGGGGCCAAGGAGCATTCTGATGACAACGACATGGAGCATTGTGATGACAAGAGTCATCGAGCATTGTGATGACAGTGGTCATGAAGCATTGTGATGAATGTGGTCATGGATCATTGTGATGACAAGTGTCGTGGAACATTGTGATGACAGGGGTCATAGAGCATTGTGATGACATGGTTATGGAATATTGTGATGACCAGAATTCTGTAGCACTGTGATGAAAAGGGAATGGAGCATTGTGAGTACAGGGGTCATGGAGCATTGTGATGACAATTGTTCTAGAACATTGTGAAGACAGGGATCATGGAGCATAGTGATGAAAGGGGCCATGGAGCATAGTGATGACAGTCGTCATGGGACAATGTGTTGACAGTGGTCATGGAGCATTGTTAGAAAGGGAACATGGAGCAATTTGATTTCAGGGGCCATGAAAAATTGTGAATACATAGGCCATGGAGTATTCAGATGAATGTGGTCAAGGATCATTGTGACGACAAGTGTCCTGGAATATTGTGATGACACGGTTCATGGAGCATTGCGATGACAAGGGCCATGGCGAAATGTGAAGACAGGTGTCACGGGGCATTGTGATGACAGTGGTCATCTACAATTGTGAAGAAAAATATCATGGAGCACTGGGATGACAGGGGCCATGGAGCATTGTGAGGAAATGGGTCATGGGGCATTGTGATGACACGGCCATGGAACATTATGATGACAAGAATTCTGGAGCATTGTGATAAAAAGGGCATGGACCATTGTGATTAGAGGGGCCAAGGAGCATTCTGATGACAACGACATGGAGCATTGTGATGACAAGGGTCATCGAGCATTGTGATGACAGTGGTCATGAAGCATTGTGATGAATTTGGTTATGGATCACTGTGATGACAAGAGTCGTGGAGCATTGTGATGACAGGGGTCATAGAGCATTTTGATGACACGGTTATGGAATATTGTGATGACCAGAATTCTCTAGCACTGTGATGAAAAGGGGATGGAGCATTGTGATTAGAGGGTCATGGAGCATTGTGATGAAAATTATTCTAGAACATTGTGATGACAGGGATCATGGAGCATAGTGAAGAAAGGGGCCATGAAGCATTGTGATGACAGGCGTCATGGGGCAATGTGATGACACGGCCATGGAACATTATGATGACCAGAATTCTGGAGCATTGTGATAAAAAGGTCATGGACCATTGTGATTAGAGGGGCCAAGGAGCATTCTGATGACAACGGCATGGAGCCTTGTGATGAATGTGGTCATGGATTATTGTGATGACAAGTGTCGTGGAGCATAGTGATGACAGGGGTCAGAGAGCATTGTGATGAAAATTGTTCTAGAGCATTGTGATGACAGGGATCATGGAGCATAGTGATGAAAGGGGCAGTGGAGCATTGTGTTGACAGGCGTCATGGAGCACTGTGATGACAGGGGTCATAGAGCATTGTGATGACACGGTTATGGAATATTGTGATGACCAGAATTCTGTAGCACTGTGATGAAAAGGGAATGGAGCATTGTGATTACAGAGGTCATGGAGCATTGTGATGACAATTGTTCTAAAACATTGTGATTACAGGGATCATGGAGCATAGTGATGAAAGGGGCCATGGAGCATTGTGATGATAGGCATCATGGGACATTTTGTCGACAGTGGTCATGGAGCATTGTTAGAAAGGGAACATGGAGCAATTTGATTTCAGGGGCCATGAAAAATTGTGAATACATAGGCCATGGAGTATTCAGATGAATGTGGTCAAGGATCATTGTGACGACAAGTGTCCTGGAATATTGTGATGACACGGTTCATGGAGCATTGCGATGACAAGGGCCATGGCGAAATGTGAAGACAGGTGTCATGGGGCATTGTGATGACAGTGGTCATCTACAATTGTGAAGAAAGATATCATGGAGCACTGGGATGACAGGGGCCATGGAGCATTGTGAGGAAATGGGTCATGGGGCATTGTGATGACACGGCCATGGAACATTATGATGACAAGAATTCTGGAGCATTGTGATAAAAAGGGCATGGACCATTGTGATTAGAGGGGCCAAGGAGCATTCTGATGACAACCGCATGGAGCATTGTGATGACAAGTGTCATCGAGCATTGTGATGACAGTGGTCATGAAGCATTGTGATGAATGTGGTCATGGTTCATTGTGATGACAAGTGTCGTGGAGCATTGTGATGACAGGGGTCATAGAGCATTGTGATGACACGGTTATGGAATATTGTGTGGACCAGAATTCTGTAGCACTGTGATGAAAGGGAATGGAGCATTGTGATTACAGGGGTCATGGAGCATTGTGATCACAATTGTTCTAGAACATTGTGAAAACAGGGATCATGGAGCATAGTGATGAAAGGGGCCATGGAGCATTGTGATGACAGGCGTCATGGGACAATATGTTGACAGTGGTCATGGAGCATTGTTAGAAAGGGAACATGGAGCAATTTGATTTCAGGGGCCATGAAAAATTATGAATACATAGGCCATGGAGTATTCAGATGAATGTGGTCAAGGATCATTGTGACGAAAAGTGTCCTGGAATATTGTGATGACACGGTTCATGGAGCATTGCGATGACAAGGGCCATGGCGAAATGTGAAGACAGGTGTCATGGGACATTGTGATGACCATGGTCATCTAGAATTGTGAAGAAAGATATCATGGAGCACTGGGATGACAGGGGCCATGGAGCATTGTGATGACAGGGGCCATGGGGCATTGTGATGACACGGCCATGGAACATTATGATGACAAGAATTCTGGGGCATTGTGATAAAAAGGGCATGGACCATTGTGATTAGAGGGGTCAAGGAGCATTCTGATGACAACGGCATGGAGCATTGTGATGACAAGGGTCATCGAGCATTGTGATGACAGGGGTCATAGAGCATTGTGATGACATGGTTATGGAATATTGAGATGACCAGAATTCTGTAGCACTGTGATGAAAAAGGAATGGAGCATTGTGTTTACAGGGGTAATGGAGCATTGTGATGACAATTGTTTAGAACATTGTGAAGACAGGGATCATGGAGCATAGTGATGAATGGGGCCAACGAGCATTGTGATGACAGGCGTCATGGGACAATGTGTTGACAGTGGTCATGGAGCATAGTTAGAAAGGGAACATGGAGCAATTTGATTTCAGGGGCCATGAAACATTGTTAATGCATAGGCCATGGAGTATTCAGATGAATGTGGTCAAGGATCATTTTGACGACAAGTGTCCTGGAATATTGTGATGACACGGTTCATGGAGCATTGCGATGACTAGGGCCATGGCGAAATGTGAAGACAAGTGTCGTGGGACATTGTGATGACAGTGGTCATCTAGAATTGTGAAGAAAGATATAATGGAGCACTGGGATGACAGGGGCCATGGAGCATTGTGATGACAGGGGTCATGGGGCATTGTGATGACAATTGTTCTAGAACATTATGAAGACAGGGATCATGGAGCATAGTGATGAAAGGGGCCATGGAGCATTGTGATGACAGGCGTCATGGGACATTGTGTTGACAGTGGTCTTGGATCATTGTTAGAAAGGGAACATGGAGCAATTTGATTTCAGGGGCCATGAAAAATTGTGAATACATAGGCCATGGAGTATTCAAATGAATGTGGTAAGGATCATTGTGATGAAAAATGTCCTGGAATATTGTGATGACACGGTTCATGGAGCATTGCGATGACAAGAGCCATGGCGAAATGTGAAGACAGGTGTCATGGGACATTGTGATGACAGTGGTCATCTAGAATTGTGAAGAAATATATCATGGAGCACTGGGATGACAGGGGCCATGGAGCAATGTGATGACAGGGGTCAAGGGGCATTGTGATGACATGGCCATGGAACATTATGATGACAAGAATTCTGGAGCATTGTGATAAAAAGGGCATGGACCATTGTGATTAGAGTGGCCAAGGAGCATTCTGATGACAACGGCATGGAGCATTGTGATGACAAGGGTCATCGAGCATTGTGATGACAGTGGTCATGAAGCATTGTGATGAATGTGGTCATGGATCATTGTGATGACAAGTGTCGTGGAGCATTGTGATGACAGGGGTCATAGAGCATTGTGATGACACGGTTATGGAATATTGTGATGACCAGAATTCTGTAGCACTGTGATGAAAAGGGAATGGAGCATTGTGATTACAGGGGTCATGGAGCATTGTGATGACAATTGTTCTAGAACATTGTGATGACAGGGATCATGGAGCATAGTGATGAAAGTGGCCATGGAGCATTGTGATGACAGGCATCATGGGACATTGTGTTGACAGTGGTCATGGAGCATTGTTAGAAAGGGAACATGGAGAAATTTGATTTCAGGGGCCATGAAAAATTGTGAATACATAGGCCATGGAGTATTCAGATGAATGTGGTCAAGGATCATTGTGACGAAAAGTGTTCTGGAATATTGTGATGACACGGTTCATGGAGCATTGCGATGACAAGGGACATGGCGAAATGTGAAGACAGGTGTCATGGGGCATTGTGATGACAGTGGTCATCTAGAATTGTGAAAAAAGATATCATGGAGCACTGGGATGACAGGGGCCATGGAGCATTGTGATGTCAGGGGTCACGGGGCATTGTGATGACACGGGCATGGAACATTATGATGACAAGAATTCTGGAGCATTGTGATAAAAAGGGCATGGACCATTTTGATTAGAGGGGCCAAGGAGCATTCTGATGACAACAGCATGGAGCATTGTGATGACAAGTGTCATCGAGCATTGTGATGACAGTGGTCATGAAGCATTGTGATGAATGTGGTCATGGATCATTGTGATGACAAGTATCGTGGAGCATTGTGAGACAGGGCTCATAGAGCATTGTGATGACACGGTTATGGAATATTGTGATGACCAGAATTCTGTAGCACTGTGATGAAAAAGGAATGGAGCATTGTGATTACAGGGATCATGGAGCATTGTGATGACAATTGTTCTAGAACATTGTGAAGACAGGGATCATGGAGCATAGTGATGAAAGGGGCCATGGAGCATTGTGATGACAGGCGTCATGGGACAATATGTTGACAGTGGTCATGGAGCATTGTTAGAAAGGGAACATGGAGCAATTTGATTTCAGGGGCCATGAAAAATTGTGAATACATAGGCCATGGAGTATTCAGATGAATGTGGTCAAGGATCATTGTGACGAAAAGTGTCCTGGAATATTGTGATAACACGGTCCATGGAGCATTGCGATGACAAGGGCCATGGCGAAATGTGAAGACAAGTGTCATGGGGCATTGTGATGACAGTGGTCATCTAGAATTTTGAAGAAAGATATCATGGAGCACTGGGATGACAGGGGCCATGGAGCATTGTGATGACAGGGGTGATGGGGCATTGTGATGACACGGCCATGGAACATTATGATGACAAGAATTCTGGAGCATTGTGATAAAATGGTCATGGACCACTGTGATTAGAGGGGCCAAGGAGCATTCTGATGACAACGGCATGGAGCCTTGTGATGAATGTGGTCATGGATCATTGTGATGACAAGTGTCGTGGAGCATAGTGATGACAGGGGTCATAGAGCATTGTGATGAAAATTGTTCTAGAGCATTGTGATGACAGGGATCATGGAGCATAGTGATGAAAGGGGCAGTGGAGCATTGTGTTGACAGGCGTCATGGAGCACTGTGATGACAGGGGTCATAGAGCATTGTGATGACACGGTTATGGAACATTGTGATGACCAGAATTCTGTAGCACTGTGATGAAAAGGGAATGGAGCATTGTGATTACAGGGGTCATGGAGCATTGTGATGACAATTGTTCTAGAACATTGTGATGACAGGGATCATGGAGCATAGTGATGAAAGGGGCCATGGAGCATTGTGATGATAGGCATCATGGGACATTGTGTCGACAGCGGTCATGGAGCATTGTTAGAAAGGGAACATGGAGCAATTTGATTTCAGGGGCCATGAAAAATTGTGAATACTTAGGCCATGGAGTATTCAGATGAATGTGGTCAAGGATCATTGTGACGACAAGTGTCCTGGAATATTGTGATGACACGGTTCATGGAGCATTGCGAAGACAAGGGTCATGGCGAAATGTGAAGACAGGTGTCATGGGGCATTGTGATGACAGTGGTCATCTACAATTGTGAAGAAAGATATCATGGAGCACTGGGATGACAGGGGCCATGGAGCATTGTGAGGAAATGGGTCATGGGGCATTGTGATGACACGGGCATGGAACATTATGATGAAAAGAATTCTGGAGCATTGTGATAAAAAGGGCATGGACCATTGTGATTAGAGGGGCCAAGGAGCATTCTGATGACAACGGCATGGAGCATTGTGATGACAAGGGTCATCGAGCATTGTGATGACAGTGGTTATGAAGCATTGTGATGAATTTGGTTATGGATCACTGTGATGACAAGTGTCGTGGAGGATTGTGATGACAGGGGTCATAGAGCATTGTGATGGCACGCTTATTGAATATTGTGATGACCAGTATTCTGTAGCACTGTGATGAAAAGGGAATGGAGCATTGTGATTACAGGGGTCATGGAGCATTGTGATGACAATTGTTTAGAACATTGTGAAGACAGGGATCATGGAGCATAGTGATGAAAGGGGCCATGGAGCATTGTGATGACAGGTGTCATGGGACAATGTGTTGACAGTGGTCATGGAGCATTGTTAGAAAGGGAACATGGAGCAATTTGATTTCAGGGGCCATGAAAAATTGTGAATACATAGGCCATGGAGTAGTCAGATGAATGTGGTCAAGGATCATTGTGACGAAAAGTGTCCTGGAATATTGTGAAGACACGGTTCATGGAGCATTGTGATGACAAGGGCCATGGAGAAATGTGAAGACAGGTTTCATGGGCCTTTGTGATGACAGTGGTCATCTAGAATTGTGAAGAAAGATATCATGGAGCAGTGGGATGACAGGGGCCATGGAGCATTGTGATGACAGGGGTCATGGGGCATTGTGATGACACGGCCATGGAACATTATGATGGCAAGAATCCTGGAGCATTGTGATAAAAAGGGCATTGACCGTTGTGATTAGAGGGGCCAAGGAGCATTCTGATGACAACGGCATGGAGCATTGTGATGACAAGGGTCATCGAGCATTGTGATAACAGTGGTCATGAAGCATTGTAATGAATGTGGTCATGGATCATTGTGATGACAAGTGTCGTGGAGCATTGTGATGACAGGGGTCATAGAGCATTGTGATGACACGGTTATGGAATACTGTGATGACCAGAATTCTGTAGCACTGTGATGAAAAGGGAATGGAGCATTGTGATTACAGGGGTCATGGAGCATTGTAATGACAATTGTTCTAGAACATTGTGATGACAGGGATCATGGAGCATAGTGATGAAAGGGTCCATGGAGCATTGTGATGACAGGCCTCATGGGACATTGTGTTGACAGTGGTCATGGAGCATTGTTAGAAAGGGAACATGGAGCAATTTGATTTCAGGGGCCTTGAAAAATTGTGAATACATAGGCCATGGAGTATTCAGATGAATGTGGTCAAGGATCATTGTGACGACAAGTGTCCTGGAATATTGTGATGACACGTTTTATGGAGCATTGCGATGACAAGAGCCATGTCGAAATGTGAAGACAGGTGTCATGGGGCATTGTGATGACAGTGGTCATCTAGAATTGTGAAGAAAGATATCATAGAGCACTGGGATGACAGGGGCCATAGAGCATTGTGATGACAGGGGTCATGGGGCATTGTGATGACACGGCCATGGAACATTATGATGACAAGAATTCTGGAGCATTGTGATAAAAAGGGCATGGACCATTGTGATTAGAAGGGCCAAGGAGCATTCTGATGACAACGGCATGGAGCATTGTGATGACAAGGGTCATCGAGCATTGTGATGACAGTGGTTATGAAGCATTGTGATGAATTTGGTTATGGATCACTGTGATGACAAGTGTCGTGGAGCATTGTGATGACAGGGGTCATAGAGCATTGTGATGGCACGCTTATTGAATATTGTGATGACCAGTATTCTGTAGCACTGTGATGAAAAGGGAATGGAGCATTGTGATTACAGGGGTCATGGAGCATTGTGATGACAATTGTTTAGAACATTGTGAAGACAGGGATCATGGAGCATAGTGATGAAAGGGGCCATGGAGCATTGTGATGACAGGTGTCATGGGACAATGTGTTGACAGTGGTCATGGGGAATTGTTAGAAAGGGAACATGGAGCAATTTGATTTCAGGGGCCATGAAAAATTGTGAATACATAGGCCATGGAGTAGTCAGATGAACGTGGTCAAGGATCATTGTGACGAAAAGTGTCCTGGAATATTGTGAAGACACGGTTCATGGAGCATTGTGATGACAAGGGCCATGGCGAAATGTGAAGACAGGTGTCATGGGACATTGTGATGACAGTGGTCATCTAGAATTGTGAAGAAAGATATCATGGAGCACTGGGATGACAGGGGCCATGGAGCATTGTGATGACAGGGGTCATGGGGCATTGTGATGACAATTGTTCTAGAACATTGTGAAGACAGGGATCATGGAGCATAGTGATGAAAGGGGCCATGGAGCATTGTGATGACAGGCGTCATGGGACATTGTGTTGACAGTGGTCTTGGATCACTGTTAGAAAGGGAACATGGAGCAATTTGATTTCAGGGGCCATGAAAAATTGTGAATACATAGGCCATGGAGTATTCAAATGAATGTGGTAAGGATCATTGTGATGAAAATTGTCCTGGAATATTGTGATGACACGGTTCATGGAGCATTGCGATGACAAGGGCCATGGCGAAATGTGAAGACAGGTGTCATGGGACATTGTGATGACAGTGGTCATCTAGAATTGTGAAGAAAGATATCATGGAGCACTGGGATGACAGGGGCCATGGAGCAATGTGATGACAGGGGTCAAGGGGCATTGTGATGACATGGCCATGGAACATTATGATGACAAGAATTCTGGAGCATTGTGATAAAAAGGGCATGGACCATTGTGATTAGAGGGGCCAAGGAGCATTCTGATGACAACGGCATGGAGCATTGTGATGACAAGGGTCATCGAGCATTGTGATGACAGTGGTAATGAAGCATTGTGATGAATGTGGTCATGGATCATTGTGATGACAAGTGTCGTGGAGCATTGTGATGACAGGGGTCATAGAGCATTGTGATGACACGGTTATGGAATATTGTGATGACCAGAATTCTGTAGCACTGTGATGAAAAGGGAATGGAGCATTGTGAGTACAGGGGTCATGAAGCATTGTGATGACAATTGTTCTAGAACATTGTGAAGACAGGGATCATGGAGCATAGTGATGAAAAGGGACATGGAGCATTGTGATGACAGGTGTCATGGGACAATGTGTTGACAGTGGTCATGGAGCATTGTTAGAAAGAGAACATGGAGCAATTTGATTTCAGGGGCCATGAAAAATTGTGAATACATAGGCCATGGAGTATTCAGATGAATGTGGTCAAGGATCATTGTGACGACAAGTGTCCTGGAATATTGTGATGACACGGTTCATGGAGCATTGCGATGACAAGGGCCATGGCGAAATGTGAAGACAGGTGTCATGGGGCATTGTGATGACAGTGGTCATCTAGAATTGTGAAGAAAGATATCATGGAGCACTGGGATGACAGGGGCCATGGAGCATTGTGACGACAGGCGTCATGGGGCATTGTGATGACACGGCCATGGAACATTATGATGACAAGAATTCTGGAGCATTGTGATAAAAAGGGCATGGACCATTGTGATTAGAGGGGCCAAGGAGCATTCTGATGACAACGGCATGGAGCGTTGTGATGACCAGAGTCATCGAGCATTGTGATGACAGTGGTCATGAAGCATTGTGATGAATGTGATCATGGATCATTGTGATGACAAGTGTCGTGGAGCATTGTGATGACAGGGGTCATAGAGCATTGTGATGACACGGTTATGGAATATTGTGATGACCAGAATTCTGTAGCACTGTGATGAAAAGGGAATGGAGCATTGCGATTACAGGGGTCATGGAGCATTGTGATGACAATTGTTCTAGAACATTGTGAAGACAGGGATCACGGAGCATAGTGATGAAAGGGGCCATGGAGCATTGTGATGACAGGCGTCATGGGACAATGTGTTGACAGTGGTCATGGAGCATTGTTAGAAAGGGAACATGGAGCAATTTGATTTCAGGGGCCATGAAAAATTGTGAATACATAGGCCATGGAGTATTCACATGAATCTGGTCAAGGATCATTGTGATGAAAAGTGTCCTGGAATATTGTGATGACAAGGTTCATGGAGCATTGCGATGACAAGGGCCATGGCGAAATGTGAAGACAGGTGTCATGGGACATTGTGATGACAGTGGTCATCTAGAATTGTGAAGAAAGATATCATGGAGCACTGGGATGACAGGGGCCATGGAGCATTGTGATGACAGGGGTCATGGGGCATTGTGATGACACGGCCATGGAACATTATGATGACAAGAATTCTGGAGCATTGTGATAAAAAGGGCATAGACCATTGTGATTAGAGGGGCCAAGGAGCATTCTGATGACAACGGCATGGAGCATTGTGATGACAAGGGTCATCGAGCATTGTGATGACAGTGGTCATGAAGCATTGTGATGAATGTGGTCATGGATCATTGTGATGACAATTGTCGTGGAGCATTGTGATGACAGGGGTCATAGAGCATTGTGATGACACGGTTATGGAATATTGTGATGACCAGAATTCTGTAGCACTGTGATGAAAAGGGAATGGAGCATTGTGATTACAGGGGTCATGGAGCATTGTGATGACAATTGTTCTAGAACATTGTGATGACAGGGATCATGGAGCATAGTGATGAAAGGTGCCATGGAGCATTGTGATGACAGGCATCATGGGACATTGTGTGGACAGTGGTCATGGAGCATTGTTAGAAAGGGAACATGGAGCAATTTGATTTCAGGGGCCATGAAAAATTGTGAATACATAGGCCATGGAGTATTCAGATGAATGTGGTCAAGGATCATTGTGACGAAAAGTGTTCTGGAATATTGTGATGACACGGTTCATGGAGCATTGCGATGACAAGGGACATGGCGAAATGTGAAGACAGGTGTCATGGGGCATTGTGATGACAGTGGTCATCTAGAATTGTGAAAAATGATATCATGGAGCACTGGGATGACAGGGGCCATGGAGCATTGTGATGTCAGGGGTCACGGGGCATTGTGATGACACGGGCATGGAACATTATGATGACAAGAATTCTGGAGCATTGTGATAAAAAGGGCATGGACCATTTTGATTAGAGGGGCAAAGGAGCATTCTGATGACAACAGCATGGAGCATTGTGATGACAAGTGTCATCGAGCATTGTGATGACAGTGGTCATGAAGCATTGTGATGAATGTGGTCATGGATCATTGTGATGACAAGTGTCGTGGAGCATTGTGAGACAGGGCTCATAGAGCATTGTGATGACACGGTTATGGAATATTGTGATGACCAGAATTCTGTAGCACTGTGATGAAAAAGGAATGGAGCATTGTGATTACAGGGATCATGGAGCATTGTGATGACAATTGTTCTAGAACATTGTGAAGACAGGGATCATGGAGCATAGTGATGAAAGGGGCCATGGAGCATTGTGATGACAGGCGTCATGGGACAATATGTTGACAGTGGTCATGGAGCATTGTTAGAAAGGGAACATGGAGCAATTTGATTTCAGGGGCCATGAAAAATTGTGAATACATAGGCCATGGAGTATTCAGATGAATGTGGTCAAGGATCATTGTGACGAAAAGTGTCCTGGAATATTGTGATGACACGGTTCATGGAGCATTGCGATGACAAGGGCCATGGCGAAATGTGAAGACAAGTGTCATGGGGCATTGTGATGACAGTGGTCATCTAGAATTTTGAAGAAAGATATCATGGAGCACTGGGATGACAGGGGCCATGGAGCATTGTGATGACAGGGGTGATGGGGCATTGTGATGACACGGCCATGGAACATTATGATGACAAGAATTCTGGAGCATTGTGATAAAATGGTCATGGACCACTGTGATTAGAGGGGCCAAGGAGCATTCTGATGACAACGGCATGGAGCCTTGTGATGAATGTGGTCATGGATCATTGTGATGACAAGTGTCGTGGAGCATAGTGATGACAGGGGTCATAGAGCATTTTGATGACACGGTTATGGAATATTGTGATGACCAGAATTCTCTAGCACTGTGATGAAAAGGGGATGGAGCATTGTGATTAGAGGGTCATGGAGCATTGTGATGAAAATTATTCTAGAACATTGTGATGACAGGGATCATGGAGCATAGTGAAGAAAGGGGCCATGAAGCATTGTGATGACAGGCGTCATGGGGCAATGTGATGACACGGCCATGGAACATTATGATGACCAGAATTCTGGAGCATTGTGATAAAAAGGTCATGGACCATTGTGATTAGAGGGGCCAAGGAGCATTCTGATGACAACGGCATGGAGCCTTGTGATGAATGTGGTCATGGATTATTGTGATGACAAGTGTCGTGGAGCATAGTGATGACAGGGGTCAGAGAGCATTGTGATGAAAATTGTTCTAGAGCATTGTGATGACAGGGATCATGGAGCATAGTGATGAAAGGGGCAGTGGAGCATTGTGTTGACAGGCGTCATGGAGCACTGTGATGACAGGGGTCATAGAGCATTGTGATGACACGGTTATGGAATATTGTGATGACCAGAATTCTGTAGCACTGTGATGAAAAGGGAATGGAGCATTGTGATTACAGAGGTCATGGAGCATTGTGATGACAATTGTTCTAAAACATTGTGATTACAGGGATCATGGAGCATAGTGATGAAAGGGGCCATGGAGCATTGTGATGATAGGCATCATGGGACATTTTGTCGACAGTGGTCATGGAGCATTGTTAGAAAGGGAACATGGAGCAATTTGATTTCAGGGGCCATGAAAAATTGTGAATACATAGGCCATGGAGTATTCAGATGAATGTGGTCAAGGATCATTGTGACGACAAGTGTCCTGGAATATTGTGATGACACGGTTCATGGAGCATTGCGATGACAAGGGCCATGGCGAAATGTGAAGACAGGTGTCATGGGGCATTGTGATGACAGTGGTCATCTACAATTGTGAAGAAAGATATCATGGAGCACTGGGATGACAGGGGCCATGGAGCATTGTGAGGAAATGGGTCATGGGGCATTGTGATGACACGGCCATGGAACATTATGATGACAAGAATTCTGGAGCATTGTGATAAAAAGGGCATGGACCATTGTGATTAGAGGGGCCAAGGAGCATTCTGATGACAACCGCATGGAGCATTGTGATGACAAGTGTCATCGAGCATTGTGATGACAGTGGTCATGAAGCATTGTGATGAATGTGGTCATGGTTCATTGTGATGACAAGTGTCGTGGAGCATTGTGATGACAGGGGTCATAGAGCATTGTGATGACACGGTTATGGAATATTGTGTGGACCAGAATTCTGTAGCACTGTGATGAAAGGGAATGGAGCATTGTGATTACAGGGGTCATGGAGCATTGTGATCACAATTGTTCTAGAACATTGTGAAAACAGGGATCATGGAGCATAGTGATGAAAGGGGCCATGGAGCATTGTGATGACAGGCGTCATGGGACAATATGTTGACAGTGGTCATGGAGCATTGTTAGAAAGGGAACATGGAGCAATTTGATTTCAGGGGCCATGAAAAATTATGAATACATAGGCCATGGAGTATTCAGATGAATGTGGTCAAGGATCATTGTGACGAAAAGTGTCCTGGAATATTGTGATGACACGGTTCATGGAGCATTGCGATGACAAGGGCCATGGCGAAATGTGAAGACAGGTGTCATGGGACATTGTGATGACCATGGTCATCTAGAATTGTGAAGAAAGATATCATGGAGCACTGGGATGACAGGGGCCATGGAGCATTGTGATGACAGGGGCCATGGGGCATTGTGATGACACGGCCATGGAACATTATGATGACAAGAATTCTGGGGCATTGTGATAAAAAGGGCATGGACCATTGTGATTAGAGGGGTCAAGGAGCATTCTGATGACAACGGCATGGAGCATTGTGATGACAAGGGTCATCGAGCATTGTGATGACAGGGGTCATAGAGCATTGTGATGACATGGTTATGGAATATTGAGATGACCAGAATTCTGTAGCACTGTGATGAAAAAGGAATGGAGCATTGTGTTTACAGGGGTAATGGAGCATTGTGATGACAATTGTTTAGAACATTGTGAAGACAGGGATCATGGAGCATAGTGATGAATGGGGCCAACGAGCATTGTGATGACAGGCGTCATGGGACAATGTGTTGACAGTGGTCATGGAGCATAGTTAGAAAGGGAACATGGAGCAATTTGATTTCAGGGGCCATGAAACATTGTTAATGCATAGGCCATGGAGTATTCAGATGAATGTGGTCAAGGATCATTTTGACGACAAGTGTCCTGGAATATTGTGATGACACGGTTCATGGAGCATTGCGATGACTAGGGCCATGGCGAAATGTGAAGACAAGTGTCGTGGGACATTGTGATGACAGTGGTCATCTAGAATTGTGAAGAAAGATATAATGGAGCACTGGGATGACAGGGGCCATGGAGCATTGTGATGACAGGGGTCATGGGGCATTGTGATGACAATTGTTCTAGAACATTATGAAGACAGGGATCATGGAGCATAGTGATGAAAGGGGCCATGGAGCATTGTGATGACAGGCGTCATGGGACATTGTGTTGACAGTGGTCTTGGATCATTGTTAGAAAGGGAACATGGAGCAATTTGATTTCAGGGGCCATGAAAAATTGTGAATACATAGGCCATGGAGTATTCAAATGAATGTGGTAAGGATCATTGTGATGAAAAATGTCCTGGAATATTGTGATGACACGGTTCATGGAGCATTGCGATGACAAGAGCCATGGCGAAATGTGAAGACAGGTGTCATGGGACATTGTGATGACAGTGGTCATCTAGAATTGTGAAGAAATATATCATGGAGCACTGGGATGACAGGGGCCATGGAGCAATGTGATGACAGGGGTCAAGGGGCATTGTGATGACATGGCCATGGAACATTATGATGACAAGAATTCTGGAGCATTGTGATAAAAAGGGCATGGACCATTGTGATTAGAGTGGCCAAGGAGCATTCTGATGACAACGGCATGGAGCATTGTGATGACAAGGGTCATCGAGCATTGTGATGACAGTGGTCATGAAGCATTGTGATGAATGTGGTCATGGATCATTGTGATGACAAGTGTCGTGGAGCATTGTGATGACAGGGGTCATAGAGCATTGTGATGACACGGTTATGGAATATTGTGATGACCAGAATTCTGTAGCACTGTGATGAAAAGGGAATGGAGCATTGTGATTACAGGGGTCATGGAGCATTGTGATGACAATTGTTCTAGAACATTGTGATGACAGGGATCATGGAGCATAGTGATGAAAGTGGCCATGGAGCATTGTGATGACAGGCATCATGGGACATTGTGTTGACAGTGGTCATGGAGCATTGTTAGAAAGGGAACATGGAGAAATTTGATTTCAGGGGCCATGAAAAATTGTGAATACATAGGCCATGGAGTATTCAGATGAATGTGGTCAAGGATCATTGTGACGAAAAGTGTTCTGGAATATTGTGATGACACGGTTCATGGAGCATTGCGATGACAAGGGACATGGCGAAATGTGAAGACAGGTGTCATGGGGCATTGTGATGACAGTGGTCATCTAGAATTGTGAAAAAAGATATCATGGAGCACTGGGATGACAGGGGCCATGGAGCATTGTGATGTCAGGGGTCACGGGGCATTGTGATGACACGGGCATGGAACATTATGATGACAAGAATTCTGGAGCATTGTGATAAAAAGGGCATGGACCATTTTGATTAGAGGGGCCAAGGAGCATTCTGATGACAACAGCATGGAGCATTGTGATGACAAGTGTCATCGAGCATTGTGATGACAGTGGTCATGAAGCATTGTGATGAATGTGGTCATGGATCATTGTGATGACAAGTATCGTGGAGCATTGTGAGACAGGGCTCATAGAGCATTGTGATGACACGGTTATGGAATATTGTGATGACCAGAATTCTGTAGCACTGTGATGAAAAAGGAATGGAGCATTGTGATTACAGGGATCATGGAGCATTGTGATGACAATTGTTCTAGAACATTGTGAAGACAGGGATCATGGAGCATAGTGATGAAAGGGGCCATGGAGCATTGTGATGACAGGCGTCATGGGACAATATGTTGACAGTGGTCATGGAGCATTGTTAGAAAGGGAACATGGAGCAATTTGATTTCAGGGGCCATGAAAAATTGTGAATACATAGGCCATGGAGTATTCAGATGAATGTGGTCAAGGATCATTGTGACGAAAAGTGTCCTGGAATATTGTGATAACACGGTCCATGGAGCATTGCGATGACAAGGGCCATGGCGAAATGTGAAGACAAGTGTCATGGGGCATTGTGATGACAGTGGTCATCTAGAATTTTGAAGAAAGATATCATGGAGCACTGGGATGACAGGGGCCATGGAGCATTGTGATGACAGGGGTGATGGGGCATTGTGATGACACGGCCATGGAACATTATGATGACAAGAATTCTGGAGCATTGTGATAAAATGGTCATGGACCACTGTGATTAGAGGGGCCAAGGAGCATTCTGATGACAACGGCATGGAGCCTTGTGATGAATGTGGTCATGGATCATTGTGATGACAAGTGTCGTGGAGCATAGTGATGACAGGGGTCATAGAGCATTGTGATGAAAATTGTTCTAGAGCATTGTGATGACAGGGATCATGGAGCATAGTGATGAAAGGGGCAGTGGAGCATTGTGTTGACAGGCGTCATGGAGCACTGTGATGACAGGGGTCATAGAGCATTGTGATGACACGGTTATGGAACATTGTGATGACCAGAATTCTGTAGCACTGTGATGAAAAGGGAATGGAGCATTGTGATTACAGGGGTCATGGAGCATTGTGATGACAATTGTTCTAGAACATTGTGATGACAGGGATCATGGAGCATAGTGATGAAAGGGGCCATGGAGCATTGTGATGATAGGCATCATGGGACATTGTGTCGACAGCGGTCATGGAGCATTGTTAGAAAGGGAACATGGAGCAATTTGATTTCAGGGGCCATGAAAAATTGTGAATACTTAGGCCATGGAGTATTCAGATGAATGTGGTCAAGGATCATTGTGACGACAAGTGTCCTGGAATATTGTGATGACACGGTTCATGGAGCATTGCGAAGACAAGGGTCATGGCGAAATGTGAAGACAGGTGTCATGGGGCATTGTGATGACAGTGGTCATCTACAATTGTGAAGAAAGATATCATGGAGCACTGGGATGACAGGGGCCATGGAGCATTGTGAGGAAATGGGTCATGGGGCATTGTGATGACACGGGCATGGAACATTATGATGAAAAGAATTCTGGAGCATTGTGATAAAAAGGGCATGGACCATTGTGATTAGAGGGGCCAAGGAGCATTCTGATGACAACGGCATGGAGCATTGTGATGACAAGGGTCATCGAGCATTGTGATGACAGTGGTTATGAAGCATTGTGATGAATTTGGTTATGGATCACTGTGATGACAAGTGTCGTGGAGGATTGTGATGACAGGGGTCATAGAGCATTGTGATGGCACGCTTATTGAATATTGTGATGACCAGTATTCTGTAGCACTGTGATGAAAAGGGAATGGAGCATTGTGATTACAGGGGTCATGGAGCATTGTGATGACAATTGTTTAGAACATTGTGAAGACAGGGATCATGGAGCATAGTGATGAAAGGGGCCATGGAGCATTGTGATGACAGGTGTCATGGGACAATGTGTTGACAGTGGTCATGGAGCATTGTTAGAAAGGGAACATGGAGCAATTTGATTTCAGGGGCCATGAAAAATTGTGAATACATAGGCCATGGAGTAGTCAGATGAATGTGGTCAAGGATCATTGTGACGAAAAGTGTCCTGGAATATTGTGAAGACACGGTTCATGGAGCATTGTGATGACAAGGGCCATGGAGAAATGTGAAGACAGGTTTCATGGGCCTTTGTGATGACAGTGGTCATCTAGAATTGTGAAGAAAGATATCATGGAGCAGTGGGATGACAGGGGCCATGGAGCATTGTGATGACAGGGGTCATGGGGCATTGTGATGACACGGCCATGGAACATTATGATGGCAAGAATCCTGGAGCATTGTGATAAAAAGGGCATTGACCGTTGTGATTAGAGGGGCCAAGGAGCATTCTGATGACAACGGCATGGAGCATTGTGATGACAAGGGTCATCGAGCATTGTGATAACAGTGGTCATGAAGCATTGTAATGAATGTGGTCATGGATCATTGTGATGACAAGTGTCGTGGAGCATTGTGATGACAGGGGTCATAGAGCATTGTGATGACACGGTTATGGAATACTGTGATGACCAGAATTCTGTAGCACTGTGATGAAAAGGGAATGGAGCATTGTGATTACAGGGGTCATGGAGCATTGTAATGACAATTGTTCTAGAACATTGTGATGACAGGGATCATGGAGCATAGTGATGAAAGGGTCCATGGAGCATTGTGATGACAGGCCTCATGGGACATTGTGTTGACAGTGGTCATGGAGCATTGTTAGAAAGGGAACATGGAGCAATTTGATTTCAGGGGCCTTGAAAAATTGTGAATACATAGGCCATGGAGTATTCAGATGAATGTGGTCAAGGATCATTGTGACGACAAGTGTCCTGGAATATTGTGATGACACGTTTTATGGAGCATTGCGATGACAAGAGCCATGTCGAAATGTGAAGACAGGTGTCATGGGGCATTGTGATGACAGTGGTCATCTAGAATTGTGAAGAAA
Source organism: Eschrichtius robustus (assembly GCF_028021215.1). NCBI lineage: Eukaryota > Metazoa > Chordata > Mammalia > Artiodactyla > Eschrichtiidae > Eschrichtius > Eschrichtius robustus. The sequence goes on along the minus strand of NW_027175249.1, from coordinate 6,164,399 downwards.
GATATCATAGAGCACTGGGATGACAGGGGCCATAGAGCATTGTGATGACAGGGGTCATGGGGCATTGTGATGACACGGCCATGGAACATTATGATGACAAGAATTCTGGAGCATTGTGATAAAAAGGGCATGGACCATTGTGATTAGAAGGGCCAAGGAGCATTCTGATGACAACGGCATGGAGCATTGTGATGACAAGGGTCATCGAGCATTGTGATGACAGTGGTTATGAAGCATTGTGATGAATTTGGTTATGGATCACTGTGATGACAAGTGTCGTGGAGCATTGTGATGACAGGGGTCATAGAGCATTGTGATGGCACGCTTATTGAATATTGTGATGACCAGTATTCTGTAGCACTGTGATGAAAAGGGAATGGAGCATTGTGATTACAGGGGTCATGGAGCATTGTGATGACAATTGTTTAGAACATTGTGAAGACAGGGATCATGGAGCATAGTGATGAAAGGGGCCATGGAGCATTGTGATGACAGGTGTCATGGGACAATGTGTTGACAGTGGTCATGGGGAATTGTTAGAAAGGGAACATGGAGCAATTTGATTTCAGGGGCCATGAAAAATTGTGAATACATAGGCCATGGAGTAGTCAGATGAACGTGGTCAAGGATCATTGTGACGAAAAGTGTCCTGGAATATTGTGAAGACACGGTTCATGGAGCATTGTGATGACAAGGGCCATGGCGAAATGTGAAGACAGGTGTCATGGGACATTGTGATGACAGTGGTCATCTAGAATTGTGAAGAAAGATATCATGGAGCACTGGGATGACAGGGGCCATGGAGCATTGTGATGACAGGGGTCATGGGGCATTGTGATGACAATTGTTCTAGAACATTGTGAAGACAGGGATCATGGAGCATAGTGATGAAAGGGGCCATGGAGCATTGTGATGACAGGCGTCATGGGACATTGTGTTGACAGTGGTCTTGGATCACTGTTAGAAAGGGAACATGGAGCAATTTGATTTCAGGGGCCATGAAAAATTGTGAATACATAGGCCATGGAGTATTCAAATGAATGTGGTAAGGATCATTGTGATGAAAATTGTCCTGGAATATTGTGATGACACGGTTCATGGAGCATTGCGATGACAAGGGCCATGGCGAAATGTGAAGACAGGTGTCATGGGACATTGTGATGACAGTGGTCATCTAGAATTGTGAAGAAAGATATCATGGAGCACTGGGATGACAGGGGCCATGGAGCAATGTGATGACAGGGGTCAAGGGGCATTGTGATGACATGGCCATGGAACATTATGATGACAAGAATTCTGGAGCATTGTGATAAAAAGGGCATGGACCATTGTGATTAGAGGGGCCAAGGAGCATTCTGATGACAACGGCATGGAGCATTGTGATGACAAGGGTCATCGAGCATTGTGATGACAGTGGTAATGAAGCATTGTGATGAATGTGGTCATGGATCATTGTGATGACAAGTGTCGTGGAGCATTGTGATGACAGGGGTCATAGAGCATTGTGATGACACGGTTATGGAATATTGTGATGACCAGAATTCTGTAGCACTGTGATGAAAAGGGAATGGAGCATTGTGAGTACAGGGGTCATGAAGCATTGTGATGACAATTGTTCTAGAACATTGTGAAGACAGGGATCATGGAGCATAGTGATGAAAAGGGACATGGAGCATTGTGATGACAGGTGTCATGGGACAATGTGTTGACAGTGGTCATGGAGCATTGTTAGAAAGAGAACATGGAGCAATTTGATTTCAGGGGCCATGAAAAATTGTGAATACATAGGCCATGGAGTATTCAGATGAATGTGGTCAAGGATCATTGTGACGACAAGTGTCCTGGAATATTGTGATGACACGGTTCATGGAGCATTGCGATGACAAGGGCCATGGCGAAATGTGAAGACAGGTGTCATGGGGCATTGTGATGACAGTGGTCATCTAGAATTGTGAAGAAAGATATCATGGAGCACTGGGATGACAGGGGCCATGGAGCATTGTGACGACAGGCGTCATGGGGCATTGTGATGACACGGCCATGGAACATTATGATGACAAGAATTCTGGAGCATTGTGATAAAAAGGGCATGGACCATTGTGATTAGAGGGGCCAAGGAGCATTCTGATGACAACGGCATGGAGCGTTGTGATGACCAGAGTCATCGAGCATTGTGATGACAGTGGTCATGAAGCATTGTGATGAATGTGATCATGGATCATTGTGATGACAAGTGTCGTGGAGCATTGTGATGACAGGGGTCATAGAGCATTGTGATGACACGGTTATGGAATATTGTGATGACCAGAATTCTGTAGCACTGTGATGAAAAGGGAATGGAGCATTGCGATTACAGGGGTCATGGAGCATTGTGATGACAATTGTTCTAGAACATTGTGAAGACAGGGATCACGGAGCATAGTGATGAAAGGGGCCATGGAGCATTGTGATGACAGGCGTCATGGGACAATGTGTTGACAGTGGTCATGGAGCATTGTTAGAAAGGGAACATGGAGCAATTTGATTTCAGGGGCCATGAAAAATTGTGAATACATAGGCCATGGAGTATTCACATGAATCTGGTCAAGGATCATTGTGATGAAAAGTGTCCTGGAATATTGTGATGACAAGGTTCATGGAGCATTGCGATGACAAGGGCCATGGCGAAATGTGAAGACAGGTGTCATGGGACATTGTGATGACAGTGGTCATCTAGAATTGTGAAGAAAGATATCATGGAGCACTGGGATGACAGGGGCCATGGAGCATTGTGATGACAGGGGTCATGGGGCATTGTGATGACACGGCCATGGAACATTATGATGACAAGAATTCTGGAGCATTGTGATAAAAAGGGCATAGACCATTGTGATTAGAGGGGCCAAGGAGCATTCTGATGACAACGGCATGGAGCATTGTGATGACAAGGGTCATCGAGCATTGTGATGACAGTGGTCATGAAGCATTGTGATGAATGTGGTCATGGATCATTGTGATGACAATTGTCGTGGAGCATTGTGATGACAGGGGTCATAGAGCATTGTGATGACACGGTTATGGAATATTGTGATGACCAGAATTCTGTAGCACTGTGATGAAAAGGGAATGGAGCATTGTGATTACAGGGGTCATGGAGCATTGTGATGACAATTGTTCTAGAACATTGTGATGACAGGGATCATGGAGCATAGTGATGAAAGGTGCCATGGAGCATTGTGATGACAGGCATCATGGGACATTGTGTGGACAGTGGTCATGGAGCATTGTTAGAAAGGGAACATGGAGCAATTTGATTTCAGGGGCCATGAAAAATTGTGAATACATAGGCCATGGAGTATTCAGATGAATGTGGTCAAGGATCATTGTGACGAAAAGTGTTCTGGAATATTGTGATGACACGGTTCATGGAGCATTGCGATGACAAGGGACATGGCGAAATGTGAAGACAGGTGTCATGGGGCATTGTGATGACAGTGGTCATCTAGAATTGTGAAAAATGATATCATGGAGCACTGGGATGACAGGGGCCATGGAGCATTGTGATGTCAGGGGTCACGGGGCATTGTGATGACACGGGCATGGAACATTATGATGACAAGAATTCTGGAGCATTGTGATAAAAAGGGCATGGACCATTTTGATTAGAGGGGCAAAGGAGCATTCTGATGACAACAGCATGGAGCATTGTGATGACAAGTGTCATCGAGCATTGTGATGACAGTGGTCATGAAGCATTGTGATGAATGTGGTCATGGATCATTGTGATGACAAGTGTCGTGGAGCATTGTGAGACAGGGCTCATAGAGCATTGTGATGACACGGTTATGGAATATTGTGATGACCAGAATTCTGTAGCACTGTGATGAAAAAGGAATGGAGCATTGTGATTACAGGGATCATGGAGCATTGTGATGACAATTGTTCTAGAACATTGTGAAGACAGGGATCATGGAGCATAGTGATGAAAGGGGCCATGGAGCATTGTGATGACAGGCGTCATGGGACAATATGTTGACAGTGGTCATGGAGCATTGTTAGAAAGGGAACATGGAGCAATTTGATTTCAGGGGCCATGAAAAATTGTGAATACATAGGCCATGGAGTATTCAGATGAATGTGGTCAAGGATCATTGTGACGAAAAGTGTCCTGGAATATTGTGATGACACGGTTCATGGAGCATTGCGATGACAAGGGCCATGGCGAAATGTGAAGACAAGTGTCATGGGGCATTGTGATGACAGTGGTCATCTAGAATTTTGAAGAAAGATATCATGGAGCACTGGGATGACAGGGGCCATGGAGCATTGTGATGACAGGGGTGATGGGGCATTGTGATGACACGGCCATGGAACATTATGATGACAAGAATTCTGGAGCATTGTGATAAAATGGTCATGGACCACTGTGATTAGAGGGGCCAAGGAGCATTCTGATGACAACGGCATGGAGCCTTGTGATGAATGTGGTCATGGATCATTGTGATGACAAGTGTCGTGGAGCATAGTGATGACAGGGGTCATAGAGCATTGTGATGAAAATTGTTCTAGAGCATTGTGATGACAGGGATCATGGAGCATAGTGATGAAAGGGGCAGTGGAGCATTGTGTTGACAGGCGTCATGGAGCACTGTGATGACAGGGGTCATAGAGCATTGTGATGACACGGTTATGGAATATTGTGATGACCAGAATTCTGTAGCACTGTGATGAAAAGGGAATGGAGCATTGTGATTACAGGGGTCATGGAGCATTGTGATGACAATTGTTCTAGAACATTGTGATTACAGGGATCATGGAGCATAGTGATGAAAGGGGCCATGGAGCATTGTGATGATAGGCATCATGGGACATTGTGTCGACAGCGGTCATGGAGCATTGTTAGAAAGGGAACATGGAGCAATTTGATTTCAGGGGCCATGAAAAATTGTGAATACATAGGCCATGGAGTATTCAGATGAATGTGGTCAAGGATCATTGTGACGACAAGTGTCCTGGAATATTGTGATGACACGGTTCATGGAGCATTGCGAAGACAAGGGTCATGGCGAAATGTGAAGACAGGTGTCATGGGGCATTGTGATGACAGTGGTCATCTACAATTGTGAAGAAAGATATCATGGAGCACTGGGATGACAGGGGCCATGGAGCATTGTGAGGAAATGGGTCATGGGGCATTGTGATGACACGGCCATGGAACATTATGATGAAAAGAATTCTGGAGCATTGTGATAAAAAGGGCATGGACCATTGTGATTAGAGGGGCCAAGGAGCATTCTGATGACAACGGCATGGAGCATTGTGATGACAAGGGTCATCGAGCATTGTGATGACAGTGGTTATGAAGCATTGTGATGAATTTGGTTATGGATCACTGTGATGACAAGTGTCGTGGAGCATTGTGATGACAGGGGTCATAGAGCATTGTGATGGCACGGTTATTGAATATTGTGATGACCAGTATTCTGTAGCACTGTGATGAAAAGGGAATGGAGCATTGTGATTACAGGGGTCATGGAGCATTGTGATGACAATTGTTTAGAACATTGTGAAGACAGGGATCATGGAGCATAGTGATGAAAGGGGCCATGGAGCATTGTGATGACAGGTGTCATGGGACAATGTGTTGACAGTGGTCATGGGGCATTGTTAGAAAGGGAACATGGAGCAATTTGATTTCAGGGGCCATGAAAAATTGTGAATACATAGGCCATGGAGTAGTCAGATGAATGTGGTCAAGGATCATTGTGACGAAAAGTGTCCTGGAATATTGTGAAGACACGGTTCATGGAGCATTGTGATGACAAGGGCCATGGAGAAATGTGAAGACAGGTTTCATGGGCCTTTGTGATGACAGTGGTCATCTAGAATTGTGAAGAAAGATATCATGGAGCAGTGGGATGACAGGGGCCATGGAGCATTGTGATGACAGGGGTCATGGGGAATTGTGATGACACGGCCATGGAACATTATGATGGCAAGAATCCTGGAGCATTGTGATAAAAAGGGCATTGACCGTTGTGATTAGAGGGGCCAAGGAGCATTCTGATGACAACGGCATGGAGCATTGTGATGACAAGGGTCATCGAGCATTGTGATGACAGTGGTCATGAAGCATTGTGATGAATGTGGTCATGGATCATTGTGATGACAAGTGTCGTGGAGCATTGTGATGACAGGGGTCATAGAGCATTGTGATGACACGGTTATGGAATACTGTGATGACCAGAATTCTGTAGCACTGTGATGAAAAGGGAATGGAGCATTGTGATTACAGGGGTCATGGAGCATTGTAATGACAATTGTTCTAGAACATTGTGATGACAGGGATCATGGAGCATAGTGATGAAAGGGTCCATGGAGCATTGTGATGACAGGCCTCATGGGACATTGTGTTGACAGTGGTCATGGAGCATTGTTAGAAAGGGAACATGGAGCAATTTGATTTCAGGGGCCTTGAAAAATTGTGAATACATAGGCCATGGAGTATTCAGATGAATGTGGTCAAGGATCATTGTGACGACAAGTGTCCTGGAATATTGTGATGACACGTTTTATGGAGCATTGCGATGACAAGAGCCATGTCGAAATGTGAAGACAGGTGTCATGGGGCATTGTGATGACACTGGTCATCTAGAATTGTGAAGAAAGATATCATAGAGCACTGGGATGACAGGGGCCATAGAGCATTGTGATGACAGGGGTCATGGGGCATTGTGATGACACGGCCATGGAACATTATGATGACAAGAATTCTGGAGCATTGTGATAAAAAGGGCATGGACCATCGTGATTAGAGGGGCCAAGGAGCATTCTGATGACAACGGCATGGAGCATTGTGATGACAAGTGTCATCGAGCATTGTGATGACAGTGGTCATGAAGCATTCTGATGAATGTGGTCATGGATCATTGTGATGACAAGTGTCGTGGAGCATTGTCATGACAGGGGTCATAGAGCATTGTGATGACACGGTTATGGAATATTGTGATGACCAGAATTCTGTAGCACTGTGATGAAAAGGGAATGGAGCATTGTGATTACAGGGGTCATGGAGCATTGTGATGAAAATTGTTTAGAACATTGTGAAGACAGGGATCATGGAGCATAGTGATGAAAGGGGCCTTGGAGCATTGTGATGAAAATTGTTCTAGAGCATTGTGATGACAGGGATCATGGAGCATAGTGATGAAAGGGGCCATGGAGCATTGTGATGACATGGCTATGGAATATTGTGAAGACCAGAAATCTGTAGCACAGTGATGAAAATGGAATGGAGCATTGTGATTACCGGGGTCATGGAGCATTGTGATGACAATTGTTCTAGAACATTGTGAAGACAGGGATCATGGAGCATAGTGATGAAAGGGGCCATGGAGCATTGTGATGACAGGCGTCATGGGACAATGTGTTGACAGTGGTCATGGGGCATTGTTAGAAAGGGAACATGGAGCAATTTGATTTCAGGGGCCATGAAAAATTGTGAATACATAGTCCATGGAGTATTCAGATGAATGTGGTCAAGGATCATTGTGACAAAAAGTGTCCTGGAATATTGTGATGACACGGTTCATGGAGCATTGCGATGACAAGGGCCATGGCGAAATGTGAAGACAGGTGCCATGGGGCATTGTGATGACAGTGGTCATCAAGAATTGTGAAGAATGATATCATGGAGCCCTGGGATGGCAGGGGCCATGGAGCATTGTGATGACAGGGGTCATGGGGCATTGTGATGACATGACCATGGAACATAATGATGACAAGAATTCTGGAGCATTGTGATAAAAAGGGCATGGATCATTGTGATTAGAGGGGTCAAGGAGCATTCTGATGACAACAGCATGGAGCATTGTGATGACCAGGGTCATCGAGCATTGTGATGACAGTGGTCATGAAGCATTGTGATGAATGTGGTAATGGATCATTGTGATGACAAGTGTCGTGGAGCATTGTGATGACAGGGGTCATAGAGCATTGTGATGACACGGTTATGGAGTATTGAGATGACCAGAATTCTGTAGCACTGTGATGAAAAGGGAATGGAGCATTGTGATTACAGCAGTCATGGAGCACTGTGATGACAATTGTTCTAGAACATTGTGAAGACAGGTATCATGGAGCATAGTGATGAAAGGGGCCATTGAGCATTGTGATGACAGGCGTCATGGGACAATGTGTTGACAGTGGTCATGGAGCATTGTTAGAAAGGGAACATGGAGCAATTTGATTTCAGGGGCCATGAAAAATTGTGAATACATAGGCCATGGAGTATTCAGATGAATGTGGTCAAGGATCATTGTGATGACAAGTGTCCTGGAATATTGTGATGACACGGTTCATGGAGCATTGCGATGACAAGGGCCATGGAGAAATGTGAAGACAGGTGTCATGGGGCATTGTGATGACAGTGGTCATCTAGAATTGTGAAGAAAGATATCATGGAGCACTGGGATGACAGGGGCCATGGAGCATTGTGATGACAGGGGTCATGGGGCATTGTGATGACACGGCCATGGAACATTATGATGACAAGAAATCTGGAGCATTGTGATAAAAAGGGCATGGACCATTGTGATTAGAGGGGCCAAGGAGCATTCTGATGACAACGGCATGGAGCATTGTGATGACAAGTGTCATCGAGCATTGTGATGACAGTGGTCAAGAAGCATTGTGATGAATGTGGACATGGATCATTGTGATGACAAGTGTCGTGGAGCATTGTGATGACAGGGGTCATAGAGCACTGTGATGACACGGTTATGGAATATTGTGAAGACCAGAATTCTGTAGCAGTGTGATGAAAAAGGAATGGAGCATTGTGATTACAGGGTTCATGGAGCATTGTGATGACAATTGTTGTAGAACTTTGTGAAGACAGGGATCATGGAGCATAGTGATAAAAGGGGCCATGGAGCATTGTGATGACAGGTGTCATGGAACAGTGTATTGACAATGGTCATGGAGCATTGTTAGAAAGGGAGCATGAAGCAATTTGATTTCAGGGGCCATGAAAAATTGTGAATACATAGGCCATGGAGTATTCAGATGAATGTGGTCAAGGATCATTGTGACGACAAGTGTCCTGGAATATTGTGATGACACGTTTTATGGAGCATTGCGATGAGAAGAGCCATGCCGAAATGTGAAGACAGGTGTCATGGGGCATTGTGATGACAGTGGTCATCTAGAATTGTGAAGAAAGATATCATGGAGCCCTGGGATGACAGGGGCCATGGAGCATTGTGATGACAGGCGTCATGGGGCATTGTGATGACACGGCCATGGAACATTATGATGACAAGAATTCTGGAGCATTGTGATAAAAAGGGCATGGACCATTGTGATTAGAGGGGCCAAGGAGCATTCTGATGACAACGGCATGGAGCATTGTGATGACCAGTGTCATCGAGCATTGTGATGACAGAGGTCATGAAACATTGTGATGAATGTGGTCATGGATCATTGTGATGACAAGTGTCGTGGAGCATTGTGATGACAGGGGTCATAGAGCATTGTGATGACACGGTTATGGAATATTGTGATGACCAGAATTCTGTAGCACTGTGATGAAAAGGGAATGGAGCATTGTGATTACAGGGGTCATGGAGCATTGTGATGAAAATTGTTTAGAACATTGTGAAGACAGGGATCATGGAGCATAGTGATGAAAGGGGCCTTGGAGCATTGTGATGAAAATTGTTCTAGAGCATTGTGATGACAGGGATCATGGAGCATAGTGATGAAAGGGGCCATGGAGCATTGTGATGACATGGCTATGGAATATTGTGAAGACCAGAAATCTGTAGCACAGTGATGAAAATGGAATGGAGCATTGTGATTACAGGGGTCATGGAGCATTGTGATGACAATTGTTCTAGAACATTGTGAAGACAGGGATCATGGAGCATAGTGATGAAAGGGGCCATGGAGCATTGTGATGACAGGCGTCATGGGACAATGTGTTGACAGTGGTCATGGAGCATTGTTAGAAAGGGAACATGGAGCAATTTGATTTCAGGGGCCATGAAAAATTGTGAATACATAGTCCATGGAGTATTCAGATGAATGTGGTCAAGGATCATTGTGACAAAAAGTGTCCTGGAATATTGTGATGACACGGTTCATGGAGCATTGCGATGACAAGGGCCATGGCGAAATGTGAAGACAGGTGCCATGGGGCATTGTGATGACAGTGGTCATCAAGAATTGTGAAGAATGATATCATGGAGCCCTGGGATGGCAGGGGCCATGGAGCATTGTGATGACAGGGGTCATGGGGCATTGTGATGACATGACCATGGAACATTATGATGACAAGAATTCTGGAGCATTGTGATAAAAAGGGCATGGATCATTGTGATTAGAGGGGCCAAGGAGCATTCTGATGACAACAGCATGGAGCATTGTGATGACCAGGGTCATCGAGCATTGTGATGACAGTGGTCATGAAGCATTGTGATGAATGTGGTAATGGATCATTGTGATGACAAGTGTCGTGGAGCATTGTGATGACAGGGGTCATAGAGCATTGTGATGACACGGTTATGGAGTATTGAGATGACCAGAATTCTGTAGCACTGTGATGAAAAGGGAATGGAGCATTGTGATTACAGCAGTCATGGAGCACTGTGATGACAATTGTTCTAGAACATTGTGAAGACAGGTATCATGGAGCATAGTGATGAAAGGGGCCATTGAGCATTGTGATGACAGGCGTCATGGGACAATGTGTTGACAGTGGTCATGGAGCATTGTTAGAAAGGGAACATGGAGCAATTTGATTTCAGGGGCCATGAAAAATTGTGAATACATAGGCCATGGAGTATTCAGATGAATGTGGTCAAGGATCATTGTGATGACAAGTGTCCTGGAATATTGTGATGACACGGTTCATGGAGCATTGCGATGACAAGGGCCATGGAGAAATGTGAAGACAGGTGTCATGGGGCATTGTGATGACAGTGGTCATCTAGAATTGTGAAGAAAGATATCATGGAGCACTGGGATGACAGGGGCCATGGAGCATTGTGATGACAGGGGTCATGGGGCATTGTGATGACACGGCCATGGAACATTATGATGACAAGAAATCTGGAGCATTGTGATAAAAAGGGCATGGACCATTGTGATTAGAGGGGCCAAGGAGCATTCTGATGACAACGGCATGGAGCATTGTGATGACAAGTGTCATCGAGCATTGTGATGACAGTGGTCAAGAAGCATTGTGATGAATGTGGACATGGATCATTGTGATGACAAGTGTCGTGGAGCATTGTGATGACAGGGGTCATAGAGCACTGTGATGACACGGTTATGGAATATTGTGAAGACCAGAATTCTGTAGCAGTGTGATGAAAAAGGAATGGAGCATTGTGATTACAGGGTTCATGGAGCATTGTGATGACAATTGTTGTAGAACTTTGTGAAGACAGGGATCATGGAGCATAGTGATAAAAGGGGCCATGGAGCATTGTGATGACAGGTGTCATGGAACAGTGTATTGACAATGGTCATGGAGCATTGTTAGAAAGGGAGCATGAAGCAATTTGATTTCAGGGGCCATGAAAAATTGTGAATACATAGGCCATGGAGTATTCAGATGAATGTGGTCAAGGATCATTGTGACGACAAGTGTCCTGGAATATTGTGATGACACGTTTTATGGAGCATTGCGATGAGAAGAGCCATGCCGAAATGTGAAGACAGGTGTCATGGGGCATTGTGATGACAGTGGTCATCTAGAATTGTGAAGAAAGATATCATGGAGCCCTGGGATGACAGGGGCCATGGAGCATTGTGATGACAGGCGTCATGGGGCATTGTGATGACACGGCCATGGAACATTATGATGACAAGAATTCTGGAGCATTGTGATAAAAAGGGCATGGACCATTGTGATTAGAGGGGCCAAGGAGCATTCTGATGACAACGGCATGGAGCATTGTGATGACCAGTGTCATCGAGCATTGTGATGACAGAGGTCATGAAACATTGTGATGAATGTGGTCATGGATCATTGTGATGACAAGTGTCGTGGAGCATTGTGATGACAGGGGTCATAGAGCATTGTGATGACACGGTTATGGAATATTGTGATGACCAGAATTCTGTAGCACTGTGATGAAAAGGGAATGGAGCATTGTGATTACAGGGGTCATGGAGCATTGTGATGAAAATTGTTTAGAACATTGTGAAGACAGGGATCATGGAGCATAGTGATGAAAGGGGCCTTGGAGCATTGTGATGAAAATTGTTCTAGAGCATTGTGATGACAGGGATCATGGAGCATAGTGATGAAAGGGGCCATGGAGCATTGTGATGACATGGCTATGGAATATTGTGAAGACCAGAAATCTGTAGCACAGTGATGAAAATGGAATGGAGCATTGTGATTACAGGGGTCATGGAGCATTGTGATGACAATTGTTCTAGAACATTGTGAAGACAGGGATCATGGAGCATAGTGATGAAAGGGGCCATGGAGCATTGTGATGACAGGCGTCATGGGACAATGTGTTGACAGTGGTCATGGAGCATTGTTAGAAAGGGAACATGGAGCAATTTGATTTCAGGGGCCATGAAAAATTGTGAATACATAGTCCATGGAGTATTCAGATGAATGTGGTCAAGGATCATTGTGACAAAAAGTGTCCTGGAATATTGTGATGACACGGTTCATGGAGCATTGCGATGACAAGGGCCATGGCGAAATGTGAAGACAGGTGCCATGGGGCATTGTGATGACAGTGGTCATCAAGAATTGTGAAGAATGATATCATGGAGCCCTGGGATGGCAGGGGCCATGGAGCATTGTGATGACAGGGGTCATGGGGCATTGTGATGACATGACCATGGAACATTATGATGACAAGAATTCTGGAGCATTGTGATAAAAAGGGCATGGATCATTGTGATTAGAGGGGTCAAGGAGCATTCTGATGACAACAGCATGGAGCATTGTGATGACCAGGGTCATCGAGCATTGTGATGACAGTGGTCATGAAGCATTGTGATGAATGTGGTAATGGATCATTGTGATGACAAGTGTCGTGGAGCATTGTGATGACAGGGGTCATAGAGCATTGTGATGACACGGTTATGGAGTATTGAGATGACCAGAATTCTGTAGCACTGTGATGAAAAGGGAATGGAGCATTGTGATTACAGCAGTCATGGAGCATTGTGATGACAATTGTTCTAGAACATTGTGAAGACAGGTATCTTGGAGCATAGTGATGAAAGGGGCCATTGAGCATTGTGATGACAGGCGTCATGGGACAATGTGTTGACAGTGGTCATGGAGCATTGTTAGAAAGGGAACATGGAGCAATTTGATTTCAGGGGCCATGAAAAATTGTGAATACATAGGCCATGGAGTATTCAGATGAATGTGGTCAAGGATCATTGTGACGACAAGTGTCCTGGAATATTGTGATGACACGGTTCATGGAGCATTGCGATGACAAGGGCCATGGAGAAATGTGAAGACAGGTGTCATGGGGCATTGTGATGACACTGGTCATCTAGAATTGTGAAGAAAGATATCATAGAGCACTGGGATGACAGGGGCCATAGAGCATTGTGATGACAGGGGTCATGGGGCATTGTGATGACACGGCCATGGAACATTATGATGACAAGAATTCTGGAGCATTGTGATAAAAAGGGCATGGACCATCGTGATTAGAGGGGCCAAGGAGCATTCTGATGACAACGGCATGGAGCATTGTGATGACAAGTGTCATCGAGCATTGTGATGACAGTGGTCATGAAGCATTCTGATGAATGTGGTCATGGATCATTGTGATGACAAGTGTCGTGGAGCATTGTGATGACAGGGGTCATAGAGCATTGTGATGACACGGTTATGGAATATTGTGATGACCAGAATTCTGTAGCACTGTGATGAAAAGGGAATGGAGCATTGTGATTACAGGGGTCATGGAGCATTGTGATGAAAATTGTTTAGAACATTGTGAAGACAGGGATCATGGAGCATAGTGATGAAAGGGGCCTTGGAGCATTGTGATGAAAATTGTTCTAGAGCATTGTGATGACAGGGATCATGGAGCATAGTGATGAAAGGGGCCATGGAGCATTGTGATGACATGGCTATGGAATATTGTGAAGACCAGAAATCTGTAGCACAGTGATGAAAATGGAATGGAGCATTGTGATTACCGGGGTCATGGAGCATTGTGATGACAATTGTTCTAGAACATTGTGAAGACAGGGATCATGGAGCATAGTGATGAAAGGGGCCATGGAGCATTGTGATGACAGGCGTCATGGGACAATGTGTTGACAGTGGTCATGGGGCATTGTTAGAAAGGGAACATGGAGCAATTTGATTTCAGGGGCCATGAAAAATTGTGAATACATAGTCCATGGAGTATTCAGATGAATGTGGTCAAGGATCATTGTGACAAAAAGTGTCCTGGAATATTGTGATGACACGGTTCATGGAGCATTGCGATGACAAGGGCCATGGCGAAATGTGAAGACAGGTGCCATGGGGCATTGTGATGACAGTGGTCATCAAGAATTGTGAAGAATGATATCATGGAGCCCTGGGATGGCAGGGGCCATGGAGCATTGTGATGACAGGGGTCATGGGGCATTGTGATGACATGACCATGGAACATAATGATGACAAGAATTCTGGAGCATTGTGATAAAAAGGGCATGGATCATTGTGATTAGAGGGGTCAAGGAGCATTCTGATGACAACAGCATGGAGCATTGTGATGACCAGGGTCATCGAGCATTGTGATGACAGTGGTCATGAAGCATTGTGATGAATGTGGTAATGGATCATTGTGATGACAAGTGTCGTGGAGCATTGTGATGACAGGGGTCATAGAGCATTGTGATGACACGGTTATGGAGTATTGAGATGACCAGAATTCTGTAGCACTGTGATGAAAAGGGAATGGAGCATTGTGATTACAGCAGTCATGGAGCACTGTGATGACAATTGTTCTAGAACATTGTGAAGACAGGTATCATGGAGCATAGTGATGAAAGGGGCCATTGAGCATTGTGATGACAGGCGTCATGGGACAATGTGTTGACAGTGGTCATGGAGCATTGTTAGAAAGGGAACATGGAGCAATTTGATTTCAGGGGCCATGAAAAATTGTGAATACATAGGCCATGGAGTATTCAGATGAATGTGGTCAAGGATCATTGTGATGACAAGTGTCCTGGAATATTGTGATGACACGGTTCATGGAGCATTGCGATGACAAGGGCCATGGAGAAATGTGAAGACAGGTGTCATGGGGCATTGTGATGACAGTGGTCATCTAGAATTGTGAAGAAAGATATCATGGAGCACTGGGATGACAGGGGCCATGGAGCATTGTGATGACAGGGGTCATGGGGCATTGTGATGACACGGCCATGGAACATTATGATGACAAGAAATCTGGAGCATTGTGATAAAAAGGGCATGGACCATTGTGATTAGAGGGGCCAAGGAGCATTCTGATGACAACGGCATGGAGCATTGTGATGACAAGTGTCATCGAGCATTGTGATGACAGTGGTCAAGAAGCATTGTGATGAATGTGGACATGGATCATTGTGATGACAAGTGTCGTGGAGCATTGTGATGACAGGGGTCATAGAGCACTGTGATGACACGGTTATGGAATATTGTGAAGACCAGAATTCTGTAGCAGTGTGATGAAAAAGGAATGGAGCATTGTGATTACAGGGTTCATGGAGCATTGTGATGACAATTGTTGTAGAACTTTGTGAAGACAGGGATCATGGAGCATAGTGATAAAAGGGGCCATGGAGCATTGTGATGACAGGTGTCATGGAACAGTGTATTGACAATGGTCATGGAGCATTGTTAGAAAGGGAGCATGAAGCAATTTGATTTCAGGGGCCATGAAAAATTGTGAATACATAGGCCATGGAGTATTCAGATGAATGTGGTCAAGGATCATTGTGACGACAAGTGTCCTGGAATATTGTGATGACACGTTTTATGGAGCATTGCGATGAGAAGAGCCATGCCGAAATGTGAAGACAGGTGTCATGGGGCATTGTGATGACAGTGGTCATCTAGAATTGTGAAGAAAGATATCATGGAGCCCTGGGATGACAGGGGCCATGGAGCATTGTGATGACAGGCGTCATGGGGCATTGTGATGACACGGCCATGGAACATTATGATGACAAGAATTCTGGAGCATTGTGATAAAAAGGGCATGGACCATTGTGATTAGAGGGGCCAAGGAGCATTCTGATGACAACGGCATGGAGCATTGTGATGACCAGTGTCATCGAGCATTGTGATGACAGAGGTCATGAAACATTGTGATGAATGTGGTCATGGATCATTGTGATGACAAGTGTCGTGGAGCATTGTGATGACAGGGGTCATAGAGCATTGTGATGACACGGTTATGGAATATTGTGATGACCAGAATTCTGTAGCACTGTGATGAAAAGGGAATGGAGCATTGTGATTACAGGGGTCATGGAGCATTGTGATGAAAATTGTTTAGAACATTGTGAAGACAGGGATCATGGAGCATAGTGATGAAAGGGGCCTTGGAGCATTGTGATGAAAATTGTTCTAGAGCATTGTGATGACAGGGATCATGGAGCATAGTGATGAAAGGGGCCATGGAGCATTGTGATGACATGGCTATGGAATATTGTGAAGACCAGAAATCTGTAGCACAGTGATGAAAATGGAATGGAGCATTGTGATTACAGGGGTCATGGAGCATTGTGATGACAATTGTTCTAGAACATTGTGAAGACAGGGATCATGGAGCATAGTGATGAAAGGGGCCATGGAGCATTGTGATGACAGGCGTCATGGGACAATGTGTTGACAGTGGTCATGGAGCATTGTTAGAAAGGGAACATGGAGCAATTTGATTTCAGGGGCCATGAAAAATTGTGAATACATAGTCCATGGAGTATTCAGATGAATGTGGTCAAGGATCATTGTGACAAAAAGTGTCCTGGAATATTGTGATGACACGGTTCATGGAGCATTGCGATGACAAGGGCCATGGCGAAATGTGAAGACAGGTGCCATGGGGCATTGTGATGACAGTGGTCATCAAGAATTGTGAAGAATGATATCATGGAGCCCTGGGATGGCAGGGGCCATGGAGCATTGTGATGACAGGGGTCATGGGGCATTGTGATGACATGACCATGGAACATTATGATGACAAGAATTCTGGAGCATTGTGATAAAAAGGGCATGGATCATTGTGATTAGAGGGGTCAAGGAGCATTCTGATGACAACAGCATGGAGCATTGTGATGACCAGGGTCATCGAGCATTGTGATGACAGTGGTCATGAAGCATTGTGATGAATGTGGTAATGGATCATTGTGATGACAAGTGTCGTGGAGCATTGTGATGACAGGGGTCATAGAGCATTGTGATGACACGGTTATGGAGTATTGAGATGACCAGAATTCTGTAGCACTGTGATGAAAAGGGAATGGAGCATTGTGATTACAGCAGTCATGGAGCATTGTGATGACAATTGTTCTAGAACATTGTGAAGACAGGTATCTTGGAGCATAGTGATGAAAGGGGCCATTGAGCATTGTGATGACAGGCGTCATGGGACAATGTGTTGACAGTGGTCATGGAGCATTGTTAGAAAGGGAACATGGAGCAATTTGATTTCAGGGGCCATGAAAAATTGTGAATACATAGGCCATGGAGTATTCAGATGAATGTGGTCAAGGATCATTGTGACGACAAGTGTCCTGGAATATTGTGATGACACGGTTCATGGAGCATTGCGATGACAAGGGCCATGGAGAAATGTGAAGACAGGTGTCATGGGGCATTGTGATGACAGTGGTCATCTAGAATTGTGAAGAAAGATATCATGGAGCACTGGGATGACAGGGGCCATGGAGCATTGTGATGACAGGGGTCATGGGGCATTGTGATGACACGGCCATGGAACATTATGATGACAAGAAATCTGGAGCATTGTGATAAAAAGGGCATGGACCATTGTGATTAGAGGGGCCAAGGAGCATTCTGATGACAACGGCATGGAGCATTGTGATGACAAGTGTCATCGAGCATTGTGATGACAGTGGTCATGAAGCATTGTGATGAATGTGGACATGGATCATTGTGATGACAAGTGTCGTGGAGCATTGTGATGACAGGGGTCATAGAGCATTGTGATGACACGGTTATGGAATATTGTGAAGACCAGAATTCTGTAGCAGTGTGATGAAAAAGGAATGGAGCATTGTGATTACAGGGGTCATGGAGCATTGTGATGACAATTGTTGTAGAACTTTGTGAAGACAGGGATCATGGAGCATAGTGATAAAAGGGGCCATGGAGCATTGTGATGACAGGTGTCATGGAACAATATATTGACAATGGTCATGGAGCATTGTTAGAAAGGGAACATGAAGCAATTTGATTTCAGGGGCCATGAAAAATTGTGAATACATAGGCCATGGAGTATTCAGATGAATGTGGTCAAGGATCATTGTGACGACAAGTGTCCTGGAATATTGTGACGACACGTTTTATGGAGCATTGCGATGAGAAGAGCCATGCCGAAATGTGAAGACAGGTGTCATGGGGCATTGTGATGACAGTGGTCATCTAGAATTGTGAAGAAAGATATCATGGAGCACTGGGATGACAGGGGCCATGGAGCATTGTGATGACAGGCGTCATGGGGCATTGTGATGACACGGCCATGGAACATTATGATGACAAGAATTCTGGAGCATTGTGATAAAAAGGTCATGGACCATTGTGATTAGAGGGGCCAAGGAGCATTCTGATGACAACGGCATGGAGCATTGTGATGACAAGGGTCATCGAGCATTGTGATGACAGTGGTCATTAAGCATTGTGATGAATGTGGTCATGGATCATTGTGATGACAAGTGTCGTGGAGCATTGTGATGACAGGGATCATAGAGCATTGTGATGACACGGTTATGGAATATTGTGATGACCAGAATTCTGTAGCACTGTGATGAAAAGGGAATGGAGCATTGTGATTACAGGGGTCATGGAGCATTGTGATGACAATTGTTCTAGAACATTGTGATGACAGGGATCATGGAGCATAGTGATGAAAGGGGCCATGGAGCATTGTGATGACAGGCATCATGGGACATTGTGTTGACAGTGGTCATGGAGCATTGTTAGAAAGGGAACATGGAGCAATTTGATTTCAGGGGCCATGAAAAATTGTGAATACATAGGCCATGGAGTATTCAGATGAATGTGGTCAAGGATCATTGTGACGAAAAGTGTTCTGGAATATTGTGATGACACGGTTCATGGAGCATTGCGATGACAAGGGACATGGCGAAATGTGAAGACAGGTGTCATGGGGCATTGTGATGACAGTGGTCATCTAGAATTGTGAAAAAAGATATCATGGAGCACTGGGATGACAGGGGCCATGGAGCAATGTGATGTCAGGGGTCACGGGGCATTGTGATGACACGGGCATGGAACATTATGATGACAAGAATTCTGGAGCATTGTGATAAAAAGGGCATGGACCATTTTGATTAGAGGGGCCAAGGAGCATTCTGATGACAACAGCATGGAGCATTGTGATGACAAGTGTCATCGAGCATTGTGATGACAGTGGTCATGAAGCATTGTGATGAATGTGGTCATGGATCATTGTGATGACAAGTGTCGTGGAGCATTGTGAGACAGGGCTCATAGAGCATTGTGATGACACGGTTATGGAATATTGTGATGACCAGAATTCTGTAGCACTGTGATGAAAAAGGAATGGAGCATTGTGATTACAGGGATCATGGAGCATTGTGATGACAAATGTTCTAGAACATTGTGAAGACAGGGATCATGGAGCATAGTGATGAAAGGGGCCATGGAGCATTGTGATGACAGGCGTCATGGGACAATATGTTGACAGTGGTCATGGAGCATTGTTAGAAAGGGAACATGGAGCAATTTGATTTCAGGGGCCATGAAAAATTGTGAATACATAGGCCATGGAGTATTCAGATGAATGTGGTCAAGGATCATTGTGACGAAAAGTGTCCTGGAATATTGTGATAACACGGTTCATGGAGCATTGCGATGACAAGGGCCATGGCGAAATGTGAAGACAAGTGTCATGGGGCATTGTGATGACAGTGGTCATCTATAATTTTGAAGAAAGATATCATGGAGCACTGGGATGACAGGGGCCATGGAGCATTGTGATGACAGGGGTGATGGGGCATTGTGATGACACGGCCATGGAACATTATGATGACAAGAATTCTGGAGCATTGTGATATAATGGTCATGGACCACTGTGATTAGAGGGGCCAAGGAGCATTCTGATGACAACGGCATGGAGCCTTGTGATGAATGTGGTCATGGATCATTGTGATGACAAGTGTCGTGGAGCATAGTGATGACAGGGGTCATAGAGCATTGTGATGAAAATTGTTCTAGAGCATTGTGATGACAGGGATCATGGAGCATAGTGATGAAAGGGGCAGTGGAGCATTGTGTTGACAGGCGTCATGGAGCACTGTGATGACAGGGGTCATAGAGCATTGTGATGACACGGTTATGGAATATTGTGATGACCAGAATTCTGTAGCACTGTGATGAAAAGGGAATGGAGCATTGTGATTACAGGGGTCATGGAGCATTGTGATGACAATTGTTCTAGAACATTGTGATTACAGGGATCATGGAGCATAGTGATGAAAGGGGCCATGGAGCATTGTGATGATAGGCATCATGGGACATTGTGTCGACAGCGGTCATGGAGCATTGTTAGAAAGGGAACATGGAGCAATTTGATTTCAGGGGCCATGAAAAATTGTGAATACATAGGCCATGGAGTATTCAGATGAATGTGGTCAAGGATCATTGTGACGACAAGTGTCCTGGAATATTGTGATGACACGGTTCATGGAGCATTACGAAGACAAGGGTCATGGCGAAATGTGAAGACAGGTGTCATGGGGCATTGTGATGACAGTGGTCATCTACAATTGTGAAGAAAGATATCATGGAGCACTGGGATGACAGGGGCCATGGAGCATTGTGAGGAAATGGGTCATGGGGCATTGTGATGACACGGCCATGGAACATTATGATGAAAAGAATTCTGGAGCATTGTGATAAAAAGGGCATGGACCATTGTGATTAGAGGGGCCAAGGAGCATTCTGATGACAACGGCATGGAGCATTGTGATGACAAGGGTCATCGAGCATTGTGATGACAGTGGTTATGAAGCATTGTGATGAATTTGGTTATGGATCACTGTGATGACAAGTGTCGTGGAGCATTGTGATGACAGGGGTCATAGAGCATTGTGATGGCACGGTTATTGAATATTGTGATGACCAGTATTCTGTAGCACTGTGATGAAAAGGGAATGGAGCATTGTGATTACAGGGGTCATGGAGCATTGTGATGACAATTGTTTAGAACATTGTGAAGACAGGGATCATGGAGCATAGTGATGAAAGGGGCCATGGAGCATTGTGATGACAGGTGTCATGGGACAATGTGTTGACAGTGGTCATGGGGCATTGTTAGAAAGGGAACATGGAGCAATTTGATTTCAGGGGCCATGAAAAATTGTGAATACATAGGCCATGGAGTAGTCAGATGAATGTGGTCAAGGATCATTGTGACGAAAAGTGTCCTGGAATATTGTGAAGACACGGTTCATGGAGCATTGTGATGACAAGGGCCATGGAGAAATGTGAAGACAGGTGTCATGGGACTTTGTGATGACAGTGGTCATCTAGAATTGTGAAGAAAGATATCATGGAGCACTGGGATGACAGGGGCCATGGAGCATTGTGATGACAGGGGTCATGGGGAATTGTGATGACACGGCCATGGAACATTATGATGGCAAGAATCCTGGAGCATTGTGATAAAAAGGGCATTGACCGTTGTGATTAGAGGGGCCAAGGAGCATTCTGATGACAACGGCATGGAGCATTGTGATGACAAGGGTCATCGAGCATTGTGATGACAGTGGTCATGAAGCATTGTGATGAATGTGGTCATGGATCATTGGGATGACAAGTGTCGTGGAGCATTGTGATGACAGGGGTCATAGAGCATTGTGATGACACGGTTATGGAATACTGTGATGACCAGAATTCTGTAGCACTGTGATGAAAAGGGAATGGAGCATTGTGATTACAGGGGTCATGGAGCATTGTAATGACAATTGTTCTAGAACATTGTGATGACAGGGATCATGGAGCATAGTGATGAAAGGGTCCATGGAGCATTGTGATGACAGGCCTCATGGGACATTGTGTTGACAGTGGTCATGGAGCATTGTTAGAAAGGGAACATGGAGCAATTTGATTTCAGGGGCCTTGAAAAATTGTGAATACATAGGCCATGGAGTATTCAGATGAATGTGGTCAAGGATCATTGTGACGACAAGTGTCCTGGAATATTGTGATGACACGTTTTATGGAGCATTCCGATGACAAGGGCCATGTCGAAATGTGAAGACAGGTGTCATGGGGCATTGTGATGACACTGGTCATCTAGAATTGTGAAGAAAGATATCATAGAGCACTGGGATGACAGGGGCCATAGAGCATTGTGATGACAGGGGTCATGGGGCATTGTGATGACACGGCCATGGAACATTATGATGACAAGAATTCTGGAGCATTGTGATAAAAAGGGCATGGACCATTGTGATTAGAGGGGCCAAGGAGCATTCTGATGACAACGGCATGGAGCATTGTGATGACAAGTGTCATCGAGCATTGTGATGACAGTGGTCATGAAGCATTCTGATGAATGTGGTCATAGATCATTGTGATGACAAGTGTCGTGGAGCATTGTGATGACAGGGGTCATAGAGCATTGTGATGACACGGTAATGGAATATTGTGATGACCAGAATTCTGTAGCACTGTGATGAAAAGGGAATGGAGCATTGTGATTACAGGGGTCATGGAGCATTGTGATGAAAATTGTTTAGAACATTGTGAAGACAGGGATCATGGAGCATAGTGATGAAAGGGGCCTTGGAGCATTGTGATGAAAATTGTTCTAGAGCATTGTGATGACAGGGATCATGGAGCATAGTGATGAAAGGGGCCATGGAGCATTGTGATGACATGGCTATGGAATATTGTGAAGACCAGAAATCTGTAGCACAGTGATGAAAATGGAATGGAGCATTGTGATTACCGGGGTCATGGAGCATTGTGATGACAATTGTTCTAGAACATTGTGAAGACAGGGATCATGGAGCATAGTGATGAAAGGGGCCATGGAGCATTGTGATGACAGGCGTCATGGGACAATGTGTTGACAGTGGTCATGGGGCATTGTTAGAAAGGGAACATGGAGCAATTTGATTTCAGGGGCCATGAAAAATTGTGAATACATAGTCCATGGATTATTCAGATGAATGTGGTCAAGGATCATTGTGACAAAAAGTGTCCTGGATTATTGTGATGACACGGTTCATGGAGCATTGCGATGACAAGGGCCATGGCGAAATGTGAAGACAGGTGCCATGGGGCATTGTGATGACAGTGGTCATCAAGAATTGTGAAGAATGATATCATGGAGCCCTGGGATGGCAGGGGCCATGGAGCATTGTGATGACAGGGGTCATGGGGCATTGTGATGACATGACCATGGAACATTATGATGACAAGAATTCTGGAGCATTGTGATAAAAAGGGCATGGATCATTGTGATTAGAGGGGTCAAGGAGCATTCTGATGACAACAGCATGGAGCATTGTGATGACCAGGGTCATCGAGCATTGTGATGACAGTGGTCATGAAGCATTGTGATGAATGTGGTAATGGATCATTGTGATGACAAGTGTCGTGGAGCATTGTGATGACAGGGGTCATAGAGCATTGTGATGACACGGTTATGGAGTATTGAGATGACCAGAATTCTGTAGCACTGTGATGAAAAGGGAATGGAGCATTGTGATTACAGCAGTCATGGAGCATTGTGATGACAATTGTTCTAGAACATTGTGAAGACAGGTATCATGGAGCATAGTGATGAAAGGGGCCATTGAGCATTGTGATGACAGGCGTCATGGGACAATGTGTTGACAGTGGTCATGGAGCATTGTTAGAAAGGGAACATGGAGCAATTTGATTTCAGGGGCCATGAAAAATTGTGAATACATAGGCCATGGAGTATTCAGATGAATGTGGTCAAGGATCATTGTGACGACAAGTGTCCTGGAATATTGTGATGACACGGTTCATGGAGCATTGCGATGACAAGGGCCATGGAGAAATGTGAGGACAGGTGTCATGGGGCATTGTGATGACAGTGGTCATCTAGAATTGTGAAGAAAGATATCATGGAGCACTGGGATGACAGGGGCCATGGAGCATTGTGATGACAGGGGTCATGGGGCATTGTGATGACACGGCCATGGAACATTATGA
Source organism: Eschrichtius robustus (assembly GCF_028021215.1). NCBI lineage: Eukaryota > Metazoa > Chordata > Mammalia > Artiodactyla > Eschrichtiidae > Eschrichtius > Eschrichtius robustus. The sequence continues at coordinate 6,139,954 of NW_027175249.1, read as the reverse complement.
TGACAAGAAATCTGGAGCATTGTGATAAAAAGGGCATGGACCATTGTGATTAGAGGGGCCAAGGAGCATTCTGATGACAACGGCATGGAGCATTGTGATGACAAGTGATATCGAGCATTGTGATGACAGTGGTCATGAAGCATTGTGATGAATGTGGACATGGATCATTGTGATGACAAGTGTCGTGGAGCATTGTGATGACAGGGGTCATAGAGCATTGTGATGACACGGTTATGGAATATTGTGAAGACCAGAATTCTGTAGCAGTGTGATGAAAAAGGAATGGAGCTTTGTGATTACAGGGGTCATGGAGCATTGTGATGACAATTGTTGTAGAACTTTGTGAAGACAGGGATCATGGAGCATAGTGATGAAAGGGGCCATGGAGCATTGTGATGACTGGCGTCATGGGACAATGTGTTGACAGTGGTCATGGAGCATTGTTAGAAAGGGAACATGGAGCAATTTGATTTCAGGGGCCATGAAAAATTGTGAATACATAGTCCATGGAGTATTCAGATGAATGTGGTCAAGGATCATTGTGACAAAAAGTGTCCTGGAATATTGTGATGACACGGTTCATGGAGCATTGCGATGACAAGGGCCATGGCGAAATGTGAAGACAGGTGCCATGGGGCATTGTGATGACAGTGGTCATCAAGAATTGTGAAGAATGATATCATGGAGCCCTGGGATGGCAGGGGCCATGGAGCATTGTGATGACAGGGGTCATGGGGCATTGTGATGACATGACCATGGAACATTATGATTACAAGAATTCTGGAGCATTGTGATAAAAAGGGCATGGATCATTGTGATTAGAGGGGTCAAGGAGCATTCTGATGACAACAGCATGGAGCATTGTGATGACCAGGGTCATCGAGCATTGTGATGACAGTGGTCATGAAGCATTGTGATGAATGTGGTAATGGATCATTGTGATGACAAGTGTCGTGGAGCATTGTGATGACAGGGGTCATAGAGCATTGTGATGACACGGTTATGGAGTATTGAGATGACCAGAATTCTGTAGCACTGTGATGAAAAGGGAATGGAGCATTGTGATTACAGCAGTCATGGAGCATTGTGATGACAATTGTTCTAGAACATTGTGAAGACAGGTATCATGGAGCATAGTGATGAAAGGGGCCATTGAGCATTGTGATGACAGGCGTCATGGGACAATGTGTTGACAGTGGTCATGGAGCATTGTTAGAAAGGGAACATGGAGCAATTTGATTTCAGGGGCCATGAAAAATTGTGAATACATAGGCCATGGAGTATTCAGATGAATGTGGTCAAGGATCATTGTGACGACAAGTGTCCTGGAATATTGTGATGACACGGTTCATGGAGCATTGCGATGACAAGGGCCATGGAGAAATGTGAAGACAGGTGTCATGGGGCATTGTGATGACAGTGGTCATCGAGAATTGTGAAGAAAGATATCATGGAGCACTGGGATGACAGGGGCCATGGAGCATTGTGATGACAGGGGTCATGGGGCATTGTGATGACACGGCCATGGAACATTATGATGACAAGAAATCTGGAGCATTGTGATAAAAAGGGCATGGACCATTGTGATTAGAGGGGCCAAGGAGCATTCTGATGACAACGGCATGGAGCATTGTGATGACAAGTGTCATCGAGCATTGTGATGACAGTGGTCATGAAGCATTGTGATGAATGTGGACATGGATCATTGTGATGAAAAGTGTCGTGGAGCATTGTGATGACAGGGGTCATAGAGCATTGTGATGACACGGTTATGGAATATTGTGAAGACCAGAATTCTGTAGCAGTGTGATGAAAAAGGAATGGAGCATTGTGATTACAGGGGTCATGGAGCATTGTGATGACAATTGTTGTAGAACTTTGTGAAGACAGGGATCATGGAGCATAGTGATAAAAGGGGCCATGGAGCATTGTGATGACAGGTGTCATGGAACAATATATTGACAATGGTCATGGAGCATTGTTAGAAAAGGAACATGAAGCAATTTGATTTCAGGGGCCATGAAAAATTGTGAATACATAGGCCATGGAGTATTCAGATGAATGTGGTCAAGGATCATTGTGACGACAAGTGTCCTGGAATATTGTGATGACACGTTTTATGGAGCATTGCGATGAGAAGAGCCATGCCGAAATGTGAAGACAGGTGTCATGGGGCATTGTGATGACAGTGGTCATCTAGAATTGTGAAGAAAGATATCATGGAGCCCTGGGATGACAGGGGCCTTGAAGCATTGTGATGACAGGCGTCATGGGGCATTGTGATGACACGGCCATGGAACATTATGATGACAAGAATTCTGGAGCATTGTGATAAAAAGGGCATGGACCATTGTGATTAGAGGGGCCAAGGAGCATTCTGATGACAACGGCATGGAGCATTGTGATGACAAGGGTCATCGAGCATTGTGATGACAGTGGTCATGAAGCATTGTGATGAATTTGGTTATGGATCACTGTGATGACAAGTGTCGTGGAGCATTGTGATGACAGGGGTCTTAGAGCATTGTGATGACACGGTTATGGAATATTGTGATGTCCAGAATTCTGTAGCACTGTGATGAAAAGGGAATGGAGGATTGTGATTAGAGGGTCATGGAGCATTGTGATGACAATTGTTCTAGAACATTGTGAAGACAGGGATCATGGAGCATAGTGATGAATTGGGCCATGGAGCATTGTGATGACAGGCGTCATGGGGCAATGTGATGACACGGCCATGGAACATTATGATGAAAAGAATTCTGGAGCATTGTGATAAAAAGGGCATGGACCATTGTGATTAGAGGGGCCAAGGAGCATTCTGATGACAACGGCATGGAGCATTGTGATGACAAGGGTCATCGACCATTGTGATGACAGTGGTCATGAAGCATTGTGATGAATGTGGTCATGCATCATTGTGATGACAAGTGCCGTGGAGCATTGTGATGACAGGGGTCATAGAGCATTGTGATGACACGGTTATGGAATATTGTGATGACCAGAATTCTGTACCACAGTGATGAAAAGGGAATGGAGCATTGTGATTACAGGGGTCATGGAGCATTTTGATGACAATTGTTTAGAACATTGTGAAGACAGGGATCATGGAGCATAGTGATGAAAGGGGCCATGGAGCATTGTGTTGACAGGCGTCATGGGACATTGTGTTGACAGTGGTCATGGAGCATTGTTAGAAAGAGAACATGGAGCAATTTGATTTCAGGGGCCATGAAAAATTGCGAATACATAGGCCATGGAGTATTCAGATGAATGTGGTCAAGGATCATTGTGACGAAAAGTGTCCTGGAATATTGTGATGACACGGTTCATGGAGCATTGCGATGACAAGGGCCATGGCGAAATGTGAAGACAGGTGTCATGGGGCATTGTGATGACAGGGGTCATGGGGCATTGTGATGACAAGAATTCTGGAGCATTGTGATAAAAAGGTCATGGACAATTGTGATTAGAGGGGCCAAGGGGCATTCTGATGACAAAGGCATGGAGCATTGTGACGACAAGGGTCATCGAGCATTGTGATGACAGTGGTCATGAAGCATTGTGATGAATGTGGTCATGGATCATTGTGATGACAAGTGTCGTGGAGCATTGTGATGACAGGGCTCATAGAGCATTGTGATGACACGGTTATGGAATATTGTGATGACCAGAATTCTGTAGCACAGTGATGAAAAGGGCATGGAGCATTGTGATTACAGGGGTCATGGAGCATTGTGATGACAATTGTTCTAGAACATTGTGATGACAGGGATCATGGAGCATAGTGATGAAAGGGGCCATGAAGCATTGTGATGACAGGCGTCATGGGGCAATGTGATGACACGGCCATGGAACATTATGATGACAAGAATTCTGGAGCATTGTGATAAAAAGGGCATGGACCATTGTGATTAGAGGGGCCAAGGAGCATTCTGATGACAACGGCATGGAGCATTGTGATGACCAGGGTCATCGAGCATTGTGATGACAGTGGTCATGAAGCATTGTGATGAATGTGGTCATGCATCATTGTGATGACAAGTGCCGTGGAGCATTGTGATGACAGGGGTCATAGAGCATTGTGATGACACGGTTATGGAATATTGTGATGACCAGAATTCTGTAGCACTGTGATGAAAAGGGAATGGAGCATTGTGATTACAGGGGTCATGGAGCATTTTGATGACAATTGTTTAGAACATTGTGAAGACAGGGATCATGGAGCATAGTGATGAAAGGGGCCATGGAGCATTGTGTTGACAGGCGTCATGGGACATTGTGTTGACAGTGGTCATGGAGCATTGTTAGAAAGTGAACATGGAGCAATTTGATTTCAGGGGCCATGAAAAATTGCGAATACATAGGCCATGGAGTATTCAGATGAATGTGGTCAAGGATCATTGTGACGAAAAGTGTCCTGGAATATTGTGATGACACGGTTCATGGAGCATTGCGATGACCATTGCCATGGCGAAATGTGAAGACAGGTGTCATGGGCCATTGTGATGACAGGGGTCATGGGGCATTGTGATGACACGGCCATAGAACATTATGATGACAAGAATTCTGGAGCATTGTGATAAAAAGGGCATGGACCATTGTGATTAGAGGGGCCAAGGAGCATTCTGATGACAACGGCATGGAGCATTGTGATGACAAGGGTCATCGAGCATTGTGATGACAGTGGTCATGAAGCATTGTGATGAATGTGGTCATGGAACATTGTGATGACAAGTGTCGTGGAGCATTGTGATGACAGGGGTCATAGAGCATTGTGATGACACGGTTATGGAATATTGTGATGACCAGAATTCTGTAGCACTGTGATGAAAAGGGAATGGAGCATTGTGATTACAGGGGTCATGGAGCATTGTGATGACAATTGTTCTAGAACATTGTGATGAATGGGATCATGGAGCATAGTGATGAAAGGGGCCATGGAGCATTGTGATGATAGGCGTCATGGGACATTTTTTGACAGTGGTCATGGAGCATTGTTAGAAAGGGAACATGGAGCAAATTGATTTCAGTGGCCATGAAAAATTGTGAATACATAGGCCATGGAGTATTCAGATTAATGTGGTCAAGGATCATTGTGACGAAAAGTGTCCTGGAATATTGTGATGACACATTTCATGGAGCATTCCGATGACAAGGGCCATGGCGAAATGTGAAGACAGGTGTCATGGGGCATTGTGATGACAGTGGTCCTCTAGAATTGTGAAGAAAGATATCATGGAGCACTGCGATGACAGGGGTCATGGAGCATTGTGATGACAGGGTTCATGGGGCATTGTGATGACACGGCCATGGAACATTATGATGACAAGAATTCTGGAGCATTGTGATAAAATGGGCATGGACCATTGAGATTAGAGGGGCCAAGGAGCTTTCTGATGACAACGGCATGGGGCATTGTGATGACAAGGGTCATCGAGCTTTGTGATGACAGTGGTCATGAAGCATTGTGATGAATGTGGTCATGCATCATTGTGATGACAAGTGTCGTGGAGCATTCTGATGACAGGGGTCATAGAGCATTGTGATGACACGGTTATGGAATATTGTGATGACCAGAATTCTGTAGCACTGTGATGAAAAGGGAATGGAGCATTGTGATTACAGGGGTCATGGAGCATTGTGATGACAATTGTTCTAGAACATTGTGATGACAGGGATCATAGAGCATAGTGATGAAAGGGGCCATGGAGCATTGTGATGAGAGGCGTCATGGGACATTGTGTTGACAGTGGTCATGGAGCATTGTTAGAAAGGGAACATGGAGCAATTTGATTTCAGGGGCCATGAAAAATTGTGAATACATAGGCCATGGAGTATTCAGATGAATGTGGTCAAGGATCATTGTGACGAAAAGTGTCCTGGAATATTGTGATAACACGGTTCATGGAGCATTGCGATGACAAGGACCATGGCGAAATGTGAAGACAAGTGTCTTGGGGCATTGTGATGACAGTGGTCATCTAGAATTTTGAAGAAAGATATCATGGAGCACTGGGATGACAGGGGCCATGGAGCATTGTGATGACAGGGGTGATGGGGCATTGTGATGACACGGCCATGGAACATTATGATGACAAGAATTCTGGAGCATTGTGATAAAAAGGTCATGGACCACTGTGATTAGAGGGGCCAAGGAGCATTCTGATGACAACGGCATGGAGCATTGTGATGAATGTGGTCATGGATCATTGTGATGACAAGTGTCGTGGAATATTGTGATGACAGGGGTCATAGAGCATTGTGATGACACGGTTATGGAATATTGTGATGACCAGAATTCTGTAGCAATGTGATGAAAAGGGAATGGAGCATTGTGATTACATGGGTCATGGAGCATTTTGATGACAATAGTTTAGAACATTGTGAAGACAGGGATCATGGAGCATAGTGATGAAAGGGCCATGGAGCATTGTGATGACAGGCGTCATGGGACAATGTGTTGACAGTGGTCATGGAGCTTTGTTAGAAAGGGAACATGGAGCAATTTGATTTCAGGGGCCATGAAAAATTGTGAATACATAGGCTATGGGGTATTCAGATGAATGTGGTCAAGGATCATTGTGACGAAAAGTGTCCTGGAATATTGTGATGACACGGTTTATGGAGCATTGCGATGACAAGGGCCATGGCGAAATGTGAAGACAGGTGTCATGGGGCATTGTGATGACAGTGGTCATCTAGAATTGTGAAGAAAGATATCATGGAGCACTGGGATGACAGGGGCCATGGAGCATTGTGATAACAGGGGTCATGGGGCATTGTGATGACACAGCCATGGAACATTATGATTACAAGTATTCTGGAGCATTGTGGTAAAAAGGGCATGGACCATTGTGATTAGAGGGGCCAAGGAGCATTCTGATGACAACGGCATGGAGCATTGTGATGACAAGGGTCATCGAGCATTGTGATGACAGTGGTCATGAAGCATTGTGATGTATGTGGTCATGGATCATTGTGATGACAAGTGTCGTGGAGCATTGTGATGACAGGGCTTATAGAGCATTGTGATGACACGGTTATGGAATATTGTGTTGACCAGAATTCTGTAGCACTGTGATGAAAGGGAATGGAGCATTGTGATTACAGGGGTCATGGAGCATTGTGATGACAATTGTTCTAGAACATTGTGAAGACATGGATCATGGAGCATAGAGATGAAAGGGGCCATGGAGCATTGTGATGACAGGCGTCATGGGACAATATTTTGACAGTGGTCATGGAGCATTGTTAGAAAGGGAACATGGAGCAATTTGATTTCAGGGGCCATGAAAAATTGTGAATACATAGGCCATGGAGTATTCAGATGAATGTGGTCAAGGATCATTGTGACGAAAAGTGTCCTGGAATATTGTGATGACACGGTTCATGGAGCATTGCGATGACCATTGCCATGGCGAAATGTGAAGACAGGTGTCATGGGCCATTGTGATGACAGGGGTCATGGGGCATTGTGATGACACGGCCATAGAACATTATGATGACAAGAATTCTGGAGCATTGTGATAAAAAGGGCATGGACCATTGTGATTAGAGGGGCCAAGGAGCATTCTGATGACAACGGCATGGAGCATTGTGATGACAAGGGTCATCGAGCATTGTGATGACAGTGGTCATGAAGCATTGTGATGAATGTGGTCATGGAACATTGTGATGACAAGTGTCGTGGAGCATTGTGATGACAGGGGTCATAGAGCATTGTGATGACACGGTTATGGAATATTGTGATGACCAGAATTCTGTAGCACTGTGATGAAAAGGGAATGGAGCATTGTGATTACAGGGGTCATGGAGCATTGTGATGACAATTGTTCTAGAACATTGTGATGAATGGGATCATGGAGCATAGTGATGAAAGGGGCCATGGAGCATTGTGATGATAGGCGTCATGGGACATTTTTTGACAGTGGTCATGGAGCATTGTTAGAAAGGGAACATGGAGCAAATTGATTTCAGTGGCCATGAAAAATTGTGAATACATAGGCCATGGAGTATTCAGATTAATGTGGTCAAGGATCATTGTGACGAAAAGTGTCCTGGAATATTGTGATGACACATTTCATGGAGCATTCCGATGACAAGGGCCATGGCGAAATGTGAAGACAGGTGTCATGGGGCATTGTGATGACAGTGGTCCTCTAGAATTGTGAAGAAAGATATCATGGAGCACTGCGATGACAGGGGTCATGGAGCATTGTGATGACAGGGTTCATGGGGCATTGTGATGACACGGCCATGGAACATTATGATGACAAGAATTCTGGAGCATTGTGATAAAATGGGCATGGACCATTGAGATTAGAGGGGCCAAGGAGCTTTCTGATGACAACGGCATGGGGCATTGTGATGACAAGGGTCATCGAGCTTTGTGATGACAGTGGTCATGAAGCATTGTGATGAATGTGGTCATGCATCATTGTGATGACAAGTGTCGTGGAGCATTCTGATGACAGGGGTCATAGAGCATTGTGATGACACGGTTATGGAATATTGTGATGACCAGAATTCTGTAGCACTGTGATGAAAAGGGAATGGAGCATTGTGATTACAGGGGTCATGGAGCATTGTGATGACAATTGTTCTAGAACATTGTGATGACAGGGATCATAGAGCATAGTGATGAAAGGGGCCATGGAGCATTGTGATGAGAGGCGTCATGGGACATTGTGTTGACAGTGGTCATGGAGCATTGTTAGAAAGGGAACATGGAGCAATTTGATTTCAGGGGCCATGAAAAATTGTGAATACATAGGCCATGGAGTATTCAGATGAATGTGGTCAAGGATCATTGTGACGAAAAGTGTCCTGGAATATTGTGATAACACGGTTCATGGAGCATTGCGATGACAAGGGCCATGGCGAAATGTGAAGACAAGTGTCATGGGGCATTGTGATGCCAGTGGTCATCTAGAATTTTGAAGAAAGATATCATGGAGCACTGGGATGACAGGGGCCATGGAGCATTGTGATGACAGGGGTGATGGGGCATTGTGATGACACGGCCATGGAACATTATGATGACAAGAATTCTGGAGCATTGTGATAAAAAGGTCATGGACCACTGTGATTAGAGGGGCCAAGGAGCATTCTGATGACAACGGCATGGAGCATTGTGATGAATGTGGTCATGGATCATTGTGATGACAAGTGTCGTGGAATATTGTGATGACAGGGGTCATAGAGCATTGTGATGACACGGTTATGGAATATTGTGATGACCAGAATTCTGTAGCAATGTGATGAAAAGGGAATGGAGCATTGTGATTACATGGGTCATGGAGCATTTTGATGACAATAGTTTAGAACATTGTGAAGACAGGGATCATGGAGCATAGTGATGAAAGGGGCCATGGAGCATTGTGATGACAGGCGTCATGGGACAATGTGTTGACAGTGGTCATGGAGCTTTGTTAGAAAGGGAACATGGAGCAATTTGATTTCAGGGGCCATGAAAAATTGTGAATACATAGGCTATGGGGTATTCAGATGAATGTGGTCAAGGATCATTGTGACGAAAAGTGTCCTGGAATATTGTGATGACACGGTTTATGGAGCATTGCGATGACAAGGGCCATGGCGAAATGTGAAGACAGGTGTCATGGGGCATTGTGATGACAGTGGTCATCTAGAATTGTGAAGAAAGATATCATGGAGCACTGGGATGACAGGGGCCATGGAGCATTGTGATAACAGGGGTCATGGGGCATTGTGATGACACAGCCATGGAACATTATGATTACAAGTATTCTGGAGCATTGTGGTAAAAAGGGCATGGACCATTGTGATTAGAGGGGCCAAGGAGCATTCTGATGACAACGGCATGGAGCATTGTGATGACAAGGGTCATCGAGCATTGTGATGACAGTGGTCATGAAGCATTGTGATGTATGTGGTCATGGATCATTGTGATGACAAGTGTCATGGAGCATTGTGATGACAGGGCTTATAGAGCATTGTGATGACACGGTTATGGAATATTGTGATGACCAGAATTCTGTAGCACTGTGATGAAACGGAATGGAGCATTGAGATTACAGGGGTCATGGAGCATTGTGATGACAATTGTTCTAGAACATTGTGAAGACAGGGATCATGGAGCATAGTGATGAAAGGGGTCATGGAGCATTGTGATGACAGGCGTCATGGGACAATTTGTTGACAGTGGTCATGGAGCATTGTTAGAAAGGGAACATGGAGCAATTTGATTTCAGGGGCCATGAAAAATTGTGAATACATAGGCCATGGAGTATTCAGATGAATGTGGTCAAAGATCATTGTGACGAAAATTGTCCTGGAATATTGTGATGACACGGTTCATGGAGCATTGCGATGACTAGGGCCATGGCGAAATGTGAAGACAAGTGTCATGGGGCATTGTGATGACAGTGGTCATCTAGAATTTGAAAGAAAGATATCATGGAGCACTGGGATGACAGGGGCCATGGAGCATTGTGATGACAGGGGTCATGGGACATTGTGATGACACGGCCATGGAATATTATGATGACAAGAATTCTGGAGCATTGTGATAAAAAGGTCATGGACCATTGTGATTAGAGGGGCCAAGGAGCATTCTGATGACAACGGCATGGAGCCTTGTGATGAATGTGGTCATGGATTATTGTGATGACAAGTGTCGTGGAGCATAGTGATGACAGGGGTCATAGAGCATTGTGATGAAATTTGTTCTAGAGCATTGTGATGACAGGGATCATGGAGCATAGTGATGAAAGGGGCAGTGGAGCATTGTGTTGACAGGCGTCATGGAGCACTATGATGACAGGGGTCATAGAGCATTGTGATGAATGTGGTCATGGATCATTGTGATGACAAGTGTCGTGGAGCATTGTGATGACAGGGGTCATAGAGCATTGTGATGACACGGTTATGGAATACTCTGATGACCAGAATTATGTAGCACTGTGATGAAAAGGGATTGGAGCATTGTGATTATAGGGGTCATGGAGCATTGTGATGACAATTGTTCTAGAACATTGTGATTACAGGGATCATGGAGCATAGTGATGAAAGGGGCCATGGAGCATTGTGATGATAGGCATCATGGGACATTGTGTCGACAGTGGTCATGGAGCATTGTTAGAAAGGGAACATGGAGCAATTTGATTTCAGGGGCCATGAAAAATTGTGAATACATAGGCCATGGAGTATTCAGATGAATGTGGTCAAGGATCATTTTGACGACAAGTGTCCTGGAATATTGTGATGACACGTTTTATGGAGCATTGCGATGACAAGAGCCATGTCGAAATGTGAAGACAGGTGTCATGGGGCATTGTGATGACACTGGTCATCTAGAATTGTGAAGAAAGATATCATAGAGCACTGGGATGACAGGGGCCATGGAGCATTGTGATGACAGGGGTCATGGGACATTGTGATGACACGGCCATGGAACATTATGATGACAAGAATTCTGGAGCATTGTGATAAAAAGGGCATGGACCATTGTGATTAGAGGGGCCAAGGAGCATTCTGATGACAACGGCATGGAGCATTGTGATGACAAGTGTCATCGAGCATTGTGATGACATTGGTCATGAAGCATTCTGATGAATGTGGTCATGGATAATTGTGATGACAAGTGTCGTGGAGCATTGTGATGACAGGGGTCATAGAGCATTGTGATGACACGGTTATGGAATATTGTGATGACCAGAATTCTGTAGCACTGTGATGAAAAGGGAATGGAGCATTGTGATTACAGGGGTCATGGAGCATTGTGATGAAAATTGTTTAGAACATTGTGAAGACAGGGATCATGGAGCATAGTGATGAAAGGGGCCTTGGAGCATTGTGATGAAAATTGTTCTAGAGCATTGTGATGACAGGGATCATGGAGCATAGTGATGAAAGGGGCCATGGAGCATTGTGATGACATGGCTATGGAATATTGTGAAGACCAGAAATCTTTAGCACAGTGATGAAAATGGAATGGAGCATTGTGATTACCGGGGTCATGGAGCATTGTGATGACAATTGTTCTAGAACATTGTGAAGACAGGGATCATGGAGCATAGTGATGAAAGGGGCCATGGAGCATTGTGATGACAGGCGTCATGGGACAATATGTTGACAGTGGACATGGAGCATTGTTAGAAAGGGAACATGGAGCAATTTGATTTTAGGGGCCATGAAAAATTATGAATACATAGGCCATGGAGTATTCAGATGAATGTGGTCAAGGATCATTGTGATGAAAAGTGTCCTGGAATATTGTGATGACACGGATTATGGAGTATTGCGATGACAAGGGCCATGGCGAAATGTAAAGACAGGTGTCATGGGGCATTGTGATGACAGTGGTCATCTAGAATTGTGAAGAAAGATATCATGGAGCACTGGGATGACAGGGGCCATGGAGCATTGTGATGACAAGGTTCATGGGGCTTTGTGATGACACGGCCATGGAATATTATGATGACAAGAATTCTGGAGCATTGTGATAAAAAGGGCATGGTCCATTGTGATTAGAGGGGCCAAGTAGCATTCTGATGACAACGGCATGGAGCATTGTGATGACAATGGTCATCGAGCATTGTGATGACAGGGGTCATAGAGCATTGTGATGACACGGTTACGGAATATTGTGAGGACCAGAATTCTGTAGCACTGTGGTGAAAAGGGAATGGAGCATTGTGATTACAGGGGTCATGGAGCATTGTGATGACAATTGTTCTAGAAAATTGTGAAGACAGGGATCATGGAGCATAGTGATGAAAGGGGCCATGGAGCTTTGTGATGACAGGCGTCATGGGACAATGTGTTGACAGTGCTCATGGAGCATTGTTAGAAAGGGAACATGGAGCAATTTGATTTCAGGGTCCATGAAAAATTGTGAATACATAGGCCATGGAGTATTCAGATGAATGTGGTCAAGGATCATTGTGACGAAAAGTGTCCTGGAATATTGTGATGACACGGTTCATGGAGCATTGCGATGACAAGGGCCATGGCGAAATGTGAAGACAGGTGTCATGGGACATTGTGATGACCGTGGTCATCTAGAATTGTGAAGAAAGATATCATGGAGCACTGGTATGACAGGGGCCATGGAGCATTGTGATGACAGGGGCCATGGGGCATTGTGATGACACGGCCATGGAACATTATGATGACAAGAATTCTGGAGCATTGTGATAAAAAGGGCATGGACCATTGTGATTAGCGGGGCCAAGGAGCATTCTGATGACAACGGCATGGAGCATTGTGATGACAAGGGTCATCGAGCATTGTGATGACAGTGGTCATGAAGCATTGTGATGAATGTGGTCATGGATCATTGTGATGACAACTGTCGTGGAGCATTGTGATGACAGGGGTCATAGAGCATTGTGAGGACACGGTTATGGAATATTGTGATGACCAGAATTCTGTAGCACTGTGATGAAAAGGGAATGGAGCATTGTGAGTACAGGGGTCATGAAGCATTGTGATGACAATTGTTCTAGAACATTGTGAAGACAGGGATCATGGAGCATAGTGATGAAAAGGGACATGGAGCATTGTGATGACAGGCGTCATGGGACAATGTGTTGACAGTTGTCATGGAGCATTGTTAGAAAGGGAATATGGAGCAATTTGATTTCAGGGGCCATGAAAAATTGTGAATACATAGGCCATGGAGTATTCAGATGAATGTGGTCAAGGATCATTGTGACAAAAAGTGTCCTGGAATATGGTTATGACACGGTTCATGGAGCATTGCGATGACAAGGGCCATGGCGAAATGTGAAGACAGGTGTCATGGGGCATTGTGATGACAGTGGTCATCTAGAATTGTGAAGAAAGATATCATGGAGCACTGGGATGACAGGGGCCATGGAGCATTGTGATGACAGGCGTCATGGGTCATTGTGATGACACGGCCATGGAACATTATGATGACAAGAATTCTGGAGCATTGTGATAAAAAGGGCATGGACCATTGTGATTAGAGGGGCCAAGGAGCATTCTGATGACAACGGCATGGAGCATTGTGATGACAAGGGTCATCGAGCATTGTGATGACAGTGGTCATGAAGCATTGTGATGTATGTGGTCATGGATCATTGTGATGACAAGTGTCGTGGAGCATTGTGATGACAGGGCTTATAGAGCATTGTGATGACACGGTTATGGAATATTGTGTTGACCAGAATTCTGTAGCACTGTGATGAAAGGGAATGGAGCATTGTGATTACAGGGGTCATGGAGCATTGTGATGACAATTGTTCTAGAACATTGTGAAGACATGGATCATGGAGCATAGAGATGAAAGGGGCCATGGAGCATTGTGATGACAGGCGTCATGGGACAATATTTTGACAGTGGTCATGGAGCATTGTTAGAAAGGGAACATGGAGCAATTTGATTTCAGGGGCCATGAAAAATTGTGAATACATAGGCCATGGAGTATTCAGATGAATGTGGTCAAAGATCATTGTGACGAAAAGTGTACTGGAATATCGTGAAGACACGGTTCATGGAGCATTGTGATGACAAGGGCCATGGAGAAATGTGAAGACAGGTTTCATGGGCCTTTGTGATGACAGTGGTCATCTAGAATTGTGAAGAAAGATATCATGGAGCACTGGGATGACAGGGGCCATGGAGCATTGTGATGACAGGGGTCATGGGGCATTGTGATGACACGGCCATGGAACATTATGATGGCAAGAATTCTGGAGCATTGTGATAAAAAGGGCATTGACCGTTGTTATTAGAGGGGCCAAGGAGCATTCTGATGACAACGGCATGGAGCATTGTGATGACAAGGGTCATCGAGCATTGTGATGACAGTGGTCATGAAGCATTGTGATGAATGTGGTCATGGATCATTGTGATGACAATTGTCGTGGAGCATTGTGATGACAGGGGTCATAGAGCATTGTGATGACACGGTTATGGAATACTGTGATGACCAGAATTCTGTAGCACTGTGATGAAAAGGGAATGGAGCATTGTGATTACAGGGGTCATGGAGCATTGTGATGACAATTGTTCTAGAACATTGTGATGACAGGGATCATGGAGCATAGTGATGAAAGGGTCCATGGAGCATTGTGATGACAGGCCTCATGGGACATTGTGTTGACAGTGGTCATGGAGCATTGTTAGAAAGGGAACATGGAGCAATTTGATTTCAGGGGACATGAAAAATTGTGAATACATAGGCCATGGAGTATTCAGATGAATGTGGTCAAGGATCATTGTGATGAAAAGTGTCCTGGAATATTGTGATGACACGGATTATGGAGTATTGCGATGACAAGGGCCATGGTGAAATGTAAAGACAGGTGTCATGGGGCATTGTGATGACAGTGGTCATCTAGAATTGTGAAGAAAGATATCATGGAGCACTGGGATGACAGGGGCCATGGAGCATTGTGATGACAAGGTTCATGGGGCCTTGTGATGACACGTCCATGGAATATTATGATGAAAAGAATTCTGGAGCATTGTGATAAAAAGGGCATGGACCATTGTGATTAGAGGGGCCAAGGAGCATTCTGATGACAACGGCATGGAGCATTGTGATGACAAGGGTCATCGAGCATTGTGATGAAAGTGGTCATGAAGCATTGTGATGAATGTGGTTATGGATTATTGTGATGACAAGTGTCGTGGAGCTTTGTGATGACAGGGGTCATAGAGCATTGTGATGACACGGTTATGGAATATTGTGATGACCAGAATTCTGTAGCACTGTGATGAAAAGGGAATGGAGCTTTGTGATTACAGGGGTCATGGAGCATTGTGATGACAATTGTTTAGATCATTGTGAAGACAGGGATCATGGAGCATAGTGATGAAAGGGGCCATGGAGCATTGTGATGACAATTGTTCTAGAACATTGTGATGACAGGGATCATGGAGCATAGTGATGAAAGGGGCAGTGGAGCATTGTGTTGACAGGCGTCATGGGACATTGTGTTGACAGTGGTCATGGAGCATTGTTAGAAAGGGAACATGGAGCAATTTCATTTCAGGGGCCATAAAAAATTGCGAATACATAGGCCATGGAGTATTCAGATGAATGTGGTCAAGGATCATTGTGATGAAAAGTGTCCTGGAATATTGTGATGACACGGTTCATGGAGCATTGCGATGACAAGTGCCATGGCGAAATGTGAAGACAGGTGTCATGGGGCATTGTGATGACAGTGGTCATCTAGAATTGTGAAGAAAGATATCATGGAGCACTGGGATGACAGGGGCCATGGAGCATTGTGATGACAGGGGTCATGGGGCATTGTGATGACACAGCCATGGAACATTATGATTACAAGTATTCTGGAGCATTGTGATAAAAAGGGCATGGACCATAGTGATTAGAGGGGCCAAGGAGCATTCTGATGACAACGGCATGGAGCATTGTGATGACAAGGGTCATCGAGCATTGTGATGACAGTGGTCATGAAGCATTGTGATGAATGTGGTCATGGATCATTGTGATGACAAGTGTCGTGGAGCATTGTGATGACAGGGGTCATAGAGCATTGTGATGACACGGTTATGGAATACTCTGATGACCAGAATTATGTAGCACTGTGATGAAAAGGGATTGGAGCATTGTGATTATAGGGGTCATGGAGCATTGTGATGACAATTGTTCTAGAACATTGTGATTACAGGGATCATGGAGCATAGTGATGAAAGGGGCCATGGAGCATTGTGATGATAGGCATCATGGGACATTGTGTCGACAGTGGTCATGGAGCATTGTTAGAAAGGGAACATGGAGCAATTTGATTTCAGGGGCCATGAAAAATTGTGAATACATAGGCCATGGAGTATTCAGATGAATGTGGTCAAGGATCATTTTGACGACAAGTGTCCTGGAATATTGTGATGACACGTTTTATGGAGCATTGCGATGACAAGAGCCATGTCGAAATGTGAAGACAGGTGTCATGGGGCATTGTGATGACACTGGTCATCTAGAATTGTGAAGAAAGATATCATAGAGCACTGGGATGACAGGGGCCATGGAGCATTGTGATGACAGGGGTCATGGGACATTGTGATGACACGGCCATGGAACATTATGATGACAAGAATTCTGGAGCATTGTGATAAAAAGGGCATGGACCATTGTGATTAGAGGGGCCAAGGAGCATTCTGATGACAACGGCATGGAGCATTGTGATGACAAGTGTCATCGAGCATTGTGATGACATTGGTCATGAAGCATTCTGATGAATGTGGTCATGGATAATTGTGATGACAAGTGTCGTGGAGCATTGTGATGACAGGGGTCATAGAGCATTGTGATGACACGGTTATGGAATATTGTGATGACCAGAATTCTGTAGCACTGTGATGAAAAGGGAATGGAGCATTGTGATTACAGGGGTCATGGAGCATTGTGATGAAAATTGTTTAGAACATTGTGAAGACAGGGATCATGGAGCATAGTGATGAAAGGGGCCTTGGAGCATTGTGATGAAAATTGTTCTAGAGCATTGTGATGACAGGGATCATGGAGCATAGTGATGAAAGGGGCCATGGAGCATTGTGATGACATGGCTATGGAATATTGTGAAGACCAGAAATCTTTAGCACAGTGATGAAAATGGAATGGAGCATTGTGATTACCGGGGTCATGGAGCATTGTGATGACAATTGTTCTAGAACATTGTGAAGACAGGGATCATGGAGCATAGTGATGAAAGGGGCCATGGAGCATTGTGATGACAGGCGTCATGGGACAATATGTTGACAGTGGACATGGAGCATTGTTAGAAAGGGAACATGGAGCAATTTGATTTTAGGGGCCATGAAAAATTATGAATACATAGGCCATGGAGTATTCAGATGAATGTGGTCAAGGATCATTGTGATGAAAAGTGTCCTGGAATATTGTGATGACACGGATTATGGAGTATTGCGATGACAAGGGCCATGGCGAAATGTAAAGACAGGTGTCATGGGGCATTGTGATGACAGTGGTCATCTAGAATTGTGAAGAAAGATATCATGGAGCACTGGGATGACAGGGGCCATGGAGCATTGTGATGACAAGGTTCATGGGGCTTTGTGATGACACGGCCATGGAATATTATGATGACAAGAATTCTGGAGCATTGTGATAAAAAGGGCATGGTCCATTGTGATTAGAGGGGCCAAGTAGCATTCTGATGACAACGGCATGGAGCATTGTGATGACAATGGTCATCGAGCATTGTGATGACAGGGGTCATAGAGCATTGTGATGACACGGTTACGGAATATTGTGAGGACCAGAATTCTGTAGCACTGTGGTGAAAAGGGAATGGAGCATTGTGATTACAGGGGTCATGGAGCATTGTGATGACAATTGTTCTAGAAAATTGTGAAGACAGGGATCATGGAGCATAGTGATGAAAGGGGCCATGGAGCTTTGTGATGACAGGCGTCATGGGACAATGTGTTGACAGTGCTCATGGAGCATTGTTAGAAAGGGAACATGGAGCAATTTGATTTCAGGGTCCATGAAAAATTGTGAATACATAGGCCATGGAGTATTCAGATGAATGTGGTCAAGGATCATTGTGACGAAAAGTGTCCTGGAATATTGTGATGACACGGTTCATGGAGCATTGCGATGACAAGGGCCATGGCGAAATGTGAAGACAGGTGTCATGGGACATTGTGATGACCGTGGTCATCTAGAATTGTGAAGAAAGATATCATGGAGCACTGGTATGACAGGGGCCATGGAGCATTGTGATGACAGGGGCCATGGGGCATTGTGATGACACGGCCATGGAACATTATGATGACAAGAATTCTGGAGCATTGTGATAAAAAGGGCATGGACCATTGTGATTAGCGGGGCCAAGGAGCATTCTGATGACAACGGCATGGAGCATTGTGATGACAAGGGTCATCGAGCATTGTGATGACAGTGGTCATGAAGCATTGTGATGAATGTGGTCATGGATCATTGTGATGACAACTGTCGTGGAGCATTGTGATGACAGGGGTCATAGAGCATTGTGAGGACACGGTTATGGAATATTGTGATGACCAGAATTCTGTAGCACTGTGATGAAAAGGGAATGGAGCATTGTGAGTACAGGGGTCATGAAGCATTGTGATGACAATTGTTCTAGAACATTGTGAAGACAGGGATCATGGAGCATAGTGATGAAAAGGGACATGGAGCATTGTGATGACAGGCGTCATGGGACAATGTGTTGACAGTTGTCATGGAGCATTGTTAGAAAGGGAATATGGAGCAATTTGATTTCAGGGGCCATGAAAAATTGTGAATACATAGGCCATGGAGTATTCAGATGAATGTGGTCAAGGATCATTGTGACAAAAAGTGTCCTGGAATATGGTTATGACACGGTTCATGGAGCATTGCGATGACAAGGGCCATGGCGAAATGTGAAGACAGGTGTCATGGGGCATTGTGATGACAGTGGTCATCTAGAATTGTGAAGAAAGATATCATGGAGCACTGGGATGACAGGGGCCATGGAGCATTGTGATGACAGGCGTCATGGGTCATTGTGATGACACGGCCATGGAACATTATGATGACAAGAATTCTGGAGCATTGTGATAAAAAGGGCATGGACCATTGTGATTAGAGGGGCCAAGGAGCATTCTGATGACAACGGCATGGAGCATTGTGATGACAAGGGTCATCGAGCATTGTGATGACAGTGGTCATGAAGCATTGTGATGTATGTGGTCATGGATCATTGTGATGACAAGTGTCGTGGAGCATTGTGATGACAGGGCTTATAGAGCATTGTGATGACACGGTTATGGAATATTGTGTTGACCAGAATTCTGTAGCACTGTGATGAAAGGGAATGGAGCATTGTGATTACAGGGGTCATGGAGCATTGTGATGACAATTGTTCTAGAACATTGTGAAGACATGGATCATGGAGCATAGAGATGAAAGGGGCCATGGAGCATTGTGATGACAGGCGTCATGGGACAATATTTTGACAGTGGTCATGGAGCATTGTTAGAAAGGGAACATGGAGCAATTTGATTTCAGGGGCCATGAAAAATTGTGAATACATAGGCCATGGAGTATTCAGATGAATGTGGTCAAAGATCATTGTGACGAAAAGTGTACTGGAATATCGTGAAGACACGGTTCATGGAGCATTGTGATGACAAGGGCCATGGAGAAATGTGAAGACAGGTTTCATGGGCCTTTGTGATGACAGTGGTCATCTAGAATTGTGAAGAAAGATATCATGGAGCACTGGGATGACAGGGGCCATGGAGCATTGTGATGACAGGGGTCATGGGGCATTGTGATGACACGGCCATGGAACATTATGATGGCAAGAATTCTGGAGCATTGTGATAAAAAGGGCATTGACCGTTGTTATTAGAGGGGCCAAGGAGCATTCTGATGACAACGGCATGGAGCATTGTGATGACAAGGGTCATCGAGCATTGTGATGACAGTGGTCATGAAGCATTGTGATGAATGTGGTCATGGATCATTGTGATGACAATTGTCGTGGAGCATTGTGATGACAGGGGTCATAGAGCATTGTGATGACACGGTTATGGAATACTGTGATGACCAGAATTCTGTAGCACTGTGATGAAAAGGGAATGGAGCATTGTGATTACAGGGGTCATGGAGCATTGTGATGACAATTGTTCTAGAACATTGTGATGACAGGGATCATGGAGCATAGTGATGAAAGGGTCCATGGAGCATTGTGATGACAGGCCTCATGGGACATTGTGTTGACAGTGGTCATGGAGCATTGTTAGAAAGGGAACATGGAGCAATTTGATTTCAGGGGACATGAAAAATTGTGAATACATAGGCCATGGAGTATTCAGATGAATGTGGTCAAGGATCATTGTGATGAAAAGTGTCCTGGAATATTGTGATGACACGGATTATGGAGTATTGCGATGACAAGGGCCATGGTGAAATGTAAAGACAGGTGTCATGGGGCATTGTGATGACAGTGGTCATCTAGAATTGTGAAGAAAGATATCATGGAGCACTGGGATGACAGGGGCCATGGAGCATTGTGATGACAAGGTTCATGGGGCCTTGTGATGACACGTCCATGGAATATTATGATGAAAAGAATTCTGGAGCATTGTGATAAAAAGGGCATGGACCATTGTGATTAGAGGGGCCAAGGAGCATTCTGATGACAACGGCATGGAGCATTGTGATGACAAGGGTCATCGAGCATTGTGATGAAAGTGGTCATGAAGCATTGTGATGAATGTGGTTATGGATTATTGTGATGACAAGTGTCGTGGAGCTTTGTGATGACAGGGGTCATAGAGCATTGTGATGACACGGTTATGGAATATTGTGATGACCAGAATTCTGTAGCACTGTGATGAAAAGGGAATGGAGCTTTGTGATTACAGGGGTCATGGAGCATTGTGATGACAATTGTTTAGATCATTGTGAAGACAGGGATCATGGAGCATAGTGATGAAAGGGGCCATGGAGCATTGTGATGACAATTGTTCTAGAACATTGTGATGACAGGGATCATGGAGCATAGTGATGAAAGGGGCAGTGGAGCATTGTGTTGACAGGCGTCATGGGACATTGTGTTGACAGTGGTCATGGAGCATTGTTAGAAAGGGAACATGGAGCAATTTCATTTCAGGGGCCATAAAAAATTGCGAATACATAGGCCATGGAGTATTCAGATGAATGTGGTCAAGGATCATTGTGATGAAAAGTGTCCTGGAATATTGTGATGACACGGTTCATGGAGCATTGCGATGACAAGTGCCATGGCGAAATGTGAAGACAGGTGTCATGGGGCATTGTGATGACAGTGGTCATCTAGAATTGTGAAGAAAGATATCATGGAGCACTGGGATGACAGGGGCCATGGAGCATTGTGATGACAGGGGTCATGGGGCATTGTGATGACACAGCCATGGAACATTATGATTACAAGTATTCTGGAGCATTGTGATAAAAAGGGCATGGACCATTGTGATTAGAGGGGCCAAGGAGCATTCTGATGACAACGGCATGGAGCATTGTGATGACAAGGGTCATCGAGCATTGTGATGACAGTGGTCATGAAGCATTGTGATGAATGTGGTCATGGATCATTGTGATGACAAGTGTCGTGGAGCATTGTGATGACAGGGCTTATAGAGCATTGTGATGACACGGTTATGGAATATTGTGATGACCAGAATTCTGTAGCACTGTGATGAAAGGGAATGGAGCATTGTGATTACAGGGGTCATGGAGCATTGTGATGACAATTGTTGTAGAACTTTGTGAAGACAGGGATCATGGAGCATAGTGATGAAAGGGGCCATGGAGCATTGTGATGACAGGCGTCATGGGACAATTTGTTGACAGTGGTCATGGAGCATTGTTAGAAAGGGAACATGGAGCAATTTGATTTCAGGGGCCATGAAAAATTGTGAATACATAGGCCATGTAGTATTCAGATGAATGTGGTCAAAGATCATTGTGACGAAAATTGTACTGGAATATTGTGATAACACGGTTCATGGAGCATTGCGATGACTAGGGCCATGGCGAAATGTGAAGACAAGTGTCATGGGGCATTGTGATGACAGTGGTCATCTAGAATTTGAAAGAAAGATATCATGGAGTACTGGGATGACAGGGGCCATGGAGCATTGTGATGACAGGGGTCATGGGACATTGTGATGACACGGCCATGGAACATTATGATGACAAGAATTCTGGAGCATTGTGATAAAAAGGTCATGGACCATTGTGATTAGAGGGGCCAAGGTGCATTCTGATGACAACGGCATGGAGCCTTGTGATGAATGTGGTCATGGATTATTGTGATGACAAGTGTCGTGGAGCATAGTGATGACAGGGGTCATAGAGCATTGTGATGAAAATTGTTCTAGAGCATTGTGATGACAGGGATCATGGAGCATAGTGATGAAAGGGGCAGTGGAGCATTGTGTTGACAGGCGTCATGGAGCACTGTGATGACAGGGGTCATAGAGCATTGTGATGAATGTGGTCATGGATCATTGTGATGACAAGTGTCGTGGAGCATTGTGATGACAGGGGTCATAGAGCATTGTGATGACACGGTTATGGAATACTCTGATGACCAGAATTATGTAGCACTGTGATGAAAAGGGAATGGAGCATTGTGATTACAGGGGTCATGGAGCATTGTGATGACAATTGTTCTAGAACATTGTGATTACAGGGATCATGGAGCATAGTGATGAAAGGGGCCATGGAGCATTGTGATGATAGGCATTATGGGACATTGTGTCGACAGTGGTCATGGAGCATTGTTAGAAAGGGAACATGGAGCAATTTGATTTCAGGGGCCATGAAAAATTGTGAATACATAGGCCATGGAGTATTCAGATGAATGTGGTCAAGGATCATTGTGACGACAAGTGTCCTGGAATATTGTGATGACACGTTTTATGGAGCATTGCGATGACAAGAGCCATGTCGAAATGTGAAGACAGGTGTCATGGGGCATTGTGATGACACTGGTCATCTAGAATTGTGAAGAAAGATATCATAGAGCACTGGGATGACAGGGGCCATGGAGCATTGTGATGACAGGGGTCATGGGACATTGTGATGACACGGCCATGGAACATTATGATGACAAGAATTCTGGAGCATTGTGATAAAAAGGGCATGGACCATTGTGATTAGAGGGGCCAAGGAGCATTCTGATGACAACTGCATGGAGCATTGTGATGACAAGTGTCATCGAGCATTGTGATGACATTGGTCATGAAGCATTCTGATGAATGTGGTCATGGATCATTGTGATGACAAGTGTCGTGGAGCATTGTGATGACAGGGGTCATAGAGCATTGTGATGACACGGTTATGGAATATTGTGATGACCAGAATTCTGTAGCACTGTGATGAAAAGGGAATGGAGCATTGTGATTACAGGGGTCATGGAGCATTGTGATGAAAATTGTTTAGAACATTGTGAAGACAGGGATCATGGAGCATAGTGATGAAAGGGGCCTTGGAGCATTGTGATGAAAATTGTTCTAGAGCATTGTGATGACAGGGATCATGGAGCATAGTGATGAAAGGGGCCATGGAGCATTGTGATGACATGGCTATGGAATATTGTGAAGACCAGAAATCTGTAGCACAGTGATGAAAATGGAATGGAGCATTGTGATTACCGGGGTCATGGAGCATTGTGATGACAATTGTTCTAGAACATTGTGAAGACAGGGATCATGGAGCATAGTGATGAAAGGGGCCATGGAGCATTGTGATGACAGGCGTCATGGGACAATATGTTGACAGTGGTCATGGAGCATTGTTAGAAAGGGAACATGGAGCAATTTGATTTTAGGGGCCATGAAAAATTATGAATACATCGGCCATGGAGTATTCAGATGAATGTGGTCAAGGATCATTGTGATGAAAAGTGTCCTGGAATATTGTGATGACACGGATTATGGAGTATTGCGATGACAAGGGCCATGGCGAAATGTAAAGACAGGTGTCATGGGGCATTGTGATGACAGTGGTCATCTAGAATTGTGAAGAAAGATATCATGGAGCACTGGGATGAGAGGGGCCATGGAGCATTGTGATGACAAGGTTCATGGGGCTTTGTGATGACACGGCCATGGAATATTATGATGACAAGAATTCTGGAGCATTGTGATAAAAAGGGCATGGTCCATTGTGATTAGAGGGGCCAAGTAGCATTCTGATGAAAACGGCATGGAGCATTGTGATGACAAGGGTCATCGAGCATTGTGATGACAGGGGTCATAGAGCATTGTGATGACACGGTTACGGAATATTGTGAGGACCAGAATTCTGTAGCACTGTGGTGAAAAGGGAATGGAGCATTGTGATTACAGGGGTCATGGAGCATTGTGATGACAATTGTTCTAGAAAATTGTGAAGACAGGGATCATGGAGCATAGTGATGAAAGGGGCCATGGAGCATTGTGATGACAGGCGTCATGGGACAATGTGTTGACAGTGCTCATGGAGCATTGTTAGAAAGGGAACATGGAGCAATTTGATTTCAGGGGCCATGAAAAATTGTGAATACATAGGCCATGGAGTATTCAGATGAATGTGGTCAAGGATCATTGTGACGAAAAGTGTCCTGGAATATTGTGATGACACGGTTCATGGAGCATTGCGATGACAAGGGCCATGGCGAAATGTGAAGACAGGTGTCATGGGACATTGTGATGACCGTGGTCATCTAGAATTGTGAAGAAAGATATCATGGAGCACTGGTATGACAGGGGCCATGGAGCATTGTGATGACAGGGGCCATGGGGCATTGTGATGACACGGCCATGGAACATTATGATGACAAGAATTCTGGAGCATTGTGATAAAAAGTGCATGGACCATTGTGATTAGCGGGGCCAAGGAGCATTCTGATGACAACGGCATGGAGCATTGTGATGACAAGGGTCATCGAGCATTGTGATGACAGTGGTCATGAAGCATTGTGATGAATGTGGTCATGGATCATTGTGATGACAAGTGTCGTGGAGCATTGTGATGACAGGGGTCATAGAGCATTGTGATGACACGGTTATGGAATATTGTGATGACCAGAATTCTGTAGCACTGTGATGAAAAGGGAATGGAGCATTGTGATTACAGGGGTCATGGACCATTGTGATGACAATTGTTCTAGAACATTGTGAAGACAGGGATCATGGAGCATAGTGATGAAAGGGGCCATGGAGCATTGTGATGACAGGCGTCATGGGACAATGTGTTGACAGTGGTCATGGAGCATTGTTAGAAAGGGAACATGGAGCAATTTGATTTCAGGGGCCATGAAAAATTGTGAATACATAGGCCATGGAGTATTCACATGAATCTGGTCAAGGATCATTGTGACGAAAAGTGTCCTGGAATATTGTGATGACAAGGTTCATGGAGCATTGCGATGACAAGGGCCATGGCGAAATGTGAAGACAGGTGTCATGGGACATTGTGATGACAGTAGTCATCTAGAATTGTGAAGAAAGATATCATGGAGCACTGGGATGACAGGGGCCATGGAGCATTGTGATGACAGGGGTCATGGGGCATTGTGATGACACGGCCATGGAACATTATGATGACAAGAATTCTGGAGCATTGTGATAAAAAGGGCATGGACCATTGTGATTAGAGGGGCCAAGGAGCATTCTGATGACAACGGCATGGAGCATTGTGATGACAAGTGTCATCGAGCATTGTGATGACATTGGTCATGAAGCATTCTGATGAATGTGGTCATGGATAATTGTGATGACAAGTGTCGTGGAGCATTGTGATGACAGGGGTCATAGAGCATTGTGATGACACGGTTATGGAATATTGTGATGACCAGAATTCTGTAGCACTGTGATGAAAAGGGAATGGAGCATTGTGATTACAGGGGTCATGGAGCATTGTGATGAAAATTGTTTAGAACATTGTGAAGACAGGGATCATGGAGCATAGTGATGAAAGGGGCCTTGGAGCATTGTGATGAAAATTGTTCTAGAGCATTGTGATGACAGGGATCATGGAGCATAGTGATGAAAGGGGCCATGGAGCATTGTGATGACATGGCTATGGAATATTGTGAAGACCAGAAATCTTTAGCACAGTGATGAAAATGGAATGGAGCATTGTGATTACCGGGGTCATGGAGCATTGTGATGACAATTGTTCTAGAACATTGTGAAGACAGGGATCATGGAGCATAGTGATGAAAGGGGCCATGGAGCATTGTGATGACAGGCGTCATGGGACAATATGTTGACAGTGGACATGGAGCATTGTTAGAAAGGGAACATGGAGCAATTTGATTTTAGGGGCCATGAAAAATTATGAATACATAGGCCATGGAGTATTCAGATGAATGTGGTCAAGGATCATTGTGATGAAAAGTGTCCTGGAATATTGTGATGACACGGATTATGGAGTATTGCGATGACAAGGGCCATGGCGAAATGTAAAGACAGGTGTCATGGGGCATTGTGATGACAGTGGTCATCTAGAATTGTGAAGAAAGATATCATGGAGCACTGGGATGACAGGGGCCATGGAGCATTGTGATGACAAGGTTCATGGGGCTTTGTGATGACACGGCCATGGAATATTATGATGACAAGAATTCTGGAGCATTGTGATAAAAAGGGCATGGTCCATTGTGATTAGAGGGGCCAAGTAGCATTCTGATGACAACGGCATGGAGCATTGTGATGACAATGGTCATCGAGCATTGTGATGACAGGGGTCATAGAGCATTGTGATGACACGGTTACGGAATATTGTGAGGACCAGAATTCTGTAGCACTGTGGTGAAAAGGGAATGGAGCATTGTGATTACAGGGGTCATGGAGCATTGTGATGACAATTGTTCTAGAAAATTGTGAAGACAGGGATCATGGAGCATAGTGATGAAAGGGGCCATGGAGCTTTGTGATGACAGGCGTCATGGGACAATGTGTTGACAGTGCTCATGGAGCATTGTTAGAAAGGGAACATGGAGCAATTTGATTTCAGGGTCCATGAAAAATTGTGAATACATAGGCCATGGAGTATTCAGATGAATGTGGTCAAGGATCATTGTGACGAAAAGTGTCCTGGAATATTGTGATGACACGGTTCATGGAGCATTGCGATGACAAGGGCCATGGCGAAATGTGAAGACAGGTGTCATGGGACATTGTGATGACCGTGGTCATCTAGAATTGTGAAGAAAGATATCATGGAGCACTGGTATGACAGGGGCCATGGAGCATTGTGATGACAGGGGCCATGGGGCATTGTGATGACACGGCCATGGAACATTATGATGACAAGAATTCTGGAGCATTGTGATAAAAAGGGCATGGACCATTGTGATTAGCGGGGCCAAGGAGCATTCTGATGACAACGGCATGGAGCATTGTGATGACAAGGGTCATCGAGCATTGTGATGACAGTGGTCATGAAGCATTGTGATGAATGTGGTCATGGATCATTGTGATGACAACTGTCGTGGAGCATTGTGATGACAGGGGTCATAGAGCATTGTGAGGACACGGTTATGGAATATTGTGATGACCAGAATTCTGTAGCACTGTGATGAAAAGGGAATGGAGCATTGTGAGTACAGGGGTCATGAAGCATTGTGATGACAATTGTTCTAGAACATTGTGAAGACAGGGATCATGGAGCATAGTGATGAAAAGGGACATGGAGCATTGTGATGACAGGCGTCATGGGACAATGTGTTGACAGTTGTCATGGAGCATTGTTAGAAAGGGAATATGGAGCAATTTGATTTCAGGGGCCATGAAAAATTGTGAATACATAGGCCATGGAGTATTCAGATGAATGTGGTCAAGGATCATTGTGACAAAAAGTGTCCTGGAATATGGTTATGACACGGTTCATGGAGCATTGCGATGACAAGGGCCATGGCGAAATGTGAAGACAGGTGTCATGGGGCATTGTGATGACAGTGGTCATCTAGAATTGTGAAGAAAGATATCATGGAGCACTGGGATGACAGGGGCCATGGAGCATTGTGATGACAGGCGTCATGGGTCATTGTGATGACACGGCCATGGAACATTATGATGACAAGAATTCTGGAGCATTGTGATAAAAAGGGCATGGACCATTGTGATTAGAGGGGCCAAGGAGCATTCTGATGACAACGGCATGGAGCATTGTGATGACAAGGGTCATCGAGCATTGTGATGACAGTGGTCATGAAGCATTGTGATGTATGTGGTCATGGATCATTGTGATGACAAGTGTCGTGGAGCATTGTGATGACAGGGCTTATAGAGCATTGTGATGACACGGTTATGGAATATTGTGTTGACCAGAATTCTGTAGCACTGTGATGAAAGGGAATGGAGCATTGTGATTACAGGGGTCATGGAGCATTGTGATGACAATTGTTCTAGAACATTGTGAAGACATGGATCATGGAGCATAGAGATGAAAGGGGCCATGGAGCATTGTGATGACAGGCGTCATGGGACAATATTTTGACAGTGGTCATGGAGCATTGTTAGAAAGGGAACATGGAGCAATTTGATTTCAGGGGCCATGAAAAATTGTGAATACATAGGCCATGGAGTATTCAGATGAATGTGGTCAAAGATCATTGTGACGAAAAGTGTACTGGAATATCGTGAAGACACGGTTCATGGAGCATTGTGATGACAAGGGCCATGGAGAAATGTGAAGACAGGTTTCATGGGCCTTTGTGATGACAGTGGTCATCTAGAATTGTGAAGAAAGATATCATGGAGCACTGGGATGACAGGGGCCATGGAGCATTGTGATGACAGGGGTCATGGGGCATTGTGATGACACGGCCATGGAACATTATGATGGCAAGAATTCTGGAGCATTGTGATAAAAAGGGCATTGACCGTTGTTATTAGAGGGGCCAAGGAGCATTCTGATGACAACGGCATGGAGCATTGTGATGACAAGGGTCATCGAGCATTGTGATGACAGTGGTCATGAAGCATTGTGATGAATGTGGTCATGGATCATTGTGATGACAATTGTCGTGGAGCATTGTGATGACAGGGGTCATAGAGCATTGTGATGACACGGTTATGGAATACTGTGATGACCAGAATTCTGTAGCACTGTGATGAAAAGGGAATGGAGCATTGTGATTACAGGGGTCATGGAGCATTGTGATGACAATTGTTCTAGAACATTGTGATGACAGGGATCATGGAGCATAGTGATGAAAGGGTCCATGGAGCATTGTGATGACAGGCCTCATGGGACATTGTGTTGACAGTGGTCATGGAGCATTGTTAGAAAGGGAACATGGAGCAATTTGATTTCAGGGGACATGAAAAATTGTGAATACATAGGCCATGGAGTATTCAGATGAATGTGGTCAAGGATCATTGTGATGAAAAGTGTCCTGGAATATTGTGATGACACGGATTATGGAGTATTGCGATGACAAGGGCCATGGTGAAATGTAAAGACAGGTGTCATGGGGCATTGTGATGACAGTGGTCATCTAGAATTGTGAAGAAAGATATCATGGAGCACTGGGATGACAGGGGCCATGGAGCATTGTGATGACAAGGTTCATGGGGCCTTGTGATGACACGTCCATGGAATATTATGATGAAAAGAATTCTGGAGCATTGTGATAAAAAGGGCATGGACCATTGTGATTAGAGGGGCCAAGGAGCATTCTGATGACAACGGCATGGAGCATTGTGATGACAAGGGTCATCGAGCATTGTGATGAAAGTGGTCATGAAGCATTGTGATGAATGTGGTTATGGATTATTGTGATGACAAGTGTCGTGGAGCTTTGTGATGACAGGGGTCATAGAGCATTGTGATGACACGGTTATGGAATATTGTGATGACCAGAATTCTGTAGCACTGTGATGAAAAGGGAATGGAGCTTTGTGATTACAGGGGTCATGGAGCATTGTGATGACAATTGTTTAGATCATTGTGAAGACAGGGATCATGGAGCATAGTGATGAAAGGGGCCATGGAGCATTGTGATGACAATTGTTCTAGAACATTGTGATGACAGGGATCATGGAGCATAGTGATGAAAGGGGCAGTGGAGCATTGTGTTGACAGGCGTCATGGGACATTGTGTTGACAGTGGTCATGGAGCATTGTTAGAAAGGGAACATGGAGCAATTTCATTTCAGGGGCCATAAAAAATTGCGAATACATAGGCCATGGAGTATTCAGATGAATGTGGTCAAGGATCATTGTGATGAAAAGTGTCCTGGAATATTGTGATGACACGGTTCATGGAGCATTGCGATGACAAGTGCCATGGCGAAATGTGAAGACAGGTGTCATGGGGCATTGTGATGACAGTGGTCATCTAGAATTGTGAAGAAAGATATCATGGAGCACTGGGATGACAGGGGCCATGGAGCATTGTGATGACAGGGGTCATGGGGCATTGTGATGACACAGCCATGGAACATTATGATTACAAGTATTCTGGAGCATTGTGATAAAAAGGGCATGGACCATAGTGATTAGAGGGGCCAAGGAGCATTCTGATGACAACGGCATGGAGCATTGTGATGACAAGGGTCATCGAGCATTGTGATGACAGTGGTCATGAAGCATTGTGATGAATGTGGTCATGGATCATTGTGATGACAAGTGTCGTGGAGCATTGTGATGACAGGGGTCATAGAGCATTGTGATGACACGGTTATGGAATACTCTGATGACCAGAATTATGTAGCACTGTGATGAAAAGGGATTGGAGCATTGTGATTATAGGGGTCATGGAGCATTGTGATGACAATTGTTCTAGAACATTGTGATTACAGGGATCATGGAGCATAGTGATGAAAGGGGCCATGGAGCATTGTGATGATAGGCATCATGGGACATTGTGTCGACAGTGGTCATGGAGCATTGTTAGAAAGGGAACATGGAGCAATTTGATTTCAGGGGCCATGAAAAATTGTGAATACATAGGCCATGGAGTATTCAGATGAATGTGGTCAAGGATCATTTTGACGACAAGTGTCCTGGAATATTGTGATGACACGTTTTATGGAGCATTGCGATGACAAGAGCCATGTCGAAATGTGAAGACAGGTGTCATGGGGCATTGTGATGACACTGGTCATCTAGAATTGTGAAGAAAGATATCATAGAGCACTGGGATGACAGGGGCCATGGAGCATTGTGATGACAGGGGTCATGGGACATTGTGATGACACGGCCATGGAACATTATGATGACAAGAATTCTGGAGCATTGTGATAAAAAGGGCATGGACCATTGTGATTAGAGGGGCCAAGGAGCATTCTGATGACAACGGCATGGAGCATTGTGATGACAAGTGTCATCGAGCATTGTGATGACATTGGTCATGAAGCATTCTGATGAATGTGGTCATGGATAATTGTGATGACAAGTGTCGTGGAGCATTGTGATGACAGGGGTCATAGAGCATTGTGATGACACGGTTATGGAATATTGTGATGACCAGAATTCTGTAGCACTGTGATGAAAAGGGAATGGAGCATTGTGATTACAGGGGTCATGGAGCATTGTGATGAAAATTGTTTAGAACATTGTGAAGACAGGGATCATGGAGCATAGTGATGAAAGGGGCCTTGGAGCATTGTGATGAAAATTGTTCTAGAGCATTGTGATGACAGGGATCATGGAGCATAGTGATGAAAGGGGCCATGGAGCATTGTGATGACATGGCTATGGAATATTGTGAAGACCAGAAATCTTTAGCACAGTGATGAAAATGGAATGGAGCATTGTGATTACCGGGGTCATGGAGCATTGTGATGACAATTGTTCTAGAACATTGTGAAGACAGGGATCATGGAGCATAGTGATGAAAGGGGCCATGGAGCATTGTGATGACAGGCGTCATGGGACAATATGTTGACAGTGGACATGGAGCATTGTTAGAAAGGGAACATGGAGCAATTTGATTTTAGGGGCCATGAAAAATTATGAATACATAGGCCATGGAGTATTCAGATGAATGTGGTCAAGGATCATTGTGATGAAAAGTGTCCTGGAATATTGTGATGACACGGATTATGGAGTATTGCGATGACAAGGGCCATGGCGAAATGTAAAGACAGGTGTCATGGGGCATTGTGATGACAGTGGTCATCTAGAATTGTGAAGAAAGATATCATGGAGCACTGGGATGACAGGGGCCATGGAGCATTGTGATGACAAGGTTCATGGGGCTTTGTGATGACACGGCCATGGAATATTATGATGACAAGAATTCTGGAGCATTGTGATAAAAAGGGCATGGTCCATTGTGATTAGAGGGGCCAAGTAGCATTCTGATGACAACGGCATGGAGCATTGTGATGACAATGGTCATCGAGCATTGTGATGACAGGGGTCATAGAGCATTGTGATGACACGGTTACGGAATATTGTGAGGACCAGAATTCTGTAGCACTGTGGTGAAAAGGGAATGGAGCATTGTGATTACAGGGGTCATGGAGCATTGTGATGACAATTGTTCTAGAAAATTGTGAAGACAGGGATCATGGAGCATAGTGATGAAAGGGGCCATGGAGCTTTGTGATGACAGGCGTCATGGGACAATGTGTTGACAGTGCTCATGGAGCATTGTTAGAAAGGGAACATGGAGCAATTTGATTTCAGGGTCCATGAAAAATTGTGAATACATAGGCCATGGAGTATTCAGATGAATGTGGTCAAGGATCATTGTGACGAAAAGTGTCCTGGAATATTGTGATGACACGGTTCATGGAGCATTGCGATGACAAGGGCCATGGCGAAATGTGAAGACAGGTGTCATGGGACATTGTGATGACCGTGGTCATCTAGAATTGTGAAGAAAGATATCATGGAGCACTGGTATGACAGGGGCCATGGAGCATTGTGATGACAGGGGCCATGGGGCATTGTGATGACACGGCCATGGAACATTATGATGACAAGAATTCTGGAGCATTGTGATAAAAAGGGCATGGACCATTGTGATTAGCGGGGCCAAGGAGCATTCTGATGACAACGGCATGGAGCATTGTGATGACAAGGGTCATCGAGCATTGTGATGACAGTGGTCATGAAGCATTGTGATGAATGTGGTCATGGATCATTGTGATGACAACTGTCGTGGAGCATTGTGATGACAGGGGTCATAGAGCATTGTGAGGACACGGTTATGGAATATTGTGATGACCAGAATTCTGTAGCACTGTGATGAAAAGGGAATGGAGCATTGTGAGTACAGGGGTCATGAAGCATTGTGATGACAATTGTTCTAGAACATTGTGAAGACAGGGATCATGGAGCATAGTGATGAAAAGGGACATGGAGCATTGTGATGACAGGCGTCATGGGACAATGTGTTGACAGTTGTCATGGAGCATTGTTAGAAAGGGAATATGGAGCAATTTGATTTCAGGGGCCATGAAAAATTGTGAATACATAGGCCATGGAGTATTCAGATGAATGTGGTCAAGGATCATTGTGACAAAAAGTGTCCTGGAATATGGTTATGACACGGTTCATGGAGCATTGCGATGACAAGGGCCATGGCGAAATGTGAAGACAGGTGTCATGGGGCATTGTGATGACAGTGGTCATCTAGAATTGTGAAGAAAGATATCATGGAGCACTGGGATGACAGGGGCCATGGAGCATTGTGATGACAGGCGTCATGGGTCATTGTGATGACACGGCCATGGAACATTATGATGACAAGAATTCTGGAGCATTGTGATAAAAAGGGCATGGACCATTGTGATTAGAGGGGCCAAGGAGCATTCTGATGACAACGGCATGGAGCATTGTGATGACAAGGGTCATCGAGCATTGTGATGACAGTGGTCATGAAGCATTGTGATGTATGTGGTCATGGATCATTGTGATGACAAGTGTCGTGGAGCATTGTGATGACAGGGCTTATAGAGCATTGTGATGACACGGTTATGGAATATTGTGTTGACCAGAATTCTGTAGCACTGTGATGAAAGGGAATGGAGCATTGTGATTACAGGGGTCATGGAGCATTGTGATGACAATTGTTCTAGAACATTGTGAAGACATGGATCATGGAGCATAGAGATGAAAGGGGCCATGGAGCATTGTGATGACAGGCGTCATGGGACAATATTTTGACAGTGGTCATGGAGCATTGTTAGAAAGGGAACATGGAGCAATTTGATTTCAGGGGCCATGAAAAATTGTGAATACATAGGCCATGGAGTATTCAGATGAATGTGGTCAAAGATCATTGTGACGAAAAGTGTACTGGAATATCGTGAAGACACGGTTCATGGAGCATTGTGATGACAAGGGCCATGGAGAAATGTGAAGACAGGTTTCATGGGCCTTTGTGATGACAGTGGTCATCTAGAATTGTGAAGAAAGATATCATGGAGCACTGGGATGACAGGGGCCATGGAGCATTGTGATGACAGGGGTCATGGGGCATTGTGATGACACGGCCATGGAACATTATGATGGCAAGAATTCTGGAGCATTGTGATAAAAAGGGCATTGACCGTTGTTATTAGAGGGGCCAAGGAGCATTCTGATGACAACGGCATGGAGCATTGTGATGACAAGGGTCATCGAGCATTGTGATGACAGTGGTCATGAAGCATTGTGATGAATGTGGTCATGGATCATTGTGATGACAATTGTCGTGGAGCATTGTGATGACAGGGGTCATAGAGCATTGTGATGACACGGTTATGGAATACTGTGATGACCAGAATTCTGTAGCACTGTGATGAAAAGGGAATGGAGCATTGTGATTACAGGGGTCATGGAGCATTGTGATGACAATTGTTCTAGAACATTGTGATGACAGGGATCATGGAGCATAGTGATGAAAGGGTCCATGGAGCATTGTGATGACAGGCCTCATGGGACATTGTGTTGACAGTGGTCATGGAGCATTGTTAGAAAGGGAACATGGAGCAATTTGATTTCAGGGGACATGAAAAATTGTGAATACATAGGCCATGGAGTATTCAGATGAATGTGGTCAAGGATCATTGTGATGAAAAGTGTCCTGGAATATTGTGATGACACGGATTATGGAGTATTGCGATGACAAGGGCCATGGTGAAATGTAAAGACAGGTGTCATGGGGCATTGTGATGACAGTGGTCATCTAGAATTGTGAAGAAAGATATCATGGAGCACTGGGATGACAGGGGCCATGGAGCATTGTGATGACAAGGTTCATGGGGCCTTGTGATGACACGTCCATGGAATATTATGATGAAAAGAATTCTGGAGCATTGTGATAAAAAGGGCATGGACCATTGTGATTAGAGGGGCCAAGGAGCATTCTGATGACAACGGCATGGAGCATTGTGATGACAAGGGTCATCGAGCATTGTGATGAAAGTGGTCATGAAGCATTGTGATGAATGTGGTTATGGATTATTGTGATGACAAGTGTCGTGGAGCTTTGTGATGACAGGGGTCATAGAGCATTGTGATGACACGGTTATGGAATATTGTGATGACCAGAATTCTGTAGCACTGTGATGAAAAGGGAATGGAGCTTTGTGATTACAGGGGTCATGGAGCATTGTGATGACAATTGTTTAGATCATTGTGAAGACAGGGATCATGGAGCATAGTGATGAAAGGGGCCATGGAGCATTGTGATGACAATTGTTCTAGAACATTGTGATGACAGGGATCATGGAGCATAGTGATGAAAGGGGCAGTGGAGCATTGTGTTGACAGGCGTCATGGGACATTGTGTTGACAGTGGTCATGGAGCATTGTTAGAAAGGGAACATGGAGCAATTTCATTTCAGGGGCCATAAAAAATTGCGAATACATAGGCCATGGAGTATTCAGATGAATGTGGTCAAGGATCATTGTGATGAAAAGTGTCCTGGAATATTGTGATGACACGGTTCATGGAGCATTGCGATGACAAGTGCCATGGCGAAATGTGAAGACAGGTGTCATGGGGCATTGTGATGACAGTGGTCATCTAGAATTGTGAAGAAAGATATCATGGAGCACTGGGATGACAGGGGCCATGGAGCATTGTGATGACAGGGGTCATGGGGCATTGTGATGACACAGCCATGGAACATTATGATTACAAGTATTCTGGAGCATTGTGATAAAAAGGGCATGGACCATTGTGATTAGAGGGGCCAAGGAGCATTCTGATGACAACGGCATGGAGCATTGTGATGACAAGGGTCATCGAGCATTGTGATGACAGTGGTCATGAAGCATTGTGATGAATGTGGTCATGGATCATTGTGATGACAAGTGTCGTGGAGCATTGTGATGACAGGGCTTATAGAGCATTGTGATGACACGGTTATGGAATATTGTGATGACCAGAATTCTGTAGCACTGTGATGAAAGGGAATGGAGCATTGTGATTACAGGGGTCATGGAGCATTGTGATGACAATTGTTCTAGAACATTGTGAAGACAGGGATCATGGAGCATAGTGATGAAAGGGGCCATGGAGCATTGTGATGACAGGCGTCATGGGACAATTTGTTGACAGTGGTCATGGAGCATTGTTAGAAAGGGAACATGGAGCAATTTGATTTCAGGGGCCATGAAAAATTGTGAATACATAGGCCATGTAGTATTCAGATGAATGTGGTCAAAGATCATTGTGACGAAAATTGTACTGGAATATTGTGATAACACGGTTCATGGAGCATTGCGATGACTAGGGCCATGGCGAAATGTGAAGACAAGTGTCATGGGGCATTGTGATGACAGTGGTCATCTAGAATTTGAAAGAAAGATATCATGGAGTACTGGGATGACAGGGGCCATGGAGCATTGTGATGACAGGGGTCATGGGACATTGTGATGACACGGCCATGGAACATTATGATGACAAGAATTCTGGAGCATTGTGATAAAAAGGTCATGGACCATTGTGATTAGAGGGGCCAAGGTGCATTCTGATGACAACGGCATGGAGCCTTGTGATGAATGTGGTCATGGATTATTGTGATGACAAGTGTCGTGGAGCATAGTGATGACAGGGGTCATAGAGCATTGTGATGAAAATTGTTCTAGAGCATTGTGATGACAGGGATCATGGAGCATAGTGATGAAAGGGGCAGTGGAGCATTGTGTTGACAGGCGTCATGGAGCACTGTGATGACAGGGGTCATAGAGCATTGTGATGAATGTGGTCATGGATCATTGTGATGACAAGTGTCGTGGAGCATTGTGATGACAGGGGTCATAGAGCATTGTGATGACACGGTTATGGAATACTCTGATGACCAGAATTATGTAGCACTGTGATGAAAAGGGAATGGAGCATTGTGATTACAGGGGTCATGGAGCATTGTGATGACAATTGTTCTAGAACATTGTGATTACAGGGATCATGGAGCATAGTGATGAAAGGGGCCATGGAGCATTGTGATGATAGGCATTATGGGACATTGTGTCGACAGTGGTCATGGAGCATTGTTAGAAAGGGAACATGGAGCAATTTGATTTCAGGGGCCATGAAAAATTGTGAATACATAGGCCATGGAGTATTCAGATGAATGTGGTCAAGGATCATTGTGACGACAAGTGTCCTGGAATATTGTGATGACACGTTTTATGGAGCATTGCGATGACAAGAGCCATGTCGAAATGTGAAGACAGGTGTCATGGGGCATTGTGATGACACTGGTCATCTAGAATTGTGAAGAAAGATATCATAGAGCACTGGGATGACAGGGGCCATGGAGCATTGTGATGACAGGGGTCATGGGACATTGTGATGACACGGCCATGGAACATTATGATGACAAGAATTCTGGAGCATTGTGATAAAAAGGGCATGGACCATTGTGATTAGAGGGGCCAAGGAGCATTCTGATGACAACTGCATGGAGCATTGTGATGACAAGTGTCATCGAGCATTGTGATGACATTGGTCATGAAGCATTCTGATGAATGTGGTCATGGATCATTGTGATGACAAGTGTCGTGGAGCATTGTGATGACAGGGGTCATAGAGCATTGTGATGACACGGTTATGGAATATTGTGATGACCAGAATTCTGTAGCACTGTGATGAAAAGGGAATGGAGCATTGTGATTACAGGGGTCATGGAGCATTGTGATGAAAATTGTTTAGAACATTGTGAAGACAGGGATCATGGAGCATAGTGATGAAAGGGGCCTTGGAGCATTGTGATGAAAATTGTTCTAGAGCATTGTGATGACAGGGATCATGGAGCATAGTGATGAAAGGGGCCATGGAGCATTGTGATGACATGGCTATGGAATATTGTGAAGACCAGAAATCTGTAGCACAGTGATGAAAATGGAATGGAGCATTGTGATTACCGGGGTCATGGAGCATTGTGATGACAATTGTTCTAGAACATTGTGAAGACAGGGATCATGGAGCATAGTGATGAAAGGGGCCATGGAGCATTGTGATGACAGGCGTCATGGGACAATATGTTGACAGTGGTCATGGAGCATTGTTAGAAAGGGAACATGGAGCAATTTGATTTTAGGGGCCATGAAAAATTATGAATACATCGGCCATGGAGTATTCAGATGAATGTGGTCAAGGATCATTGTGATGAAAAGTGTCCTGGAATATTGTGATGACACGGATTATGGAGTATTGCGATGACAAGGGCCATGGCGAAATGTAAAGACAGGTGTCATGGGGCATTGTGATGACAGTGGTCATCTAGAATTGTGAAGAAAGATATCATGGAGCACTGGGATGAGAGGGGCCATGGAGCATTGTGATGACAAGGTTCATGGGGCTTTGTGATGACACGGCCATGGAATATTATGATGACAAGAATTCTGGAGCATTGTGATAAAAAGGGCATGGTCCATTGTGATTAGAGGGGCCAAGTAGCATTCTGATGAAAACGGCATGGAGCATTGTGATGACAAGGGTCATCGAGCATTGTGATGACAGGGGTCATAGAGCATTGTGATGACACGGTTACGGAATATTGTGAGGACCAGAATTCTGTAGCACTGTGGTGAAAAGGGAATGGAGCATTGTGATTACAGGGGTCATGGAGCATTGTGATGACAATTGTTCTAGAAAATTGTGAAGACAGGGATCATGGAGCATAGTGATGAAAGGGGCCATGGAGCATTGTGATGACAGGCGTCATGGGACAATGTGTTGACAGTGCTCATGGAGCATTGTTAGAAAGGGAACATGGAGCAATTTGATTTCAGGGGCCATGAAAAATTGTGAATACATAGGCCATGGAGTATTCAGATGAATGTGGTCAAGGATCATTGTGACGAAAAGTGTCCTGGAATATTGTGATGACACGGTTCATGGAGCATTGCGATGACAAGGGCCATGGCGAAATGTGAAGACAGGTGTCATGGGACATTGTGATGACCGTGGTCATCTAGAATTGTGAAGAAAGATATCATGGAGCACTGGTATGACAGGGGCCATGGAGCATTGTGATGACAGGGGCCATGGGGCATTGTGATGACACGGCCATGGAACATTATGATGACAAGAATTCTGGAGCATTGTGATAAAAAGTGCATGGACCATTGTGATTAGCGGGGCCAAGGAGCATTCTGATGACAACGGCATGGAGCATTGTGATGACAAGGGTCATCGAGCATTGTGATGACAGTGGTCATGAAGCATTGTGATGAATGTGGTCATGGATCATTGTGATGACAAGTGTCGTGGAGCATTGTGATGACAGGGGTCATAGAGCATTGTGATGACACGGTTATGGAATATTGTGATGACCAGAATTCTGTAGCACTGTGATGAAAAGGGAATGGAGCATTGTGATTACAGGGGTCATGGACCATTGTGATGACAATTGTTCTAGAACATTGTGAAGACAGGGATCATGGAGCATAGTGATGAAAGGGGCCATGGAGCATTGTGATGACAGGCGTCATGGGACAATGTGTTGACAGTGGTCATGGAGCATTGTTAGAAAGGGAACATGGAGCAATTTGATTTCAGGGGCCATGAAAAATTGTGAATACATAGGCCATGGAGTATTCACATGAATCTGGTCAAGGATCATTGTGACGAAAAGTGTCCTGGAATATTGTGATGACAAGGTTCATGGAGCATTGCGATGACAAGGGCCATGGCGAAATGTGAAGACAGGTGTCATGGGACATTGTGATGACAGTAGTCATCTAGAATTGTGAAGAAAGATATCATGGAGCACTGGGATGACAGGGGCCATGGAGCATTGTGATGACAGGGGTCATGGGGCATTGTGATGACACGGCCATGGAACATTATGATGACAAGAATTCTGGAGCATTGTGATAAAAAGGGCATGGACCATTGTGATTAGAGGGGCCAAGGAGCATTCTGATGACAACGGCATGGAGCATTGTGATGACAAGGGTCATCGAGCATTGTGATGACAGTGGTCATGAAGCATTGTGATGAATGTGGTCATGGATCATTGTGATGACAAGTGTCGTGGAGCATTGTTATGACAGGGGTCATAGAGCATTGTGATGACACGGTTATGGAATATTGTGATGACCAGAATTCTGTAGCACTGTGATGAAAAGGGAATGGAGCATTGTGATTACAGGGGTCATGGAGCATTGTGATGACAATTGTTCTAGAACATTGTGATGACAGGGATCATGGAGCATAGTGATGAAAGGGGCCATGGAGCATTGTGATGACAGGCATCATGGGACATTGTGTTGACAGTAGTCATGGAGCATTGTTAGAAAGGGAACATGGAGCAATTTGATTTCAGGGGCCATGAAAAATTGTGAATACATAGGCCATGGAGTATTCAGATGAATGTGGTCAAGGATCATTGTGACGAAAAGTGTTCTGGAATATTGTGATGACACGGTTCATGGAGCATTGCGATGACAAGGGCCATGGCGAAATGTAAAGACAGGTGTCATGGGACATTGTGATGACAGTGGTCATCTAGAATTGTGAAGAAAGATATCATGGAGCACTGGGATGACAGGGGCCATGGAGCATTGTGATGAGAGGGGTCAAGGGGCATTGTGATGATATGGCCATGGAACATTATGATGACAAGAATTCTGGAGCATTGTGATAAAAAGGGCATGCACCATTGTGATTAGAGGGGCCAAGGAGCATTCTGATGACAACGGCATGGAGCATTGTGATGACCAGGGTCATCGAGCATTGTGATGACAGTGGTCATGAAGCATTGTGATGAATGTGGTCATGGATCATTGTGATGACAAGTGTCGTGGAGCATGGTGATGACAGGGGTCATAGAGCATTGTGATGACACGGTTATGGAATATTGTGATGACCAGAATTCTGTAGCACTGTGATGAAAAGGGAATGGAGCATTGTGAGTACAGGGGTCATGAAGCATTGTGATGACAATTGTTCTAGAACATTGTGAAGACAGGAATCATGGAGCATAGTGATGAAAAGGGACATGGAGCATTGTGATGACAGGTGTCATGGGACAATGTGTTGACAGTGGTCATGGAGCATTGTTAGAAAGGGAACATGGAGCAATTTGATTTCAGGGGCCATGAAAAATTGTGAATACATAGGCCATGGAGTATTCACATGAATCTGGTCAAGGATCATTGTGACGAAAAGTGTCCTGGAATATTGTGATGACAAGGTTCATGGAGCATTGCGATGACAAGGGCCATGGCGAAATGTGAAGACAGGTGTCATGGGACATTGTGATGACAGTGGTCATCTAGAATTGTGAAGAAAGATTTCATGGAGCACTGGGATGACAGGGGCCATGGAGCATTGTGATGACAGGGGTCATGGGGCATTGTGATGTCACGGCCATGGAACATTATGATGACAAGAATTCTGGAGCATTGTGATAAAAAGGTCATGGACCATTGTGATTAGAGAGGCCAAGGAGCATTCTGATGACAACGGCATGGAGCATTGTGATGACAAGGGTCATCGAGCATTGTGATGACAGTGGTCATGAAGCATTGTGATGAATGTGGTCATGGATCATTGTGATGACAAGTGTCGTGGAGCATTGTGATGACAGGGGTCATAGAGCATTGTGATGACACGGTTATGGAATATTGTGATGACCAGAATTCTGTAGCACTGTGATGAAAAGGGAATGGAGCATTGTGATTACAGGGGTCATGGAGCATTGTGATGTCAATTGTTCTAGAACATTGTGATGACAGGGATCATGGAGCATAGTGATGAAAGGGGCCATGGAGCATTGTGATGACAGGCATCATGGGACATTGTGTTGACAGTGGTCATGGAGCATTGTTAGAAAGGGAACATGGAGCAATTTGATTTCAGGGGCCATGAAAAATTGTGAATACATAGGCCATGGAGTATTCAGATGAATGTGGTCAAGGATCATTGTGACCAAAAGTGTTCTGGAATATTGTGATGACACGGTTCATGGAGCATTGCGATGACAAGGGACATGGCGAAATGTGAAGACAGGTGTCATGGGGCATTGTGATGACAGTGGTCATCTAGAATTGTGAAAAAAGATATCATGGAGCACTGGGATGACAGGGGCCATGGAGCATTGTGATGACAGGTGTCACGGGGCATTGTGATGACACGGGCATGGAACATTATGATGACAAGAATTCTGGAGCATTGTGATAAAAAGGGCATGGACCATTTTGATTAGAGGGGCCAAGGAGCATTCTGATGACAACAGCATGGAGCATTGTGATGACAAGTGTCATCGAGCATTGTGATGACAGTGGTCATGAAGCATTGTGATGAATGTGGTCATGGATCATTGTGATGACAAGTGTCGTGGAGCATTGTGAGACAGGGCTCATAGAGCATTGTGATGACACGGTTATGGAATATTGTTATGACCAGAATTCTGTAGCACTGTGATGAAAAAGGAATGGAGCATTGTGATTACAGGGATCATGGAGCATTGTGATGACAATTGTTCTAGAACATTGAGAAGACAGGGATCATGGAGCATAGTGATGAAAGGGGCCATGGAGCATTGTGATGACAGGCGTCATGGGACAATATGTTGACAGTGGTCATGGAGCATTGTTAGAAAGGGAACATGGAGCAATTTGATTTCAGGGGCCATGAAAAATTGTGAATACATAGGCCATGGAGTATTCAGATGAATGTGGTCAAGGATCATTGTGACGAAAAGTGTCCTGGAATATTGTGATAACACGGTTCATGGAGCATTGCGATGACAAGGGCCATGGCGAAATGTGAAGACAAGTGTCATGGTGCATTGTGATGACAGTGGTCATCTAGAATTTTGAAGAAAGATATCATGGAGCACTGGGATGACAGGGGCCATGGAGCATTGTGATGACAGGGGTGATGGGACATTGTGATGACACGGCCATGGAACATTATGATGACAAGAATTCTGGAGCATTGTGATAAAAAGGTCATGGACCACTGTGATTAGAGGGGCCAAGGAGCATTCTGATGACAACGGCATGGAGCATTGTGATGAATGTGGTCATGGATCATTGTGATGACAAGTGTCGTGGAATATTGTGATGACAGGGGTCATAGAGCATTTTAATGACACGGTTATGGAATATTGTGATGACCAGAATTCTGTAGCACTGTGATGAAAAGGGAATGGAGCATTGTGATTACAGGGGTCATGGAGCATTTT
The DNA here is from genome assembly GCF_028021215.1 of Eschrichtius robustus. Lineage (NCBI taxonomy): Eukaryota > Metazoa > Chordata > Mammalia > Artiodactyla > Eschrichtiidae > Eschrichtius > Eschrichtius robustus. The sequence goes on along the minus strand of NW_027175249.1, from coordinate 6,095,857 downwards.
GATGACAATAGTTTAGAACATTGTGAAGACAGGGATCATGGAGCATAGTGATGAAAGGGGCCATGGAGCATTGTGATGACAGGCGTCATGGGACAATGTGTTGACAGTGGTCATGGAGCTTTGTTAGAAAGGGATCATGGAGCAATTTGATTTCAGGGGACATGAAAAATTGTGAATACATAGGCTATGGAGTATTCAGATGAATGTGGTCAAGGATCATTGTGACGAAAAGTGTCCTGGAATATTGTGATGACACGGTTCATGGAGCATTGCGATGACAAGGGCCATGGCGAAATGTGAAGACAGGTGTCATGGGGCATTGTGATGACAGTCGTCATCTAGAATTGTGAAGAAAGATATCATGGAGCACTGGGATGACAGGGGCCATGGAGCATTGTGATGACAGGGGTCATGGGGCATTGTGATGACACAGCCATGGAACATTATGATGACAAGTATTCTGGAGCATTGTGATAAAAAGGTCATGGACCATTGTGATTAGAGGGGCCAAGGAGCATTCTGATGGCAACGGCATGGAGCATTGTGATGACAACTGTCATCGAGCATTGTGATGACAGTGGTCATGAAGCATTGTGATGAATGTGGTCATGGATCATTGTGATGACAAGTGTCGTGGAGCCTTGTGATGACAGGGGTCATAGAGCATTGTGATGACACGGTTATGGAATATTGTGATGACCAGAATTCTGTAGCACTGTGATGAAAGGGAATGGAGCATTGTGATTACAGGGGTCATGGAGCATTGTGATGACAATTGTTCTAGAACATTGTGAAGACAGGGATCATGGAGCATAGTGATGAAAGGGGCCATGGAGCATTGTGTTGACAGGCGTCATGGGACATTGTGTTGACAGTGGTCATGGAGCATTGTTAGAAAGTGAACATGGAGCAATTTGATTTCAGGGGCCATGAAAAATTGCGAATACATAGGCCATGGAGTATTCAGATGAATGTGGTCAAGGATCATTGTGACGAAAAGTGTCCTGGAATATTGTGATGACACGGTTCATGGAGCATTGCGATGACCATTGCCATGGCGAAATGTGAAGACAGGTGTCATGGGCCATTGTGATGACAGGGGTCATGGGGCATTGTGATGACACGGCCATAGAACATTATGATGACAAGAATTCTGGAGCATTGTGATAAAAAGGGCATGGACCATTGTGATTAGAGGGGCCAAGGAGCATTCTGATGACAACGGCATGGAGCATTGTGATGACAAGGGTCATCGAGCATTGTGATGACAGTGGTCATGAAGCATTGTGATGAATGTGGTCATGGAACATTGTGATGACAAGTGTCGTGGAGCATTGTGATGACAGGGGTCATAGAGCATTGTGATGACACGGTTATGGAATATTGTGATGACCAGAATTCTGTAGCACTGTGATGAAAAGGGAATGGAGCATTGTGATTACAGGGGTCATGGAGCATTGTGATGACAATTGTTCTAGAACATTGTGATGAATGGGATCATGGAGCATAGTGATGAAAGGGGCCATGGAGCATTGTGATGATAGGCGTCATGGGACATTTTTTGACAGTGGTCATGGAGCATTGTTAGAAAGGGAACATGGAGCAAATTGATTTCAGTGGCCATGAAAAATTGTGAATACATAGGCCATGGAGTATTCAGATTAATGTGGTCAAGGATCATTGTGACGAAAAGTGTCCTGGAATATTGTGATGACACATTTCATGGAGCATTCCGATGACAAGGGCCATGGCGAAATGTGAAGACAGGTGTCATGGGGCATTGTGATGACAGTGGTCCTCTAGAATTGTGAAGAAAGATATCATGGAGCACTGCGATGACAGGGGTCATGGAGCATTGTGATGACAGGGTTCATGGGGCATTGTGATGACACGGCCATGGAACATTATGATGACAAGAATTCTGGAGCATTGTGATAAAATGGGCATGGACCATTGAGATTAGAGGGGCCAAGGAGCTTTCTGATGACAACGGCATGGGGCATTGTGATGACAAGGGTCATCGAGCTTTGTGATGACAGTGGTCATGAAGCATTGTGATGAATGTGGTCATGCATCATTGTGATGACAAGTGTCGTGGAGCATTCTGATGACAGGGGTCATAGAGCATTGTGATGACACGGTTATGGAATATTGTGATGACCAGAATTCTGTAGCACTGTGATGAAAAGGGAATGGAGCATTGTGATTACAGGGGTCATGGAGCATTGTGATGACAATTGTTCTAGAACATTGTGATGACAGGGATCATAGAGCATAGTGATGAAAGGGGCCATGGAGCATTGTGATGAGAGGCGTCATGGGACATTGTGTTGACAGTGGTCATGGAGCATTGTTAGAAAGGGAACATGGAGCAATTTGATTTCAGGGGCCATGAAAAATTGTGAATACATAGGCCATGGAGTATTCAGATGAATGTGGTCAAGGATCATTGTGACGAAAAGTGTCCTGGAATATTGTGATAACACGGTTCATGGAGCATTGCGATGACAAGGACCATGGCGAAATGTGAAGACAAGTGTCTTGGGGCATTGTGATGACAGTGGTCATCTAGAATTTTGAAGAAAGATATCATGGAGCACTGGGATGACAGGGGCCATGGAGCATTGTGATGACAGGGGTGATGGGGCATTGTGATGACACGGCCATGGAACATTATGATGACAAGAATTCTGGAGCATTGTGATAAAAAGGTCATGGACCACTGTGATTAGAGGGGCCAAGGAGCATTCTGATGACAACGGCATGGAGCATTGTGATGAATGTGGTCATGGATCATTGTGATGACAAGTGTCGTGGAATATTGTGATGACAGGGGTCATAGAGCATTGTGATGACACGGTTATGGAATATTGTGATGACCAGAATTCTGTAGCAATGTGATGAAAAGGGAATGGAGCATTGTGATTACATGGGTCATGGAGCATTTTGATGACAATAGTTTAGAACATTGTGAAGACAGGGATCATGGAGCATAGTGATGAAAGGGCCATGGAGCATTGTGATGACAGGCGTCATGGGACAATGTGTTGACAGTGGTCATGGAGCTTTGTTAGAAAGGGAACATGGAGCAATTTGATTTCAGGGGCCATGAAAAATTGTGAATACATAGGCTATGGGGTATTCAGATGAATGTGGTCAAGGATCATTGTGACGAAAAGTGTCCTGGAATATTGTGATGACACGGTTTATGGAGCATTGCGATGACAAGGGCCATGGCGAAATGTGAAGACAGGTGTCATGGGGCATTGTGATGACAGTGGTCATCTAGAATTGTGAAGAAAGATATCATGGAGCACTGGGATGACAGGGGCCATGGAGCATTGTGATAACAGGGGTCATGGGGCATTGTGATGACACAGCCATGGAACATTATGATTACAAGTATTCTGGAGCATTGTGGTAAAAAGGGCATGGACCATTGTGATTAGAGGGGCCAAGGAGCATTCTGATGACAACGGCATGGAGCATTGTGATGACAAGGGTCATCGAGCATTGTGATGACAGTGGTCATGAAGCATTGTGATGTATGTGGTCATGGATCATTGTGATGACAAGTGTCGTGGAGCATTGTGATGACAGGGCTTATAGAGCATTGTGATGACACGGTTATGGAATATTGTGTTGACCAGAATTCTGTAGCACTGTGATGAAAGGGAATGGAGCATTGTGATTACAGGGGTCATGGAGCATTGTGATGACAATTGTTCTAGAACATTGTGAAGACATGGATCATGGAGCATAGAGATGAAAGGGGCCATGGAGCATTGTGATGACAGGCGTCATGGGACAATATTTTGACAGTGGTCATGGAGCATTGTTAGAAAGGGAACATGGAGCAATTTGATTTCAGGGGCCATGAAAAATTGTGAATACATAGGCCATGGAGTATTCAGATGAATGTGGTCAAGGATCATTGTGACGAAAAGTGTCCTGGAATATTGTGATGACACGGTTCATGGAGCATTGCGATGACCATTGCCATGGCGAAATGTGAAGACAGGTGTCATGGGCCATTGTGATGACAGGGGTCATGGGGCATTGTGATGACACGGCCATAGAACATTATGATGACAAGAATTCTGGAGCATTGTGATAAAAAGGGCATGGACCATTGTGATTAGAGGGGCCAAGGAGCATTCTGATGACAACGGCATGGAGCATTGTGATGACAAGGGTCATCGAGCATTGTGATGACAGTGGTCATGAAGCATTGTGATGAATGTGGTCATGGAACATTGTGATGACAAGTGTCGTGGAGCATTGTGATGACAGGGGTCATAGAGCATTGTGATGACACGGTTATGGAATATTGTGATGACCAGAATTCTGTAGCACTGTGATGAAAAGGGAATGGAGCATTGTGATTACAGGGGTCATGGAGCATTGTGATGACAATTGTTCTAGAACATTGTGATGAATGGGATCATGGAGCATAGTGATGAAAGGGGCCATGGAGCATTGTGATGATAGGCGTCATGGGACATTTTTTGACAGTGGTCATGGAGCATTGTTAGAAAGGGAACATGGAGCAAATTGATTTCAGTGGCCATGAAAAATTGTGAATACATAGGCCATGGAGTATTCAGATTAATGTGGTCAAGGATCATTGTGACGAAAAGTGTCCTGGAATATTGTGATGACACAATTCATGGAGCTTTCCGATGACAAGGGCCATGGCGAAATGTGAAGACAGGTGTCATGGGGCATTGTGATGACAGTGGTCCTCTAGAATTGTGAAGAAAGATATCATGGAGCACTGCGATGACAGGGGTCATGGAGCATTGTGATGACAGGGTTCATGGGGCATTGTGATGACACGGCCATGGAACATTATGATGACAAGAATTCTGGAGCATTGTGATAAAATGGGCATGGACCATTGAGATTAGAGGGGCCAAGGAGCTTTCTGATGACAACGGCATGGGGCATTGTGATGACAAGGGTCATCGAGCTTTGTGATGACAGTGGTCATGAAGCATTGTGATGAATGTGGTCATGCATCATTGTGATGACAAGTGTCGTGGAGCATTCTGATGACAGGGGTCATAGAGCATTGTGATGACACGGTTATGGAATATTGTGATGACCAGAATTCTGTAGCACTGTGATGAAAAGGGAATGGAGCATTGTGATTACAGGGGTCATGGAGCATTGTGATGACAATTGTTCTAGAACATTGTGATGACAGGGATCATAGAGCATAGTGATGAAAGGGGCCATGGAGCATTGTGATGAGAGGCGTCATGGGACATTGTGTTGACAGTGGTCATGGAGCATTGTTAGAAAGGGAACATGGAGCAATTTGATTTCAGGGGCCATGAAAAATTGTGAATACATAGGCCATGGAGTATTCAGATGAATGTGGTCAAGGATCATTGTGACGAAAAGTGTCCTGGAATATTGTGATAACACGGTTCATGGAGCATTGCGATGACAAGGGCCATGGCGAAATGTGAAGACAAGTGTCATGGGGCATTGTGATGACAGTGGTCATCTAGAATTTTGAAGAAAGATATCATGGAGCACTGGGATGACAGGGGCCATGGAGCATTGTGATGACAGGGGTGATGGGGCATTGTGATGACACGGCCATGGAACATTATGATGACAAGAATTCTGGAGCATTGTGATAAAAAGGTCATGGACCACTGTGATTAGAGGGGCCAAGGAGCATTCTGATGACAACGGCATGGAGCATTGTGATGAATGTGGTCATGGATCATTGTGATGACAAGTGTCGTGGAATATTGTGATGACAGGGGTCATAGAGCATTGTGATGACACGGTTATGGAATATTGTGATGACCAGAATTCTGTAGCAATGTGATGAAAAGGGAATGGAGCATTGTGATTACATGGGTCATGGAGCATTTTGATGACAATAGTTTAGAACATTGTGAAGACAGGGATCATGGAGCATAGTGATGAAAGGGGCCATGGAGCATTGTGATGACAGGCGTCATGGGACAATGTGTTGACAGTGGTCATGGAGCTTTGTTAGAAAGGGAACATGGAGCAATTTGATTTCAGGGGCCATGAAAAATTGTGAATACATAGGCTATGGGGTATTCAGATGAATGTGGTCAAGGATCATTGTGACGAAAAGTGTCCTGGAATATTGTGATGACACGGTTTATGGAGCATTGCGATGACAAGGGCCATGGCGAAATGTGAAGACAGGTGTCATGGGGCATTGTGATGACAGTGGTCATCTAGAATTGTGAAGAAAGATATCATGGAGCACTGGGATGACAGGGGCCATGGAGCATTGTGATAACAGGGGTCATGGGGCATTGTGATGACACAGCCATGGAACATTATGATTACAAGTATTCTGGAGCATTGTGGTAAAAAGGGCATGGACCATTGTGATTAGAGGGGCCAAGGAGCATTCTGATGACAACGGCATGGAGCATTGTGATGACAAGGGTCATCGAGCATTGTGATGACAGTGGTCATGAAGCATTGTGATGTATGTGGTCATGGATCATTGTGATGACAAGTGTCGTGGAGCATTGTGATGACAGGGCTTATAGAGCATTGTGATGACACGGTTATGGAATATTGTGTTGACCAGAATTCTGTAGCACTGTGATGAAAGGGAATGGAGCATTGTGATTACAGGGGTCATGGAGCATTGTGATGACAATTGTTCTAGAACATTGTGAAGACATGGATCATGGAGCATAGAGATGAAAGGGGCCATGGAGCATTGTGATGACAGGCGTCATGGGACAATATTTTGACAGTGGTCATGGAGCATTGTTAGAAAGGGAACATGGAGCAATTTGATTTCAGGGGCCATGAAAAATTGTGAATACATAGGCCATGGAGTATTCAGATGAATGTGGTCAAAGATCATTGTGACGAAAAGTGTACTGGAATATCGTGAAGACACGGTTCATGGAGCATTGTGATGACAAGGGCCATGGAGAAATGTGAAGACAGGTTTCATGGGCCTTTGTGATGACAGTGGTCATCTAGAATTGTGAAGAAAGATATCATGGAGCAGTGGGATGAGAGGGGCAATGGAGCATTGTGATGACAGGGGTCATGGGGCATTGTGATGACACGGCCATGGAACATTATGATGACAAGAATTCTGGAGCATTGTGATAAAAAGGGCATGGACCATTGTGATTAGAGGGGCCAAGGAGCATTCTGATGACAACGGCATGGAGCATTGTGAAGACAAGTGTCATCGAGCATTGTGATGACAGTGGTCATGAAGCATTGTGATGAATGTGGTCATGGATCATTGTGATGACAAGTGTCGTGGAGCATTGTGATGACAGGGGTCATAGAGCATTGTGATGACACGGTTATGGAATATTTTGTTGACCAGAATTCTGTAGCACTGTGATGAAAGGGAATGGAGCATTGTGATTACAGGGGTCATGGAGCATTGTGATGACAATTGTTCTAGAACATTGTGAAAACAGGGATCTTGGAGCATAGTGATGAAAGGGGCCATGGAGCATTGTGATGACAGGCGTCATGGGACAATATGTTGACAGTGGTCATGGAGCATTGTTAGAAAGGGAACATGGAGCAATTTGATTTCAGGAGCCATGAAAAATTATGAATACATAGGCCATGGAGTATTCAGATGAATGTGGTCAAGGATCATTGTGACGAAAAGTGTCCTGGAATATTTGATGACACGGTTCATGGAACATTGCGATGACAAGGGCCATGGCGAAATGTGAAGACAGGTGTCATGGGGCATTGTGATGACAGTGGTCCTCTAGAATTGTGAAGAAAGATATCATGGAGCACTGGGATGACAGGGGCCATGGAGCATTGTGATGACAGGGGTCATGGGGCATTGTGATGACACGGCCATGGAACATTATGATGGCAAGAATTCTGGAGCATTGTGATAAAAAGGGCATTGACCGTTGTGATTAGAGGGGCCAAGGAGCATTCTGATGACAACGGCATGGAGCATTGTGATGACAAGGGTCATCGAGCATTTTGATGACAGTGGTCATGAAGCATTGTGATGAATGTGGTCATGGATCATTGTGATGACAAGTGTCGTGGAGCATTGTGATGACAGGGGTCATAGAGCATTGTGATGACACGGTTATGGAATACTGTGATGACCAGAATTCTGTAGCACTGTGATGAAAAGGGAATGGAGCATTGTGATTACAGGGGTCATGGAGCATTGTGATGACAATTGTTCTAGAACATTGTGATGACAGGGATCATGGAGCATAGTGATGAAAGGGTCCATGGAGCATTGTGATGACAGGCCTCATGGGACATTGTGTTGACAGTGGTCATGGAGCATTGTTAGAAAGGGAACATGGAGCAATTTGATTTCAGGGGACATGAAAAATTGTGAATACATAGGCCATGGAGTATTCAGATGAATGTGGTCAAGGATCATTGTGATGAAAAGTGTCCTGGAATATTGTGATGACACGGATTATGGAGTATTGCGATGACAAGGGCCATGGCGAAATGTAAAGACAGGTGTCATGGGGCATTGTGATGACAGTGGTCATCTAGAATTGTGAAGAAAGATATCATGGAGCACTGGGATGACAGGGGCCATGGAGCATTGTGATGACAAGGTTCATGGGGCCTTGTGATGACACGGCCATGGAATATTATGATGAAAAGAATTCTGGAGCATTGTGATAAAAAGGGCATGGACCATTGTGATTAGAGGGGCCAAGGAGCATTCTGATGACAACGGCATGGAGCATTGTGATGACAAGGGTCATCGAGCATTGTGATGAAAGTGGTCATGAAGCATTGTGATGAATGTGGTTATGGATTATTGTGATGACAAGTGTCGTGGAGCTTTGTGATGACAGGGGTCATAGAGCATTGTGATGACACGGTTATGGAATATTGTGATGACCAGAATTCTGTAGCACTGTGATGAAAAGGGAATGGAGCTTTGTGATTACAGGGGTCATGGAGCATTGTGATGACAATTGTTTAGATCATTGTGAAGACAGGGATCATGGAGCATAGTGATGAAAGGGGCAGTGGAGCATTGTGTTGACAGGCGTCATGGGACATTGTGTTGACAGTGGTCATGGAGCATTGTTAGAAAGGGAACATGGAGCAATTTGATTTCAGGGGCCATAAAAAATTGCGAATACATAGGCCATGGAGTATTCAGATGAATGTGGTCAAGGATCATTGTGATGAAAAGTGTCCTGGAATATTGTGATGACACGGTTCATGGAGCATTGCGATGACAAGTGCCATGGCGAAATGTGAAGACAGGTGTCATGGGGCATTGTGATGACAGTGGTCATCTAGAATTGTGAAGAAAGATATCATGAAGCACTGGGATGACAGGGGCCATGGAGCATTGTGATGACAGGGGTCATGGGGCATTGTGATGACACAGCCATGGAACATTATGATTACAAGTATTCTGGAGCATTGTGATAAAAAGGGCATGGACCATTGTGATTAGAGGGGCCAAGGAGCATTCTGATGACAACGGCATGGAGCATTGTGATGACAAGGGTCATCGAGCATTGTGATGACAGTGGTCATGAAGCATTGTGATGAATGTGATCATGGATCATTGTGATGACAAGTGTCATGGAGCATTGTGATGACAGGGCTTATAGAGCATTGTGATGACACGGTTATGGAATATTGTGATGACCAGAATTCTGTAGCACTGTGATGAAACGGAATGGAGCATTGAGATTACAGGGGTCATGGAGCATTGTGATGACAATTGTTCTAGAACATTGTGAAGACAGGGATCATGGAGCATAGTGATGAAAGGGGCCATGGAGCATTGTGATGACAGGCGTCATGGGACAATTTGTTGACAGTGGTCATGGAGCATTGTTAGAAAGGGAACATGGAGCAATTTGATTTCAGGGGCCATGAAAAATTGTGAATACATAGGCCATGGAGTATTCAGATGAATGTGGTCAAAGATCATTGTGACGAAAATTGTCCTGGAATATTGTGATGACACGGTTCATGGAGCATTGCGATGACTAGGGCCATGGCGAAATGTGAAGACAAGTGTCATGGGGCATTGTGATGACAGTGGTCATCTAGAATTTGAAAGAAAGATATCATGGAGCACTGGGATGACAGGGGCCATGGAGCATTGTGATGACAGGGGTCATGGGACATTGTGATGACACGGCCATGGAACATTATGATGACAAGAATTCTGGAGCATTGTGATAAAAAGGTCATGGACCATTGTGATTAGAGGGGCCAAGGAGCATTCTGATGACAACGGCATGGAGCCTTGTGATGAATGTGGTCATGGATTATTGTGATGACAAGTGTCGTGGAGCATAGTGATGACAGGGGTCATAGAGCATTGTGATGAAATTTGTTCTAGAGCATTGTGATGACAGGGATCATGGAGCATAGTGATGAAAGGGGCAGTGGAGCATTGTGTTGACAGGCGTCATGGAGCACTATGATGACAGGGGTCATAGAGCATTGTGATGAATGTGGTCATGGATCATTGTGATGACAAGTGTCGTGGAGCATTGTGATGACAGGGGTCATAGAGAATTGTGATGACACGGTTATGGAATACTCTGATGACCAGAATTATGTAGCACTGTGATGAAAAGGGATTGGAGAATTGTGATTATAGGGGTCATGGAGCATTGTGATGACAATTGTTCTAGAACATTGTGATTACAGGGATCATGGAGCATAGTGATGAAAGGGGCCATGGAGCATTGTGATGATAGGCATCATGGGACATTTTGTCGACAGTGGTCATGGAGCATTGTTAGAAAGGGAACATGGAGCAATTTGATTTCAGGGGCCATGAAAAATTGTGAATACATAGGCCATGGATTATTCAGATGAATGTGGTCAAGGATCATTTTGACGACAAGTGTCCTGGAATATTGTGATGACACGTTTTATGGAGCATTGCGATGACAAGAGCCATGTCGAAATGTGAAGACAGGTGTCATGGGGCATTGTGATGACACTGGTCATCTAGAATTGTGAAGAAAGATATCATAGAGCACTGGGATGACAGGGGCCATGGAGCATTGTGATGACAGGGGTCATGGGACATTGTGATGACACGGCCATGGAACATTATGATGACAAGAATTCTGGAGCATTGTGATAAAAAGGGCATGGACCGTTGTGATTAGAGGGGCCAAGGAGCATTCTGATGACAACGGCATGGAGCATTGTGATGACAAGTGTCATCGAGCATTGTGATGACATTGGTCATGAAGCATTCTGATGAATGTGGTCATGGATAATTGTGATGACAAGTGTCGTGGAGCATTGTGATGACAGGGGTCATAGAGCATTGTGATGACACGGTTATGGAATATTGTGATGACCAGAATTCTGTAGCACTGTGATGAAAAGGGAATGGAGCATTGTGATTACAGGGGTCATGGAGCATTGTGATGAAAATTGTTTAGAACATTGTGAAGACAGGGATCATGGAGCATAGTGATGAAAGGGGCCTTGGAGCATTGTGATGAAAATTGTTCTAGAGCATTGTGATGACAGGGATCATGGAGCATAGTGATGAAAGGGGCCATGGAGCATTGTGATGACATGGCTATGGAATATTGTGAAGACCAGAAATCTTTAGCACAGTGATGAAAATGGAATGGAGCATTGTGATTACCGGGGTCATGGAGCATTGTGATGACAATTGTTCTAGAACATTGTGAAGACAGGGATCATGGAGCATAGTGATGAAAGGGGCCATGGAGCATTGTGATGACAGGCGTCATGGGACAATATGTTGACAGTGGACATGGAGCATTGTTAGAAAGGGAACATGGAGCAATTTGATTTTAGGGGCCATGAAAAATTATGAATACATAGGCCATGGAGTATTCAGATGAATGTGGTCAAGGATCATTGTGATGAAAAGTGTCCTGGAATATTGTGATGACACGGATTATGGAGTATTGCGATGACAAGGGCCATGGCGAAATGTAAAGACAGGTGTCATGGGGCATTGTGATGACAGTGGTCATCTAGAATTGTGAAGAAAGATATCATGGAGCACTGGGATGACAGGGGCCATGGAGCATTGTGATGACAAGGTTCATGGGGCTTTGTGATGACACGGCCATGGAATATTATGATGACAAGAATTCTGGAGCATTGTGATAAAAAGGGCATGGTCCATTGTGATTAGAGGGGCCAAGTAGCATTCTGATGACAACGGCATGGAGCATTGTGATGACAATGGTCATCGAGCATTGTGATGACAGGGGTCATAGAGCATTGTGATGACACGGTTACGGAATATTGTGAGGACCAGAATTCTGTAGCACTGTGGTGAAAAGGGAATGGAGCATTGTGATTACAGGGGTCATGGAGCATTGTGATGACAATTGTTCTAGAAAATTGTGAAGACAGGGATCATGGAGCATAGTGATGAAAGGGGCCATGGAGCTTTGTGATGACAGGCGTCATGGGACAATGTGTTGACAGTGCTCATGGAGCATTGTTAGAAAGGGAACATGGAGCAATTTGATTTCAGGGTCCATGAAAAATTGTGAATACATAGGCCATGGAGTATTCAGATGAATGTGGTCAAGGATCATTGTGACGAAAAGTGTCCTGGAATATTGTGATGACACGGTTCATGGAGCATTGCGATGACAAGGGCCATGGCGAAATGTGAAGACAGGTGTCATGGGACATTGTGATGGCCGTGGTCATCTAGAATTGTGAAGAAAGATATCATGGAGCACTGGTATGACAGGGGCCATGGAGCATTGTGATGACAGGGGCCATGGGGCATTGTGATGACACGGCCATGGAACATTATGATGACAAGAATTCTGGAGCATTGTGATAAAAAGGGCATGGACCATTGTGATTAGCGGGGCCAAGGAGCATTCTGATGACAACGGCATGGAGCATTGTGATGACAAGGGTCATCGAGCATTGTGATGACAATTGTCATGAAGCATTGTGATGAATGTGGTCATGGATCATTGTGATGACAACTGTCGTGGAGCATTGTGATGACAGGGGTCATAGAGCATTGTGAGGACACGGTTATGGAATATTGTGATGACCAGAATTCTGTAGCACTGTGATGAAAAGGGAATGGAGCATTGTGAGTACAGGGGTCATGAAGCATTGTGATGACAATTGTTCTAGAACATTGTGAAGACAGGGATCATGGAGCATAGTGATGAAAAGGGACATGGAGCATTGTGATGACAGGCGTCATGGGACAATGTGTTGACAGTTGTCATGGAGCATTGTTAGAAAGGGAATATGGAGCAATTTGATTTCAGGGGCCATGAAAAATTGTGAATACATAGGCCATGGAGTATTCAGATGAATGTGGTCAAGGATCATTGTGACAAAAAGTGTCCTGGAATATGGTTATGACACGGTTCATGGAGCATTGCGATGACAAGGGCCATGGCGAAATGTGAAGACAGGTGTCATGGGGCATTGTGATGACAGTGGTCATCTAGAATTGTGAAGAAAGATATCATGGAGCACTGGGATGACAGGGGCCATGGAGCATTGTGATGACAGGCGTCATGGGTCATTGTGATGACACGGCCATGGAACATTATGATGACAAGAATTCTGGAGCATTGTGATAAAAAGGGCATGGACCATTGTGATTAGAGGGGCCAAGGAGCATTCTGATGACAACGGCATGGAGCATTGTGATGACAAGGGTCATCGAGCATTGTGATGACAGTGGTCATGAAGCATTGTGATGTATGTGGTCATGGATCATTGTGATGACAAGTGTCGTGGAGCATTGTGATGACAGGGCTTATAGAGCATTGTGATGACACGGTTATGGAATATTGTGTTGACCAGAATTCTGTAGCACTGTGATGAAAGGGAATGGAGCATTGTGATTACAGGGGTCATGGAGCATTGTGATGACAATTGTTCTAGAACATTGTGAAGACATGGATCATGGAGCATAGAGATGAAAGGGGCCATGGAGCATTGTGATGACAGGCGTCATGGGACAATATTTTGACAGTGGTCATGGAGCATTGTTAGAAAGGGAACATGGAGCAATTTGATTTCAGGGGCCATGAAAAATTGTGAATACATAGGCCATGGAGTATTCAGATGAATGTGGTCAAAGATCATTGTGACGAAAAGTGTACTGGAATATCGTGAAGACACGGTTCATGGAGCATTGTGATGACAAGGGCCATGGAGAAATGTGAAGACAGGTTTCATGGGCCTTTGTGATGACAGTGGTCATCTAGAATTGTGAAGAAAGATATCATGGAGCACTGGGATGACAGGGGCCATGGAGCATTGTGATGACAGGGGTCATGGGGCATTGTGATGACACGGCCATGGAACATTATGATGGCAAGAATTCTGGAGCATTGTGATAAAAAGGGCATTGACCGTTGTTATTAGAGGGGCCAAGGAGCATTCTGATGACAACGGCATGGAGCATTGTGATGACAAGGGTCATCGAGCATTGTGATGACAGTGGTCATGAAGCATTGTGATGAATGTGGTCATGGATCATTGTGATGACAATTGTCGTGGAGCATTGTGATGACAGGGGTCATAGAGCATTGTGATGACACGGTTATGGAATACTGTGATGACCAGAATTCTGTAGCACTGTGATGAAAAGGGAATGGAGCATTGTGATTACAGGGGTCATGGAGCATTGTGATGACAATTGTTCTAGAACATTGTGATGACAGGGATCATGGAGCATAGTGATGAAAGGGTCCATGGAGCATTGTGATGACAGGCCTCATGGGACATTGTGTTGACAGTGGTCATGGAGCATTGTTAGAAAGGGAACATGGAGCAATTTGATTTCAGGGGACATGAAAAATTGTGAATACATAGGCCATGGAGTATTCAGATGAATGTGGTCAAGGATCATTGTGATGAAATGTGTCCTGGAATATTGTGATGACACGGATTATGGAGTATTGCGATGACAAGGGCCATGGTGAAATGTAAAGACAGGTGTCATGGGGCATTGTGATGACAGTGGTCATCTAGAATTGTGAAGAAAGATATCATGGAGCACTGGGATGACAGGGGCCATGGAGCATTGTGATGACAAGGTTCATGGGGCCTTGTGATGACACGTCCATGGAATATTATGATGAAAAGAATTCTGGAGCATTGTGATAAAAAGGGCATGGACCATTGTGATTAGAGGGGCCAAGGAGCATTCTGATGACAACGGCATGGAGCATTGTGATGACAAGGGTCATCGAGCATTGTGATGAAAGTGGTCATGAAGCATTGTGATGAATGTGGTTATGGATTATTGTGATGACAAGTGTCGTGGAGCTTTGTGATGACAGGGGTCATAGAGCATTGTGATGACACGGTTATGGAATATTGTGATGACCAGAATTCTGTAGCACTGTGATGAAAAGGGAATGGAGCTTTGTGATTACAGGGGTCATGGAGCATTGTGATGACAATTGTTTAGATCATTGTGAAGACAGGGATCATGGAGCATAGTGATGAAAGGGGCCATGGAGCATTGTGATGACAATTGTTCTAGAACATTGTGATGACAGGGATCATGGAGCATAGTGATGAAAGGGGCAGTGGAGCATTGTGTTGACAGGCGTCATGGGACATTGTGTTGACAGTGGTCATGGAGCACTGTTAGAAAGGGAACATGGAGCAATTTGATTTCAGGGGCCATAAAAAATTGCGAATACATAGGCCATGGAGTATTCAGATGAATGTGGTCAAGGATCATTGTGATGAAAAGTGTCCTGGAATATTGTGATGACACGGTTCATGGAGCATTGCGATGACAAGTGCCATGGCGAAATGTGAAGACAGGTGTCATGGGGCATTGTGATGACAGTGGTCATCTAGAATTGTGAAGAAAGATATCATGGAGCACTGGGATGACAGGGGCCATGGAGCATTGTGATGACAGGGGTCATGGGGCATTGTGATGACACAGCCATGGAACATTATGATTACAAGTATTCTGGAGCATTGTGATAAAAAGGGCATGGACCATTGTGATTAGAGGGGCCAAGGAGCATTCTGATGACAACGGCATGGAGCATTGTGATGACAAGGGTCATCGAGCATTGTGATGACAGTGGTCATGAAGCATTGTGATGAATGTGGTCATGGATCATTGTGATGACAAGTGTCGTGGAGCATTGTGATGACAGGGGTCATAGAGCATTGTGATGACACGGTTATGGAATACTCTGATGACCAGAATTATGTAGCACTGTGATGAAAAGGGATTGGAGCATTGTGATTATAGGGGTCATGGAGCATTGTGATGACAATTGTTCTAGAACATTGTGATTACAGGGATCATGGAGCATAGTGATGAAAGGGGCCATGGAGCATTGTGATGATAGGCATCATGGGACATTGTGTCGACAGTGGTCATGGAGCATTGTTAGAAAGGGAACATGGAGCAATTTGATTTCAGGGGCCATGAAAAATTGTGAATACATAGGCCATGGAGTATTCAGATGAATGTGGTCAAGGATCATTTTGACGACAAGTGTCCTGGAATATTGTGATGACACGTTTTATGGAGCATTGCGATGACAAGAGCCATGTCGAAATGTGAAGACAGGTGTCATGGGGCATTGTGATGACACTGGTCATCTAGAATTGTGAAGAAAGATATCATAGAGCACTGGGATGACAGGGGCCATGGAGCATTGTGATGACAGGGGTCATGGGACATTGTGATGACACGGCCATGGAACATTATGATGACAAGAATTCTGGAGCATTGTGATAAAAAGGGCATGGACCATTGTGATTAGAGGGGCCAAGGAGCATTCTGATGACAACGGCATGGAGCATTGTGATGACAAGTGTCATCGAGCATTGTGATGACATTGGTCATGAAGCATTCTGATGAATGTGGTCATGGATAATTGTGATGACGAGTGTCGTGGAGCATTGTGATGACAGGGGTCATAGAGCATTGTGATGACACGGTTATGGAATATTGTGATGACCAGAATTCTGTAGCACTGTGATGAAAAGGGAATGGAGCATTGTGATTACAGGGGTCATGGAGCATTGTGATGAAAATTGTTTAGAACATTGTGAAGACAGGGATCATGGAGCATAGTGATGAAAGGGGCCTTGGAGCATTGTGATGAAAATTGTTCTAGAGCATTGTGATGACAGGGATCATGGAGCATAGTGATGAAAGGGGCCATGGAGCATTGTGATGACATGGCTATGGAATATTGTGAAGACCAGAAATCTTTAGCACAGTGATGAAAATGGAATGGAGCATTGTGATTACCGGGGTCATGGAGCATTGTGATGACAATTGTTCTAGAACATTGTGAAGACAGGGATCATGGAGCATAGTGATGAAAGGGGCCATGGAGCATTGTGATGACAGGCGTCATGGGACAATATGTTGACAGTGGACATGGAGCATTGTTAGAAAGGGAACATGGAGCAATTTGATTTTAGGGGCCATGAAAAATTATGAATACATAGGCCATGGAGTATTCAGATGAATGTGGTCAAGGATCATTGTGATGAAAAGTGTCCTGGAATATTGTGATGACACGGATTATGGAGTATTGCGATGACAAGGGCCATGGCGAAATGTAAAGACAGGTGTCATGGGGCATTGTGATGACAGTGGTCATCTAGAATTGTGAAGAAAGATATCATGGAGCACTGGGATGACAGGGGCCATGGAGCATTGTGATGACAAGGTTCATGGGGCTTTGTGATGACACGGCCATGGAATATTATGATGACAAGAATTCTGGAGCATTGTGATAAAAAGGGCATGGTCCATTGTGATTAGAGGGGCCAAGTAGCATTCTGATGACAACGGCATGGAGCATTGTGATGACAATGGTCATCGAGCATTGTGATGACAGGGGTCATAGAGCATTGTGATGACACGGTTACGGAATATTGTGAGGACCAGAATTCTGTAGCACTGTGGTGAAAAGGGAATGGAGCATTGTGATTACAGGGGTCATGGAGCATTGTGATGACAATTGTTCTAGAAAATTGTGAAGACAGGGATCATGGAGCATAGTGATGAAAGGGGCCATGGAGCTTTGTGATGACAGGCGTCATGGGACAATGTGTTGACAGTGCTCATGGAGCATTGTTAGAAAGGGAACATGGAGCAATTTGATTTCAGGGTCCATGAAAAATTGTGAATACATAGGCCATGGAGTATTCAGATGAATGTGGTCAAGGATCATTGTGACGAAAAGTGTCCTGGAATATTGTGATGACACGGTTCATGGAGCATTGCGATGACAAGGGCCATGGCGAAATGTGAAGACAGGTGTCATGGGACATTGTGATGACCGTGGTCATCTAGAATTGTGAAGAAAGATATCATGGAGCACTGGTATGACAGGGGCCATGGAGCATTGTGATGACAGGGGCCATGGGGCATTGTGATGACACGGCCATGGAACATTATGATGACAAGAATTCTGGAGCATTGTGATAAAAAGGGCATGGACCATTGTGATTAGCGGGGCCAAGGAGCATTCTGATGACAACGGCATGGAGCATTGTGATGACAAGGGTCATCGAGCATTGTGATGACAGTGGTCATGAAGCATTGTGATGAATGTGGTCATGGATCATTGTGATGACAACTGTCGTGGAGCATTGTGATGACAGGGGTCATAGAGCATTGTGAGGACACGGTTATGGAATATTGTGATGACCAGAATTCTGTAGCACTGTGATGAAAAGGGAATGGAGCATTGTGAGTACAGGGGTCATGAAGCATTGTGATGACAATTGTTCTAGAACATTGTGAAGACAGGGATCATGGAGCATAGTGATGAAAAGGGACATGGAGCATTGTGATGACAGGCGTCATGGGACAATGTATTGACAGTTGTCATGGAGCATTGTTAGAAAGGGAATATGGAGCAATTTGATTTCAGGGGCCATGAAAAATTGTGAATACATAGGCCATGGAGTATTCAGATGAATGTGGTCAAGGATCATTGTGACAAAAAGTGTCCTGGAATATGGTTATGATACGGTTCATGGAGCATTGCGATGACAAGGGCCATGGCGAAATGTGAAGACAGGTGTCATGGGGCATTGTGATGACAGTGGTCATCTAGAATTGTGAAGAAAGATATCATGGAGCACTGGGATGACAGGGGCCATGGAGCATTGTGATGACAGGCGTCATGGGTCATTGTGATGACACGGCCATGGAACATTATGATGACAAGAATTCTGGAGCATTGTGATAAAAAGGGCATGGACCATTGTGATTAGAGGGGCCAAGGAGCATTCTGATGACAACGGCATGGAGCATTGTGATGACAAGGGTCATCGAGCATTGTGATGACAGTGGTCATGAAGCATTGTGATGTATGTGGTCATGGATCATTGTGATGACAAGTGTCGTGGAGCATTGTGATGACAGGGCTTATAGAGCATTGTGATGACACGGTTATGGAATATTGTGTTGACCAGAATTCTGTAGCACTGTGATGAAAGGGAATGGAGCATTGTGATTACAGGGGTCATGGAGCATTGTGATGACAATTGTTCTAGAACATTGTGAAGACATGGATCATGGAGCATAGAGATGAAAGGGGCCATGGAGCATTGTGATGACAGGCGTCATGGGACAATATTTTGACAGTGGTCATGGAGCATTGTTAGAAAGGGAACATGGAGCAATTTGATTTCAGGGGCCATGAAAAATTGTGAATACATAGGCCATGGAGTATTCAGATGAATGTGGTCAAAGATCATTGTGACGAAAAGTGTACTGGAATATCGTGAAGACACGGTTCATGGAGCATTGTGATGACAAGGGCCATGGAGAAATGTGAAGACAGGTTTCATGGGCCTTTGTGATGACAGTGGTCATCTAGAATTGTGAAGAAAGATATCATGGAGCACTGGGATGACAGGGGCCATGGAGCATTGTGATGACAGGGGTCATGGGGCATTGTGATGACACGGCCATGGAACATTATGATGGCAAGAATTCTGGAGCATTGTGATAAAAAGGGCATTGACCGTTGTTATTAGAGGGGCCAAGGAGCATTCTGATGACAACGGCATGGAGCATTGTGATGACAAGGGTCATCGAGCATTGTGATGACAGTGGTCATGAAGCATTGTGATGAATGTGGTCATGGATCATTGTGATGACAATTGTCGTGGAGCATTGTGATGACAGGGGTCATAGAGCATTGTGATGACACGGTTATGGAATACTGTGATGACCAGAATTCTGTAGCACTGTGATGAAAAGGGAATGGAGCATTGTGATTACAGGGGTCATGGAGCATTGTGATGACAATTGTTCTAGAAAATTGTGATGACAGGGATCATGGAGCATAGTGATGAAAGGGTCCATGGAGCATTGTGATGACAGGCCTCATGGGACATTGTGTTGACAGTGGTCATGGAGCATTGTTAGAAAGGGAACATGGAGCAATTTGATTTCAGGGGACATGAAAAATTGTGAATACATAGGCCATGGAGTATTCAGATGAATGTGGTCAAGGATCATTGTGATGAAAAGTGTCCTGGAATATTGTGATGACACGGATTATGGAGTATTGCGATGACAAGGGCCATGGTGAAATGTAAAGACAGGTGTCATGGGGCATTGTGATGACAGTGGTCATCTAGAATTGTGAAGAAAGATATCATGGAGCACTGGGATGACAGGGGCCATGGAGCATTGTGATGACAAGGTTCATGGGGCCTTGTGATGACACGTCCATGGAATATTATGATGAAAAGAATTCTGGAGCATTGTGATAAAAAGGGCATGGACCATTGTGATTAGAGGGGCCAAGGAGCATTCTGATGACAACGGCATGGAGCATTGTGATGACAAGGGTCATCGAGCATTGTGATGAAAGTGGTCATGAAGCATTGTGATGAATGTGGTTATGGATTATTGTGATGACAAGTGTCGTGGAGCTTTGTGATGACAGGGGTCATAGAGCATTGTGATGACACGGTTATGGAATATTGTGATGACCAGAATTCTGTAGCACTGTGATGAAAAGGGAATGGAGCTTTGTGATTACAGGGGTCATGGAGCATTGTGATGACAATTGTTTAGATCATTGTGAAGACAGGGATCATGGAGCATAGTGATGAAAGGGGCCATGGAGCATTGTGATGACAATTGTTCTAGAACATTGTGATGACAGGGATCATGGAGCATAGTGATGAAAGGGGCAGTGGAGCATTGTGTTGACAGGCGTCATGGGACATTGTGTTGACAGTGGTCATGGAGCATTGTTAGAAAGGGAACATGGAGCAATTTGATTTCAGGGGCCATAAAAAATTGCGAATACATAGGCCATGGAGTATTCAGATGAATGTGGTCAAGGATCATTGTGATGAAAAGTGTCCTGGAATATTGTGATGACACGGTTCATGGAGCATTGCGATGACAAGTGCCATGGCGAAATGTGAAGACAGGTGTCATGGGGCATTGTGATGACAGTGGTCATCTAGAATTGTGAAGAAAGATATCATGGAGCACTGGGATGACAGGGGCCATGGAGCATTGTGATGACAGGGGTCATGGGGCATTGTGATGACACAGCCATGGAACATTATGATTACAAGTATTCTGGAGCATTGTGATAAAAAGGGCATGGACCATTGTGATTAGAGGGGCCAAGGAGCATTCTGATGACAACGGCATGGAGCATTGTGATGACAAGGGTCATCGAGCATTGTGATGACAGTGGTCATGAAGCATTGTGATGAATGTGGTCATGGATCATTGTGATGACAAGTGTCGTGGAGCATTGTGATGACAGGGCTTATAGAGCATTGTGATGACACGGTTATGGAATATTGTGATGACCAGAATTCTGTAGCACTGTGATGAAAGGGAATGGAGCATTGTGATTACAGGGGTCATGGAGCATTGTGATGACAATTGTTCTAGAACATTGTGAAGACAGGGATCATGGAGCATAGTGATGAAAGGGGCCATGGAGCATTGTGATGACAGGCGTCATGGGACAATTTGTTGACAGTGGTCATGGAGCATTGTTAGAAAGGGAACATGGAGCAATTTGATTTCAGGGGCCATGAAAAATTGTGAATACATAGGCCATGTAGTATTCAGATGAATGTGGTCAAAGATCATTGTGACGAAAATTGTACTGGAATATTGTGATAACACGGTTCATGGAGCATTGCGATGACTAGGGCCATGGCGAAATGTGAAGACAAGTGTCATGGGGCATTGTGATGACAGTGGTCATCTAGAATTTGAAAGAAAGATATCATGGAGTACTGGGATGACAGGGGCCATGGAGCATTGTGATGACAGGGGTCATGGGACATTGTGATGACACGGCCATGGAACATTATGATGACAAGAATTCTGGAGCATTGTGATAAAAAGGTCATGGACCATTGTGATTAGAGGGGCCAAGGTGCATTCTGATGACAACGGCATGGAGCCTTGTGATGAATGTGGTCATGGATTATTGTGATGACAAGTGTCGTGGAGCATAGTGATGACAGGGGTCATAGAGCATTGTGATGAAAATTGTTCTAGAGCATTGTGATGACAGGGATCATGGAGCATAGTGATGAAAGGGGCAGTGGAGCATTGTGTTGACAGGCGTCATGGAGCACTGTGATGACAGGGGTCATAGAGCATTGTGATGAATGTGGTCATGGATCATTGTGATGACAAGTGTCGTGGAGCATTGTGATGACAGGGGTCATAGAGCATTGTGATGACACGGTTATGGAATACTCTGATGACCAGAATTATGTAGCACTGTGATGAAAAGGGAATGGAGCATTGTGATTACAGGGGTCATGGAGCATTGTGATGACAATTGTTCTAGAACATTGTGATTACAGGGATCATGGAGCATAGTGATGAAAGGGGCCATGGAGCATTGTGATGATAGGCATTATGGGACATTGTGTCGACAGTGGTCATGGAGCATTGTTAGAAAGGGAACATGGAGCAATTTGATTTCAGGGGCCATGAAAAATTGTGAATACATAGGCCATGGAGTATTCAGATGAATGTGGTCAAGGATCATTGTGACGACAAGTGTCCTGGAATATTGTGATGACACGTTTTATGGAGCATTGCGATGACAAGAGCCATGTCGAAATGTGAAGACAGGTGTCATGGGGCATTGTGATGACACTGGTCATCTAGAATTGTGAAGAAAGATATCATAGAGCACTGGGATGACAGGGGCCATGGAGCATTGTGATGACAGGGGTCATGGGACATTGTGATGACACGGCCATGGAACATTATGATGACAAGAATTCTGGAGCATTGTGATAAAAAGGGCATGGACCATTGTGATTAGAGGGGCCAAGGAGCATTCTGATGACAACTGCATGGAGCATTGTGATGACAAGTGTCATCGAGCATTGTGATGACATTGGTCATGAAGCATTCTGATGAATGTGGTCATGGATCATTGTGATGACAAGTGTCGTGGAGCATTGTGATGACAGGGGTCATAGAGCATTGTGATGACACGGTTATGGAATATTGTGATGACCAGAATTCTGTAGCACTGTGATGAAAAGGGAATGGAGCATTGTGATTACAGGGGTCATGGAGCATTGTGATGAAAATTGTTTAGAACATTGTGAAGACAGGGATCATGGAGCATAGTGATGAAAGGGGCCTTGGAGCATTGTGATGAAAATTGTTCTAGAGCATTGTGATGACAGGGATCATGGAGCATAGTGATGAAAGGGGCCATGGAGCATTGTGATGACATGGCTATGGAATATTGTGAAGACCAGAAATCTGTAGCACAGTGATGAAAATGGAATGGAGCATTGTGATTACCGGGGTCATGGAGCATTGTGATGACAATTGTTCTAGAACATTGTGAAGACAGGGATCATGGAGCATAGTGATGAAAGGGGCCATGGAGCATTGTGATGACAGGCGTCATGGGACAATATGTTGACAGTGGTCATGGAGCATTGTTAGAAAGGGAACATGGGGCAATTTGATTTTAGGGGCCATGAAAAATTATGAATACATCGGCCATGGAGTATTCAGATGAATGTGGTCAAGGATCATTGTGATGAAAAGTGTCCTGGAATATTGTGATGACACGGATTATGGAGTATTGCGATGACAAGGGCCATGGCGAAATGTAAAGACAGGTGTCATGGGGCATTGTGATGACAGTGGTCATCTAGAATTGTGAAGAAAGATATCATGGAGCACTGGGATGAGAGGGGCCATGGAGCATTGTGATGACAAGGTTCATGGGGCTTTGTGATGACACGGCCATGGAATATTATGATGACAAGAATTCTGGAGCATTGTGATAAAAAGGGCATGGTCCATTGTGATTAGAGGGGCCAAGTAGCATTCTGATGAAAACGGCATGGAGCATTGTGATGACAAGGGTCATCGAGCATTGTGATGACAGGGGTCATAGAGCATTGTGATGACACGGTTACGGAATATTGTGAGGACCAGAATTCTGTAGCACTGTGGTGAAAAGGGAATGGAGCATTGTGATTACAGGGGTCATGGAGCATTGTGATGACAATTGTTCTAGAAAATTGTGAAGACAGGGATCATGGAGCATAGTGATGAAAGGGGCCATGGAGCATTGTGATGACAGGCGTCATGGGACAATGTGTTGACAGTGCTCATGGAGCATTGTTAGAAAGGGAACATGGAGCAATTTGATTTCAGGGTCCATGAAAAATTGTGAATACATAGGCCATGGAGTATTCAGATGAATGTGGTCAAGGATCATTGTGACGAAAAGTGTCCTGGAATATTGTGATGACACGGTTCATGGAGCATTGCGATGACAAGGGCCATGGCGAAATGTGAAGACAGGTGTCATGGGACATTGTGATGACCGTGGTCATCTAGAATTGTGAAGAAAGATATCATGGAGCACTGGTATGACAGGGGCCATGGAGCATTGTGATGACAGGGGCCATGGGGCATTGTGATGACACGGCCATGGAACATTATGATGACAAGAATTCTGGAGCATTGTGATAAAAAGTGCATGGACCATTGTGATTAGCGGGGCCAAGGAGCATTCTGATGACAACGGCATGGAGCATTGTGATGACAAGGGTCATCGAGCATTGTGATGACAGGGGTCATAGAGCATTGTGATGACACGGTTATGGAATATTGTGATGACCAGAATTCGGTAGCACTGTGATGAAAAGGAAATGGAGCACTGTGATTACAGGGGTCATGGAACATTGTGATGACAATTGTTCTAGAACATTGTGAAGACAGGGATCATGGAGCATAGTGATGAAAGGGGCCATGGAGCATTGTGATGACAGGCGTCATGGGACATTGTGTTGACAGTGGTCTTGGATCATTGTTAGAAAGGGAACATGGAGCAATTTGATTTCAGGGGCCATGAAAAATTGTGAATACATAGGCCATGGAGTATTCAAATGAATGTGGTTAAGGTTCATTGTGATGAAAAATGTCCTGGAATATTGTGATGACACGGTTCATGGAGCATTGCGATGACAAGGGCCATGGCGAAATGTGAAGACAGGTGTCATGGGACATTGTGATGACAGTGGTCATCTAGAATTGTGAAGAAAGATATCATGGAGCACTGGGATGACAGGGGCCATGGAGCATTGTGATGACAGGGGTCAAGGGGCATTGTGATGACATGGCCAGGGAACATTATGATGACAAGAATTCTGGAGCATTGTGATAAAAAGGGCATGGACCATTGTGATTAGAGGGGCCAAGGAGCTTTCTGATGACAACGGCATGGAGCATTGTGATGACCAGGGTCATCGAGCATTGTGATGACAGTGGTCATGAAGCATTGTGATGAATTTGGTCATGGATCATTGTGATGACAAGTGTCGTGGAGCATTGTGATGACAGGGGTCATAGAGCATTGTGAGGACACGGTTATGGAATATTGTGATGACCAGAATTCTGTAGCACTGTGATGAAAAGGGAATGGAGCATTGTGAGTACAGGGGTCATGAAGCATTGTGATGACAATTGTTCTAGAACATTGTGAAGACAGGGATCATGGAGCATAGTGATGAAAAGGGACATGGAGCATTGTGATGACAGGCGTCATGGGACAATGTGTTGACAGTTGTCATGGAGCATTGTTAGAAAGGGAATATGGAGCAATTTGATTTCAGGGGCCATGAAAAATTGTGAATACATAGGCCATGGAGTATTCAGATGAATGTGGTCAAGGATCATTGTGACAAAAAGTGTCCTGGAATATGGTTATGACACGGTTCATGGAGCATTGCGATGACAAGGGCCATGGCGAAATGTGAAGACAGGTGTCATGGGGCATTGTGATGACAGTGGTCATCTAGAATTGTGAAGAAAGATATCATGGAGCACTGGGATGACAGGGGCCATGGAGCATTGTGATGACAGGCGTCATGGGTCATTGTGATGACACGGCCATGGAACATTATGATGACAAGAATTCTGGAGCATTGTGATAAAAAGGGCATGGACCATTGTGATTAGAGGGGCCAAGGAGCATTCTGATGACAACGGCATGGAGCATTGTGATGACCAGGGTCATCGAGCATTGTGATGACAGTGGTCATGAAGCATTGTGATGAATGTGGTCATGGATCATTGTGATGACAACTGTCGTGGAGCATTGTGATGACAGGGGTCATAGAGCATTGTGATGACACGGTTATGGAATATTGTGATGACCAGAATTCTGTAGCACTGTGATGAAAAGGGAATGGAGCATTGTGATTACAGGGGTCATGGAGCATTGTGATGACAATTGTTCTAGAACATTGTGAAGACAGGGATCATGGAGCATAGTGATGAAAGGGGCCATGGAGCATTGTGATGACAGGCGTCATGGGACAATGTGTTGACAGTGGTCATGGAGCATTGTTAGAAAGGGAACATGGAGCAATTTGATTTCAGGGGCCATGAAAAATTGTGAATACATAGGCCATGGAGTATTCACATGAATCTGGTCAAGGATCATTGTGACGAAAAGTGTCCTGGAATATTGTGATGACAAGGTTCATGGAGCATTGCGATGACAAGGGCCATGGCGAAATGTGAAGACAGGTGTCATGGGACATTGTGATGACAGTAGTCATCTAGAATTGTGAAGAAAGATATCATGGAGCACTGGGATGACAGGGGACATGGAGCATTGTGATGACAGGGGTCATGGGGCATTGTGATGACACGGCCATGGAACATTATGATGACAAGAATTCTGGAGCATTGTGATAAAAAGGGCATGGACCATTGTGATTAGAGGGGCCAAGGAGCATTCTGATGACAACGGCATGGAGCATTGTGATGACAAGGGTCATCGAGCATTGTGATGACAGTGGTCATGAAGCATTGTGATGAATGTGGTCATGGATCATTGTGATGACAAGTGTCGTGGAGCATTGTTATGACAGGGGTCATAGAGCATTGTGATGACACGGTTATGGAATATTGTGATGACCAGAATTCTGTAGCACTGTGATGAAAAGGGAATGGAGCATTGTGATTACAGGGGTCATGGAGCATTGTGATGACAATTGTTCTAGAACATTGTGATGACAGGGATCATGGAGCATAGTGATGAAAGGGGCCATGGAGCATTGTGATGACAGGCATCATGGGACATTGTGTTGACAGTGGTCATGGAGCATTGTTAGAAAGGGAACATGGAGCAATTTGATTTCAGGGGCCATGAAAAATTGTGAATACATAGGCCATGGAGTATTCAGATGAATGTGGTCAAGGATCATTGTGACGAAAAGTGTTCTGGAATATTGTGATGACACGGTTCATGGAGCATTGCGATGACAAGGGCCATGGCGAAATGTAAAGACAGGTGTCATGGGACATTGTGATGACAGTGGTCATCTAGAATTGTGAAGAAAGATATCATGGAGCACTGGGATGACAGGGGCCATGGAGCATTGTGATGAGAGGGGTCAAGGGGCATTGTGATGATATGGCCATGGAACATTATGATGACAAGAATTCTGGAGCATTGTGATAAAAAGGGCATGCACCATTGTGATTAGAGGGGCCAAGGAGCATTCTGATGACAACGGCATGGAGCATTGTGATGACCAGGGTCATCGAGCATTGTGATGACAGTGGTCATGAAGCATTGTGATGAATGTGGTCATGGATCATTGTGATGACAAGTGTCGTGGAGCATGGTGATGACAGGGGTCATAGAGCATTGTGATGACACGGTTATGGAATATTGTGATGACCAGAATTCTGTAGCACTGTGATGAAAAGGGTATGGAGCATTGTGAGTACAGGGGTCATGAAGCATTGTGATGACAATTGTTCTAGAACATTGTGAAGACAGGAATCATGGAGCATAGTGATGAAAAGGGACATGGAGCATTGTGATGACAGGTGTCATGGGACAATGTGTTGACAGTGGTCATGGAGCATTGTTAGAAAGGGAACATGGAGCAATTTGATTTCAGGGGCCATGAAAAATTGTGAATACATAGGCCATGGAGTATTCACATGAATCTGGTCAAGGATCATTGTGACGAAAAGTGTCCTGGAATATTGTGATGACAAGGTTCATGGAGCATTGCGATGACAAGGGCCATGGCGAAATGTGAAGACAGGTGTCATGGGACATTGTGATGACAGTGGTCATCTAGAATTGTGAAGAAAGATTTCATGGAGCACTGGGATGACAGGGGCCATGGAGCATTGTGATGACAGGGGTCATGGGGCATTGTGATGTCACGGCCATGGAACATTATGATGACAAGAATTCTGGAGCATTGTGATAAAAAGGTCATGGACCATTGTGATTAGAGAGGCCAAGGAGCATTCTGATGACAACGGCATGGAGCATTGTGATGACAAGGGTCATCGAGCATTGTGATGACAGTGGTCATGAAGCATTGTGATGAATGTGGTCATGGATCATTGTGATGACAAGTGTCGTGGAGCATTGTGATGACAGGGGTCATAGAGCATTGTGATGACACGGTTATGGAATATTGTGATGACCAGAATTCTGTAGCACTGTGATGAAAAGGGAATGGAGCATTGTGATTACAGGGGTCATGGAGCATTGTGATGTCAATTGTTCTAGAACATTGTGATGACAGGGATCATGGAGCATAGTGATGAAAGGGGCCATGGAGCATTGTGATGACAGGCATCATGGGACATTGTGTTGACAGTGGTCATGGAGCATTGTTAGAAAGGGAACATGGAGCAATTTGATTTCAGGGGCCATGAAAAATTGTGAATACATAGGCCATGGAGTATTCAGATGAATGTGGTCAAGGATCATTGTGACCAAAAGTGTTCTGGAATATTGTGATGACACGGTTCATGGAGCATTGCGATGACAAGGGACATGGCGAAATGTGAAGACAGGTGTCATGGGGCATTGTGATGACAGTGGTCATCTAGAATTGTGAAAAAAGATATCATGGAGCACTGGGATGACAGGGGCCATGGAGCATTGTGATGACAGGTGTCACGGGGCATTGTGATGACACGGGCATGGAACATTATGATGACAAGAATTCTGGAGCATTGTGATAAAAAGGGCATGGACCATTTTGATTAGAGGGGCCAAGGAGCATTCTGATGACAACAGCATGGAGCATTGTGATGACAAGTGTCATCGAGCATTGTGATGACAGTGGTCATGAAGCATTGTGATGAATGTGGTCATGGATCATTGTGATGACAAGTGTCGTGGAGCATTGTGAGACAGGGCTCATAGAGCATTGTGATGACACGGTTATGGAATATTGTTATGACCAGAATTCTGTAGCACTGTGATGAAAAAGGAATGGAGCATTGTGATTACAGGGATCATGGAGCATTGTGATGACAATTGTTCTAGAACATTGAGAAGACAGGGATCATGGAGCATAGTGATGAAAGGGGCCATGGAGCATTGTGATGACAGGCGTCATGGGACAATATGTTGACAGTGGTCATGGAGCATTGTTAGAAAGGGAACATGGAGCAATTTGATTTCAGGGGCCATGAAAAATTGTGAATACATAGGCCATGGAGTATTCAGATGAATGTGGTCAAGGATCATTGTGACGAAAAGTGTCCTGGAATATTGTGATAACACGGTTCATGGAGCATTGCGATGACAAGGGCCATGGCGAAATGTGAAGACAAGTGTCATGGTGCATTGTGATGACAGTGGTCATCTAGAATTTTGAAGAAAGATATCATGGAGCACTGGGATGACAGGGGCCATGGAGCATTGTGATGACAGGGGTGATGGGACATTGTGATGACACGGCCATGGAACATTATGATGACAAGAATTCTGGAGCATTGTGATAAAAAGGTCATGGACCACTGTGATTAGAGGGGCCAAGGAGCATTCTGATGACAACGGCATGGAGCATTGTGATGAATGTGGTCATGGATCATTGTGATGACAAGTGTCGTGGAATATTGTGATGACAGGGGTCATAGAGCATTTTAATGACACGGTTATGGAATATTGTGATGACCAGAATTCTGTAGCACTGTGATGAAAAGGGAATGGAGCATTGTGATTATAGGGGTCATGGAGCATTTTGATGACAATAGTTTAGAACATTGTGAAGACAGGGATCATGGAGCATAGTGATGAAAGGGGCCATGGAGCATTGTGATGACAGGCGTCATGGGACAATGTGTTGACAGTGGTCATGGAGCTTTGTTAGAAAGGGATCATGGAGCAATTTGATTTCAGGGGACATGAAAAATTGTGAATACATAGGCTATGGAGTATTCAGATGAATGTGGTCAAGGATCATTGTGACGAAAAGTGTCCTGGAATATTGTGATGACACGGTTCATGGAGCATTGCGATGACAAGGGCCATGGCGAAATGTGAAGACAGGTGTCATGGGGCATTGTGATGACAGTCGTCATCTAGAATTGTGAAGAAAGATATCATGGAGCACTGGGATGACAGGGGCCATGGAGCATTGTGATGACAGGGGTCATGGGGCATTGTGATGACACAGCCATGGAACATTATGATGACAAGTATTCTGGAGCATTGTGATAAAAAGGTCATGGACCATTGTGATTAGAGGGGCCAAGGAGCATTCTGATGGCAACGGCATGGAGCATTGTGATGACAAGTGTCATCGAGCATTGTGATGACAGTGGTCATGAAGCATTGTGATGAATGTGGTCATGGATCATTGTGATGACAAGTGTCGTGGAGCCTTGTGATGACAGGGGTCATAGAGCATTGTGATGACACGGTTATGGAATATTGTGATGACCAGAATTCTGTAGCACTGTGATGAAAGGGAATGGAGCATTGTGATTACAGGGGTCATGGAGCATTGTGATGACAATTGTTCTAGAACATTGTGAAGACAGGGATCATGGAGCATAGTGATGAAAGGGGCCATGGAGCATTGTGATGACAGGCGTCATGGGACAATATTTTGACAGTGGTCATGGAGCATTGTTAGAAAGGGAACATGGAGCAATTTGATTTCAGGGGCCATGAAAAATTGTGAATACATAGGCCATGGAGTATTCAGATGAATGTGGTCAAGGATCATTGTGATGAAAAGTGTCCTGGAATATTGTGATGACACGGAATATGGAGTATTGCGATGACAAGGGCCATGGCGAAATGTGAAGACAGGTGTCATGGGGCATTGTGATGACAGTGGTCATCTAGAATTGTGAAGAAAGATATCATGGAGCACTGCGTTGACAGGGGTCATGGAGCATTGTGATGACAGGGGTCATGGAGCATTTTGATGACAATAGTTTAGAACATTGTGAAGACAGGGATCATGGAGCATAGTGATGAAAGGGGCCATGGAGCATTGTAATAACAGGCGTCATGGGACAATATTTTGACAGTTGTCATGGAGCATTGTTAGAAAGGGAACATGGAGCAATTTGATTTCAGGGGTCATGAAAAATTGTGAATACATAGGCTATGGAGTATTCAGATGAATGTGGTCAAGGATCATTGTGACGACAATTGTCCTGGAATATTGTGATGACACGGTTCATGGAGCATTGCGATTGCAAGGGCCATGGCGAAATGTGAAGACAGGAGTCATGGGGCATTGTGATGACAGTGGTCATCTAGAATTGTGAAGAAAGATATCATGGAGCACTGGGATGACAGGGGCCATGGAGCATTGTGATGACAGGGGTCATGGGGCATTGTGATGACACGGCCATGGAACATTATGATGACAAGAATTCTGGAGCATTGTGATAAAAAGGGCATGGACCATTTTGATTAGAGGGGCCAAGGAGCATTCTGATGACAACGGTATGGAGCATTGTGATGACAAGTGTCATCGAGCATTGTGATGACATTGGTCATGAAGCATTCTGATGAATGTGGTCATGGATCATTGTGATGACAAGTGTCGTGGAGCATTGTGATGACAGGGGTCATAGAGCATTGTGATGACACGGTTATGGAATATTGTGATGACCAGAATTCTGTAGCACTGTGATGAAAAGGGAATGGAGCATTGTGATTACAGGGGTCATGGAGCATTGTGATGAAAATTGTTTAGAACATTGTGAAGACAGGGATCATGGAGCATAGTGATGAAAGGGGCCTTGGAGCATTGTGATGAAAATTGTTCTAGAGCATTGTGATGACAGGGATCATGGAGCATAGTGATGAAAGGGGCCATGGAGCATTGTGATGACATGGCTATGGAATATTGTGAAGACCAGAAATCTGTAGCACAGTGATGAAAATGGAATGGAGCATTGTGATTACCGGGGTCATGGAGCATTGTGATGACAATTGTTCTAGAACATTGTGAAGACAGGGATCATGGAGCATAGTGATGAAAGGGGCCATGGAGCATTGTGATGACAGGCGTCATGGGACAATATGTTGACAGTGGTCATGGAGCATTGTTAGAAAGGGAACATGGAGCAATTTGATTTTAGGGGCCATGAAAAATTATGAATACATAGGCCATGGAGTATTCAGATGAATGTGGTCAAGGATCATTGTGATGAAAAGTGTCCTGGAATATTGTGATGACACGGATTATGGAGTATTGCGATGACAAGGGCCATGGCGAAATGTAAAGACAGGTGTCATGGGGCATTGTGATGACAGTGGTCATCTAGAATTGTGAAGAAAGATATCATGGAGCACTGGGATGACAGGGGCCATGGAGCATTGTGATGACAAGGTTCATGGGGCTTTGTGATGACACGGCCATGGAATATTATGATGACAAGAATTCTGGAGCATTGTGATAAAAAGGGCATGGTCCATTGTGATTAGAGGGGCCAAGTAGCATTCTGATGACAACGGCATGGAGCATTGTGATGACAAGGGTCATCGAGCATTGTGATGACAGGGGTCATAGAGCATTGTGATGACACGGTTACGGAATATTGTGAGGACCAGAATTCTGTAGCACTGTGGTGAAAAGGGAATGGAGCATTGTGATTACAGGGGTCATGGAGCATTGTGATGACAATTGTTCTAGAAAATTGTGAAGACAGGGATCATGGAGCATAGTGATGAAAGGGGCCATGGAGCATTGTGATGACAGGCGTCATGGGACAATGTGTTGACAGTGCTCATGGAGCATTGTTAGAAAGGGAACATGGAGCAATTTGATTTCAGGGTCCATGAAAAATTGTGAATACATAGGCCATGGAGTATTCAGATGAATGTGGTCAAGGATCATTGTGACGAAAAGTGTCCTGGAATATTGTGATGACACGGTTCATGGAGCATTGCGATGACAAGGGCCATGGCGAAATGTGAAGACAGGTGTCATGGGACATTGTGATGACCGTGGTCATCTAGAATTGTGAAGAAAGATATCATGGAGCACTGGTATGACAGGGGCCATGGAGCATTGTGATGACAGGGGCCATGGGGCATTGTGATGACACGGCCATGGAACATTATGATGACAAGAATTCTGGAGCATTGTGATAAAAAGTGCATGGACCATTGTGATTAGCGGGGCCAAGGAGCATTCTGATGACAACGGCATGGAGCATTGTGATGACAAGGGTCATCGAGCATTGTGATGACAGGGGTCATAGAGCATTGTGATGACACGGTTATGGAATATTGAGATGACCAGAATTCTGTTGCACTGTGATGAAAAAGGAATGGAGCATTGTGTTTACAGGGGTCATGGAGCATTGTGATGACAATTGTTTAGAACATTGTGAAGACAGGGATCATGGAGCATAGTGATGAATGGGGCCAACGAGCATTGTGATGACAGGCGTCATGGGACAATGTGTTGACAGTGGTCATGGAGCATAGTTAGAAAGGGAACATGGAGCAATTTGATTTCAGGGGCCATGAAACATTGTGAATGCATAGGCCATGGAGTATTCAGATGAATGTGGTCAAGGATCATTTTGACGACAAGTGTCCTGGAATATTGTGATGACACGGTTCATGGAGCATTGCGATGACTAGGGCCATGGCGAAATGTGAAGACAAGTGTCATGGGACATTGTGATGACAGTGGTCATCTAGAATTGTGAAGAAAGATATAATGGAGAACTGGGATGACAGGGGCCATGGAGCATTGTGATGACAGGGGTCATGGGGCATTGTGATGACACGGTTATGGAATATTGTGATGACCAGAATTCTGTAGCACTGTGATGAAAAGGAAATGGAGCATTGTGATTACAGGGGTCATGGAACATTGTGATGACAATTGTTCTAGAACATTGTGAAGACAGGGATCATGGAGCATAGTGATGAAAGGGGCCATGGAGCATTGTGATGACAGGCGTCATGGGACAATATGTTGACAGTGGTCATGGAGCATTGTTAGAAAGGGAACATGGAGCAATTTGATTTCAGGGGCCATGAAAAATTGTGAATACATAGGCCATGGAGTATTCAGATGAATGTGGTCAAGGATCATTGTGATGAAAAGTGTCCTGGAATATTGTGATAACACGGTTCATGGAGCATTGCGATGACAAGGGCCATGGCGAAATGTGAAGACAAGTGTCATGGTGCATTGTGATGACAGTGGTCATCTAGAATTTTGAAGAAAGATATCATGGAGCACTGGGATGACAGGGGCCATGGAGCATTGTGATGACAGGGGTGATGGGACATTGTGATGACACGGCCATGGAACATTATGATGACAAGAATTCTGGAGCATTGTGATAAAAAGGGCATGGACCATTGTGATTAGAGGGGCCAAGGAGCATTCTGATGACAACGGCATGGAGCATTGTGATGACCAGGGTCATCGAGCATTGTGATGACAGTGGTCATGAAGCATTGTGATGAATGTGGTCATGGATCATTGTGATGACAAGTGTCGTGGAGCATTGTGATGACAGGGGTCATAGAGCATTGTGAGGACACGGTTATGGAATATTGTGATGACCAGAATTCTGTAGCACTGTGATGAAAAGGGAATGGAGCATTGTGATTACCGGGATCATGGAGCATTGTGATGACAATTGTTCTAGAACATTGTGAAGACAGGGATCATGGAGCATAGTGATGAAAAGGGACATGGAGCATTGTGATGACAGGCGTCATGGGTCAATGTGTTGACAGTTGTCATGGAGCATTGTTAGAAAGGGAATATGGAGCAATTTGATTTCAGGGGCCATGAAAAATTGTGAATACATAGGCCATGGAGTATTCAGATGAATGTGGTCAAGGATCATTGTGACAAAAAGT
Organism: Eschrichtius robustus; assembly: GCF_028021215.1. Taxonomy (NCBI): domain Eukaryota; kingdom Metazoa; phylum Chordata; class Mammalia; order Artiodactyla; family Eschrichtiidae; genus Eschrichtius; species Eschrichtius robustus. The sequence goes on along the minus strand of NW_027175249.1, from coordinate 6,060,176 downwards.
GTCCTGGAATATGGTTATGACACGGTTCATGGAGCATTGCGATGACAAGGGCCATGGCGAAATGTGAAGACAGGTGTCATGGGGCATTGTGATGACAGTGGTCATCTAGAATTGTGAAGAAAGATATCATGGAGCACTGGGATGACAGGGGCCATGGAGCATTGTGATGACAGGCGTCATGGGTCATTGTGATGACACGGCCATGGAACATTATGATGACAAGAATTCTGGAGCATTGTGATAAAAAGGGCATGGACCATTGTGATTAGAGGGGCCAAGGAGCATTCTGATGACAACGGCATGGAGCATTGTGATGACCAGGGTCATCGAGCATTGTGATGACAGTGGTCATGAAGCATTGTGATGAATGTGGTCATGGATCATTGTGATGACAAGTGTCGTGGAGCATTGTGATGACAGGGGTCATAGAGCATTGTGATGACACGGTTATGGAATATTGTGATGACCAGAATTCTGTAGCACTGTGATGAAAAGGGAATGGAGCATTGTGATTACAGGGGTCATGGAGCATTGTGATGACAATTGTTCTAGAACATTGTGAAGACAGGGATCATGGAGCATAGTGATGAAAGGGGCCATGGAGCATTGTGATGACAGGCGTCATGGGACAATGTGTTGACAGTGGTCATGGAGCATTGTTAGAAAGGGAACATGGAGCAATTTGATTTCAGGGGCCATGAAAAATTGTGAATACATAGGCCATGGAGTATTCACATGAATCTGGTCAAGGATCATTATGACGAAAAGTGTCCTGGAATATTGTGATGACAAGGTTCATGGAGCATTGCGATGACAAGGGCCATGGCGAAATGTGAAGACAGGTGTCATGGGACATTGTGATGACAGTAGTCATCTAGAATTGTGAAGAAAGATATCATGGAGCACTGGGATGACAGGGGCCATGGAGCATTGTGATGACAGGGGTCATGGGGCATTGTGATGACACGGCCATGGAACATTATGATGACAAGAATTCTGGAGCATTGTGATAAAAAGGGCATGGACCATTGTGATTAGAGTGGCCAAGGAGCATTCTGATGACAACGGCATGGAGCATTGTGATGACCAGGGTCATCGAGCATTGTGATGACAGTGGTCATGAAGCATTGTGATGAATGTGGTCATGGATCATTGTGATGACAAGTGTCGTGGAGCATGGTGATGACAGGGGTCATAGAGCATTGTGATGACACGGTTATGGAATATTGTGATGATCAGAATTCTGTAGCACTGTGATGAAAAGGGAATGGAGCATTGTGATTACAGGGGTCATGGAGCATTTTGATGACAATAGTTTAGAACATTGTGAAGACAGGGATCATGGAGCATAGTGATGAAAGGGGCCATGGAGCATTGTGATGACAGGCGTCATGGGACAATGTGTCGACATTGGTCATGGAGCATTGTTAGAAAGGGAACATGGAGCAATTTGATTTCAGGGGCCATGAAAAATTGTGAATACATAGGCTATGGAGTATTCAGATGAATGTGGTCAAGGATCATTGTGACGAAAATTGTCCTGGAATATTGTGATGACACGGTTCATGGAGCATTGCGATGACAAGGGCCATGGCGAAATGTGAAGACAGGTGTCATGGGAAATTGTGATGACAGTGGTCATCTAGAATTGTGAGGAAAGATATCATGGAGCACTGGGATGACAGGGGCCATGGAGCATTGTGATGACAGGGGTCATGGGGCATTGTGATGACACAGCCATGGAACATTATGATGACAAGTATTATGGAGCATTGTGATAAAAATGTCATGGACCATTGTGATTAGAAGGGCCAAGGAGCATTCTGATGGCAACGGCATGGAGCATTGTGATGACAATTGTCATCGAGCATTGTGATGACAGTGGTCATGAAGCATTGTGATGAATGTGGTCATGGATCATTGTGATGACAAGTGTCGTGGAGCCTTGTGATGACAGGGGTCATAGAGCATTGTGATGACACGGTTATGGAATATTGTGATGACCAGAATTCTGTACCACTGTGATGAAAGGGAATGGAGCATTGTGATTACAGGGGTCATGGAGCATTGTGATGACAATTGTTCTAGAACATTGTGAAGACAGGGATCATGGAGAATAGTGATGAAAGGGGCCATGGAGCATTGTGATGACAGGCGTCATGGGACAATATTTTGACAGTGGTCATGGAGCATTGTTAGAAAGGGAACATGGAGCAATTTGATTTCAGGGGCCATGAAAAATTGTGAATACATAGGCCATGGAGTATTCAGATGAATGTGGTCAAGGATCATTGTGATGAAAAGTGTCCTGGAATATTGTGATGAAACGGATTATGGAGTATTGCGATGATAAGGGCCATGGCGAAATGTGAAGACAGGTGTCATGGGGCATTGTGATGACAGTGGTCATCTAGAATTGTGAAGAAAGATATCATGGAGCACTGCGTTGACAGGGGTCATGGAGCATTGTGATGACAGGGGTCATGGGGCATTGTGATGACACGGCCATGGAACATTATGATGACAAGAATTCTGGAGCATTGTGATAAAAAGGGCATGGACCATTGTGATTAGAGGGGCCAAGGAGCATCCTGATGACAACGGCATGGAGCATTGTGATGACAAGGGTCATCGAGCATTGTGATGACTGTGGTCATGAAGCATTGTGATGAATGTGGTCATGGATCATTGTGATGACAAGTGTCGTGGAGTATTGTGATGACAGGGCTCATAGAGCATTGTGATGACACGGTTATGGAATATTGTGATGACCAGAATTCTGTAGCACTGTGATGAAAAGGGAATGGAGCATTGTGATTACAGGGGTCATGGAGCATTTTGATGACAATAGTTTAGAACATTGTGAAGACAGGGATCATGGAGCATAGTGATGAAAGGGGCCATGGAGCATTGTAATAACAGGCGTCATGGGACAATATTTTGACAGTTGTCATGGAGCATTGTTAGAAAGGGAACATGGAGCAATTTGATTTCAGGGGTCATGAAAAATTGTGAATACATAGGCTATGGAGTATTCAGATGAATGTGGTCAAGGATCATTGTGACGAAATTTATCCTGGAATATTGTGATGACACGGTTCATGGAGCATTGCGATTGCAAGGGCCATGGCGAAATGTGAAGACAGGAGTCATGGGGCATTGTGATGACAGTGGTCATCTAGAATTGTGAAGAAAGATATCATGGAGCACTGGGATGACAGGGGCCATGGAGCATTGTGATGACAGGGGTCATGGGGCATTGTGATGACACGGCCATGGAACATTATGATGACAAGAATTCTGGAGCATTGTGATAAAAAGGGCATGGACCATTTTGATTAGAGGGGCCAAGGAGCATTCTGATGACAACGGTATGGAGCATTGTGATGACAAGTGTCATCGAGCATTGTGATGACAGTGGTCATGAAGCATTGTGATGAATGTGGTCATGGATCATTGTGATGACAAGTGTCGTGGAGCATTGTGAGACAGGGCTCATAGAGCATTGTGATGACACGGTTATGGAATATTGTGATGACCAGAATTCTGTAGCACTGTGATGAAAAGGGAATGGAGCATTGTGATTACAGGGGTCATGGAGCATTGTGATGAAAATTGTTTAGAACATTGTGAAGACAGGGATCATGGAGCATAGTGTTGAAAGGGGCCTTGGAGCATTGTGATGAAAATTGTTCTAGAGCATTGTGATGACAGGGATCATGGAGCATAGTGATGAAAGGGGCCATGGAGCATTGTGATGACATGGCTATGGAATATTGTGAAGACCAGAAATCTGTAGCACAGTGATGAAAATGGAATGGAGCATTGTGATTACCGGGGTCATGGAGCATTGTGATGACAATTGTTCTAGAACATTGTGAAGACAGGGATCATGGAGCATAGTGATGAAAGGGGCCATGGAGCATTGTGATGACAGGCGTCATGGGACAATATGTTGACAGTGGTCATGGAGCATTGTTAGAAAGGGAACATGGAGCAATTTGATTTTAGGGGCCATGAAAAATTGTGAATACATAGGCCATGGAGTATTCAGATGAATGTGGTCAAGGATCATTGTGACGAAAAGTGTCCTGGAATATTGTGATGACACGGTTCATGGAGCATTGCGATGACAAGGGCCATGGCGAAATGTGAAGACAGGTGTCATGGGGCATTGTGATGACAGTGGTCATCTAGAATTGTGAAGAAAGATATCATGGAGCACTGGGATGACAGGGGCCATGGAGCATTGTGATGACAAGGTTCATGGGGCTTTGTGATGACACGGCCATGGAATATTATGATGACAAGAATTCTGGAGCATTGTGATAAAAAGGGCATGGTCCATTGTGATTAGAGGGGCCAAGTAGCATTCTGATGAAAACGGCATGGAGCATTGTGATGACAAGGGTCATCGAGCATTGTGATGACAGGGGTCATAGAGCATTGTGATGACACGGTTATGGAATATTGAGATGACCAGAATTCTGTTGCACTGTGATGAAAAAGGAATGGAGCATTGTGTTTACAGGGGTCATGGAGCATTGTGATGACAATTGTTTAGAACATTGTGAAGACAGGGATCATGGAGCATAGTGATGAATGGGGCCAACGAGCATTGTGATGACAGGCGTCATGGGACAATGTGTTGACAGTGGTCATGGAGCATAGTTAGAAAGGGAACATGGAGCAATTTGATTTCAGGGGCCATGAAACATTGTGAATGCATAGGCCATGGAGTATTCAGATGAATGTGGTCAAGGATCATTTTGACGACAAGTGTCCTGGAATATTGTGATGACACGGTTCATGGAGCATTGCGATGACTAGGGCCATGGCGAAATGTGAAGACAAGTGTCATGGGACATTGTGATGACAGTGGTCATCTAGAATTGTGAAGAAAGATATAATGGAGAACTGGGATGACAGGGGCCATGGAGCATTGTGATGACAGGGGTCATGGGGCATTGTGATGACACGGTTATGGAATATTGTGATGACCAGAATTCTGTAGCACTGTGATGAAAAGGAAATGGAGCATTGTGATTACAGGGGTCATGGAACATTGTGATGACAATTGTTCTAGAACATTGTGAAGACAGGGATCATGGAGCATAGTGATGAAAGGGGCCATGGAGCATTGTGATGACAGGCGTCATGGGACATTGTGTTGAGAGTGGTCTTGGATCATTGTTAGAAAGGGAACATGGAGCAATTTGATTTCAGGGGCCATGAAAAATTGTGAATACATAGGCCATGGAGTATTCAAATGAATGTGGTTAAGGATCATTGTGATGAAAAATGTCCTGGAATATTGTGATGACACGGTTCATGGAGCATTGCGATGACAAGGGCCATGGCGAAATGTGAAGACAGGTGTCATGGGACATTGTGATGACAGTGGTCATCTAGAATTGTGAAGAAAGATATCATGGAGCACTGGGATGACAGGGGCCATGGAGCATTGTGATGACAGGGGTCAAGGGGCATTGTGATGACATGGCCATGGAACATTATGATGACAAGAATTCTGGAGCATTGTGATAAAAAGGGCATGGACCATTGTGATTAGAGGGGCCAAGGAGCATTCTGATGACAACGGCATGGAGCATTGTGATGACCAGGGTCATCGAGCATTGTGATGACAGTGGTCATGAAGCATTGTGATGAATGTGGTCATGGATCATTGTGATGACAAGTGTCGTGGAGCATTGTGATGACAGGGGTCATAGAGCATTGTGAGGACACGGTTATGGAATATTGTGATGACCAGAATTCTGTAGCACTGTGATGAAAAGGGAATGGAGCATTGTGAGTACAGGGGTCATGAAGCATTGTGATGACAATTGTTCTAGAACATTGTGAAGACAGGGATCATGGAGCATAGTGATGAAAAGGGACATGGAGCATTGTGATGACAGGCGTCATGGGTCAATGTGTTGACAGTTGTCATGGAGCATTGTTAGAAAGGGAATATGGAGCAATTTGATTTCAGGGGCCATGAAAAATTGTGAATACATAGGCCATGGAGTATTCAGATGAATGTGGTCAAGGATTATTGTGACAAAAAGTGTCCTGGAATATGGTTATGACACGGTTCATGGAGCATTGCGATGACAAGGGCCATGGCGAAATGTGAAGACAGGTGTCATGGGGCATTGTGATGACAGTGGTCATCTAGAATTGTGAAGAAAGATATCATGGAGCACTGGGATGACAGGGGCCATGGAGCATTGTGATGACAGGCGTCATGGGTCATTGTGATGACACGGCCATGGAACATTATGATGACAAGAATTCTGGAGCATTGTGATAAAAAGGGCATGGACCATTGTGATTAGAGGGGCCAAGGAGCATTCTGATGACAACGGCATGGAGCATTGTGATGACCAGGGTCATCGAGCATTGTGATGACAGTGGTCATGAAGCATTGTGATGAATGTGGTCATGGATCATTGTGATGACAAGTGTCGTGGAGCATTGTGATGACAGGGGTCATAGAGCATTGTGATGACACGGTTATGGAATATTGTGATGACCAGAATTCTGTAGCACTGTGATGAAAAGGGAATGGAGCATTGTGATTACAGGGGTCATGGAGCATTGTGATGACAATTGTTCTAGAACATTGTGAAGACAGGGATCATGGAGCATAGTGATGAAAGGGGCCATGGAGCATTGTGATGACAGGCGTCATGGGACAATGTGTTGACAGTGGTCATGGAGCATTGTTAGAAAGGGAACATGGAGCAATTTGATTTCAGGGGCCATGAAAAATTGTGAATACATAGGCCATGGAGTATTCACATGAATCTGGTCAAGGATCATTGTGACGAAAAGTGTCCTGGAATATTGTGATGACAAGGTTCATGGAGCATTGCGATGACAAGGGCCATGGCGAAATGTGAAGACAGGTGTCATGGGACATTGTGATGACAGTAGTCATCTAGAATTGTGAAGAAAGATATCATGGAGCACTGGGATGACAGGGGCCATGGAGCATTGTGATGACAGGGGTCATGGGGCATTGTGATGACACGGCCATGGAACATTATGATGACAAGAATTCTGGAGCATTGTGATAAAAAGGGCATGGACCATTGTGATTAGAGTGGCCAAGGAGCATTCTGATGACAACGGCATGGAGCATTGTGATGACCAGTGTCATCGAGCATTGTGATGACAGTGGTCATGAAGCATTGTGATGAATGTGGTCATGGATCATTGTGATGACAAGTGTCGTGGAGCATGGTGATGACAGGGGTCATAGAGCATTGTGATGACACGGTTATGGAATATTGTGATGACCAGAATTCTGTAGCACTGTGATGAAAAGGGAATGGAGCATTGTGATTACAGGGGTCATGGAGCATTGTGATGACAATTGTTCTAGAACATTGTGAAGACAGGGATCATGGAGCATAGTGATGAAAGGGGCCATGGAGCATTGTGATGACAGGCGTCATGGGACAATGTGTTGACAGTGGTCATGGAGCATTGTTAGAAAGGGAACATGGAGCAATTTGATTTCAGGGGCCATGAAAAATTGTGAATACATAGGCCATGGAGTATTCACATGAATCTGGTCAAGGATCATTGTGACGAAAAGTGTCCTGGAATATTGTGATGACAAGGTTCATGGAGCATTGCGATAACAAGGGCCATGGCGAAATGTGAAGACAGGTGTCATGGGACATTGTGATGACAGTAGTCATCTAGAATTGTGAAGAAAGATATCATGGAGCACTGGGATGACAGGGGCCATGGAGCATTGTGATGACAGGGGTCATGGGGCATTGTGATGACACGGCCATGGAACATTATGATGACAAGAATTCTGGAGCATTGTGATAAAAAGGGCATGGACCATTGTGATTAGAGGGGCCAAGGAGCATTCTGATGACAACGGCATGGAGCATTGTGATGACAAGGGTCATCGAGCATTGTGATGACAGTGGTCATGAAGCATTGTGATGAATGTGGTCATGGATCATTGTGATGACAAGTGTCGTGGAGCATTGTGATGACAGGGGTCATAGAGCATTGTGATGACACGGTTATGGAATATTGTGATGACCAGAATTCTGTAGCACTGTGATGAAAAGGGAATGGAGCATTGTGATTACAGGGGTCATGGAGCATTGTGATGACAATTGTTCTAGAACATTGTGATGACAGGGATCATGGAGCATAGTGATGAAAGGGGCCATGGAGCATTGTGATGACAGGCATCATGGGACATTGTGTTGACAGTGGTCATGGAGCATTGTTAGAAAGGGAACATGGAGCAATTTGATTTCAGGGGCCATGAAAAATTGTGAATACATAGGCCATGGAGTATTCAGATGAATGTGGTCAAGGATCATTGTGACGAAAAGTGTTCTGGAATATTGTGATGACACGGTTCATGGAGCATTGCGATGACAAGGGCCATGGCGAAATGTGAAGACAGGTGTCATGGGACATTGTGATGACAGTGGTCATCTAGAATTGTGAAGAAAGATATCATGGAGCACTGGGATGACAGGGGCCATGGAGCATTGTGATGAGAGGGGTCATGGGGCATTGTGATGACATGGCCATGGAACATTATGATGACAAGAATTCTGGAGCATTGTGATAAAAAGGGCATGCACCATTGTGATTAGAGGGGCCAAGGAGCATTCTGATGACAACGGCATGGAGCATTGTGATGACCAGGGTCATCGAGCATTGTGATGACAGTGGTCATGAAGCATTGTGATGAATGTGGTCATGGATCATTGTGATGACAAGTGTCGTGGAGCATTGTGATGACAGGGGTCATAGAGCATTGTGATGACACGGTTATGGAATATTGTGATGACCAGAATTCTGTAGCACTGTGATGAAAAGGGAATGGAGCATTGTGAGTACAGGGGTCATGAAGCATTGTGATGACAATTGTTCTAGAACATTGTGAAGACAGGAATCATGGAGCATAGTGATGAAAAGGGACATGGAGCATTGTGATGACAGGTGTCATGGGACAATGTGTTGACAGTGGTCATGGAGCATTGTTAGAAAGGGAACATGGAGCAATTTGATTTCAGGGGCCATGAAAAATTGTGAATACATAGGCCATGGAGTATTCACATGAATCTGGTCAAGGATCATTGTGACGAAAATTGTCCTGGAATATTGTGATGACAAGGTTCATGGAGCATTGCGATGACAAGGGCCATGGCGAAATGTGAAGACAGGTGTCATGGGACATTGTGATGACAGTGGTCATCTAGAATTGTGAAGAAAGATTTCATGGAGCACTGGGATGACAGGGGCCATGGAGCATTGTGATGACAGGGGTCATGGGGCATTGTGATGTCACGGCCATGGAACATTATGATGACAAGAATTCTGGAGCATTGTGATAAATAGGGCATGGACCATTGTGATTAGAGGGGCCAAGGAGCATTCTGATGACAACGGCATGGAGCATTGTGATGACAAGTGTCATCGAGCATTGTGATGACAGTGGTCATGAAGCATTGTGATGAATGTGGTCATGGATCATTGTGATGACAAGTGTCGTGGAGCATTGTGATGACAGGGGTCATAGAGCATTGTGATGACACGGTTATGGAATATTGTGATGACCAGAATTCTGTAGCACTGTGATGAAAAGGGAATGGAGCATTGTGATTACAGGGGTCATGGAGCATTGTGATGTCAATTGTTCTAGAACATTGTGATGACAGGGATCATGGAGCATAGTGATGAAAGGGGCCATGGAGCATTGTGATGACAGGCATCATGGGACATTGTGTTGACAGTGGTCATGGAGCATTGTTAGAAAGGGAACATGGAGCAATTTGATTTCAGGGGCCATGAAAAATTGTGAATACATAGGCCATGGAGTATTCAGATGAATGTGGTCAAGGATCATTGTGACCAAAAGTGTTCTGGAATATTGTGATGACACGGTTCATGGAGCATTGCGATGACAAGGGACATGGCGAAATGTGAAGACAGGTGTCATGGGGCATTGTGATGACAGTGGTCATCTAGAATTGTGAAAAAAGATATCATGGAGCACTGGGATGACAGGGGCCATGGAGCATTGTGATGACAGGGGTCACGGGGCATTGTGATGACACGGGCATGGAACATTATGATGACAAGAATTCTGGAGCATTGTGATAAAAAGGGCATGGACCATTTTGATTAGAGGGGCCAAGGAGCATTCTGATGACAACAGCATGGAGCATTGTGATGACAAGTGTCATCGAGCATTGTGATGAAAGTGGTCATGAAGCATTGTGATGAATGTGGTCATGGATCATTGTGATGACAAGTGTCGTGGAGCATTGTGAGACAGGGCTCATAGAGCATTGTGATGACACGGTTATGGAATATTGTTATGACCAGAATTCTGTAGCACTGTGATGAAAAAGGAATGGAGCATTGTGATTACAGGGATCATGGAGCATTGTGATGACAATTGTTCTAGAACATTGAGAAGACAGGGATCATGGAGCATAGTGATGAAAGGGGCCATGGAGCATTGTGATGACAGGCGTCATGGGACAATATGTTGACAGTGGTCATGGAGCATTGTTAGAAAGGGAACATGGAGCAATTTGATTTCAGGGGCCATGAAAAATTGTGAATACATAGGCCATGGAGTATTCAGATGAATGTGGTCAAGGATCATTGTGACGAAAACTGTCCTGGAATATTGTGATAACACGGTTCATGGAGCATTGCGATGACAAGGGCCATGGCGAAATGTGAAGACAAGTGTCATGGTGCATTGTGATGACAGTGGTCATCTAGAATTTTGAAGAAAGATATCATGGAGCACTGGGATGACAGGGGCCATGGAGCATTGTGATGACAGGGGTGATGGGGCATTGTGATGACACGGCCATGGAACATTATGATGACAAGAATTCTGGAGCATTGTGATAAAAAGGTCATGGACCACTGTGATTAGAGGGGCCAAGGAGCATTCTGATGACAACGGCATGGAGCATTGTGATGACAAGGGTCATCGAGCATTGTGATGACAAGGGTCATCGAGCATTGTGATGACAAGGGTCATCGAGCATTGTGATGACTGTGGTCATGAAGCATTGTGATGAATGTGGTCATGGATCATTGTGATGACAAGTGTCGTGGAGTATTGTGATGACAGGGCTCATAGAGCATTGTGATGACACGGTTATGGAATATTGTGATGATCAGAATTCTGTAGCACTGTGATGAAAAGGGAATGGAGCATTGTGATTACAGGGGTCATGGAGCATTTTGATGACAATAGTTTAGAACATTGTGAAGACAGGGATCATGGAGCATAGTGATGAAAGGGGCCATGGAGCATTGTGATGACAGGCGTCATGGGACAATGTGTTGACATTGGTCATGGAGCATTTTTAGAAAGGGAACATGGAGCAATTTGATTTCAGGGGCCATGAAAAATTGTGAATACATAGGCTATGGAGTATTCAGATGAATGTGGTCAAGGATCATTGTGACGAAAATTGTCCTGGAATATTGTGATGACACGGTTCATGGAGCATTGCGATGACAAGGGCCATGGCGAAATGTGAAGACAGGTGTCATGGGAAATTGTGATGACAGTGGTCATCTAGAATTGTGAAGAAAGATATCATGGAGCACTGGGATGACAGGGGCCATGGAGCATTGTGATGACAGGGGTCATGGGGCATTGTGATGACACAGCCATGGAACATTATGATGACAAGTATTATGGAGCATTGTGATAAAAATGTCATGGACCATTGTGATTAGAAGGGCCAAGGAGCATTCTGATGGCAACGGCATGGAGCATTGTGATGACAATTGTCATCGAGCATTGTGATGACAGTGGTCATGAAGCATTGTGATGAATGTGGTCATGGATCATTGTGATGACAAGTGTCGTGGAGCCTTGTGATGACAGGGGTCATAGAGCATTGTGATGACACGGTTATGGAATATTGTGATGACCAGAATTCTGTACCACTGTGATGAAAGGGAATGGAGCATTGTGATTACAGGGGTCATGGAGCATTGTGATGACAATTGTTCTAGAACATTGTGAAGACAGGGATCATGGAGAATAGTGATGAAAGGGGCCATGGAGCATTGTGATGACAGGCGTCATGGGACAATATTTTGACAGTGGTCATGGAGCATTGTTAGAAAGGGAACATGGAGCAATTTGATTTCAGGGGCCATGAAAAATTGTGAATACATAGGCCATGGAGTATTCAGATGAATGTGGTCAAGGATCATTGTGATGAAAAGTGTCCTGGAATATTGTGATGAAACGGATTATGGAGTATTGCGATGATAAGGGCCATGGCGAAATGTGAAGACAGGTGTCATGGGACATTGTGATGACAGTGGTCATCTAGAATTGTGAAGAAAGATTTCATGGAGCACTGGGATGACAGGGGCCATGGAGCATTGTGATGACAGGGGTCATGGGGCATTGTGATGTCACGGCCATGGAACATTATGATGACAAGAATTCTGGAGCATTGTGATAAAAAGGGCATGGACCATTTTGATTAGAGGGGCCAAGGAGCATTCTGATGACAACGGTATGGAGCATTGTGATGACAAGTGTCATCGAGCATTGTGATGACAGTGGTCATGAAGCATTGTGATGAATGTGGTCATGGATCATTGTGATGACATGTGTCGTGGAGCATTGTGAGACAGGGCTCATAGAGCATTGTGATGACACGGTTATGGAATATTGTGATGACCAGAATTCTGTAGCACTGTGATGAAAAGGGAATGGAGCATTGTGATTACAGGGGTCATGGAGCATTTTGATGACAATAGTTTAGATCATTGTGAAGACAGGGATCATGCAGCATAGTGATGAAAGGGGCCATGGAGCATTGTGATGACAGGCGTCATGGGACAATGTGTTGACAGTGGTCATAGAGCATTGTTAGAAAGGGAACATGGAGCAATTTGATTTCAGGGGCCATGAAAAATTGTGAATACATAGGCTAAGGAGTATTCAGATGAACGTGGTCAAGGATCATTGTGACGAAAAGTGTACTGGAATGTTGTGATGACACGGTTCATGGAGCATTGTGATGACAAGGGCCATGGAGAAATGTGAAGACAGGTGTCATGGGGCATTGTGATGACAGTGGTCATCTAGAATTTGGAAGAAAGATATCATGGAGCACTGGGATGACAGGGGCCATGGAGCATTGTGATGACAGGGATGATGGGGCATTGTGATGACACGGCCATGGAACATTATGATGACAAGAATTCTGGAGCATTGTGATAAAAATGTCATGGACCATTGTGATTAGAGGTGCCAAGGAGCATTCTGATGACAACGGCATGGAGCCTTGTGATGACAAGTTTCATCGAGCATTGTGATGACAGTGGTCATGAAGCATTGTGATGAATGTGGTCATGGATCATTGTGATGACAAGTTTCGTGGAGCATTGTGATGACAGTGGTCATGAAGCATTCTGATGAATGTGGTCATGGATCATTGTGATGACAAGTGTCGTGGAGCATTGTGATGAGAGGGGTCATAGAGCATTGTGATGACACGGTTATGGAATATTGTGATGACCAGAATTCTGTAGCACTGTGATGAAAAGGGAATGGAGCATTGTGATTACAGGGGTCATGGAGCATTGTGATGAAAATTGTTTAGAACATTGTGAAGACAGGGATCATGGAGCATAGTGATGAAAGGGGCCTTGGAGCATTGTGATGAAAATTGTTCTAGAGCATTGTGATGACAGGGATCATGGAGCATAGTGATGAAAGGGGCCATGGAGCATTGTGATGACATGGCTATGGAATATTGTGAAGACCAGAAATCTGTAGCACAGTGATGAAAATGGAATGGAGCATTGTGATTACCGGGGTCATGGAGCATTGTGATGACAATTTTTCTAGAACATTGTGAAGACAGGGATCATGGAGCATAGTGATGAAAGGGGCCATGGAGCATTGTGATGACAGGCGTCATGGGACAATGTGTTGACAGTGGTCATGGAGCATTGTTAGAAAGGGAACATGGAGCAATTTGATTTCAGGGGCCATGAAAAATTGTGAATACATAGGCCATGGAGTATTCAGATGAATGTGGTCAAGGATCATTGTGACAAAAAGTGTCCTGGAATATTGTGATGACACGGTTCATGGAGCATTGCGATGACAAGGGCCATGGCGAAATGTGAAGACAGGTGCCATGGGGCATTGTGATGACAGTGGTCATCAAGAATTGTGAAGAAAGATATCATGGAGCCCTGTGATGGCAGGGGCCATGGAGCATTGTGATGACAGGGGTCATGGGGCATTGTGATGACATGACCATGGAACATTATGATGACAAGAATTCTGGAGCATTGTGATAAAAAGGGCATGGATCATTGTGATTAGAGGGGTCAAGGAGCATTCTGATGACAACAGCATGGAGCATTGTGATGACCAGGGTCATCGAGCATTGTGATGACAGTGGTCATGAAGCATTGTGATGAATGTGGTAATGGATCATTGTTATTACAAGTGTCGTGGAGCATTGTGATGACAGGGGTCATAGAGCATTGTGATGACACGGTTATGGAGTATTGAGATGACCAGAATTCTGTAGCACTGTGATGAAAAGGGAATGGAGCATTGTGATTACAGGGGTCATGGAGCATTGTGATGACAATTGTTGTAGAACATTGTGAAGACAGGGATCATGGAGCATAGTGATAAAAGGGGCCATGGAGCATTGTGATGACAGGTGTCATGGAACAATGTATTGACAATGGTCATGGAGCATTGTTAGAAAGGGAACATGAAGCAATTTGATTTCAGGGGCCATGAAAAATTGTGAATACATAGGCCATGGAGTATTCAGATGAATGTGGTCAAGGATCATTGTGACGACAAGTGTCCTGGAATATTGTGATGACACGTTTTATGGAGCATTGCGATGAGAAGAGCCATGCCGAAATGTGAAGACAGGTGTCATGGGGCATTGTGATGACAGTGGTCATCTAGAATTGTGAAGAAAGATATCATGGAGCCCTGGGATGACAGGGGCCATGGAGCATTGTGATGACAGGCGTCATGGGGCATTGTGATGACACGGCCATGGAACATTATGATGACAAGAATTCTGGAGCATTGTGATAAAAAGGGCATGGACCATTGTGATTAGAGGGGCCAAGGAGCATTCTGATGACAACGGCATGGAGCATTGTGATGACCAGTGTCATCGAGCATTGTGATGACAGAGGTCATGAAGCATTGTGATGAATGTGGTCATGGATCATTGTGATGACAAGTGTCGTGGAGCATTGTGATGACAGGGGTCATAGAGCATTGTGATGACACGGTTATGGAGTATTGTAATGACCAGAATTCTGTAGCACTGTGATGTAAAGGGAATGGAGCATTGTGATTACAGGGGTCATGGAGCATTGTGATGACAATTGTTCTAGAACATTGTGAAGACAGGGATCATGGAGCATAGTGATGAAAGGGGCCATGGAGCATTGTGATGACAGGCGTCATGGGACAATGTGTTGACATTGGTCATGGAGCATTGTTAGAAAGGGAACATGGAGCGATTTGATTTCAGGGGCCATGAAAAATTGTGAATACATAGGCCATGGGGTATTCAGATGAATGTGGTCAAGGATCATTGTGACGAAAAGTGTCCTGGAATATTGTGATGACACGGTTCATGGAGTATTGCGATGACAAGGGCCATGGAGAAATGTGAAGACAGGTGTCATGGGGCATTGTAATGACAGTGGTCATCTAGAATTGTGAAGAAAGATATCATGGAGCACTGGGATGACAGGGGCCATGGAGTATTGTGATGACAGGGGTCATGGGGCATTGTGATGACACGGCCATGGAACATTATGATGACAAGAATTCTGGAGCATTGTGATAAAAAGGGCAAGGACCATTGTGATTAGAGGGGCCAAGGAGCATTCTGATGACAACGGCATGGAGCATTGTGATGACAAAGGTCTTCAAGCATTGTGATGACATTGGTCATGAAGCATTGTGATGAATGGGGTCATGGATCATTGTGATGACAAGTGTCGTGGAGCATTGTGATGACAGGAGTCATAGAGCATTGTGATGACACGGTTATGGAATATTGTGATGACCAGAATTCTGTAGCACTGTGATGAAAAGGGAATGGAGCATTGTGATTACAGGGGTCATGGAGCATTGTGATGACAATTGTTCTAGAATATTGTGATGACAGGGATCATGGAGCATAGTGATTAAAGGGGCCATGGAGCATTGTGATGACAGGCGTCATGGGATATTGTGTTGACAGTGGTCATGGAGAATTGTTAGAAAGGGAACATGGAGCAATTTGATTTCAGAGGCCATGAAAAATTGTGAATACATAGGCCATGGAGTAGTCAGATGAATATGGTCAAGGATCATTGTGACGAAAAGTGTCCTGGAATATTGTGATGACACGGTTCATGGAGCATTGTGATGACAAGGGCCATGGCGAAATGTGAAGACAAGTGTCATGGGTCATTGTGAAGACAGTGGTCATCTAGAATTGTGAAGAAAGATATCATGGAGCACTGGGATGACAGGGGCCATGGAGCATTGTGATGACAGTGGTCATGGGGCATTGTGATGACACGGCCATGGAACATTATGATGAAAAGAATTCTGGAGCATTGTGATAAAAAGGGCATGGACCATTGTGATTAGAGGGGCCAAGGTGCATTCTGATGACAACGGCATGGAGCATTGTGATGACAAGGGTCATTGAGCATTGTGATGACAGTGGTCATAAAGCATTGTGATGAATGTGGTCATGGATCATTGTGATGACAAGTGTCGTGGAGCATTGTGATGACAGGGGTCATAGAGCATTGTGATGACATGGTTATGGAATATTGTGAAGACCAGAAATCTGTAGCACAGTGATGAAAATGGAATGGAGCATTGTGATTACCGGGATCATGGAGCATTGTGATGACAATTGTTCTAGAACATTGTGAAGACAGGGATCATGGAGCATAGTGATGAAAGGGGCCATGGAGCATTGTGATGACAGGCGTCATGGGAAAATGTGTTGACAGTGGTCATGGAGCATTGTTAGAAAGGGAACATGGAGCAATTTGATTTCAGGGGCCATGAAAAATTGTGAATACATAGGCCATGGAGTATTCAGATGAATGTGGTCAAGGATCATTGTGACGAAAAGTGTCCTGGAATATTGTGATGACATGGTTCATGGAGCATTGCGATGACAAGGGCCATGGCGAAATGTGAAGACAGGTGTCATGGGGCTTTGTGATGACAGTGGTCATCTAGAATTGTGAAGAAAGATATCATTGAGCACTGGGATGACAGGGGCCATGGAGCATTGTGATGACAGGGGTCATGGGGCATTGTGATGACACGGCCATGGAACATTATGATGACAAGAATTCTGGAGCATTGTGATAAAAAGGGCATGGACCATTGTGATTAGAGGGGCCAAGGAGCATTCTGATGACAACGGCATGGAGCATTGTGATGACAAGGGTCATCGAGCATTGTGATGACAGTGGTCATGAAGCATTGTGATGAATGTGGTCATGGATCATTGTGATGACAAGTGTCGTGGAGCCTTGTGATGACAGGGCTCATAGAGCATTGTGATGACACGGTTATGGAATATTGTGATGACCAGAATTCTGTAGCACTGTGATGAAAGGGAATGGAGCATTGTGATTACAGGGGTCATGGAGCATTGTGATGACAATTGTTCTAGAACATTGTGAAGACAGGGATCATGGAGCATAGTGATGAATGGGGCCATTGAGCATTGTGATGACAGGCGTCATGGGACAATATTTTGACAGTTGTCATGGAGCATTGTTAGAAAGGAACATGGAGCAATTTGATTTCAGGGGCCATGAAAAATTGTGAATACATAGGCTATGGAGTATTCAGATGAATGTGGTCAAGGATCATTGTGACGAAAATTGTCCTGGAATATTGTGATGACACGGTTCATGGAGCATTGCGATGACAAGGGCCATGGCGAAATGTGAAGACAGGTGTCATGGGGAATTGTGATGACAGTGGTCATCTAGAATTGTGAAGAAAGATATCATGGAGCACTGGGATGACAGGGGCCATGGAGCATTGTGATGACAGGGGTCATGGGGCATTGTGATGACACAGCCATGGAACATTATGATGACAAGAATTCTGGAGCATTGTGATAAAAAGGTCATGGACCATTGTGATTAGAAGGGCCAAGGAGCATTCTGATGGCAACGGCATGGAGCATTGTGATGACAAGTGTCATCGAGCATTGTGATGACAGTGGTCATGAAGCATTGTGATGAATGTGGTCATGGATCATTGTGATGACAAGTGTCGTGGAGCCTTGTGATGACAGGGGTCATAGAGCATTGTGATGACACGGTTATGGAATATTGTGATGACCAGAATTCTCTACCACTGTGATGAAAGGGAATGGAGCATTGTGATTACAGGGGTCATGGAGCATTGTGATGACAATTGTTCTAGAACATTGTGAAGACAGGGATCATGGAGAATAGTGATGAAAGGGGCCATGGAGCATTGTGATGACAGGCGTCATGGGACAATATTTTGACAGTGGTCATGGAGCATTGTTAGAAAGTGAACATGGAGCCATTTGATTTCAGGGGCCATGAAAAATTGTGAATACATAGGCCATGGAGTATTCAGATGAATGTGGTCAAGGATCATTGTGATGAAAAGTGTCCTGGAATATTGTGATGACACGGATTATGGAGTATTGCGATGATAAGGGCCATGGCGAAATGTGAAGACAGGTGTCATGGGGCATTGTGATGACAGTGGTCATCTAGAATTGTGAAGAAAGATATCATGGAGCACTGGGTTGACAGGGGCCATGGAGCATTGTGATGACAGGGGTCATGGGGCATTGTGATGACACGGCCATGGAACATTATGATGACAAGAATTCTGGAGCATTGTGATAAAAAGGGCATGGACCATTGTGATTAGAGGGGCCAAGGAGCATCCTGATGACAACGTCATGGAGCATTGTGATGACAAGGGTCATCGAGCATTGTGATGACTGTGGTCATGAAGCATTGTGATGAATGTGGTCATGGATCATTGTGATGACAAGTGTCGTGGAGTATTGTGATGACAGGGCTCATAGAGCATTGTGATGACACGGTTATGGAATATTGTGATGACCAGAATTCTGTAGCACTGTGATGAAAAGGGAATGGAGCATTGTGATTACAGGGTTCATGGAGCATTTTGATGACAATAGTTTAGAACATTGTGAAGACAGGGATCATGGAGCATAGTGATGAAAGGGGCCATGGAGCATTGTAATAACAGGCGTCATGGGACAATATTTTGACAGTTGTCATGGAGCATTGTTAGAAAGGGAACATGGAGCAATTTGATTTCAGGGGTCATGAAAAATTGTGAATACATAGGCTATGGAGTATTCAGATGAATGTGGTCAAGGATCATTGTGACGAAAATTGTCCTGGAATATTGTGATGACACGGTTCATGGAGCATTGCGATGACAAGGGCCATGGCGAAATGTGAAGACAGGTGTCATGGGGCATTGTGATGACAGTGGTCATCTAGAATTGTGAAGAAAGATATCATGGAGCACTGGGATGACAGGGGCCATGGAGCATTGTGATGACAGGGGTCATGGGGCATTGTGATGACACGGCCATGGAACATTATGATGACAAGAATTCTGGAGCATTGTGATAAAAAGGGCATGGACCATTTTGATTAGAGGGGCCAAGGAGCATTCTGATGACAACGGTATGGAGCATTGTGATGACAAGTGTCATCGAGCATTGTGATGACAGTGGTCATGAAGCATTGTGATGAATGTGGTCATAGATCATTGTGATGACAAGTGTCGTGGAGCATTGTGAGACAGGGCTCATAGAGCATTGTGATGACACGGTTATGGAATATTGTGATGACCAGAATTCTGTAGCATTGTGATGAAAAGGGAATGGAGCATTGTGATTACAGGGGTCATGGAGCATTTTGATGACAATAGTTTAGATCATTGTGAAGACAGGGATCATGCAGTATAGTGATGAAAGGGGCCATGGAGCATTGTGATGACAGGCGTCATGGGACAATGTGTTGACAGTGGTCATAGAGCATTGTTAGAAAGGGAATATGGAGCAATTTGATTTCAGGGGCCATGAAAAATTGTGAATACATAGGCTAAGGAGTATTCAGATGAATGTGGTCAAGGATCATTGTGACGAAAAGTGTACTGGAATATTGTGATGACACGGTTCATGGATCATTGTGATGACAAGGGCCATGGAGAAATGTGAAGACAGGTGTCATGGGGCATTGTGATGACAGTGGTCATCTAGAATTGTGAAGAAAGATATCATGGAGCACTGGGATGACAGGGGCCATGGAGCATTGTGATGACAGGGATGATGGGGCATTGTGATGACACGGCCATGGAACATTATGATGACAAGAATTCTGGAGCATTGTGATAAAAATGTCATGGACCATTGTGATTAGAGGGGCCAAGGAGCATTCTGATGACAACGGCATGGAGCATTGTGATGACAAAGGTCTTCAAGCATTGTGATGACATTGGTCATGAAGCATTGTGATGAATGGGGTCATGGATCATTGTGATGACAAGTGTCGTGGAGCATTGTGATGACAGGAGTCATAGAGCATTGTGATGACACGGTTATGGAATATTGTGATGACCAGAATTCTGTAGCACTGTGATGAAAAGGGAATGGAGCATTGTGATTACAGGGGTCATGGAGCATTGTGATGACAATTGTTCTAGAATATTGTGATGACAGGGATCATAGAGCATAGTGATTAAAGGGGCCATGGAGCATTGTGATGACAGGCGTCATGGGATATTGTGTTGACAGTGGTCATGGAGAATTGTTAGAAAGGGAACATGGAGCAATTTGATTTCAGAGGCCATGAAAAATTGTGAATACATAGGCCATGGAGTAGTCAGATGAATATGGTCAAGGATCATTGTGACGAAAAGTGTCCTGGAATATTGTGATGACACGGTTCATGGAGCATTGTGAAGACAAGGGTCATGGCGAAATATGAAGACAGGTGTCATGGGTCATTGTGAAGACAGTGGTCATCTAGAATTGTGAAGAAAGATATCATGGAGCACTGGGATGACAGGGGCCATGGAGCATTGTGATGACAGTGGTCATGGGGCATTGTGATGACACGGCCATGGAACATTATGATGAAAAGAATTCTGGAGCATTGTGATAAAAAGGGCATGGACCATTGTGATTAGAGGGGCCAAGGTGCATTCTGATGACAACGGCATGGAGCATTGTGATGACAAGGGTCATTGAGCATTGTGATGACAGTGGTCATAAAGCATTGTGATGAATGTGGTCATGGATCATTGTGATGACAAGTGTCGTGGAGCATTGTGATGACAGGGGTCATAGAGCATTGTGATGACACGGTTATGGAATATTGTGAAGACCAGAAATCTGTAGCACAGTGATGAAAATGGAATGGAGCATTGTGATTACCGGGATCATGGAGCATTGTGATGACAATTGTTCTAGAACATTGTGAAGACAGGGATCATGGAGCATAGTGATGAAAGGGGCCATGGAGCATTGTGATGACAGGCGTCATGGGACAATGTGTTGACAGTGGTCATGGAGCATTGTTAGAAAGGGAACATGGAGCAATTTGATTTCAGGGGCCATGAAAAATTGTGAATACATAGGCCATGGAGTATTCAGATGAATGTGGTCAAGGATCATTGTGACGAAAAGTGTCCTGGAATATTGTGATGACATGGTTCATGGAGCATTGCGATGACAAGGGCCATGGCGAAATGTGAAGACAGGTGTCATGGGGCTTTGTGATGACAGTGGTCATCTAGAATTGTGAAGAAAGATATCATGGAGCACTGGGATGACAGGGGCCATGGAGCATTGTGATGACAGGGGTCATGGGGCATTGTGATGACACGGCCATGGAACATTATGATGACAAGAATTCTGGAGCATTGTGATAAAAAGGGCATGGACCATTGTGATTAGAGGGGCCAAGGAGCATTCTGATGACAACGGCATGGAGCATTGTGATGACAAGGGTCATCGAGCATTGTGATGACAGTGGTCATGAAGCATTGTGATGAATGTGGTCATGGATCATTGTGATGACAAGTGTCGTGGAGCCTTGTGATGACAGGGCTCATAGAGCATTGTGATGACACGGTTATGGAATATTGTGATGACCAGAATTCTGTAGCACTGTGATGAAAGGGAATGGAGCATTGTGATTACAGGGGTCATGGAGCATTGTGATGACAATTGTTCTAGAACATTGTGAAGACAGGGATCATGGAGCATAGTGATGAAAGGGGCCATTGAGCATTGTGATGACAGGCGTCATGGGACAATATTTTGACAGTTGTCATGGAGCATTGTTAGAAAGGGAACATGGAGCAATTTGATTTCAGGGGCCATGAAAAATTGTGAATACATAGGCTATGGAGTATTCAGATGAATGTGGTCAAGGATCATTGTGACGAAAATTGTCCTGGAATATTGTGATGACACGGTTCATGGAGCATTGCGATGACAAGGGCCATGGCGAAATGTGAAGACAGGTGTCATGGGGAATTGTGATGACAGTGGTCATCTAGAATTGTGAAGAAAGATATCATGGAGCACTGGGATGACAGGGGCCATGGAGCATTGTGATGACAGGGGTCATGGGGCATTGTGATGACACAGCCATGGAACATTATGATGACAAGAATTCTGGAGCATTGTGATAAAAAGGTCATGGACCATTGTGATTAGAAGGGCCAAGGAGCATTCTGATGGCAACGGCATGGAGCATTGTGATGACAAGTGTCATCGAGCATTGTGATGACAGTGGTCATGAAGCATTGTGATGAATGTGGTCATGGATCATTGTGATGACAAGTGTCGTGGAGCCTTGTGATGACAGGGGTCATAGAGCATTGTGATGACACGGTTATGGAATATTGTGATGACCAGAATTCTCTACCACTGTGATGAAAGGGAATGGAGCATTGTGATTACAGGGGTCATGGAGCATTGTGATGACAATTGTTCTAGAACATTGTGAAGACAGGGATCATGGAGAATAGTGATGAAAGGGGCCATGGAGCATTGTGATGACAGGCGTCATGGGACAATATTTTGACAGTGGTCATGGAGCATTGTTAGAAAGTGAACATGGAGCCATTTGATTTCAGGGGCCATGAAAAATTGTGAATACATAGGCCATGGAGTATTCAGATGAATGTGGTCAAGGATCATTGTGATGAAAAGTGTCCTGGAATATTGTGATGACACGGATTATGGAGTATTGCGATGATAAGGGCCATGGCGAAATGTGAAGACAGGTGTCATGGGGCATTGTGATGACAGTGGTCATCTAGAATTGTGAAGAAAGATATCATGGAGCACTGGGTTGACAGGGGCCATGGAGCATTGTGATGACAGGGGTCATGGGGCATTGTGATGACACGGCCATGGAACATTATGATGACAAGAATTCTGGAGCATTGTGATAAAAAGGGCATGGACCATTGTGATTAGAGGGGCCAAGGAGCATCCTGATGACAACGTCATGGAGCATTGTGATGACAAGGGTCATCGAGCATTGTGATGACTGTGGTCATGAAGCATTGTGATGAATGTGGTCATGGATCATTGTGATGACAAGTGTCGTGGAGTATTGTGATGACAGGGCTCATAGAGCATTGTGATGACACGGTTATGGAATATTGTGATGACCAGAATTCTGTAGCACTGTGATGAAAAGGGAATGGAGCATTGTGATTACAGGGTTCATGGAGCATTTTGATGACAATAGTTTAGAACATTGTGAAGACAGGGATCATGGAGCATAGTGATGAAAGGGGCCATGGAGCATTGTAATAACAGGCGTCATGGGACAATATTTTGACAGTTGTCATGGAGCATTGTTAGAAAGGGAACATGGAGCAATTTGATTTCAGGGGTCATGAAAAATTGTGAATACATAGGCTATGGAGTATTCAGATGAATGTGGTCAAGGATCATTGTGACGAAAATTGTCCTGGAATATTGTGATGACACGGTTCATGGAGCATTGCGATGACAAGGGCCATGGCGAAATGTGAAGACAGGTGTCATGGGGCATTGTGATGACAGTGGTCATCTAGAATTGTGAAGAAAGATATCATGGAGCACTGGGATGACAGGGGCCATTGAGCATTGTGATGACAGGGGTCATGGGGCATTGTGATGACACGGCCATGGAACATTATGATGACAAGAATTCTGGAGCATTGTGATAAAAAGGGCATGGACCATTGTGATTAGAGGGGCCAAGGAGCATCCTGATGACAACGTCATGGAGCATTGTGATGACAAGGGTCATCGAGCATTGTGATGACTGTGGTCATGAAGCATTGTGATGAATGTTGTCATGGATCATTGTGATGACAAGTGTCGTGGAGTATTGTGATGACAGGGCTCATAGAGCATTGTGATGACACGGTTATGGAATATTGTGATGACCAGAATTCTGTAGCACTGTGATGAAAAGGGAATGGAGCATTGTGATTACAGGGTTCATGGAGCATTTTGATGACAATAGTTTAGAACATTGTGAAGACAGGGATCATGGAGCATAGTGATGAAAGGGGCCATGGAGCATTGTAATAACAGGCGTCATGGGACAATATTTTGACAGTTGTCATGGAGCATTGTTAGAAAGGGAACATGGAGCAATTTGATTTCAGGGGTCATGAAAAATTGTGAATACATAGGCTATGGAGTATTCAGATGAATGTGGTCAAGGATCATTGTGACGAAAATTGTCCTGGAATATTGTGATGACACGGTTCATGGAGCATTGCGATGACAAGGGCCATGGCGAAATGTGAAGACAGGTGTCATGGGGCATTGTGATGACAGTGGTCATCTAGAATTGTGAAGAAAGATATCATGGAGCACTGGGATGACAGGGGCCATGGAGCATTGTGATGACAGGGGTCATGGGGCATTGTGATGACACGGCCATGGAACATTATGATGACAAGAATTCTGGAGCATTGTGATAAAAAGGGCATGGACCATTTTGATTAGAGGGGCCAAGGAGCATTCTGATGACAACGGTATGGAGCATTGTGATGACAAGTGTCATCGAGCATTGTGATGACAGTGGTCATGAAGCATTGTGATGAATGTGGTCATAGATCATTGTGATGACAAGTGTCGTGGAGCATTGTGAGACAGGGCTCATAGAGCATTGTGATGACACGGTTATGGAATATTGTGATGACCAGAATTCTGTAGCATTGTGATGAAAAGGGAATGGAGCATTGTGATTACAGGGGTCATGGAGCATTTTGATGACAATAGTTTAGATCATTGTGAAGACAGGGATCATGCAGCATAGTGATGAAAGGGGCCATGGAGCATTGTGATGACAGGCGTCATGGGACAATGTGTTGACAGTGGTCATAGAGCATTGTTAGAAAGGGAACATGGAGCAATTTGATTTCAGGGGCCATGAAAAATTGTGAATACATAGGCTAAGGAGTATTCAGATGAATGTGGTCAAGGATCATTGTGACGAAAAGTGTACTGGAATATTGTGATGACACGGTTCATGGATCATTGTGATGACAAGGGCCATGGAGAAATGTGAGGACAGGTGTCATGGGGCATTGTGATGACAGTGGTCATCTAGAATTGTGAAGAAAGATATCATGGAGCACTGGGATGACAGGGGCCATGGAGCATTGTGATGACAGGGATGATGGGGCATTGTGATGACACGGCCATGGAACATTATGATGACAAGAATTCTGGAGCATTGTGATAAAAATGTCATGGACCATTGTGATTAGAGGGGCCAAGGAGCATTCTGATGACAACGGCATGGAGCATTGTGATGACAAAGGTCTTCAAGCATTGTGATGACATTGGTCATGAAGCATTGTGATGAATGGGGTCATGGATCATTGTGATGACAAGTGTCGTGGAGCATTGTGATGACAGGAGTCATAGAGCATTGTGATGACACGGTTATGGAATATTGTGATGACCAGAATTCTGTAGCACTGTGATGAAAAGGGAATGGAGCATTGTGATTACAGGGGTCATGGAGCATTGTGATGACAATTGTTCTAGAATATTGTGATGACAGGGATCATAGAGCATAGTGATTAAAGGGGCCATGGAGCATTGTGATGACAGGCGTCATGGGATATTGTGTTGACAGTGGTCATGGAGAATTGTTAGAAAGGGAACATGGAGCAATTTGATTTCAGAGGCCATGAAAAATTGTGAATACATAGGCCATGGAGTAGTCAGATGAATATGGTCAAGGATCATTGTGACGAAAAGTGTCCTGGAATATTGTGATGACACGGTTCATGGAGCATTGTGAAGACAAGGGCCATGGCGAAATGTGAAGACAGGTGTCATGGGTCATTGTGAAGACAGTGGTCATCTAGAATTGTGAAGAAAGATATCATGGAGCACTGGGATGACAGGGGCCATGGAGCATTGTGATGACAGTGGTCATGGGGCATTGTGATGACACGGCCATGGAACATTATGATGACAAGAATTCTGGAGCATTGTGATAAAAAGGGCATGGACCATTGTGATTAGAGGGGCCAAGGTGCATTCTGATGACAACGGCATGGAGCATTGTGATGACAAGGGTCATTGAGCATTGTGATGACAGTGGTCATAAAGCATTGTGATGAATGTGGTCATGGATCATTGTGATGACAAGTGTCGTGGAGCATTGTGATGACAGGGGTCATAGAGCATTGTGAAGACACGGTTATGGAATATTGTGAAGACCAGAAATCTGTAGCACAGTGATGAAAATGGAATGGAGCATTGTGATTACCGGTATCATGGAGCATTGTGATGACAATTGTTCTAGAACATTGTGAAGACAGGGATCATGGAGCATAGTGATGAAAGGGGCCATGGAGCATTGTGATGACAGGCGTCATGGGACAATGTGTTGACAGTGGTCATGGAGCATTGTTAGAAAAGGAACATGGAGCAATTTGATTTCAGGGGCCATGAAAAATTGTGAATACATAGGCCATGGAGTATTCAGATGAATGTGGTCAAGGATCATTGTGACGAAAAGTGTCCTGGAATATTGTGATGACATGGTTCATGGAGCATTGCGATGACAAGGGCCATGGCGAAATGTGAAGACAGGTGTCATGGGGCTTTGTGATGACAGTGGTCATCTAGAATTGTGAAGAAAGATATCATGGAGCACTGGGATGACAGGGGCCATGGAGCATTGTGATGACAGGGGTCATGGGGCATTGTGATGACACGGCCATGGAACATTATGATGACAAGAATTCTGGAGCATTGTGATAAAAAGGGCATGGACCATTGTGATTAGAGGGGCCAAGGAGCATACTGATGACAACGGCATGGAGCATTGTGATGACAAGGGTCATCGAGCATTGTGATGACAGTGGTCATGAAGCATTGTGATGAATGTGGTCATGGATCATTGTGATGACAAGTGTCGTGGAGCCTTGTGATGACAGGGCTCATAGAGCATTGTGATGACACGGTTATGGAATATTGTGATGACCAGAATTCTGTAGCACTGTGATGAAAGGGAATGGAGCATTGTGATTACAGGGGTCATGGAGCATTGTGATGACAATTGTTCTAGAACATTGTGAAGACAGGGATCATGGAGCATAGTGATGAAAGGGGCCATTGAGCATTGTGATGACAGGCGTCATGGGACAATATTTTGACAGTTGTCATGGAGCATTGTTAGAAAGGGAACATGGAGCAATTTGATTTCAGGGGCCATGAAAAATTGTGAATACATAGGCTATGGAGTATTCAGATGAATGTGGTCAAGGATCATTGTGACGAAAATTGTCCTGGAATATTGTGATGACACGGTTCATGGAGCATTGCGATGACAAGGGCCATGGCGAAATGTGAAGACAGGTGTCATGGGGAATTGTGATGACAGTGGTCATCTAGAATTGTGAAGAAAGATATCATGGAGCACTGGGATGACAGGGGCCATGGAGCATTGTGATGACAGGGGTCATGGGGCATTGTGATGACACAGCCATGGAACATTATGATGACAAGAATTCTGGAGCATTGTGATAAAAAGGTCATGGACCATTGTGATTAGAAGGGCCAAGGAGCATTCTGATGGCAACGGCATGGAGCATTGTGATGACAAGTGTCATCGAGCATTGTGATGACAGTGGTCATGAAGCATTGTGATGAATGTGGTCATGGATCATTGTGATGACAAGTGTCGTGGAGCCTTGTGATGACAGGGGTCATAGAGCATTGTGATGACACGGTTATGGAATATTGTGATGACCAGAATTCTCTACCACTGTGATGAAAGGGAATGGAGCATTGTGATTACAGGGGTCATGGAGCATTGTGATGACAATTGTTCTAGAACATTGTGAAGACAGGGATCATGGAGAATAGTGATGAAAGGGGCCATGGAGCATTGTGATGACAGGCGTCATGGGACAATATTTTGACAGTGGTCATGGAGCATTGTTAGAAAGTGAACATGGAGCCATTTGATTTCAGGGGCCATGAAAAATTGTGAATACATAGGCCATGGAGTATTCAGATGAATGTGGTCAAGGATCATTGTGATGAAAAGTGTCCTGGAATATTGTGATGACACGGATTATGGAGTATTGCGATGATAAGGGCCATGGCGAAATGTGAAGACAGGTGTCATGGGGCATTGTGATGACAGTGGTCATCTAGAATTGTGAAGAAAGATATCATGGAGCACTGGGTTGACAGGGGCCATGGAGCATTGTGATGACAGGGGTCATGGGGCATTGTGATGACACGGCCATGGAACATTATGATGACAAGAATTCTGGAGCATTGTGATAAAAAGGGCATGGACCATTGTGATTAGAGGGGCCAAGGAGCATCCTGATGACAACGTCATGGAGCATTGTGATGACAAGGGTCATCGAGCATTGTGATGACTGTGGTCATGAAGCATTGTGATGAATGTGGTCATGGATCATTGTGATGACAAGTGTCGTGGAGTATTGTGATGACAGGGCTCATAGAGCATTGTGATGACACGGTTATGGAATATTGTGATGACCAGAATTCTGTAGCACTGTGATGAAAAGGGAATGGAGCATTGTGATTACAGGGTTCATGGAGCATTTTGATGACAATAGTTTAGAACATTGTGAAGACAGGGATCATGGAGCATAGTGATGAAAGGGGCCATGGAGCATTGTAATAACAGGCGTCATGGGACAATATTTTGACAGTTGTCATGGAGCATTGTTAGAAAGGGAACATGGAGCAATTTGATTTCAGGGGTCATGAAAAATTGTGAATACATAGGCTATGGTGTATTCAGATGAATGTGGTCAAGGATCATTGTGACGAAAATTGTCCTGGAATATTGTGATGACACGGTTCATGGAGCATTGCGATGACAAGGGCCATGGCGAAATGTGAAGACAGGTGTCATGGGGCATTGTGATGACAGTGGTCATCTAGAATTGTGAAGAAAGATATCATGGAGCACTGGGATGACAGGGGCCATGGAGCATTGTGATGACAGGGGTCATGGGGCATTGTGATGACACGGCCATGGAACATTATGATGACAAGAATTCTGGAGCATTGTGATAAAAAGGGCATGGACCATTTTGATTAGAGGGGCCAAGGAGCATTCTGATGACAACGGTATGGAGCATTGTGATGACAAGTGTCATCGAGCATTGTGATGACAGTGGTCATGAAGCATTGTGATGAATGTGGTCATAGATCATTGTGATGACAAGTGTCGTGGAGCATTGTGAGACAGGGCTCATAGAGCATTGTGATGACACGGTTATGGAATATTGTGATGACCAGAATTCTGTAGCATTGTGATGAAAAGGGAATGGAGCATTGTGATTACAGGGGTCATGGAGCATTTTGATGACAATAGTTTAGATCATTGTGAAGACAGGGATCATGCAGCATAGTGATGAAAGGGGCCATGGAGCATTGTGATGACAGGCGTCATGGGACAATGTGTTGACAGTGGTCATAGAGCATTGTTAGAAAGGGAACATGGAGCAATTTGATTTCAGGGGCCATGAAAAATTGTGAATACATAGGCTAAGGAGTATTCAGATGAATGTGGTCAAGGATCATTGTGACGAAAAGTGTACTGGAATATTGTGATGACACGGTTCATGGATCATTGTGATGACAAGGGCCATGGAGAAATGTGAAGACAGGTGTCATGGGGCATTGTGATGACAGTGGTCATCTAGAATTGTGAAGAAAGATATCATGGAGCACTGGGATGACAGGGGCCATGGAGCATTGTGATGACAGGGATGATGGGGCATTGTGATGACACGGCCATGGAACATTATGATGACAAGAATTCTGGAGCATTGTGATAAAAAGGGCATGGACCATTTTGATTAGAGGGGCCAAGGAGCATTCTGATGACAACGGTATGGAGCATTGTGATGACAAGTGTCATCGAGCATTGTGATGACAGTGGTCATGAAGCATTGTGATGAATGTGGTCATAGATCATTGTGATGACAAGTGTCGTGGAGCATTGTGAGACAGGGCTCATAGAGCATTGTGATGACACGGTTATGGAATATTGTGATGACCAGAATTCTGTAGCATTGTGATGAAAAGGGAATGGAGCATTGTGATTACAGGGGTCATGGAGCATTTTGATGACAATAGTTTAGATCATTGTGAAGACAGGGATCATGCAGCATAGTGATGAAAGGGGCCATGGAGCATTGTGATGACAGGCGTCATGGGACAATGTGTTGACAGTGGTCATAGAGCATTGTTAGAAAGGGAACATGGAGCAATTTGATTTCAGGGGCCATGAAAAATTGTGAATACATAGGCTAAGGAGTATTCAGATGAATGTGGTCAAGGATCATTGTGACGAAAAGTGTACTGGAATATTGTGATGACACGGTTCATGGATCATTGTGATGACAAGGGCCATGGAGAAATGTGAGGACAGGTGTCATGGGGCATTGTGATGACAGTGGTCATCTAGAATTGTGAAGAAAGATATCATGGAGCACTGGGATGACAGGGGCCATGGAGCATTGTGATGACAGGGATGATGGGGCATTGTGATGACACGGCCATGGAACATTATGATGACAAGAATTCTGGAGCATTGTGATAAAAATGTCATGGACCATTGTGATTAGAGGGGCCAAGGAGCATTCTGATGACAACGGCATGGAGCATTGTGATGACAAAGGTCTTCAAGCATTGTGATGACATTGGTCATGAAGCATTGTGATGAATGGGGTCATGGATCATTGTGATGACAAGTGTCGTGGAGCATTGTGATGACAGGAGTCATAGAGCATTGTGATGACACGGTTATGGAATATTGTGATGACCAGAATTCTGTAGCACTGTGATGAAAAGGGAATGGAGCATTGTGATTACAGGGGTCATGGAGCATTGTGATGACAATTGTTCTAGAATATTGTGATGACAGGGATCATAGAGCATAGTGATTAAAGGGGCCATGGAGCATTGTGATGACAGGCGTCATGGGATATTGTGTTGACAGTGGTCATGGAGAATTGTTAGAAAGGGAACATGGAGCAATTTGATTTCAGAGGCCATGAAAAATTGTGAATACATAGGCCATGGAGTAGTCAGATGAATATGGTCAAGGATCATTGTGACGAAAAGTGTCCTGGAATATTGTGATGACACGGTTCATGGAGCATTGTGAAGACAAGGGTCATGGCGAAATGTGAAGACAGGTGTCATGGGTCATTGTGAAGACAGTGGTCATCTAGAATTGTGAAGAAAGATATCATGGAGCACTGGGATGACAGGGGCCATGGAGCATTGTGATGACAGTGGTCATGGGGCATTGTGATGACACGGCCATGGAACATTATGATGACAAGAATTCTGGAGCATTGTGATAAAAAGGGCATGGACCATTGTGATTAGAGGGGCCAAGGTGCATTCTGATGACAACGGCATGGAGCATTGTGATGACAAGGGTCATTGAGCATTGTGATGACAGTGGTCATAAAGCATTGTGATGAATGTGGTCATGGATCATTGTGATGACAAGTGTCGTGGAGCATTGTGATGACAGGGGTCATAGAGCATTGTGAAGACACGGTTATGGAATATTGTGAAGACCAGAAATCTGTAGCACAGTGATGAAAATGGAATGGAGCATTGTGATTACCGGGATCATGGAGCATTGTGATGACAATTGTTCTAGAACATTGTGAAGACAGGGATCATGGAGCATAGTGATGAAAGGGGCCATGGAGCATTGTGATGACAGGCGTCATGGGACAATGTGTTGACAGTGGTCATGGAGCATTGTTAGAAAAGGAACATGGAGCAATTTGATTTCAGGGGCCATGAAAAATTGTGAATACATAGGCCATGGAGTATTCAGATGAATGTGGTCAAGGATCATTGTGACGAAAAGTGTCCTGGAATATTGTGATGACATGGTTCATGGAGCATTGCGATGACAAGGGCCATGGCGAAATGTGAAGACAGGTGTCATGGGGCTTTGTGATGACAGTGGTCATCTAGAATTGTGAAGAAAGATATCATGGAGCACTGGGATGACAGGGGCCATGGAGCATTGTGATGACAGGGGTCATGGGGCATTGTGATGACACGGCCATGGAACATTATGATGACAAGAATTCTGGAGCATTGTGATAAAAAGGGCATGGACCATTGTGATTAGAGGGGCCAAGGAGCATTCTGATGACAACGGCATGGAGCATTGTGATGACAAGGGTCATCGAGCATTGTGATGACAGTGGTCATGAAGCATTGTGATGAATGTGGTCATGGATCATTGTGATGACAAGTGTCGTGGAGCCTTGTGATGACAGGGCTCATAGAGCATTGTGATGACACGGTTATGGAATATTGTGATGACCAGAATTCTGTAGCACTGTGATGAAAGGGAATGGAGCATTGTGATTACAGGGGTCATGGAGCATTGTGATGACAATTGTTCTAGAACATTGTGAAGACAGGGATCATGGAGCATAGTGATGAAAGGGGCCATTGAGCATTGTGATGACAGGCGTCATGGGACAATATTTTGACAGTTGTCATGGAGCATTGTTAGAAAGGGAACATGGAGCAATTTGATTTCAGGGGCCATGAAAAATTGTGAATACATAGGCTATGGAGTATTCAGATGAATGTGGTCAAGGATCATTGTGACGAAAATTGTCCTGGAATATTGTGATGACACGGTTCATGGAGCATTGCGATGACAAGGGCCATGGCGAAATGTGAAGACAGGTGTCATGGGGAATTGTGATGACAGTGGTCATCTAGAATTGTGAAGAAAGATATCATGGAGCACTGGGATGACAGGGGCCATGGAGCATTGTGATGACAGGGGTCATGGGGCATTGTGATGACACAGCCATGGAACATTATGATGACAAGAATTCTGGAGCATTGTGATAAAAAGGTCATGGACCATTGTGATTAGAAGGGCCAAGGAGCATTCTGATGGCAACGGCATGGAGCATTGTGATGACAAGTGTCATCGAGCATTGTGATGACAGTGGTCATGAAGCATTGTGATGAATGTGGTCATGGATCATTGTGATGACAAGTGTCGTGGAGCCTTGTGATGACAGGGGTCATAGAGCATTGTGATGACACGGTTATGGAATATTGTGATGACCAGAATTCTCTACCACTGTGATGAAAGGGAATGGAGCATTGTGATTACAGGGGTCATGGAGCATTGTGATGACAATTGTTCTAGAACATTGTGAAGACAGGGATCATGGAGAATAGTGATGAAAGGGGCCATGGAGCATTGTGATGACAGGCGTCATGGGACAATATTTTGACAGTGGTCATGGAGCATTGTTAGAAAGTGAACATGGAGCCATTTGATTTCAGGGGCCATGAAAAATTGTGAATACATAGGCCATGGAGTATTCAGATGAATGTGGTCAAGGATCATTGTGATGAAAAGTGTCCTGGAATATTGTGATGACACGGATTATGGAGTATTGCGATGATAAGGGCCATGGCGAAATGTGAAGACAGGTGTCATGGGGCATTGTGATGACAGTGGTCATCTAGAATTGTGAAGAAAGATATCATGGAGCACTGGGTTGACAGGGGCCATGGAGCATTGTGATGACAGGGGTCATGGGGCATTGTGATGACACGGCCATGGAACATTATGATGACAAGAATTCTGGAGCATTGTGATAAAAAGGGCATGGACCATTGTGATTAGAGGGGCCAAGGAGCATCCTGATGACAACGTCATGGAGCATTGTGATGACAAGGGTCATCGAGCATTGTGATGACTGTGGTCATGAAGCATTGTGATGAATGTGGTCATGGATCATTGTGATGACAAGTGTCGTGGAGTATTGTGATGACAGGGCTCATAGAGCATTGTGATGACACGGTTATGGAATATTGTGATGACCAGAATTCTGTAGCACTGTGATGAAAAGGGAATGGAGCATTGTGATTACAGGGTTCATGGAGCATTTTGATGACAATAGTTTAGAACATTGTGAAGACAGGGATCATGGAGCATAGTGATGAAAGGGGCCATGGAGCATTGTAATAACAGGCGTCATGGGACAATATTTTGACAGTTGTCATGGAGCATTGTTAGAAAGGGAACATGGAGCAATTTGATTTCAGGGGTCATGAAAAATTGTGAATACATAGGCTATGGTGTATTCAGATGAATGTGGTCAAGGATCATTGTGACGAAAATTGTCCTGGAATATTGTGATGACACGGTTCATGGAGCATTGCGATGACAAGGGCCATGGCGAAATGTGAAGACAGGTGTCATGGGGCATTGTGATGACAGTGGTCATCTAGAATTGTGAAGAAAGATATCATGGAGCACTGGGATGACAGGGGCCATGGAGCATTGTGATGACAGGGGTCATGGGGCATTGTGATGACACGGCCATGGAACATTATGATGACAAGAATTCTGGAGCATTGTGATAAAAAGGGCATGGACCATTTTGATTAGAGGGGCCAAGGAGCATTCTGATGACAACGGTATGGAGCATTGTGATGACAAGTGTCATCGAGCATTGTGATGACAGTGGTCATGAAGCATTGTGATGAATGTGGTCATAGATCATTGTGATGACAAGTGTCGTGGAGCATTGTGAGACAGGGCTCATAGAGCATTGTGATGACACGGTTATGGAATATTGTGATGACCAGAATTCTGTAGCATTGTGATGAAAAGGGAATGGAGCATTGTGATTACAGGGGTCATGGAGCATTTTGATGACAATAGTTTAGATCATTGTGAAGACAGGGATCATGCAGCATAGTGATGAAAGGGGCCATGGAGCATTGTGATGACAGGCGTCATGGGACAATGTGTTGACAGTGGTCATAGAGCATTGTTAGAAAGGGAACATGGAGCAATTTGATTTCAGGGGCCATGAAAAATTGTGAATACATAGGCTAAGGAGTATTCAGATGAATGTGGTCAAGGATCATTGTGACGAAAAGTGTACTGGAATATTGTGATGACACGGTTCATGGATCATTGTGATGACAAGGGCCATGGAGAAATGTGAAGACAGGTGTCATGGGGCATTGTGATGACAGTGGTCATCTAGAATTGTGAAGAAAGATATCATGGAGCACTGGGATGACAGGGGCCATGGAGCATTGTGATGACAGGGATGATGGGGCATTGTGATGACACGGCCATGGAACATTATGATGACAAGAATTCTGGAGCATTGTGATAAA
This sequence comes from Eschrichtius robustus, assembly GCF_028021215.1. NCBI lineage: Eukaryota > Metazoa > Chordata > Mammalia > Artiodactyla > Eschrichtiidae > Eschrichtius > Eschrichtius robustus. The sequence continues at coordinate 6,024,294 of NW_027175249.1, read as the reverse complement.
AATGTCATGGACCATTGTGATTAGAGGGGCCAAGGAGCATTCTGATGACAACGGCATGGAGCATTGTGATGACAAAGGTCTTCAAGCATTGTGATGACATTGGTCATGAAGCATTGTGATGAATGGGGTCATGGATCATTGTGATGACAAGTGTCGTGGAGCATTGTGATGACAGGAGTCATAGAGCATTGTGATGACACGGTTATGGAATATTGTGATGACCAGAATTCTGTAGCACTGTGATGAAAAGGGAATGGAGCATTGTGATTACAGGGGTCATGGAGCATTGTGATGACAATTGTTCTAGAATATTGTGATGACAGGGATCATAGAGCATAGTGATTAAAGGGGCCATGGAGCATTGTGATGACAGGCGTCATGGGATATTGTGTTGACAGTGGTCATGGAGAATTGTTAGAAAGGGAACATGGAGCAATTTGATTTCAGAGGCCATGAAAAATTGTGAATACATAGGCCATGGAGTAGTCAGATGAATATGGTCAAGGATCATTGTGACGAAAAGTGTCCTGGAATATTGTGATGACACGGTTCATGGAGCATTGTGAAGACAAGGGTCATGGCGAAATGTGAAGACAGGTGTCATGGGTCATTGTGAAGACAGTGGTCATCTAGAATTGTGAAGAAAGATATCATGGAGCACTGGGATGACAGGGGCCATGGAGCATTGTGATGACAGTGGTCATGGGGCATTGTGATGACACGGCCATGGAACATTATGATGACAAGAATTCTGGAGCATTGTGATAAAAAGGGCATGGACCATTGTGATTAGAGGGGCCAAGGTGCATTCTGATGACAACGGCATGGAGCATTGTGATGACAAGGGTCATTGAGCATTGTGATGACAGTGGTCATAAAGCATTGTGATGAATGTGGTCATGGATCATTGTGATGACAAGTGTCGTGGAGCATTGTGATGACAGGGGTCATAGAGCATTGTGAAGACACGGTTATGGAATATTGTGAAGACCAGAAATCTGTAGCACAGTGATGAAAATGGAATGGAGCATTGTGATTACCGGGATCATGGAGCATTGTGATGACAATTGTTCTAGAACATTGTGAAGACAGGGATCATGGAGCATAGTGATGAAAGGGGCCATGGAGCATTGTGATGACAGGCGTCATGGGACAATGTGTTGACAGTGGTCATGGAGCATTGTTAGAAAGGGAACATGGAGCAATTTGATTTCAGGGGCCATGAAAAATTGTGAATACATAGGCCATGGAGTATTCAGATGAATGTGGTCAAGGATCATTGTGACGAAAAGTGTCCTGGAATATTGTGATGACATGGTTCATGGAGCATTGCGATGACAAGGGCCATGGCGAAATGTGAAGACAGGTGTCATGGGGCTTTGTGATGACAGTGGTCATCTAGAATTGTGAAGAAAGATATCATGGAGCACTGGGATGACAGGGGCCATGGAGCATTGTGATGACAGGGGTCATGGGGCATTGTGATGACACGGCCATGGAACATTATGATGACAAGAATTCTGGAGCATTGTGATAAAAAGGGCATGGACCATTGTGATTAGAGGGGCCAAGGAGCATTCTGATGACAACGGCATGGAGCATTGTGATGACAAGGGTCATCGAGCATTGTGATGACAGTGGTCATGAAGCATTGTGATGAATGTGGTCATGGATCATTGTGATGACAAGTGTCGTGGAGCCTTGTGATGACAGGGCTCATAGAGCATTGTGATGACACGGTTATGGAATATTGTGATGACCAGAATTCTGTAGCACTGTGATGAAAGGGAATGGAGCATTGTGATTACAGGGGTCATGGAGCATTGTGATGACAATTGTTCTAGAACATTGTGAAGACAGGGATCATGGAGCATAGTGATGAAAGGGGCCATTGAGCATTGTGATGACAGGCGTCATGGGACAATATTTTGACAGTTGTCATGGAGCATTGTTAGAAAGGGAACATGGAGCAATTTGATTTCAGGGGCCATGAAAAATTGTGAATACATAGGCTATGGAGTATTCAGATGAATGTGGTCAAGGATCATTGTGACGAAAATTGTCCTGGAATATTGTGATGACACGGTTCATGGAGCATTGCGATGACAAGGGCCATGGCGAAATGTGAAGACAGGTGTCATGGGGAATTGTGATGACAGTGGTCATCTAGAATTGTGAAGAAAGATATCATGGAGCACTGGGATGACAGGGGCCATGGAGCATTGTGATGACAGGGGTCATGGGGCATTGTGATGACACAGCCATGGAACATTATGATGACAAGAATTCTGGAGCATTGTGATAAAAAGGTCATGGACCATTGTGATTAGAAGGGCCAAGGAGCATTCTGATGGCAACGGCATGGAGCATTGTGATGACAAGTGTCATCGAGCATTGTGATGACAGTGGTCATGAAGCATTGTGATGAATGTGGTCATGGATCATTGTGATGACAAGTGTCGTGGAGCCTTGTGATGACAGGGGTCATAGAGCATTGTGATGACACGGTTATGGAATATTGTGATGACCAGAATTCTCTACCACTGTGATGAAAGGGAATGGAGCATTGTGATTACAGGGGTCATGGAGCATTGTGATGACAATTGTTCTAGAACATTGTGAAGACAGGGATCATGGAGAATAGTGATGAAAGGGGCCATGGAGCATTGTGATGACAGGCGTCATGGGACAATATTTTGACAGTGGTCATGGAGCATTGTTAGAAAGTGAACATGGAGCCATTTGATTTCAGGGGCCATGAAAAATTGTGAATACATAGGCCATGGAGTATTCAGATGAATGTGGTCAAGGATCATTGTGATGAAAAGTGTCCTGGAATATTGTGATGACACGGATTATGGAGTATTGCGATGATAAGGGCCATGGCGAAATGTGAAGACAGGTGTCATGGGGCATTGTGATGACAGTGGTCATCTAGAATTGTGAAGAAAGATATCATGGAGCACTGGGTTGACAGGGGCCATGGAGCATTGTGATGACAGGGGTCATGGGGCATTGTGATGACACGGCCATGGAACATTATGATGACAAGAATTCTGGAGCATTGTGATAAAAAGGGCATGGACCATTGTGATTAGAGGGGCCAAGGAGCATCCTGATGACAACGTCATGGAGCATTGTGATGACAAGGGTCATCGAGCATTGTGATGACTGTGGTCATGAAGCATTGTGATGAATGTGGTCATGGATCATTGTGATGACAAGTGTCGTGGAGTATTGTGATGACAGGGCTCATAGAGCATTGTGATGACACGGTTATGGAATATTGTGATGACCAGAATTCTGTAGCACTGTGATGAAAAGGGAATGGAGCATTGTGATTACAGGGTTCATGGAGCATTTTGATGACAATAGTTTAGAACATTGTGAAGACAGGGATCATGGAGCATAGTGATGAAAGGGGCCATGGAGCATTGTAATAACAGGCGTCATGGGACAATATTTTGACAGTTGTCATGGAGCATTGTTAGAAAGGGAACATGGAGCAATTTGATTTCAGGGGTCATGAAAAATTGTGAATACATAGGCTATGGAGTATTCAGATGAATGTGGTCAAGGATCATTGTGACGAAAATTGTCCTGGAATATTGTGATGACACGGTTCATGGAGCATTGCGATGACAAGGGCCATGGCGAAATGTGAAGACAGGTGTCATGGGGCATTGTGATGACAGTGGTCATCTAGAATTGTGAAGAAAGATATCATGGAGCACTGGGATGACAGGGGCCATGGAGCATTGTGATGACAGGGGTCATGGGGCATTGTGATGACACGGCCATGGAACATTATGATGACAAGAATTCTGGAGCATTGTGATAAAAAGGGCATGGACCATTTTGATTAGAGGGGCCAAGGAGCATTCTGATGACAACGGTATGGAGCATTGTGATGACAAGTGTCATCGAGCATTGTGATGACAGTGGTCATGAAGCATTGTGATGAATGTGGTCATAGATCATTGTGATGACAAGTGTCGTGGAGCATTGTGAGACAGGGCTCATAGAGCATTGTGATGACACGGTTATGGAATATTGTGATGACCAGAATTCTGTAGCATTGTGATGAAAAGGGAATGGAGCATTGTGATTACAGGGGTCATGGAGCATTTTGATGACAATAGTTTAGATCATTGTGAAGACAGGGATCATGCAGCATAGTGATGAAAGGGGCCATGGAGCATTGTGATGACAGGCGTCATGGGACAATGTGTTGACAGTGGTCATAGAGCATTGTTAGAAAGGGAACATGGAGCAATTTGATTTCAGGGGCCATGAAAAATTGTGAATACATAGGCTAAGGAGTATTCAGATGAATGTGGTCAAGGATCATTGTGACGAAAAGTGTACTGGAATATTGTGATGACACGGTTCATGGATCATTGTGATGACAAGGGCCATGGAGAAATGTGAAGACAGGTGTCATGGGGCATTGTGATGACAGTGGTCATCTAGAATTGTGAAGAAAGATATCATGGAGCACTGGGATGACAGGGGCCATGGAGCATTGTGATGACAGGGATGATGGGGCATTGTGATGACACGGCCATGGAACATTATGATGACAAGAATTCTGGAGCATTGTGATAAAAATGTCATGGACCATTGTGATTAGAGGGGCCAAGGAGCATTCTGATGACAACGGCATGGAGCATTGTGATGACAAAGGTCTTCAAGCATTGTGATGACATTGGTCATGAAGCATTGTGATGAATGGGGTCATGGATCATTGTGATGACAAGTGTCGTGGAGCATTGTGATGACAGGAGTCATAGAGCATTGTGATGACACGGTTATGGAATATTGTGATGACCAGAATTCTGTAGCACTGTGATGAAAAGGGAATGGAGCATTGTGATTACAGGGGTCATGGAGCATTGTGATGACAATTGTTCTAGAATATTGTGATGACAGGGATCATAGAGCATAGTGATTAAAGGGGCCATGGAGCATTGTGATGACAGGCGTCATGGGATATTGTGTTGACAGTGGTCATGGAGAATTGTTAGAAAGGGAACATGGAGCAATTTGATTTCAGAGGCCATGAAAAATTGTGAATACATAGGCCATGGAGTAGTCAGATGAATATGGTCAAGGATCATTGTGACGAAAAGTGTCCTGGAATATTGTGATGACACGGTTCATGGAGCATTGTGAAGACAAGGGTCATGGCGAAATGTGAAGACAGGTGTCATGGGTCATTGTGAAGACAGTGGTCATCTAGAATTGTGAAGAAAGATATCATGGAGCACTGGGATGACAGGGGCCATGGAGCATTGTGATGACAGTGGTCATGGGGCATTGTGATGACACGGCAATGGAACATTATGATGACAAGAATTCTGGAGCATTGTGATAAAAAGGGCATGGACCATTGTGATTAGAGGGGCCAAGGTGCATTCTGATGACAACGGCATGGAGCATTGTGATGACAAGGGTCATTGAGCATTGTGATGACAGTGGTCATAAAGCATTGTGATGAATGTGGTCATGGATCATTGTGATGACAAGTGTCGTGGAGCATTGTGATGACAGGGGTCATAGAGCATTGTGAAGACACGGTTATGGAATATTGTGAAGACCAGAAATCTGTAGCACAGTGATGAAAATGGAATGGAGCATTGTGATTACCGGGATCATGGAGCATTGTGATGACAATTGTTCTAGAACATTGTGAAGACAGGGATCATGGAGCATAGTGATGAAAGGGGCCATGGAGCATTGTGATGACAGGCGTCATGGGACAATGTGTTGACAGTGGTCATGGAGCATTGTTAGAAAGGGAACATGGAGCAATTTGATTTCAGGGGCCATGAAAAATTGTGAATACATAGGCCATGGAGTATTCAGATGAATGTGGTCAAGGATCATTGTGACGAAAAGTGTCCTGGAATATTGTGATGACATGGTTCATGGAGCATTGCGATGACAAGGGCCATGGCGAAATGTGAAGACAGGTGTCATGGGGCTTTGTGATGACAGTGGTCATCTAGAATTGTGAAGAAAGATATCATGGAGCACTGGGATGACAGGGGCCATGGAGCATTGTGATGACAGGGGTCATGGGGCATTGTGATGACACGGCCATGGAACATTATGATGACAAGAATTCTGGAGCATTGTGATAAAAAGGGCATGGACCATTGTGATTAGAGGGGCCAAGGAGCATTCTGATGACAACGGCATGGAGCATTGTGATGACAAGGGTCATCGAGCATTGTGATGACAGTGGTCATGAAGCATTGTGATGAATGTGGTCATGGATCATTGTGATGACAAGTGTCGTGGAGCCTTGTGATGACAGGGCTCATAGAGCATTGTGATGACACGGTTATGGAATATTGTGATGACCAGAATTCTGTAGCACTGTGATGAAAGGGAATGGAGCATTGTGATTACAGGGGTCATGGAGCATTGTGATGACAATTGTTCTAGAACATTGTGAAGACAGGGATCATGGAGCATAGTGATGAAAGGGGCCATTGAGCATTGTGATGACAGGCGTCATGGGACAATATTTTGACAGTTGTCATGGAGCATTGTTAGAAAGGGAACATGGAGCAATTTGATTTCAGGGGCCATGAAAAATTGTGAATACATAGGCTATGGAGTATTCAGATGAATGTGGTCAAGGATCATTGTGACGAAAATTGTCCTGGAATATTGTGATGACACGGTTCATGGAGCATTGCGATGACAAGGGCCATGGCGAAATGTGAAGACAGGTGTCATGGGGAATTGTGATGACAGTGGTCATCTAGAATTGTGAAGAAAGATATCATGGAGCACTGGGATGACAGGGGCCATGGAGCATTGTGATGACAGGGGTCATGGGGCATTGTGATGACACAGCCATGGAACATTATGATGACAAGAATTCTGGAGCATTGTGATAAAAAGGTCATGGACCATTGTGATTAGAAGGGCCAAGGAGCATTCTGATGGCAACGGCATGGAGCATTGTGATGACAAGTGTCATCGAGCATTGTGATGACAGTGGTCATGAAGCATTGTGATGAATGTGGTCATGGATCATTGTGATGACAAGTGTCGTGGAGCCTTGTGATGACAGGGGTCATAGAGCATTGTGATGACACGGTTATGGAATATTGTGATGACCAGAATTCTCTACCACTGTGATGAAAGGGAATGGAGCATTGTGATTACAGGGGTCATGGAGCATTGTGATGACAATTGTTCTAGAACATTGTGAAGACAGGGATCATGGAGAATAGTGATGAAAGGGGCCATGGAGCATTGTGATGACAGGCGTCATGGGACAATATTTTGACAGTGGTCATGGAGCATTGTTAGAAAGTGAACATGGAGCCATTTGATTTCAGGGGCCATGAAAAATTGTGAATACATAGGCCATGGAGTATTCAGATGAATGTGGTCAAGGATCATTGTGATGAAAAGTGTCCTGGAATATTGTGATGACACGGATTATGGAGTATTGCGATGATAAGGGCCATGGCGAAATGTGAAGACAGGTGTCATGGGGCATTGTGATGACAGTGGTCATCTAGAATTGTGAAGAAAGATATCATGGAGCACTGGGTTGACAGGGGCCATGGAGCATTGTGATGACAGGGGTCATGGGGCATTGTGATGACACGGCCATGGAACATTATGATGACAAGAATTCTGGAGCATTGTGATAAAAAGGGCATGGACCATTGTGATTAGAGGGGCCAAGGAGCATCCTGATGACAACGTCATGGAGCATTGTGATGACAAGGGTCATCGAGCATTGTGATGACTGTGGTCATGAAGCATTGTGATGAATGTGGTCATGGATCATTGTGATGACAAGTGTCGTGGAGTATTGTGATGACAGGGCTCATAGAGCATTGTGATGACACGGTTATGGAATATTGTGATGACCAGAATTCTGTAGCACTGTGATGAAAAGGGAATGGAGCATTGTGATTACAGGGTTCATGGAGCATTTTGATGACAATAGTTTAGAACATTGTGAAGACAGGGATCATGGAGCATAGTGATGAAAGGGGCCATGGAGCATTGTAATAACAGGCGTCATGGGACAATATTTTGACAGTTGTCATGGAGCATTGTTAGAAAGGGAACATGGAGCAATTTGATTTCAGGGGTCATGAAAAATTGTGAATACATAGGCTATGGAGTATTCAGATGAATGTGGTCAAGGATCATTGTGACGAAAATTGTCCTGGAATATTGTGATGACACGGTTCATGGAGCATTGCGATGACAAGGGCCATGGCGAAATGTGAAGACAGGTGTCATGGGGCATTGTGATGACAGTGGTCATCTAGAATTGTGAAGAAAGATATCATGGAGCACTGGGATGACAGGGGCCATGGAGCATTGTGATGACAGGGGTCATGGGGCATTGTGATGACACGGCCATGGAACATTATGATGACAAGAATTCTGGAGCATTGTGATAAAAAGGGCATGGACCATTTTGATTAGAGGGGCCAAGGAGCATTCTGATGACAACGGTATGGAGCATTGTGATGACAAGTGTCATCGAGCATTGTGATGACAGTGGTCATGAAGCATTGTGATGAATGTGGTCATAGATCATTGTGATGACAAGTGTCGTGGAGCATTGTGAGACAGGGCTCATAGAGCATTGTGATGACACGGTTATGGAATATTGTGATGACCAGAATTCTGTAGCATTGTGATGAAAAGGGAATGGAGCATTGTGATTACAGGGGTCATGGAGCATTTTGATGACAATAGTTTAGATCATTGTGAAGACAGGGATCATGCAGCATAGTGATGAAAGGGGCCATGGAGCATTGTGATGACAGGCGTCATAGGACAATGTGTTGACAGTGGTCATAGAGCATTGTTAGAAAGGGAACATGGAGCAATTTGATTTCAGGGGCCATGAAAAATTGTGAATACATAGGCTAAGGAGTATTCAGATGAATGTGGTCAAGGATCATTGTGACGAAAAGTGTACTGGAATATTGTGATGACACGGTTCATGGATCATTGTGATGACAAGGGCCATGGAGAAATGTGAAGACAGGTGTCATGGGGCATTGTGATGACAGTGGTCATCTAGAATTGTGAAGAAAGATATCATGGAGCACTGGGATGACAGGGGCCATGGAGCATTGTGATGACAGGGATGATGGGGCATTGTGATGACACGGCCATGGAACATTATGATGACAAGAATTCTGGAGCATTGTGATAAAAATGTCATGGACCATTGTGATTAGAGGGGCCAAGGAGCATTCTGATGACAACGGCATGGAGCATTGTGATGACAAAGGTCTTCAAGCATTGTGATGACATTGGTCATGAAGCATTGTGATGAATGGGGTCATGGATCATTGTGATGACAAGTGTCGTGGAGCATTGTGATGACAGGAGTCATAGAGCATTGTGATGACACGGTTATGGAATATTGTGATGACCAGAATTCTGTAGCACTGTGATGAAAAGGGAATGGAGCATTGTGATTACAGGGGTCATGGAGCATTGTGATGACAATTGTTCTAGAATATTGTGATGACAGGGATCATAGAGCATAGTGATTAAAGGGGCCATGGAGCATTGTGATGACAGGCGTCATGGGATATTGTGTTGACAGTGGTCATGGAGAATTGTTAGAAAGGGAACATGGAGCAATTTGATTTCAGAGGCCATGAAAAATTGTGAATACATAGGCCATGGAGTAGTCAGATGAATATGGTCAAGGATCATTGTGACGAAAAGTGTCCTGGAATATTGTGATGACACGGTTCATGGAGCATTGTGAAGACAAGGGTCATGGCGAAATGTGAAGACAGGTGTCATGGGTCATTGTGAAGACAGTGGTCATCTAGAATTGTGAAGAAAGATATCATGGAGCACTGGGATGACAGGGGCCATGGAGCATTGTGATGACAGTGGTCATGGGGCATTGTGATGACACGGCCATGGAACATTATGATGACAAGAATTCTGGAGCATTGTGATAAAAAGGGCATGGACCATTTTGATTAGAGGGGCCAAGGTGCATTCTGATGACAACGGCATGGAGCATTGTGATGACAAGGGTCATTGAGCATTGTGATGACAGTGGTCATAAAGCATTGTGATGAATGTGGTCATGGACCATTGTGATGACAAGTGTCGTGGAGCATTGTGATGACAGGGGTCATAGAGCATTGTGAAGACACGGTTATGGAATATTGTGAAGACCAGAAATCTGTAGCACAGTGATGAAAATGGAATGGAGCATTGTGATTACCGGGATCATGGAGCATTGTGATGACAATTGTTCTAGAACATTGTGAAGACAGGGATCATGGAGCATAGTGATGAAAGGGGCCATGGAGCATTGTGATGACAGGCGTCATGGGACAATGTGTTGACAGTGGTCATGGAGCATTGTTAGAAAGGGAACATGGAGCAATTTGATTTCAGGGGCCATGAAAAATTGTGAATACATAGGCCATGGAGTATTCAGATGAATGTGGTCAAGGATCATTGTGACGAAAAGTGTCCTGGAATATTGTGATGACATGGTTCATGGAGCATTGCGATGACAAGGGCCATGGCGAAATGTGAAGACAGGTGTCATGGGGCTTTGTGATGACAGTGGTCATCTAGAATTGTGAAGAAAGATATCATGGAGCACTGGGATGACAGGGGCCATGGAGCATTGTGATGACAGGGGTCATGGGGCATTGTGATGACACGGCCATGGAACATTATGATGACAAGAATTCTGGAGCATTGTGATAAAAAGGGCATGGACCATTGTGATTAGAGGGGCCAAGGAGCATTCTGATGACAACGGCATGGAGCATTGTGATGACAAGGGTCATCGAGCATTGTGATGACAGTGGTCATGAAGCATTGTGATGAATGTGGTCATGGATCATTGTGATGACAAGTGTCGTGGAGCCTTGTGATGACAGGGCTCATAGAGCATTGTGATGACACGGTTATGGAATATTGTGATGACCAGAATTCTGTAGCACTGTGATGAAAGGGAATGGAGCATTGTGATTACAGGGGTCATGGAGCATTGTGATGACAATTGTTCTAGAACATTGTGAAGACAGGGATCATGGAGCATAGTGATGAAAGGGGCCATTGAGCATTGTGATGACAGGCGTCATGGGACAATATTTTGACAGTTGTCATGGAGCATTGTTAGAAAGGGAACATGGAGCAATTTGATTTCAGGGGCCATGAAAAATTGTGAATACATAGGCTATGGAGTATTCAGATGAATGTGGTCAAGGATCATTGTGACGAAAATTGTCCTGGAATATTGTGATGACACGGTTCATGGAGCATTGCGATGACAAGGGCCATGGCGAAATGTGAAGACAGGTGTCATGGGGAATTGTGATGACAGTGGTCATCTAGAATTGTGAAGAAAGATATCATGGAGCACTGGGATGACAGGGGCCATGGAGCATTGTGATGACAGGGGTCATGGGGCATTGTGATGACACAGCCATGGAACATTATGATGACAAGAATTCTGGAGCATTGTGATAAAAAGGTCATGGACCATTGTGATTAGAAGGGCCAAGGAGCATTCTGATGGCAACGGCATGGAGCATTGTGATGACAAGTGTCATCGAGCATTGTGATGACAGTGGTCATGAAGCATTGTGATGAATGTGGTCATGGATCATTGTGATGACAAGTGTCGTGGAGCCTTGTGATGACAGGGGTCATAGAGCATTGTGATGACACGGTTATGGAATATTGTGATGACCAGAATTCTCTACCACTGTGATGAAAGGGAATGGAGCATTGTGATTACAGGGGTCATGGAGCATTGTGATGACAATTGTTCTAGAACATTGTGAAGACAGGGATCATGGAGAATAGTGATGAAAGGGGCCATGGAGCATTGTGATGACAGGCGTCATGGGACAATATTTTGACAGTGGTCATGGAGCATTGTTAGAAAGTGAACATGGAGCCATTTGATTTCAGGGGCCATGAAAAATTGTGAATACATAGGCCATGGAGTATTCAGATGAATGTGGTCAAGGATCATTGTGATGAAAAGTGTCCTGGAATATTGTGATGACACGGATTATGGAGTATTGCGATGATAAGGGCCATGGCGAAATGTGAAGACAGGTGTCATGGGGCATTGTGATGACAGTGGTCATCTAGAATTGTGAAGAAAGATATCATGGAGCACTGGGATGACAGGGGCCATGGAGCATTGTGATGACAGGGGTCATGGGGCATTGTGATGACACGGCCATGGAACATTATGATGACAAGAATTCTGGAGCATTGTGATAAAAAGGGCATGGACCATTTTGATTAGAGGGGCCAAGGAGCATTCTGATGACAACGGTATGGAGCATTGTGATGACAAGTGTCATCGAGCATTGTGATGACAGTGGTCATGAAGCATTGTGATGAATGTGGTCATAGATCATTGTGATGACAAGTGTCGTGGAGCATTGTGAGACAGGGCTCATAGAGCATTGTGATGACACGGTTATGGAATATTGTGATGACCAGAATTCTGTAGCATTGTGATGAAAAGGGAATGGAGCATTGTGATTACAGGGGTCATGGAGCATTTTGATGACAATAGTTTAGATCATTGTGAAGACAGGGATCATGCAGCATAGTGATGAAAGGGGCCATGGAGCATTGTGATGACAGGCGTCATGGGACAATGTGTTGACAGTGGTCATAGAGCATTGTTAGAAAGGGAACATGGAGCAATTTGATTTCAGGGGCCATGAAAAATTGTGAATACATAGGCTAAGGAGTATTCAGATGAATGTGGTCAAGGATCATTGTGACGAAAAGTGTACTGGAATATTGTGATGACACGGTTCATGGATCATTGTGATGACAAGGGCCATGGAGAAATGTGAAGACAGGTGTCATGGGGCATTGTGATGACAGTGGTCATCTAGAATTGTGAAGAAAGATATCATGGAGCACTGGGATGACAGGGGCCATGGAGCATTGTGATGACAGGGATGATGGGGCATTGTGATGACACGGCCATGGAACATTATGATGACAAGAATTCTGGAGCATTGTGATAAAAATGTCATGGACCATTGTGATTAGAGGGGCCAAGGAGCATTCTGATGACAACGGCATGGAGCATTGTGATGACAAAGGTCTTCAAGCATTGTGATGACATTGGTCATGAAGCATTGTGATGAATGGGGTCATGGATCATTGTGATGACAAGTGTCGTGGAGCATTGTGATGACAGGAGTCATAGAGCATTGTGATGACACGGTTATGGAATATTGTGATGACCAGAATTCTGTAGCACTGTGATGAAAAGGGAATGGAGCATTGTGATTACAGGGGTCATGGAGCATTGTGATGACAATTGTTCTAGAATATTGTGATGACAGGGATCATAGAGCATAGTGATTAAAGGGGCCATGGAGCATTGTGATGACAGGCGTCATGGGATATTGTGTTGACAGTGGTCATGGAGAATTGTTAGAAAGGGAACATGGAGCAATTTGATTTCAGAGGCCATGAAAAATTGTGAATACATAGGCCATGGAGTAGTCAGATGAATATGGTCAAGGATCATTGTGACGAAAAGTGTCCTGGAATATTGTGATGACACGGTTCATGGAGCATTGTGAAGACAAGGGTCATGGCGAAATGTGAAGACAGGTGTCATGGGTCATTGTGAAGACAGTGGTCATCTAGAATTGTGAAGAAAGATATCATGGAGCACTGGGATGACAGGGGCCATGGAGCATTGTGATGACAGTGGTCATGGGGCATTGTGATGACACGGCCATGGAACATTATGATGACAAGAATTCTGGAGCATTGTGATAAAAAGGGCATGGACCATTGTGATTAGAGGGGCCAAGGTGCATTCTGATGACAACGGCATGGAGCATTGTGATGACAAGGGTCATTGAGCATTGTGATGACAGTGGTCATAAAGCATTGTGATGAATGTGGTCATGGATCATTGTGATGACAAGTGTCGTGGAGCATTGTGATGACAGGGGTCATAGAGCATTGTGAAGACACGGTTATGGAATATTGTGAAGACCAGAAATCTGTAGCACAGTGATGAAAATGGAATGGAGCATTGTGATTACCGGGATCATGGAGCATTGTGATGACAATTGTTCTAGAACATTGTGAAGACAGGGATCATGGAGCATAGTGATGAAAGGGGCCATGGAGCATTGTGATGACAGGCGTCATGGGACAATGTGTTGACAGTGGTCATGGAGCATTGTTAGAAAGGGAACATGGAGCAATTTGATTTCAGGGGCCATGAAAAATTGTGAATACATAGGCCATGGAGTATTCAGATGAATGTGGTCAAGGATCATTGTGACGAAAAGTGTCCTGGAATATTGTGATGACATGGTTCATGGAGCATTGCGATGACAAGGGCCATGGCGAAATGTGAAGACAGGTGTCATGGGGCTTTGTGATGACAGTGGTCATCTAGAATTGTGAAGAAAGATATCATGGAGCACTGGGATGACAGGGGCCATGGAGCATTGTGATGACAGGGGTCATGGGGCATTGTGATGACACGGCCATGGAACATTATGATGACAAGAATTCTGGAGCATTGTGATAAAAAGGGCATGGACCATTGTGATTAGAGGGGCCAAGGAGCATTCTGATGACAACGGCATGGAGCATTGTGATGACAAGGGTCATCGAGCATTGTGATGACAGTGGTCATGAAGCATTGTGATGAATGTGGTCATGGATCATTGTGATGACAAGTGTCGTGGAGCCTTGTGATGACAGGGCTCATAGAGCATTGTGATGACACGGTTATGGAATATTGTGATGACCAGAATTCTGTAGCACTGTGATGAAAGGGAATGGAGCATTGTGATTACAGGGGTCATGGAGCATTGTGATGACAATTGTTCTAGAACATTGTGAAGACAGGGATCATGGAGCATAGTGATGAAAGGGGCCATTGAGCATTGTGATGACAGGCGTCATGGGACAATATTTTGACAGTTGTCATGGAGCATTGTTAGAAAGGGAACATGGAGCAATTTGATTTCAGGGGCCATGAAAAATTGTGAATACATAGGCTATGGAGTATTCAGATGAATGTGGTCAAGGATCATTGTGACGAAAATTGTCCTGGAATATTGTGATGACACGGTTCATGGAGCATTGCGATGACAAGGGCCATGGCGAAATGTGAAGACAGGTGTCATGGGGAATTGTGATGACAGTGGTCATCTAGAATTGTGAAGAAAGATATCATGGAGCACTGGGATGACAGGGGCCATGGAGCATTGTGATGACAGGGGTCATGGGGCATTGTGATGACACAGCCATGGAACATTATGATGACAAGAATTCTGGAGCATTGTGATAAAAAGGTCATGGACCATTGTGATTAGAAGGGCCAAGGAGCATTCTGATGGCAACGGCATGGAGCATTGTGATGACAAGTGTCATCGAGCATTGTGATGACAGTGGTCATGAAGCATTGTGATGAATGTGGTCATGGATCATTGTGATGACAAGTGTCGTGGAGCCTTGTGATGACAGGGGTCATAGAGCATTGTGATGACACGGTTATGGAATATTGTGATGACCAGAATTCTCTACCACTGTGATGAAAGGGAATGGAGCATTGTGATTACAGGGGTCATGGAGCATTGTGATGACAATTGTTCTAGAACATTGTGAAGACAGGGATCATGGAGAATAGTGATGAAAGGGGCCATGGAGCATTGTGATGACAGGCGTCATGGGACAATATTTTGACAGTGGTCATGGAGCATTGTTAGAAAGTGAACATGGAGCCATTTGATTTCAGGGGCCATGAAAAATTGTGAATACATAGGCCATGGAGTATTCAGATGAATGTGGTCAAGGATCATTGTGATGAAAAGTGTCCTGGAATATTGTGATGACACGGATTATGGAGTATTGCGATGATAAGGGCCATGGCGAAATGTGAAGACAGGTGTCATGGGGCATTGTGATGACAGTGGTCATCTAGAATTGTGAAGAAAGATATCATGGAGCACTGGGTTGACAGGGGCCATGGAGCATTGTGATGACAGGGGTCATGGGGCATTGTGATGACACGGCCATGGAACATTATGATGACAAGAATTCTGGAGCATTGTGATAAAAAGGGCATGGACCATTGTGATTAGAGGGGCCAAGGAGCATCCTGATGACAACGTCATGGAGCATTGTGATGACAAGGGTCATCGAGCATTGTGATGACTGTGGTCATGAAGCATTGTGATGAATGTGGTCATGGATCATTGTGATGACAAGTGTCGTGGAGTATTGTGATGACAGGGCTCATAGAGCATTGTGATGACACGGTTATGGAATATTGTGATGACCAGAATTCTGTAGCACTGTGATGAAAAGGGAATGGAGCATTGTGATTACAGGGTTCATGGAGCATTTTGATGACAATAGTTTAGAACATTGTGAAGACAGGGATCATGGAGCATAGTGATGAAAGGGGCCATGGAGCATTGTAATAACAGGCGTCATGGGACAATATTTTGACAGTTGTCATGGAGCATTGTTAGAAAGGGAACATGGAGCAATTTGATTTCAGGGGTCATGAAAAATTGTGAATACATAGGCTATGGAGTATTCAGATGAATGTGGTCAAGGATCATTGTGACGAAAATTGTCCTGGAATATTGTGATGACACGGTTCATGGAGCATTGCGATGACAAGGGCCATGGCGAAATGTGAAGACAGGTGTCATGGGGCATTGTGATGACAGTGGTCATCTAGAATTGTGAAGAAAGATATCATGGAGCACTGGGATGACAGGGGCCATGGAGCATTGTGATGACAGGGGTCATGGGGCATTGTGATGACACGGCCATGGAACATTATGATGACAAGAATTCTGGAGCATTGTGATAAAAAGGGCATGGACCATTTTGATTAGAGGGGCCAAGGAGCATTCTGATGACAACGGTATGGAGCATTGTGATGACAAGTGTCATCGAGCATTGTGATGACAGTGGTCATGAAGCATTGTGATGAATGTGGTCATAGATCATTGTGATGACAAGTGTCGTGGAGCATTGTGAGACAGGGCTCATAGAGCATTGTGATGACACGGTTATGGAATATTGTGATGACCAGAATTCTGTAGCATTGTGATGAAAAGGGAATGGAGCATTGTGATTACAGGGGTCATGGAGCATTTTGATGACAATAGTTTAGATCATTGTGAAGACAGGGATCATGCAGCATAGTGATGAAAGGGGCCATGGAGCATTGTGATGACAGGCGTCATGGGACAATGTGTTGACAGTGGTCATAGAGCATTGTTAGAAAGGGAACATGGAGCAATTTGATTTCAGGGGCCATGAAAAATTGTGAATACATAGGCTAAGGAGTATTCAGATGAATGTGGTCAAGGATCATTGTGACGAAAAGTGTACTGGAATATTGTGATGACACGGTTCATGGATCATTGTGATGACAAGGGCCATGGAGAAATGTGAAGACAGGTGTCATGGGGCATTGTGATGACAGTGGTCATCTAGAATTGTGAAGAAAGATATCATGGAGCACTGGGATGACAGGGGCCATGGAGCATTGTGATGACAGGGATGATGGGGCATTGTGATGACACGGCCATGGAACATTATGATGACAAGAATTCTGGAGCATTGTGATAAAAATGTCATGGACCATTGTGATTAGAGGGGCCAAGGAGCATTCTGATGACAACGGCATGGAGCATTGTGATGACAAAGGTCTTCAAGCATTGTGATGACATTGGTCATGAAGCATTGTGATGAATGGGGTCATGGATCATTGTGATGACAAGTGTCGTGGAGCATTGTGATGACAGGAGTCATAGAGCATTGTGATGACACGGTTATGGAATATTGTGATGACCAGAATTCTGTAGCACTGTGATGAAAAGGGAATGGAGCATTGTGATTACAGGGGTCATGGAGCATTGTGATGACAATTGTTCTAGAATATTGTGATGACAGGGATCATAGAGCATAGTGATTAAAGGGGCCATGGAGCATTGTGATGACAGGCGTCATGGGATATTGTGTTGACAGTGGTCATGGAGAATTGTTAGAAAGGGAACATGGAGCAATTTGATTTCAGAGGCCATGAAAAATTGTGAATACATAGGCCATGGAGTAGTCAGATGAATATGGTCAAGGATCATTGTGACGAAAAGTGTCCTGGAATATTGTGATGACACGGTTCATGGAGCATTGTGAAGACAAGGGTCATGGCGAAATGTGAAGACAGGTGTCATGGGTCATTGTGAAGACAGTGGTCATCTAGAATTGTGAAGAAAGATATCATGGAGCACTGGGATGACAGGGGCCATGGAGCATTGTGATGACAGTGGTCATGGGGCATTGTGATGACACGGCCATGGAACATTATGATGACAAGAATTCTGGAGCATTGTGATAAAAAGGGCATGGACCATTGTGATTAGAGGGGCCAAGGTGCATTCTGATGACAACGGCATGGAGCATTGTGATGACAAGGGTCATTGAGCATTGTGATGACAGTGGTCATAAAGCATTGTGATGAATGTGGTCATGGATCATTGTGATGACAAGTGTCGTGGAGCATTGTGATGACAGGGGTCATAGAGCATTGTGAAGACACGGTTATGGAATATTGTGAAGACCAGAAATCTGTAGCACAGTGATGAAAATGGAATGGAGCATTGTGATTACCGGGATCATGGAGCATTGTGATGACAATTGTTCTAGAACATTGTGAAGACAGGGATCATGGAGCATAGTGATGAAAGGGGCCATGGAGCATTGTGATGACAGGCGTCATGGGACAATGTGTTGACAGTGGTCATGGAGCATTGTTAGAAAGGGAACATGGAGCAATTTGATTTCAGGGGCCATGAAAAATTGTGAATACATAGGCCATGGAGTATTCAGATGAATGTGGTCAAGGATCATTGTGACGAAAAGTGTCCTGGAATATTGTGATGACATGGTTCATGGAGCATTGCGATGACAAGGGCCATGGCGAAATGTGAAGACAGGTGTCATGGGGCTTTGTGATGACAGTGGTCATCTAGAATTGTGAAGAAAGATATCATGGAGCACTGGGATGACAGGGGCCATGGAGCATTGTGATGACAGGGGTCATGGGGCATTGTGATGACACGGCCATGGAACATTATGATGACAAGAATTCTGGAGCATTGTGATAAAAAGGGCATGGACCATTGTGATTAGAGGGGCCAAGGAGCATTCTGATGACAACGGCATGGAGCATTGTGATGACAAGGGTCATCGAGCATTGTGATGACAGTGGTCATGAAGCATTGTGATGAATGTGGTCATGGATCACTGTGATGACAAGTGTCGTGGAGCCTTGTGATGACAGGGCTCATAGAGCATTGTGATGACACGGTTATGGAATATTGTGATGACCAGAATTCTGTAGCACTGTGATGAAAGGGAATGGAGCATTGTGATTACAGGGGTCATGGAGCATTGTGATGACAATTGTTCTAGAACATTGTGAAGACAGGGATCATGGAGCATAGTGATGAAAGGGGCCATTGAGCATTGTGATGACAGGCGTCATGGGACAATATTTTGACAGTTGTCATGGAGCATTGTTAGAAAGGGAACATGGAGCAATTTGATTTCAGGGGCCATGAAAAATTGTGAATACATAGGCTATGGAGTATTCAGATGAATGTGGTCAAGGATCATTGTGACGAAAATTGTCCTGGAATATTGTGATGACACGGTTCATGGAGCATTGCGATGACAAGGGCCATGGCGAAATGTGAAGACAGGTGTCATGGGGAATTGTGATGACAGTGGTCATCTAGAATTGTGAAGAAAGATATCATGGAGCACTGGGATGACAGGGGCCATGGAGCATTGTGATGACAGGGGTCATGGGGCATTGTGATGACACAGCCATGGAACATTATGATGACAAGAATTCTGGAGCATTGTGATAAAAAGGTCATGGACCATTGTGATTAGAAGGGCCAAGGAGCATTCTGATGGCAACGGCATGGAGCATTGTGATGACAAGTGTCATCGAGCATTGTGATGACAGTGGTCATGAAGCATTGTGATGAATGTGGTCATGGATCATTGTGATGACAAGTGTCGTGGAGCCTTGTGATGACAGGGGTCATAGAGCATTGTGATGACACGGTTATGGAATATTGTGATGACCAGAATTCTCTACCACTGTGATGAAAGGGAATGGAGCATTGTGATTACAGGGGTCATGGAGCATTGTGATGACAATTGTTCTAGAACATTGTGAAGACAGGGATCATGGAGAATAGTGATGAAAGGGGCCATGGAGCATTGTGATGACAGGCGTCATGGGACAATATTTTGACAGTGGTCATGGAGCATTGTTAGAAAGTGAACATGGAGCCATTTGATTTCAGGGGCCATGAAAAATTGTGAATACATAGGCCATGGAGTATTCAGATGAATGTGGTCAAGGATCATTGTGATGAAAAGTGTCCTGGAATATTGTGATGACACGGATTATGGAGTATTGCGATGATAAGGGCCATGGCGAAATGTGAAGACAGGTGTCATGGGGCATTGTGATGACAGTGGTCATCTAGAATTGTGAAGAAAGATATCATGGAGCACTGGGTTGACAGGGGCCATGGAGCATTGTGATGACAGGGGTCATGGGGCATTGTGATGACACGGCCATGGAACATTATGATGACAAGAATTCTGGAGCATTGTGATAAAAAGGGCATGGACCATTGTGATTAGAGGGGCCAAGGAGCATCCTGATGACAACGTCATGGAGCATTGTGATGACAAGGGTCATCGAGCATTGTGATGACTGTGGTCATGAAGCATTGTGATGAATGTGGTCATGGATCATTGTGATGACAAGTGTCGTGGAGTATTGTGATGACAGGGCTCATAGAGCATTGTGATGACACGGTTATGGAATATTGTGATGACCAGAATTCTGTAGCACTGTGATGAAAAGGGAATGGAGCATTGTGATTACAGGGTTCATGGAGCATTTTGATGACAATAGTTTAGAACATTGTGAAGACAGGGATCATGGAGCATAGTGATGAAAGGGGCCATGGAGCATTGTAATAACAGGCGTCATGGGACAATATTTTGACAGTTGTCATGGAGCATTGTTAGAAAGGGAACATGGAGCAATTTGATTTCAGGGGTCATGAAAAATTGTGAATACATAGGCTATGGTGTATTCAGATGAATGTGGTCAAGGATCATTGTGACGAAAATTGTCCTGGAATATTGTGATGACACGGTTCATGGAGCATTGCGATGACAAGGGCCATGGCGAAATGTGAAGACAGGTGTCATGGGGCATTGTGATGACAGTGGTCATCTAGAATTGTGAAGAAAGATATCATGGAGCACTGGGATGACAGGGGCCATGGAGCATTGTGATGACAGGGGTCATGGGGCATTGTGATGACACGGCCATGGAACATTATGATGACAAGAATTCTGGAGCATTGTGATAAAAAGGGCATGGACCATTTTGATTAGAGGGGCCAAGGAGCATTCTGATGACAACGGTATGGAGCATTGTGATGACAAGTGTCATCGAGCATTGTGATGACAGTGGTCATGAAGCATTGTGATGAATGTGGTCATAGATCATTGTGATGACAAGTGTCGTGGAGCATTGTGAGACAGGGCTCATAGAGCATTGTGATGACACGGTTATGGAATATTGTGATGACCAGAATTCTGTAGCATTGTGATGAAAAGGGAATGGAGCATTGTGATTACAGGGGTCATGGAGCATTTTGATGACAATAGTTTAGATCATTGTGAAGACAGGGATCATGCAGCATAGTGATGAAAGGGGCCATGGAGCATTGTGATGACAGGCGTCATGGGACAATGTGTTGACAGTGGTCATAGAGCATTGTTAGAAAGGGAACATGGAGCAATTTGATTTCAGGGGCCATGAAAAATTGTGAATACATAGGCTAAGGAGTATTCAGATGAATGTGGTCAAGGATCATTGTGACGAAAAGTGTACTGGAATATTGTGATGACACGGTTCATGGATCATTGTGATGACAAGGGCCATGGAGAAATGTGAAGACAGGTGTCATGGGGCATTGTGATGACAGTGGTCATCTAGAATTGTGAAGAAAGATATCATGGAGCACTGGGATGACAGGGGCCATGGAGCATTGTGATGACAGGGATGATGGGGCATTGTGATGACACGGCCATGGAACATTATGATGACAAGAATTCTGGAGCATTGTGATAAAAATGTCATGGACCATTGTGATTAGAGGGGCCAAGGAGCATTCTGATGACAACGGCATGGAGCATTGTGATGACAAAGGTCTTCAAGCATTGTGATGACATTGGTCATGAAGCATTGTGATGAATGGGGTCATGGATCATTGTGATGACAAGTGTCGTGGAGCATTGTGATGACAGGAGTCATAGAGCATTGTGATGACACGGTTATGGAATATTGTGATGACCAGAATTCTGTAGCACTGTGATGAAAAGGGAATGGAGCATTGTGATTACAGGGGTCATGGAGCATTGTGATGACAATTGTTCTAGAATATTGTGATGACAGGGATCATAGAGCATAGTGATTAAAGGGGCCATGGAGCATTGTGATGACAGGCGTCATGGGATATTGTGTTGACAGTGGTCATGGAGAATTGTTAGAAAGGGAACATGGAGCAATTTGATTTCAGAGGCCATGAAAAATTGTGAATACATAGGCCATGGAGTAGTCAGATGAATATGGTCAAGGATCATTGTGACGAAAAGTGTCCTGGAATATTGTGATGACACGGTTCATGGAGCATTGTGAAGACAAGGGTCATGGCGAAATGTGAAGACAGGTGTCATGGGTCATTGTGAAGACAGTGGTCATCTAGAATTGTGAAGAAAGATATCATGGAGCACTGGGATGACAGGGGCCATGGAGCATTGTGATGACAGTGGTCATGGGGCATTGTGATGACACGGCCATGGAACATTATGATGACAAGAATTCTGGAGCATTGTGATAAAAAGGGCATGGACCATTGTGATTAGAGGGGCCAAGGTGCATTCTGATGACAACGGCATGGAGCATTGTGATGACAAGGGTCATTGAGCATTGTGATGACAGTGGTCATAAAGCATTGTGATGAATGTGGTCATGGATCATTGTGATGACAAGTGTCGTGGAGCATTGTGATGACAGGGGTCATAGAGCATTGTGAAGACACGGTTATGGAATATTGTGAAGACCAGAAATCTGTAGCACAGTGATGAAAATGGAATGGAGCATTGTGATTACCGGGATCATGGAGCATTGTGATGACAATTGTTCTAGAACATTGTGAAGACAGGGATCATGGAGCATAGTGATGAAAGGGGCCATGGAGCATTGTGATGACAGGCGTCATGGGACAATGTGTTGACAGTGGTCATGGAGCATTGTTAGAAAGGGAACATGGAGCAATTTGATTTCAGGGGCCATGAAAAATTGTGAATACATAGGCCATGGAGTATTCAGATGAATGTGGTCAAGGATCATTGTGACGAAAAGTGTCCTGGAATATTGTGATGACATGGTTCATGGAGCATTGCGATGACAAGGGCCATGGCGAAATGTGAAGACAGGTGTCATGGGGCTTTGTGATGACAGTGGTCATCTAGAATTGTGAAGAAAGATATCATGGAGCACTGGGATGACAGGGGCCATGGAGCATTGTGATGACAGGGGTCATGGGGCATTGTGATGACACGGCCATGGAACATTATGATGACAAGAATTCTGGAGCATTGTGATAAAAAGGGCATGGACCATTGTGATTAGAGGGGTCAAGGAGCATTCTGATGACAACGGCATGGAGCATTGTGATGACAAGGGTCATCGAGCATTGTGATGACAGTGGTCATGAAGCATTGTGATGAATGTGGTCATGGATCATTGTGATGACAAGTGTCGTGGAGCCTTGTGATGACAGGGCTCATAGAGCATTGTGATGACACGGTTATGGAATATTGTGATGACCAGAATTCTGTAGCACTGTGATGAAAGGGAATGGAGCATTGTGATTACAGGGGTCATGGAGCATTGTGATGACAATTGTTCTAGAACATTGTGAAGACAGGGATCATGGAGCATAGTGATGAAAGGGGCCATTGAGCATTGTGATGACAGGCGTCATGGGACAATATTTTGACAGTTGTCATGGAGCATTGTTAGAAAGGGAACATGGAGCAATTTGATTTCAGGGGCCATGAAAAATTGTGAATACATAGGCTATGGAGTATTCAGATGAATGTGGTCAAGGATCATTGTGACGAAAATTGTCCTGGAATATTGTGATGACACGGTTCATGGAGCATTGCGATGACAAGGGCCATGGCGAAATGTGAAGACAGGTGTCATGGGGAATTGTGATGACAGTGGTCATCTAGAATTGTGAAGAAAGATATCATGGAGCACTGGGATGACAGGGGCCATGGAGCATTGTGATGACAGGGGTCATGGGGCATTGTGATGACACAGCCATGGAACATTATGATGACAAGAATTCTGGAGCATTGTGATAAAAAGGTCATGGACCATTGTGATTAGAAGGGCCAAGGAGCATTCTGATGGCAACGGCATGGAGCATTGTGATGACAAGTGTCATCGAGCATTGTGATGACAGTGGTCATGAAGCATTGTGATGAATGTGGTCATGGATCATTGTGATGACAAGTGTCGTGGAGCCTTGTGATGACAGGGGTCATAGAGCATTGTGATGACACGGTTATGGAATATTGTGATGACCAGAATTCTCTACCACTGTGATGAAAGGGAATGGAGCATTGTGATTACAGGGGTCATGGAGCATTGTGATGACAATTGTTCTAGAACATTGTGAAGACAGGGATCATGGAGAATAGTGATGAAAGGGGCCATGGAGCATTGTGATGACAGGCGTCATGGGACAATATTTTGACAGTGGTCATGGAGCATTGTTAGAAAGTGAACATGGAGCCATTTGATTTCAGGGGCCATGAAAAATTGTGAATACATAGGCCATGGAGTATTCAGATGAATGTGGTCAAGGATCATTGTGATGAAAAGTGTCCTGGAATATTGTGATGACACGGATTATGGAGTATTGCGATGATAAGGGCCATGGCGAAATGTGAAGACAGGTGTCATGGGGCATTGTGATGACAGTGGTCATCTAGAATTGTGAAGAAAGATATCATGGAGCACTGGGTTGACAGGGGCCATGGAGCATTGTGATGACAGGGGTCATGGGGCATTGTGATGACACGGCCATGGAACATTATGATGACAAGAATTCTGGAGCATTGTGATAAAAAGGGCATGGACCATTGTGATTAGAGGGGCCAAGGAGCATCCTGATGACAACGTCATGGAGCATTGTGATGACAAGGGTCATCGAGCATTGTGATGACTGTGGTCATGAAGCATTGTGATGAATGTGGTCATGGATCATTGTGATGACAAGTGTCGTGGAGTATTGTGATGACAGGGCTCATAGAGCATTGTGATGACACGGTTATGGAATATTGTGATGACCAGAATTCTGTAGCACTGTGATGAAAAGGGAATGGAGCATTGTGATTACAGGGTTCATGGAGCATTTTGATGACAATAGTTTAGAACATTGTGAAGACAGGGATCATGGAGCATAGTGATGAAAGGGGCCATGGAGCATTGTAATAACAGGCGTCATGGGACAATATTTTGACAGTTGTCATGGAGCATTGTTAGAAAGGGAACATGGAGCAATTTGATTTCAGGGGTCATGAAAAATTGTGAATACATAGGCTATGGAGTATTCAGATGAATGTGGTCAAGGATCATTGTGACGAAAATTGTCCTGGAATATTGTGATGACACGGTTCATGGAGCATTGCGATGACAAGGGCCATGGCGAAATGTGAAGACAGGTGTCATGGGGCATTGTGATGACAGTGGTCATCTAGAATTGTGAAGAAAGATATCATGGAGCACTGGGATGACAGGGGCCATGGAGCATTGTGATGACAGGGGTCATGGGGCATTGTGATGACACGGCCATGGAACATTATGATGACAAGAATTCTGGAGCATTGTGATAAAAAGGGCATGGACCATTTTGATTAGAGGGGCCAAGGAGCATTCTGATGACAACGGTATGGAGCATTGTGATGACAAGTGTCATCGAGCATTGTGATGACAGTGGTCATGAAGCATTGTGATGAATGTGGTCATAGATCATTGTGATGACAAGTGTCGTGGAGCATTGTGAGACAGGGCTCATAGAGCATTGTGATGACACGGTTATGGAATATTGTGATGACCAGAATTCTGTAGCATTGTGATGAAAAGGGAATGGAGCATTGTGATTACAGGGGTCATGGAGCATTTTGATGACAATAGTTTAGATCATTGTGAAGACAGGGATCATGCAGCATAGTGATGAAAGGGGCCATGGAGCATTGTGATGACAGGCGTCATGGGACAATGTGTTGACAGTGGTCATAGAGCATTGTTAGAAAGGGAACATGGAGCAATTTGATTTCAGGGGCCATGAAAAATTGTGAATACATAGGCTAAGGAGTATTCAGATGAATGTGGTCAAGGATCATTGTGACGAAAAGTGTACTGGAATATTGTGATGACACGGTTCATGGATCATTGTGATGACAAGGGCCATGGAGAAATGTGAAGACAGGTGTCATGGGGCATTGTGATGACAGTGGTCATCTAGAATTGTGAAGAAAGATATCATGGAGCACTGGGATGACAGGGGCCATGGAGCATTGTGATGACAGGGATGATGGGGCATTGTGATGACACGGCCATGGAACATTATGATGACAAGAATTCTGGAGCATTGTGATAAAAATGTCATGGACCATTGTGATTAGAGGGGCCAAGGAGCATTCTGATGACAACGGCATGGAGCATTGTGATGACAAAGGTCTTCAAGCATTGTGATGACATTGGTCATGAAGCATTGTGATGAATGGGGTCATGGATCATTGTGATGACAAGTGTCGTGGAGCATTGTGATGACAGGAGTCATAGAGCATTGTGATGACACGGTTATGGAATATTGTGATGACCAGAATTCTGTAGCACTGTGATGAAAAGGGAATGGAGCATTGTGATTACAGGGGTCATGGAGCATTGTGATGACAATTGTTCTAGAATATTGTGATGACAGGGATCATAGAGCATAGTGATTAAAGGGGCCATGGAGCATTGTGATGACAGGCGTCATGGGATATTGTGTTGACAGTGGTCATGGAGAATTGTTAGAAAGGGAACATGGAGCAATTTGATTTCAGAGGCCATGAAAAATTGTGAATACATAGGCCATGGAGTAGTCAGATGAATATGGTCAAGGATCATTGTGACGAAAAGTGTCCTGGAATATTGTGATGACACGGTTCATGGAGCATTGTGAAGACAAGGGTCATGGCGAAATGTGAAGACAGGTGTCATGGGTCATTGTGAAGACAGTGGTCATCTAGAATTGTGAAGAAAGATATCATGGAGCACTGGGATGACAGGGGCCATGGAGCATTGTGATGACAGTGGTCATGGGGCATTGTGATGACACGGCCATGGAACATTATGATGACAAGAATTCTGGAGCATTGTGATAAAAAGGGCATGGACCATTGTGATTAGAGGGGCCAAGGTGCATTCTGATGACAACGGCATGGAGCATTGTGATGACAAGGGTCATTGAGCATTGTGATGACAGTGGTCATAAAGCATTGTGATGAATGTGGTCATGGATCATTGTGATGACAAGTGTCGTGGAGCATTGTGATGACAGGGGTCATAGAGCATTGTGAAGACACGGTTATGGAATATTGTGAAGACCAGAAATCTGTAGCACAGTGATGAAAATGGAATGGAGCATTGTGATTACCGGGATCATGGAGCATTGTGATGACAATTGTTCTAGAACATTGTGAAGACAGGGATCATGGAGCATAGTGATGAAAGGGGCCATGGAGCATTGTGATGACAGGCGTCATGGGACAATGTGTTGACAGTGGTCATGGAGCATTGTTAGAAAGGGAACATGGAGCAATTTGATTTCAGGGGCCATGAAAAATTGTGAATACATAGGCCATGGAGTATTCAGATGAATGTGGTCAAGGATCATTGTGACGAAAAGTGTCCTGGAATATTGTGATGACATGGTTCATGGAGCATTGCGATGACAAGGGCCATGGCGAAATGTGAAGACAGGTGTCATGGGGCTTTGTGATGACAGTGGTCATCTAGAATTGTGAAGAAAGATATCATGGAGCACTGGGATGACAGGGGCCATGGAGCATTGTGATGACAGGGGTCATGGGGCATTGTGATGACACGGCCATGGAACATTATGATGACAAGAATTCTGGAGCATTGTGATAAAAAGGGCATGGACCATTGTGATTAGAGGGGCCAAGGAGCATTCTGATGACAACGGCATGGAGCATTGTGATGACAAGGGTCATCGAGCATTGTGATGACAGTGGTCATGAAGCATTGTGATGAATGTGGTCATGGATCATTGTGATGACAAGTGTCGTGGAGCCTTGTGATGACAGGGCTCATAGAGCATTGTGATGACACGGTTATGGAATATTGTGATGACCAGAATTCTGTAGCACTGTGATGAAAGGGAATGGAGCATTGTGATTACAGGGGTCATGGAGCATTGTGATGACAATTGTTCTAGAACATTGTGAAGACAGGGATCATGGAGCATAGTGATGAAAGGGGCCATTGAGCATTGTGATGACAGGCGTCATGGGACAATATTTTGACAGTTGTCATGGAGCATTGTTAGAAAGGGAACATGGAGCAATTTGATTTCAGGGGCCATGAAAAATTGTGAATACATAGGCTATGGAGTATTCAGATGAATGTGGTCAAGGATCATTGTGACGAAAATTGTCCTGGAATATTGTGATGACACGGTTCATGGAGCATTGCGATGACAAGGGCCATGGCGAAATGTGAAGACAGGTGTCATGGGGAATTGTGATGACAGTGGTCATCTAGAATTGTGAAGAAAGATATCATGGAGCACTGGGATGACAGGGGCCATGGAGCATTGTGATGACAGGGGTCATGGGGCATTGTGATGACACAGCCATGGAACATTATGATGACAAGAATTCTGGAGCATTGTGATAAAAAGGTCATGGACCATTGTGATTAGAAGGGCCAAGGAGCATTCTGATGGCAACGGCATGGAGCATTGTGATGACAAGTGTCATCGAGCATTGTGATGACAGTGGTCATGAAGCATTGTGATGAATGTGGTCATGGATCATTGTGATGACAAGTGTCGTGGAGCCTTGTGATGACAGGGGTCATAGAGCATTGTGATGACACGGTTATGGAATATTGTGATGACCAGAATTCTCTACCACTGTGATGAAAGGGAATGGAGCATTGTGATTACAGGGGTCATGGAGCATTGTGATGACAATTGTTCTAGAACATTGTGAAGACAGGGATCATGGAGAATAGTGATGAAAGGGGCCATGGAGCATTGTGATGACAGGCGTCATGGGACAATATTTTGACAGTGGTCATGGAGCATTGTTAGAAAGTGAACATGGAGCCATTTGATTTCAGGGGCCATGAAAAATTGTGAATACATAGGCCATGGAGTATTCAGATGAATGTGGTCAAGGATCATTGTGATGAAAAGTGTCCTGGAATATTGTGATGACACGGATTATGGAGTATTGCGATGATAAGGGCCATGGCGAAATGTGAAGACAGGTGTCATGGGGCATTGTGATGACAGTGGTCATCTAGAATTGTGAAGAAAGATATCATGGAGCACTGGGTTGACAGGGGCCATGGAGCATTGTGATGACAGGGGTCATGGGGCATTGTGATGACACGGCCATGGAACATTATGATGACAAGAATTCTGGAGCATTGTGATAAAAAGGGCATGGACCATTGTGATTAGAGGGGCCAAGGAGCATCCTGATGACAACGTCATGGAGCATTGTGATGACAAGGGTCATCGAGCATTGTGATGACTGTGGTCATGAAGCATTGTGATGAATGTGGTCATGGATCATTGTGATGACAAGTGTCGTGGAGTATTGTGATGACAGGGCTCATAGAGCATTGTGATGACACGGTTATGGAATATTGTGATGACCAGAATTCTGTAGCACTGTGATGAAAAGGGAATGGAGCATTGTGATTACAGGGTTCATGGAGCATTTTGATGACAATAGTTTAGAACATTGTGAAGACAGGGATCATGGAGCATAGTGATGAAAGGGGCCATGGAGCATTGTAATAACAGGCGTCATGGGACAATATTTTGACAGTTGTCATGGAGCATTGTTAGAAAGGGAACATGGAGCAATTTGATTTCAGGGGTCATGAAAAATTGTGAATACATAGGCTATGGAGTATTCAGATGAATGTGGTCAAGGATCATTGTGACGAAAATTGTCCTGGAATATTGTGATGACACGGTTCATGGAGCATTGCGATGACAAGGGCCATGGCGAAATGTGAAGACAGGTGTCATGGGGCATTGTGATGACAGTGGTCATCTAGAATTGTGAAGAAAGATATCATGGAGCACTGGGATGACAGGGGCCATGGAGCATTGTGATGACAGGGGTCATGGGGCATTGTGATGACACGGCCATGGAACATTATGATGACAAGAATTCTGGAGCATTGTGATAAAAAGGGCATGGACCATTTTGATTAGAGGGGCCAAGGAGCATTCTGATGACAACGGTATGGAGCATTGTGATGACAAGTGTCATCGAGCATTGTGATGACAGTGGTCATGAAGCATTGTGATGAATGTGGTCATAGATCATTGTGATGACAAGTGTCGTGGAGCATTGTGAGACAGGGCTCATAGAGCATTGTGATGACACGGTTATGGAATATTGTGATGACCAGAATTCTGTAGCATTGTGATGAAAAGGGAATGGAGCATTGTGATTACAGGGGTCATGGAGCATTTTGATGACAATAGTTTAGATCATTGTGAAGACAGGGATCATGCAGCATAGTGATGAAAGGGGCCATGGAGCATTGTGATGACAGGCGTCATGGGACAATGTGTTGACAGTGGTCATAGAGCATTGTTAGAAAGGGAACATGGAGCAATTTGATTTCAGGGGCCATGAAAAATTGTGAATACATAGGCTAAGGAGTATTCAGATGAATG
Source organism: Eschrichtius robustus (assembly GCF_028021215.1). NCBI lineage: Eukaryota > Metazoa > Chordata > Mammalia > Artiodactyla > Eschrichtiidae > Eschrichtius > Eschrichtius robustus. Next base: position 5,993,071 of record NW_027175249.1, on the reverse strand, counting down.
TGGTCAAGGATCATTGTGACGAAAAGTGTACTGGAATATTGTGATGACACGGTTCATGGATCATTGTGATGACAAGGGCCATGGAGAAATGTGAAGACAGGTGTCATGGGGCATTGTGATGACAGTGGTCATCTAGAATTGTGAAGAAAGATATCATGGAGCACTGGGATGACAGGGGCCATGGAGCATTGTGATGACAGGGATGATGGGGCATTGTGATGACACGGCCATGGAACATTATGATGACAAGAATTCTGGAGCATTGTGATAAAAATGTCATGGACCATTGTGATTAGAGGGGCCAAGGAGCATTCTGATGACAACGGCATGGAGCATTGTGATGACAAAGGTCTTCAAGCATTGTGATGACATTGGTCATGAAGCATTGTGATGAATGGGGTCATGGATCATTGTGATGACAAGTGTCGTGGAGCATTGTGATGACAGGAGTCATAGAGCATTGTGATGACACGGTTATGGAATATTGTGATGACCAGAATTCTGTAGCACTGTGATGAAAAGGGAATGGAGCATTGTGATTACAGGGGTCATGGAGCATTGTGATGACAATTGTTCTAGAATATTGTGATGACAGGGATCATAGAGCATAGTGATTAAAGGGGCCATGGAACATTGTGATGACAGGCGTCATGGGATATTGTGTTGACAGTGGTCATGGAGAATTGTTAGAAAGGGAACATGGAGCAATTTGATTTCAGAGGCCATGAAAAATTGTGAATACATAGGCCATGGAGTAGTCAGATGAATATGGTCAAGGATCATTGTGACGAAAAGTGTCCTGGAATATTGTGATGACACGGTTCATGGAGCATTGTGAAGACAAGGGTCATGGCGAAATGTGAAGACAGGTGTCATGGGTCATTGTGAAGACAGTGGTCATCTAGAATTGTGAAGAAAGATATCATGGAGCACTGGGATGACAGGGGCCATGGAGCATTGTGATGACAGTGGTCATGGGGCATTGTGATGACACGGCCATGGAACATTATGATGACAAGAATTCTGGAGCATTGTGATAAAAAGGGCATGGACCATTGTGATTAGAGGGGCCAAGGTGCATTCTGATGACAACGGCATGGAGCATTGTGATGACAAGGGTCATTGAGCATTGTGATGACAGTGGTCATAAAGCATTGTGATGAATGTGGTCATGGATCATTGTGATGACAAGTGTCGTGGAGCATTGTGATGACAGGGGTCATAGAGCATTGTGAAGACACGGTTATGGAATATTGTGAAGACCAGAAATCTGTAGCACAGTGATGAAAATGGAATGGAGCATTGTGATTACCGGGATCATGGAGCATTGTGATGACAATTGTTCTAGAACATTGTGAAGACAGGGATCATGGAGCATAGTGATGAAAGGGGCCATGGAGCATTGTGATGACAGGCGTCATGGGACAATGTGTTGACAGTGGTCATGGAGCATTGTTAGAAAGGGAACATGGAGAAATTTGATTTCAGGGGCCATGAAAAATTGTGAATACATAGGCCATGGAGTATTCAGATGAATGTGGTCAAGGATCATTGTGACGAAAAGTGTCCTGGAATATTGTGATGACATGGTTCATGGAGCATTGCGATGACAAGGGCCATGGCGAAATGTGAAGACAGGTGTCATGGGGCTTTGTGATGACAGTGGTCATCTAGAATTGTGAAGAAAGATATCATGGAGCACTGGGATGACAGGGGCCATGGAGCATTGTGATGACAGGGGTCATGGGGCATTGTGATGACACGGCCATGGAACATTATGATGACAAGAATTCTGGAGCATTGTGATAAAAAGGGCATGGACCATTGTGATTAGAGGGGCCAAGGAGCATTCTGATGACAACGGCATGGAGCATTGTGATGACAAGGGTCATCGAGCATTGTGATGACAGTGGTCATGAAGCATTGTGATGAATGTGGTCATGGATCATTGTGATGACAAGTGTCGTGGAGCCTTGTGATGACAGGGCTCATAGAGCATTGTGATGACACGGTTATGGAATATTGTGATGACCAGAATTCTGTAGCACTGTGATGAAAGGGAATGGAGCATTGTGATTACAGGGGTCATGGAGCATTGTGATGACAATTGTTCTAGAACATTGTGAAGACAGGGATCATGGAGCATAGTGATGAAAGGGGCCATTGAGCATTGTGATGACAGGCGTCATGGGACAATATTTTGACAGTTGTCATGGAGCATTGTTAGAAAGGGAACATGGAGCAATTTGATTTCAGGGGCCATGAAAAATTGTGAATACATAGGCTATGGAGTATTCAGATGAATGTGGTCAAGGATCATTGTGACGAAAATTGTCCTGGAATATTGTGATGACACGGTTCATGGAGCATTGCGATGACAAGGGCCATGGCGAAATGTGAAGACAGGTGTCATGGGGAATTGTGATGACAGTGGTCATCTAGAATTGTGAAGAAAGATATCATGGAGCACTGGGATGACAGGGGCCATGGAGCATTGTGATGACAGGGGTCATGGGGCATTGTGATGACACAGCCATGGAACATTATGATGACAAGTATTCTGGAGCATTGTGATAAACAGGTCATGGACCATTGTGATTAGAAGGGCCAAGGAGCATTCTGATGGCAACGGCATGGAGCATTGTGATGACAAGTGTCATCGAGCATTGTGATGACAGTGGTCATGAAGCATTGTGATGAATGTGGTCATGGATCATTGTGATGACAAGTGTCGTGGAGCCTTGTGATGACAAGGGTCATAGAGCATTGTGATGACACGGTTATGGAATATTGTGATGACCAGAATTCTGTACCACTGTGATGAAAGGGAATGGAGCATTGTGATTACAGGGGTCATGGAGCATTGTGATGACAATTGTTCTAGAACATTGTGAAGACAGGGATCATGGAGAATAGTGATGAAAGGGGCCATGGAGCATTGTGATGACAGGCGTCATGGGACAATATTTTGACAGTGGTCATGGAGCATTGTTAGAAAGTGAACATGGAGCCATTTGATTTCAGGGGCCATGAAAAATTGTGAATACATAGGCCATGGAGTATTCAGATGAATGTGGTCAAGGATCATTGTGATGAAAAGTGTCCTGGAATATTGTGATGACACGGATTATGGAGTATTGCGATGATAAGGGCCATGGCGAAATGTGAAGACAGGTGTCATGGGGCATTGTGATGACAGTGGTCATCTAGAATTGTGAAGAAAGATATCATGGAGCACTGGGTTGACATGGGCCATTGAGCATTGTGATGACAGGGGTCATGGGGCATTGTGATGACACGGCCATGGAACATTATGATGACAAGAATTCTGGAGCATTGTGATAAAAAGGTCATGGACCATTGTGATTAGAGGGGCCAAGGAGCATCCTGATGACAACGTCATGGAGCATTGTGATGACAAGTGTCATCGAGCATTGTGATGACTGTGGTCATGAAGCATTGTGATGAATGTGGTCATGGATCATTGTGATGACAAGTGTCGTGGAGCATTGTGATGACAGTGCTCATAGAGCATTGTGATGACACGGTTATGGAATATTGTGATGACCAGAATTCTGTAGCACTGTGATGAAAAGGGAATGGAGCATTGTGATTACAGGGTTCATGGAGCATTTTGATGACAATAGTTTAGAACATTGTGAAGACAGGGATCATGGAGCATAGTGATGAAAGGGGCCATGGAGCATTGTAATAACAGGCGTCATGGGACAATATTTTGACAGTTGTCATGGAGCATTGTTAGAAAGGGAACATGGAGCAATTTGATTTCAGGGGTCATGAAAAATTGTGAATACATAGGCTATGGAGTATTCAGATGAATGTGGTCAAGGATCATTGTGACGAAAATTGTCCTGGAATATTGTGATGACACGGTTCATGGAGCATTGCGATGACAAGGGCCATGGCGAAATGTGAAGACAGGTGTCATGGGGCATTGTGATGACAGTGGTCATCTAGAATTGTGAAGAAAGATATCATGGAGCACTGGGATGACAGGGGCCATGGAGCATTGTGATGACAGGGGTCATGGGGCATTGTGATGACACGGCCATGGAACATTATGATGACAAGAATTCTGGAGCATTGTGATAAAAAGGGCATGGACCATTTTGATTAGAGGGGCCAAGGAGCATTCTGATGACAACGGTATGGAGCATTGTGATGACAAGTGTCATCGAGCATTGTGATGACAGTGGTCATGAAGCATTGTGATGAATGTGGTCATAGATCATTGTGATGACAAGTGTCGTGGAGCATTGTGATGACAGGGGTCATAGAGCATTGTGATGACACGGTTATGGAATATTGTGTTGACCAGAATTTTGTAGCACTGTGATGAAAGGGAATGGAGCATTGTGATTACAGGGGTCATGGAGCATTGTGATGACAATTATTTAGAACATTGTGAAGACAGGGATCATGGAGCATAGTGATGAAAGGGGCCTTGGAGCATTGTGATGAAAATTGTTCTAGAGCATTGTGATGACAGGGATCATGGAGCATAGTGATGAAAGGGGCCATGGAGCATTGTGATGACATGGCTATGGAATATTGTGAAGACCAGAAATCTGTAGCACAGTGATGAAAATGGAATGGAGCATTGTGATTACCGGGGTCATGGAGCATTGTGATGACAATTGTTCTAGAACATTGTGAAGACAGGGATCATGGAGCATAGTGATGAAATGGGCCATGGAGCATTGTGATGACAGGCGTCATGGGACAATGTGTTGACAGTGGTCATGGAGCATTGTTAGAAAGGGAACATGGAGCAATTTGATTTCAGGGGCCATGAAAAATTGTGAATACATAGGCCATGGAGTATTCAGATGAATGTGGTCAAGGATCATTGTGACAAAAAGTGTCCTGGAATATTGTGATGACACGGTTCATGGAGCATTGCGATGACAAGGGCCATGGCGAAATGTGAAGACAGGTGCCATGGGGCATTGTGATGACAGTGGTCAACAAGAATTGTGAAGAAAGATATCATGGAGCCCTGGGATGGCAGGGGCCATGGAGCATTGTGATGACAGGGGTCATGGGGCATTGTGATGACATGACCATGGAACATTATGATGAGAAGAATTCTGGAGCTTTGTGATAAAAAGGGCATGGATCATTGTGATTAGAGGGGTCAAGGAGCATTCTGATGACAACAGCATGGAGCATTGTGATGACCAGGGTCATCGAGCATTGTGATGACAGTGGTCATGAAGCATTGTGATGAATGTGGTAATGGATCATTGTGATGACAAGTGTCGTGGAGCATTGTGATGACAGGGGTCATAGAGCATTGTGATGACACGGTTATGGAGTATTGAGATGACCAGAATTCTGTAGCACTGTGATGAAAAGGGAATGGAGCATTGTGATTACAGCAGTCATGGAGCATTGTGATGACAATTGTTCTAGAACATTGTGAAGACAGGTATCATGGAGCATAGTGATGAAAGGGGCCATTGAGCATTGTGATGACAGGCGTCATGGGACAATGTGTTGACAGTGGTCATGGAGCATTGTTAGAAAGGGAACATGGAGCAATTTGATTTCAGGGGCCATGAAAAATTGTGAATACATAGGCCATGGAGTATTCAGATGAATGTGGTCAAGGATCATTGTGACGACAAGTGTCCTGGAATATTGTGATGACACGGTTCATGGAGCATTGCGATGACAAGGGCAATGGAGAAATGTGAAGACAGGTGTCATGGGGCATTGTGATGACAGTGGTCATCTAGAATTGTGAAGAAAGATATCATGGAGCACTGGGATGACAGGGGCCATGGAGCATTGTGATGACAGGGGTCATGGGGCATTGTGATGACACGGCCATGGAACATTATGATGACAAGAATTCTGGAGCATTGTGATAAAAAGGGCATGGACCATTGTGATTAGAGGGGCCAAGGTGCATTCTGATGACAACGGCATGGAGCATTGTGATGACAAGGGTCATTGAGCATTGTGATGAAAGTGGTCATAAAGCATTGTGATGAATGTGGTCATGGATCATTGTGATGACATGTGTCGTGGAGCATTGTGATGACAGGGGTCATAGAGCATTGTGATGACATGGTTATGGAATATTGTGAAGACCAGAAATCTGTAGCACAGTGATGAAAATGGAATGGAGCATTGTGATTACCGGGATCATGGAGCATTGTGATGACAATTGTTCTAGAACATTGTGAAGACAGGGATCATGGAGCATAGTGATGAAAGGGGCCATGGAGCATTGTGATGACAGGCGTCATGGGACAATGTGTTGACAGTGGTCATGGAGCATTGTTAGAAAGGGAACATGGAGCAATTTGATTTCAGGGGCCATGAAAAATTGTGAATACATAGGCCATGGAGTATTCAGATGAATGTGGTCAAGGATCATTGTGACGAAAAGTGTCCTGGAATATTGTGATGACTTGGTTCATGGAGCATTGCGATGACAAGGGCCATGGCGAAATGTGAAGACAGGTGTCATGGGGCTTTGTGATGACAGTGGTCATCTAGAATTGTGAAGAAAGATATCATGGAGCACTGGGATGACAGGGGCCATGGAGCATTGTGATGACAGGGGTCATGGGGCATTGTGATGACACGGCCATGGAACATTATGATGACAAGAATTCTGGAGCATTGTGATAAAAAGGGCATGGACCATTGTGATTAGAGGGGCCAAGGAGCATTCTGATGACAACGGCATGGAGCATTGTGATGACAAGGGTCATCGAGCATTGTGATGACAGTGGTCATGAAGCATTGTGATGAATGTGGTCATGGATCATTGTGATGACAAGTGTCGTGGAACCTTGTGATGACAGGGCTCATAGAGCATTGTGATGACACGGTTATGGAATATTGTGATGACCAGAATTCTGTAGCACTGTGATGAAAGGGAATGGAGCATTGTGATTACAGGGGTCATGGAGCATTGTGATGACAATTGTTCTAGAACATTGTGAAGACAGGGATCATGGAGCATAGTGATGAAAGGGGCCATGGAGCATTGTGATGACAGGCGTCATGGGACAATATTTTGACAGTTGTCATGGAGCATTGTTAGAAAGGGAACATGGAGCAATTTGATTTCAGGGGCCATGAAAAATTGTGAATACATCGGCTATGGAGTATTCAGATGAATGTGGTCAAGGATCATTGTGACGAAAATTGTCCTGGAATATTGTGATGACACGGTTCATGGAGCATTGCGATGACAAGGGCCATGGCGAAATGTGAAGACAGGTGTCATGGGGAATTGTGATGACAGTGGTCATCTAGAATTGTGAAGAAAGATATCATGGAGCACTGGGATGACAGGGGCCATGGAGCATTGTGATGACAGGGGTCATGGGGCATTGTGATGACACAGCCATGGAACATTATGATGACAAGTATTCTGGAGCATTGTGATAAAAAGGTCATGGACCATTGTGATTAGAAGGGCCAAGGAGCATTCTGATGGCAACGGCATGGAGCATTGTGATGACAAGTGTCATCGAGCATTGTGATGACAGTGGTCATGAAGCATTGTGATGAATGTGGTCATGGATCATTGTGAGGACAAGTGTCGTGGAGCCTTGTGATGACAGGGGTCATAGAGCATTGTGATGACACGGTTATGGAATATTGTGATGACCAGAATTCTGTACCACTGTGATGAAAGGGAATGGAGCATTGTGATTACAGGGGTCATGGAGCATTGTGATGACAATTGTTCTAGAACATTGTGAAGACAGGGATCATGGAGAATAGTGATGAAAGGGGCCATGGAGCATTGTGATGACAGGCGTCATGGGACAATATTTTGACAGTGGTCATGGAGCATTGTTAGAAAGTTAACATGGAGCCATTTGATTTCAGGGGCCATGAAAAATTGTGAATACATAGGCCATGGAGTATTCAGATGAATGTGGTCAAGGATCATTGTGACGAAAAGTGTTCTGGAATATTGTGATGACACGGTTCATGGAGCATTGCGATGACAAGGGCCATGGCGAAATGTGAAGACAGGTGTCATGGGACATTGTGATGACCATGGTCATCTAGAATTGTGAAGAAAGATATCATGGAGCACTGGGATGACAGGGGCCATGGAGCATTGTGATGACAGGGGCCATGGGGCATTGTGATGACACGGCCATGGAACATTATGATGACAAGAATTCTGGGGCATTGTGATAAAAAGGGCATGGACCATTGTGATTAGAGGGGTCAAGGAGCATTCTGATGACAACGGCATGGAGCATTGTGATGACAAGGGTCATCGAGCATTGTGATGACAGGGGTCATGAAGCATTGTGATGAATGTGGTCATGGATCATTGTGAGGACAAGTGTCGTGGAGCCTTGTGATGACAGGGGTCATAGAGCATTGTGATGACACGGTTATGGAATATTGAGATGACCAGAATTCTGTTGCACTGTGATGAAAAAGGAATGGAGCATTGTGTTTACAGGGGTCATGGAGCATTGTGATGACAATTGTTTAGAACATTGTGAAGACAGGGATCATGGAGCATAGTGATGAATGGGGCCAACGAGCATTGTGATGACAGGCGTCATGGGACAATGTGTTGACAGTGGTCATGGAGCATAGTTAGAAAGGGAACATGGAGCAATTTGATTTCAGGGGCCATGAAACATTGTGAATGCATAGGCCATGGAGTATTCAGATGAATGTGGTCAAGGATCATTTTGACGACAAGTGTCCTGGAATATTGTGATGACACGGTTCATGGAGCATTGCGATGACTAGGGCCATGGCGAAATGTGAAGACAAGTGTCATGGGACATTGTGATGACAGTGGTCATCTAGAATTGTGAAGAAAGATATAATGGAGAACTGGGATGACAGGGGCCATGGAGCATTGTGATGACAGGGGTCATGGGGCATTGTGATGACACGGTTATGGAATATTGTGATGACCAGAATTCTGTAGCACTGTGATGAAAAGGAAATGGAGCATTGTGATTACAGAGGTCATGGAACATTGTGATGACAATTGTTCTAGAACATTGTGAAGACAGGGATCATGGAGCATAGTGATGAAAGGGGCCATGGAGCATTTTGATGACAGGCGTCATGGGTCATTGTGTTGAGAGTGGTCTTGGATCATTGTTAGAAAGGGAACATGGAGCAATTTGATTTCAGGGGCCATGAAAAATTGTGAATACATAGGCCATGGAGTATTCAAATGAATGTGGTTACGGATCATTGTGATGAAAAATGTCCTGGAATATTGTGATGACACGGTTCATGGAGCATTGCGATGACAAGGGCCATGGCGAAATGTGAAGACAGGTGTCATGGGACATTGTGATGACAGTGGTCATCTAGAATTGTGAAGAAAGATATCATGGAGCACTGGGATGACAGGGGCCATGGAGCATTGTGATGACAGGGGTCAAGGGGCATTGTGATGACATGGCCATGGAACATTATGATGACAAGAATTCTGGAGCATTGTGATAAAAAGGGCATGGACCATTGTGATTAGAGGGGCCAAGGAGCATTCTGATGACAACGGCATGGAGCATTGTGATGACCAGGGTCATCGAGCATTGTGATGACAGTGGTCATGAAGCATTGTGATGAATGTGGTCATGGATCATTGTGATGACAAGTGTCGTGGAGCATTGTGATGACAGGGGTCATAGAGCATTGTGAGGACACGGTTATGGAATATTGTGATGACCAGAATTCTGTAGCACTGTGATGAAAAGGGAATGGAGCATTGTGAGTACAGGGGTCATGAAGCATTGTGATGACAATTGTTCTAGAACATTGTGAAGACAGGGATCATGGAGCATAGTGATGAAAAGGGACATGGAGCATTGTGATGACAGGCGTCATGGGACAATGTGTTGACAGTTGTCATGGAGCATTGTTAGAAAGGGAATATGGAGCAATTTGATTTCAGGGGCCATGAAAAATTGTGAATACATAGGCCATGGAGTATTCAGATGAATGTGGTCAAGGATCATTGTGACAAAAAGTGTCCTGGAATATGGTTATGACACGGTTCATGGAGCATTGCGATGACAAGGGCCATGGCGAAATGTGAAGACAGGTGTCATGGGGCATTGTGATGACAGTGGTCATCTAGAATTGTGAAGAAAGATATCATGGAGCACTGGGATGACAGGGGCCATGGAGCATTGTGATGACAGGCGTCATGGGTCATTGTGATGACACGGCCATGGAACATTATGATGACAAGAATTCTGGAGCATTGTGATAAAAAGGGCATGGACCATTGTGATTAGAGGGGCCAAGGAGCATTCTGATGACAACGGCATGGAGCATTGTGATGACCAGGGTCATCGAGCATTGTGATGACAGTGGTCATGAAGCATTGTGATGAATGTGGTCATGGATCATTGTGATGACAAGTGTCGTGGAGCATTGTGATGACAGGGGTCATAGAGCATTGTGATGACACGGTTATGGAATATTGTGATGACCAGAATTCTGTAGCACTGTGATGAAAAGGGAATGGAGCATTGTGATTACAGGGGTCATGGAGCATTGTGATGACAATTGTTCTAGAACATTGTGAAGACAGGGATCATGGAGCATAGTGATGAAAGGGGCCATGGAGCATTGTGATGACAGGCGTCATGGGACAATGTGTTGACAGTGGTCATGGAGCATTGTTAGAAAGGGAACATGGAGCAATTTGATTTCAGGGGCCATGAAAAATTGTGAATACATAGGCCATGGAGTATTCACATGAATCTGGTCAAGGATCATTGTGACGAAAAGTGTCCTGGAATATTGTGATGACAAGGTTCATGGAGCATTGCGATGACAAGGGCCATGGCGAAATGTGAAGACAGGTGTCATGGGACATTGTGATGACAGTAGTCATCTAGAATTGTGAAGAAAGATATCATGGAGCACTGGGATGACAGGGGCCATGGAGCATTGTGATGACAGGGGTCATGGGGCATTGTGATGACACGGCCATGGAACATTATGATGACAAGAATTCTGGAGCATTGTGATAAAAAGGGCATGGACCATTGTGATTAGAGTGGCCAAGGAGCATTCTGATGACAACGGCATGGAGCATTGTGATGACCAGGGTCATCGAGCATTGTGATGACAGTGGTCATGAAGCATTGTGATGAATGTGGTCATGGATCATTGTGATGACAAGTGTCGTGGAGCATGGTGATGACAGGGGTCATAGAGCATTGTGATGACACGGTTATGGAATATTGTGATGACCAGAATTCTGTAGCACCGTGATGAAAAGGGAATGGAGCATTGTGATTACAGGGGTCATGGAGCATTGTGATGACAATTGTTCTAGAACATTGTGAAGACAGGGATCATGGAGCATAGTGATGAAAGGGGCCATGGAGCATTGTGATGACAGGCGTCATGGGACAATGTGTTGACAGTGGTCATGGAGCATTGTTAGAAAGGGAACATGGAGCAATTTGATTTCAGGGGCCATGAAAAATTGTGAATACATAGGCCATGGAGTATTCACATGAATCTGGTCAAGGATCATTGTGACGAAAAGTGTCCTGGAATATTGTGATGACAAGGTTCATGGAGCATTGCGATAACAAGGGCCATGGCGAAATGTGAAGACAGGTGTCATGGGACATTGTGATGACAGTAGTCATCTAGAATTGTGAAGAAAGATATCATGGAGCACTGGGATGACAGGGGCCATGGAGCATTGTGATGACAGGGGTCATGGGGCATTGTGATGACACGGCCATGGAACATTATGATGACAAGAATTCTGGAGCATTGTGATAAAATGGGCATGGACCATTGTGATTAGAGGGGCCAAGGAGCATTCTGATGACAACGGCATGGAGCATTGTGATGACAAGGGTCATCGAGCATTGTGATGACAGTGGTCATGAAGCATTGTGATGAATGTGGTCATGGATCATTGTGATGACAAGTGTCGTGGAGCATTGTGATGACAGGGGTCATAGAGCATTGTGATGACACGGTTATGGAATATTGTGATGACCAGAATTCTGTAGCACTGTGATGAAAAGGAAATGGAGCATTGTGATTACAGGGGTCATGGAGCATTGTGATGACAATTGTTCTAGAACATTGTGATGACAGGGATCATGGAGCATAGTGATGAAAGGGGCCATGGAGCATTGTGATGACAGGCATCATGGGACATTGTGTTGACAGTGGTCATGGAGCATTGTTAGAAAGGGAACATGGAGCAATTTGATTTCAGGGGCCATGAAAAATTGTGAATACATAGGCCATGGAGTATTCAGATGAATGTGGTCAAGGATCATTGTGACGAAAAGTGTTCTGGAATATTGTGATGACACGGTTCATGGAGCATTGCGATGACAAGGGCCATGGCGAAATGTGAAGACAGGTGTCATGGGACATTGTGATGACAGTGGTCATCTAGAATTGTGAAGAAAGATATCATGGAGCACTGGGATGACAGGGGCCATGGAGCATTGTGATGAGAGGGGTCAAGGGGCATTGTGATGACATGGCCATGGAACATTATGATGACAAGAATTCTGGAGCATTGTGATAAAAAGGGCATGCACCATTGTGATTAGAGGGGCCAAGGAGCATTCTGATGACAACGGCATGGAGCATTGTGATGACCAGGGTCATCGAGCATTGTGATGACAGTGGTCATGAAGCATTGTGATGAATGTGGTCATGGATCATTGTGATGACAAGTGTCGTGGAGCATTGTGATGACAGGGGTCATAGAGCATTGTGATGACACGGTTATGGAATATTGTGATGACCAGAATTCTGTAGCACTGTGATGAAAAGGGAATGGAGCATTGTGAGTACAGGGGTCATGAAGCATTGTGATGACAATTGTTGTAGAACATTGTGAAGACAGGAATCATGGAGCATAGTGATGAAAAGGGACATGGAGCATTGTGATGACAGGTGTCATGGGACAATGTGTTGACAGTGGTCATGGAGCATTGTTAGAAAGGGAACATGGAGCAATTTGATTTCAGGGGCCATGAAAAATTGTGAATACATAGGCCATGGAGTATTCACATGAATCTGGTCAAGGATCATTGTGACGAAAAGTGTCCTGGAATATTGTGATGACAAGGTTCATGGAGCATTGCGATGACAAGGGCCATGGCGAAATGTGAAGACAGGTGTCATGGGACATTGTGATGACAGTGGTCATCTAGAATTGTGAAGAAAGATTTCATGGAGCACTGGGATGACAGGGGCCATGGAGCATTGTGATGACAGGGGTCATGGGGCATTGTGATGTCACGGCCATGGAACATTATGATGACAAGAATTCTGGAGCATTGTGATAAAAAGGTCATGGACCATTGTGATTAGAGGGGCCAAGGAGCATTCTGATGACAACGGCATGGAGCATTGTGATGACAAGGGTCATCGAGCATTGTGATGACAGTGGTCATGAAGCATTGTGATGAATGTGGTCATGGATCATTGTGATGACAAGTGTCGTGGAGCATTGTGATGACAGGGGTCATAGAGCATTGTGATGACACGGTTATGGAATATTGTGATGACCAGAATTCTGTAGCACTGTGATGAAAAGGGAATGGAGCATTGTGATTACAGGGGTCATGGAGCATTGTGATGTCAATTGTTCTAGAACATTGTGATGACAGGGATCATGGAGCATAGTGATGAAAGGGGCCATGGAGCATTGTGATGACAGGCATCATGGGACATTGTGTTGACAGTGGTCATGGAGCATTGTTAGAAAGGGAACATGGAGCAATTTGATTTCAGGGGCCATGAAAAATTGTGAATACATAGGCCATGGAGTATTCAGATGAATGTGGTCAAGGATCATTGTGACCAAAAGTGTTCTGGAATATTGTGATGACACGGTTCATGGAGCATTGCGATGACAAGGGACATGGCGAAATGTGAAGACAGGTGTCATGGGGCATTGTGATGACAGTGGTCATCTAGAATTGTGAAAAAAGATATCATGGAGCACTGGGATGACAGGGGCCATGGAGCATTGTGATGACAGGGGTCACGGGGCATTGTGATGACACGGGCATGGAACATTATGATGACAAGAATTCTGGAGCATTGTGATAAAAAGGGCATGGACCATTTTGATTAGAGGGGCCAAGGAGCATTCTGATGACAACAGCATGGAGCATTGTGATGACAAGTGTCATCGAGCATTGTGATGACAGTGGTCATGAAGCATTGTGATGAATGTGGTCATGGATCTTTGTGATGACAAGTGTCGTGGAGCATTGTGAGACAGGGCTCATAGAGCATTGTGATGACACGGTTATGGAATATTGTTATGACCAGAATTCTGTAGCACTGTGATGAAAAAGGAATGGAGCATTGTGATTACAGGGATCATGGAGCATTGTGATGACAATTGTTCTAGAACATTGAGAAGACAGGGATCATGGAGCATAGTGATGAAAGGGGCCATGGAGCATTGTGATGACAGGTGTCATGGGACAATATGTTGACAGTGGTCATGGAGCATTGTTAGAAAGGGAACATGGAGCAATTTGATTTCAGGGGCCATGAAAAATTGTGAATACATAGGCCATGGAGTATTCAGATGAATGTGGTCAAGGATCATTGTGACGAAAAGTGTCCTGGAATATTGTGATAACACGGTTCATGGAGCATTGCGATGACAAGGGCCATGGCGAAATGTGAAGACAAGTGTCATGGTGCATTGTGATGACAGTGGTCATCTAGAATTTTGAAGAAAGATATCATGGAGCACTGGGATGACAGGGGCCATGGAGCATTGTGATGACAGGGGTGATGGGGCATTGTGATGACACGGCCAAGGAACATTATGATGACAAGAATTCTGGAGCATTGTGATAAAAAGGTCATGGACCACTGTGATTAGAGGGGCCAAGGAGCATTCTGATGACAACGGCATGGAGCATTGTGATGAATGTGGTCATAGATCATTGTGATGACAAGTGTCGTGGAATATTGTGATGACAGGGGTCATAGAGCATTGTATTGACACGGTTATGGAATATTGTGATGACCAGAATTCTGTAGCACTGTGATGAAAAGGGAATGGAGCATTGTGAGTACAGGGGTCATGAAGCATTGTGATGACAATTGTTCTAGAACATTGTGAAGACAGGGATCATGGAGCATAGTGATGAAAAGGGACATGGAGCATTGTGATGACAGGCGTCATGGGACAATGTGTTGACAGTTGTCATGGAGCATTGTTAGAAAGGGAATATGGAGCAATTTGATTTCAGGGGCCATGAAAAATTGTGAATACATAGGCCATGGAGTATTCAGATGAATGTGGTCAAGGATCATTGTGACAAAAAGTGTCCTGGAATATGGTTATGACACGGTTCATGGAGCATTGCGATGACAAGGGCCATGGCGAAATGTGAAGACAGGTGTCATGGGGCATTGTGATGACAGTGGTCATCTAGAATTGTGAAGAAAGATATCATGGAGCACTGGGATGACAGGGGCCATGGAGCATTGTGATGACAGGCGTCATGGGTCATTGTGATGACACGGCCATGGAACATTATGATGACAAGAATTCTGGAGCATTGTGATAAAAAGGGCATGGACCATTGTGATTAGAGGGGCCAAGGAGCATTCTGATGACAACGGCATGGAGCATTGTGATGACCAGGGTCATCGAGCATTGTGATGACAGTGGTCATGAAGCATTGTGATGAATGTGGTCATGGATCATTGTGATGACAAGTGTCGTGGAGCATTGTGATGACAGGGGTCATAGAGCATTGTGATGACACGGTTATGGAATATTGTGATGACCAGAATTCTGTAGCACTGTGATGAAAAGGGAATGGAGCATTGTGATTACAGGGGTCATGGAGCATTGTGATGACAATTGTTCTAGAACATTGTGAAGACAGGGATCATGGAGCATAGTGATGAAAGGGGCCATGGAGCATTGTGATGACAGGCGTCATGGGACAATGTGTTGACAGTGGTCATGGAGCATTGTTAGAAAGGGAACATGGAGCAATTTGATTTCAGGGGCCATGAAAAATTGTGAATACATAGGCCATGGAGTATTCACATGAATCTGGTCAAGGATCATTGTGACGAAAAGTGTCCTGGAATATTGTGATGACAAGGTTCATGGAGCATTGCGATGACAAGGGCCATGGCGAAATGTGAAGACAGGTGTCATGGGACATTGTGATGACAGTAGTCATCTAGAATTGTGAAGAAAGATATCATGGAGCACTGGGATGACAGGGGCCATGGAGCATTGTGATGACAGGGGTCATGGGGCATTGTGATGACACGGCCATGGAACATTATGATGACAAGAATTCTGGAGCATTGTGATAAAAAGGGCATGGACCATTGTGATTAGAGTGGCCAAGGAGCATTCTGATGACAACGGCATGGAGCATTGTGATGACCAGGGTCATCGAGCATTGTGATGACAGTGGTCATGAAGCATTGTGATGAATGTGGTCATGGATCATTGTGATGACAAGTGTCGTGGAGCATGGTGATGACAGGGGTCATAGAGCATTGTGATGACACGGTTATGGAATATTGTGATGACCAGAATTCTGTAGCACCGTGATGAAAAGGGAATGGAGCATTGTGATTACAGGGGTCATGGAGCATTGTGATGACAATTGTTCTAGAACATTGTGAAGACAGGGATCATGGAGCATAGTGATGAAAGGGGCCATGGAGCATTGTGATGACAGGCGTCATGGGACAATGTGTTGACAGTGGTCATGGAGCATTGTTAGAAAGGGAACATGGAGCAATTTGATTTCAGGGGCCATGAAAAATTGTGAATACATAGGCCATGGAGTATTCACATGAATCTGGTCAAGGATCATTGTGACGAAAAGTGTCCTGGAATATTGTGATGACAAGGTTCATGGAGCATTGCGATAACAAGGGCCATGGCGAAATGTGAAGACAGGTGTCATGGGACATTGTGATGACAGTAGTCATCTAGAATTGTGAAGAAAGATATCATGGAGCACTGGGATGACAGGGGCCATGGAGCATTGTGATGACAGGGGTCATGGGGCATTGTGATGACACGGCCATGGAACATTATGATGACAAGAATTCTGGAGCATTGTGATAAAATGGGCATGGACCATTGTGATTAGAGGGGCCAAGGAGCATTCTGATGACAACGGCATGGAGCATTGTGATGACAAGGGTCATCGAGCATTGTGATGACAGTGGTCATGAAGCATTGTGATGAATGTGGTCATGGATCATTGTGATGACAAGTGTCGTGGAGCATTGTGATGACAGGGGTCATAGAGCATTGTGATGACACGGTTATGGAATATTGTGATGACCAGAATTCTGTAGCACTGTGATGAAAAGGAAATGGAGCATTGTGATTACAGGGGTCATGGAGCATTGTGATGACAATTGTTCTAGAACATTGTGATGACAGGGATCATGGAGCATAGTGATGAAAGGGGCCATGGAGCATTGTGATGACAGGCATCATGGGACATTGTGTTGACAGTGGTCATGGAGCATTGTTAGAAAGGGAACATGGAGCAATTTGATTTCAGGGGCCATGAAAAATTGTGAATACATAGGCCATGGAGTATTCAGATGAATGTGGTCAAGGATCATTGTGACGAAAAGTGTTCTGGAATATTGTGATGACACGGTTCATGGAGCATTGCGATGACAAGGGCCATGGCGAAATGTGAAGACAGGTGTCATGGGACATTGTGATGACAGTGGTCATCTAGAATTGTGAAGAAAGATATCATGGAGCACTGGGATGACAGGGGCCATGGAGCATTGTGATGAGAGGGGTCAAGGGGCATTGTGATGACATGGCCATGGAACATTATGATGACAAGAATTCTGGAGCATTGTGATAAAAAGGGCATGCACCATTGTGATTAGAGGGGCCAAGGAGCATTCTGATGACAACGGCATGGAGCATTGTGATGACCAGGGTCATCGAGCATTGTGATGACAGTGGTCATGAAGCATTGTGATGAATGTGGTCATGGATCATTGTGATGACAAGTGTCGTGGAGCATTGTGATGACAGGGGTCATAGAGCATTGTGATGACACGGTTATGGAATATTGTGATGACCAGAATTCTGTAGCACTGTGATGAAAAGGGAATGGAGCATTGTGAGTACAGGGGTCATGAAGCATTGTGATGACAATTGTTGTAGAACATTGTGAAGACAGGAATCATGGAGCATAGTGATGAAAAGGGACATGGAGCATTGTGATGACAGGTGTCATGGGACAATGTGTTGACAGTGGTCATGGAGCATTGTTAGAAAGGGAACATGGAGCAATTTGATTTCAGGGGCCATGAAAAATTGTGAATACATAGGCCATGGAGTATTCACATGAATCTGGTCAAGGATCATTGTGACGAAAAGTGTCCTGGAATATTGTGATGACAAGGTTCATGGAGCATTGCGATGACAAGGGCCATGGCGAAATGTGAAGACAGGTGTCATGGGACATTGTGATGACAGTGGTCATCTAGAATTGTGAAGAAAGATTTCATGGAGCACTGGGATGACAGGGGCCATGGAGCATTGTGATGACAGGGGTCATGGGGCATTGTGATGTCACGGCCATGGAACATTATGATGACAAGAATTCTGGAGCATTGTGATAAAAAGGTCATGGACCATTGTGATTAGAGGGGCCAAGGAGCATTCTGATGACAACGGCATGGAGCATTGTGATGACAAGGGTCATCGAGCATTGTGATGACAGTGGTCATGAAGCATTGTGATGAATGTGGTCATGGATCATTGTGATGACAAGTGTCGTGGAGCATTGTGATGACAGGGGTCATAGAGCATTGTGATGACACGGTTATGGAATATTGTGATGACCAGAATTCTGTAGCACTGTGATGAAAAGGGAATGGAGCATTGTGATTACAGGGGTCATGGAGCATTGTGATGTCAATTGTTCTAGAACATTGTGATGACAGGGATCATGGAGCATAGTGATGAAAGGGGCCATGGAGCATTGTGATGACAGGCATCATGGGACATTGTGTTGACAGTGGTCATGGAGCATTGTTAGAAAGGGAACATGGAGCAATTTGATTTCAGGGGCCATGAAAAATTGTGAATACATAGGCCATGGAGTATTCAGATGAATGTGGTCAAGGATCATTGTGACCAAAAGTGTTCTGGAATATTGTGATGACACGGTTCATGGAGCATTGCGATGACAAGGGACATGGCGAAATGTGAAGACAGGTGTCATGGGGCATTGTGATGACAGTGGTCATCTAGAATTGTGAAAAAAGATATCATGGAGCACTGGGATGACAGGGGCCATGGAGCATTGTGATGACAGGGGTCACGGGGCATTGTGATGACACGGGCATGGAACATTATGATGACAAGAATTCTGGAGCATTGTGATAAAAAGGGCATGGACCATTTTGATTAGAGGGGCCAAGGAGCATTCTGATGACAACAGCATGGAGCATTGTGATGACAAGTGTCATCGAGCATTGTGATGACAGTGGTCATGAAGCATTGTGATGAATGTGGTCATGGATCTTTGTGATGACAAGTGTCGTGGAGCATTGTGAGACAGGGCTCATAGAGCATTGTGATGACACGGTTATGGAATATTGTTATGACCAGAATTCTGTAGCACTGTGATGAAAAAGGAATGGAGCATTGTGATTACAGGGATCATGGAGCATTGTGATGACAATTGTTCTAGAACATTGAGAAGACAGGGATCATGGAGCATAGTGATGAAAGGGGCCATGGAGCATTGTGATGACAGGTGTCATGGGACAATATGTTGACAGTGGTCATGGAGCATTGTTAGAAAGGGAACATGGAGCAATTTGATTTCAGGGGCCATGAAAAATTGTGAATACATAGGCCATGGAGTATTCAGATGAATGTGGTCAAGGATCATTGTGACGAAAAGTGTCCTGGAATATTGTGATAACACGGTTCATGGAGCATTGCGATGACAAGGGCCATGGCGAAATGTGAAGACAAGTGTCATGGTGCATTGTGATGACAGTGGTCATCTAGAATTTTGAAGAAAGATATCATGGAGCACTGGGATGACAGGGGCCATGGAGCATTGTGATGACAGGGGTGATGGGGCATTGTGATGACACGGCCATGGAACATTATGATGACAAGAATTCTGGAGCATTGTGATAAAAAGGTCATGGACCACTGTGATTAGAGGGGCCAAGGAGCATTCTGATGACAACGGCATGGAGCATTGTGATGAATGTGGTCATAGATCATTGTGATGACAAGTGTCGTGGAATATTGTGATGACAGGGGTCATAGAGCATTGTATTGACACGGTTATGGAATATTGTGATGACCAGAATTCTGTAGCACTGTGATGAAAAGGGAATGGAGCATTGTGATTACAGGGGTCATGGAGCATTTTGATGACAATAGTTTAGAAAATTGTGAAGACAGGGATCATGGAGCATAGTGATGAAAGGGGCCATGGAGCATTGTGATGACAGGCGTCATGGGACAATGTGTTGACAGTGGTCATGGAGCTTTGTTAGAAAGGGATCATGGAGCAATTTGATTTCAGGGGACATGAAAAATTGTGAATACATAGGCTATGGAGTATTCAGATGAATGTGGTCAAGGATCATTGTGACGAAAAGTGTCCTGGAATATTGTGATGACACGGTTCATGGAGCATTGCGATGACAAGGGCCATGGCGAAATGTGAAGACAGGTGTCATGGGGCATTGTGATGACAGTCGTCATCTAGAATTGTGAAGAAAGATATCATGGAACACTGGGATGACAGGGGCCATGGAGCATTGTGATGACCGGGGTCATGGGGCATTGTGATGACACAGCCATGGAACATTATGATGACAAGTATTCTGGAGCATTGTGATAAAAAGGTCATGGACCATTGTGATTAGAGGGGCCAAGGAGCATTCTGATGGCAACGGCATGGAGCATTGTGATGACAAGTGTCATCGAGCATTGTGATGACAGTGGTCATGAAGCATTGTGATGAATGTGGTCATGGATCATTGTGATGACAAGTGTCGTGGAGCCTTGTGATGACAGGGGTCATAGAGCATTGTGATGACACGGTTATGGAATATTGTGATGACCAGAATTCTGTAGCACTGTGATGAAAGGGAATGGAGCATTGTGATTACAGGGGTCATGGAGCATTGTGATGACAATTGTTCTAGAACATTGTGAAGACAGGGATCATGGAGCATAGTGATGAAAGGGGCCATGGAGCATTGTGATGACAGGCGTTATGGGACAATATTTTGACAGTGGTCATGGAGCATTGTTAGAAAGGGAACATGGAGCAATTTGATTTCAGGGGCCATGAAAAATTGTGAATACATAGGCCATGGAGTATTCAGATGAATGTGGTCAAGGATCATTGTGATGAAAAGTGTCCTGGAATATTGTGATGACACGGAATATGGAGTATTGCGATGACAAGGGCCATGGCGAAATGTGAAGACAGGTGTCATGGGGCATTGTGATGACAGTGGTCATCTAGAATTGTGAAGAAAGATATCATGGAGCACTGGGTTGAGAGGGGCCATGGAGCATTGTGATGACAGGGGTCATGGGGCATTGTGATGTCACGGCTATGGAACATTATGATGACAAGAATTCTGGAGCATTGTGATAAAAAGGGCATGGACCATTGTGATTAGAGGGGCCAAGGAGCATCCTGATGACAACGGCATGGAGCATTGTGATGACAGGGGTCATCGAGCATTGTGATGACTGTGGTCATGAAGCATTGTGATGAATGTGGTCATGGATCATTGTGATGACAAGTGTCGTGGAGCATTGTGAGACAGGGCTCATAGAGCATTGTGATGACACGGTTATGGAATATTGTTATGACCAGAATTCTGTAGCACTGTGATGAAAAAGGAATGGAGCATTGTGATTACAGGGATCATGGAGCATTGTGATGACAATTGTTCTAGAACATTGAGAAGACAGGGATCATGGAGCATAGTGATGAAAGGGGCCATGGAGCATTGTGATGACAGGTGTCATGGGACAATATGTTGACAGTGGTCATGGAGCATTGTTAGAAAGGGAACATGGAGCAATTTGATTTCAGGGGCCATGAAAAATTGTGAATACATAGGCCATGGAGTATTCAGATGAATGTGGTCAAGGATCATTGTGACGAAAAGTGTCCTGGAATATTGTGATAACACGGTTCATGGAGCATTGCGATGACAAGGGCCATGGCGAAATGTGAAGACAAGTGTCATGGTGCATTGTGATGACAGTGGTCATCTAGAATTTTGAAGAAAGATATCATGGAGCACTGGGATGACAGGGGCCATGGAGCATTGTGATGACAGTGGTGATGGGGCATTGTGATGACACGGCCATGGAACATTATGATGACAAGAATTCTGGAGCATTGTGATAAAAAGGTCATGGACCACTGTGATTAGAGGGGCCAAGGAGCATTCTGATGACAACGGCATGGAGCATTGTGATGAATGTGGTCATGGATCATTGTGATGACAAGTGTCGTGGAATATTGTGATGACAGGGGTCATAGAGCATTGTAATGACACGGTTATGGAATATTGTGATGACCAGAATTCTGTAGCACTGTGATGAAAAGGGAATGGAGCATTGTGATTACAGGGGTCATGGAGCATTTTGATGACAATAGTTTAGAACATTGTGAAGACAGGGATCATGGAGCATAGTGATGAAAGGGGCCATGGAGCATTGTGATGACAGGCGTCATGGGACAATGTGTTGACAGTGGTCATGGAGCTTTGTTAGAAAGGGATCATGGAGCAATTTGATTTCAGGGGACATGAAAAATTGTGAATACATAGGCTATGGAGTATTCAGATGAATGTGGTCAAGGATCATTGTGACGAAAAGTGTCCTGGAATATTGTGATGACACGGTTCATGGAGCATTGCGATGACAAGGGCCATGGCGAAATGTGAAGACAGGTGTCATGGGGCATTGTGATGACAGTCGTCATCTAGAATTGTGAAGAAAGATATCATGGAGCACTGGGATGACAGGGGCCATGGAGCATTGTGATGACCGGGGTCATGGGGCATTGTGATGACACAGCCATGGAACATTATGATGACAAGTATTCTGGAGCATTGTGATAAAAAGGTCATGGACCATTGTGATTAGAGGGGCCAAGGAGCATTCTGATGGCAACGGCATGGAGCATTGTGATGACAAGTGTCATCGAGCATTGTGATGACAGTGGTCATGAAGCATTGTGATGAATGTGGTCATGGATCATTGTGATGACAAGTGTCGTGGAGCCTTGTGATGACAGGGGTCATAGAGCATTGTGATGACACGGTTATGGAATATTGTGATGACCAGAATTCTGTAGCACTGTGATGAAAGTGAATGGAGCATTGTGATTACAGGGGTCATGGAGCATTGTGATGACAATTGTTCTAGAACATTGTGAAGACAGGGATCATGGAGCATAGTGATGAAAGGGGCCATGGAGCATTGTGATGACAGGCGTTATGGGACAATATTTTGACAGTGGTCATGGAGCATTGTTAGAAAGGGAACATGGAGCAATTTGATTTCAGGGGCCATGAAAAATTGTGAATACATAGGCCATGGAGTATTCAGATGAATGTGGTCAAGGATCATTGTGATGAAAAGTGTCCTGGAATATTGTGATGACACGGAATATGGAGTATTGCGATGACAAGGGCCATGGCGAAATGTGAAGACAGGTGTCATGGGGCATTGTGATGACAGTGGTCATCTAGAATTGTGAAGAAAGATATCATGGAGCACTGGGTTGAGAGGGGCCATGGAGCATTGTGATGACAGGGGTCATGGGGCATTGTGATGACACGGCTATGGAACATTATGATGACAAGAATTCTGGAGCATTGTGATAAAAAGGGCATGGACCATTGTGATTAGAGGGGCCAAGGAGCATCCTGATGACAACGGCATGGAGCATTGTGATGACAAGGGTCATCGAGCATTGTGATGACTGTGGTCATGAAGCATTGTGATGAATGTGGTCATGGATCATTGTGATGACAAGTGTCGTGGAGTATTGTGATGACAGGGCTCATAGAGCATTGTGATGACACGGTTATGGAATATTGTGATGATCAGAATTCTGTAGCACTGTGATGAAAAGGGAATGGAGCATTGTGATTACAGGGGTCATGGAGCATTTTGATGACAATAGTTTAGAACATTGTGAAGACAGGGATCATGGAGCATAGTGATGAAAGGGGCCATGGAGCATTGTGATGACAGGCGTCATGGGACAATGTGTTGACATTGGTCATGGAGCATTGTTAGAAAGGGAACATGGAGCAATTTGATTTCAGGGGCCATGAAAAATTGTGAATACATAGGCTATGGAGTATTCAGATGAATGTGGTCAAGGATCATTGTGACGAAAATTGTCCTGGAATATTGTGATGACACGGTTCATGGAGCATTGCGATGACAAGGGCCATGGCGAAATGTGAAGACAGGTGTCATGGGAAATTGTGATGACAGTGGTCATCTAGAATTGTGAAGAAAGATATCATGGAGCACTGGGATGACAGGGGCCATGGAGCATTGTGATGACAGGGGTCATGGGGCATTGTGATGACACAGCCATGGAACATTATGATGACAAGTATTATGGAGCATTGTGATAAAAATGTCATGGACCATTGTGATTAGAAGGGCCAAGGAGCATTCTGATGGCAACGGCATGGAGCATTGTGATGACAATTGTCATCGAGCATTGTGATGACAGTGGTCATGAAGCATTGTGATGAATGTGGTCATGGATCATTGTGATGACAAGTGTCGTGGAGCCTTGTGATGACAGGGGTCATAGAGCATTGTGATGACACGGTTATGGAATATTGTGATGACCAGAATTCTGTACCACTGTGATGAAAGGGAATGGAGCATTGTGATTACAGGGGTCATGGAGCATTGTGATGACAATTGTTCTAGAACATTGTGAAGACAGGGATCATGGAGAATAGTGATGAAAGGGGCCATGGAGCATTGTGATGACAGGCGTCATGGGACAATATTTTGACAGTGGTCATGGAGCATTGTTAGAAAGGGAACATGGAGCAATTTGATTTCAGGGGCCATGAAAAATTGTGAATACATAGGCCATGGAGTATTCAGATGAATGTGGTCAAGGATCATTGTGATGAAAAGTGTCCTGGAATATTGTGATGAAACGGATTATGGAGTATTGCGATGATAAGGGCGATGGCGAAATGTGAAGACAGGTGTCATGGGGCATTGTGATGACAGTGGTCATCTAGAATTGTGAAGAAAGATATCATGGAGCACTGCGTTGACAGGGGTCATGGAGCATTGTGATGACAGGGGTCATGGGGCATTGTGATGACACGGCCATGGAACATTATGATGACAAGAATTCTGGAGCATTGTGATAAAAAGGGCATGGACCATTGTGATTAGAGGGGCCAAGGAGCATCCTGATGACAACGGCATGGAGCATTGTGATGACAAGGGTCATCGAGCATTGTGATGACTGTGGTCATGAAGCATTGTGATGAATGTGGTCATGGATCATTGTGATGACAAGTGTCGTGGAGTATTGTGATGACAGGGCTCATAGAGCATTGTGATGACACGGTTATGGAATATTGTGATGACCAGAATTCTGTAGCACTGTGATGAAAAGGGAATGGAGCATTGTGATTACAGGGGTCATGGAGCATTTTGATGACAATAGTTTAGAACATTGTGAAGACAGGGATCATGGAGCATAGTGATGAAAGGGGCCATGGAGCATTGTAATAACAGGCGTCATGGGACAATATTTTGACAGTTGTCATGGAGCATTGTTAGAAAGGGAACATGGAGCAATTTGATTTCAGGGGTCATGAAAAATTGTGAATACATAGGCTATGGAGTATTCAGATGAATGTGGTCAAGGATCATTGTGACGAAAATTGTCCTGGAATATTGTGATGACACGGTTCATGGAGCATTGCGATTGCAAGGGCCATGGCGAAATGTGAAGACAGGAGTCATGGGGCATTGTGATGACAGTGGTCATCTAGAATTGTGAAGAAAGATATCATGGAGCACTGGGATGACAGGGGCCATGGAGCATTGTGATGACAGGGGTCATGGGGCATTGTGATGACACGGCCATGGAACATTATGATGACAAGAATTCTGGAGCATTGTGATAAAAAGGGCATGGACCATTTTGATTAGAGGGGCCAAGGAGCATTCTGATGACAACGGTATGGAGCATTGTGATGACAAGTGTCATCGAGCATTGTGATGACAGTGGTCATGAAGCATTGTGATGAATGTGGTCATGGATCATTGTGATGACAAGTGTCGTGGAGCATTGTGAGACAGGGCTCATAGAGCATTGTGATGACACGGTTATGGAATATTGTGATGACCAGAATTCTGTAGCACTGTGATGAAAAGGGAATGGAGCATTGTGATTACAGTGGTCATGGAGCATTTTGATGACAATAGTTTAGATCATTGTGAAGACAGGGATCATGCAGCATAGTGATGAAAGGGGCCATGGAGCATTGTGATGACAGGCGTCATGGGACAATGTGTTGACAGTGGTCATAGAGCATTGTTACAAAGGGAACATGGAGCAATTTGATTTCAGGGGCCATGAAAAATTGTGAATACATAGGCTAAGGAGTATTCAGATGAACGTGGTCAAGGATCATTGTGACGAAAAGTGTACTGGAATGTTGTGATGACACGGTTCATGGAGCATTGTGATGACAAGGGCCATGGAGAAATGTGAAGACAGGTGTCATGGGGCATTGTGATGACAGTGGTCATCTAGAATTGTGAAGAAAGATATCATGGAGCACTGGGATGACAGGGGCCATGGAGCATTGTGATGACAGGGATGATGGGGCATTGTGATGACACGGCCATGGAACATTATGATGACAAGAATTCTGGAGCATTGTGATAAAAATGTCATGGACCATTGTGATTAGAGGGGCCAAGGAGCATTCTGATGACAACGGCATGGAGCCTTGTGATGACAAGTTTCATCGAGCATTGTGATGACAGTGGTCATGAAGCATTGTGATGAATGTGGTCATGGATCATTGTGATGACAAGTTTCGTGGAGCATTGTGATGACAGTGGTCATGAAGCATTCTGATGAATGTGGTCATGGATCATTGTGATGACAAGTGTCGTGGAGCATTGTGATGAGAGGGGTCATAGAGCATTGTGATGACACGGTTATGGAATATTGTGATGACCAGAATTCTGTAGCACTGTGATGAAAAGGGAATGGAGCATTGTGATTACAGGGGTCATGGAGCATTGTGATGAAAATTGTTTAGAACATTGTGAAGACAGGGATCATGGAGCATAGTGATGAAAGGGGCCTTGGAGCATTGTGATGAAAATTGTTCTAGAGCATTGTGATGACAGGGATCATGGAGCATAGTGATGAAATGGGCCATGGAGCATTGTGATGACATGGCTATGGAATATTGTGAAGACCAGAAATCTGTAGCACAGTGATGAAAATGGAATGGATCATTGTGATTACCGGGGTCATGGAGCATTGTGATGACAATTTTTCTAGAACATTGTGAAGACAGGGATCATGGAGCATAGTGATGAATGGGGCCATGGAGCATTGTGATGACAGGCGTCATGGGACAATGTGTTGACAGTGGTCATGGAGCATTGTTAGAAAGGGAACATGGAGCAATTTGATTTCAGGGGCCATGAAAAATTGTGAATACATAGGCCATGGAGTATTCAGATGAATGTGGTCAAGGATCATTGTGACAAAAAGTGTCCTGGAATATTGTGATGACACGGTTCATGGAGCATTGCGATGACAAGGGCCATGGCGAAATGTGAAGACAGGTGCCATGGGGCATTGTGATGACAGTGGTCATCAAGAATTGTGAAGAAAGATATCATGGAGCCCTGGGATGGCAGGGGCCATGGAGCATTGTGATGACAGGGGTCATGGGGCATTGTGATGACATGACCATGGAACATTATGATGACAAGAATTCTGGAGCATTGTGATAAAAAGGGCATGGATCATTGTGATTAGAGGGGTCAAGGAGCATTCTGATGACAACAGCATGGAGCATTGTGATGACCAGGGTCATCGAGCATTGTGATGACAGTGGTCATGAAGCATTGTGATGAATGTGGTAATGGATCATTGTTATTACAAGTGTCGTGGAGCATTGTGATGACAGGGGTCATAGAGCATTGTGATGACACGGTTATGGAGTATTGAGATGACCAGAATTCTGTAGCACTGTGATGAAAAGGGAATGGAGCATTGTGATTACAGCAGTCATGGAGCATTGTGATGACAATTGTTCTAGAACATTGTGAAGACAGGTATCATGGAGCATAGTGATGAAAGGGGCCATTGAGCATTGTGATGACAGGCGTCATGGGACAATGTGTTGACAGTGGTCATGGAGCATTGTTAGAAAGGGAACATGGAGCAATTTGATTTCAGGGGCCATGAAAAATTGTGAATACATAGGCCATGGAGTATTCAGATGAATGTGGTCAAGGATCATTGTGACGACAAGTGTCCTGGAATATTGTGATGACACGGTTCATGGAGCATTGCGATGACAAGGGCAATGGAGAAATGTGAAGACAGGTGTCATGGGGCATTGTGATGACAGTGGTCATCTAGAATTGTGAAGAAAGATATCATGGAGCACTGGGATGACAGGGGCCATGGAGCATTGTGATGACAGGGGTCACGGGGCATTGTGATGACACGGCCATGGAACATTATGATGACAAGAATTCTGGAGCATTGTGATAAAAAGGGCATGGACCATTGTGATTAGAGGGGCCAAGGAGCATTCTGATGACAACGGCATGGAGCATTGTGATGACAAGTGTCATCGAGCATTGTGGTGACAGTGGTCATGAAGCATTGTGATGAATGTGGACATGGATCATGGTGATGACAAGTGTCGTGGAGCATTGTGATGACAGGGGTCATAGAGCATTTTGATGACACGGTTATGGAATAGTGTGAAGAACAGAATTCTGTAGCACTGTGATGAAAAAGGAATGGAGCATTGTGATTACAGGGGTCATGGAGCATTGTGATGACAATTGTTGTAGAACATTGTGAAGACAGGGATCATGGAGCATAGTGATAAAAGGGGCCATGGAGCATTGTGATGACAGGTGTCATGGAACAATGTATTGACAATGGTCATGGAGCATTGTTAGAAAGGGAACATGAAGCAATTTGATTTCAGGGGCCATGAAAAATTGTGAATACATAGGCCATGGAGTATTCAGATGAATGTGGTCAAGGATCATTGTGACGACAAGTGTCCTGGAATATTGTGATGACACGTTTTATGGAGCATTGCGATGAGAAGAGCCATGCCGAAATGTGAAGACAGGTGTCATGGGGCATTGTGATGACAGTGGTCATCTAGAATTGTGAAGAAAGGTATCATGGAGCCCTGGGATGACAGGGGCCATGGAGCATTGTGATGACAGGCGTCATGGGGCATTGTGATGACACGGCCATGGAACATTATGATGACAAGAATTCTGGAGCATTGTGATAAAAAGGGCATGGACCATTGTGATTAGAGGGGCCAAGGAGCATTCTGATGACAACGGCATGGAGCATTGTGATGACCAGTGTCATCGAGCATTGTGATGACAGAGGTCATGAAGCATTGTGATGAATGTGGTCATGGATCATTGTGATGACAAGTGTCGTGGAGCATTGTGATGACAGGGGTCATAGAGCATTGTGATGACACGGTTATGGAGTATTGTAATGACCAGAATTCTGTAGCACTGTGATGTAAAGGGAATGGAGCATTGTGATTACCGGGGTCATGGAGCATTGTGATGACAATTGTTCTAGAACATTGTGAAGACAGGGATCATGGAGCATAGTGATGAAAGGGGCCATGGAGCATTGTGATGACAGGCGTCATGGGACAATGTGTTGACATTGGTCATGGAGCATTGTTAGAAAGGGAACATGGAGCAATTTGATTTCAGGGGCCATGAAAAATTGTGAATACATAGGCCATGGGGTATTCAGATGAATGTGGTCAAGGATCATTGTGACGAAAAGTGTCCTGGAATATTGTGATGACACGGTTCATGGAGCATTGTGATGACAAGGGCCATGGCGAAATGTGAAGACAGGTGTCATGGGTCATTGTGAAGACAGTGGTCATCTAGAATTGTGAAGAAAGATATCATGGAGCACTGGGATGACAGGGGCCATGGAGCATTGTGATGACAGTGGTCATGGGGCATTGTGATGACACGGCCATGGAACATTATGATGACAAGAATTCTGGAGCATTGTGATAAAAAGGGCATGGACCATTGTGATTAGAGGGGCCAAGGTGCATTCTGATGACAACGGCATGGAGCATTGTGATGACAAGGGTCATTGAGCATTGTGATGACAGTGGTCATAAAGCATTGTGATGAATGTGGTCATGGATCATTGTGATGACAAGTGTCGTGGAGCATTGTGATGACAGGGGTCATAGAGCATTGTGATGACATGGTTATGGAATATTGTGAAGACCAGAAATCTGTAGCACAGTGATGAAAATGGAATGGAGCATTGTGATTACCGGGATCATGGAGCATTGTGATGACAATTGTTCTAGAACATTGTGAAGACAGGGATCATGGAGCATAGTGATGAAAGGGGCCATGGAGCATTGTGATGACAGGCGTCATGGGACAATGTGTTGACAGTGGTCATGGAGCATTGTTAGAAAGGGAACATGGAGCAATTTGATTTCAGGGGCCATGAAAAATTGTGAATACATAGGCCATGGAGTATTCAGATGAATGTGGTCAAGGATCATTGTGACGAAAAGTGTCCTGGAATATTGTGATGACATGTTTCATGGAGCATTGCGATGACAAGGGCCATGGCGAAATGTGAAGACAGGTGTCATGGGGCTTTGTGATGACAGTGGTCATCTAGAATTGTGAAGAAAGATATCATGGAGCACTGGGATGACAGGGGCCATGGAGCATTGTGATGACAGGGGTCATGGGGCATTGTGATGACACGGCCATGGAACATTATGATGACAAGAATTCTGGAGCATTGTGATAAAAAGGGCATGGACCATTGTGATTAGAGGGGCCAAGGAGCATTCTGATGACAACGGCATGGAGCATAGTGATGACAAGGGTCATCGAGCATTGTGGTGACAGTGGTCATGAAGCATTGTGATGAATGTGGTCATGGATCATTGTGTTGACAAGTGTCGTGGAGCCTTGTGATGACAGGGCTCATAGAGCATTGTGATGACACGGTTATGGAATATTGTGATGACCAGAATTCTGTAGCACTGTGATGAAAGGGAATGGAGCATTGTGATTACAGGGGTCATGGAGCATTGTGATGACAATTGTTCTAGAACATTGTGAAGACAGGGATCATGGAGCATAGTGATGAAAGGGGCCATTGAGCATTGTGATGACAGGCGTCATGGGACAATATTTTGACAGTTGTCATGGAGCATTGTTAGAAAGGGAACATGGAGCAATTTGATTTCAGGGGCCATGAAAAATTGTGAATACATAGGCTATGGAGTATTCAGATGAATGTGGTCAAGGATCATTGTGACGAAAATTGTCCTGGAATATTGTGATGACACGGTTCATGGAGCATTGCGATGACAAGGGCCATGGCGAAATGTGAAGACAGGTGTCATGGGGAATTGTGATGACAGTGGTCATCTAGAATTGTGAAGAAAGATATCATGGAGCACTGGGATGACAGGGGCCATGGAGCATTGTGATGACAGGGGTCATGGGGCATTGTGATGACACAGCCATGGAACATAATGATGACAAGTATTCTGGAGCATTGTGATAAAAAGGTCATGGACCATTGTGATTAGAAGGGCCAAGGAGCATTCTGATGGCAACGGCATGGAGCATTGTGATGACAAGTGTCATCGAGCATTGTGATGACAGTGGTCATGAAGCATTGTGATGAATGTGGTCATGGATCATTGTGATGACAAGTGTCGTGGAGCCTTGTGATGACAAGGGTCATAGAGCATTGTGATGACACGGTTATGGAATATTGTGATGACCAGAATTCTGTACCACTGTGATGAAAGGGAATGGAGCATTGTGATTACAGGGGTCATGGAGCATTGTGATGACAATTGTTCTAGAACATTGTGAAGACAGGGATCATGGAGAATAGTGATGAAAGGGGCCATGGAGCATTGTGATGACAGGCGTCATGGGACAATATTTTGACAGTGGTCATGGAGCATTGTTAGAA
The DNA here is from genome assembly GCF_028021215.1 of Eschrichtius robustus. Lineage (NCBI taxonomy): Eukaryota > Metazoa > Chordata > Mammalia > Artiodactyla > Eschrichtiidae > Eschrichtius > Eschrichtius robustus. Next base: position 5,960,699 of record NW_027175249.1, on the reverse strand, counting down.
AGTGAACATGGAGCCATTTGATTTCAGGGGCCATGAAAAATTGTGAATACATAGGCCATGGAGTATTCAGATGAATGTGGTCAAGGATCATTGTGATGAAAAGTGTCCTGGAATATTGTGATGACACGGATTATGGAGTATTGCGATGATAAGGGCCATGGCGAAATGTGAAGACAGGTGTCATGGGGCATTGTGATGACAGTGGTCATCTAGAATTGTGAAGAAAGATATCATGGAGCACTGGGTTGACAGGGGCCATTGAGCATTGTGATGACAGGGGTCATGGGGCATTGTGATGACACGGCCAAGGAACATTATGATGACAAGAATTCTGGAGCATTGTGATAAAAAGGGCATGGACCATTGTGATTAGAGGGGCCAAGGAGCATCCTGATGACAACGTCATGGAGCATTGTGATGACAAGGGTCATCGAGCATTGTGATGACTGTGGTCATGAAGCATTGTGATGAATGTGGTCATGGATCATTGTGATGACAAGTGTCGTGGAGTATTGTGATGACAGGGCTCATAGAGCATTGTGATGACACGGTTATGGAATATTGTGATGACCAGAATTCTGTAGCACTGTGATGAAAAGGGAATGGAGCATTGTGATTACAGGGTTCATGGAGCATTTTGATGACAATAGTTTAGAACATTGTGAAGACAGGGATCATGGAGCATAGTGATGAAAGGGGCCATGGAGCATTGTAATAACAGGCGTCATGGGACAATATTTTGACAGTTGTCATGGAGCATTGTTAGAAAGGGAACATGGAGCAATTTGATTTCAGGGGTCATGAAAAATTGTGAATACATAGGCTATGGAGTATTCAGATGAATGTGGTCAAGGATCATTGTGACGAAAATTGTCCTGGAATATTGTGATGACACGGTTCATGGAGCATTGCGATGACAAGGGCCATGGCGAAATGTGAAGACAGGTGTCATGGGGCATTGTGATGACAGTGGTCATCTAGAATTGTGAAGAAAGATATCATGGAGCACTGGGATGACAGGGGCCATGGAGCATTGTGATGACAGGGGTCATGGGGCATTGTGATGACACGGCCATGGAACATTATGATGACAAGAATTCTGGAGCATTGTGATAAAAAGGGCATGGACCATTTTGATTAGAGGGGCCAAGGAGCATTCTGATGACAACGGTATGGAGCATTGTGATGACAAGTGTCATCGAGCATTGTGATGACAGTGGTCATGAAGCATTGTGATGAATGTGGTCATAGATCATTGTGATGACAAGTGTCGTGGAGCATTGTGATGACAGGGGTCATAGAGCATTGTGATGACACGGTTATGGAATATTGTGTTGACCAGAATTTTGTAGCACTGTGATGAAAGGGAATGGAGCATTGTGATTACAGGGGTCATGGAGCATTGTGATGACAATTATTTAGAACATTGTGAAGACAGGGATCATGGAGCATAGTGATGAAAGGGGCCTTGGAGCATTGTGATGAAAATTGTTCTAGAGCATTGTGATGACAGGGATCATGGAGCATAGTGATGAAAGGGGCCATGGAGCATTGTGATGACATGGCTATGGAATATTGTGAAGACCAGAAATCTGTAGCACAGTGATGAAAATGGAATGGAGCATTGTGATTACCGGGGTCATGGAGCATTGTGATGACAATTGTTCTAGAACATTGTGAAGACAGGGATCATGGAGCATAGTGATGAAATGGGCCATGGAGCATTGTGATGACAGGCGTCATGGGACAATGTGTTGACAGTGGTCATGGAGCATTGTTAGAAAGGGAACATGGAGCAATTTGATTTCAGGGGCCATGAAAAATTGTGAATACATAGGCCATGGAGTATTCAGATGAATGTGGTCAAGGATCATTGTGACAAAAAGTGTCCTGGAATATTGTGATGACACGGTTCATGGAGCATTGCGATGACAAGGGCCATGGCGAAATGTGAAGACAGGTGCCATGGGGCATTGTGATGACAGTGGTCAACAAGAATTGTGAAGAAAGATATCATGGAGCCCTGGGATGGCAGGGGCCATGGAGCATTGTGATGACAGGGGTCATGGGGCATTGTGATGACATGACCATGGAACATTATGATGACAAGAATTCTGGAGCTTTGTGATAAAAAGGGCATGGATCATTGTGATTAGAGGGGTCAAGGAGCATTCTGATGACAACAGCATGGAGCATTGTGATGACCAGTGTCATCGAGTATTGTGATGACAGTGGTCATGAAGCATTGTGATGAATGTGGTAATGGATCATTGTGATGACAAGTGTCGTGGAGCATTGTGATGACAGGGGTCATAGAGCATTGTGATGACACGGTTATGGAGTATTGAGATGACCAGAATTCTGTAGCACTGTGATGAAAAGGGAATGGAGCATTGTGATTACAGCAGTCATGGAGCATTGTGATGACAATTGTTCTAGAACATTGTGAAGACAGGTATCATGGAGCATAGTGATGAAAGGGGCCAATGAGCATTGTGATGACAGGCGTCATGGGACAATGTGTTGACAGTGGTCATGGAGCATTGTTAGAAAGGGAACATGGAGCAATTTGATTTCAGGGGCCATGAAAAATTGTGAATACATAGGCCATGGAGTATTCAGATGAATGTGGTCAAGGATCATTGTGACGACAAGTGTCCTGGAATATTGTGATGACACGGTTCATGGAGCATTGCGATGACAAGGGCAATGGAGAAATGTGAAGACAGGTGTCATGGGGCATTGTGATGACAGTGGTCATCTAGAATTGTGAAGAAAGATATCATGGAGCACTGGGATGACAGGGGCCATGGAGCATTGTGATGACAGGGGTCATGGGGCATTGTGATGACACGGCCATGGAACATTATGATGACAAGAATTCTGGAGCATTGTGATAAAAAGGGCATGGACCATTGTGATTAGAGGGGCCAAGGTGCATTCTGATGACAACGGCATGGAGCATTGTGATGACAAGGGTCATTGAGCATTGTGATGACAGTGGTCATAAAGCATTGTGATGAATGTGGTCATGGATCATTGTAATGACAAGTGTCGTGGAGCATTGTGATGACAGGGGTCATAGAGCATTGTGATGACATGGTTATGGAATATTGTGAAGACCAGAAATCTGTAGCACAGTGATGAAAATGGAATGGAGCATTGTGATTACCGGGATCATGGAGCATTGTGATGACAATTGTTCTAGAACATTGTGAAGACAGGGATCATGGAGCATAGTGATGAAAGGGGCCATGGAGCATTGTGATGACAGGCGTCATGGGACAATGTGTTGACAGTGGTCATGGAGCGTTGTTAGAAAGGGAACATGGAGCAATTTGATTTCAGGGGCCATGAAAAATTGTGAATACATAGGCCATGGAGTATTCAGATGAATGTGGTCAAGGATCATTGTGACGAAAAGTGTCCTGGAATATTGTGATGACTTGGTTCATGGAGCATTGCGATGACAAGGGCCATGGCGAAATGTGAAGACAGGTGTCATGGGGCTTTGTGATGACAGTGGTCATCTAGAATTGTGAAGAAAGATATCATGGAGCACTGGGATGACAGGGGCCATGTAGCATTGTGATGACAGGGGTTATGGGGCATTGTGATGACACGGCCATGGAACATTATGATGACAAGAATTCTGGAGCATTGTGATAAAAAGGGCATGGACCATTGTGATTAGAGGGGCCAAGGAGCATTCTGATGACAACGGCATGGAGCATTGTGATGACAAGGGTCATCGAGCATTGTGATGACAGTGGTCATGAAGCATTGTGATGAATGTGGTCATGGATCATTGTGATGACAAGTGTCGTGGAGCATTGTGAGACAGGGCTCATAGAGCATTGTGATGACACGGTTATGGAATATTGTGATGACCAGAATTCTGTAGCACTGTGATGAAAAGGGAATGGAGCATTGTGATTACAGGGGTCATGGAGCATTTTGATGACAATAGTTTAGATCATTGTGAAGACAGGGATCATGCAGCATAGTGATGAAAGGGGCCATGGAGCATTGTGATGACAGGCGTCATGGGACAATGTGTTGACAGTGGTCATAGAGCATTGTTAGAAAGGGAACATGGAGCAATTTGATTTCAGGGGCCATGAAAAATTGTGAATACATAGGCTAAGGAGTATTCAGATGAATGTGGTCAAGGATCATTGTGACGAAAAGTGTACTGGAATATTGTGATGACACGCTTCATGGAGCATTGTGATGACAAGGGCCATGGAGAAATGTGAAGACAGGTGTCATGGGGCATTGTGATGACAGTGGTCATCTAGAATTGTGAAGAAAGATATCATGGAGCACTGGGATGACAGGGGCCATGGAGCATTGTGATGACAGGGATGATGGGGCATTGTGATGACACGGCCATGGAACATTATGATGACAAGAATTCTGGAGCATTGTGATAAAAATGTCATGGACCATTGTGATTAGAGGGGCCAAGGAGCATTCTGATGACAACGGCATGGAGCCTTGTGATGAATGTGGTCATGGATCATTGTGATGACAAGTGTCGTGGAGCATAGTGATGACAGGGGTCATAGAGCATTGTGATGAAAATTGTTCTAGAGCATTGTGATGACAGGGATCATGGAGCATAGTGATGAAAGGGGCAGTGGAGCATTGTGTTGACAGGCGTCATGGAGCACTGTGATGACAGGGGTCATAGAGCATTGTGATGACACGGCCATGGAAGATTATGATGAAAAGAATTTTGGAGCATTGTGATAAAAAGGCATGGACCATTGTGATTAGAGGGGCCAAGGAGCATTCTGATGACAACGGCATGGAGCATTGTGATGACAAGGGTCATCGAGCATTGTGATGACAGTGGTTATGAAGCATTGTGATGAATTTTGTTATGGATCACTGTGATGACAAGTGTCGTGGAGCATTGTGATGACAGGGGTCATAGAGCATTGTGATGGCACGGTTATTGAATATTGTGATGACCAGTATTCTGTAGCACTGTGATGAAAAGGGAATGGAGCATTGTGATTACAGGGGTCATGGAGCATTGTGATGACAATTGTTTAGAACATTGTGAAGACAGGGATCATGGAGCATAGTGATGAAAGGGGCCATGGAGCATTGTGATGACAGGTGTCATGGGACAATGTGTTGACAGTGGTCATGGGGCATTGTTAGAAAGGGAACATGGAGCAATTTGATTTCAGGCGCCATGAAAAATTGTGAATACATAGGCCATGGAGTAGTCAGATGAATGTGGTCAAGGATCATTGTGACGAAAAGTGTCCTGGAATATTGTGAAGACACGGTTCATGGAGCATTGTGATGACAAGGGCCATGGAGAAATGTGAAGACAGGTTTCATGGGCCTTTGTGATGACAGTGGTCATCTAGAATTGTGAAGAAAGATATCATGGAGCAGTGGGATGACAGGGGCAATGGAGCATTGTGATGACAGGGGTCATGGGGCATTGTGATGACACGGCCATGGAACATTATGATGACAAGAATTCTGGAGCATTGTGATAAAAAGGGCATGGACCATTGTGATTAGAGGGGCCAAGGAGCATTCTGATGACAACGGTATGGAGCATTGTGATGACAAGTGTCATCGAGCATTGTGATGACAGTGGTCATGAAGCATTGTGATGAATGTGGTCATAGATCATTGTGATGACAAGTGTCGTGGAGCATTGTGAGACAGGGCTCATAGAGCATTGTGATGACACGGTTATGGAATATTGTGATGACCAGAATTCTGTAGCACTGTGATGAAAAGGGAATGGAGCATTGTGATTACAGGGGTCATGGAGCATTTTGATGACAATAGTTTAGATCATTGTGAAGACAGGGATCATGCAGCATAGTGATGAAAGGGGCCATGGAGCATTGTGATGACAGGCGTCATGGGACAATGTGTTGACAGTGGTCATAGAGCATTGTTAGAAAGGGAACATGGAGCAATTTGATTTCAGGGGCCATGAAAAATTGTGAATACATAGGCTAAGGAGTATTCAGATGAATGTGGTCAAGGATCATTGTGACGAAAAGTGTACTGGAATATTGTGATGACACGCTTCATGGAGCATTGTGATGACAAGGGCCATGGAGAAATGTGAAGACAGGTGTCATGGGGCATTGTGATGACAGTGGTCATCTAGAATTGTGAAGAAAGATATCATGGAGCACTGGGATGACAGGGGCCATGGAGCATTGTGATGACAGGGATGATGGGGCATTGTGATGACACGGCCATGGAACATTATGATGACAAGAATTCTGGAGCATTGTGATAAAAATGTCATGGACCATTGTGATTAGAGGGGCCAAGGAGCATTCTGATGACAACGGCATGGAGCCTTGTGATGAATGTGGTCATGGATCATTGTGATGACAAGTGTCGTGGAGCATAGTGATGACAGGGGTCATAGAGCATTGTGATGAAAATTGTTCTAGAGCATTGTGATGACAGGGATCATGGAGCATAGTGATGAAAGGGGCAGTGGAGCATTGTGTTGACAGGCGTCATGGAGCACTGTGATGACAGGGGTCATAGAGCATTGTGATGACACGGCCATGGAAGATTATGATGAAAAGAATTTTGGAGCATTGTGATAAAAAGGCATGGACCATTGTGATTAGAGGGGCCAAGGAGCATTCTGATGACAACGGCATGGAGCATTGTGATGACAAGGGTCATCGAGCATTGTGATGACAGTGGTTATGAAGCATTGTGATGAATTTTGTTATGGATCACTGTGATGACAAGTGTCGTGGAGCATTGTGATGACAGGGGTCATAGAGCATTGTGATGGCACGGTTATTGAATATTGTGATGACCAGTATTCTGTAGCACTGTGATGAAAAGGGAATGGAGCATTGTGATTACAGGGGTCATGGAGCATTGTGATGACAATTGTTTAGAACATTGTGAAGACAGGGATCATGGAGCATAGTGATGAAAGGGGCCATGGAGCATTGTGATGACAGGTGTCATGGGACAATGTGTTGACAGTGGTCATGGGGCATTGTTAGAAAGGGAACATGGAGCAATTTGATTTCAGGCGCCATGAAAAATTGTGAATACATAGGCCATGGAGTATTCAGATGAATGTGGTCAAGGATCATTGTGACGACAAGTGTCCTGGAATATTGTGATGACACGGTTCATGGAGCATTGCGATGACAAGGGCAATGGAGAAATGTGAAGACAGGTGTCATGGGGCATTGTGATGACAGTGGTCATCTAGAATTGTGAAGAAAGATAACATGGAGCACTGGGATGACAGGGGCCATGGAGCATTGTGATGACAGGGGTCATGGGGCATTGTGATGACCCGGCCATGGAACATTATGATGACAAGAATTCTGGAGCATTGTGATAAAAAGGGCATGGACCATTGTGATTAGAGGGGCCAAGGAGCATTCTGATGACAACGGCATGGAGCATTGTGATGACAAGTGTCATCGAGCATTGTGATGACAGTGGTCATGAAGCATTGTGATGAATGTGGACATGGATCATTGTGATGACAATTGTCATGGAGCATTGTGATGACAGGCGTCATAGAGCATTTTGATGACACGGTTATGGAATAGTGTGAAGACCAGAATTGTGTAGCACTGTGATGAAAAAGGAATGGAGCATTGTGATTACAGGGGTCATGGAGCATTGTGATGACAATTGTTGTAGAACATTGTGAAGACAGGGATCATGGAGCATAGTGATAAAAGGGGCCATGGAGCATTGTGATGACAGGTGTCATGGAACAATGTATTGACTATGGTCATGGAGCATTGTTAGAAAGGGAACATGAAGCAATTTGATTTCAGGGGCCATGAAAAATTGTGAATACATAGGCCATGGAGTATTCAGATGAATGTGGTCAAGGATCATTGTGACGACAAGTGTCCTGGAATATTGTGATGACACGTTTTATGGAGCATTGCGATGAGAAGAGCCATGCCGAAATGTGAAGACAGGTGTCATGGGGCATTGTGATGACAGTGGTCATCTAGAATTGTGAAGAAAGATATCATGGAGCCCTGGGATGACAGGGGCCATGGAGCATTGTGATGACAGGCGTCATGGGGCATTGTGATGACACGGCCATGGAACATTATGATGACAAGAATTCTGGAGCATTGTGATAAAGAGGGCATGGACCATTGTGAATAGAGGGGCCAAGGAGCATTCTGAGGACAACGGCATGGAGCATTGTGATGACCAGTGTCATCGAGCATTGTGATGACAGAGGTCATGAAGCATTGTGATGAATGTGGTCATGGATCATTGTGATGACAAGTGTCGTGGAGCATTGTGATTACAGGGGTCATGGAGCATTGTGATGACAATTGTTCTAGAATATTGTGATGACAGGGATCATGGAGCATAGTGATGAAAGGGGCCATGGAGCATTGTGATGACAGGCGTCATGGGATATTGTGTTGACAGTGGTCATGGAGAATTGTTAGAAAGGGAACATGGAGCAATTTGATTTCAGAGGCCATGAAAAATTGTGAATACATAGGCCATGGAGTAGTCAGATGAATATGGTCAAGGATCATTGTGACGAAAAGTGTCCTGGAATATTGTGATGACACGGTTCATGGAGCATTGTGATGACAAGGGCCATGGCGAAATGTGAAGACAGGTGTCATGGGTCATTGTGAAGACAGTGGTCATCTAGAATTGTGAAGAAAGATATCATGGAGCACTGGGATGACAGGGGCCATGGAGCATTGTGATGACAGTGGTCATGGGGCATTGTGATGACACGGCCATGGAATATTATGATGACAAGAATTCTGGAGCATTGTGATAAAAAGGGCATGGACCATTGTGATTAGAGGGGCCAAGGTGCATTCTGATGACAACGGCATGGAGCATTGTGATGACAAGGGTCATTGAGCATTGTGATGACAGTGTTCATAAAGCATTGTGATGAATGTGGTCATGGATCATTGTGATGACAAGTGTCGTGGAGCATTGTGATGACAGGGGTCATAGAGCATTGTGATGACATGGTTATAGAATATTGTGAAGACCAGAAATCTGTAGCACAGTGACGAAAATGGAATGGAGCATTGTGATTACCGGGATCATGGAGCATTGTGATGACAATTGTTCTAGAACATTGTGAAGACAGGGATCATGGAGCATAGTGATGAAAGGGGCCATGGAGCATTGTGATGACAGGCGTCATGGGACAATGTGTTGACAGTGGTCATGGAGCATTGTTAGAAATGGAACATGGAGCAATTTGATTTCAGGGGCCATGAAAAATTGTGAATACATAGGCCATGGAGTATTCAGATGAATGTGGTCAAGGATCATTGTGACAAAAAGTGTCCTGGAATATTGTGATGACACGGTTCATGGAGCATTGCGATGACAAGGGCCATGGCGAAATGTGAAGACAGGGGCCATGGGGCATTTTGATGACAGTGGTCATCTAGAATTGTGAAGAAAGATATCATAGAGCCCTGGGATGACAGGGGCCTTGGAGCATTGTGATGACAGGGGTCATGGGGCATTGCGATGACACGGCCATGGAACATTATGATGACAAGAATTCTGGAGCATTGTGATAAAAAGGGCATGGACCATTGTGATTAGAGGGGTCAAGGAGCATTCTGATGACAACGGCATGGAGCATTGTGATGACAAGGGTCATCAAGCATTGTGATGACAGTGGTCATGAAGCATTGTGATGAATGTGGTCATGGATCATTGTGATGACAAGTGTCTTGGAGCATTGTGATGACAGGGGTCATAGAGCATTGTGATGACACGGTTATGGAGTATTGAGATGACCAGAATTCTGTAGCACTGTGGTGAAAAGGGAATGGAGCATTGTGATTACAGCGGTCATGGAGCATTGTGATGACAATTGTTCTAGAACATTGTGAAGACAGGTATCATGGAGCATAGTGATGAAAAGGGCCATGGAGCATTGTGATGACAGGCGTCATGGGACAATGTGTTGACAGTGGTCATGGAGCATTGTTAGAAAGGGAACATGGAGCAATTTGATTTCAGGGGCCATGAAAAATTGTGAATACATAGGCCATGGGGTATTCAGATGAATGTGGTCAAGGATCATTGTGACGAAAAGTGTCCTGGAATATTGTGATGACACGGTTCATGGAGCATTGCGATGACAAGGGCCATGGCGAAATGTGAAGACAGGTGTCATGGGGCATTGTGATGACAGTGGTCATCTAGAATTGTGAAGAAAGATATCATGGAGCACTGGGATGACAGGGGCCATGGAGTATTGTGATGACAGGGGTCATGGGGCATTGTGATGACACGGCCATGGAACATTATGATGACAAGAATTCTGGAGCATTGTGATAAAAATGTCATGGACCATTGTGATTAGAGGGGCCAAGGAGCATTCTGATGACAACGGCATGGAGCATTGTGATGACAAAGGTCATCAAGCATTGTGATGACATTGGTCATGAAGCATTGTGATGAATGGGGTCATGGATCATTGTGATGACAAGTGTCTTGGAGCATTGTGATGACAGGAGTCAAAGAGCATTGTGATGACACGGTTATGGAATATTGTGATGACCAGAATTCTGTAGCACTGTGATGAAAAGGGAATGGAGCATTGTGATTACAGGGGTCATGGAGCATTGTGATGACAATTGCTCTAGAATATTGTGATGACAGGGATCATGGAGCATAGTGATGAAAGGGGCCATGGAGCATTGTGATGACAGGCGTCATGGGATATTGTGTTGACAGTGGTCATGGAGAATTGTTAGAAAGGGAACATGGAGCAATTTGATTTCAGAGGCCATGAAAAATTGTGAATACATAGGCCATGGAGTAGTCAAATGAATATGGTCAAGGATCATTGTGACGAAAAGTGTCCTGGAATATTGTGATGACACGGTTCATGGAGCATTGTGATGACAAGGGCCATGGCGAAATGTGAAGACAGGTGTCATGGGTCATTGTGAAGACAGTGGTCATCTAGAATTGTGAAGAAAGATATCATGGAGCACTGGGATGACAGGGGCCATGGAGCATTGTGATGACAGTGGTCATGGGGCATTGTGATGACACGGCCATGGAACATTATGATGACAAGAATTCTGGAGCATTGTGATAAAAAGGGCATGGACCATTGTGATTAGAGGGGCCAAGGTGCATTCTGATGACAACGGCATGGAGCATTGTGATGACAAGGGTCATTGAGCATTGTGATGACAGTGTTCATAAAGCATTGTGATGAATGTGGTCATGGATCATTGTGATGACAAGTGTCGTGGAGCATTGTGATGACAGGGGTCATAGAGCATTGTGATGACATGGTTATGGAATATTGTGAAGACCAGAAATCTGTAGCACAGTGATGAAAATGGAATGGAGCATTGTGATTACCGGGATCATGGAGCATTGTGATGACAAATGTTCTAGAACATTGTGAAGACAGGGATCATGGAGCATAGTGATGAAAGGGGCCATGGAGCATTGTGATGACAGGCGTCATGGGACAATGTGTTGACAGTGGTCATGGAGCATTGTTAGAAATGGAACATGGAGCAATTTGATTTCAGGGGCCATGAAAAATTGTGAATACATAGGCCATGGAGTATTCAGATGAATGTGGTCAAGGATCATTGTGACAAAAAGTGTCCTGGAATATTGTGATGACACGGTTCATGGAGCATTGCGATGACAAGGGCCATGGCGAAATGTGAAGACAGGTGCCATGGGGCATTTTGATGACAGTGGTCATCTAGAATTGTGAAGAAAGATATCATAGAGCCCTGGGATGACAGGGGCCTTGGAGCATTGTGATGACAGGGGTCATGGGGCATTGTGATGACACGGCCATGGAACATTATGATGACAAGAATTCTGGAGCATTGTGATAAAAAGGGCATGGACCATTGTGATTAGAGGGGTCAAGGAGCATTCTGATGACAACGGCATGGAGCATTGTGATGACAAGGGTCATCGAGCATTGTGATGACAGTGGTCATGAAGCATTGTGATGAATGTGGTCATGGATCATTGTGATGACAAGTGTCGTGGAGCATTGTGATGACAGGGGTCATAGAGCATTGTGATGACACGGTTATGGAGTATTGAGATGACCAGAATTCTGTAGCACTGTGGTGAAAAGGGAATGGAGCATTGTGATTACAGCGGTCATGGAGCATTGTGATGACAATTGTTCTAGAACATTGTGAAGACAGGTATCATGCAGCATAGTGATGAAAAGGGCCATGGAGCATTGTGATGACAGGCGTCATGGGACAATGTGTTGACAGTGGTCATGGAGCATTGTTAGAAAGGGAACATGGAGCAATTTGATTTCAGGGGCCATGAAAAATTGTGAATACATAGGCCATGGAGTAGTCAGATGAATGTGGTCAAGGATCATTGTGACGAAACGTGTCCTGGAATATTGTGATGGCACGGTTCATGGAGCATTGTGATGACAAGTGCCATGGCGAAATGTGAAGACAGGTGTCATGGGACATTGTGAAGACAGTGGTCATCTATAATTGTGAAGAAAGATATCATGGAGCACTGGGATGACAGGGGCCATGGAGCATTGTGATGACAGGGGTCATGGGGCATTGTGATGACACGGCCATGGAATATTATGATGACAAGAATTCTGGAGCATTGTGATAAAAAGGGCATGGACCATTGTGATTAGAGGGGTCAAGGTGCATTCTGATGACAACGTCATGGAGCATTGTGATGACAAGGGTCATAGAGCATTGTGATGACAGTGGTCATAAAGCATTGTGATGAATGTGGTCATGGATCATTGTGATGACAAGTGTCGTGGAGCATTGTGATGACAGGGGTCATAGAGCATTGTGATGACACGGTTATGGAAAATTGTGATGACCAGAATTCTGTAGCACTGTGATGAAAAGGGAATGGGGCATTGTAAGTACAGGGGTCATGGAGCATTGTGATGACAATTGTTCTAGAACATTGTGAAGACAGGGATCATGGAGCATAGTGATGAAAGGGGCCATGGAGCATTGTGATGACAGGCGTCATGGGACAATGTGTTGACAGTGGTCATGGAGCATTGTTAGAAAGGGAACATGGAGCAATTTGATTTCAGGGGCCATGAAAAATTGTGAATACATAGGCCATGGAGTATTCAGATGAATGTGGTCAAGGATCATTGTGACGAAAAGTGTCCTGGAATATTGTGATGACATGGTTCATGGAGCATTGCGATGACAAGGGCCATGGCGAAATGTGAAGACAGGTGTCATGGGGCTTTGTGATGACAGTGGTCATCTAGAATTGTGAAGAAAGATATCATGGAGCACTGGGATGACAGGGGCCATGGAGCATTGTGATGACAGGGGTCATGGGGCATTGTGATGACACGGCCATGGAACATTATGATGACAAGAATTCTGGAGCATTGTGATAAAAAGGGCATGGACCATTGTGATTAGAGGGGCCAAGGAGCATTCTGATGACAACGGCATGGAGCATTGTGATGACAAGGGTCATCGAGCATTGTGATGAGAGTGGTCATGAAGCATTGTGATGAATGTGGTCATGGATCATTGTGATGACAAGTGTCGTGGAGCATTGTGATGACAGGGGTCATAGAGCATTGTGATGACACGGTTATGGAATATTGTGATGACCAGAATTCTGTAGCACTGTGATGAAAAGGGAATGGAGCATTGTGATTACAGGGGTCATGGAGCATTGTGATGCCAATTGTTCTAGAATATTGTGATGACAGGGATAATGGAGCATATTGATGAAAGGGGTCATGGAGCATTGTGATGACAGGCGTCATGGGACATTGTGTTGACAGTGGTCGTGGAGAATTGTTAGAAAGGGAACATGGAGCAATTTGATTTCAGGGGCCATGAAAAATTGTGAATACATAGGCCATGGAGTAGTCAGATGAATGTGGTCAAGGATCATTGTGACGAAAAGTGTCCTGGAATATTGTGATGACACGGTTCATGGAGCATTGTGATGACAAGGGCCATGGCGAAATGTGAAGACAGGTGTCATGGGGCTTTGTGATGACAGTGGTCATCTAGAATTGTGAAGAAAGATATCATGGAGCACTGGGATGACAGGGGCCATGGAGCATTGTGATGACAGGGGTCATGGGGCATTGTGATGACACGGCCATGGAACATTATGATGACAAGAATTCTGGAGCATTGTGATAAAAAGGGGATGGACCATTGTGATTAGAGGGGCCAAGGAGCATTCTGATGACAACGGCATGGAGCATTGTGATGACAAGGGTCATCGAGCATTGTGATGACAGTGGTCATGAAGCATTGTGATGAATGTGGTCATGGATCATTGTGATGACAAGTGTCGTGGAGCATTGTGATGACAGGGGTCATAGAGCATTGTGATGACACGGTTATGGAATATTGTGATGACCAGAATTCTGTAGCACTGTGATGAAAAGGGAATGGAGCATTGTGATTACAGGGGTCATGGAGCATTGTGATGCCAATTGTTCTAGAATATTGTGATGACAGGGATAATGGAGCATATTGATGAAAGGGGTCATGGAGCATTGTGATGACAGGCGTCATGGGACATTGTGTTGACAGTGGTCGTGGAGAATTGTTAGAAAGGGAACATGGAGCAATTTGATTTCAGGGGCCATGAAAAATTGTGAATACATAGGCCATGGAGTAGTCAGATGAATGTGGTCAAGGATCATTGTGACGAAAAGTGTCCTGGAATATTGTGATGACACGGTTCATGGAGCATTGTGATGACAAGGGCCATGGCGAAATGTGAAGACAGGTGTCATGGGTCATTGTGAAGACAGTGGTCATCTAGAATTGTGGAGAAAGATATCATGGAGCACTGGGATGACAGGGGCCATGGAGCATTGTGATGACAGTGGTCATGGGGCATTGTGATGACACGGCCATGGAACATTATGATGACAAGAATTCTGTAGCATTGTGATAAAAAGGGCATGGACCATTGTGATTAGAGGGGCCAAGGTGCATTCTGATGACAACGGCAAGGAGCATTGTGATGACAAGGGTCATCGAGCATTGTGATGACAGTGGTCATAAAGCATTGCGATGAATGTGGTCATGGATCATTGTGATGACAAGTGTCGTGGAGCATTGTGATGACAGGTGTCATAGAGCATTGTGATGATATGGTTATGGAATATTGTGAAGACCAGAAATCTGTAGCACAGTGATGAAAATGGAATGGAGCATTGTGATTACAGGGGTCATGGAGCATTGTGATGACAATTGTTCTAGAACATTGTGATGACAGGGATCATGGAGCATAGTGATGAAAGGGGCCATGGAGCATTGTGATGACAGGCGTCATGGGACAATGTGTTGACAGTGGTCATGGAGCATTGTTAGAAAGGGAACATGGAGCAATTTGATTTCAGGGGCCATGAAAAATTGTGAATACATAGGCCATGGAGTATTCAGATGAATGTGGTAAAGGATCATTGTGACAAAAAGTGTCCTGGAATATTGTGATGACACGGTTCATGGAGCATTGCGATGACAAGGGCCATGGCGAAATGTGAAGACAGGTGTCATGGGGCATTGTGATGACAGTGGTCATCTAGAATGGTGAAGAAAGATATCATGGAGCCCTGGGATGACAGGGGCCATGGAGCATTTTGATGACAGGGGTCATGGGGCATTGTGATGACACGGCCATGGAACATTATGATGAAAAGAATTCTGGAGCATTGTGATAAAAAGGGCATGGACCACTGTGATTAGAGGGGTCAAGGGGCATTCTGATGACAACGGCATGGAGCATTGTGATGACAAGGGTCATCAAGCATTGTGATGACAGTGGTCATGAATCATTGTGATGAATGTGGTCATGGATCATTGTGATGACAAGTGTCGTGGAGCATTGTGATGACAGGGGTCATAGAGCATTGTGATGACACGGTTATGGAATATTGTGATGACCAGAATTCTGTAGCACTGTGATGAAAATGGAATGGAGCATTGTGATTACAGGGGTCATGGAGCATTGTGATGCCAATTGTTCTAGAATATTGTGATGACAGGGATCATGGAGCATATTGATGAAAGGGGTCATGGAGCATTGTGTTGACAGGCATCATGGGACATTGTGTTGACAGTGGTCATGGAGAATTGTTAGAAAGGGAACATGGAGCAATTTGATTTCAGGGGCCATGAAAAATTGTGAATACATAGGCCATGGAGTAGTCAGATGAATGTGGTCAAGGATCATTGTGACGAAAAGTGTCCTGGAATATTGTGATGACACGGTTCATGGAGCATTGTGATGACAAGGGCCATGGCGAAATGTGAAGACAGGTGTCATGGGGCATTGTGAAGACAGTGGTCATCTAGAATTGTGAAGAAAGATATCATGGAGCACTGGGATGACAGGGGCCATGGAGCATTGTGATGACAGGGGTCATGGGGCATTGTGATGACACGGCCATGGACTATTATGATGACAAGAATTCTGGAGCATTGTGATAAAAAGGGCATGGACCATTGTGATTAGAGGGGCCAAGGAGCATTCTGATGACAACGGCATGGAGCATTGTGATGACCAGTGTCATCGAGCATTGTGATCACAGAGGTCATGAAGCATTGTGATGAATGTGGTCATGGATCATTGTGATGACAAGTGTCGTGGAGCATTGTGATGACAGGGGTCATAGAGCATTGTGATGACACGGTTATGGAAAATTGTGATGACCAGAATTCTGTAGCACTGTGATGAAAAGGGAATGGGGCATTGTGAGTACAGGGGTCATGGAGCATTGTGATGACAATTGTTCTAGAACATTGTGAAGACAGGGATCATGGAGCATAGTGTTGAAAGGGGACATGGAGCATTGTGATGACAGGCGTCATGGGACAATGTGTTGACAGTTGTCATGGAGCATTTTTAGAAAGGGAACATGGAACAATTAGATTTCAGGGGCCATGAAAAATTGTGAATACATAGGCCTTGGAGTATTCAGATGAACGTGGTCAAGGATCATTGTGACAAAAATTGTCCTGGAATATTGTGATGACACGGTTCATGGAGCATTGCGATGACAAGGGCCATGGCGAAATGTGAAGACAGGTGTCATGGGGCATTGTGATGACAGTGGTCATCTAGAATTGTGAAGAAAGATATAATGGAGCCCTGGGATGACAGGGGCCATGGAGCATTGTGATGACAGGCGTCATGGGGCATTGTGATGACACGGCCATGGAACATTATGATGACAAGAATTCTGGAGCATTGTGATAAAAAGGGCATGGACCATTGTGATTAGAGGGGCCAAGGAACATTCTGATGACAACGGCATGGAGCATTGTGATGACCAGTGTCATCGAGCATTGTGATCACAGAGGTCATGAAGCATTGTGATGAATGTGGTCATGGATCATTGTGATGACAAGTGTCGTGGAGCATTGTGATGACAGGGGTCATAGAGCATTGTGATGACACGGTTATGGAATATTGTGATGAGCAGAATTATGTAGCACTGTGATGTAAAGGGAATGGAGCATTGTGATTACAGGGGTCATGGAGCATTGTGATGACAATTGTTCTAGAACATTGTGAAGACAGGGATCATGGAGCATAGTGATGAAAGGGGCCATGGAGCATTCTGATGACAGGCGTCATGGGACAATGTGTTGACAGTGGTCATGGAGCATTGTTAGAAAGGGAACATGGAGCAATTTGATTTCAGGGGCCATGAAAAATTGTGAATACATAGGCCATGGAGTATTCAGATGAATGTGGTCAAGGATCATTGTGACAAAAACTGTCCTGGAATATTGTGATGACACGGTTCATGGAGCATTGCGATGACAAGGGCTATGGCGAAATGTGAAGACAGGTGTCATGGGGCTTTGTGATGACAGTGGTCATCTAGAATTGTGAAGAAAGATATCATGGAGCACTGGGATGACAGGGGCCATGGAGCATTGTGATGACAGGGGTCATGGGGCATTGTGATGACACGGCCATGGAACATTATGATGACAAGAATTCTGGAGCATTGTGATAAAAAGCGCATGGACCATTGTGATTAGAGTGGCCAAGGAGCATTCTGATGACAACGGCATGGAGCATTGTGATGACAAGGGTCATCAAGCATTGTGATGACATTGGTCATGAAGCATTGTGATGAATGTGGTCATGGATCATTGTGATGACAAGTGTCGTGGCGCATTGTGATGACAGGGGTCATAGAGCATTGTGATGACACGCTTATGGAATATTGTGATGACCAGAATTCTGTAGGACTGTGATGAAAATGGAATGGAGCATTGTGATTACAGGGGTCATGGAGCATTGTGATGACAATTGTTCTAGAATATTGTGATGACACGGATAATGGAGCATATTGATGAAAGGGGTCATGGAGCATTGTGATGACAGGCGTCATGGGACATTGTGTTGACAGTGGTCATGGAGAATTGTTAGAAAGGGAACATGGAGCAATTTGATTTCAGGGGCCATGAAAAATTGTGAATATATAGGCCATGGAGTAGTCAGATGAATGTGGTCAAGGATCATTGTGACGAAAAGTGTCCTGGAATATTGTGATGACACGGTTCATGGAGCATTGTGATGACAAGGGCCATGGCAAAATGTGAAGACAGGTGTCATGGGGCATTGTGAAGACAGTGGTCATCTAGAATTGTGAAGAAAGATATCATGGAGCACTGGGATAACAGGGGCCATGGAGCATTGTGATGACAGGGGTCATGGGGCATTGTGATGACACGGCCATGGAATATTATGATGACAAGAATTCTGGAGCATTGTGATAAAAAGGGCATGGACCATTGTGATTAGAGGGGCCAAGGTGCATTCTGATGACAACGTCATGGAGCATTGTGATGACAATGGTCATCGAGCCTTGTGATGACAGTGGTCATAGAGCATTGTGATGACATGTTTATGGAATATTGTGAAGACCAGAAATCTGTAGCACAGTGATGAAAATGGAATGGAGCATTGTGATTACCGGGGTCATGGAGCATTGTGATGACAATTGTTCTAGAACATTTTGAAGACAGGGATCATGGAGCATAGTGATGAAAGGGGCCATGGAGCATTGTGATGACAGGCGTCATGGGACAATGTGTTGACAGTGGTCATGGAGCATTGTTAGAAAGGGAACATGGAGTAATTTGATTTCAGGGGCCATGAAAAATTGTGAATACATAGGCCATGGAGTATTCAGATGAATGTGGTAAAGGATCATTGTGACAAAAGTGTCCTGGAATATTGTGATGACACGGTTCATGGAGCATTGCGATGACAAGGGCCATGGCGAAATGTGAAGACAGGTGTCATGGGGCATTGTGATGACAGTGGTCATCTAGAATTGTGAAGAAAGATATCATGGAGCCCTGGGATGACAGGGGCCATGGAGCATTGTCTTGACAGGGGTCATGGGGCATTGTGATGACACGGCCATGGAACATTATGATGACAAGAATTCTGGAGCATTGTGATAAAAAGGGCATGGACCATTGTGATTAGAGGGGTCAAGGAGCATTCTGATGACAACGGCATGGAGCATTGTGATGACAAGGGTCATCAAGCATTGTGATGACAGTGGTCATGAAGCATTGTGATGAATGTGGTCATGGATCATTGTGATGACAAGTGTCGTGGAGCATTGTGATGACAGGGGTCATAGAGCATTGTGATGACACGGTTATGGAATATTGTGATGACCAGAATTCTGTAGCACTGTGATGAAAATGGAATGGAGCATTGTGATTACAGGGGTCATGGAGCATTGTGATGACAATTGTTCTAGAATATTGTGATGACAGGGATCATGGAGCATATTGATGAAAGGGGTCATGGAGCATTGTGTTGACAGGCATCATGGGACATTGTGTTGACAGTGGTCATGGAGAATTGTTAGAAAGGGAACATGGAGCAATTTGATTTCAGGGGCCATGAAAAATTGTGAATACATAGGCCATGGAGTAGTCAGATGTATGTGGTCAAGGATCATTGTGACGACAAGTGTCCTGGAATATTGTGATGACACGTTTTATGGAGCATTGCGATGACAAGAGCCATAACGAAATGTGAAGACAGGTGTCATGGGGCATTGTGATGACAGTGGTCATCTAGAATTGTGAAGAAAGATATCATAGAGCACTGGGATGACAGGGGCCATGGAGCATTGTGATGACAGGGGTCATGGGGCATTGTGATGACACGGCCATGGAACATTATGATGACAAGAATTCTGGAGCATTGTGATAAATAGGGCATGGACCATTGTGATTAGAGGGGCCAAGGAGCATTCTGATGACAACGGCATGGAGCATTGTGATGACCAGGGTCATCGAGCATTGTGATGACAGTGGTCATGAAGCATTGTGATGAATGTGGTCATGGATCATTGTGATGACAAGTGTCGTGTAGCATTGTGATGACAGGGGTCATAGAGCATTGTGATGACACGGTTATGGAAAATTGTCATGACCAGAATTCTGTAGCATTGTGATGAAAAGGGAATGGGGCATTGTGAGTACAGGGGTCATGGAGCATTGTGATGACAATTGTTCTAGAACATTGTGAAGACAGGGATCATGGAGCATAGTGATGAAAGGGGACATGGAGCATTGTGATGACAGGCGTCATGGGACAATGTGTTGACAGTTGTCATGGAGCATTGTTAGAAAGGGAACATGGAACAATTTGATTTCAGGGGCCATGAAAAATTGTGAATACATAGGCCATGGAGTATTCAGATGAACGTGGGCAAGGATCATTGTGACAAATTGTCCTGGAATATTGTGATGACACGGTTCATGGAGCATTGCGATGACAAGGGCCATGGCGAAATGTGAAGACAGGTGTCATGGGGCATTGGGATGACAGTGGTCATCTAGAATTGTGAAGAAAGATATCATGGAGCCCTGGGATGACAGGGGCCATGGAGCATTGTGATGACAGGCGTCATGGGGCATTGTGATGACACGGCCATGGAACATTATGATGAGAAGAATTCTGGAGCATTGTGATAAAAAGGGCATGGACCATTGTGATTAGAGGGGCCAAGGAGCATTCTGATGACAACGGCATGGAGCATTGTGATGACCAGTGTCATCGAGCATTGTGATCACAGAGGTCATGAAGCATTGTGATGAATGTGGTCATGGATCATTGTGATGACAAATGTCGTGGAGCATTGTGATGACAGGGGTCATAGAGCATTGTGATGACACGGTTATGGAATATTGTGATGACCAGAATTCTGTAACACTGTGATGTAAAGGGAATGGAGCATTGTGACTACAGGGGTCATGGAGCATTGTGATGACAATTGTTCTAGAACATTGTGAAGACATGGATCATGGAGCATAGTGATGAAAGGGGCCATGGAGCATTGTGATGACAGGCGTCATGGGACAATGTGTTGACAGTGGTCATGGAGCATTGTTAGAAAGGGAACATGGAGCAATTTGATTTCAGGGGCCATGAAAAATTGTGAATACATAGGCCATGGAGTATTCAGATGAATGTGATCAAGGATCATTGTGACGAAAAGTGTCCTGGAATATTGTGATGACACGGTTCATGGAGCTTTGCGATGACAAGGGCCATGGCGAAATGTGAAGACAGGTGTCATGGGGCTTTGTGATGACAGTGGTCATCTAGAATTGTGAAGATAGATATCATGGAGCACTGGGATGACAGGGGCCATGGAGCATTGTGATGACAGGGGTCATGGGGCATTGTGATTACACGGCCATGGAACATTATGATGACAAGAATTCTGGAGCATTGTGATAAAAAGGGCATGGACCATTGTGATTACAGGGGTCAAGGAGCATTCTGATGACAACGGCATGGAGCATTGTGATGACAAGGGTCATGAAGCATTGTGATGACATTGGTCATGAAGCATTGTGATGTATGTGGTCATGGATCATTGTGATGACAATTGTCGTGGAGCATTGTGATGACAGGGGTCATAGAGCATTGTGATGACAATGGTCATCGAGCCTTGTGATGACAGTGGTCATAGAGCATTGTGATGACATGTTTATGGAATATTGTGAAGACCAGAAATCTGTAGCACAGTGATGAAAATGGAATGGAGCATTGTGATTACCGGGGTCATGGAGCATTGTGATGACAATTGTTCTAGAACATTTTGAAGACAGGGATCATGGAGCATAGTGATGAAAGGGGCCATGGAGCATTGTGATGACAGGCGTCATGGGACAATGTGTTGACAGTGGTCATGGAGCATTGTTAGAAAGGGAACATGGAGTAATTTGATTTCAGGGGCCATGAAAAATTGTGAATACATAGGCCATGGAGTATTCAGATGAATGTGGTAAAGGATCATTGTGACAAAAAGTGTCCTGGAATATTGTGATGACACGGTTCATGGAGCATTGCGATGACAAGGGCCATGGCGAAATGTGAAGACAGGTGTCATGGGGCATTGTGATGACAGTGGTCATCTAGAATTGTGAAGAAAGATATCATGGAGCCCTGGGATGACAGGGGCCATGGAGCATTGTATTGACAGGGGTCATGGGGCATTGTGATGACACGGCCATGGAACATTATGATGAGAAGAATTCTGGAGCATTGTGATAAAAAGGGCATGGACCATTGTGATTAGAGGGGTCAAGGAGCATTCTGATGACAACGGCATGGAGCATTGTGATGACAAGGGTCATCAAGCATTGTGATGACAGTGGTCATGAAGCATTGTGATGAATGTGGTCATGGATCATTGTGATGACAAGTGTCGTGGAGCATTGTGATGACAGGGGTCATAGAGCATTGTGATGACACGGTTATGGAATATTGTGATGACCAGAATTCTGTAGCACTGTGATGAAAATGGAATGGAGCATTGTGATTACAGGGGTCATGGAGCATTGTGATGACAATTGTTCTAGAATATTGTGATGACAGGGATCATGGAGCATATTGATGAAAGGGGTCATGGAGCATTGTGTTGACAGGCATCATGGGACATTGTGTTGACAGTGGTCATGGAGAATTGTTAGAAAGGGAACATGGAGCAATTTGATTTCAGGGGCCATGAAAAATTGTGAATACATAGGCCATGGAGTAGTCAGATGAATGTGGTCAAGGATCATTGTGACGACAAGTGTCCTGGAATATTGTGATGACACGTTTTATGGAGCATTGCGATGACAAGAGCCATAACGAAATGTGAAGACAGGTGTCATGGGGCATTGTGATGACAGTGGTCATCTAGAATTGTGAAGAAAGATATCATAGAGCACTGGGATGACAGGGGCCATGGAGCATTGTGATGACAGGGGTCATGGGGCATTGTGATGACACGGCCATGGAACATTATGATGACAAGAATTCTGGAGCATTGTGATAAATAGGGCATGGACCATTGTGATTAGAGGGGCCAAGGAGCATTCTGATGACAACGGCATGGAGCATTGTGATGACCAGGGTCATCGAGCATTGTGATGACAGTGGTCATGAAGCATTGTGATGAATGTGGTCATGGATCATTGTGATGACAAGTGTCGTGTAGCATTGTGATGACAGGGGTCATAGAGCATTGTGATGACACGGTTATGGAAAATTGTCATGACCAGAATTCTGTAGCATTGTGATGAAAAGGGAATGGGGCATTGTGAGTACAGGGGTCATGGAGCATTGTGATGACAATTGTTCTAGAACATTGTGAAGACAGGGATCATGGAGCATAGTGATGAAAGGGGACATGGAGCATTGTGATGACAGGCGTCATGGGACAATGTGTTGACAGTTGTCATGGAGCATTGTTAGAAAGGGAACATGGAACAATTTGATTTCAGGGGCCATGAAAAATTGTGAATACATAGGCCATGGAGTATTCAGATGAACGTGGGCAAGGATCATTGTGACAAATTGTCCTGGAATATTGTGATGACACGGTTCATGGAGCATTGCGATGACAAGGGCCATGGCGAAATGTGAAGACAGGTGTCATGGGGCATTGGGATGACAGTGGTCATCTAGAATTGTGAAGAAAGATATCATGGAGCCCTGGGATGACAGGGGCCATGGAGCATTGTGATGACAGGCGTCATGGGGCATTGTGATGACACGGCCATGGAACATTATGATGAGAAGAATTCTGGAGCATTGTGATAAAAAGGGCATGGACCATTGTGATTAGAGGGGCCAAGGAGCATTCTGATGACAACGGCATGGAGCATTGTGATGACCAGTGTCATCGAGCATTGTGATCACAGAGGTCATGAAGCATTGTGATGAATGTGGTCATGGATCATTGTGATGACAAATGTCGTGGAGCATTGTGATGACAGGGGTCATAGAGCATTGTGATGACACGGTTATGGAATATTGTGATGACCAGAATTCTGTAACACTGTGATGTAAAGGGAATGGAGCATTGTGACTACAGGGGTCATGGAGCATTGTGATGACAATTGTTCTAGAACATTGTGAAGACATGGATCATGGAGCATAGTGATGAAAGGGGCCATGGAGCATTGTGATGACAGGCGTCATGGGACAATGTGTTGACAGTGGTCATGGAGCATTGTTAGAAAGGGAACATGGAGCAATTTGATTTCAGGGGCCATGAAAAATTGTGAATACATAGGCCATGGAGTATTCAGATGAATGTGATCAAGGATCATTGTGACGAAATGTGTCCTGGAATATTGTGATGACACGGTTCATGGAGCATTGCGATGACAAGGGCCATGGCGAAATGTGAAGACAGGTGTCATGGGGCTTTGTGATGACAGTGGTCATCTAGAATTGTGAAGATAGATATCATGGAGCACTGGGATGACAGGGGCCATGGAGCATTGTGATGACAGGGGTCATGGGGCATTGTGATTACACGGCCATGGAACATTATGATGACAAGAATTCTGGAGCATTGTGATAAAAAGGGCATGGACCATTGTGATTACAGGGGTCAAGGAGCATTCTGATGACAACGGCATGGAGCATTGTGATGACAAGGGTCATGAAGCATTGTGATGACATTGGTCATGAAGCATTGTGATGTATGTGGTCATGGATCATTGTGATGACAATTGTCGTGGAGCATTGTGATGACAGGGGTCATAGAGCATTGTGATGACAATGGTCATCGAGCCTTGTGATGACAGTGGTCATAGAGCATTGTGATGACATGTTTATGGAATATTGTGAAGACCAGAAATCTGTAGCACAGTGATGAAAATGGAATGGAGCATTGTGATTACCGGGGTCATGGAGCATTGTGATGACAATTGTTCTAGAACATTTTGAAGACAGGGATCATGGAGCATAGTGATGAAAGGGGCCATGGAGCATTGTGATGACAGGCGTCATGGGACAATGTGTTGACAGTGGTCATGGAGCATTGTTAGAAAGGGAACATGGAGTAATTTGATTTCAGGGGCCATGAAAAATTGTGAATACATAGGCCATGGAGTATTCAGATGAATGTGGTAAAGGATCATTGTGACAAAAAGTGTCCTGGAATATTGTGATGACACGGTTCATGGAGCATTGCGATGACAAGGGCCATGGCGAAATGTGAAGACAGGTGTCATGGGGCATTGTGATGACAGTGGTCATCTAGAATTGTGAAGAAAGATATCATGGAGCCCTGGGATGACAGGGGCCATGGAGCATTGTATTGACAGGGGTCATGGGGCATTGTGATGACACGGCCATGGAACATTATGATGAGAAGAATTCTGGAGCATTGTGATAAAAAGGGCATGGACCATTGTGATTAGAGGGGTCAAGGAGCATTCTGATGACAACGGCATGGAGCATTGTGATGACAAGGGTCATCAAGCATTGTGATGACAGTGGTCATGAAGCATTGTGATGAATGTGGTCATGGATCATTGTGATGACAAGTGTCGTGGAGCATTGTGATGACAGGGGTCATAGAGCATTGTGATGACACGGTTATGGAATATTGTGATGACCAGAATTCTGTAGCACTGTGATGAAAATGGAATGGAGCATTGTGATTACAGGGGTCATGGAGCATTGTGATGACAATTGTTCTAGAATATTGTGATGACAGGGATCATGGAGCATATTGATGAAAGGGGTCATGGAGCATTGTGTTGACAGGCATCATGGGACATTGTGTTGACAGTGGTCATGGAGAATTGTTAGAAAGGGAACATGGAGCAATTTGATTTCAGGGGCCATGAAAAATTGTGAATACATAGGCCATGGAGTAGTCAGATGAATGTGGTCAAGGATCATTGTGACGACAAGTGTCCTGGAATATTGTGATGACACGTTTTATGGAGCATTGCGATGACAAGAGCCATAACGAAATGTGAAGACAGGTGTCATGGGGCATTGTGATGACAGTGGTCATCTAGAATTGTGAAGAAAGATATCATAGAGCACTGGGATGACAGGGGCCATGGAGCATTGTGATGACAGGGGTCATGGGGCATTGTGATGACACGGCCATGGAACATTATGATGACAAGAATTCTGGAGCATTGTGATAAATAGGGCATGGACCATTGTGATTAGAGGGGCCAAGGAGCATTCTGATGACAACGGCATGGAGCATTGTGATGACAAGGGTCATCGAGCATTGTGATGACAGTGGTCATGAAGCATTGTGATGAATGTGGTCATGGATCATTGTGATGACAAGTGTCGTGTAGCATTGTGATGACAGGGGTCATAGAGCATTGTGATGACACGGTTATGGAAAATTGTCATGACCAGAATTCTGTAGCATTGTGATGAAAAGGGAATGGGGCATTGTGAGTACAGGGGTCATGGAGCATTGTGATGACAATTGTTCTAGAACATTGTGAAGACAGGGATCATGGAGCATAGTGATGAAAGGGGACATGGAGCATTGTGATGACAGGCGTCATGGGACAATGTGTTGACAGTTGTCATGGAGCATTGTTAGAAAGGGAACATGGAACAATTTGATTTCAGGGGCCATGAAAAATTGTGAATACATAGGCCATGGAGTATTCAGATGAACGTGGGCAAGGATCATTGTGACAAATTGTCCTGGAATATTGTGATGACACGGTTCATGGAGCATTGCGATGACAAGGGCCATGGCGAAATGTGAAGACAGGTGTCATGGGGCATTGGGATGACAGTGGTCATCTAGAATTGTGAAGAAAGATATCATGGAGCCCTGGGATGACAGGGGCCATGGAGCATTGTGATGACAGGCGTCATGGGGCATTGTGATGACACGGCCATGGAACATTATGATGAGAAGAATTCTGGAGCATTGTGATAAAAAGGGCATGGACCATTGTGATTAGAGGGGCCAAGGAGCATTCTGATGACAACGGCATGGAGCATTGTGATGACCAGTGTCATCGAGCATTGTGATCACAGAGGTCATGAAGCATTGTGATGAATGTGGTCATGGATCATTGTGATGACAAATGTCGTGGAGCATTGTGATGACAGGGGTCATAGAGCATTGTGATGACACGGTTATGGAATATTGTGATGACCAGAATTCTGTAACACTGTGATGTAAAGGGAATGGAGCATTGTGACTACAGGGGTCATGGAGCATTGTGATGACAATTGTTCTAGAACATTGTGAAGACATGGATCATGGAGCATAGTGATGAAAGGGGCCATGGAGCATTGTGATGACAGGCGTCATGGGACAATGTGTTGACAGTGGTCATGGAGCATTGTTAGAAAGGGAACATGGAGCAATTTGATTTCAGGGGCCATGAAAAATTGTGAATACATAGGCCATGGATTATTCAGATGAATGTGATCAAGGATCATTGTGACGAAAAGTGTCCTGGAATATTGTGACGACACGGTTCATGGAGCATTGCGATGACAAGGGCCATGGCGAAATGTGAAGACAGGTGTCATGGGGCTTTGTGATGACAGTGGTCATCTAGAATTGTGAAGATAGATATCATGGAGCACTGGGATGACAGGGTCCATGGAGCATTGTGATGACAGGGGTCATGGGGCATTGTGATTACACGGCCATGGAACATTATGATGACAAGAATTCTGGAGCATTGTGATAAAAAGGGCATGGACCATTGTGATTACAGGGGTCAAGGAGCATTCTGATGACAACGGCATGGAGCATTGTGATGACAAGGGTCATGAAGCATTGTGATGACATTGGTCATGAAGCATTGTGATGTATGTGGTCATGGATCATTGTGATGACAATTGTCGTGGAGCATTGTGATGACAGGGGTCATAGAGCATTGTGATGACACGGTTATGGAATATTGTGATGACCAGAATTCTGTAGCACTGTGATGAAAAGGGAATGGAGCATTGTGATTACAGGGGTCATGGAGCATTGTGATGACAATTGTTCTAGAATATTGTGATGACAGGGATCATGGAGCATATTGATGAAAGGGGTCATGGAGCATTGTGTTGACAGGCATCATGGGACATTGTGTTGACAGTGGTCATGGAGCATTGTTAGAAAGGGAACATGGAGCAATTTGATTTCAGGGGCCATGAAAAATTTTGAATACATAGGCCATGGAGTATTCAGATGAATGTGGTCAAGGATCATTGTGACGACAAGTGTCCTGGAATATTGTGATGACACGTTTTATGGAGCATTGCGATGACAAGAGCCATGCCGAAATGTGAAGACAGGTGTCATGGGGCATTGTGATGACAGTGGTCATCTAGAATTGTGAAGAAAGATATCATGGAGCCCTGGGATGACAGGGGCCATGGAGCATTGTGATGACAGGCGTCATGGGGCATTGTGATGACACGGCCATGGAACATTATGATGAGAAGAATTCTGGAGCATTGTGATAAAAAGGGCATGGACCATTGTGATTAGAGGGGCCAAGGAGCATTCTGATGACAACGGCATGGAGCATTGTGATGACCAGTGTCATCGAGCATTGTGATCACAGAGGTCATGAAGCATTGTGATGAATGTGGTCATGGATCATTGTGATGACAAATGTCGTGGAGCATTGTGATGACAGGGGTCATAGAGCATTGTGATGACACGGTTATGGATTATTGTGATGACCAGAATTCTGTAGCACTGTGATGTAAAGGGAATGGAGCATTGTGATTACAGGGGTCATGGAGCATTGTGATGACAATTGTTCTAGAACATTGTGAAGACAGGGATCATGGAGCATAGTGATGAAAGGGGCCATGGAGCATTGTGATGACAGGCGTCATGGGACAATATGTTGACAGTGGTCATGGAGCATTGTAAGAAAGGGAACATGGAGCAATTTGATTTCAGGGGCCATGAAAAATTGTGAATACATAGGCCATGGAGTATTCAGATGAATGTGGTCAAGGATCATTGTGACGAAAAGTGTCCTGGAATATTGTGATGACACGGTTCATGGAGCATTGCGATGACAAGGGCCATGGCGAAATGTGAAGACAGGTGTCATGGGGCATTGTGATGACAGTGGTCATCTAGAATTGTGAAGAAAGATATCATGGAGCCCTGGGATGACAGGGGCCTTGGAGCATTGTGATGACAGGGGTCATGGGGCATTGTGATGACACGGCCATGGAACATTATGATGACAAGAATTCTGGAGCATTGTGATAAAAAGGGCATGGACCATTGTGATTAGAGGGGTCAAGGAGCATTCTGATGACAACGGCATGGAGCATTGTGATGACAAGGGTCATCAAGCATTGTGATGACAGTGGTCATGAAGCATTGTGATGAATGTGGTCATGGATCATTGTGATGACAAGTGTCGTGGAGCATTCTGATGACAGGGGTCATAGAGCATTGTGATGACACGGTTATGGAATATTGTGATGACCAGAATTCTGTAGCACTGTGATGAAAATGGAATGGAGCATTGTGATTACAGGGGTCATGGAGCATTGTGATGCCAATTGTTCTAGAATATTGTGATGACAGGGATCATGGAGCATATTGATGAAAGGGGCCATGGAGCATTGTGATGACAGGCGTCATGGGACAATGTGTTGACAGTGGGCATGGAGCATTTTTAGAAAGGGAACATGTAGCAATTTGATTTCAGGGGCCATGAAAAATTGTGAATACATAGGCCATGGAGTAGTCAGATGAATGTGGTCAAGGATCATTGTGACGAAAAGTGTCCTGGAATATTGTGATGACACGGTTCATGGAGCATTGTGATGACAAGGGCCATGGCGAAATGTGAAGACAGGTGTCATGGGGCATTGTGAAGACAGTGGTCATCTAGAATTGTGAAGAAAGATATCATGGAGCACTGGGATGACAGGGGCCATGGAGCATTGTGATGACAGGGGTCATGGGGCATTGTGATGACACGGCCATGGAATACTATGATGACAAGAATTCTGGAGCATTGTGATAAAAAGGGCATGGACCATTGTGATTAGAGGGGCCAAGGTGCATTCTGATGACAACGGCATGGAGCATTGTGATGACAAGTGTCATCGAGCATTGTGATGACAGTGGTCATAAAGCATTGTGATGAATGTGGTCATGGATCATTGTGATGACAAGTGTCGTGGAGCATTGTGATGACAGGGGTCATAGAGCATTGTGATGACATGGTTATTGAATATTGTGAAGACAAGTAATCTGTAGCACAGTGATGAAAATGGAATGGAGCATTGTGATTACAGGGGTCATGGAGCATTGTGATGACAATTGTTCTAGAACATTTTGAAGACAGGGATCATGGAGCATAGTGATGAAAGGGGCCATGGAGCATTGTGATGACTGGCGTCATGGGACAATGTGTTGACAGTGGTCATGGAGCATTGTTAGTAAGGGAACATGGAGCAATTTGATTTCAGGGGCCATGAAAAATTGTGAATACATAGGCCATGGAGTATTCAGATGAATGTGGTTAAGGATCATTGTGACAAAAAGTGTCCTGGAATATTGTGATGACACGGTTCATGGAGCATTTCGATGACAAGGGCCATGGCGAAATGTGAAGACAGGTGTCATGGGGCATTGTGTTGACAGTGGTCATCTAGAATTGTGAAGAAAGATATCATGGAGCCCTGGGATGACAGGGGCCATGGAGCATTGTGATGACAGGGGTCATGGGGCATTGTGATGACACGGCCATGGAACATTATGATGACAAGAATTCTGGAGCATTGTGATAAAAAGGGCATGGACCATTGTGATTACAGGGGTCAAGGAGCATTCTGATGACAACGGCATGGAGCATTGTGATGACAAGGGTCATCAAGCATTGTGATGACAGTGGTCATGAAGCATTGTGATGAATGTGGTCATGGATCATTGTGATGACAAGTGTCGTGGAGCATTGTGATGACAGGGGTCATAGAGCATTGTGATGACACGGTTATGGAATATTGTGATGACCAGAATTCTGTAGCACTGTGATGAAAATGGAATGGAGCATTGTGATTACAGGGGTCATGGAGCATTGTGATGCCAATTGTTCTAGAATATTGTGATGACAGGGATCATGGAGCATATTGATGAAAGGGGTCATGGAGCATTGTGTTGACAGGCATCATGGGATATTGTGTTGACAGTGGTCATGGAGAATTGTTAGAAAGGGAACATGAAGCAATTTGATTTCAGGGGCCATGAAAAATTGTGAATACATAGGCCATGGATTATTCAGATGAATGTGGTCAAGGATCATTGTGACGACAAGTGTCCTGGAATATTGTGATGACACGGTTCATGGAGCATTGCGATGACAAGAGCCATGCCGAAATGTGAAGACAGGTGTCATGGGGCATTGTGATGACAGTGGTC
This sequence comes from Eschrichtius robustus, assembly GCF_028021215.1. Classification (NCBI taxonomy): domain Eukaryota; kingdom Metazoa; phylum Chordata; class Mammalia; order Artiodactyla; family Eschrichtiidae; genus Eschrichtius; species Eschrichtius robustus. The sequence goes on along the minus strand of NW_027175249.1, from coordinate 5,928,931 downwards.
ATCTAGAATTGTGAAGAAAGATATCATGGAGCACTGGGATGACAGGGGCCATGGAGCATTGTGATGACAGGGGTCATGGGGCATTGTGATGACACGGCCATGGAACATTATGATGACAAGAATTCTGGAGCATTGTGATAAAAAGGGCATGGACCATTGTGATTAGAGGGGCCAAGGAGCATTCTGATGACAACGGCATGGAGCATTGTGATGACCAGGGTCATCGAGCATTGTGATGACAGTGGTCATGAAGCATTGTGATGAATGTGGTCATGGATCATTGTGATGACAAGTGTCGTGTAGCATTGTGATGACAGGGGTCATAGAGCATTGTCATGACACGGTTATGGAAAATTTTGATGACCAGAATTCTGTAGCACTGTGATGAAAAGGGAATGGGGCATTGTGAGTACAGGGGTCATGGAGCATTGTGATGAAAATTGTTCTAGAACATTGTGAAGACAGGGATCATGGAGCATAGTGATGAAAGTGGACATGGAGCATTGTGATGACAGGCGTCATGGGACAATGTTTTGATAGTGGACATGGAGCATTGTTAGAAAGGGAACATGGAGCAATTTGATTTCAGGGGCCATGAAAAATTGTGAATACATAGGCCATGGAGTATTCAGATGAATGTGGTCAAGGATCATTGTGACGAAAAGTGTCCTGGAATATTGTGATGACACGGTTCATGGAGCATTGCGATGACAAGGGCCATGGCGAAATGTGAAGACAGGTGTCATGGGGCATTGTGATGACAGTGGTCATCTAGAATTGTGAAGAAAGATATCATGGAGCCCTGGGATGACAGGGGCCATGGAGCATTGTGATGACAGGCGTCATGGGGCATTGTGATGACACGGCCATGGAACATTATGATGACAAGAATTCTGGAGCATTGTGATAAAAAGGGCATGGACCATTGTGATTAGAGGGGCCAAGGAGCATTCTGATGACAACGGCATGGAGCATTGTGATGACAAGGGTCATCGAGCATTGTGATGACAGTGGTCATGAAGCATTGTGATGAATGTGGTCATGCATCATTGTGATGACAAGTGTCGTGTAGCATTGTGATGACAGGGGTCATAGAGCATTGTGATGACACGGTTATGGAATATTGTGATGACCAGAATTCTGTAGCACTGTGATGTAAAGGGAATGGAGCATTGTGATTACAGGGGTCATGGAGCATTGTGATGACAATTGTTCTAGAACATTGTGAAGACAGGGATCAAGGAGCATAGTGATGAAAGGGGCCATGGAGCATTGTGATGACAGGCGTCATGGGACAATGTTTTGACAGTGGTCATGGAGCATTGTTAGAAAGGGAACATGGAGCAATTTGATTTCAGAGGCCATGAAAAATTGTGAATACATAGGCCATGGAGTATTCAGATGAATGTGGTCAAGGATCATTGTGACGAAAAGTGTCCTGGAATATTGTGATGACACTGTTCATGGAGCATTGCGATGACAAGGGCCATGGCGAAATGTGAAGACAGGTGTCATGGGGCATTGTGATGACAGTGGTCATCTAGAATTGTGAAGAAAGATATCATGGAGCCCTGGGATGGAAGGGGCCATGGAGCATTGTGATGACAGGGGTCATGGGGCATTGTGATGACATGGCCATGGAACATTATGATGACAAGAATTCTGGAGCATTGTGATAAAAAGGGCATGGACCATTGTGATTAGAGGGGCCAAGGAGCATTCTGATGACAACAGCATGGAGCATTGTGATGACAAAGGTCATCGAGCATTGTGATGACAGTGGTCATGAAGCATTGTGATGAATGTGGTCATGGATCATTGTGATGACAAGTGTCGTGGAGCATTCTGATGACAGGGGTCATAGAGCATTGTGATGACACGGTTATGGAATATTGTGATGACCAGAATTCTGTAGCACTGTGATGAAAATGGAATGGAGCATTGTGATTACAGGGGTCATGGAGCATTGTGATGCCAATTGTTCTAGAATATTGTGATGACAGGGATCATGGAGCATATTGATGAAAGGGGCCATGGAGCATTGTGATGACAGGCGTCATGGGACAATGTGTTGACAGTGGGCATGGAGCATTGTTAGAAAGGGAACATGTAGCAATTTGATTTCAGGGGCCATGAAAAATTGTGAATACATAGGCCATGGAGTAGTCAGATGAATGTGGTCAAGGATCATTGTGACGAAAAGTGTCCTGGAATATTGTGATGACACGGTTCATGGAGCATTGTGATGACAAGGGCCATGGCGAAATGTGAAGACAGGTGTCATGGGGCATTGTGAAGACAGTGGTCATCTAGAATTGTGAAGAAAGATATCATGGAGCACTGGGATGACAGGGGCCATGGAGCATTGTGATGACAGGGGTCATGGGGCATTGTGATGACACGGCCATGGAACATTATGATGACAAGAATTCTGGAGCATTGTGATAAAAAGGGCATGGACCATTGTGATTAGAAGGGCCAAGGTTCATTCTGATGACAACGTCATGGAGCATAGTGATGACAAGGGTCATCGAGCATTGTGATGACAGTGGTCGTAAAGCATTGTGATGAATGTGGTCATGGATCATTGTGATGACAAGTGTCGTGGAGCATTGTGATGACAGGGGTCATAGAGCATTGTGATGACATGGTTATGGAATATTGTGAAGACCAGAAATCTGTAGCACAGTGATGAAAATGGAATGGAGCATTGTGATTAAAGGGGTCATGGAGCATTGTGCTGACAATTGTTCTAGAACATTGTGAAGACAGGGATCATGGAGCATAGTGATGAAAGGGGCCATGGAGCATTGTGATGACTGGCGTCATGGGACAATGTGTTGACAGTGGTCATGGAGCATTGTTAGTAAGGGAACATGGAGCAATTTGATTTCAGGGGCCATGAAAAATTGTGAATACATAGGCCATGGAGTATTCAGATGAATGTGGTTAAGGATCATTGTGACAAAAAGTGTCCTGGAATATTGTGATGACACGGTTCATGGAGCATTTCGATGACAAGGGCCATGGCGAAATGTGAAGACAGGTGTCATGGGGCATTGTGTTGACAGTGGTCATCGAGAATTGTGAAGAAAGATATCATGGAGCCCTGGGATGACAGGGGCCATGGAGCATTGTGATGACAGGGGTCATGGGGCATTGTGATGACACGGCCATGGAACATTATGATGACAAGAATTCTGGAGCATTGTGATAAAAAGGGCATGGACCATTGTGATTACAGGGGTCAAGGAGCATTCTGATGACAACGGCATGGAGCATTGTGATGACAAGGGTCATCAAGCATTGTGATGACAGTGGTCATGAAGCATTGTGATGAATGTGGTCATGGATCATTGTGATGACAAGTGTCGTGGAGCATTGTGATGACAGGGGTCATAGAGCATTGTGATGACACGGTTATGGAATATTGTGATGACCAGAATTCTGTAGCACTGTGATGAAAATGGAATGGAGCATTGTGATTACAGGGGTCATGGAGCATTGTGATGCCAATTGTTCTAGAATATTGTGATGACAGGGATCATGGAGCATATTGATGAAAGGGGTCATGGAGCATTGTGTTGACAGGCATCATGGGATATTGTGTTGACAGTGGTCATGGAGAATTGTTAGAAAGGGAACATGAAGCAATTTGATTTCAGGGGCCATGAAAAATTGTGAATACATAGGCCATGGATTATTCAGATGAATGTGGTCAAGGATCATTGTGACGACAAGTGTCCTGGAATATTGTGATGACACGGTTCATGGAGCATTGCGATGACAAGAGCCATGCCGAAATGTGAAGACAGGTGTCATGGGGCATTGTGATGACAGTGGTCATCTAGAATTGTGAAGAAAGATATCATGGAGCACTGGGATGACAGGGGCCATGGAGCATTGTGATGACAGGGGTCATGGGGCATTGTGATGACACGGCCATGGAACATTATGATGACAAGAATTCTGGAGCATTGTGATAAAAAGGGCATGGACCATTGTGATTAGAGGGGCCAAGGAGCATTCTGATGACAACGGCATGGAGCATTGTGATGACCAGGGTCATCGAGCATTGTGATGACAGTGGTCATGAAGCATTGTGATGAATGTGGTCATGGATCATTGTGATGACAAGTGTCGTGTAGCATTGTGATGACAGGGGTCATAGAGCATTGTCATGACACGGTTATGGAAAATTTTGATGACCAGAATTCTGTAGCACTGTGATGAAAAGGGAATGGGGCATTGTGAGTACAGGGGTCATGGAGCATTGTGATGAAAATTGTTCTAGAACATTGTGAAGACAGGGATCATGGAGCATAGTGATGAAAGTGGACATGGAGCATTGTGATGACAGGCGTCATGGGACAATGTTTTGATAGTGGACATGGAGCATTGTTAGAAAGGGAACATGGAGCAATTTGATTTCAGGGGCCATGAAAAATTGTGAATACATAGGCCATGGAGTATTCAGATGAATGTGGTCAAGGATCATTGTGACGAAAAGTGTCCTGGAATATTGTGATGACACGGTTCATGGAGCATTGCGATGACAAGGGCCATGGCGAAATGTGAAGACAGGTGTCATGGGGCATTGTGATGACAGTGGTCATCTAGAATTGTGAAGAAAGATATCATGGAGCCCTGGGATGACAGGGGCCATGGAGCATTGTGATGACAGGCGTCATGGGGCATTGTGATGACACGGCCATGGAACATTATGATGACAAGAATTCTGGAGCATTGTGATAAAAAGGGCATGGACCATTGTGATTAGAGGGGCCAAGGAGCATTCTGATGACAACGGCATGGAGCATTGTGATGACAAGGGTCATCGAGCATTGTGATGACAGTGGTCATGAAGCATTGTGATGAATGTGGTCATGCATCATTGTGATGACAAGTGTCGTGTAGCATTGTGATGACAGGGGTCATAGAGCATTGTGATGACACGGTTATGGAATATTGTGATGACCAGAATTCTGTAGCACTGTGATGTAAAGGGAATGGAGCATTGTGATTACAGGGGTCATGGAGCATTGTGATGACAATTGTTCTAGAACATTGTGAAGACAGGGATCAAGGAGCATAGTGATGAAAGGGGCCATGGAGCATTGTGATGACAGGCGTCATGGGACAATGTTTTGACAGTGGTCATGGAGCATTGTTAGAAAGGGAACATGGAGCAATTTGATTTCAGAGGCCATGAAAAATTGTGAATACATAGGCCATGGAGTATTCAGATGAATGTGGTCAAGGATCATTGTGACGAAAAGTGTCCTGGAATATTGTGATGACACTGTTCATGGAGCATTGCGATGACAAGGGCCATGGCGAAATGTGAAGACAGGTGTCATGGGGCATTGTGATGACAGTGGTCATCTAGAATTGTGAAGAAAGATATCATGGAGCCCTGGGATGGCAGGGGCCATGGAGCATTGTGATGACAGGGGTCATGGGGCATTGTGATGACATGGCCATGGAACATTATGATGACAAGAATTCTGGAGCATTGTGATAAAAAGGGCATGGACCATTGTGATTAGAGGGGCCAAGGAGCATTCTGATGACAACAGCATGGAGCATTGTGATGACAAAGGTCATCGAGCATTGTGATGACAGTGGTCATGAAGCATTGTGATGAATGTGGTCATGGATCATTGTGATGACAAGTGTCGTGGAGCATTCTGATGACAGGGGTCATAGAGCATTGTGATGACACGGTTATGGAATATTGTGATGACCAGAATTCTGTAGCACTGTGATGAAAATGGAATGGAGCATTGTGATTACAGGGGTCATGGAGCATTGTGATGCCAATTGTTCTAGAATATTGTGATGACAGGGATCATGGAGCATATTGATGAAAGGGGCCATGGAGCATTGTGATGACAGGCGTCATGGGACAATGTGTTGACAGTGGGCATGGAGCATTGTTAGAAAGGGAACATGTAGCAATTTGATTTCAGGGGCCATGAAAAATTGTGAATACATAGGCCATGGAGTAGTCAGATGAATGTGGTCAAGGATCATTGTGACGAAAAGTGTCCTGGAATATTGTGATGACACGGTTCATGGAGCATTGTGATGACAAGGGCCATGGCGAAATGTGAAGACAGGTGTCATGGGGCATTGTGAAGACAGTGGTCATCTAGAATTGTGAAGAAAGATATCATGGAGCACTGGGATGACAGGGGCCATGGAGCATTGTGATGACAGGGGTCATGGGGCATTGTGATGACACGGCCATGGAACATTATGATGACAAGAATTCTGGAGCATTGTGATAAAAAGGGCATGGACCATTGTGATTAGAGGGGCCAAGGTTCATTCTGATGACAACGTCATGGAGCATAGTGATGACAAGGGTCATCGAGCATTGTGATGACAGTGGTCGTAAAGCATTGTGATGAATGTGGTCATGGATCATTGTGATGACAAGTGTCGTGGAGCATTGTGATGACAGGGGTCATAGAGCATTGTGATGACATGGTTATGGAATATTGTGAAGACCAGAAATCTGTAGCACAGTGATGAAAATGGAATGGAGCATTGTGATTAAAGGGGTCATGGAGCATTGTGCTGACAATTGTTCTAGAACATTGTGAAGACAGGGATCATGGAGCATAGTGATGAAAGGGGCCATGGAGCATTGTGATGACAGGCCTCATGGGACATTGTGTTGACAGTGGTCATGGAGAATTTTTAGAAAGGGAACATGGAGCAATTTGATTTCAGAGGCCATGAAATATTGTGAATACATAGGCCATGGAGTATTCAGATGAATGTGGTCAAGGATCATTGTGACGACAAGTGTCCTGGAATATTGTGATGACACGGTTCATGGAGCATTGTGATGACAAGGGCCATGGCGAAATGTGAAGACAGGTGTCATGGGGCATTGTGATGACAGTGGTCATGTAGAATTGTGAAGAAAGATATCATGAAGCTCTGGGATGACAGGGGCCATGGAGCATTGTGATGACAGGGGTCATGGGGCATTGTGATGACACGGCCATGGAACATTATGATGACAAGAATTCTGGAGCATTGTGATAAAAAGGGCCTGGACCATTGTGATTAGAGGGGCCAAGGTGCATTCTGATGACAACGGCATGGAGCATTGTGATGACAAGGGTCATTGAGCATTGTGAAGACTGTGGTCATAAAGAATTGTGATGAATGTGGTCATGGATCATTGTGATGACAAGTGTCGTGGAGCATTGTGATGACAGGGGTCATAGAGCATTGTGATGACACGGTTATGGAGTATTGTGATGACCAGAATTCTGTAGCACAGTGATGAAAATGGAATGGAGCATTGTGATTACAGCGGTCATGGAGCATTGTGATGACAATTGTTCTAGAACATTGTGAAGACAGGTATCATGGAGCATAGTGATGAAAGGGGCCATGGAGCATTGTGATGACAGGCGTCATGGGACAATATATTGACAATGGTCATGGAGCATTGTTAGAAAGGGAACATGGAGCAATTTGATTTCAGGGGCCATGAAAAATTGTGAATACATAGGCCATGGACTATTCAGATGAATGTGGTCAAGGATCATTGTGACGACAGGTGTCCTTGAATATTGTGATGACACGTTTCATGGAGCATTGCGATGACAAGAGCCATGGCGAAATGTGAAGACAGGTGTCATGGGGCATTGTGATGACAGTGGTCATCTAGAATTGTGAAGAAAGATATCATGGAGCACTGGGATGACAGGGGCCATGGAGCATTGTGATGACAGTGGTCATGGGGCATTGTGATGACACGGCCATGGGACAATATGATGACAAGAATTCTAGAGCATTGTGATAAAAAGGGCATGGACCATTGTGATTAGAGGGGCCAAGGAGCATTCTGATGACAACGGCATGGAGCATTGTGATGACAAGGGTCATCAAGCATTGTGATGACAGTGGTCATGAAGCATTGTGATGAATGTGGTCATGGATCATTGTGATGACAAGTGTCGTGGAGCATTGTGATGACAGGGGTCATAGAGCATTGTGATGACACGGTTATGGAATATTATGATGACCAGAATTCTGTAGCACTGTGATGAAAATGGAATGGAGCATTGTGATTACAGGGGTCATGGAGCATTGTGATGACAATTGTTCTAGAATATTGTGATGATAGGGATCATGGAGCATAGTGATGAAAGGGGCCATGGAGCATTGTGATGACAGGCGTCATGGGACATTGTGTTGACAGTGGTCATGGAGAATTGTTAGAAAGGGAACATGGAGCAATTTGATTTCAGGGGCCATGAAAAATTGTGAATACATAGGCCATGGAGTAGTCAGATGAATGTGGTCAAGGATCATTGTGACAAAAAGTGTCCTGGAATATTGTGACGACACGGTTCATGGAGCATTGTGATGACAAGTGCTATGTCGAAATGTGAAGACAGGTGTCATGGGGCATTGTGATGACAGTGGTCATCTAGAATTGTGAAGAAAGATATCATGGAGCACTGGGATGACAGGGGCCATGGAGCATTGTGATGACAGGGGTCATGGAGCATTGTGATGACACGGCCATGGAATATAATGATGACAAGAATTCTGGAGCATTGTGATAAAAAGGGCATGGAACATTGTGATTAGAGGGGCCAAGGTGCATTCTGATGACAACGTCATGGAGCATTGTGATGACAAGGGTCATCAAGCATTGTGATGACAGTGGTCATAAAGCATTGTGATGAATGTGGTCATGGATCATTGTGATGACAAGTGTCGTGGAGCATTGTGATGACAGGGGTCATAGAGCATTGTGATGACACGGTTATGGAGTATTGTGATGACCAGAATTCTGTAGCACAGTGATGAAAATGGAATGGAGCATTGTGATTACAGCGGTCATGGAGCATTGTGATGACAATTGTTCTAGAACATTGTGAAGACAGGTATCATGGAGCATAGTGATGAAAGGGGCCATGGAGCATTGTGATGACAGGCGTCATGGGACAATATATTGACAATGGTCATGGAGCATTGTTAGAAAGGGAACATGGAGCAATTTGATTTCAGGGGCCATGAAAAATTGTGAATACATAGGCCATGGACTATTCAGATGAATGTGGTCAAGGATCATTGTGACGACAGGTGTCCTTGAATATTGTGATGACACGTTTCATGGAGCATTGCGATGACAAGAGCCATGGCGAAATGTGAAGACAGGTGTCATGGGGCATTGTGATGACAGTGGTCATCTAGAATTGTGAAGAAAGATATCATGGAGCACTGGGATGACAGGGGCCATGGAGCATTGTGATGACAGTGGTCATGGGGCATTGTGATGACACGGCCATGGGACAATATGATGACAAGAATTCTAGAGCATTGTGATAAAAAGGGCATGGACCATTGTGATTAGAGGGGCCAAGGAGCATTCTGATGACAACGGCATGGAGCATTGTGATGACAAGGGTCATCAAGCATTGTGATGACAGTGGTCATGAAGCATTGTGATGAATGTGGTCATGGATCATTGTGATGACAAGTGTCGTGGAGCATTGTGATGACAGGGGTCATAGAGCATTGTGATGACACGGTTATGGAATATTATGATGACCAGAATTCTGTAGCACTGTGATGAAAATGGAATGGAGCATTGTGATTACAGGGGTCATGGAGCATTGTGATGACAATTGTTCTAGAATATTGTGATGATAGGGATCATGGAGCATAGTGATGAAAGGGGCCATGGAGCATTGTGATGACAGGCGTCATGGGACATTGTGTTGACAGTGGTCATGGAGAATTGTTAGAAAGGGAACATGGAGCAATTTGATTTCAGGGGCCATGAAAAATTGTGAATACATAGGCCATGGAGTAGTCAGATGAATGTGGTCAAGGATCATTGTGACAAAAAGTGTCCTGGAATATTGTGACGACACGGTTCATGGAGCATTGTGATGACAAGTGCTATGTCGAAATGTGAAGACAGGTGTCATGGGGCATTGTGATGACAGTGGTCATCTAGAATTGTGAAGAAAGATATCATGGAGCACTGGGATGACAGGGGCCATGGAGCATTGTGATGACAGGGGTCATGGAGCATTGTGATGACACGGCCATGGAATATAATGATGACAAGAATTCTGGAGCATTGTGATAAAAAGGGCATGGAACATTGTGATTAGAGGGGCCAAGGTGCATTCTGATGACAACGTCATGGAGCATTGTGATGACAAGGGTCATCAAGCATTGTGATGACAGTGGTCATAAAGCATTGTGATGAATGTGGTCATGGATCATTGTGATGACAAGTGTCGTGGAGCATTGTGATGACAGGGGTCATAGAGCATTGTGATGACACGGTTATGGAGTATTGTGATGACCAGAATTCTGTAGCACAGTGATGAAAATGGAATGGAGCATTGTGATTACAGCGGTCATGGAGCATTGTGATGACAATTGTTCTAGAACATTGTGAAGACAGGTATCATGGAGCATAGTGATGAAAGGGGCCATGGAGCATTGTGATGACAGGCGTCATGGGACAATATATTGACAATGGTCATGGAGCATTGTTAGAAAGGGAACATGGAGCAATTTGATTTCAGGGGCCATGAAAAATTGTGAATACATAGGCCATGGACTATTCAGATGAATGTGGTCAAGGATCATTGTGACGACAGGTGTCCTTGAATATTGTGATGACACGTTTCATGGAGCATTGCGATGACAAGAGCCATGGCGAAATGTGAAGACAGGTGTCATGGGGCATTGTGATGACAGTGGTCATCTAGAATTGTGAAGAAAGATATCATGGAGCACTGGGATGACAGGGGCCATGGAGCATTGTGATGACAGTTGTCATGGGGCATTGTGATGACACGGCCATGGGACAATATGATGACAAGAATTCTAGAGCATTGTGATAAAAAGGGCATGGACCATTGTGATTAGAGGGGCCAAGGAGCATTCTGATGACAACGGCATGGAGCATTGTGATGACAAGGGTCATCAAGCATTGTGATGACAGTGGTCATGAAGCATTGTGATGAATGTGGTCATGGATCATTGTGATGACAAGTGTCGTGGAGCATTGTGATGACAGGGGTCATAGAGCATTGTGATGACACGGTTATGGAATATTATGATGACCAGAATTCTGTAGCACTGTGATGAAAATGGAATGGAGCATTGTGATTACAGGGGTCATGGAGCATTGTGATGACAATTGTTCTAGAATATTGTGATGATAGGGATCATGGAGCATAGTGATGAAAGGGGCCATGGAGCATTGTGATGACAGGCGTCATGGGACATTGTGTTGACAGTGGTCATGGAGAATTGTTAGAAAGGGAACATGGAGCAATTTGATTTCAGGGGCCATGAAAAATTGTGAATACATAGGCCATGGAGTAGTCAGATGAATGTGGTCAAGGATCATTGTGACAAAAAGTGTCCTGGAATATTGTGACGACACGGTTCATGGAGCATTGTGATGACAAGTGCTATGTCGAAATGTGAAGACAGGTGTCATGGGGCATTGTGATGACAGTGGTCATCTAGAATTGTGAAGAAAGATATCATGGAGCACTGGGATGACAGGGGCCATGGAGCATTGTGATGACAGGGGTCATGGAGCATTGTGATGACACGGCCATGGAATATAATGATGACAAGAATTCTGGAGCATTGTGATAAAAAGGGCATGGAACATTGTGATTAGAGGGGCCAAGGTGCATTCTGATGACAACGTCATGGAGCATTGTGATGACAAGGGTCATCAAGCATTGTGATGACAGTGGTCATAAAGCATTGTGATGAATGTGGTCATGGATCATTGTGATGACAAGTGTCGTGGAGCATTGTGATGACAGGGGTCATAGAGCATTGTGATGACATGGTTATGGAATATTGTGAAGACAAGAAATCTGTAGCACAGTGATGAAAATGGAATGGAGCATTGTGATTACAGGGGTCATGGAGCATTGTGATGACAATTGTTCTAGAACATTGTGAAGACAGGGATCATGGAGCATAGTGATGAAAGGGGCCATGGAGCATTGTGATGACAGGCGTCATGGGACAATGTGTTGACAGTGGTCATGGAGCATTGTTAGAAAGGGAATATGGAGCAATTTGATTTCAGGGGCCATGAAAAATTGTGAATACATAGGCCATGGAGTATTCAGATGAATGTGGTAAAGGATCATTGTGACAAAATGTGTCCTGGAATATTGTGATGACACGGTTCATGGAGCATTGCGATGACAAGGGCCATGGCGAAATGTGAAGACAGGTGTCATGGGGCATTGTGATGACAGTGGTCATCTAGAATTGTGAAGAAAGATATCATGGAGCACTGGGATGACAGGGGCCATGGAGCATTGTGATGACAGGGGTCATGGGGCATTGTGATGACACGGCCATGGAACATTATGATGACAAGAATTTTGGAGCATTGTGATAAATAGGGCATGGACCATTGTGATTAGAGGGGTCAAGGAGCATTCTGATGACAACGGCATGGAGCACTGTGATGACCAGAGTCATCGAGCATTGTGATGACAGTGGTCATGAAGCATTGTGATGAATGTGGTCATGTTTCATTGTGATGACAAATGTCGTGGAGCATTGTGATGACAGGGGTCATAGAGCATTGTGATGACACGGTTATGGAGTATTGTGATGACCAGAATTCTGTAGCACAGAGATGAAAATGGAATGGAGCATTGTGATTACAGCGGTCATGGAGCATTGTGATGACAATTGTTCTAGAACATTGTGAAGACAGGTATCATGGAGCATAGTGATGAAAGGGGCCATGGAGCATTGTGATGACAGGCGTCATGGGACAATGTATTGACAATGGTCATGGAGCATTGTTAGAAAGGGAACATGGAGCAATTTGATTTCAGGGGCCATGAAAAATTGTGAATACATAGGCCATGGAGTATTCAGATGAATGTGGTCAAGGATCATTGTGACGACAAGTGTCCTTGAATATTGTGATGACACGTTTCATGGAGCATTGCGATGACAAGAGCCATGGCGAAATGTGAAGACAGGTGTCATGGGGCATTGTGATGACAGTGGTCATCTAGAATTGTGAAGAAAGATATCATGGAGCACTGGGATGACAGGGGCCATGGAGCATTGTGATGACAGTGGTCATGGGGCATTGTGATGACACGGCCACGGAACAATATGATGACAAGAATTCTGGAGCATTGTGATAAAAAGGGCATGGACCATTGTGATTAGAGGGGCCAAGGAGCATTCTGATGACAACGGCATGGAGCATTGTGATGACCAGGGTCATCGAGCATTGTGATGACAGTGGTCATGAAGCATTGTGATGAATGTGGTCATGGATCATTGTGATGAAAAGTGTCGTGGAGAATTGTGATGACAGGGGTCATAGAGCATTGTGATGACACGGTTATGGAATATTGTGATGACCAGAATTCTGTAGCACTGTGATGAAAAGGGAATGGAGCATTGTGATTACAGGGGTCATGGAGCACTGTGATGAGAATTGTTCTAGAATATTGTGATGACAGGGATCATGGAGCATAGTGATGAAAGGGGCCATGGAGCATTGTGATGACAGGCGTCATGGGACATTGTGTTGACAGTGGTCATGGAGAATTGTTAGAAAGGGAACATGGAGCAATTTGATTTCAGAGGCCATGAAAAATTGTGAATACATAGGCCATGGAGTAGTCAGATGAATGTGGTCAAGGATCATTGTGACGAAAAGTGTACTGGAATATTGTGATGACACGGTTCATGGAGCATTGTGATGACAAGGCCCATGGCGAAATGTGAAGACAGGTGTCATGGGGCATTGTGAAGACAGTGGTCATCTAGAATTGTGAAGAAAGATATCATGGCGCACTGGGATGACAGGGGCCATGGAGCATTGTGATGACAGGGGTCAAGGGGCATTGTGATGACACGGCCATGGAACATTATGATGACAAGAATTCTGGAGCATTGTGATAAAAAGGGCATGGACCATTGTGATTAGAGGGGCCAAGGAGCATTCTGAAGACAACGGCATGGAGCATTGTGATGACAAAGGTCATGAAGCATTGTGATGACAGTGGTCATGAAGCATTGTGATGAATGGGGTCATGGATCATTGTGATGACAAGTGTCGTGGAGCATTGTGATTACAGGGGTCATAGAGCATTGTGATGACACGGTTATGGAATATTGTGATGACCAGAATTCTGTAGCACTGTGATGAAAAGGGAATGGAGCATTGTGATTACAGGGGTCATGGAGCATTGTGATGAGAATTGTTCTAGAATATTGTGATGACACGGATCATGGAGCATAGTGATGAAAGGGGCCATGGAGCATTGTGATGACAGGCGTCATGGGACATTGTGTTGACAGTGGTCATGGAGAATTGTTAGAAAGGGAACATGGAGCAATTTGATTTCAGAGGCCATGAAAAATTGTGAATACATAGGCCATGGAGTAGTCAGATGAATGTGGTCAAGGATCATTGTGACGAAAAGTGTCCTGGAATATTTTGATGACACGGTTCATGGAGCATTGTGATGACAAGGGCCATGGCGAAATGTGAAGACAGGTGTCATGGGGCATTGTGAAGACAGTGGTCATCTAGAATTGTGAAGAAAGATATCATGGAGCACTGGGATGACAGGGGCCATGAAGCATTGTGATTACTGGGGTCATGGGGCATTGTGATGACACGGCCATGGAACATTATGATGACAAGAATTCTGGAGCATTGTGATAAAAAGGGCATGTACCATTGTGATTAGCGGGGCCAAGGTGCATTCTGATGACAACGGCATGGAGCATTGTGATGACAAGGGTCATCGAGCATTGTGATGACAGTGGTCATAAAGCATTCTGATGAATGTGGTCATGGATCATTGTGATGACAAATGTCGTGGAGCATTGTGATGACAGGGGTCATAGAGCATTGTGATGACACGGTTATGGAGTATTGTGATGACCAGAATTCTGTAGCACTGTGATGAAAAGGGAATGGAGCATTGTGAGTACAGGCGTCATGGAGCATTGTGATGACAATTGTTCTAGAACATTGTGAAGACAGGGATCAAGGAGCATAGTGATGAAAGGGGCCATGGAGCATTGTGATGACAGGCGTCATGGGACAATGTGTTGACAGTGGTCATGGAGCATTGTTAGAAAGGAAACATGGAGCAATTTGATTTCAGGGGCCATGAAAAATTGTGAATACATAGGCCATGGAGTATTCAGATGAATGTGGTCAAGGATCATTGTGACGAAAAGTGTCCTGGAATATTGTGATGACACGGTTCATGGAGCATTGCGATGACAAGGGCCATGGCGAAATGTGAAGACAGGTGTCATGGGACATTGTGTTGACAGTGGTCATCTAGAATTGTGAAGAAAGATATCATGGAGCACTGGGATGACAGGGGCCATGGAGCATTGTGATGACAGGGGTCATGGGGCATTGTGATGACACGGTCATGGAACATTATGATGACAAGAATTCTGGAGCATTGTGATAAAAAGGGCATGGACCATTGTGATTAGAGGGGCCAAGGAGCATTCTGATGACAACGGCATGGAGCATTGTGATGACAAGGGTCATCAAGCATTGTGATGACAGTGGTCATGAAGCATTGTGATGAATGTGGTCATGGATCATTGTGATGACAAGTGTCGTGGAGCATTGTGATGACAGGGGTCATAGAGCATTGTGATGACACGGTTATGGAATATTGTGATGACCAGAATTCTGTAGCACTGTGATGAAAAGGGAATGGAGCATTGTGATTACAGGGGTCCTGGAGCATTGTGATGACAATTGTTCTAGAATATTGTGATGACAGGGATCATGGAGCATAGTGATGAAAGGGGCCATGGAGCATTGTGATGACAGGCGTCATGGGACATTGTGTTGACAGTGGTCATGGAGAATTTTTAGAAAGGGAACATGGAGCAATTTGATTTCAGAGGCCATGAAAAATTGTGAATACATAGGCCATGGAGTATTCAGATGAATGTGGTCAAGGATCATTGTGACGAAAAGTGTCCTGGAATATTGTGATGACACGGTTCATGGAGCATTGTGATGACAAGGGCCATGGCGAAATGTGAAGACAGGTGTCATGGGGCATTGTGAAGACAGTGGTCATCTAGAATTGTGAAGAAAGATATCATGGAGCACTGGGATGACAGGGGCCATGGAGCATTGTGATGACAGGGGTCATGGGGCATTGTGATGACACGGCCATGGAACATTATGATGACAAGAATTCTGGAGCATTGTGATAAAAAGGGCATGGACCATTGTGATTAGAGGGGCCAAGGTGCATTCTGATTACAACGGCATGGAGCATTGTGATGACAGGGGTCATTGAGCATTGTGATGACTGTGGTCATAAAGAATTGTGATGAATGTGGTCATGGATCATTGTGATGACAAGTGTCGTGGAGGATTGTGATGACAGATGTCATAGAGCATTGTGATGACACGGTTATGGAGTATTGTGATGACCAGAATTCTGTAGCACAGTGATGAAAATAGAATGGAGCATTGTGATTACAGCGGCCATGGAGCATTGTGATGACAATTGTTCTAGAACATTGTGAAGACAGGTATCATGGAGCATAGTGATGAAAGGGGCCATGGAGCATTGTGATGACAGGCGTCATGGGACAATGTATTGACAATGGTCATGGAGCATTGTTAGAAAGGGAACATGGAGCAATTTGATTTCAGGGGCCATGAAAAATTGTGAATACATAGGCCATGGAGTATTCAGATGAATGTGGTCAAGGATCATTATGACGACAGGTGTCCTTGAATATTGTGATGACACGTTTCATGGAGCATTGCGATGACAAGGGCCATGGCGAAATGTGAAGAGAGGTGTCATGGGGCATTGTGATGACAGTGGTCATCTAGAATTGTGAAGAAAGATATCATGGAGCACTGGGATGACAGAGGCCATGGAGCATTGTGATGGCACGGGTCATGGGGCATTGTGATGACACGGCCATGGAACAATATGATGACAAGAATTCTGGAGCATTGTGATAAAAAGGGCATGGACCATTGTGATTAGAGGGGCCAAGGAGCATTCTGATGACAACGGCATGGAGCATTGTGATGACAAGTGTCATCAAGCATTGTGATGACAGTGGTCATGAAGCATTGTGATGAATGTGGTCATGGATCATTGTGATGACAAGTGTCGTGGAGCATTGTGATGACAGGGGTCATAGAGCATTGTGATGACACGGTTATGGAATATTATGATGACCAGAATTCTGTAGCACTGTGATGAAAATGGAATGGAGCATTGTGATTACAGGGGTCATGGAGCATTGTGATGACAATTGTTCTAGAATATTGTGATGTCAGGGATCATGGAGCATAGTGATGAAAGGGGCCATGGAGCATTGTGATGACAGGCGTCATGGGACATTGTGTTGACAGTGGTCATGGAGAATTGTTAGAAAGGTTACATGGAGCAATTTGATTTCAGGGGCCATGAAAAATTGTGAATACATAGGCCATGGAGTAGTCAGATGAATGTGGTCAAGGATCATTGTGACGAAAAGTGTCCTGGAATATTGTGATGACACGGTTCATGGAGCATTGTGATGACAAGGGCCATGGCGAAATGTGAAGACAGGTGTCATGGGGCATTGTGAAGACAGTGGTCATCTAGAATTGTGAAGAAAGATATCATGGAGCACTGGGATGACAGGGGCCATGGAGCATTGTGATGACAGGGGTCATGGGGCATTGTGATGACACGGCCATGGACTATTATGATGACAAGAATTCTGGAGCATTGTGATAAAAAGGGCATGGACCATGGTGATTAGAGGGGCCAAGGTGCATTCTGATGACAACGTCATGGAGCATTGTGATGACAAGGGTCATCGAGCATTGTGATGACAGTGGTCATGAAGCATTGTGATGAATGTGGTCATGGATCATTGTGATGACAAGTGTCGTGGAGCATTGTGATGACAGGGGTCATAGAGCATTGTGATGACATGGTTATGGAATATTGTGAAGACCAGAAATCTGTAGCACAGTGATGAAAATGGAATGGAGCATTGTGATTACAGGGGTCATGGAGCATTGTGATGACAAGGGTCATCGAGCATTGTGATGACAGTGGTCATGAAGCATTGTGATGAATGTGGTCATGGATCATTGTGATGACAAGTGTCGTGGAGCATTGTGATGACAGGGGTCATAGAGCATTGTGATGACATGGTTATGGAATATTGTGAAGACAAGAAATCTGTAGCACAGTGATGAAAATGGAATGGAGCATTGTGATTACAGGGGTCATGGAGCATTGTGATGACAATTGTTCTAGAACATTGTGAAGACAGGGAACATGGCGCATAGTGATGAAAGGGGCCATGGAACATTGTGATGACAGGCGTCATGGGACAATGTGTTGACAGTGGTCATGGAGCATTGTTAGAAAGGGAACATGTAGCAATTTGATTTCAGGGGCCATGAAAAATTCTGAATACATAGGCCATGGAGTAGTCAGATGAATGTGGTCAATGATCATTGTGACGAAAAGAGTCCTGGAATATTGTGATGACACGGTTCATGGAGCATTGCGATGACAAGGGCCATGGCGAAATGTGAAGACAGGTGTCATGGGGCATTGTGATGACAGTGGTCATCTAGAATTGTGAAGAAAGATATCATGGAGCCCTGGGATGACAGGGGCCATGGAGCATTTTAATGACAGGGGTCATGGGGCATTGTGATGACACGGCCATGGAACATTATGATGACAAGAAGTCTGGAGCATTGTGATAAAAATGGCGTGGACCATTGTGATTAGAGGGGTCAAGGAGCATTCTGATGACAACGGCATGGAGCATTGTGATGACCAGGGTCATCGAGCATTGTGATGACAGTGGTCATGAAGCATTGTGATGAATGTGGTCATGGATCATTGTGATGACAAGTGTCGTGGAGCATTGTGATGACAGGGGTCATAGAGCATTGTGATGACACGGTTATGGAATATTGTGATGACCAGAATTCTGTAGCACCGTGATGAAAATGGAATGGAGCATTGTGATTACAGGGGTCATGGAGCATTGTGATGACAATTGTTCTAGAACATTGTGAAGACAGGGATCATGGAGCATAGTGATGAAAGGGGCCATGGAGCATTGTGATGACAGGCGTCATGGGACAATGTGTTGACAGTGGTCATGGAGCATTGTTAGAAAGGGAACATGGAGCAATTTGATTTCAGGGGCCATGAAAAATTGTGAATACATAGGCCATGGAGTATTCAGATGAATGTGGTCATGGATCATTGTGATGACAAGTGTCGTGGAGCATTGTGATGACAGGGGTCATAGAGCATTGTGATGACACGGTTATGTAATATTGTTATGACCAGAATTCTGTAGCACTGTGATGAAACGGGAATGGAGCATTGTGATTACAGGGGTCATGGAGCATTGTGATGACAATTGTTCTAGAACATTGTGAAGACAGGGATCATGGAGCATAGTGATGAAAGGGGCCATGGAGCATTGTGATGACAGGCGTCATGGGACAATGTGTTGACAGTGGTCATGGAGCATTGTTAGAAATTGAACATGGAGCAATTTGATTTCAGGGGCCATGAAAAATTGTGAATACATAGGCCATGGAGTATTCAGATGAATGTGGTCAAGGATCATTGTGACGAAAAGTGTCCTGGAATATTGTGATGACACGGTTCATGGAGCATTGTGATGACAAGGGCCATGGCGAAATGTGAAGACAGGTGTCATGGGGCATTGTGAAGACAGTGGTCATCTAGAATTGTGAAGAAAGATATCATGGAGCACTGGGATGACAGGGGCCATGGAGCATTGTGATGACAGGGGTCATGGCGCATTGTGATGACACGGCCATGGACTATTATGATGACAAGAATTCTGGAGCATTGTGATAAAAAGGGCATGGACCATGGTGATTAGAGGGGCCAAGGTGCATTCTGATGACAACATCATGGAGCATTGTGATGACAAGGGTCATCGAGCATTGTGATGACAGTGGTCATGAAGCATTGTGATGAATGTGGTCATGGATCATTGTGATGACAAGTGTCGTGGAGCATTGTGATGACAGGGGTCATAGAGCATTGTGATGACATGGTTATGGAATATTGTGAAGACCAGAAATCTGTAGCACAGTGATGAAAATGGAATGGAGCATTGTGATTACAGGGGTCATGGAGCATTGTGATGACAAGGGTCATCGAGCATTGTGATGACAGTGGTCATGAAGCATTGTGATGAATGTGGTCATGGATCATTGTGATGACAAGTGTCGTGGAGCATTGTGATGACAGGTGTCATAGAGCATTGTGATGACATGGTTATGGAATATTGTGAAGACAAGAAATCTGTAGCACAGTGATGAAAATGGAATGGAGCATTGTGATTACAGGGGTCATGGAGCATTGTGATGACAATTGTTCTAGAACATTGTGAAGAAAGGGAACATGGAGCATAGTGATGAAAGGGGCCATGGAACATTGTGATGACAGGCGTCATGGGAAAATGTGTTGACAGTGGTCATGGAGCATTGTTAGAAAGGGAACATGTAGCAATTTGATTTCAGGGGCCATGAAAAATTCTGAATACATAGGCCATGGAGTAGTCAGATGAATGTGGTCAATGATCATTGTGACGAAAAGTGTCCTGGAATATTGTGATGACACGGTTCATGGAGCATTGCGATGACAAGGGCCATGGAGAAATGTGAAGACAGGTGTCATGGGGCTTTGTGATGAGAGTGGTCATCTAGAATTGTGAAGAAAGATATCATGGAGCACTGGGATGACAGGGGCCATGGAGCATTGTGATGACAGGGGTCATGGGGCATTGTGATGACACGGCCATGGAACATTATGATGACAATAATTCTGGAGCATTGTGATAAAAAGGGCATGGACCATTGTGATTAGAGGGGCCAAGGAGCATTCTGATGACAACGGCATGGAGCATTGTGATGACCAGTGTTATCGAGCATTGTGATGACAGTGGTCATGAAGCATTGTGATGAATGTGGTCATGGATCATTGTGATGACAAGTGTCGTGGAGCATTGTGATGGCAGGGGTCATAGAGCATTGTGATGACACGGTTATGGAATATTGTGATGACCAGAATTCTGTAGCCCTGTGATGAAAAGGGAATGGAGCATTGTGATTACAGGGGTCATGGAGCATTGTGATGACAATTGTTCTAGAAAATTGTGAAGACAGGGATCATGGAGCATAGTGATGAAAGGGGCCATGGAGCATTGTGATGACAGGCGTCATGGGACAATGTGTTGACAGTGGTCATGGAGCATTGTTAGAAAGGGAACATGGAGCAATTTGATTTCAGGGGCCATGAAAAATTGTGAATACATAGGCCATGGAGTATTCAGATGAATGTGGTCAAGGATCATTCTGACGAAAAGTGTCCTGGAATATTGTGATGACACGGTTCATGGAGCATTGCGATGACAAGGGCCATGGCGAAATATGAAGACAGGTGTCATGGGGCATTGTGAAGACAGTGGTCATCTAGAATTGTGAAGAAAGATATCATGGAGCACTGGGATGACAGGGGCCATGGGGCATTGTGATGACAGGGGTCATGGGGCATTGTGATGACACGGCCATGGAACATTATGATGACAAGAATTCTGGAACATTGTGATAAATAGGGCATGGACCATTGTGATTAGCGGGGCCAAGGAGCATTCTGATGACAACGGCATGGAGCATTGTGATGACAAGGGTCATCGAGCATTGTGATGACAGTGGTCATGAAGCATTGTGATGAATGTGGTCATGGATCATTGTGATGACAAGTGTCGTGGAGCATTGTGATGACAGGGGTCATAGAGCATTGTGACGACACGGTTATGGAATATTGTGATGACCAGAATTCTGTAGCACTGTGTTGAAAAGGGAATGGAGCATTGTGATTACAGGGTTCAAGGAGCATTGTGATGACAATTGTTTAGAACATTGTGAAGACAGGGATCATGGAGCATAGTGATGAAAGGGGCCATGGAGCATTGTGATGACAGGCTTATGGGACATTGTGTTGATAGTGGTCATGGAGCATTGTTAGAAAGGGAACATGGAGCAATTTGATTTCAGGGGCCATGAAAAATTGTGAATACATAGGCCATGGAGTATTCAGATGAATGTGGTCATGGATCATTGTGATGACAAGTGTCGTGGAGCATTGTGATGACAGGGGTCATAGAGCATTGTGATGACACGGTTATGGAATATTGTGATGACCAGAATTCTGTAGCAATGTGATGAAAATGGAATGGAGCATTGTGATTACAGGGTTCATGGAGCATTGTGATGACAATTGTTCTAGGATATTGTGATGACAGGGATTATGGAGCATAGTGATGAAAGGGGCCATGGATCATTCTGATGACAGGCGTCATGGGACATTGTGTAGACTGTGGTCATGGAGCATTGTTAGAAAGGGAACATGGAGCAATTTGATTTCAGGGGCCATGAAAAATTGTGAATACATAGGCCATGGAGTATTCAGATGAATGTGGTCAAGGATCATTGTGACGAAAAGTGTCCTGGAATATTGTGATGACACGGTTCATGGAGCATTGCGATGACAAGGGCCATGGCGAAATGTGAAGACAGGTGTCATGGGACATTGTGAAGACAGCGGTCATCTAGTATTGTGAAGAAAGATATCATGGAGCACTGGGATGACAGGGGCCATGGAGCATTGTGATGACAGGGGTCATGGGGCATTGTGATGACACGGCCATGGAACATTATGATGACAAGTATTCTGGAGCATTGTGATAAATAGGGCATGGACCATTGTGATTAGAGGGGCCAAGGAGCATTCTGATGACAACGGCATGGAGCATTGTGATGACAAGGGTCATCGAGCATTGTGATGACACTGGTCATGAAGCATTGTGATGAATGTGGTCATGGATCATTGTGATGACAAGTGTCGTGGAGCATTGTGATGACAGGGGTCATAGAGCATTGTGATGACACGGTTATGGAATATTGTCATGTCCAGAATTCTGTAGCACTGTGATGAAAAGGGAATGGAGAATTGTGATTACAGGGGTCATGGAGCATTGTGATGACAGTTGTTTAAAACATTGTGAAGACAGGGATCATGGAGCATAGTGATGAAAGGAGCCATGGAGCATTGTGATGACAGTCTTATGGGACATTGTGTTGATAGTGGTCATGGAGCATTGTTAGAAAGGGAACATGGAGCAATTTAATTTCAGGGGCCATGAAAAATTTTGAATACATAGGCCATGGAATATTCAGATGAATGTCGTCAAGGATCATTGTGATGAAAAGTGTCCTGGAATATTGTGATGACACGGTTCATGGAGCATTGCGATGACAAGGGCCATGGCGAAATGTGAAGACAAGTGTCATGGGGCATTGTGAAGACAATGGTCATCTAGAATTGTGAAGAAAGATATCATGGAGCACTGGGATGACAGGGGCCATGGAGCATTGTGATGACAGGCGTCATGGGGCATTGTGATGACACGGCCATGGAACATTATGATGACAAGAATTCTGGAGCATTGTGATAAAAAGGGCATGGACCATTGTGATTAGAGGGGCCAAGGAGCATTCTGATGACAACGGCATGGAGCATTGTGATGACCAGGGTCATCGAGCATTGTGATGACAGTGGTCATGAAGCATTGTGATGAATGTGGTCATGGATCATTGTGATGACAAGTGTCGTGGAGCATTGTGATGACAGGGGTCATAGAGCATTGTGATGACACGGTTATGGAATATTGTGATGACCAGAATTCTGTAGCACTGTGATGAAAAGGGAATGGAGCATTGTGATTACAGGGGTCATGGAGCATTGTGATGACAGGCGTCATGGGACAATGTGTTGACAGTGGTCATGGAGCATTGTTAGAAAGGGAACATGGAGCAATTTGATTTCAGGGGCCATGAAAAATTGTGAATACATAGGCCATGGAGTATTCAGATGAATGTGGTCAAGGATCATTGTGACGAAAAGTGTCCTGGAATATTGTGATGACACGGTTCATGGAACATTGCGATGACAAGGGCCATGGCGAAATGTGAAGACAGGTGTCATGGGGCATTGTGATGACAGTGGTCATCTAGAATTGTGAAGAAAGATATCATGGAGCACTGGGATGACAGGGGTCTTGGAGCATTGTGATGACAGGGGTCATGGGGCATTGTGATGACACGGCCATGGAACATTATGATGACAAGAATTCTGGAACATTGTGATAAATAGGGCATGGACCATTGTGATTAGAGGGGTCAAGGAGCATTCTGATGACAACGGCATGGAGCATTGTGATGACCAGGGTCATCGAGCATTGTGATGACAGTGGTCATGAAGCATTGTGATGAATGTGGTCATGGATCATTGTGATGACAAGTGTCGTGGAGCATTGTGATGACAGGGATCATAGAGCATTGTGATGACACGGTTATGGAATATTGTCATGTTCAGAATTCTGTAGCACTGTGATGAAAAGGGAATGGAGAATTGTGATTACAGGGATCATGGAGCATTGTGATGACAATTGTTTAAAACATTGTGAAGACAGGGATCATGGAGCATAGTGATGAAAGGAGCCATGGAGCATTGTGATGACAGGCTTATGGGACATTGTGTTGATAGTGGTCATGGAGCATTGTTAGAAAGGGAACATGGAGCAATTTAATTTCAGGGGCCATGAAAAATTGTGAATACATAGGCCATGGAGTATTCAGATGAATGTCATCAAGGATCATTGTGACGAAAAGTGTCCTGGAATATTGTGATGACACGGTTCATGGATCATTGCGATGACAAGGGCCATGGCGAAATGTGAAGACAAGTGTCATGGGGCATTGTGAAGACAATGGTCATCTAGAATTGTGAAGAAAGATATCATGGAGCACTGGGATGACAGGGGCCATGGAGCATTGTGATGACAGGGGTCATGGGGCATTGTGATGACACGGCCATGGAACATTATGATGACAAGAATTCTGGAGCATTGTGATAAAAAGGGCATGGACCATTGTGATTAGAGGGGCCAAGGAGCATTCTGATGACAACGGCATGGAGCATTGTGATGACCAGGGTCATCGAGCATTGTGATGACAGTGGTCATGAAGCATTGTGATGAATGTGGTCATGGATCATTGTGATGACAAGTGTCGTGGAGCATTGTGATGACATGGGTCATAGAGCATTGTGATGACACGGTTATGGAATATTGTGATGACCAGAATTCTGTAGCACTGTGATGAAAAGGGAATGGAGCATTGTGATTACAGGGTTCATGGAGCATTGTGATGACAATTGTTCTAGAACATTGTGAAGACAGGGATCGTGGAGCATAGTGATGAAAGGGGCCATGGAGCATTGTGATGACAGGCGTCATGGGACAATGTGTTGACAGTGGTCATGGTGCATTGTTAGAAAGGGAACATGGAGCAATTTGATTTCAGGGGCCATGAAAAATTGTGAATACATAGGCCATGGAGTATTCAGATGAATGTGGTCAAGGATCATTGTGACGACAAGTGTCCTGGAATATTGTGATGACACGGTTCATGGAGCATTGCGATGACAAGGGCCATGGAGAAATGTGAAGACAGGTGTCATGGGGCTTTGTGATGACAGTGGTCATCTAGAATTGTGAAGAAAGATATCATGGGGCATTGTGATGACACGGCCATGGAACATTATGATGACAAGAATTCTGGAGCATTGTGATAAATAGGGCATGGACCATTGTGATTAGAGGGGCCAAGGAGCATTCTGAAGACAACGGCATGGAGCATTGTGATGACAAGGGTCATCGAGCATTGTGATGACAGTGGTCATGAAGCATTGTGATGAATGTGGTCATGGATCATTGTGATGACAAGTGTCGTGGAGCACTGTGATGACAGGGGTCATAGAGCATTGTGATGACACGGTTATGGAATATTGTGATGACCAGAATTCTGTAGCACTGTGATGAAAAAGGAATGGAGCATTGTGATTACAGGGGTCATGGAGCATTGTGATGACAATTGTTCTAGAACATTGTGATGACAGGGATCATGGAGCATCGTGATGAAAGGGGCCATGGAGCATTGTGATGACAGGCGTCATGGGACAATGTGTTGACAGTTTCATGGAGCATTGTTAGAAAGGGAACATGGAGCAATTTGATTTCAGAGGACATGAAAAATTGTGAATACATAGGCCATGGAGTATTCAGATGAATGTGGTCAAGGATCATTGTGACGACAAGTGTCCTGGAATATTGTGATGACACGCTTCATGGAGCATTGCGATAACAAGGGCCATGGCGAAATGTGAAGAGAGGTGTCATGGGGCATTGTGATGACAGTGGTCATCTAGAATTGTGAAGAAAGATATCATGGAGCACTGGGATGACAGAGGCCATGGAGCATTGTGATGGCACGGGTCATGGGGCATTGTGATGACACGGCCATGGAACATTATGATGACAAGAATTCTGGAGCATTGTGATAAAAAGGGCATGGACCATTGTCATTAGAGGGGCCAAGGAGCATTGTGATGACAACGGCATGGAGCATTGTGATGACAAGGGTCATCGAGCATTGTGATGACAGTGGTCATGAAGCATTGTGATGAATGTGGTCATGGATCATTGTGATGAAAAGTGTCGTGGAGCATTGTGATGACAGGGGTCATAGAGCATTGTGATGACACGGTTATGGAATATTGTGATGACCATAATTCTGTAGCACAGTGATGAAAAAGGAATGGAGCATTGTGATTACAGGGGTCATGGAGCATTGTGATGACAATTGTTCTAGAACCTTGTGATGACAGGGATCATGGAGCATAGTGATGAATGGGGCAATGGAGCATTGTGTTGACAGGCGTCATGGGACATTGTGTTGACAGTGGTCATGGAGAATTTTTAGAAAGGGAACATGGAGCAATTTGATTTCAGAGGCCATGAAAAATTGTGAATACAAAGGCCATGGAGTAGTCAGATGAATGTGGTCAAGGATCATTGTGACGAAAAGTGTCCTGGAATATTGTGATGACACGGTTCATGGAGCATTGTGATGACAAGGGCCATGGCGAAATGTGAAGACAGGTGTCATGGGGCATTGTGAAGACAGTGGTCATCTAGAATTGTGAAGAAAGATATCATGGAGCCCTGGGATGACAGGGGCCATGGAGCATTGTGATGAAAAGGTTCTTTGAGCATTGTGATGACAGTGGTCATAAAGCATTGTGAGGAATGTGGTCATGGATCATTGTGATGACAAGTGTCGTGGAGCATTGTGATGACAGGGGTCATAGAGCATTGTGATGACATGGTTATGGAATATTGTGAAGACCAGAAATCTGTAGCACAGTGATGAAAATGGAATGGAGCATTGTGATTACCGGGGTCATGGAGCATTGTGATGACAATTGTTCTAGAACATTGTGAAGACAGGGATCATGGAGCATAGTGATGAAAGGGGCCATGGAGCATTGTGATGACAGGCGTCATGGGACAATGTGTTGACAGTGGTCATGGAGCATTGTTAGAAATTGAACATGGAGCCATTTGATTTCAGGGGCCATGAAAAATTGTGAATACATAGGCCATGGAGTATTCAGATGAATGTGGTCAAGGATCATTGTGACAAAATGTGTCCTGGAATATTGTGATGACACGGTTCATGGAGCATTGCGATGACAAGGGCCATGGCGAAATGTGAAGACAGGTGCCATGGGGCATTGTGATGACAGTGGTCATCTAGAATTGTGAAGAAAGATATCATGGAGCCCTGGGATGACAGGGGCCATGGAGCATTGTGATGACAGGGGTCATGGGGCATTGTGATGACACGGCCATGGAACATTATGATGACAAGAATTCTGGAGCATTGTGATAAAAAGGGCATGGACCATTGTGATTAGCGGGGCCAAGGAGCATTCTGATGACAACGGCATGGAGCATTGTGATGACAAGGGTCATCAAGCATTGTGATGACAGTGGTCATGAAGCATTGTGATGAATGTGGTCATGGATCATTGTGATGACAAGTGTCGTGGAGCAATGTGATGACAGGGGTCATAGAGCATTGTGATGACATGGTTATGGAATATTGTGATGACCAGAATTCTGTAGCACTGTGATGAAAATGGAATGGAGCATTGTGATTACAGGGGTCATGGAGCATTGTGATGACAATTGTTCTAGAATATTGTGATGACAGGGATAATGGAGCATATTGATGAAAGGGGTCATGGAGTATTGTGATGACAGGCGTCATGGGACATTGTGTTGACAGTGGTCATGGAGAATTGTTAGAAAGGGAACATGGAGCAATTTGATTTCAGGGGCCATGAAAAATTGTGAATACATAGGCCATGGAGTAGTCAGATGAATGTGGTCAAGGATCATTGTGACGAAAAGTGTCCTGGAATATTGTGATGACACGGTTCATGGAGCATTGTGATGACAAGGGCCATGGCGAAATGTGAAGACAGGTGTCATGGGGCATTGTGAAGACAGTGGTCATCTAGAATTGTGAAGAAAGATATCATGGAGCACTGGGATGACAGGGGCCATGGAGCATTGTGATGACAGGGGTCATGGGGCATTGTGATGACACGGCCATGGACTATTATGATGACAAGAATTCCGGAGCATTGTGATAAAAAGGGCATGGACCATGGTGATTAGAGGGGCCAAGGTGCATTCTGATGACAACGTCATGGAGCATTGTGATGACAAGGGTCATCGAGCATTGTGATGACAGTGGTCATGAAGCATTGTGATGAATGTGGTCATGGATCATTGTGATGACAAGTGTCGTGGAGCATTGTGATGACAGGGGTCATAGAGCATTGTGATGACATGGTTATGGAATATTGTGAAGACCAGAAATCTGTAGCACAGTGATGAAAATGGAATGGAGCATTGTGATTACAGGGGTCATGGAGCATTGTGATGACAAGGGTCATCGAGCATTGTGATGACAGTGGTCATGAAGCATTGTGATGAATGTGGTCATGGATGATTGTGATGACAAATGTCGTGGAGCATTGTGATGACAGGGGTCATAGAGCATTGTGATGACATGGTTATGGAATATTGTGAAGACAAGAAATCTGTAGCACAGTGATGAAAATGGAATGGAGCATTGTGATTACAGGGGTCATGGAGCATTGTGATGACAATTGTTCTAGAACATTGTGAAGACAGGGATCATGGAGCATAGTGATGAAAGGGGCCATGGAGCATTGTGATGACAGGCGTCATGGGACAATGTGTTGACAGTGGTCATGGAGCATTGTTAGAAAGGGAACATGGAGCAATTTGATTTCAGGGGCCATGAAAAATTGTGAATACATAGGCCATGGAGTATTCAGATGAATGTGGTCATGGATCATTGTGATGACAAGTGTCGTGGAGCATTGTGATGACAGGGGTCATAGAGCATTGTGATGACACGGTTATATAATATTGTGATGACCAGAATTCTGTAGCACTGTGATGAAACGGGAATGGAGCATTGTGATTACAGGGGTCATGGAGCATTGTGATGACAATTGTTCTAGAACATTGTGAAGACAGGGAACATGGAGCATAGTGATGAAAGGGGCCATGGAGCATTGTGATGACAGGCGTCATGGGACAATGTGTTGTCAGTGGTCATGGAGCATTGTTAGAAAGGGAACAAGGAGCAATTTGATTTCAGGGGCCATGAAAAATTGTGAAAACATAGGCCATGGAGTATTCAGATGAATGTCGTCAAGGATCATTGTGACAAAATGTGTCCTGAAATATTGTGATGACACGGTTCATGGAGCATTGCGATGACAAAGGCCATGGCGAAATGTGAAGACAGGTGTCATGGGGCATTGTGATGAGAGTGGACATCTAGAATTGTGAAGAAAGATATCATGGAGCCCTGGGATGACAGGGGCCATGGAGCATTGTGATGACAGGGGTCCTGGGGCATTGTGATGACACGGCCATGGAACATTATGATGACAAGAATTCTGGAGCATTGTGATAAAAAGGGCATGGACCATTGTGATTAGAGGGGTCAAGGAACATTCTGATCACAACGGCATGGAGCATTGTGATGACCAGGGTCATCGAGCATTGTGATGACAGTGGTCATGAAGCATTGTGATGAATGTGGTCATGGATCATTGTGATGACAAGTGTCGTGGAGCATTGTGATGACAGGGGTCATAGAGCATTGTGATGACACGGTGATGGAGTATTGTGATGACCAGAATTCTGTAGCACTGTGATGAAACGGGAATGGAGCATTGTGATTACAGGGGTCATGGAGCATTGTGATGACAATTGTTCTAGAACATTGTGAAGATAGGGATCATGGAGCATAGTGATGAAAGGGGCCATGGAGCATTGTGATGACCGGCGTCATGGGACAATGTGTTGACAGTGGTCATGGAGCATTTTTAGAAAGGGAACATGGAGCAATTTGATTTCAGGGGCCATGAAAAATTGTGAATACATAGGCCATGGAGTATTCAGATGAATGTTGTCAAGGATCATTGTGACGACAAGTGTCCTGGAATATTGTGATGACACGGTTCATGGAGCAATGCGATGACAAGGGCCATGGCGAAATGTGAAGACAGGTGTCATGGGGCATTGTGATGACAGTGGTCATCTAGAATTGTGAAGAAAGATATCATGGAGCACTGGGATGACAGGGGCCATGGAGCATTGTGATGACAGGGGTCATGGGGCATTGTGATGACACGGCCATGGAACCTTATGATGAGAAGAATTCTGGAGCATTGTGATAAAAAGGGCATGGACCATTGTGATTAGAGGGGCCAAGGAGCATTCTGATGACAACGGCATGGAGCATTGTGATGACAAGGGTCATCGAGCATTGTGATGACAGTGGTCATAAAGCATTGTGATGAATGTGGTCATGGATCATTGTGATGACAAGTGTCGTGGAGCATTGTGATGACAGGGGTCATAGAGCATTGTGATGACACGGTTATGGAATATTGTGAAGACCAGAAATCTGTAGCACAGTGATGAAAATGGAATGGAGCATCGTGATTACAGGGGTCATGGAGCATTGTGATGACAATTGTTCTAGAACGTTGTGAAGACAGGGATCATGGAGCATTGTGATGAAGGGGGCCATGGAGCATTGTGATGACAGGCTTTGGGACATTGTGTTGATAGTGGTCATGGAGCATTGTTAGAAAGGGAACATGGAGAAATTTGATTTCAGGGGCCATGAAAAATTGTGAATACAAAGGCCATGGAGTATTCAGATGAATGTGGTCAAGGATCATTGTGACGACAAGTGTCCTGGAATATTGTGATGACACGGTTCATGGAGCATTGCGATGACAAGGGCCATGGAGAAATGTGAAGACAGGTGTCATGGGGCTTTGTGATGAGAGTGGTCATCTAGAATTGTGAAGAAAGATATCATGGAGCACTGGGATGACAGGGGCCATGGAGCATTGTGATGACAGGGGTCATGGGGCATTGTGATGACACGGCCATGGAACATTATGATGACAATAATTCTGGAGCATTGTGATAAAAAGGGCATGGACCATTGTGATTAGAGGGGCCAAGGAGCATTCTGATGACAACGGCATGGAGCATTGTGATGACCAGTGTTATCGAGCATTGTGATGACAGTGGTCATGAAGCATTGTGATGAATGTGGTCATGGATCATTGTGATGACAAGTGTCGTGGAGCATTGTGATGGCAGGGGTCATAGAGCATTGTGATGACACGGTTATGGAATATTGTGATGACCAGAATTCTGTAGCACTGTGATGAAAAGGGAATGGAGCATTGTGATTACAGGGGTCATGGAGCATTGTGATGACAATTGTTCTAGAAAATTGTGAAGACAGGGATCATGGAGCATAGTGATGAAAGGGGCCATGGAGCATTGTGATGACAGGCGTCATGGGACAATGTGTTGACAGTGGTCATGGAGCATTGTTAGAAAGGGAACAGGGAGCAATTTGATTTCAGGGGCCATGAAAAATTGTGAATACAAAGGCCATGGAGTATTCAGATGAATGTGGTCAAGGATCATTGTGACGACAAGTGTCCTGGAATATTGTGATGACACGGTTCATGGAGCATTGCGATGACAAGGGCCATGGAGAAATGTGAAGACAGGTGTCATGGGGCTTTGTGATGAGAGTGGTCATCTAGAATTGTGAAGAAAGATATCATGGAGCACTGGGATGACAGGGGCCATGGAGCATTGTGATGACAGGGGTCATGGGGCATTGTGATGACACGGCCATGGAACATTATGATGACAATAATTCTGGAGCATTGTGATAAAAAGGGCATGGACCATTGTGATTAGAGGGGCCAAGGAGCATTCTGATGACAACGGCATGGAGCATTGTGATGACCAGTGTTATCGAGCATTGTGATGACAGTGGTCATGAAGCATTGTGATGAATGTGGTCATGGATCATTGTGATGACAAGTGTCGTGGAGCATTGTGATGGCAGGGGTCATAGAGCATTGTGATGACACGGTTATGGAATATTGTGATGACCAGAATTCTGTAGCACTGTGATGAAAAGGGAATGGAGCATTGTGATTACAGGGGTCATGGAGCATTGTGATGACAATTGTTCTAGAAAATTGTGAAGACAGGCATCATGGAGCATAGTGATGAAAGGGGCCATGGAGCATTGTGATGACAGGCGTCATGGGACAATGTGTTGACAGTGGTCATGGAGCATTGTTAGAAAGGGAACATGGAGCAATTTGATTTCAGGGGCCATGAAAAATTGTGAATACATAGGCCATGGAGTATTCAGATGAATGTGGTCAAGGATCATTCTGACGAAAAGTGTCCTGGAATATTGTGATGACACGGTTCATGGAGCATTGCGATGACAAGGGCCATGGCGAAATATGAAGACAGGTGTCATGGGGCATTGTGAAGACAGTGGTCATCTAGAATTGTGAAGAAAGATATCATGGAGCACTGGGATGACAGGGGCCATGGAGCATTGTGATGACAGGGGTCATGGGGCATTGTGATGACACGGCCATGGAACATTATGATGACAAGAATTCTGGAGCATTGTGATAAAAAGGGCATGGACCATTGTGATTAGAGGGGCCAAGGAGCATTCTGATGACAACGGCATGGAGCATTGTGATGACAAGGGTCATCGAACATTGTGATGACAGTGGTCATGAAGCATTGTGATGAATGTGGTCATGGATCATTGTGACGACAAGTGTCGTGGAGCATTGTGATGAAAGGGGTCATAGAGCATTGTGACGACACGGTTATGGAATATTGTGATGACCAGAATTCTGTAGCACTGTGTTGAAAAGGGAATGGAGCATTGTGATTACAGGGTTCAAGGAGCATTGTGATGACAATTGTTTAGAACATTGTGAAGACAGGGATCATGGAGCATAGTGATGAAAGGGGCCATGGAGCATTGTGATGACAGGCTTATGGGACATTGTGTTGATAGTGGTCATGGAGCATTGTTAGAAAGGGAAAATGGAGCAATTTGATTTCAGGGGCCATGAAAAATTGTGAATACATAGGCCATGGAGTATTCAGATGAATGTGGTCATGGATCATTGTGATGACAAGTGTCGTGGAGCATTGTGATGACAGGGGTCATAGAGCATTGTGATGACACGGTTATGGAATATTGTGATGACCAGAATTCTGTAGCACTGTGATGAAAAGGGAATGGAGCATTGTGATTACAGGGTTCATGGAGCATTGTGATGACAATTGTTCTAGAACTTTGTGAAGACAGGGATCGTGGAGCATAGTGATGAAAGGGGCCATGGAGCATTGTGATGACAGGCGTCATGGGACAATGTGTTGACAGTGGTCATGGAGCATTGTTAGAAAGGGAACATGGAGCAATTTGATTTCAGGGGCCATGAAAAATTGTGAATACATAGGCCATGGAGTATTCAGATGAATGTGGTCAAGGATCATTGTGACGACAAGTGTCCTGGAATATTGTGATGACACGGTTCATGGAGCTTTGCGATGACAAGGGCCATGGAGAAATGTGAAGACAGGTGTCATGGGGCATTGTGAAGACAGTGGTCATCTAGAATTGTGAAGAAAGATATCATGGAGCACTGGGATGATAGGGGCCATGGAGCATTGTGATTACAGGGGTCATGGGGCATTGTGATGACACGGCCATGGAACATTATGATGACAAGAATTCTGGAGCATTGTGATAAAAAGGGCATGGACCATTGTGATTAGAGGGGCCAAGGTGCATTCTGATGACAACGGCATGGAGCATTGTGATGAAAAGGTTCATTGAGCATTGTGATGACAGTGGTCATAAAGCATTGTGAGGAATGTGGTCATGGATCATTGTGATGACAAGTGTCGTGGAGCATTGTGATGACAGGGGTCATAGAGCATTGTGATGACATGGTTATGGAATATTGTGAAGACCAGAAATCTGTAGCACAGTGATGAAAATGGAATGGAGCATTGTGATTACCGGGGTCATGGAGCATTGTGATGACAATTGTTCTAAAACATTGTGAAGACAGGGATCATGGAGCATAGTGATGAAAGGGGCCATGGAGCATTGTGATGACAGGCGTCATGGGACAATGTGTTGACAGTGGTCATGGAGCATTGTTAGAAATTGAACATGGAGCAATTTGATTTCAGGGGCCATGAAAAATTGTGAATACATAGGCCATGGAGTATTCAGATGAATGTGGTCAAGGATCATTGTGACAAAATGTGTCCTGGAATATTGTGATGACACGGTTCATGGAGCATTGCGATGACAAGGGCCATGGCGAAATGTGAAGACAGGTGCCATGGGGCATTGTGATGACAGTGGTCATCTAGAATTGTGAAGAAAGATATCATGGAGCCCTGGGATGACAGGGGCCATGGAGCATTGTGATGACAGGGGTCATGGGGCATTGTGATGACACGGCCATGGAACATTATGATGACAAGAATTCTGGAGCATTGTGATAAAAAGGGCATGGACCATTGTGATTAGCGGGGCCAAGGAGCATTCTGATGACAACGGCATGGAGCATAGTGATGACAAGGGTCATCAAGCATTGTGATGACAGTGGTCATGAAGCATTGTGATGAATGTGGTCATGGATCATTGTGATGACAAGTGTCGTGGAGCAATGTGATGACAGGGGTCATAGAGCATTGTGATGACATGGTTATGGAATATTGTGATGACCAGAATTCTGTAGCACTGTGATGAAAATGGAATGGAGCATTGTGATTACAGGGGTCATGGAGCATTGTGATGACAATTGTTCTAGAATATTGTGATGACAGGGATAATGGAGCATATTGATGAAAGGGGTCATGGAGTATTGTGATGACAGGCGTCATGGGACATTGTGTTGACAGTGGTCATGGAGAATTGTTAGAAAGGGAACATGGAGCAATTTGATTTCAGGGGCCATGAAAAATTGTGAATACATAAGCCATGGAGTAGTCAGATGAATGTGGTCAAGGATCATTGTGACGAAAAGTGTCCTGGAATATTGTGATGACACGGTTCATGGAGCATTGTGATGACAAGGGCCATGGCGAAATGTGAAGACAGGTGTCATGGGGCATTGTGAAGACAGTGGTCATCTAGAATTGTGAAGAAAGATATCATGGAGCACTGGGATGACAGGGGCCATGGAGCATTGTGATGACAGGGGTCATGGGGCATTGTGATGACACGGCCATGGACTATTATGATGACAAGAATTCTGGAGCATTGTGATAAAAAGGGCATGGACCATGGTGATTAGAGGGGCCAAGGTGCATTCTGATGACAACGTCATGGAGCATTGTGATGACAAGGGTCATCGAGCATTGTGATGACAGTGGTCATGAAGCATTGTGATGAATGTGGTCATGGATCATTGTGATGACAAGTGTCGTGGAGCATTGTGATGACAGGGGTCATAGAGCATTGTGATGACATGGTTATGGAATATTGTGAAGACCAGAAATCTGTAGCACAGTGATGAAAATGGAATGGAGCATTGTGATTACAGGGGTCATGGAGCATTGTGATGACAAGGGTCATCGAGCATTGTGATGACAGTGGTCATGAAGCATTGTGATGAATGTGGTCATGGATCATTGTGATGACAAGTGTCGTGGAGCATTGTGATGACAGGGGTCATAGAGCATTGTGATGACATGGTTATGGAATATTGTGAAGACAAGAAATCTGTAGCACAGTGATGAAAATGGAATGGAGCATTGTGATTACAGGGGTCATGGAGCATTGTGATGACAATTGTTCTAGAACATTGTGAAGACAGGGAACATGGCGCATAGTGATGAAAGGGGCCATGGAACATTGTGATGACAGGCGTCATGGGACAATGTGTTGACAGTGGTCATGGAGCATTGTTAGAAAGGGAACATGTAGCAATTTGATTTCAGGGGCCATGAAAAATTCTGAATACATAGGCCATGGAGTAGTCAGATGAATGTGGTCAATGATCATTGTGACGAAAAGTGTCCTGGAATATTGTGATGACACGGTTCATGGAGCATTGCAATGACAAGGGCCATGGCGAAATGTGAAGACAGGTGTCATGGGGCATTGTGATGACAGTGGTCATCTAGAATTGTGAAGAAAGATATCATGGAGCCCTGGGATGACAGGGGCCATGGAGCATTTTGATGACCGGGGTCATGGGGCATTGTGATGACACGGCCATGGAACATTATGATGACAAGAAGTCTGGAGCATTGTGATAAAAAGGGCGTGGACCATTGTGATTAGAGGGGTCAAGGAGCATTCTGATGACAACGGCATGGAGCATTGTGATGACCAGGGTCATCGAGCATTGTGATGACAGTGGTCATGAAGCATTGTGATGAATGTGGTCATGGATCATTGTGATGACAAGTGTCGTGGAGCATTGTGATGACAGGGGTCATAGAGCATTGTGATGACACGGTTATGGAATATTGTGATGACCAGAATTCTGTAGCACCGTGATGAAAATGGAATGGAGCATTGTGATTACAGGGGTCATGGAGCATTGTGATGACAATTGTTCTAGAACATTGTGAAGACAGGGATCATGGAGCATAGTGATGAAAGGGGCCATGGAGCATTGTGATGACAGGCGTCATGGAACAATGTGTTGACAGTGGTCATGGAGCATTGTTAGAAAGGGAACATGGAGCAATTTGATTTCAGGGGCCATGAAAAATTGTGAATACATAGGCCATGGAGTATTCAGATGAATGTGGTCATGGATCATTGTGATGACAAGTGTCGTGGAGCATTGTGATGACAGGGGTCATAGAGCATTGTGATGACACGGTTATGTAATATTGTGATGACCAGAATTCTGTAGCACTGTGATGAAACGGGAATGGAGCATTGTGATTACAGGGTTCATGGAGCATTGTGATGACAATTGTTCTAGAACATTGTGAAGACAGGGATCATGGAGCATAGTGATGAAAGGGGCCATGGAGCATTGTGATGACAGGCGTCATGGGACAATGTGTTGTCAGTGGTCATGGAGAATTGTTAGAAAGGGAACAAGGAGCAATTTGATTTCAGGGGCCATGAAAAATTGTGAAAACATAGGCCATGGAGTATTCAGATGAATGTGGTCAAGGATCATTGTGACAAAATGTGTCCTGAAATATTGTGATGACACGGTTCATGGAGCATTGCGATGACAAGGGCCATGGCGAAATGTGAAGACAGGTGTCATGGGGCATTGTGATGAGAGTGGACATCTAGAATTGTGAAGAAAGATATCATGGAGCACTGGGATGATAGGGGCCATGGAGCATTGTGATTACAGGGGTCATGGGGCATTGTGATGACACGGCCATGGAACATTATGATGACAAGAATTCTGGAGCATTGTGATAAAAAGGGCATGGACCATTGTGATTAGAGGGGCCAAGGTGCATTCTGATGACAACGGCATGGAGCATTGTGATGAAAAGGTTCATTGAGCATTGTGATGACAGTGGTCATAAAGCATTGTGAGGAATGTGGTCATGGATCATTGTGATGACAAGTGTCGTGGAGCATTGTGATGACAGGGGTCATAGAGCATTGTGATGACATGGTTATGGAATATTGTGAAGACCAGAAATCTGTAGCACAGTGATGAAAATGGAATGGAGCATTGTGATTACCGGGGTCATGGAGCATTGTGATGACAATTGTTCTAGAACATTGTGAAGACAGGGATCATGGAGCATAGTGATGAAAGGGGCCATGGAGCATTGTGATGACAGGCGTCATGGGACAATGTGTTGACAGTGGTCATGGAGCATTGTTAGAAAGGGAACATGGAGCAATTTGATTTCAGGGGCCATGAAAAATTGTGAATACATAGGCCATGGAGTATTCAGATGAATGTGGTCAAGGATCATTGTGACAAAATGTGTCCTGGAATATTGTGATGACACGGTTCATGGAGCATTGCGATGACAAGGGCCATGGCGAAATGTGAAGACAGGTGCCATGGGGCATTGTGATGACAGTGGTCATCTAGAATTGTGAAGAAAGATATCATGGAGCCCTGGGATGACAGGGGCCATGGAGCATTGTGATGACAGGGGTCATGGGGCATTGTGATGACACGGCCATGGAACATTATGATGACAAGAATTCTGGAGCATTGTGATAAAAAGGGCATGGACCATTGTGATTAGCGGGGCCAAGGAGCATTCTGATGACAACGGCATGGAGCATTGTGATGACAAGGGTCATCAAGCATTGTGATGACAGTGGTCATGAAGCATTGTGATGAATGTGGTCATGGATCATTGTGATGACAAGTGTCGTGGAGCAATGTGATGACAGGGGTCATAGAGCATTGTGATGACATGGTTATGGAATATTGTGATGACCAGAATTCTGTAGCACTGTGATGAAAATGGAATGGAGCATTGTGATTACAGGGGTCATGGAGCATTGTGATGACAATTGTTCTAGAATATTGTGATGACAGGGATAATGGAGCATATTGATGAAAGGGGTCATGGAGTATTGTGATGACAGGCGTCATGGGACATTGTGTTGACAGTGGTCATGGAGAATTGTTAGAAAGGGAACATGGAGCAATTTGATTTCAGGGGCCATGAAAAATTGTGAATACATAGGCCATGGAGTAGTCAGATGAATGTGGTCAAGGATCATTGTGACGAAAAGTGTCCTGGAATATTGTGATGACACGGTTCATGGAGCATTGTGATGACAAGGGCCATGGCGAAATGTGAAGACAGGTGTCATGGGGCATTGTGAAGACAGTGGTCATCTAGAATTGTGAAGAAAGATATCATGGAGCACTGGGATGACAGGGGCCATGGAGCATTGTGATGACAGGGGTCATGGGGCATTGTGATGACACGGCCATGGACTATTATGATGACAAGAATTCTGGAGCATTGTGATAAAAAGGGCATGGACCATGGTGATTAGAGGGGCCAAGGTGCATTCTGATGACAACGTCATGGAGCATTGTGATGACAAGGGTCATCGAGCATTGTGATGACAGTGGTCATGAAGCATTGTGATGAATGTGGTCATGGATCATTGTGATGACAAGTGTCGTGGAGCATTGTGATGACAGGGGTCATAGAGCATTGTGATGACATAGTTATGGAATATTGTGAAGACCAGAAATCTGTAGCACAGTGATGAAAATGGAATGGAGCATTGTGATTACAGGGGTCATGGAGCATTGTGATGACAAGGGTCATCGAGCATTGTGATGACAGTGGTCATGAAGCATTGTGATGAATGTGGTCATGGATCATTGTGATGACAAGTGTCGTGGAGCATTGTGATGACAGGTGTCATAGAGCATTGTGATGACATGGTTATGGAATATTGTGAAGACAAGAAATCTGTAGCACAGTGATGAAAATGGAATGGAGCATTGTGATTACAGGGGTCATGGAGCATTGTGATGACAATTGTTCTAGAACATTGTGAAGACAGGGAACATGGCGCATAGTGATGAAAGGGGCCATGGAACATTGTGATGACAGGCGTCATGGGACAATGTTTTGACAGTGGTCATGGAGCATTGTTAGAAAGGGAACATGTAGCAATTTGATTTCAGGGGCCATGAAAAATTCTGAATACATAGGCCATGGAGTAGTCAGATGAATGTGGTCAATGATCATTGTGACGAAAAGTGTCCTGGAATATTGTGATGACACGGTTCATGGAGCATTGCGATGACAAGGGCCATGGCGAAATGTGAAGACAGGTGTCATGGGGCATTGTGATGACAGTGGTCATCTAGAATTGTGAAGAAAGATATCATGGAGCCCTGGGATGACAGGGGCCATGGAGCATTTTGATGACAGGGGTCATGGGGCATTGTGATGACACGGCCATGGAACATTATGATGACAAGAAGTCTGGAGCATTGTGATAAAAAGGGCGTGGACCATTGTGATTAGAGGGGTCAAGGAGCATTCTGATGACAACGGCATGGAGCATTGTGATGACCAGGGTCATCGAGCATTGTGATGACAGTGGTCATGAAGCATTGTGATGAATGTGGTCATGGATCATTGTGATGACAAGTGTCGTGGAGCATTGTGATGACAGGGGTCATAGAGCATTGTGATGACACGGTTATGGAATATTGTGATGACCAGAATTCTGTAGCACCGTGATGAAAATGGAATGGAGCATTGTGATTACAGGGGTCATGGAGCATTGTGATGACAATTGTTCTAGAACATTGTGAAGACAGGGATCATGGAGCATAGTGATGAAAGGGGCCATGGAGCATTGTGATGACAGGCGTCATGGAACAATGTGTTGACAGTGGTCATGGAGCATTGTTAGAAAGGGAACATGGAGCAATTTGATTTCAGGGGCCATGAAAAATTGTGAATACATAGGCCATGGAGTATTCAGATGAATGTGGTCATGGATCACTGTGATGACAAGTGTCGTGGAGCATTGTGATGACAGGGGTCATAGAGCATTGTGATGACACGGTTATGTAATATTGTGATGACCAGAATTCTGTAGCACTGTGATGAAACGGGAATGGAGCATTGTGATTACAGGGTTCATGGAGCATTGTGATGACAATTGTTCTAGAACATTGTGAAGACAGGGATCATGGAGCATAGTGATGAAAGGGGCCATGGAGCATTGTGATGACAGGCGTCATGGGACAATGTGTTGTCAGTGGTCATGGAGAATTGTTAGAAAGGGAACAAGGAGCAATTTGATTTCAGGGGCCATGAAAAATTGTGAAAACATAGGCCATGGAGTATTCAGATGAATGTGGTCAAGGATCATTGTGACAAAATGTGTCCTGAAATATTGTGATGACACGGTTCATGGAGCATTGCGATGACAAGGGCCATGGCGAAATGTGAAGACAGGTGTCATGGGGCATTGTGATGAGAGTGGACATCTAGAATTGTGAAGAAAGATATCATGGAGCACTGGGATGATAGGGGCCATGGAGCATTGTGATTACAGGGGTCATGGGGCATTGTGATGACACGGCCATGGAACATTATGATGACAAGAATTCTGGAGCATTGTGATAAAAAGGGCATGGACCATTGTGATTAGAGGGGCCAAGGTGCATTCTGATGACAACGGCATGGAGCATTGTGATGAAAAGGTTCATTGAGCATTGTGATGACAGTGGTCATAAAGCATTGTGCGGAATGTGGTCATGGATCATTGTGATGACAAGTGTCGTGGAGCATTGTGATGACAGGGGTCATAGAGCATTGTGATGACATGGTTATGGAATATTGTGAAGACCAGAAATCTGTAGCACAGTGATGAAAATGGAATGGAGCATTGTGATTACCGGGGTCATGGAGCATTGTGATGACAATTGTTCTAGAACATTGTGAAGACAGGGATCATGGAGCATAGTGATGATAGGGGCCATGGAGCATTGTGATGACAGGCGTCATGGGACAATGTGTTGACAGTGGTCATGGAGCATTGTTAGAAATTGAACATGGAGCAATTTGATTTCAGGGGCCATGAAAAATTGTGAATACATAGGCCATGGAGTATTCAGATGAATGTGGTCAAGGATCATTGTGACAAAATGTGTCCTGGAATATTGTGATGACACGGTTCATGGAGCATTGCGATGACAAGGGCCATGGCGAAATGTGAAGACAGGTGCCATGGGGCATTGTGATGACAGTGGTCATCTAGAATTGTGAAGAAAGATATCATGGAGCCCTGGGATGACAGGGGCCATGGAGCATTGTGATGACAGGGGTCATGGGGCATTGTGATGACACGGCCATGGAACATTATGATGACAAGAATTCTGGAGCATTGTGATAAAAAGGGCATGGACCATTGTGATTAGCGGGGCCAAGGAGCATTCTGATGACAAAGGCATGGAGCATTGTGATGACAAGGGTCATCAAGCATTGTGATGACAGTGGTCATGAAGCATTGTGATGAATGTGGTCATGGATCATTGTGATGACAAGTGTCGTGGAGCAATGTGATGACAGGGGTCATAGAGCATTGTGATGACATGGTTATGGAATATTGTGATGACCAGAATTCTGTAGCACTGTGATGAAAATGGAATGGAGCATTGTGATTACAGGGGTCATGGAGCATTGTGATGACAATTGTTCTAGAATATTGTGATGACAGGGATAATGGAGCATATTGATGAAAGGGGTCATGGAGTATTGTGATGACAGGCGTCATGGGACATTGTGTTGACAGTGGTCATGGAGAATTGTTAGAAAGGGAACATGGAGCAATTTGATTTCAGGGGCCATGAAAAATTGTGAATACATAGGCCATGGAGTAGTCAGATGAATGTGGTCAAGGATCATTGTGACGAAAAGTGTCCTGGAATATTGTGATGACACGGTTCATGGAGCATTGTGATGACAAGGGCCATGGCGAAATGTGAAGACAGGTGTCATGGGGCATTGTGAAGACAGTGGTCATCTAGAATTGTGAAGAAAGATATCATGGAGCACTGGGATGACAGGGGCCATGGAGCATTGTGATGACAGGGGTCATGGGGCATTGTGATGACACGGCCATGGACTATTATGATGACAAGAATTCTGGAGCATTGTGATAAAAAGGGCATGGACCATGGTGATTAGAGGGGCCAAGGTGCATTCTGATGACAACGTCATGGAGCATTGTGATGACAAGGGTCATCGAGCATTGTGATGACAGTGGTCATGAAGCATTGTGATGAATGTGGTCATGGATCATTGTGATGACAAGTGTCGTGGAGCATTGTGATGACAGGGGTCATAGAGCATTGTGATGACATGGTTATGGAATATTGTGAAGACCAGAAATCTGTAGCACAGTGATGAAAATGGAATGGAGCATTGTGATTACAGGGGTCATGGAGCATTGTGATGACAAGGGTCATCGAGCATTGTGATGACAGTGGTCATGAAGCATTGTGATGAATGTGGTCATGGATCATTGTGATGACAAGTGTCGTGGAGCATTGTGATGACAGGTGTCATAGAGCATTGTGATGACATGGTTATGGAATATTGTGAAGACAAGAAATCTGTAGCACAGTGATGAAAATGGAATGGAGCATTGTGATTACAGGGGTCATGGAGCATTGTGATGACAATTGTTCTAGAACATTGTGAAGACAGGGAACATGGCGCATAGTGATGAAAGGGGCCATGGAACATTGTGATGACAGGCGTCATGGGACAATGTGTTGACAGTGGTCATGGAGCATTGTTAGAAAGGGAACATGTAGCAATTTGATTTCAGGGGCCATGAAAAATTCTGAATACATAGGCCATGGAGTAGTCAGATGAATGTGGTCAATGATCATTGTGACGAAAAGTGTCCTGGAATATTGTGATGACACGGTTCATGGAGCATTGCGATGACAAGGGCCATGGCGAAATGTGAAGACAGGTGTCATGGGGCATTGTGATGACAGTGGTCATCTAGAATTGTGAAGAAAGATATCATGGAGCCCTGGGATGACAGGGGCCATGGAGCATTTTGATGACAGGGGTCATGGGGCATTGTGATGACACGGCCATGGAACATTATGATGACAAGAAGTCTGGAGCATTGTGATAAAAAGGGCGTGGACCATTGTGATTAGAGGGGTCAAGGAGCATTCTGATGACAACGGCATGGAGCATTGTGATGACCAGGGTCATCGAGCATTGTGATGACAGTGGTCATGAAGCATTGTGATGAATGTGGTCATGGATCATTGTGATGACAAGTGTCGTGGAGCATTGTGATGACAGGGGTCATAGAGCATTGTGATGACACGGTTATGGAATATTGTGATGACCAGAATTCTGTAGCACCGTGATGAAAATGGAATGGAGCATTGTGATTACAGGGGTCATGGAGCATTGTGATGACAATTGTTCTAGAACATTGTGAAGACAGGGATCATGGAGCATAGTGATGAAAGGGGCCATGGAGCATTGTGATGACAGGCGTCATGGGACAATGTGTTGACAGTGGTCATGGAGCATTGTT
Organism: Eschrichtius robustus; assembly: GCF_028021215.1. NCBI lineage: Eukaryota > Metazoa > Chordata > Mammalia > Artiodactyla > Eschrichtiidae > Eschrichtius > Eschrichtius robustus. The sequence goes on along the minus strand of NW_027175249.1, from coordinate 5,884,329 downwards.
AGAAAGGGAACATGGAGCAATTTGATTTCAGGGGCCATGAAAAATTGTGAATACATAGGCCATGGAGTATTCAGATGAATGTGGTCATGGATCATTGTGATGACAAGTGTCGTGGAGCATTGTGATGACAGGGGTCATAGAGCATTGTGATGACACGGTTATGTAATATTGTGATGACCAGAATTCTGTAGCACTGTGATGAAACGGGAATGGAGCATTGTGATTACAGGGGTCATGGAGCATTGTGATGACAATTGTTCTAGAACATTGTGAAGACAGGGATCATGGAGCATAGTGATGAAAGGGGCCATGGAGCATTGTGATGACAGGCGTCATGGGACAATGTGTTGACAGTGGTCATGGAGCATTGTTAGAAAGGGAACATGGAGCAATTTGATTTCAGGGGCCATGAAAAATTGTGAATACATAGGCCATGGAGTATTCAGATGAATGTGGTCATGGATCATTGTGATGACAAGTGTCGTGGAGCATTGTGATGACAGGGGTCATAGAGCATTGTGATGACACGGTTATGTAATATTGTGATGACCAGAATTCTGTAGCACTGTGATGAAACGGGAATGGAGCATTGTGATTACAGGGGTCATGGAGCATTGTGATGACAATTGTTCTAGAACATTGTGAAGACAGGGATCATGGAGCATAGTGATGAAAGGGGCCATGGAGCATTGTGATGACAGGCGTCATGGGACAATGTGTTGTCAGTCGTCATGGAGCATTGTTAGAAAGGGAACAAGGAGCAATTTGATTTCAGGGGCCATGAAAAATTGTGAAAACATAGGCCATGGAGTATTCAGATGAATGTCGTCAAGGATCATTGTGACAAAATGTGTCCTGAAATATTGTGATGACACGGTTCATGGAGCATTGCGATGACAAAGGCCATGGCGAAATGTGAAGACAGGTGTCATGGGGCATTGTGATGAGAGTGGACATCTAGAATTGTGAAGAAAGATATCATGGAGCCCTGGGATGACAGGGGCCATGGAGCATTGTGATGACAGGGGTCCTGGGGCATTGTGATGACACGGCCATGGAACATTATGATGACAAGAATTCTGGAGCATTGTGATAAAAAGGGCATGGACCATTGTGATTAGAGGGGTCAAGGAACATTCTGATGACAACGGCATGGAGCATTGTGATGACCAGGGTCATCGAGCATTGTGATGACAGTGGTCATGAAGCATTGTGATGAATGTGGTCATGGATCATTGTGATGACAAGTGTCGTGGAGCATTGTGATGACAGGGGTCATAGAGCATTGTGATGACACGGTGATGGAGTATTGTGATGACCAGAATTCTGTAGCACTGTGATGAAACGGGAATGGAGCATTGTGATTACAGGGGTCATGGAGCATTGTGATGACAATTGTTCTAGAACATTGTGAAGATAGGGATCATGGAGCATAGTGATGAAAGGGGCCATGGAGCATTGTGATGACCGGCGTCATGGGACAATGTGTTGACAGTGGTCATGGAGCATTGTTAGAAAGGGAACATGGAGCAATTTGATTTCAGGGGCCATGAAAAATTGTGAATACATAGGCCATGGAGTATTCAGATGAATGTTGTCAAGGATCATTGTGACGACAAGTGTCCTGGAATATTGTGATGACACGGTTCATGGAGCATTGCGATGACAAGGGCCATGGAGAAATGTGAAGACAGCTGTCATGGGGCATTGTGATGACAGTGGTCATCTAGAATTGTGAAGAAAGATATCATGGCGCACTGGGATGACAGGGGCCATGGAGCATTGTGATGACAGAGGTCAAGGGGCTTTGTGATGACACGGCCATGGAACATTATCATGACAAAATTCTGGAGCATTGTGATAAATAGAGCATGGACCATTGTGATTAGAGGGGCCAAGGAGCATTCTGATGACAACGGCATGGAGCATTGTGATGACAAGGGTCATCGAGCATTGTGATGACAGTGGTCATGAAGCATTGTGATGAATGTGGTCATGGATCATTGTGATGACAAGTGTCGTGGAGCATTGTGATGACAGGTGTCATAGAGCATTGTGATGACACGGTTATGGAATATTGTGAAGACTAGAATTCTGTAGCACTGTGAGGAAAAAGGAATGGAGCATTGTGATTACAGGGGTCATGGAGCATTGTGATGACAATTGTTCTAGAACATTCTGAAGACAGGGGTCATGGAGCATAGTGATGAAAGGGGCCATGGAGCATTGTGATGACAGGTGTCATGGGACAATGTGTTGACAATGGTCAAGGAGCATTGTTAGAAAAGGAACATGGAGCAATTTAATTTCAGGGGCCATGAAAAATTGTGAATACATAGGCCAAGGAGTATTCAGATGAATGTGGTCAAGGATCATTGTGACAAAAAGTGTCCTGGAATATTGTGATGACACGGTTCATGGAGCAATGCGATGACAAGGGCCATGGCGAAATGTGAAGACAGGTGTCATGGGGCATTGTGATGACAGTGGTCATCTAGAATTGTGAAGAAAGATATCATGGAGCACTGGGATGACAGGGGCCATGGAGCATTGTGATGACAGGGGTCATGGGGCATTGTGATGACACGGCCATGGAACCTTATGATGAGAAGAATTCTGGAGCATTGTGATAAAAAGGGCATGGACCATTGTGATTAGAGGGGCCAAGGAGCATTCTGATGACAACGTCATGGAGCATTGTGATGACAAGGGTCATCGAGCATTGTGATGACAGTGGTCATAAAGCATTGTGATGAATGTGGTCATGGATCATTGTGATGACATGTGTCGTGGAGCATTGTGATGACAGGGGTCATAGAGCATTGTGATGACACGGTTATGGAATATTGTGAAGACCAGAAATCTGTAGCACAGTGATGAAAATGGAATGGAGCATTGTGATTACAGGGGTCATGGAGCATTGTGATGACAATTGTTCTAGAACGTTGTGAAGACAGGGATCATGGAGCATTGTGATGAAGGGGGCCATGGAGCATTGTGATGACAGGCTTTGGGACATTGTGTTGATAGTGGTCATGGAGCATTGTTAGAAAGGGAACATGGAGAAATTTGATTTCAGGGGCCATGAAAAATTGTGAATACAAAGGCCATGGAGTATTCAGATGAATGTGGTCAAGGATCATTGTGACAACAAGTGTCCTGGAATATTGTGATGACACGGTTCATGGAGCATTGCGATGACAAGGGCCATGGAGAAATGTGAAGACAGGTGTCATGGGGCTTTGTGATGAGAGTGGTCATCTAGAATTGTGAAGAAAGATATCATGGAGCACTGGGATGACAGGGGCCATGGAGCATTGTGATGATAGGGGTCATGGGGCATTGTGATGACACGGCCATGGAACATTATGATGACAATAATTCTGGAGCATTGTGATAAAAAGGGCATGGACCATTGTGATTAGAGGGGCCAAGGAGCATTCTGATGACAACAGCATGGAGCATTGTGATGACCAGTGTTATCGAGCATTGTGATGACAGTGGTCATGAAGCATTGTGATGAATGTGGTCATGGATCATTGTGATGACAAGTGTCGTGGAGCATTGTGATGGCAGGGGTCATAGAGCATTGTGATGACACGGTTATGGAATATTGTGATGACCAGAATTCTGTAGCACTGTGATGAAAAGGGAATGGAGCATTGTGATTACAGGGGTCATGGAGCATTGTGATGACAATTGTTCTAGAAAATTGTGAAGACAGGGATCATGGAGCATAGTGATGAAAGGGGCCATGGAGCATTGTGATGACAGGCGTCATGGGACAATGTGTTGACAGTGGTCATGGAGCATTGTTAGAAAGGGAACATGGAGCAATTTGATTTCAGGGGCCATGAAAAATTGTGAATACATAGGCCATGGAGTATTCAGATGAATGTGGTCAAGGATCATTCTGACGAAAAGTGTTCTGGAATATTGTGATGACACGGTTCATGGAGCATTGCGATGACAAGGGCCATGGCGAAATATGAAGACAGGTGTCATGGGGCATTGTGAAGACAGTGGTCATCTAGAATTGTGAAGAAAGATATCATGGAGCACTGGGATGACAGGGGCCATGGAGCATTGTGATGACAGGGGTCATGGGGCATTGTGATGACACGGCCATGGAACATTATGATGACAAGAATTCTGGAACATTGTGATAAATAGGGCATGGACCATTGTGATTAGCGGGGCCAAGGAGCATTCTGATGACAACGGCATGGAGCATTGTGATGACAAGGGTCATCGAGCATTGTGATGACAGTGGTCATGAAGCATTGTGATGAATGTGGTCATGGATCATTGTGATGACAAGTGTCGTGGAGCATTGTGATGACAGGGGTCATAGAGCATTGTGACGACACGGTTATGGAATATTGTGATGACCAGAATTCTGTAGCACTGTGTTGAAAAGGGAATGGAGCATTGTGATGACAATTGTTTAGAACATTGTGAAGACAGGGATCATGGAGCATAGTGATGAAAGGGGCCATGGAGCATTGTGATGACAGGCTTATGGAACATTGTGTTGATAGTGGTCATGGAGCATTGTTAGAAAGGGAACATGGAGCAATTTGATTTCAGGGGCCATGAAAAATTGTGAATACATAGGCCATGGAGTATTCAGATGAATGTGGTCATGGATCATTGTGATGACATGTGTCGTGGAGCATTGTGATGACAGGGGTCATAGAGCATTGTGATGACACGGTTATGGAATATTGTGATGACCAGAATTCTGTAGCAATGTGATGAAAATGGAATGGAGCATTGTGATTACAGGGTTCATGGAGCATTGTGATGACAATTGTTCTAGGATATTGTGATGACAGGGATTATGGAGCATAGTGATGAAAGGGGCCATGGATCATTGTGATGACAGGCGTCATGGGACATTTTGTAGACTGTGGTCATGGAGCATTGTTAGAAAGGGAACATGGAGCAATTTGATTTCAGGGGCCATGAAAAATTGTGAATACATAGGCCATGGAGTATTCAGATGAATGTGGTCAAGGATCATTGTGACGAAAAGTGTCCTGGAATATTGTGATGACACGGTTCATGGAGCATTGCGATGACAAGGGCCATGGCGAAATGTGAAGACAGGTGTCATGGGACATTGTGAAGACAGTGGTCATCTAGTATTGTGAAGAAAGATATCATGGAGCACTGGGATGACAGGGGCCATGGAGCATTGTGATGACAGGGGTCATGGGGCATTGTGATGACACGGCCATGGAACATTATGATGACAAGAATTCTGGAGCATTGTGATAAAAAGGGCATGGACCATTGTGATTAGAGGGGCCAAGGAGCATTCTGATGACAACGGCATGGAGCATTGTGATGACCAGGGTCATCGAGCATTGTGATGACAGTGGTCATGAAGCTTTGTGATGAATGTGGTCATGGATCATTGTGATGACAAGTGTCGTGGAGCATTGTGATGACCGGGGTCATAGAGCATTGTGATGACACGGTTATGGAATATTGTGATGACCAGAATTCTGTAGCACTGTGATGAAAAGGGAATGGAGCATTGTGATTACAGGGTTCATGGAGCATTGTGATGACAATTGTTCTAGAACATTGTGAAGACAGGGATCGTGGAGCATAGTGATGAAAGGGGCCATGGAGCATTGTGATGACAGGCGTCATGGGACAATGTGTTGACAGTGGTCATGGAGCATTGTTAGAAAGGGAACATGGAGCAATTTGATTTCAGGGGCCATGAAAAATTGTGAATACATAGGCCATGGAGTATTCAGATGAATGTGGTCAAGGATCATTGTGACGAAAAGTGTCCTGGAATATTGTGATGACACGGTTCATGGAGCATTGCGATGACAAGGGCCATGGAGAAATGTGAAGACAGGTGTCATGGGGCTTTGTGAAGACAGTGGTCATCTAGAATTGTGAAGAAAGATATCATGGGGCATTGTGATGACACGGCCATGGAACATTATGATGACAAGAATTCTGGAGCATTGTGATAAATAGGGCATGGACCATTGTGATTAGAGGGGCCAAGGAGCATTCTGATGACAACGGCATGGAGCATTGTGATGACAAGGGTCATCGAGCATTGTGATGACAGTGGTCATGAAGCATTGTGATGAATGTGGTCATGGATCATTGTGATGACAAGTGTCGTGGAGCACTGTGATGACAGGGGTCATAGAGCATTGTGATGACACGGTTATGGAATATTGTGATGACCAGAATTCTGTAGCACTGTGATGAAAAGGGAATGGAGCATTGTGATTACAGGGGTCATGGAGCATTGTGATGACAATTGTTCTAGAACATTGTGATGACAGGGATCATGGAGCATCGTGATGAAAGGGGCCATGGAGCATTGTGATGACAGGCGTCATGGGACAATGTGTTGACAGTTTCATGGAGCATTGTTAGAAAGGGAACATGGAGCAATTTGATTTCAGAGGACATGAAAAATTGTGAATACATAGGCCATGGAGTATTCAGATGAATGTGGTCAAGGATCATTGTGACAAAATGTGTCCTGAAATATTGTGATGACACGGTTCATGGAGCATTGCGATGACAAGGGCCATGGCGAAATGTGAAGACAGGTGTCATGGGGCATTGTGATGAGAGTGGACATCTAGAATTGTGAAGAAAGATATCATGGAGCACTGGGATGATAGGGGCCATGGAGCATTGTGATTACAGGGGTCATGGGGCATTGTGATGACACGGCCATGGAACATTATGATGACAAGAATTCTGGAGCATTGTGATAAAAAGGGCATGGACCATTGTGATTAGAGGGGCCAAGGTGCATTCTGATGACAACGGCATGGAGCATTGTGATGAAAAGGTTCATTGAGCATTGTGATGACAGTGGTCATAAAGCATTGTGAGGAATGTGGTCATGGATCATTGTGATGACAAGTGTCGTGGAGCATTGTGATGACAGGGGTCATAGAGCATTGTGATGACATGGTTATGGAATATTGTGAAGACCAGAAATCTGTAGCACAGTGATGAAAATGGAATGGAGCATTGTGATTACCGGGGTCATGGAGCATTGTGATGACAATTGTTCTAGAACATTGTGAAGACAGGGATCATGGAGCATAGTGATGAAAGGGGCCATGGAGCATTGTGATGACAGGCGTCATGGGACAATGTGTTGACAGTGGTCATGGAGCATTGTTAGAAATTGAACATGGAGCAATTTGATTTCAGGGGCCATGAAAAATTGTGAATACATAGGCCATGGAGTATTCAGATGAATGTGGTCAAGGATCATTGTGACAAAATGTGTCCTGGAATATTGTGATGACACGGTTTATGGAGCATTGCGATGACAAGGGCCATGGCGAAATGTGAAGACAGGTGCCATGGGGCATTGTGATGACAGTGGTCATCTAGAATTGTGAAGAAAGATATCATGGAGCCCTGGGATGACAGGGGCCATGGAGCATTGTGATGACAGGGGTCATGGGGCATTGTGATGACACGGCCATGGAACATTATGATGACAAGACTTCTGGAGCATTGTGATAAAAAGGGCATGGACCATTGTGATTAGCGGGGCCAAGGAGCATTCTGATGACAACGGCATGGAGCATTGTGATGACAAGGGTCATCAAGCATTGTGATGACAGTGGTCATGAAGCATTGTGATGAATGTGGTCATGGATCATTGTGATGACAAGTGTCGTGGAGCAATGTGATGACAGGGGTCATAGAGCATTGTGATGACATGGTTATGGAATATTGTGATGACCAGAATTCTGTAGCACTGTGATGAAAATGGAATGGAGCATTGTGATTACAGGGGTCATGGAGCATTGTGATGACAATTGTTTTAGAATATTGTGATGACAGGGATAATGGAGCATATTGATGAAAGGGGTCATGGAGTATTGTGATGACAGGCGTCATGGGACATTGTGTTGACAGTGGTCATGGAGAATTGTTAGAAAGGGAACATGGAGCAATTTGATTTCAGGGGCCATGAAAAATTGTGAATACATAGGCCATGGAGTAGTCAGATGAATGTGGTCAAGGATCATTGTGACGAAAAGTGTCCTGGAATATTGTGATGACACGGTTCATGGAGCATTGTGATGACAAGGGCCATGGCGAAATGTGAAGACAGGTGTCATGGGGCATTGTGAAGACAGTGGTCATCTAGAATTGTGAAGAAAGATATCATGGAGCACTGGGATGACAGGGGCCATGGAGCATTGTGATGACAGGGGTCATGGGGCATTGTGATGACACGGCCATGGACTATTATGATGACAAGAATTCTGGAGCATTGTGATAAAAAGGGCATGGACCATGGTGATTAGAGGGGCCAAGGTGCATTCTGATGACAACGTCATGGAGCATTGTGATGACAAGGGTCATCGAGCATTGTGATGACAGTGGTCATGAAGCATTGTGATGAATGTGGTCATGGATCATTGTGATGACAAGTGTCGTGGAGCATTGTGATGACAGGGGTCATAGAGCATTGTGATGACATGGTTATGGAATATTGTGAAGACCAGAATTCTGTAGCACAGTGATGAAAATGGAATGGAGCATTGTGATTACAGGGGTCATGGAGCATTGTGATGACAAGGGTCATCGAGCATTGTGATGACAGTGGTCATGAAGCATTGTGATGAATGTGGTCATGGATCATTGTGATGACAAGTGTCGTGGAGCATTGTGATGACAGGGGTCATAGAGCATTGTGATGACATGGTTATGGAATATTGTGAAGACAAGAAATCTGTAGCACAGTGATGAAAATGGAATGGAGCATTGTGATTACAGGGGTCATGGAGCATTGTGATGACAATTGTTCTAGAACATTGTGAAGACAGGGAACATGGCGCATAGTGATGAAAGGGGCCATGGAACATTGTGATGACAGGCGTCATGGGACAATGTGTTGACAGTGGTCATGGAGCATTGTTAGAAAGGGAACATGTAGCAATTTGATTTCTGGGGCCATGAAAAATTCTGAATACATAGGCCATGGAGTAGTCAGATGAATGTGGTCAATGATCATTGTGACGAAAAGTGTCCTGGAATATTGTGATGACACGGTTCATGGAGCATTGCGATGACAAGGGCCATGGCGAAATGTGAAGACAGGTGTCATGGGGCATTGTGATGACAGTGGTCATCTAGAATTGTGAAGAAAGATATCATGGAGCCCTGGGATGACAGGGGCCATGGAGCATTTTGATGACAGGGGTCATGGGGCATTGTGATGACACGGCCATGGAACATTATGATGACAAGAATTCTGGAGCATTGTGATAAAAAGGGCATGGACCATTGTGATTAGAGGGGCCAAGGTGCATTCTGATGACAACGGCATGGAGCATTGTGATGAAAAGGTTCATTGAGCATTGTGATGACAGTGGTCATAAAGCATTGTGAGGAATGTGGTCATGGATCATTGTGATGACAAGTGTCGTGGAGCATTGTGATGACAGGGGTCATAGAGCATTGTGATGACATGGTTATGGAATATTGTGAAGACCAGAAATCTGTAGCACAGTGATGAAAATGGAATGGAGCATTGTGATTACCGGGGTCATGGAGCATTGTGATGACAATTGTTCTAGAACATTGTGAAGACAGGGATCATGGAGCATAGTGATGAAAGGGGCAATGGAGCATTGTGATGACAGGCGTCATGGGACAATGTGTTGACAGTGGTCATGGAGCATTGTTAGAAATTGAACATGGAGCAATTTGATTTCAGGGGCCATGAAAAATTGTGAATACATAGGCCATGGAGTATTCAGATGAATGTGGTCAAGGATCATTGTGACAAAATGTGTCCTGGAATATTGTGATGACACGGTTCATGGAGCATTGCGATGACAAGGGCCATGGCGAAATGTGATGACAGGTGCCATGGGGCATTGTGATGACAGTGGTCATCTAGAATTGTGAAGAAAGATATCATGGAGCCCTGGGATGAGAGGGGCCATGGAGCATTGTGATGACAGGGGTCATGGGGCATTGTGATGACACGGCCATGGAACATTATGATGACAAGAATTCTGGAGCATTGTGATAAAAAGGGCATGGACCATTGTGATTAGCGGGGCCAAGGAGCATTCTGATGACAACGGCATGGAGCATTGTGATGACAAGGGTCATCAAGCATTGTGATGACAGTGGTCATGAAGCATTGTGATGAATGTGGTCATGGATCATTGTGATGACAAGTGTCGTGGAGCAATGTGATGACAGGGGTCATAGAGCATTGTGATGACATGGTTATGGAATATTGTGATGACCAGAATTCTGTAGCACTGTGATGAAAATGGAATGGAGCATTGTGATTACAGGGGTCATGGAGCATTGTGATGACAATTGTTCTAGAATATTGTGATGACAGGGATAATGGAGCATATTGATGAAAGGGGTCATGGAGTATTGTGATGACAGGCGTCATGGGACATTGTGTTGACAGTGGTCATGGAGAATTGTTAGAAAGGGAACATGGAGCAATTTGATTTCAGGGGCCATGAAAAATTGTGAATACATAGGCCATGGAGTAGTCAGATGAATGTGGTCAAGGATCATTGTGACGAAAAGTGTACTGGAATATTGTGATGACACGGTTCATGGAGCATTGTGATGACAAGGGCCATGGCGAAATGTGAAGACAGGTGTCATGGGGCATTGTGAAGACAGTGGTCATCTAGAATTGTGAAGAAAGATATCATGGAGCACTGGGATGACAGGGGCCATGGAGCATTGTGATGACAGGGGTCATGGGGCATTGTGATGACACGGCCATGGACTATTATGATGACAAGAATTCTGGAGCATTGTGATAAAAAGGGCATGGACCATGGTGATTAGAGGGGCAAGGTGCATTCTGATGACAACGTCATGGAGCATTGTGATGACAAGGGTCATCGAGTATTGTGATGACAGTGGTCATGAAGCATTGTGATGAATGTGGTCATGGATCATTGTGATGACAAGTGTCGTGGAGCATTGTGATGACAGGGGTCATAGAGCATTGTGATGACATGGTTATGGAATATTGTGAAGACGAGAAATCTGTAGCACAGTGATGAAAATGGAATGGAGCATTGTGATTACAGGGGTCATGGAGCATTGTGATGACAAGGGTCATCGAGCATTGTGATGACAGAGGTCATGAAGCATTGTGATGAATGTGGTCATGGATCATTGTGATGACAAGTGTCGTGGAGCATTGTGATGACAGGGGTCATAGAGCATTGTGATGACATGGTTATGGAATATTGTGAAGACAAGAAATCTGTAGCACAGTGATGAAAATGGAATGGAGCATTGTGATTACAGGGGTCATGGAGCATTGTGATGACAATTGTTCTAGAACATTGTGAAGACAGGGAACATGGAGCATAGTGATGAAAGGGGCCATGGAACATTGTGATGACAGGCGTCATGGGACCATGTGTTGACAGTGGTCATGGAGCATTGTTAGAAAGGGAACATGTAGCAATTTGATTTCAGGGGCCATGAAAAATTCTGAATACATAGGCCATGGAGTAGTCAGATGAATGTGGTCAATGATCATTGTGACGAAAAGTGTCCTGGAATATTGTGATGACACGGTTCATGGAGCATTGCGATGACAAGGGCCATGGCGAAATGTGAAGACAGGTGTCATGGGGCATTGTGATGACAGTGGTCATCTAGAATTGTGAAGAAAGATATCATGGAGCACTGGGATGACAGGGGCCATGGAGCATTGTGATAACAGGGGTCATGGGGCATTGTGATGACACAGCCATGGAACATTATGATTACAAGTATTCTGGAGCATTGTGGTAAAAAGGGCATGGACCATTGTGATTAGAGGGGCCAAGGAGCATTCTGATGACAACGGCATGGAGCATTGTGATGACAAGGGTCATCAAGCATTGTGATGACAGTGGTCATGAAGCATTGTGATGAATGTGGTCATGGATCATTGTGATGACAAGTGTCGTGGAGCAATGTGATGACAGGGGTCATAGAGCATTGTGATGACATGGTTATGGAATATTGTGATGACCAGAATTCTGTAGCACTGTGATGAAAATGGAATGGAGCATTGTGATTACAGGGGTCATGGAGCATTGTGATGACAATTGTTCTAGAATATTGTGATGACAGGGATAATGGAGCATATTGATGAAAGGGGTCATGGAGTATTGTGATGACAGGCGTCATGGGACATTGTGTTGACAGTGGTCATGGAGAATTGTTAGAAAGGGAACATGGAGCAATTTGATTTCAGGGGCCATGAAAAATTGTGAATACATAGGCCATGGAGTAGTCAGATGAATGTGGTCAAGGATCATTGTGACGAAAAGTGTACTGGAATATTGTGATGACACGGTTCATGGAGCATTGTGATGACAAGGGCCATGGCGAAATGTGAAGACAGGTGTCATGGGGCATTGTGAAGACAGTGGTCATCTAGAATTGTGAAGAAAGATATCATGGAGCACTGGGATGACAGGGGCCATGGAGCATTGTGATGACAGGGGTCATGGGGCATTGTGATGACACGGCCATGGACTATTATGATGACAAGAATTCTGGAGCATTGTGATAAAAAGGGCATGGACCATGGTGATTAGAGGGGCAAGGTGCATTCTGATGACAACGTCATGGAGCATTGTGATGACAAGGGTCATCGAGTATTGTGATGACAGTGGTCATGAAGCATTGTGATGAATGTGGTCATGGATCATTGTGATGACAAGTGTCGTGGAGCATTGTGATGACAGGGGTCATAGAGCATTGTGATGACATGGTTATGGAATATTGTGAAGACGAGAAATCTGTAGCACAGTGATGAAAATGGAATGGAGCATTGTGATTACAGGGGTCATGGAGCATTGTGATGACAAGGGTCATCGAGCATTGTGATGACAGAGGTCATGAAGCATTGTGATGAATGTGGTCATGGATCATTGTGATGACAAGTGTCGTGGAGCATTGTGATGACAGGGGTCATAGAGCATTGTGATGACATGGTTATGGAATATTGTGAAGACAAGAAATCTGTAGCACAGTGATGAAAATGGAATGGAGCATTGTGATTACAGGGGTCATGGAGCATTGTGATGACAATTGTTCTAGAACATTGTGAAGACAGGGAACATGGAGCATAGTGATGAAAGGGGCCATGGAACATTGTGATGACAGGCGTCATGGGACCATGTGTTGACAGTGGTCATGGAGCATTGTTAGAAAGGGAACATGTAGCAATTTGATTTCAGGGGCCATGAAAAATTCTGAATACATAGGCCATGGAGTAGTCAGATGAATGTGGTCAATGATCATTGTGACGAAAAGTGTCCTGGAATATTGTGATGACACGGTTCATGGAGCATTGCGATGACAAGGGCCATGGCGAAATGTGAAGACAGGTGTCATGGGGCATTGTGATGACAGTGGTCATCTAGAATTGTGAAGAAAGATATCATGGAGCCCTGGGATGACAGGGGCCATGGAGCATTTTGATGACAGGCGTCATGGGGCATTGTGATGACACGGCCATGGAACATTATGATGACAAGAAGTCTGGAGCATTGTGATAAAAAGGGCGTGGACCATTGTGATTAGAGGGGTCAAGGAGCATTCTGATGACAACGGCATGGAGCATTGTGATGACCAGGGTCATCGAGCATTGTGATGACAGTGGTCATGAAGCATTGTGATGAATGTGGTCATGGATCATTGTGATGACAAGTGTCGTGGAGCATTGTGATGACAGGGGTCATAGAGCATTGTGATGACACGGTTATGGAATATTGTGATGACCAGAATTCTGTAGCACCGTGATGAAAAGGGAATGGAGCATTGTGATTACAGGGGTCATGGAGCATTGTGATGACAATTGTTCTAGAACATTGTGAAGACAGGGATCATGGAGCATAGTGATGAAAGGGGCCATGGAGCATTGTGATGACAGGCGTCATGGGACAATGTGTTGACAGTGGTCATGGAGCATTGTTAGAAAGGGAACATGGAGAAATTTGATTTCAGGGGCCATGAAAAATTGTGAATACATAGGCCATGGAGTATTCAGATGAATGTGGTCATGGATCATTGTGATGACAAGTGTCGTGGAGCATTGTGATGACAGGGGTCATAGAGCATTGTGATGACACGGTTATGTAATATTGTGATGACCAGAATTCTGTAGCACTGTGATGAAACGGGAATGGAGCATTGTCATTACAGGGGTCATGGAGCATTGTGATGACAATTGTTCTAGAACATTGTGAAGACAGGGATCATGGAGCATAGTGATGAAAGGGGCCATGGAGCATTGTGATGACAGGCGTCATGGGACAATGTGTTGTCAGTGGTCATGGAGCATTGTTAGAAAGGGAACAAGGAGCAATTTGATTTCAGGGGCCATGAAAAATTGTGAAAACATAGGCCATGGAGTATTCAGATGAAAGTCGTCAAGGATCATTGTGACAAAATGTGTCCTGAAATATTGTGATGACACGGTTCATGGAGCATTGCGATGACAAAGGCCATGGCGAAATGTGAAGACAGGTGTCATGGGGCATTGTGATGAGAGTGGACATCTAGAATTGTGAAGAAAGATATCATGGAGCCCTGGGATGACAGGGGCCATGGAGCATTGTGATGACAGGGGTCCTGGGGCATTGTGATGACACGGCCATGGAACATTATGATGACAAGAATTCTGGAGCATTGTGATAAAAAGGGCATGGACCATTGTGATTAGAGGGGTCAAGGAACATTCTGATGACAACGGCATGGAGCATTGTGATGACAAGGGTCATCGAGCATTGTGATGACAGTGGTCATGAAGCATTGTGATGAATGTGGTCATGGATCATTGTGATGACAAGTGTCGTGGAGCATTGTGATGACAGGGGTCATAGAGCATTGTGATGACACGGTGATGGAGTATTGTGATGACCAGAATTCTGTAGCACTGTGATGAAACGGGAATGGAGCATTGTGATTACAGGGGTCATGGAGCATTGTGATGACAATTGTTCTAGAACATTGTGAAGATAGGGATCATGGAGCATAGTGATGAAAGGGGCCATGGAGCATTGTGATGACCGGCGTCATGGGACAATGTGTTGACAGTGGTCATGGAGCATTGTTAGAAAGGGAACATGGAGGAATTTGATTTCAGGGGCCATGAAAAATTGTGAATACATAGGCCATGGAGTATTCAGATGAATGTTGTCAAGGATCATTGTGACGACAAGTGTCCTGGAATATTGTGATGGCACGGTTCATGGAGCATTGCGATGACAAGGGCCATGGAGAAATGTGAAGACAGCTGTCATGGGGCATTGTGATGACAGTGGTCATCTAGAATTGTGAAGAAAGATATCATGGCGCACTGGGATGACAGCGACCATGGAGCATTGTGATGACAGGGGTCAAGGGGCTTTGTGATGACACGGCCATGGAACATTATCATGACAAAATTCTGGAGCATTGTGATAAATAGAGCATGGACCATTGTGATTAGAGGGGCCAAGGAGCATTCTGATGACAACGGCATGGAGCATTGTGATGACCAGGGTCATCGAGCATTGTGATGAGAGTGGTCATGAAGCATTGTGATGAATGTGGTCATGGATCATTGTGATGACAAGTGTCGTGGAGCATTGTGATGACAGGGGTCATAGAGCATTGTGATGACACGGTTATGGAATATTGTGATGACCAGAATTCTGTAGCA
The DNA here is from genome assembly GCF_028021215.1 of Eschrichtius robustus. Taxonomy (NCBI): domain Eukaryota; kingdom Metazoa; phylum Chordata; class Mammalia; order Artiodactyla; family Eschrichtiidae; genus Eschrichtius; species Eschrichtius robustus. The sequence goes on along the minus strand of NW_027175249.1, from coordinate 5,868,593 downwards.
CCGTGATGAAAAGGGAATGGAGCATTGTGATTACAGGGGTCATGGAGCATTGTGATGACAATTGTTCTAGAACATTGTGAAGACAGGGATCATGGAGCATAGTGATGAAAGGGGCCATGGAGCATTGTGATGACAGGCGTCATGGGACAATGTGTTGACAGTGGTCATGGAGCATTGTTAGAAAGGGAACATGGAGCAATTTGATTTCAGGGGCCATGAAAAATTGTGAATACATAGGCCATGGAGTATTCAGATGAATGTGGTCATGGATCATTGTGATGACAAGTGTCGTGGAGCATTGTGATGACAGGGGTCATAGAGCATTGTGATGACACGGTTATGTAATATTGTGATGACCAGAATTCTGTAGCACTGTGATGAAACGGGAATGGAGAATTGTGATTACAGGGGTCATGGAGCATTGTGATGACAATTGTTCTAGAACATTGTGAAGACAGGGATCATGGAGCATAGTGATGAAAGGGGCCATGGAGCATTGTGATGACAGGCGTCATGGGACAATGTGTTGTCAGTGGTCATGGAGCATTGTTAGAAAGGGAACAAGGAGCAATTTGATTTCAGGGGCCATGAAAAATTGTGAAAACATAGGCCATGGAGTATTCAGATGAATGTCGTCAAGGATCATTGTGACAAAATGTGTCCTGAAATATTGTGATGACACGGTTCATGGAGCATTGCGATGACAAAGGCCATGGCGAAATGTGAAGACAGGTGTCATGGGGCATTGTGATGAGAGTGGACATCTAGAATTGTGAAGAAAGATATCATGGAGCCCTGGGATGACAGGGGCCATGGAGCATTGTGATGACAGGGGTCCTGGGGCATTGTGATGACACGGCCATGGAACATTATGATGACAAGAATTCTGGAGCATTGTGATAAAAAGGGCATGGACCATTGTGATTAGAGGGGTCAAGGAACATTCTGATGACAACGGCATGGAGCATTGTGATGACCAGGGTCATCGAGCATTGTGATGACAGTGGTCATGAAGCATTGTGATGAATGTGGTCATGGATCATTGTGATGACAAGTGTCGTGGAGCATTGTGATGACAGGGGTCATAGAGCATTGTGATGACACGGTGATGGAGTATTGTGATGACCAGAATTCTGTAGCACTGTGATGAAACGGGAATGGAGCATTGTGATTACAGGGGTCATGGAGCATTGTGATGACAATTGTTCTAGAACATTGTGAAGATAGGGATCATGGAGCATAGTGATGAAAGGGGCCATGGAGCATTGTGATGACCGGCGTCATGGGACAATGTGTTGACAGTGGTCATGGAGCATTGTTAGAAAGGGAACATGGAGCAATTTGATTTCAGGGGCCATGAAAAATTGTGAATACATAGGCCATGGAGTATTCAGATGAATGTTGTCAAGGATCATTGTGACGACAAGTGTCCTGGAATATTGTGATGACACGGTTCATGGAGCATTGCGATGACAAGGGCCATGGAGAAATGTGAAGACAGCTGTCATGGGGCATTGTGATGACAGTGGTCATCTAGAATTGTGAAGAAAGATATCATGGCGCACTGGGATGACAGGGGCCATGGAGCATTGTGATGACAGGGGTCAAGGGGCTTTGTGATGACACGGCCATGGAACATTATCATGACAAAATTCTGGAGCATTGTGATAAATAGAGCATGGACCATTGTGATTAGAGGGGCCAAGAAGCATTCTGATGACAACGGCATGGAGCATTGTGATGACAAGGGTCATCGAGCATTGTGATGACAGTGGTCATGAAGCATTTTGATGAATGTGGTCAAGGATCATTGTGATGACAAGTGTCGTGGAGCATTGTGATGACAGGTGTCATAGAGCATTGTGATGACACGGTTATGGAATATTGTGAAGACCAGAATTCTGTAGCACTGTGATGAAAAAGGAATGGAGCATTGTGATTACAGGGGTCATGGAGCATTGTGATGACAATTGTTCTAGAACATTCTGAAGACAGGGGTCATGGAGCATAGTGATGAAAGGGGCCATGGAGCATTGTGATGACAGGTGTCATGGGACAATGTGTTGACAATGGTCAAGGAGCATTGTTAGAAAGGGAACATGGAGCAATTTAATTTCAGGGGCCATGAAAAATTGTGAATACATAGGCCAAGGAGTATTCAGATGAATGTGGTCAAGGATCATTGTGACAAAAAGTGTCCTGGAATATTGTGATGACACGGTTCATGGAGCAATGCGATGACAAGGGCCATGGCGAAATGTGAAGACAGGTGTCATGGGGCATTGTGATGACAGTGGTCATCTAGAATTGTGAAGAAAGATATCATGGAGCACTGGGATGACAGGGGCCATGGAGCATTGTGATGACAGGGGTCATGGGGCATTGTGATGACACGGCCATGGAACCTTATGATGAGAAGAATTCTGGAGCATTGTGATAAAAAGGGCATGGACCATTGTGATTAGAGGGGCCAAGGAGCATTCTGATGACAACGTCATGGAGCATTGTGATGACAAGGGTCATCGAGCATTGTGATGACAGTGGTCATAAAGCATTGTGATGAATGTGGTCATGGATCATTGTGATGACAAGTGTCGTGGCGCATTGTGATGACAGGGGTCATAGAGCATTGTGATGACACGGTTATGGAATATTGTGAAGACCAGAAATCTGTAGCACAGTGATGAAAATGGAATGGAGCATCGTGATTACAGGGGTCATGGAGCATTGTGATGACAATTGTTCTAGAACGTTGTGAAGACAGGGATCATGGAGCATTGTGATGAAGGGGGCCATGGAGCATTGTGATGACAGGCTTTGGGACATTGTGTTGATAGTGGTCATGGAGCATTGTTAGAAAGGGAACATGGAGAAATTTGATTTCAGGGGCCATGAAAAATTGTGAATACAAAGGCCATGGAGTATTCAGATGAATGTGGTCAAGGATCATTGTGACGACAAGTGTCCTGGAATATTGTGATGACACGGTTCATGGAGCATTGCGATGACAAGGGCCATGGAGAAATGTGAAGACAGGTGTCATGGGGCTTTGTGATGAGAGTGGTCATCTAGAATTGTGAAGAAAGATATCATGGAGCACTGGGATGACAGGGGCCATGGAGCATTGTGATGACAGGGGTCATGGGGCATTGTGATGACACGGCCATGGAACCTTATGATGACAATAATTCTGGAGCATTGTGATAAAAAGGGCATGGACCATTGTGATTAGAGGGGCCAAGGAGCATTCTGATGACAACGGCATGGAGCATTGTGATGACCAGTGTTATCGAGCATTGTGATGACAGTGGTCATGAAGCATTGTGATGAATGTGGTCATGGATCATTGTGATGACAAGTGTCGTGGAGCATTGTGATGGCAGGGGTCATAGAGCATTGTGATGACACGGTTATGGAATATTGTGATGACCAGAATTCTGTAGCACTGTGATGAAAAGGGAATGGAGCATTGTGATTACAGGGGTCATGGAGCATTGTGATGACAATTGTTCTAGAAAATTGTGAAGACAGGGATCATGGAGCATAGTGATGAAAGGGGCCATGGAGCATTGTGATGACAGGCGTCATGGGACAATGTGTTGACAGTGGTCATGGAGCATTGTTAGAAAGGGAACATGGAGCAATTTGATTTCAGGGGCCATGAAAAATTGTGAATACATAGGCCATGGAGTATTCAGATGAATGTGGTCAAGGATCATTCTGACGAAAAGTGTCCTGGAATATTGTGATGACACGGTTCATGGAGCATTGCGATGACAAGGGCCATGGCGAAATATGAAGACAGGTGTCATGGGGCATTGTGAAGACAGTGGTCATCTAGAATTGTGAAGAAAGATATCATGGAGCACTGGGATGACAGGGGCCATGGAGCATTGTGATGACAGGGGTCATGGGGCATTGTGATGACACGGCCATGGAACATTATGATGACAAGAATTCGGGAACATTGTGATAAATAGGGCATGGACCATTGTGATTAGCGGGGCCAAGGAGCATTCTGATGACAACGGCATGGAGCATTGTGATGACAAGGGTCATCGAGCATTGTGATGACAGTGGTCATGAAGCATTGTGATGAATGTGGTCATGGATCATTGTGATGACAAGTGTCGTGGAGCATTGTGATGACAGGGGTCATAGAGCATTGTGACGACACGGTTATGGAATATTGTGATGACCAGAATTCTGTAGCACTGTGTTGAAAAGGGAATGGAGCATTGTGATTACAGGGTTCAAGGAGCATTGTGATGACAATTGTTTAGAACATTGTGAAGACAGGGATCATGGAGCATAGTGATGAAAGGGGCCATGGAGCATTGTGATGACAGGCGTCATGGGACAATGTGTTGACAGTGGTCATGGAGCATTGTTAGAAAGGGAACATGGAGCAATTTGATTTCAGGGGCCATGAAAAATTGTGAATACATAGGCCATGGAGTATTCAGATGAATGTGGTCATGGATCATTGTGATGACAAGTGTCGTGGAGCATTGTGATGACAGGGGTCATAGAGCATTGTGATGACACGGTTATGTAATATTGTGATGACCAGAATTCTGTAGCACTGTGATGAAACGGGAATGGAGCATTGTGATTACAGGGGTCATGGAGCATTGTGATGACAATTGTTCTAGAACATTGTGAAGACAGGGATCATGGAGCATAGTGATGAAAGGGGCCATGGAGCATTGTGATGACAGGCGTCATGGGACAATGTGTTGTCAGTGGTCATGGAGCATTGTTAGAAAGGGAACAAGGAGCAATTTGATTTCAGGGGCCATGAAAAATTGTGAAAACATAGGCCATGGAGTATTCAGATGAATGTCGTCAAGGATCATTGTGACAAAATGTGTCCTGAAATATTGTGATGACACGGTTCATGGAGCATTGCGATGACAAAGGCCATGGCGAAATGTGAAGACAGGTGTCATGGGGCATTGTGATGAGAGTGGACATCTAGAATTGTGAAGAAAGATATCATGGAGCCCTGGGATGACAGGGGCCATGGAGCATTGTGATGACAGGGGTCCTGGGGCATTGTGATGACACGGCCATGGAACATTATGATGACAAGAATTCTGGAGCATTGTGATAAAAAGGGCATGGACCATTGTGATTAGAGGGGTCAAGGAACATTCTGATGACAACGGCATGGAGCATTGTGATGACCAGGGTCATCGAGCATTGTGATGACTGTGGTCATGAAGCATTGTGATGAATGTGGTCATGGATCATTGTGATGACAAGTGTCGTGGAGCATTGTGATGACAGGGGTCATAGAGCATTGTGATGACACGGTGATGGAGTATTGTGATGACCAGAATTCTGTAGCACTGTGATGAAACGGGAATGGAGCATTGTGTTTAAAGGGGTCATGGAGCATTGTGATGACAATTGTTCTAGAACATTGTGAAGATAGGGATCATGGAGCATAGTGATGAAAGGGGCCATGGAGCATTGTGATGACCGGCGTCATGGGACAATGTGTTGACAGTGGTCATGGAGCATTGTTAGAAAGGGAACATGGAGCAATTTGATTTCAGGGGCCATGAAAAATTGTGAATACATAGGCCATGGAGTATTCAGATGAATGTTGTCAAGGATCATTGTGACGACAAGTGTCCTGGAATATTGTGATGACACGGTTCATGGAGCATTGCGATGACAAGGGCCATGGAGAAATGTGAAGACAGCTGTCATGGGGCATTGTGATGACAGTGGTCATCTAGAATTGTGAAGAAAGATATCATGGCGCACTGGGATGAGAGGGGCCATGGAGCATTGTGATGACAGGGGTCAAGGGGCTTTGTGATGACACGGCCATGGAACATTATCATGACAAAATTCTGGAGCATTGTGATAAATAGAGCATGGACCATTGTGATTAGAGGGGCCAAGGAGCATTCTGATGACAACGGCATGGAGCATTGTGATGACAAGGGTCATCGAGCATTGTGATGACAGTGGTCATGAAGCATTTTGATGAATGTGGTCAAGGATCATTGTGATGACAAGTGTCGTGGAGCATTGTGATGACAGGTGTCATAGAGCATTGTGATGACACGGTTATGGAATATTGTGAAGACCAGAATTCTGTAGCACTGTGATGAAAAAGGAATGGAGCATTGTGATTACAGGGGTCATGGAGCATTGTGATGACAATTGTTCTAGAACATTCTGAAGACAGGTGTCATGGAGCATAGTGATGAAAGGGGCCATGGAGCATTGTGATGACAGGTGTCATGGGACAATGTGTTGACAATGGTCAAGGAGCATTGTTAGAAAGGGAACATGGAGCAATTTAATTTCAGGGGCCATGAAAAATTGTGAATACATAGGCCAAGGAGTATTCAGATGAATGTGGTCAAGGATCATTGTGACAAAAAGTGTCCTGGAATATTGTGATGACACGGTTCATGGAGCAATGCGATGACAAGGGCCATGGCGAAATGTGAAGACAGGTGTCATGGGGCATTGTGATGACAGTGGTCATCTAGAATTGTGAAGAAAGATATCATGGAGCACTGGGATGACAGGGGCCATGGAGCATTGTGATGACAGGGGTCATGGGGCATTGTGATGACACGGCCATGGAACCTTATGATGAGAAGAATTCTGGAGCATTGTGATAAAAAGGGCATGGACCATTGTGATTAGAGGGGCCAAGGAGCATTCTGATGACAACGTCATGGAGCATTGTGATGACAAGGGTCATCGAGCATTGTGATGACAGTGGTCATAAAGCATTGTGATGAATGTGGTCATGGATCATTGTGATGACAAGTGTCGTGGAGCATTGTGATGACAGGGGTCATAGAGCATTGTGATGACACGGTTATGGAATATTGTGAAGACCAGAAATCTGTAGCACAGTGATGAAAATGGAATGGAGCATCGTGATTACAGGGGTCATGGAGCATTGTGATGACAATTGTTCTAGAACGTTGTGAAGACAGGGATCATGGAGCATTGTGATGAAGGGGGCCATGGAGCATTGTGATGACAGGCTTTGGGACATTGTGTTGATAGTGGTCATGGAGCATTGTTAGAAAGGGAACATGGAGAAATTTGATTTCAGGGGCCATGAAAAATTGTGAATACAAAGGCCATGGAGTATTCAGATGAATGTGGTCAAGGATCATTGTGACGACAAGTGTCCTGGAATATTGTGATGACACGGTTCATGGAGCATTGCGATGACAAGGGCCATGGAGAAATGTGAAGACAGGTGTCATGGGGCTTTGTGATGAGAGTGGTCATCTAGAATTGTGAAGAAAGATATCATGGAGCACTGGGATGACAGGGGCCATGGAGCATTGTGATGACAGGGGTCATGGGGCATTGTGATGACACGGCCATGGAACCTCATGATGACAATAATTCTGGAGCATTGTGATAAAAAGGGCATGGACCATTGTGATTAGAGGGGCCAAGGAGCATTCTGATGACAACGGCATGGAGCATTGTGATGACCAGTGTTATCGAGCATTGTGATGACAGTGGTCATGAAGCATTGTGATGAATTTGGTCATGGATCATTGTGATGACAAGTGTCGTGGAGCATTGTGATGGCAGGGGTCATAGAGCATTGTGATGACACGGTTATGGAATATTGTGATGACCAGAATTCTGTAGCACTGTGATGAAAAGGGAATGGAGCATTGTGATTACAGGGGTCATGGAGCATTGTGATGACAATTGTTCTAGAAAATTGTGAAGACAGGGATCATGGAGCATAGTGATGAAAGGGGCCATGGAGCATTGTGATGACAGGCGTCATGGGACAATGTGTTGACAGTGGTCATGGAGCATTGTTAGAAAGGGAACATGGAGCAATTTGATTTCAGGGGCCATGAAAAATTGTGAATACATAGGCCATGGAGTATTCAGATGAATGTGGTCAAGGATCATTCTGACGAAAAGTGTCCTGGAATATTGTGATGACACGGTTCATGGAGCATTGCGATGACAAGGGCCATGGCGAAATATGAAGACAGGTGTCATGGGGCATTGTGAAGACAGTGGTCATCTAGAATTGTGAAGAAAGATATCATGGAGCACTGGGATGACAGGGGCCATGGAGCATTGTGATGACAGGGGTCATGGGGCATTGTGATGACACGGCCATGGAACATTATGATGACAAGAATTCTGGAACATTGTGATAAATAGGGCATGGACCATTGTGATTAGCGGGGCCAAGGAGCATTCTGATGACAACGGCATGGAGCATTGTGATGACAAGGGTCATCGAGCATTGTGATGACAGTGGTCATGAAGCATTGTGATGAATGTGGTCATGGATCATTGTGATGACAAGTGTCGTGGAGCATTGTGATGACAGGGGTCATAGAGCATTGTGACGACACGGTTATGGAATATTGTGATGACCAGAATTCTGTAGCACTGTGTTGAAAAGGGAATGGAGCATTGTGATTACAGGGTTCAAGGAGCATTGTGATCACAATTGTTTAGAACATTGTGAAGACAGGGATCATGGAGCATAGTGATGAAAGGGGCCATGGAGCATTGTGATGACAGGCTTATGGGACATTGTGTTGATAGTGGTCATGGAGAATTGTTAGAAAGGGAACATGGAGCAATTTGATTTCAGGGGCCATGAAAAATTGTGAATACATAGGCCATGGAGTATTCAGATGAATGTGGTCAAGGATCATTGTGACGACAAGTGTCCTGGAATCTTGTGATGACACGGTTCATGGAGCATTGCGATGACAAGGGCCATGGCGAAATGTGAAGACAGGTGTCATGGGACATTGTGAAGACAGTGGTCATCTAGTATTGTGAAGAAAGATATCATGGAGCACTGGGATGACAGGGGCCATGGAGCATTGTGATGACAGGGGTCATGGGGCATTGTGATGACACGGCCATGGAACATTATGATGACAAGAATTCTGGAGCATTGTGATAAATAGGGCATGGACCATTGTGATTAGAGGGGCCAAGGAGCATTCTGATAACAACGGCATGGAGCATTGTGATGACAAGGGTCATCGAGCATTGTGATGACACTGGTCATGAAGCATTGTGATGAATGTGGTCATGGATCATTGTGATGACAAGTGTCGTGGAGCATTGTGATGACAGGGGTCATAGAGCATTGTGATGACACGGTTATGGAATATTGTCATGTCCAGAATTCTGTAGCACTGTGATGAAAAGGGAATGGAGAATTGTGATTACAGGGGTCATGGAGCATTGTGATGACAGTTGTTTAAAACATTGTGAAGACAGGGATCATGGAGCATAGTGATGAAAGGAGCCATGGAGCATTGTGATGACAGTCTTATGGGACATTGTGTTGATAGTGGTCATGGAGCATTGTTAGAAAGGGAACATGGAGCAATTTAATTTCAGGGGCCATGAAAAATTTTGAATACATAGGCCATGGAGTATTCAGATGAATGTCGTCAAGGATCATTGTGATGAAAAGTGTCCTGGAATATTGTGATGACACGGTTCATGGAGCATTGAGATGACAAGGGCCATGGCGAAATGTGAAGACAAGTGTCATGGGGCATTGTGAAGACAATGGTCATCTAGAATTGTGAAGAAAGATATCATGGAGCACTGGGATGACAGGGGCCATGGAGCATTGTGATGACAGGCGTCATGGGGCATTGTGATGACACGGCCATGGAACATTATGATGACAAGAATTCTGGAGCATTGTGATAAAAAGGGCATGGACCATTGTGATTAGAGGGGCCAAGGAGCATTCTGATGACAACGGCATGGAGCATTGTGATGACCAGGGTCATCGAGCATTGTGATGACAGTGGTCATGAAGCATTGTGATGAATGTGGTCATGGATCATTGTGATGACAAGTGTCGTGGAGCATTGTGATGACAGGGGTCATAGAGCATTGTGATGACACGGTTATGGAATATTGTGATGACCAGAATTCTGTAGCACTGTGATGAAAAGGGAATGGAGCATTGTGATTACAGGGGTCATGGAGCATTGTGATGACAGGCGTCATGGGACAATGTGTTGACAGTGGTCATGGAGCATTGTTAGAAAGGGAACATGGAGCAATTTGATTTCAGGGGCCATGAAAAATTGTGAATACATAGGCCATGGAGTATTCAGATGAATGTGGTCAAGGATCATTGTGACGACAAGTGTCCTGGAATATTGTGATGACACGGTTCATGGAGCATTGCGATGACAAGGGCCATGGAGAAATGTGAAGACAGGTGTCATGGGGCTTTGTGATGACAGTGGTCATCTAGAATTGTGAAGAAAGATATCATGGGGAATTGTGATGACACGGCCATGGAACATTATGATGACAAGAAGTCTGGAGCATTGTGATAAAAAGGGCATGGACAATTGTGATTACCGGGGCCAAGGAGCATTCTGATGACAACGGCATGGAGCATTGTGATGACAAGGGTCATCGAGCATTTTGATGACAGTGGTCATGAAGCATTGTGATGAATGTGGTCATAGATCATTGTGATGACAAGTGTCGTGGAGCATTGTGATGACAGGGGTCATAGAGCATTGTGATGACACGGTTATTGAATATTGTGAAGACCAGAAATCTGTAGCACAGTGATGAAAATGGAATGGAGCATTGTGATTACAAGGGTCATGGAGCATTGTGATGACAAATGTTCTAGAATATTGTGAAGACAGGGATCATGGAGCATAGTGATGAAAGGGGCCATGGAGGATTGTGAAGACAGCCGTCATGGGACAATGTGTTGACAGTGGTCATGGAGCATTGTTAGAAAGGGAACATGGAGCAACTTGATTTCAGGGGCCATGAAAAATTGTGAATACATAGGCCATGGAGTATTCAGATGAATGTGGTCAAGGATAATTGTGACAAAAAGTGTCCTGGAATATTGTGATGACATGGTTCATGGAGCATTGCGATGACAAGGGCCATGGCGAAATGTGAAGACAGGTGTCATGGGGCATTGTTATGACAGTGGTCATCTAGAATTGTGAAGAAAGATATCATGGAGCACTGGGATGACAGGGGCCATGGAACATTGTGATGACAGGGGTCATGGGGCATTGTGATGACACTGCCATGGAACATTATGATGACCAGAATTCTGGAGCATTGTGATAAAAAGGGCATGGACCATTGTGATTAGAGGGGCCAAGGAGCATTCTGATGACAACGGCACGGAGCATTGTGATGACAAGTGTCATCGATCATTGTGATGACAGTGGTCATGAAGCATTGTGATGAATTTGGTCATGGATCATTGTGATGACAAGTGTCGTGGAGCATTGTGATGACAGGTGTCATAGAGCATTGTGATGACACGGTTATGGAATATTGTGAAGACCAGAATTCTGTAGCACTGTGATGAAAAGGGAATGGAGCATTGTGATTACAGGGGTCATGGAGCATTGTGATGACAATTGTTCTAGAACATTGTGAAGACAGGGATCATGGAGCATAGTGATGAAAGGGTCCATGGAGCATTGTGATGACAGGCGTCATGGGACAATGTGTTGACAGTGGTCATGGAGCATTGTTAGAAAGGGAACATGGAGCAATTTGATTTCAGGGGCCATGAAAAATTGTGAATACATAGGCCATGGAGTATTCAGATGAATGTGGTCAAGGATCATTGTGACGACAAGTGTCCTGGAATATTGTGATGACACGGTTCATGGAGCATTGCGATGACAAGGGCCATGGAGAAATGTGAAGACAGGTGTCATGGGGCTTTGTGATGACAGTGGTCATCTAGAATTGTGAAGAAAGATATCATGGGGCATTGTGATGACACGGCCATGGAACATAATGATGACAAGAGGTCTGGAGCATTGTGATAAAAAGGGCATGGACAATTGTGATTACAGGGGCCAAGGAGCATTCTGATGACAACGGCATGGAGCATTGTGATGACAAGGGTCATCGAGCATTTTGATGACAGTGGTCATGAAGCATTGTGATGAATGTGGTCATGGATCATTGTGATGACAAGTGTCGTGGAGCATTGTGATGACAGGGGTCATAGAGCATTGTGATGACACTGTTATGGAATATTGTGAAGACCAGAAATCTGTAGCACAGTGATGAAAATGGAATGGAGCATTGTGATTACAAGAGTCATGGAGCATTGTGATGACAAATGTTCTAGAATATTGTGAAGACAGGGATCATGGAGCATAGTGATGAAAGGGGCCATGGAGGATTGTGAAGACAGGCGTCATGGGACAATGTGTTGACAGTGGTCATGGAGCATTGTTAGAAAGGGAACATGGAGCAATTTGATTTCAGGGGCCATGAAAAATTGTGAATACATAGGCCATGGAGTATTCAGATGAATGTGGTCAAGGATCATTGTGACAAAAAGTGTCCTGGAATATTGTGATGACACGGTTCATGGAGCATTGCGATGACAAGGGCCATGGCGAAATGTGAAGAGAGGTGTCATGGGGCATTGTGACGATAGTGGTCATCTAGAATTGTGAAGAAAGATATCATGGAGCACTGGGATGACAGGGGTCTTGGAGCATTGTGATGACAGGGGTCATGGGGCATTGTGATGACACGGCCATGGAACATTATGATGACAAGAATTCTGGAACATTGTGATAAATAGGGCATGGACCATTGTGATTAGAGGGGTCAAGGAGCATTCTGATGACAACGGCATGGAGCATTGTGATGACAAGGGTCATCGAGCATTGTGATGACAGTGGTCATGAAGCATTGTGATGAATGTGGTCATGGATCATTGTGATGACAAGTGTCGTGGAGCATTGTGATGACAGGGATCATAGAGCATTGTGATGACACGGTTATGGAATATTGTCATGTCCAGAATTCTGTAGCACTGTGATGAAAAGGGAATGGAGAATTGTGATTACAGGGGTCATGGAGCATTGTGATGACAATTGTTTAAAACATTGTGAAGACAGGGATCATGGAGCATAGTGATGAAAGGAGCCATGGAGCATTGTGATGACAGGCTTATGGGACATTGTGTTGATAGTGGTCATGGAGCATTGTTAGAAAGGGAACATGGAGCAATTTAATTTCAGGGGCCATGAAAAATTGTGAATACATAGGCCATGGAGTATTCAGATGAATGTCATCAAGGATCATTGTGACGAAAAGTGTCCTGGAATATTGTGATGACACGGTTCATGGATCATTGCGATGACAAGGGCCATGGCGAAATGTGAAGACAAGTGTCATGGGGCATTGTGAAGACAATGGTCATCTAGAATTGTGAAGAAAGATATCATGGAGCACTGGGATGACAGGGGCCATGGAGCATTGTGATGACAGGGGTCATGGGGCATTGTGATGACACGGCCATGGAACATTATGATGACAAGAATTCTGGAGCATTGTGATAAAAAGGGCATGGACCATTGTGATTAGAGGGGCCAAGGAGCATTCTGATGACAACGGCATGGAGCATTGTGATGACCAGGGTCATCGAGCATTGTGATGACAGTGGTCATGAAGCATTGTGATGAATGTGGTCATGGATCATTGTGATGACAAGTGTCGTGGAGCATTGTGATGACAGGGGTCATAGAGCATTGTGATGACACGGTTATGGAATATTGTGATGACCAGAATTCTGTAGCACTGTGATGAAAAGGGAATGGAGCATTGTGATTACAGGGTTCATGGAGCATTGTGATGACAATTGTTCTAGAACATTGTGAAGACAGGGATCGTGGAGCATCGTGATGAAAGGGGCCATGGAGCATTGTGATGACAGGCGTCATGGGACAATGTGTTGACAGTTTCATGGAGCATTGTTAGAAAGGGAACATGGAGCAATTTGATTTCAGAGGACATGAAAAATTGTGAATACATAGGCCATGGAGTATTCAGATGAATGTGGTCAAGGATCATTGTGACGACAAGTGTCCTGGAATATTGTGATGACACGCTTCATGGAGCATTGCGATAACAAGGGCCATGGCGAAATGTGAAGAGAGGTGTCATGGGGCATTGTGATGACAGTGGTCATCTAGAATTGTGAAGAAAGATATCATGGAGCACTGGGATGACAGAGGCCATGGAGCATTGTGATGGCACGGGTCATGGGGCATTGTGATGACACGGCCATGGAACATTATGATGACAAGAATTCTGGAGCATTGTGATAAAAAGGGCATGGACCATTGTGATTAGAGGGGCCAAGGAGCATTGTGATGACAACGGCATGGAGCATTGTGATGACAAGGGTCATCGAGCATTGTGATGACAGTGGTCATGAAGCATTGTGATGAATGTGGTCATGGATCATTGTGATGAAAAGTGTCGTGGAGCATTGTGATGACAGGGGTCATAGAGCATTGTGATGACACGGTTATGGAATATTGTGATGACCATAATTCTGTAGCACAGTGATGAAAAAGGAATGGAGCATTGTGATTACAGGGGTCATGGAGCATTGTGATGACAATTGTTCTAGAACCTTGTGATGACAGGGATCATGGAGCATAGTGATGAATGGGGCAATGGAGCATTGTGTTGACAGGCGTCATGGGACATTGTGTTGACAGTGGTCATGGAGAATTTTTAGAAAGGGAACATGGAGCAATTTGATTTCAGAGGCCATGAAAAATTGTGAATACATAGGCCATGGAGTAGTCAGATGAATGTGGTCAAGGATCATTGTGACGAAAAGTGTCCTGGAATATTGTGATGACACGGTTCATGGAGCATTGTGATGACAAGGGCCATGGCGAAATGTGAAGACAGGTGTCATGGGGCATTGTGAAGACAGTGGTCATCTAGAATTGTGAAGAAAGATATCATGGAGCACTGGGATGATAGGGGCCATGGAGCATTGTGATTACAGGGGTCATGGGGCATTGTGATGACACGGCCATGGAACATTATGATGACAAGAAGTCTGGAGCATTGTGATAAAAAGGGCGTGGACCATTGTGATTAGAGGGGTCAAGGAGCATTCTGATGACAACGGCATGGAGCATTGTGATGACCAGGGTCATCGAGCATTGTGATGACAGTGGTCATGAAGCATTGTGATGAATGTGGTCATGGATCATTGTGATGACAAGTGTCGTGGAGCATTGTGATGACAGGGGTCATAGAGCATTGTGATGACACGGTTATGGAATATTGTGATGACCAGAATTCTGTAGCACCGTGATGAAAATGGAATGGAGCATTGTGATTACAGGGGTCATGGAGCATTGTGATGACAATTGTTCTAGAACATTGTGAAGACAGGGATCATGGAGCATAGTGATGAAAGGGGCCATGGAGCATTGTGATGACAGGCGTCATGGGACAATGTGTTGACAGTGGTCATGGAGCATTGTTAGAAAGGGAACATGGAGCAATTTGATTTCAGGGGCCATGAAAAATTGTGAATACATAGGCCATGGAGTATTCAGATGAATGTGGTCATGGATCATTGTGATGACAAGTGTCGTGGAGCATTGTGATGACAGGGGTCATAGAGCATTGTGATGACACGGTTATGTAATATTGTGATGACCAGAATTCTGTAGCACTGTGATGAAACGGGAATGGAGCATTGTGATTACAGGGGTCATGGAGCATTGTGATGACAATTGTTCTAGAACATTGTGAAGACAGGGATCATGGAGCATAGTGATGAAAGGGGCCATGGAGCATTGTGATGACAGGCGTCATGGGACAATGTGTTGTCAGTGGTCATGGAGCATTGTTAGAAAGGGAACAAGGAGCAATTTGATTTCAGAGGCCATGAAAAATTGTGAATACATAGGCCATGGAGTAGTCAGATGAATGTGGTCAAGGATCATTGTGACGAAAAGTGTCCTGGAATATTGTGATGACACGGTTCATGGAGCATTGTGATGACAAGGGCCATGGCGAAATGTGAAGACAGGTGTCATGGGGCATTGTGAAGACAGTGGTCATCTAGAATTGTGAAGAAAGATATCATGGAGCACTGGGATGATAGGGGCCATGGAGCATTGTGATTACAGGGGTCATGGGGCATTGTGATGACACGGCCATGGAACATTATGATGACAAGAATTCTGGACTATTGTGATAAAAAGGGCATGGACCATTGTGATTAGAGGGGCCAAGGTGCATTCTGATGACAACGGCATGGAGCATTGTGATGAAAAGGTTCATTGAGCATTGTGATGACAGTGGTCATAAAGCATTGTGAGGAATGTGGTCATGGATCATTGTGATGACAAGTGTCGTGGAGCATTGTGATGACAGGGGTCATAGAGCATTGTGATGACATGGTTATGGAATATTGTGAAGACCAGAAATCTGTAGCACAGTGATGAAAATGGAATGGAGCATTGTGATTACCGGGGTCATGGAGCATTGTGATGACAATTGTTCTAGAACATTGTGAAGACAGGGATCATGGAGCATAGTGATGAAAGGGGCCATGGAGCATTGTGATGACAGGCGTCATGGGACAATGTGTTGACAGTGGTCATCGAGCATTGTTAGAAATTGAACATGGAGCAATTTGATTTCAGGGGCCAAGAAAAATTGTGAATACATAGGCCATGGAGTATTCAGATGAATGTGGTCAAGGATCATTGTGACAAAATGTGTCCTGGAATATTGTGATGACACGGTTCATGGAGCATTGCGATGACAAGGGCTATGGCGAAATGTGAAGACAGGTGCCATGGGGCATTTTGATGACAGTGGTCATCTAGAATTGTGAAGAAAGATATCATGGAGCCCTGGGATGACAGGGGCCATGGAGCATTGCGATGACAGGGGTCATGGGGCATTGTGATGACACGGCCATGGAACATTATGATGACAAGAATTCTGGAGCATTGTGATAAAAAGGGCATGGACCATTGTGATTAGCGGGGCCAAGGAGCATTCTGATGACAACGGCATGGAGCATTGTGATGACAAGGGTCATCAAGCATTGTGATGACAGTGGTCATGAAGCATTGTGATGAATGTGGTCATGGATCATTGTGATGACAAGTGTCGTGGAGCAATGTGATGACAGGGGTCATAGAGCATTGTGATGACATGGTTATGGAATATTGTGATGACCAGAATTCTGTAGCACTGTGATGAAAATGGAATGGAGCATTGTGATTACAGGGGTCATGGAGCATTGTGATGACAATTGTTCTAGAATATTGTGATGACAGGGATAATGGAGCATATTGATGAAAGGGGTCATGGAGTATTGTGATGACAGGCGTCATGGGACATTGTGTTGACAGTGGTCATGGAGAATTGTTAGAAAGGGAACATGGAGCAATTTGATTTCAGGGGCCATGAAAAATTGTGAATACATAGGCCATGGAGTAGTCAGATGAATGTGGTCAAGGATCATTGTGACGAAAAGTGTCCTGGAATATTGTGATGACACGGTTCATGGAGCATTGTGATGACAAGGGCCATGGCGAAATGTGAAGACAGGTGTCATGGGGCATTGTGAAGACAGTGGTCATCTAGAATTGTGAAGAAAGATATCATGGAGCACTGGGATGACAGGGGCCATGGAGCATTGTGATGACAGGGGTCATGGGGCATTGTGATGACACGGCCATGGACTATTATGATGACAAGAATTCTGGAGCATTGTGATAAAAAGGGCATGGACCATGGTGATTAGAGGGGCCAAGGTGCATTCTGATGACAACGTCATGGAGCATTGTGATGACAAGGGTCATCGAGCATTGTGATGACAGTGGTCATGAAGCATTGTGATGAATGTGGTCATGGATCATTGTGATGACAAGTGTCGTGGAGCATTGTGATGACAGGGGTCATAGAGCATTGTGATGACATGGTTATGGAATATTGTGAAGACCAGAAATCTGTAGCACAGTGATGAAAATGGAATGGAGCATTGTGATTACAGGGGTCATGGAGCATTGTGATGACAAGGGTCATCGAGCATTGTGATGACAGTGGTCATGAAGCATTGTGATGAATGTGGTCATGGATCATTGTGATGACAAGTGTCGTGGAGCATTGTGATGACAGGGGTCATAGAGCATTGTGATGACACGGTTATGGAATATTGTCATGTCCAGAATTCTGTAGCACTGTGATGAAAAGGGAATGGAGAATTGTGATTACAGGGGTCATGGAGCATTGTGATGACAATTGTTTAAAACATTGTGAAGACAGGGATCATGGAGCATAGTGATGAAAGGAGCCATGGAGCATTGTGATGACAGGCTTATGGGACATTGTGTTGATAGTGGTCATGGAGCATTGTTAGAAAGGGAACATGGAGCAATTTAATTTCAGGGGCCATGAAAAATTGTGAATACATAGGCCATGGAGTATTCAGATGAATGTCGTCAAGGATCATTGTGACGAAAAGTGTCCTGGAATATTGTGATGACACGGTTCATGGAGCATTGCGATGACAAGGGCCATGGCGAAATGTGAAGACAAGTGTCATGGGGCATTGTGAAGACAATGGTCATCTAGAATTGTGAAGAAAGATATCATGGAGCACTGGGATGACAGGGGCCATGGAGCATTGTGATGACAGGGGTCATGGGGCATTGTGATGACACGGCCATGGAACATTATGATGACAAAAATTCTGGAGCATTGTGATAAAAAGGGCATGGACCATTGTGATTAGAGGGGCCAAGGAGCATTCTGATGACAACGGCATGGAGCATTGTGATGACCAGGGTCATCGAGCATTGTGATGACAGTGGTCATGAAGCATTGTGATGAATGTGGTCATGGATCATTGTGATGACAAGTGTCGTGGAGCATTGTGATGACAGGGGTCATAGAGCATTGTGATGACACGGTTATGGAATATTGTGATGACCAGAATTCTGTAGCACTGTGATGAAAAGGAATGGAGCATTGTGATTACAGGGTTCATGGAGCATTGTGATGACAATTGTTCTAGAACATTGTGAAGACAGGGATCGTGGAGCATAGTGATGAAAGGGGCCATGGAGCATTGTGATGACAGGCGTCATGGGACAATGTGTTGACAGTGGTCATGGAGCATTGTTAGAAAGGGAACATGGAGCAATTTGATTTCAGGGGCCATGAAAAATTGTGAATACATAGGCCATGTAGTATTCAGATGAATGTGGTCAAGGATCATTGTGACGACAAGTGTCCTGGAATATTGTGATGACACGGTTCATGGAGCATTGCGATGACAAGGGCCATGGAGAAATGTGAAGACAGGTGTCATGGGGCTTTGTGATGACAGAGGTCATCTAGAATTGTGAAGAAAGATATCATGGGGCATTGTGATGACACGGCCATGGAACATTATGATGACAAGGATTCTGGAGCATTGTGATAAATAGGGCATGGACCATTGTGATTAGAGGGCCAAGGAGCATTCTGATGACAACTTCATGGAGCATTGTGATGACAAGGGTCATCGAGCATTGTGATGACAGTGGTCATGAAGCATTGTGATGAATGTGGTCATGGATCATTGTGATGACAAGTGTCGTGGAGCATTGTGATGACAGGGGTCATAGAGCATTGTGATGACACGGTTATGGAATATTGTGATGACCAGAATTCTGTAGCACTGTGATGAAAAGGGAATGGAGCATTGTGATTACAGGGGTCATGGAGCATTGTGATGACAATTGTTCTAGAACATTGTGATGACAGGGATCATGGAGCATCGTGATGAAAGGGGCCATGGAGCATTGTGATGACAGGCGTCATGGGACAATGTGTTGACAGTTTCATGGAGCATTGTTAGAAAGGGAACATGGAGCAATTTGATTTCAGAGGACATGAAAAATTGTGAATACATAGGCCATGGAGTATTCAGATGAATGTGGTCAAGGATCATTGTGACGACAAGTGTCCTGGAATATTGTGATTACACGCTTCATGGAGCATTGCGATAACAAGGGCCATGGCGAAATGTGAAGAGAGGTGTCATGGGGCATTGTGATGACAGTGGTCATCTAGAATTGTGAAGAAAGATATCATGGAGCACTGGGATGACAGAGGCCATGGAGCATTGTGATGGCACGGGTCATTGGGCATTGTGATGACACGGCCATGGAACATTATGATGACAAGAATTCTGGAGCATTGTGATAAAAAGGGCATGGACCATTGTGATTAGAGGGGCCAAGGAGCATTGTGATGACAACGGCTTGGAGCATTGTGATGACAAGGGTCATCGAGCATTGTGATGACAGTGGTCATGAAGCATTGTGATGAATGTGGTCATGGATCATTGTGATGACAAGTGTCGTGGAGCATTGTGATGACAGGGGTCATAGAGCATTGTGACGACACGGTTATGGAATATTGTGATGACCAGAATTCTGTAGCACTGTGTTGAAAAGGGAATGGAGCATTGTGATTACAGGGTTCAAGGAGCATTGTGATGACAATTGTTTAGAACATTGTGAAGACAGGGATCATGGAGCATAGTGATGAAAGGGGCCATGGAGCATTGTGATGACAGGCTTATGGGACATTGTGTTGATAGTGGTCATGGAGCATTGTTAGAAAGGGAACATGGAGCAATTTGATTTCAGGGGCCATGAAAAATTGTGAATACATAGGCCATGGAGTATTCAGATGAATGTGGTCATGGATCATTGTGATGACAAGTGTCGTGGAGCATTGTGATGACAGGGGTCATAGAGCATTGTGATGACACGGTTATGGAATATTGTGATGACCTGAATTCTGTAGCAATGTGATGAAAATGGAATGGAGCATTGTGATTACAGGGTTCATGGAGCATTGTGATGACAATTGTTCTAGGATATTGTGATGACAGGGATTATGGAGCCTAGTGATGAAAGGGGCCATGGATCATTGTGATGACAGGCGTCATGGGACATTGTGTAGACTGTGGTCATGGAGCATTGTTAGAAAGGGAACATGGAGCAATTTGATTTCAGGGGCCATGAAAAATTGTGAATACATAGGCCATGGAGTATTCAGATGAATGTGGTCAAGGATCATTGTGACGAAAAGTGTCCTGGAATATTGTGATGACACGGTTCATGGAGCATTGCGATGACAAGGGCCATGGCGAAATGTGAAGACAGGTGTCATGGGACATTGTGAAGACAGTGGTCATCTAGTATTGTGAAGAAAGATATCATGGAGCACTGGGATGACAGGGGCCATGGAGCATTGTGATGACAGGGGTCATGGGGCATTGTGATGACACGGCCATGGAACATTATGATGACAAGAATTCTGGAGCATTGTGATAAATAGGGCATGGACCATTGTGATTAGAGGGGCCAAGGAGCATTCTGATGACAACGGCATGGAGCATTGTGATGACAAGGGTCATCGAGCATTGTGATGACACTGGTCATGAAGCATTGTGATGAATGTGGTCATGGATCATTGTGATGACAAGTGTCGTGGAGCATTGTGATGACAGGGGTCATAGAGCATTGTGATGACACGGTTATGGAATATTGTCATGTCCAGAATTCTGTAGCACTGTGATGAAAAGGGAATGGAGAATTGTGATTACAGGGGTCATGGAGCATTGTGATGACAGTTGTTTAAAACATTGTGAAGACAGGGATCATGGAGCATAGTGATGAAAGGAGCCATGGAGCATTGTGATGACAGTCTTATGGGACATTGTGTTGATAGTGGTCATGGAGCATTGTTAGAAAGGGAACATGGAGCAATTTGATTTCAGGGGCCATGAAAAATTGTGAATACATAGGCCATGGAGTATTCAGATGAATGTGGTCAAGGATCATTGTGACGAAAAGTGTCCTGGAATATTGTGATGACACGGTTCATGGAGCATTGCGATGACAAGGGCCATGGCGAAATGTGAAGACAGGTGTCATGGGACATTGTGAAGACAGTGGTCATCTAGTATTGTGAAGAAAGATATCATGGAGCACTGGGATGACAGGGGCCATGGAGCATTGTGATGACAGGGGTCATGGGGCATTGTGATGACACGGCCATGGAACATTATGATGACAAGAATTCTGGAGCATTGTGATAAATAGGGCATGGACCATTGTGATTAGAGGGGCCAAGGAGCATTCTGATGACAACGGCATGGAGCATTGTGATGACAAGGGTCATCGAGCATTGTGATGACACTGGTCATGAAGCATTGTGATGAATGTGGTCATGGATCATTGTGATGACAAGTGTCGTGGAGCATTGTGATGACAGGGGTCATAGAGCATTGTGATGACACGGTTATGGAATATTGTCATGTCCAGAATTCTGTAGCACTGTGATGAAAAGGGAATGGAGAATTGTGATTACAGGGGTCATGGAGCATTGTGATGACAGTTGTTTAAAACATTGTGAAGACAGGGATCATGGAGCATAGTGATGAAAGGAGCCATGGAGCATTGTGATGACAGTCTTATGGGACATTGTGTTGATAGTGGTCATGGAGCATTGTTAGAAAGGGAACATGGAGCAATTTAATTTCAGGGGCCATGAAAAATTTTGAATACATAGGCCATGGAGTATTCAGATGAATGTCGTCAAGGATCATTGTGATGAAAAGTGTCCTGGAATATTGTGATGACACGGTTCATGGAGCATTGCGATGACAAGGGCCATGGCGAAATGTGAAGACAAGTGTCATGGGGCATTGTGAAGACAATGGTCATCTAGAATTGTGAAGAAAGATATCATGGAGCACTGGGATGACAGGGGCCATGGAGCATTGTGATGACAGGCGTCATGGGGCATTGTGATGACACGGCCATGGAACATTATGATGACAAGAATTCTGGAGCATTGTGATAAAAAGGGCATGGACCATTGTGATTAGAGGGGCCAAGGAGCATTCTGATGACAACGGCATGGAGCATTGTGATGACCAGGGTCATCGAGCATTGTGATGACAGTGGTCATGAAGCATTGTGATGAATGTGGTCATGGATCATTGTGATGACAAGTGTCGTGGAGCATTGTGATGATAGGGGTCATAGAGCATTGTGATGACACGGTTATGGAATATTTTGATGACCAGAATTCTGTAGCACTGTGATGAAAAGGGAATGGAGCATTGTGATTACAGGGGTCATGGAGCATTGTGATGACAGGCGTCATGGGACAATGTGTTGACAGTGGTCATGGAGCATTGTTAGAAAGGGAACATGGAGCAACTTGATTTCAGGGGCCATGAAAAATTGTGAATACATAAGGCCATGGAGTATTCAGATGAATGTGGTCAAGGATCATTGTGACAAAAAGTGTCCTGGAATATTGTGATGACATGGTTCATGGAGCATTGCGATGACAAGGGCCATGGCGAAATGTGAAGACAGGTGTCATGGGGCATTGTGATGACAGTGGTCATCTAGAATTGTGAAGAAAGATATCATGGAGCACTGGGATGACAGGGGCCATGGAACATTGTGATGACAGGGGTCATGGGGCATTGTGATGACACTGCCATGGAACATTATGATGACAAGAATTCTGGAGCATTGTGATAAAAAGGGCATGGACCATTGTGATTAGAGGGGCCAAGGAGCATTCTGATGACAACGGCACGGAGCATTGTGATGACAAGGGTCATCGATCATTGTGATGACAGTGGTCATGAAGCATTGTGATGAATGTGGTCATGCATCATTGTGATGACAAGTGTCGTGGAGCATTGTGATGACAGGGGTCATAGAGCATTGTGATGACACGGTTATGGAATATTGTGATGACCAGAATTCTGTAGCACTGTGATGAAAAGGGAATGGAGCATTGTGATTACAGGGGTCATGGAGCATTGTGATGACAATTGTTCTAGAACATTGTGATGACAGGGATCATGGAGCATCGTGATGAAAGGGGCCATGGAGCATTGTGATGACAGGCGTCATGGGACAATGTGTTGACAGTTTCATGGAGCATTGTTAGAAAGGGAACATGGAGCAATTTGATTTCAGAGGACATGAAAAATTGTGAATACATAGGCCATGGAGTATTCAGATGAATGTGGTCAAGGATCATTGTGACGACAAGTGTCCTGGAATATTGTGATGACACGCTTCATGGAGCATTGCGATAACAAGGGCCATGGCGAAATGTGAAGAGAGGTGTCATGGGGCATTGTGATGACAGTGGTCATCTAGAATTGTGAAGAAAGATATCATGGAGCACTGGGATGACAGAGGCCATGGAGCATTGTGATGGCACGGGTCATTGGGCATTGTGATGACACGGCCATGGAACATTATGATGACAAGAATTCTGGAGCATTGTGATAAAAAGGGCATGGACCATTGTGATTAGAGGGGCCAAGGAGCATTTTGATGACAACGGCTTGGAGCATTGTGATGACAAGGGTCATCGAGCATTGTGATGACAGTGGTCATGAAGCATTGTGATGAATGTGGTCATGGATCATTGTGATGACAAGTGTCGTGGAGCATTGTGATGACAGGGGTCATAGAGCATTGTGACGACACGGTTATGGAATATTGTGATGACCAGAATTCTGTAGCACTGTGTTGAAAAGGGAATGGAGCATTGTGATTACAGGGTTCAAGGAGCATTGTGATGACAATTGTTTAGAACATTGTGAAGACAGGGATCATGGAGCATAGTGATGAAAGGGGCCATGGAGCATTGTGATGACAGGCTTATGGGACATTGTGTTGATAGTGGTCATGGAGCATTGTTAGAAAGGGAACATGGAGCAATTTGATTTCAGGGGCCATGAAAAATTGTGAATACATAGGCCATGGAGTATTCAGATGAATGTGGTCATGGATCATTGTGATGACAAGTGTCGTGGAGCATTGTGATGACAGGGGTCATAGAGCATTGTGATGACACGGTTATGGAATATTGTGATGACCTGAATTCTGTAGCAATGTGATGAAAATGGAATGGAGCATTGTGATTACAGGGTTCATGGAGCATTGTGATGACAATTGTTCTAGGATATTGTGATGACAGGGATTATGGAGCATAGTGATGAAAGGGGCCATGGATCATTGTGATGACAGGCGTCATGGGACATTGTGTAGACTGTGGTCATGGAGCATTGTTAGAAAGGGAACATGGAGCAATTTGATTTCAGGGGCCATGAAAAATTGTGAATACATAGGCCATGGAGTATTCAGATGAATGTGGTCAAGGATCATTGTGACGAAAAGTGTCCTGGAATATTGTGATGACACGGTTCATGGAGCATTGCGATGACAAGGGCCATGGCGAAATGTGAAGACAGGTGTCATGGGACATTGTGAAGACAGTGGTCATCTAGTATTGTGAAGAAAGATATCATGGAGCACTGGGATGACAGGGGCCATGGAGCATTGTGATGACAGGGGTCATGGGGCATTGTGATGACACGGCCATGGAACATTATGATGACAAGAATTCTGGAGCATTGTGATAAATAGGGCATGGACCATTGTGATTAGAGGGGCCAAGGAGCATTCTGATGACAACGGCATGGAGCATTGTGATGACAAGGGTCATCGAGCATTGTGATGACACTGGTCATGAAGCATTGTGATGAATGTGGTCATGGATCATTGTGATGACAAGTGTCGTGGAGCATTGTGATGACAGGGGTCATAGAGCATTGTGATGACACGGTTATGGAATATTGTCATGTCCAGAATTCTGTAGCACTGTGATGAAAAGGGAATGGAGAATTGTGATTACAGGGGTCATGGAGCATTGTGATGACAGTTGTTTAAAACATTGTGAAGACAGGGATCATGGAGCATAGTGATGAAAGGAGCCATGGAGCATTGTGATGACAGTCTTATGGGACATTGTGTTGATAGTGGTCATGGAGCATTGTTAGAAAGGGAACATGGAGCAATTTAATTTCAGGGGCCATGAAAAATTTTGAATACATAGGCCATGGAGTATTCAGATGAATGTCGTCAAGGATCATTGTGATGAAAAGTGTCCTGGAATATTGTGATGACACGGTTCATGGAGCATTGCGATGACAAGGGCCATGGCGAAATGTGAAGACAAGTGTCATGGGGCATTGTGAAGACAATGGTCATCTAGAATTGTGAAGAAAGATATCATGGAGCACTGGGATGACAGGGGCCATGGAGCATTGTGATGACAGGCGTCATGGGGCATTGTGATGACACGGCCATGGAACATTATGATGACAAGAATTCTGGAGCATTGTGATAAAAAGGGCATGGACCATTGTGATTAGAGGGGCCAAGGAGCATTCTGATGACAACGGCATGGAGCATTGTGATGACCAGGGTCATCGAGCATTGTGATGACAGTGGTCATGAAGCATTGTGATGAATGTGGTCATGGATCATTGTGATGACAAGTGTCGTGGAGCATTGTGATGATAGGGGTCATGGAGCATTGTGATGGCACGGTTATGGAATATTTTGATGACCAGAATTCTGTAGCACTGTGATGAAAAGGGAATGGAGCATTGTGATTACAGGGGTCATGGAGCATTGTGATGACAGGCGTCATGGGACAATGTGTTGACAGTGGTCATGGAGCATTGTTAGAAAGGGAACATGGAGCAACTTGATTTCAGGGGCCATGAAAAATTGTGAATACATAAGGCCATGGAGTATTCAGATGAATGTGGTCAAGGATCATTGTGACAAAAAGTGTCCTGGAATATTGTGATGACATGGTTCATGGAGCATTGCAATGACAAGGGCCATGGCGAAATGTGAAGACAGGTGTCATGGGGCATTGTGATGACAGTGGTCATCTAGAATTGTGAAGAAAGATATCATGGAGCACTGGGATGACAGGGGCCATGGAACATTGTGATGACAGGGGTCATGGGGCATTGTGATGACACTGCCATGGAACATTATGATGACAAGAATTCCGGAGCATTGTGATAAAAAGGGCATGGACCATTGTGATTAGAGGGGCCAAGGAGCATTCTGATGACAACGGCACGGAGCATTGTGATGACAAGGGTCATCGATCATTGTGATGACAGTGGTCATGAAGCATTGTGATGAATTTGGTCATGGATCATTGTGATGACAAGTGTCGTGGAGCATTGTGATGACAGGTGTCATAGAGCATTGTGATGACACGGTTATGGAATATTGTGAAGACCAGAATTCTGTAGCACTGTGATGAAAAGGGAATGGAGCATTGTGATTACAGGGGTCATGGAGCATTGTGATGACAATTGTTCTAGAACATTGTGAAGACAGGGATCATGGAGCATAGTGATGAAAGGGTCCATGGAGCATTGTGATGACAGGCGTCATGGGACAATGTGTTGACAGTGGTCATGGAGTAGTGTTAGAAAGGGAACATGGAGCAATTTGATTTCAGGGGCCATGAAAAATTGTGAATACATAGGCCATGGAGTATTCAGATGAATGTGGTCAAGGATCATTGTGACGACAAGTGTCCTGGAATATTGTGATGACACGGTTCATGGAGCATTGCGATGACAAGGGCCATGGAGAAATGTGAAGACAGGTGTCATGGGGCTTTGTGATGACAGTGGTCATCTAGAATTCTGAAGAAAGATATCATGGGGCATTGTGATGACACGGCCATGGAACATTATGATGACAAGAGGTCTGGAGCAATGTGATAAAAAGGGCATGGACAATTGTGATTACAGGGGCCAAGGAGCATTCTGATGACAACGGCATGGAGCATTGTGATGACAAGGGTCATCGAGCATTTTGATGACAGTGGTCATGAAGCATTGTGATGAATGTGGTCATGGATCATTGTGATGACAAGTGTCGTGGAGCATTGTGATGACAGGTGTCATAGAGCATTGTGATGACACGGTTATGGAATATTGTGAAGACCAGAATTCTGTAGCACTGTGATGAAAAGGGAATGGAGCATTGTGATTACAGGGGTCATGGAGCATTGTGATGACAATTGTTCTAGAACATTGTGAAGACAGTGATCATGGAGCATAGTGATGAAAGGGGCCATGGAGCATTGTGATGACAGGCGTCATGGGACTTTGTGTTGACAGTGGTCATGGAGCATTGTTAGAAAGGGAACATGGAGCAATTTGATTTCAGGGGCCATGAAAAATTGTGAATACATAGGCCATGGAGTATTCAGATGAATGTGGTCAAGGATCATTGTGACAAAAAGTGTCCTGGAATATTGTGATGACACGGTTCATGGAGCATTGCGATGACAAGGGCCATGGCGAAATGTGAAGACAGGTGTCATGGGGCATTGTGATGACAGTGGTCATGTAGAATTGTGAAGAAAGATATCATGAAGCACTGGGATGACAGGGGCCATGGAGCATTGTGATGGCTGGGGTCATGGGGCATTGTGATGACACGGCCATGGAACATAATGATGACAAGAATTCTGGAGCATTGTGGTAAAAAGGGCATGGACCACTGTGATTAGAGGGGGCAAGGAGCATTCTGATGAAAACGGCATGGAGCATTGTGATGACAAGGGTCATCGAGCATAGTGATGAGAGTGGTCATGAAGCATT
Organism: Eschrichtius robustus; assembly: GCF_028021215.1. Classification (NCBI taxonomy): domain Eukaryota; kingdom Metazoa; phylum Chordata; class Mammalia; order Artiodactyla; family Eschrichtiidae; genus Eschrichtius; species Eschrichtius robustus. Next base: position 5,840,170 of record NW_027175249.1, on the reverse strand, counting down.
GTGATGAATGTGGTCATGGATCATTGTGATGACAAGTGTCGTGGAGCATTGTGATGACAGGGATCATAGAGCATTGTGATGACACGGTTATGGAATATTGTGATGACCAGAATTCTGTAGCACTGCGATGAAAAGGGAATGGAGAATTGTGATTACAGGGGTCATGGAGCATTGTGATGACAATTTTTCTAGAACATTGTGAAGACAGGGATCATGGAGCAAAGTGATGAAAGGGGCCATGGAGCATTGTGATGACAGGCGTCATGGGACAATGTGTTGACAGTGGTCATGGAGCATTGTTAGAAAGGGAACATGGAGCAATTTGATTTCAGGGGCCATGAAAAATTGTGAATACATAGGCCATGGAGTTCTCAGATGAATGTGGTCAAGGATCATTGTGACGACAAGTGTCCTGGAATATTGTGATGACATGGTTCATGGAGCATTGCGATGACAAGGGCCATGGAGAAATGTGAAGACAGGTGTCATGGGGCTTTGTGATGACAGTGGTCATCTAGAATTGTGAAGAAAGATATCATGGGGCATTGTGATGACACGGCCATGGTACATTATGATGACAAGAATTCTGGAGCATTGTGATAAATAGGGCATGGACCATTGTGATTAGAGGGGCCAAGGAGCATTCTGATGACAACGGCATGGAGCATTGTGATGACAAGGGTCATCGAGCATTGTGATGACAGTGGTCATGAAGCATTGTGATGAATGTGGTCATGGATCATTGTGATGAGAAGTGTCGTGGAGCATTGTGATGACAGGGGTCATAGAGCATTGTGATGACACGGTTATGGAATATTGTGATGACCAGAATTCTGTAGCAATGTGATGAAAATGGAATGGAGCATTGTGATTACAGGGGTCATGGAGCATTGTGATGAAAATTGTTCTAGGACATTGTGATGACAGGGATCATGGAGCATAGTGATGAAAGGGGCCATGGATCATTGTGATGACAGGCGTCATGGGACAATGTGTTGACTGTGCTCATGGAGCATTGTTAGAAAGGGAACATGGAGCAATGTGATTTCAGGGGCCATGAAAAATTGTGAATACATAGGCCATGGAGTATTCAGATGAATGTGGTCAAGTATCATTGTGACGAAAAGTGTCCTGGAATATTGTGATGACACGGTTCATGGAGCATTGCGATGACAAGGGCCATGGCGAAATGTGAAGACAGGTGTCATGGGGCATTGTGAAGACAGTGGTCATCTAGAATTGTGAAGAAAGATATCATGGAGCACTGGGATGACAGGGGCCATGGAGCATTGTGATGACAGGGGTCATGGGGCATTGTGATGACACGGCCATGGAACATTATGATGACAAGAATTCTGGAACATTGTGATAAATAGGGCATGGACCATTGTGATTAGAGGGGCCAAGGAGCATTCTGATGACAACGGCATGGAGCATTGTGATGACAAGGGTCATCGAGCATTGTGATGACAGTGGTCATGAAGCATTGTGATGAATGTGGTCATGGATCATTGTGATGACAGGTGTCGTGGAGCATTGTGATGACAGGGGTCATAGATCATTGTGACGACACGGTTATGGAATATTGTGATGACCAGAATTCTGTAGCACTGTGTTGAAAAGGGAATGGAGCATTGTGATTACAGGGGTCAAGGAGCATTGTGATGACAATTGTTTAGAACATTGTGAAGACAGGGATCATGGAGCATAGTGATGAAAGGGGCCAAGGAGCATTGTGATGACAGGCTTATGGGACATTGTGTTGATAGTGGTCATGGAGCATTGTTAGAAAGGGAACTTGGAGCAATTTGATTTCAGGGGCCATGAAAAATTGTGAATACATAGGCCATGGAGTATTCAGATGAATGTGGTCAAGGATAATTGTGACGAAAAGTGTCCTGGAATATTGTGATGACACGGTTCATGGAGCAGTGCGATGACAAGGGCCATGGCGAAATGTGAAGGCAGGTGTCATGGGGCATTGTGATGACAGTGGTCATCTATAATTGTGAAGAAAGATATCATGGAGCACTGGGATGACAGGGGCCATGGAGCATTGTGACGACAGGGGTCATGGGGCATTGTGATGACACGGCCATGGAACATTATGATGACAAGAAGTCTGGAGCATTGTGATAAAAAGGGCATGGACAATTGTGATTACAGGGGCCAAGGAGCATTCTGATGACAACGGCATGGAGCATTGTGATGACAAGGGTCATCGAGCATTTTGATGACAGTGGTCATGAAGCATTGTGATGAATGTGGTCATGGATCATTGTGATGACAAGTGTCGTGGAGCATTGTGATGACAGGGGTCATAGAGCATTGTGATGACACTGTTATGGAATATTGTGAAGACCAGAAATCTGTAGCACAGTGATGAAAATGGAATGGAGCATTGTGATTACAAGAGTCATGGAGCATTGTGATGACAAATGTTCTAGAATATTGTGAAGACAGGGATCATGGAGCATAGTGATGAAAGGGGCCATGGAGGATAGTGAAGACAGGCGTCATGGGACAATGTGTTGACAGTGGTCATGGAGCATTGTTAGAAAGGGAACGTGGAGCAATTTGATTTCAGGGGCCATGAAAAATTGTGAATACATAGGCCATGGAGTATTCAGATGAATGTGGTCAAGGATCATTGTGACAAAAAGTGTCCTGGAATATTGTGATGACACGGTTCATGGAGCATTGCGATGACAAGGGCCATGGCGAAATGTGAAGAGAGGTGTCATGGGGCATTGTGATGACAGTGGTCATCTAGAATTGTGAAGAAAGATATCATGGAGCACTGGGATGACAGGGGTCTTGGAGCATTGTGATGACAGGGGTCATGGGGCATTGTGATGACACGGCCATGGAACATTATGATGACAAGAATTCTGGAACATTGTGATAAATAGGGCATGGACCATTGTGATTAGAGGGGTCAAGGAGCATTCTGATGACAACGGCATGGAGCATTGTGATGACCAGGGTCATCGAGCATTGTGATGACAGTGGTCATGAAGCATTGTGATGAATGTGGTCATGGATCATTGTGATGACAAGTGTCGTGGAGCATTGTGATGACAGGGATCATAGAGCATTGTGATGACACGGTTATGGAATATTGTCATGTCCAGAATTCTGTAGCACTGTGATGAAAAGGGAATGGAGAATTGTGATTACAGGGGTCATGGAGCATTGTGATGACAATTGTTTAAAACATTGTGAAGACAGGGATCATGGAGCATAGTGATGAAAGGAGCCATGGAGCATTGTGATGACAGGCTTATGGGACATTGTGTTGATAGTGGTCATGGAGCATTGTTAGAAAGGGAACATGGAGCAATTTAATTTCAGGGGCCATGAAAAATTGTGAATACATAGGCCATGGAGTATTCAGATGAATGTCGTCAAGGATCATTGTGACGAAAAGTGTCCTGGAATATTGTGATGACACGGTTCATGGAGCATTGCGATGACAAGGGCCATGGCGAAATGTGAAGACAAGTGTCATGGGGCATTGTGAAGACAATGGTCATCTAGAATTGTGAAGAAAGATATCATGGAGCACTGGGATGACAGGGGCCATGGAGCATTGTGATGACAGGGGTCATGGGGCATTGTGATGACACGGCCATGGAACATTATGATGACAAGAATTCTGGAGCATTGTGATAAAAAGGGCATGGACCATTGTGATTAGAGGGGCCAAGGAGCATTCTGATGACAACGGCATGGAGCATTGTGATGACCAGTGTCATCGAGCATTGTGATGACAGTGGTCATGAAGCATTGTGATGAATGTGGTCATGGATCATTGTGATGACAAGTGTCGTGGAGCATTGTGATGACAGGGGTCATAGAGCATTGTGATGACACGGTTATGGAATATTGTGATGACCAGAATTCTGTAGCACTGTGATGAAAAGGGAATGGAGCATTGTGATTACAGGGTTCATGGAGCATTGTGATGACAATTGTTCTAGAACATTGTGAAGACAGGGATCGTGGAGCATAGTGATGAAAGGGGCCATGGAGCATTGTGATGACAGGCGTCATGGGACAATGTGTTGACAGTGGTCATGGAGCATTGTTAGAAAGGGAACATGGAGCAATTTGATTTCAGGGGCCATGAAAAATTGTGAATACATAGGCCATGTAGTATTCAGATGAATGTGGTCAAGGATCATTGTGACGACAAGTGTCCTGGAATATTGTGATGACACGGTTCATGGAGCATTGCGATGACAAGGGCCATGGAGAAATGTGAAGACAGGTGTCATGGGGCTTTGTGATGACAGTGGTCATCTAGAATTGTGAAGAAAGATATCATGGGGCATTGTGATGACACGGCCATGGAACATTATGATGACAAGGATTCTGGAGCATTGTGATAAATAGGGCATGGACCATTGTGATTAGAGGGCCAAGGAGCATTCTGATGACAACGGCATGGAGCATTGTGATGACAAGGGTCATCGAGCATTGTGATGACAGTGGTCATGAAGCATTGTGATGAATGTGGTCATGGATCATTGTGATGACAAGTGTCGTGGAGCATTGTGATGACAGGGGTCATAGAGCATTGTGATGACACGGTTATGGAATATTGTGATGACCAGAATTCTGTAGCACTGTGATGAAAAGGGAATGGAGCATTGTGATTACAGGGGTCATGGAGCATTGTGATGACAATTGTTCTAGAACATTGTGATGACAGGGATCATGGAGCATCGTGATGAAAGGGGCCATGGAGCATTGTGATGACAGGCGTCATGGGACAATGTGTTGACAGTTTCATGGAGCATTGTTAGAAAGGGAACATGGAGCAATTTGATTTCAGAGGACATGAAAAATTGTGAATACATAGGCCATGGAGTATTCAGATGAATGTGGTCAAGGATCATTGTGACGACAAGTGTCCTGGAATATTGTGATGACACGCTTCATGGAGCATTGCGATAACAAGGGCCATGGCGAAATGTGAAGAGAGGTGTCAGGGGGCATTGTGATGACAGTGGTCATCTAGAATTGTGAAGAAAGATATCATGGAGCACTGGGATGACAGAGGCCATGGAGCATTGTGATGGCACGGGTCATGGGGCATTGTGATGACACGGCCATGGAACATTATGATGACAAGAATTCTGGAGCATTGTGATAAAAAGGGCATGGACCATTGTGATTAGAGGGGCCAAGGAGCATTGTGATGACAACGGCATGGAGCACTGTGATGACAAGGGTCATCGAGCATTGTGATGACAGTGGTCATGAAGCATTGTGATGTATGTGGTCATGGATCATTGTGATGAAATGTGTCGTGGAGCATTGTGATGACAGGGGTCATAGAGCATTGTGATGACACGGTTATGGAATATTGTGATGACCAGAATTCTGTAGCACTGTGATGAAAAGGGAATGGAGCATTGTGATGACAGGGATCATGGAGCATAGTGATGAAAGGGGCCATGGAGCATTGTGATGACAGGCGTCATGGGACAATGTGTTGACAGTGGTCATGGAGCATTGTTAGAAAGGGAACATGGAGCAATTTGATTTCAGGGGCCATGAAAAATTGTGAATACATAGGCCTTGGAGTATTCAGATGAATGTGGTCAAGGATCATTGTGACGACAAGTGTCCTGGAATATTGTGATGACACGGTTCATGGAGCATTGCGATGACAAGGGCCATGGAGAAATGTGAAGACAGGTGTCATGGGGCTTTGTGATGACAGTGGTCATCTAGAATTCTGAAGAAAGATATCATGGGGCATTGTGATGACACGGCCATGGAACATTATGATGACAAGAGGTCTGGAGCAATGTGATAAAAAGGGCATGGACAATTGTGATTACAGGGGCCAAGGAGCATTCTGATGACAACGGCATGGAGCATTGTGATGACAAGGGTCATCGAGCATTTTGATGACAGTGGTCATGAAGCATTGTGATGAATGTGGTCATGGATCATTGTGATGACAAGTGTCGTGGAGCATTGTGATGACAGGTGTCATAGAGCATTGTGATGACACGGTTATGGAATATTGTGAAGACCAGAATTCTGTAGCACTGTGATGAAAAGGGAATGGAGCATTGTGATTACAGGGGTCATGGAGCATTGGGATGACAATTGTTCTAGAACATTGTGAAGACAGGGATCATGGAGCATAGTGATGAAAGGGGCCATGGAGCATTGTGATGACAGGCGTCATGGGACTTTGTGTTGACAGTGGTCATGGAGCATTGTTAGAAAGGGAACATGGAGCAATTTGATTTCAGGGGCCATGAAAAATTGTGAATACATAGGCCATGGAGTATTCAGATGAATGTGGTCAAGGATCATTGTGACAAAAAGTGTCCTGGAATATTGTGATGACACGGTTCATGGAGCATTGCGATAACAAGGGCCATGGCGAAATGTGAAGACAGGTGTCATGGGGCATTGTGATGACAGTGGTCATGTAGAATTGTGAAGAAAGATATCATGAAGCACTGGGATGACAGGGGCCATGGAGCATTGTGATGGCTGGGGTCATGGGGCATTGTGATGACACGGCCATGGAACATAATGATGACAAGAATTCTGGAGCATTGTGGTAAAAAGGGCATGGACCACTGTGATTAGAGGGGGCAAGGAGCATTCTGATGAAAACGGCATGGAGCATTGTGATGACAAGGGTCATCGAGCATAGTGATGAGAGTGGTCATGAAGCATTGTGATGAATGTGGTCATGGATCATTGTGATGACAAGTGTCGTGGAGCATTGTGATGACAGGGATCATAGAGCATTGTGATGACACGGTTATGGAATATTGTGATGACCAGAATTCTGTAGCACTGCGATGAAAAGGGAATGGAGAATTGTGATTACAGGGGTCATGGAGCATTGTGATGACAATTTTTCTAGAACATTGTGAAGACAGGGATCATGGAGCAAAGTGATGAAAGGGGCCATGGAGCATTGTGATGACAGGCGTCATGGGACAATGTGTTGACAGTGGTCATGGAGCATTGTTAGAAAGGGAACATGGAGCAATTTGATTTCAGGGGCCATGAAAAATTGTGAATACATAGGCCATGGAGTTCTCAGATGAATGTGGTCAAGGATCATTGTGACGACAAGTGTCCTGGAATATTGTGATGACATGGTTCATGGAGCATTGCGATGACAAGGGCCATGGAGAAATGTGAAGACAGGTGTCATGGGGCTTTGTGATGACAGTGGTCATCTAGAATTGTGAAGAAAGATATCATGGGTCATTGTGATGACATGGCCATGGTACATTATGATGACAAGAATTCTGGAGCATTGTGATAAATAGGGCATGGACCATTGTGATTAGAGGGGCCAAGGAGCATTCTGATGACAACGGCATGGAGCATTGTGATGACAAGGGTCATCGAGCATTGTGATGACAGTGGTCATGAAGCATTGTGATGAATGTGGTCATGGATCATTGTGATGAGAAATGTCGTGGAGCATTGTGATGACAGGGGTCATAGAGCATTGTGATGACACGGTTATGGAATATTGTGATGACCAGAATTCTGTAGCAATGTGATGAAAATGGAATGGAGCATTGTGATTACAGGGGTCATGGAGCATTGTGATGAAAATTGTTCTAGGACATTGTGATGACAGGGATCATGGAGCATAGTGATGAAAGGGGCCATGGATCATTGTGATGACAGGCGTCATGGGACAATGTGTTGACTGTGCTCATGGAGCATTGTTAGAAAGGGAACATGGAGCAATGTGATTTCAGGGGCCATGAAAAATTGTGAATACATAGGCCATGGAGTATTCAGATGAATGTGGTCAAGTATCATTGTGACGAAAAGTGTCCTGGAATATTGTGATGACACGGTTCATGGAGCATTGCGATGACAAGGGCCATGGCGAAATGTGAAGACAGGTGTCATGGGGCATTGTGAAGACAGTGGTCATCTAGAATTGTGAAGAAAGATATCATGGAGCACTGGGATGACAGGGGCCATGGAGCATTGTGATGACAGGGGTCATGGGGCATTGTGATGACACGGCCATGGAACATTATGATGACAAGAATTCTGGAACATTGTGATAAATAGGGCATGGACCATTGTGATTAGAGGGGCCAAGGAGCATTCTGATGACAACGGCATGGAGCATTGTGATGACAAGGGTCATCGAGCATTGTGATGACAGTGGTCATGAAGCATTGTGATGAATGTGGTCATGGATCATTGTGATGACAGGTGTCGTGGAGCATTGTGATGACAGGGGTCATAGATCATTGTGACGACACGGTTATGGAATATTGTGATGACCAGAATTCTGTAGCACTGTGTTGAAAAGGGAATGGAGCATTGTGATTACAGGGGTCAAGGAGCATTGTGATGACAATTGTTTAGAACATTGTGAAGACAGGGATCATGGAGCATAGTGATGAAAGGGGCCAAGGAGCATTGTGATGACAGGCTTATGGGACATTGTGTTGATAGTGGTCATGGAGCATTGTTAGAAAGGGAACTTGGAGCAATTTGATTTCAGGGTCCATGAAAAATTGTGAATACATAGGCCATGGAGTATTCAGATGAATGTGGTCAAGGATAATTGTGACGAAAAGTGTCCTGGAATATTGTGATGACACGGTTCATGGAGCAGTGCGATGACAAGGGCCATGGCGAAATGTGAAGACAGGTGTCATGGGGCATTGTGATGACAGTGGTCATATATAATTGTGAAGAAAGATATCATGGAGCACTGGGATGACAGGGGCCATGGAGCATTGTGACGACAGGGGTCATGGGGCATTGTGATGACACGGCCATGGAACATTATGATGACAAGAAGTCTGGAGCATTGTGATAAAAAGGGCATGGACAATTGTGATTACAGGGGCCAAGGAGCATTCTGATGACAACGGCATGGAGCATTGTGATGACAAGGGTCATCGAGCATTTTGATGACAGTGGTCATGAAGCATTGTGATGAATGTGGTCATGGATCATTGTGATGACAAGTGTCGTGGAGCATTGTGATGACAGGGGTCATAGAGCATTGTGATGACACTGTTATGGAATATTGTGAAGACCAGAAATCTGTAGCACAGTGATGAAAATGGAATGGAGCATTGTGATTACAAGAGTCATGGAGCATTGTGATGACAAATGTTCTAGAATATTGTGAAGACAGGGATCATGGAGCATAGTGATGAAAGGGGCCATGGAGGATAGTGAAGACAGGCGTCATGGGACAATGTGTTGACAGTGGTCATGGAGCATTGTTAGAAAGGGAACATGGAGCAATTTGATTTCAGGGGCCATGAAAAATTGTGAATACATAGGCCATGGAGTATTCAGATGAATGTGGTCAAGGATCATTGTGACAAAAAGTGTCCTGGAATATTGTGATGACACGGTTCATGGAGCATTGCGATGACAAGGGCCATGGCGAAATGTGAAGAGAGGTGTCATGGGGCATTGTGATGACAGTGGTCATCTAGAATTGTGAAGAAAGATATCATGGAGCACTGGGATGACAGGGGTCTTGGAGCATTGTGATGACAGGGGTCATGGGGCATTGTGATGACACGGCCATGGAACATTATGATGACAAGAATTCTGGAACATTGTGATAAATAGGGCATGGACCATTGTGATTAGAGGGGTCAAGGAGCATTCTGATGACAACGGCATGGAGCATTGTGATGACCAGGGTCATCGAGCATTGTGATGACAGTGGTCATGAAGCATTGTGATGAATGTGGTCATGGATCATTGTGATGACAAGTGTCGTGGAGCATTGTGATGACAGGGATCATAGAGCATTGTGATGACACGGTTATGGAATATTGTCATGTCCAGAATTCTGTAGCACTGTGATGAAAAGGGAATGGAGAATTGTGATTACAGGGGTCATGGAGCATTGTGATGACAATTGTTTAAAACATTGTGAAGACAGGGATCATGGAGCATAGTGATGAAAGGAGCCATGGAGCATTGTGATGACAGGCTTATGGGACATTGTGTTGATAGTGGTCATGGAGCATTGTTAGAAAGGGAACATGGAGCAATTTAATTTCAGGGGCCATGAAAAATTGTGAATACATAGGCCATGGAGTATTCAGATGAATGTCGTCAAGGATCATTGTGACGACAAGTGTCCTGGAATATTGTGATGACACGGTTCATGGAGCATTGCGATGACAAGGGCCATGGCGAAATGTGAAGACAAGTGTCATGGGGCATTGTGAAGACAATGGTCATCTAGAATTGTGAAGAAAGATATCATGGAGCACTGGGATGACAGGGGCCATGGAGCATTGTGATGACAGGGGTCATGGGGCATTGTGATGACACGGCCATGGAACATTATGATGACAAGAATTCTGGAGCATTGTGATAAAAAGGGCATGGACCATTGTGATTAGAGGGGCCAAGGAGCATTCTGATGACAACGGCATGGAGCATTGTGATGACCAGGGTCATCGAGCATTGTGATGACAGTGGTCATGAAGCATTGTGATGAATGTGGTCATGGATCATTGTGATGACAAGTGTCGTGGAGCATTGTGATGACAGGGGTCATAGAGCATTGTGATGACACGGTTATGGAATATTGTGATGACCCCAATTCTGTAGCACTGTGATGAAAAGGGAATGGAGCATTGTGATTACAGGGTTCATGGAGCATTGTGATGACAATTGTTCTAGAACATTGTGAAGACAGGGATCGTGGAGCATAGTGATGAAAGGGGCCATGGAGCATTGTGATGACATGCGTCATGGGACAATGTGTTGACAGTGGTCATGGAGCATTTTTAGAAAGGGAACATGGAGCAATTTGATTTCAGGGGCCATGAAAAATTGTGAATACATAGGCCATGTAGTATTCAGATGAATGTGGTCAAGGATCATTGTGACGACAAGTGTCCTGGAATATTGTGATGACACGGTTCATGGAGCATTGCGATGACAAGGGCCATGGAGAAATGTGAAGACAGGTGTCATGGGGCTTTGTGATGACAGTGGTCATCTAGAATTGTGAAGAAAGATATCATGGGGCATTGTGATGACACGGCCATGGAACATTATGATGACAAGGATTCTGGAGCATTGTGATAAATAGGGCATGGACCATTGTGATTAGAGGGCCAAGGAGCATTCTGATGACAACGGCATGGAGCATTGTGATGACAAGGGTCATCGAGCATTGTGATGACAGTGGTCATGAAGCATTGTGATGAATGTGGTCATGGATCATTGTGGTGACAAGTGTCGTGGAGCATTGTGATGACAGGGGTCATAGAGCATTGTGATGACACGGTTATGGAATATTGTGATGACCAGAATTCTGTAGCACTGTGATGAAAAGGGAATGGAGCATTGTGATTACAGGGGTCATGGAGCATTGTGATGACAATTGTTCTAGAACATTGTGATGACAGGGATCATGGAGCATCGTGATGAAAGGGGCCATGGAGCATTGTGATGACAGGCGTCATGGGACAATGTGTTGACAGTTTCATGGAGCATTGTTAGAAAGGGAACATGGAGCAATTTGATTTCAGAGGACATGAAAAATTGTGAATACATAGGCCATGGAGTATTCAGATGAATGTGGTCAAGGATCATTGTGACGACAAGTGTCCTGGAATATTGTGATGACACGCTTCATGGAGCATTGCGATAACAAGGGCCATGGCGAAATGTGAAGAGAGGTGTCATGGGGCATTGTGATGACAGTGGTCATCTAGAATTGTGAAGAAAGATATCATGGAGCACTGGGATGACAGAGGCCATGGAGCATTGTGATGGCACGGGTCATGGGGCATTGTGATGACACGGCCATGGAACATTATGATGACAAGAATTCTGGAGCATTGTGATAAAAAGGGCATGGACCATTGTGATTAGAGGGGCCAAGGAGCATTGTGATGACAACGGCATGGAGCATTGTGATGACAAGGGTCATCGAGCATTGTGATGACAGTGGTCATGAAGCATTGTGATGAATGTGGTCATGGATCATTGTGATGAAATGTGTCGTGGAGCATTGTGATGACAGGGGTCATAGAGCATTTTGATGACACGGTTATGGAATATTGTGATGACCAGAATTCTGTAGCACTGTGATGAAAAGGGAATGGAGCATTGTGATTACAGGGGTCATGGATCATTGTGATGACAATTTTTCTAGAACATTGTGAAGACAGGGATCATGGAGCATCGTGATGAAAGGGGCCATGGAGCATTGTGATGACAGGCGTCATGGGAATTTGTGTTGACAGTGGTCATGGAGCGTTGTTAGAAAGGGAACATGGAGCAATTTGATTTCAAGGGCCATGAAAAATTGTGAATACATAGGCCATGGAGTATTCAGATGAATGTGGTCAAGGATCATTGTGACCACAAGTGTCCTGGAATATTGTGATGACACGGTTCATGGAGCATTGCGATGACAAGGGCCATGGCGAAATGTGAAGACAGGTGTCATGGGGCATTGTGATGACAGTGGTCATGTAGAATTGTGAAGAAAGATATCATGAAGCACTGGGATGACAGGGGCCATGGAGCATTGTGATGGCAGGGGTCATGGGGCATTGTGATGACACGGCCATGGAACATAATGATGACAAGAATTCTGGAGCATTGTGATAAAAAGGGCATGGACCATTGTGATTAGAGGGGCCAAGGAGCATTCTGATGACAACGGCATGGAGCATTGTGATGACAAGGGTCATCGAGCATTGTGATGACAGTGGTCATGAAGCATTGTGATGAATTTGGTCATGGATCATTGTGATGACAAGTGTCGTGGAGCATTGTGATGACAGGGATCATAGAGCATTTTGATGACACGGTTATGGAATATTGTCATGTCCAGAATTCTGTAGCACTGTGATGAAAAGGGAATAGAGAATTGTGATTACAGGGGTCATGGAGCATTGTGATGACAATTGTTTAAAACATTGTGAAGACAGGGATCATGGAGCATAGTGATGAAAGGAGCCATGGAGCATTGTGATGACAGGCTTATGGGATATTGTGTTGATAGTGGTCATGGAGCATTGTTAGAAAGGGAACATGGAGCAATTTAATTTCAGGGGCCATGAAAAATTGTGAATACATAGGCCATGGAGTATTCAGATGAATGTCGTCAAGGATCATTGTGACGAAAATTGTCCTGGAATATTGTGATGACACGGTTCTTGGAGCATTGCTATGACAAGGGCCATGGCGAAATGTGAAGAAAGGTGTCATGGGGCATTGTGATGACAGTGGTCATCTAGAATTGTGAAGAAAGATATCATGGAGCACTGGGATGACAGGGGCCATGGAGCATTGTGATGACAGGGGTCATGGGGCATTGTGATTACACGGCCATGGAACATTATGATGACAAGAATTCTGGAGCATTGTGATAAAAAGGGCATGGACCATTGTGATTAGAGGGGCCAAGGAGCATTCTGATGACAACGGCATGGAGCATTGTTATGACAAGGGTCATCGAGCATTGTGATGACAGTGGTCATGAAGCATTGTGATGAATGTGGTCATGGATCATTGTGATGACAAGTGTCGTGGAGCATTGTGATGACAGGGGTCATAGAGCATTGTGATGACACGGTTATGGAATATTGTGATGACCAGAATTCTGTAGCACTGTGATGAAAAGGGAATGGAGCATTGTGATTACAGTGGTCATGGAGCATTGTGATGACAATTGTTTAGAACATTGTGAAGACAGGGATCATGGAGCATAGAGATGAAAAGGGCCATGGAGCATTGTGCTGACAGGCGTCATGGGACAATGTGTTGACAGTGGTCATGGAGCATTGTTAGAAAGTGAACATGGAGCAATTTGATTTCAGGGGCCATGAAAAATTGTGAATACATAGGCCATGGAGTATTCAGATGAATGTGGTCAAGGATCATTGTGACGACAAGTGTCCTGGAATATTGTGATGACACGGTTCATGGAGCATTGCGATGACAAGGGCCATGGAGAAATGTGAAGACAGGTGTCATGGGGCTTTGTGATGACAGTGGTCATCTAGAATTGTGAAGAAAGATATCATGGGGCATTGTGATGACACGGCCATGGAACATTATGATGACAAGAATTCTGGAACATTGTGATAAATAGGGCATGGACCATTGTGATTAGAGGGGCCAAGGAGCATTCTGATGACAACGGCATGGAGCATTGTGATGACAAGGGTCATCGAGCATTGTGATGACAGTGGTCATGAAGCATTGTGATGAATGTGGTCATGGATCATTGTGATGACAAGTGTCGTGGAGCATAGTGATGCCAGGGGTCATAGAGGATTGTGATGACACAGTTATGGAATATTGTGATGACCATAATTCTGTAGCACTGTGATGAAAAGGGAATGGAGCATTGTGATTACAGGGGTCATGGAGCATTGTGATGACAATTGTTCTAGAACATTGTGATGACAGGGATCATGGAGCATAGTGATGAAAGGGGCCATGGAGCATTGTGATGACAGGCGTCATGGGACAATGTGTTGACAGTTTCATGGAGCATTGTTAGAAAGGGAACATGGAGCAATTTGATTTCAGGGGCCATGAAAAATTGTGAATACATAGGCCATGGAGTATTCAGATGAATGTTCTCAAGGATCATTGTGACGACAAGTGTCCTGGAATATTGTGATGACACGGTTCATGGAGCATTGCGATAACAAGGGCCATGGCGAAATGTGAAGAGAGGTATCATGGGGCATTGTGATGACAGTGGTCATCTAGAATTGTGAAGAAAGATATCATGGAGCACTGGGATGACAGAGGCCATGGAGCATTGTGATGGCACGGGTCATGGGTCATTGTGATGACACGGCCATGGAACATTATAATGACAAGTATTTGGAGCAATGTGATAAAAAGGGCATGGACCATTGTGATTAGAGGGGCCAAGGAGCATTCTGATGACAACGGCATGGAGCATTGTGATGACAAGGGTCATCGAGCATTGTGATGACAGTGGTCATGAAGCATTGTGATGAATTTGGTCATGGATCATTGTGATGACAAGTGTCGTGGAGCATTGTGATGACAGGGATCATAGAGCATTTTGATGACACGGTTATGGAATATTGTCATGTCCAGAATTCTGTAGCACTGTGATGAAAAGGGAATAGAGAATTGTGATTACAGGGGTCATGGAGCATTGTTATGACAATTGTTTAAAACATTGTGAAGACAGGGATCATGGAGCATAGTGATGAAAGGAGCCATGGAGCATTGTGATGACAGGCTTATGGGATATTGTGTTGATAGTGGTCATGGAGCATTGTTAGAAAGGGAACATGGAGCAATTTAATTTCAGGGGCCATGAAAAATTGTGAATACATAGGCCATGGAGTATTCAGATGAATGTCGTCAAGGATCATTGTGACGAAAATTGTCCTGGAATATTGTGATGACACGGTTCATGGAGCATTGCGATGACAAGGGCCATGGCGAAATGTGAAGAAAGGTGTCATGGGGCATTGTGATGACAGTGGTCATCTAGAATTGTGAAGAAAGATATCATGGAGCACTGGGATGACAGGGGCCATGGAGCATTGTGATGACAGGGGTCATGGGGCATTGTGATTACACGGCCATGGAACATTATGATGACAAGAATTCTGGAGCATTGTGATAAAAAGGGCATGGACCATTGTGATTAGAGGGGCCAAGGAGCATTCTGATGACAACGGCATGGAGCATTGTTATGACAAGGGTCATCGAGCATTGTGATGACAGTGGTCATGAAGCATTGTGATGAATGTGGTCATGGATCATTGTGATGACAAGTGTCGTGGAGCATTGTGATGACAGGGGTCATAGAGCATTGTGATGACACGGTTATGGAATATTGTGATGACCAGAATTCTGTACACTGTGATGAAAAGGGAATGGAGCATTGTGATTACAGTGGTCATGGAGCATTGTGATGACAATTGTTTAGAACATTGTGAAGACAGGGATCATGGAGCATAGAGATGAAAGGGGCCATGGAGCATTGTGATGACAGGCGTCATGGGACAATGTGTTGACAGTGGTCATGGAGCATTGTTAGAAAGGGAACATGGAGCAATTTGATTTCAGGGGCCATGAAAAATTGTGAATACATAGGCCATGGAGTATTCAGATGAATGTGGTCAAGGATCATTGTGACGACAAGTGTCCTGGAATATTGTGATGAAACGGTTCATGGAGCATTGCGATGACAAGGGCCATGGAGAAATGTGAAGACAGGTGTCATGGGGCTTTGTGATGACAGTGGTCATCTAGAATTGTGAAGAAAGATATCATGGGGCATTGTGATGACACGGCCATGGAACATTATGATGACAAGAATTCTGGAACATTGTGATAAATAGGGCATGGACCATTGTGATTAGAGGGGCCAAGGAGCATTCTGATGACAACGGCATGGAGCATTGTGATGACAAGGGTCATCGAGCATTGTGATGACAGTGGTCATGAAGCATTGTGATGAATGTGGTCATGGATCATTGTGATGACAAGTGTCGTGGAGCATAGTGATGCCAGGGGTCATAGAGGATTGTGATGACACGGTTATGGAATATTGTGATGACCATAATTCTGTAGCACTGTGATGAAAAGGGAATGTAGCATTGTGATTACAGGGGTCATGGAGCATTGTGATGACAATTGTTCTAGAACATTGTGATGACAGGGATCATGGAGCATAGTGATGAAAGGGGCCATGGAGCATTGTGATGACAGGCGTCATGGGACAATATGTTGACAGTTTCATGGAGCATTGTTAGAAAGGGAACATGGAGCAATTTGATTTCAGGGGCCATGAAAAATTGTGAATACATAGGCCATGGAGTATTCAGATGAATGTGGTCAAGGATCATTGTGACGAAATGTGTCCTGCAATATTGTGATGACACGGTTCATGGAGCATTGCGATGACAAGGGCCATGGCGAAATGTGAAGACAGGTGTCATGGGGCATTGTGAAGACAGTGGTCATCTAGAATTGTGAAGAAAGATATCATGGAGCACTGGGATGACAGCGGCCATGGAGCATTGTGATGACAGGGGTCATGGGGCATTGTGATGACACGGCCATGGTACATTATGATGACAAGAAGTCTGGAGCATTGTGATAAAAAGGGCATGGACAATTGTGATTACAGGGGCCAAGGAGCATTCTGATGACAACGGCAAGGAGCATTGTGATGACAAGGGTCATCGAGCATTTTGATGACAGTGGTCATGAAGCATTGTGATGAATGTGGTCATGGATCATTGTGATGACAAGTGTCGTGGAGCATTGTGATGACAGGGGTCATAGAGCATTGTGATGACAAGATTATGGAATATTGTGAAGACCAGAATTCTGTAGCACTGTGATGAAAAGGGAATGGAGCATTGTGAATACAGGGTTCATGGAGCATTGTGATGACAATTGTTCCAGAACATTGTGAAGACAGGGATCATGGAGCCTAGTGATGAAAGGGGCCATGGAGCATTGTGATGACAGGCGTCATGGGACAATGTGTTGACAGTGGTCATGGAGCATTGTTAGAAATTGAACATGGAGCAATTTGATTTCAGGGGCCATGAAAAATTGTGAATACATAGGCCATGGAGTATTCAGATGAATGTGGTCAAGGATCATTGTGACAAAATGTGTCCTGGAATATTGTGATGACACGGTTCATGGAGCATTGCGATGACAAGGGCCATGGCGAAATGTGAAGACAGGTGTCATGGGGCATTGTGATGACAGTGGTCATGTAGAATTGTGAGGAAAGATATCATGAATCTCTGGATGACAGGGGCCATGGAGCATTGTGATGGCAGGGGTCATGGGGCATTGTGATGACACGGCCATGGAACATAATGATGACAAGAATTCTGGAGCATTGTGATAAAAAGGGCATGGACCATTGTGATTAGAGGGGCCAAGGAGCATTCTGATGACAACGGCATGGAGCATTGTAATGACAAGGGTCATCGAGCATTGTGATGACAGTGGTCATGAAGCATTGTGATGAATTTGGTCATGGATCATTGTGATGACAAGTGTCGTGGAGCATTGTGATGACAGGGATCATAGAGCATTGTGATGACACGGTTATGGAATATTGTGATGACCAGAATTCTGTAGCACTGTGATGAAAAGGGAATGGAGAATTGTGATTACAGGGGTCATGGAGCATTGTGATGACAATTGTTTAAAACATTGTGAAGACAGGGATCATGGAGCATAGTGATGAAACGGGCCATGAGGCAATGTGATGACAGGCTTATGGGACATTGTGTTGATAGTGGTCATGGAGCATTGTTAGAAAGGGAACATGGAGCAATTTAATTTCAGGGGCCATGAAAAATTGTGATTACATAGGCCATGGAGTATTCAGATGAATGTGGTCAAGGATCATTGTGACGAAAATTGTCCTGGAATATTGTGATGACACGGTTCATGGAGCATTGCGATGACAAGGGCCATGGCGAAATGTGAAGAAAGGTGTCATGGGGCATTGTGATGACAGTGGTCATCTAGAATTGTGAAGAAAGATATCATGGAGCACTGGGATGACAGGGGCCATGGAGCATTGTGATGACTGGGGTCATGGGGCATTGTGATGACACGGCCATGGAACATTATGATGACAAGAATTCTGGAGCATTGTGATAAAAAGGGCATGGACCATTGTGATTAGAGGGGCCAAGGAGCATTCTGATGACAACGGCATGGAGCATTGTGATGACAAGGGTCATCGAGCATTGTGATGACAGTGGTCATGAAGCATTGTGATGAATGTGGTCATGGATCATTGTGATGACAAGTGTCGTGGAGCATTGTGATGACAGGGGTCATAGAGCATTGTGATGACACGGTTATGGAATATTGTGATGACCAGAATTCTGTAGCACTGTGATGAAAAGGGAATGGAGCATTGTGATTACAGGGGTCATGGAGCATTGTGATGACAATTGTTTAGAACATTGTGAAGACAGGGATCATGGAGCATAGAGATGAAAGGGGCCATGGAGCATTGTGATGACAGGCGTCATGGGACAATGTGTTGACAGTGGTCATGGAGCATTGTTAGAAAGGGAACATGGAGCAATTTGATTTCAGGGGCCATGAAAAATTGTGAATACATAGGCCATGGAGTATTCAGATGAATGTGGTCAAGGATCATTGTGACGACAAGTGTCCTGGAATATTGTGATGACACGGTTCATGGAGCATTGCGATGACAAGGGCCATGGAGAAATGTGAAGACATGTGTCATGGGGCTTTGTGATGACAGTGGTCATCTAGAATTGTGAAGAAAGATATCATGGGGCATTGTGATGACACGGCCATGGAACATTATGATGACAAGAATTCTGGAGCATTGTGATAAATAGGGCATGGACTATTGTGATTAGAGGGGCCAAGGAGCCTTCTGATGACAACGGCATGGAGCATTGTGATGACAAGGGTCATCGAGCATTGTGATGACAGTGGTCATGAAGCATTCTGATGAATGTGGTCATGGATCATTGTGATGACAAGTGTCGTGGAGCATTGTGATGACAGGGGTCATAGAGCATTGTGATGACACGGTTATGGAATATTGTGATGACCAGAATTCTGTAGCAATGTGATGAAAATGGAATGGAGCATTGTGATTACAGGGGTCATGGAGCATTGTGATGACAATTGTTCTGGGACATTGTGATGACAGGGATCATGGAGCATAGTGATGAAAGGGGCCATGGAGCATTGTGATGACAGGCGTCATGGGGCATTGTGTTGACAGTGGTCATGGAGCATTGTTAGAAAGGGAACATGGAGCAATTTGATTTCAGGGGCCATTTAAAATTGTGAATACATAGGCCATGGAGTATTCAGATGAATGTGGTCAAGGATCATTGTGACGAATTGTGTCCTGGAATATTGTGATGACACGGTTCATGGAGCATTGCGATGACAAGGGCCATGGCGAAATGTGAAGACAGGTGTCATGGGGCATTGTGAAGACAGTGGTTATCTAGAATTGTGAAGAAAGATATCATGGAGCACTGGGATGACAGGGGCCATGGAGCATTGTGATGACAGGCGTCATGGGGCATTGTGATGACACGGCCATGGTACATTATGATGACAAGAAGTCTGGAGCATTGTGATAAAAAGGGCATGGACAATTGTGATTACAGGGGCCAAGGAGCATTCTGATGACAACGGCAAGGAGCATTGTGATGACAAGGGTCATCGAGCATTTTGATGACAGTGGTCATGAAGCATTGTGATGAATGTGGTCATGGATCATTGTGATGACAAGTGTCGTGGAGCATTGTGATGACAGGGGTCATAGAGCATTGTGATGACACGGTTATGGAATATTGTGAAGACCAGAAATCTGTAGCACAGTGATGAAAATGGAATGGAGCATTGTGATTACAAGGGTCATGGAGCATTGTGATGACAAATGTTCTAGAATATTGTGAAGAGAGGGATCATGGAGAATAGTGATGAAAGGGGCCATGGAGGATTGTGAAGACAGGCGTCATGGGACAATGTGTTGACAGTGGTCATGGAGCATAGTTAGAAAGGGAACATGGAGCAATTTGATTTCAGGGGCCATGAGAAATTGTGAATACATAGGCCATGGAGTATTCAGATGAATGTGGTCAAGGATCATTGTGACAAAAAGTGTCCTGGAATATTGTGATGACATGGTTCATGGAGCATTGCGATGACAAGGGCCATGGCGAAATGTGAAGACAGGTGTCATGGGGCATTGTGATGACAGTGGTCATCTAGAATTGTGAAGAAAGATATCATGGAACCCTGGGATGACAGGGGCCATGGAACATTGTGATGACAGGGGTCATGGGGCATTGTGATGACACGGCCATGGAACATTATGATGACAAGAATTCTGGAACATTGTGAGAAATAGGGCATGGACCATTGTGATTAGAGGGGCCAAGGAGCATTCTGATGACAATGGCATGGAGCATTGTGATGACAAAGGTCATCGAGCATTGTGATGACAGTGGTCATGAAGCATTGTGATGAATTTGGTCATGGATCATTGTGATGACAAGTGTCGTGGAGCATTGTGATGACAGGTGTCATAGAGCATTGTGATGACACGATTATGGAATATTGTGAAGACCAGAATTCTGTAGCACTGTGATGAAAAGGGAATGGAGCATTGTGAATACAGGGTTCATGGAGCATTGTGATGACAATTTTTCTAGAACATTGTGAAGACAGGGATGATGGAGCATAGTGATGAAAGGGCCATGGAGCATTGTGATGACAGGCGTCATGGGACAATGTGTTGACAGTGGTCATGGAGCATTGTTAGAAAGGGAACATGGAGCAATTTGATTTCAGGGGCCATGAAAAATTGTGAATACATAGGCCATGGAGTTTTCAGATGAATGTGGTCATGGATCATTGTGATGACAAGTGTCGTGGAGCATTGTGATGACAGGGGTCATAGAGCATTGTGATGACACGGTTATGGAATATTGTGAAGACCAGAAATCTGTAGCACAGTGATGAAAATGGAATGGAGCATTGTGATTACAAGGGTCATGGAGCATTGTGATGACAAATGTTCTAGAATATTGTGAAGAGAGGGATCATGGAGCATAGTGATGAAAGGGGCCATGGAGCATTGTGAAGACAGGCGTCATGGGACAATGTGTTGACAGTGGTCATGGAGCATTGTTAGAAAGGGAACATGGAGCAATTTGATTTCAGGGGCCATGAAAAATTGTGAATACATAGGCCATGGATTATTCAGATGAATGTGGTCAAGGATCATTGTGACAAAAAGTGTCCTGGAATATTGTGATGACATGGTTCATGGAGCATTTCGATGACAAGGGCCATGGCGAAATGTGAAGACAGGTGTCATGGGGCATTGTGATGACTGTGGTCATCTAGAATTGTGAAGAAAGATATCATGGAACACTGGGATGACAGGGGCCATGGAACATTGTGATGACAGGGTTCATGGGGCATTGTGATGACACGGCCATGGAACATTATGATGACAAGAATTCTGGAGCATTTTGATAAAAAGGGCATGGACCATTGTGATTAGAGGGGCCAAGGAGCATTCTGATGACAACGGCATGGAGCATTGTGATGACAAGGGTCATCGAGCATTGTGATGACAGTGGTCATGAAGCATTGTGATGAATTTGGTCATGGATCATTGTGATGACAAGTGTCGTGGAGCATTGTGATGACAGGTGTCATAGAGCATTGTGATGACACGATTATGGAATATTGTGAAGACCAGAATTCTGTAGCACTGTGATGAAAAGGGAATGGAGCATTGTGAATACAGGGTTCATGGAGCATTGTGATGACAATTTTTCTAGAACATTGTGAAGACAGGGATCATGGAGCATAGTGATGAGAGGGGCCATGGAGCATTGTGATGACAGGCATCATGGGACACTGTGTTGACAGTGGTCATGGAGCATTGTTAGAAAGGGAACATGGAGCAATTTGATTTCAGGGGCCATGAAAAATTGTGAATACATAGGCCATGGAGTATTCAGATGAATGTGGTCAAGGATCATTGTGACGACAAGTGTCCTGGAATATTGTGATGACACGGTTCATGGAGCATTGCGATAACTAGGGCCATGGAGAAATGTGAAGACAGGTGTCATGGGGCATTGTGAAGACAGTGGTCATCTAGAATTGTGAAGAAAGATATCATGGAGCACTGGG
This sequence comes from Eschrichtius robustus, assembly GCF_028021215.1. NCBI lineage: Eukaryota > Metazoa > Chordata > Mammalia > Artiodactyla > Eschrichtiidae > Eschrichtius > Eschrichtius robustus. The sequence goes on along the minus strand of NW_027175249.1, from coordinate 5,817,424 downwards.
ATGACAGGGGCCATGGAGCATTGTGATGAGAGGCGTCATGGGGCATTGTGATGACACGGCCATGGTACATTATGATGACAAGAAGTCTGGAGCATTGTGATAAAAAGGGCATGGACAATTGTGATTACAGGGGCCAAGGAGCATTCTGATGACAACGGCAAGGAGCATTGTGATGACAAGGGTCATCGAGCATTTTGATGACAGTGGTCATGAAGCATTGTGATGAATGTGGTCATGGATCATTGTGATGACAAGTGTCGTGGAGCATTGTGATGACAGGGGTCATAGAGCATTGTGATGACACGGTTATGGAATATTGTGAAGACCAGAAATCTGTAGCACAGTGATGAAAATGGAATGGAGCATTGTGATTACAAGGGTCATGGAGCATTGTGATGACAAATGTTCTAGAATATTGTGAAGACAGGGATCATGGAGCATAGTGATGAAAGGGGCCATGGAGGATTGTGAAGACAGGCGTCATGGGACAATGTGTTGACAGTGGTCATGGAGCATTGTTAGAAAGGGAACATGGAGCAATTTGATTTCAGGGGCCATGAGAAATTGTGAATACATAGGCCATGGAGTATTCAGATGAATGTGGTCAAGGATCATTGTGACAAAAAGTGTCCTGGAATATTGTGATGACATGGTTCATGGAGCATTGCGATGACAAGGGCCATGGCGAAATGTGAAGACAGGTGTCATGGGGCATTGTGATGACAGTGGTCATCTAGAATTGTGAAGAAAGATATCATGGAACCCTGGGATGACAGGGGCCATGGAACATTGTGATGACAGGGGTCATGGGGCATTGTGATGACACGGCCATGGAACATTATGATGACAAGAATTCTGGAACATTGTGAGAAATAGGGCATGGACCATTGTGATTAGAGGGGCCAAGGAGCATTCTGATGACAACGGCACGGAGCATTGTGATGACAAGGGTCATCGAGCATTGTGATGACAGTGGTCATGAAGCATTGTGATGAATGTGGTCATGGATCATTGTGATGACAAGTGTCGTGGAGCATTGTGATGACAGGGGTCATAGAGCATTGTGATGACACGGTTATGGAATATTGTGATGACCAGAATTCTCTAGCACTGTGATGAAAAGGGAATGGAGCATTGTGATTACAGGGGTCATGGAGCATTGTGATGACAATTGTTTAGAACATTGTGAAGACAGGGATCATGGAGCATAGTGATGAAAGGGCCATGGAGCATTGTGATGACAGGCGTCATGGGACAATGTGTTGACAGTGGTCATGGAGCATTGTTAGAAAGGGAACATGGAGCAATTTGATTTCAGGGGCCATGAAAAATTGTGAATACATAGGCCATGGAGTTTTCAGATGAATGTGGTCATGGATCATTGTGATGACAAGTGTCGTGGAGCATTGTGATGACAGGGGTCATAGAGCATTGTGATGACACGGTTATGGAATATTGTGAAGACCAGAAATCTGTAGCACAGTGATGAAAATGGAATGGAGCATTGTGATTACAAGGGTCATGGAGCAGTGTGATGACAAATGTTCTAGAATATTGTGAAGAGAGGGATCATGGAGCATAGTGATGAAAGGGGCCATGGAGCATTGTGAAGACAGGCGTCATGGGACAATGTGTTGACAGTGGTCATGGAGCATTGTTAGAAAGGGAACATGGAGCAATTTGATTTCAGGGGCCATGAAAAATTGTGAATACATAGGCCATGGATTATTCAGATAAATGTGGTCAAGGATCATTGTGACAAAAAGTGTCCTGGAATATTGTGATGACATGGTTCATGGAGCATTGCGATGACAAGGGCCATGGCGAAATGTGAAGACAGGTGTCATGGGGCATTGTGATGACAGTGGTCATCTAGAATTGTGAAGAAAGATATCATGGAACACTGGGATGACAGGGGCCATGGAACATTGTGATGACAGGGTTCATGGGGCATTGTGATGACACGGCCATGGAACATTATGATGACAAGAATTCAGGAGCATTGTGATAAAAAGGGCATGGACCTTTGTGATTAGAGGGGCCAAGGAGCATTCTGATGACAACAGCATGGAGCATTGTGATGACAAGGGTCATCGAGCATTGTGATGACAGTGGTCATGAAGCATTGTGATGAATTTGGTCATGGATCATTGTGATGACAAGTGTCGTGGAGCATTGTGATGACAGGTGTCATAGAGCATTGTGATGACACGATTATGGAATATTGTGAAGACCAGAATTCTGTAGCACTGTGATGAAAAGGGAATGGAGCATTGTGAATACAGGGTTCATGGAGCATTGTGATGACAATTTTTCTAGAACATTGTGAAGACAGGGATCATGGAGCATAGTGATGAGAGGGGCCATGGAGCATTGTGATGACAGGCGTCATGGGACTTTGTGTTGACAGTGGTCATGGAGCATTGTTAGAAAGGGAACATGGAGCAATTTGATTTCTGGGGCCATGAGAAATTGTGAATACATAGGCCATGGAGTATTCAGATGAATGTGGTCAAGGATCATTGTGACAAAAAGTGTCCTGGAATATTGTGATGACATGGTTCATGGAGCATTGCGATGACAAGGGCCATGGCGAAATGTGAAGACAGGTGTCATGGGGCATTGTGATGACAGTGGTCATCTAGAATTGTGAAGAAAGATATCATGGAACCCTGGGATGACAGGGGCCATGGAACATTGTGATGACAGGGGTCATGGGGCATTGTGATGACACGGCCATGGAACATTATGATGACAAGAATTCTGGAACATTGTGAGAAATAGGGCATGGACCATTGTGATTAGAGGGGCCAAGGAGCATTCTGATGACAACGGCATGGAGCATTGTGATGACAAGGGTCATCGAGCATTGTGATGACAGTGGTCATGAAGCATTGTGATGAATGTGGTCATGGATCATTGTGATGACAAGTGTCGTGGAGCATTGTGATGACAGGGGTCATAGAGCATTGTGATGACACGGTTATGGAATATTGTGATGACCAGAATTCTCTAGCACTGTGATGAAAAGGGAATGGAGCATTGTGATTACAGGGGTCATGGAGCATTGTGATGACAATTGTTTAGAACATTGTGAAGACAGGGATCATGGAGCATAGTGATGAGAGGGGCCATGGAGCATTGTGATGACAGGCATCATGGGACACTGTGTTGACAGTGGTCATGGAGCATTGTTAGAAAGGGAACATGGAGCAATTTGATTTCAGGGGCCATGAAAAATTGTGAATACATAGGCCATGGAGTATTCAGATGAATGTGGTCAAGGATCATTGTGACGACAAGTGTCCTGGAATATTGTGATGACACGGTTCATGGAGCATTGCGATAACTAGGGCCATGGAGAAATGTGAAGACAGGTGTCATGGGGCATTGTGAAGACAGTGGTCATCTAGAATTGTGAAGAAAGATATCATGGAGCACTGGGATGACAGGGGCCATGGAGCATTGTGATGAGAGGCGTCATGGGGCATTGTGATGACACGGCCATGGTACATTATGATGACAAGAAGTCTGGAGCATTGTGATAAAAAGGGCATGGACAATTGTGATTACAGGGGCCAAGGAGCATTCTGATGACAACGGCAAGGAGCATTGTGATGACAAGGGTCATCGAGCATTTTGATGACAGTGGTCATGAAGCATTGTGATGAATGTGGTCATGGATCATTGTGATGACAAGTGTCGTGGAGCATTGTGATGACAGGGGTCATAGAGCATTGTGATGACACGGTTATGGAATATTGTGAAGACCAGAAATCTGTAGCACAGTGATGAAAATGGAATGGAGCATTGTGATTACAAGGGTCATGGAGCATTGTGATGACAAATGTTCTAGAATATTGTGAAGACAGGGATCATGGAGCATAGTGATGAAAGGGGCCATGGAGGATTGTGAAGACAGGCGTCATGGGACAATGTGTTGACAGTGGTCATGGAGCATTGTTAGAAAGGGAACATGGAGCAATTTGATTTCAGGGGCCATGAGAAATTGTGAATACATAGGCCATGGAGTATTCAGATGAATGTGGTCAAGGATCATTGTGACAAAAAGTGTCCTGGAATATTGTGATGACATGGTTCATGGAGCATTGCGATGACAAGGGCCATGGCGAAATGTGAAGACAGGTGTCATGGGGCATTGTGATGACAGTGGTCATCTAGAATTGTGAAGAAAGATATCATGGAACCCTGGGATGACAGGGGCCATGGAACATTGTGATGACAGGGGTCATGGGGCATTGTGATGACACGGCCATGGAACATTATGATGACAAGAATTCTGGAACATTGTGAGAAATAGGGCATGGACCATTGTGATTAGAGGGGCCAAGGAGCATTCTGATGACAACGGCATGGAGCATTGTGATGACAAGGGTCATCGAGCATTGTGATGACAGTGGTCATGAAGCATTGTGATGAATGTGGTCATGGATCATTGTGATGACAAGTGTCGTGGAGCATTGTGATGACAGGGGTCATAGAGCATTGTGATGACACGGTTATGGAATATTGTGATGACCAGAATTCTCTAGCACTGTGATGAAAAGGGAATGGAGCATTGTGATTACAGGGGTCATGGAGCATTGTGATGACAATTGTTTAGAACATTGTGAAGACAGGGATCATGGAGCATAGTGATGAAAGGGCCATGGAGCATTGTGATGACAGGCGTCATGGGACAATGTGTTGACAGTGGTCATGGAGCATTGTTAGAAAGGGAACATGGAGCAATTTGATTTCAGGGGCCATGAAAAATTGTGAATACATAGGCCATGGAGTTTTCAGATGAATGTGGTCATGGATCATTGTGATGACAAGTGTCGTGGAGCATTGTGATGACAGGGGTCATAGAGCATTGTGATGACACGGTTATGGAATATTGTGAAGACCAGAAATCTGTAGCACAGTGATGAAAATGGAATGGAGCATTGTGATTACAAGGGTCATGGAGCAGTGTGATGACAAATGTTCTAGAATATTGTGAAGAGAGGGATCATGGAGCATAGTGATGAAAGGGGCCATGGAGCATTGTGAAGACAGGCGTCATGGGACAATGTGTTGACAGTGGTCATGGAGCATTGTTAGAAAGGGAACATGGAGCAATTTGATTTCAGGGGCCATGAAAAATTGTGAATACATAGGCCATGGATTATTCAGATAAATGTGGTCAAGGATCATTGTGACAAAAAGTGTCCTGGAATATTGTGATGACATGGTTCATGGAGCATTGCGATGACAAGGGCCATGGCGAAATGTGAAGACAGGTGTCATGGGGCATTGTGATGACAGTGGTCATCTAGAATTGTGAAGAAAGATATCATGGAACACTGGGATGACAGGGGCCATGGAACATTGTGATGACAGGGTTCATGGGGCATTGTGATGACACGGCCATGGAACATTATGATGACAAGAATTCAGGAGCATTGTGATAAAAAGGGCATGGACCATTGTGATTAGAGGGGCCAAGGAGCATTCTGATGACAACAGCATGGAGCATTGTGATGACAAGGGTCATCGAGCATTGTGATGACAGTGGTCATGAAGCATTGTGATGAATTTGGTCATGGATCATTGTGATGACAAGTGTCGTGGAGCATTGTGATGACAGGTGTCATAGAGCATTGTGATGACACGATTATGGAATATTGTGAAGACCAGAATTCTGTAGCACTGTGATGAAAAGGGAATGGAGCATTGTGAATACAGGGTTCATGGAGCATTGTGATGACAATTTTTCTAGAACATTGTGAAGACAGGGATCATGGAGCATAGTGATGAGAGGGGCCATGGAGCATTGTGATGACAGGCGTCATGGGACTTTGTGTTGACAGTGGTCATGGAGCATTGTTAGAAAGGGAACATGGAGCAATTTGATTTCTGGGGCCATGAGAAATTGTGAATACATAGGCCATGGAGTATTCAGATGAATGTGGTCAAGGATCATTGTGACAAAAAGTGTCCTGGAATATTGTGATGACATGGTTCATGGAGCATTGCGATGACAAGGGCCATGGCGAAATGTGAAGACAGGTGTCATGGGGCATTGTGATGACAGTGGTCATCTAGAATTGTGAAGAAAGATATCATGGAACCCTGGGATGACAGGGGCCATGGAACATTGTGATGACAGGGGTCATGGGGCATTGTGATGACACGGCCATGGAACATTATGATGACAAGAATTCTGGAACATTGTGAGAAATAGGGCATGGACCATTGTGATTAGAGGGGCCAAGGAGCATTCTGATGACAACGGCATGGAGCATTGTGATGACAAGGGTCATCGAGCATTGTGATGACAGTGGTCATGAAGCATTGTGATGAATGTGGTCATGGATCATTGTGATGACAAGTGTCGTGGAGCATTGTGATGACAGGGGTCATAGAGCATTGTGATGACACGGTTATGGAATATTGTGATGACCAGAATTCTCTAGCACTGTGATGAAAAGGGAATGGAGCATTGTGATTACAGGGGTCATGGAGCATTGTGATGACAATTGTTTAGAACATTGTGAAGACAGGGATCATGGAGCATAGTGATGAAAGGGCCATGGAGCATTGTGATGACAGGCATCATGGGACAATGTGTTGACAGTGGTCATGGAGCATTGTTAGAAAGGGAACATGGAGCAATTTGATTTCAGGGGCCATGAAAAATTGTGAATACATAGGCCATGGAGTTTTCAGATGAATGTGGTCATGGATCATTGTGATGACAAGTGTCGTGGAGCATTGTGATGACAGGGGTCATAGAGCATTGTGATGACACGGTTATGGAATATTGTGAAGACCAGAAATCTGTAGCACAGTGATGAAAATGGAATGGAGCATGGTGATTACAAGGGTCATGGAGCAGTGTGATGACAAATGTTCTAGAATATTGTGAAGAGAGGGATCATGGAGCATAGTGATGAAAGGGGCCATGGAGCATTGTGAAGACAGGCGTCATGGGACAATGTGTTGACAGTGGTCATGGAGCATTGTTAGAAAGGGAACATGGAGCAATTTGATTTCAGGGGCCATGAAAAATTGTGAATATATAGGCCATGGAGTATTCACATGAATGTTGTCAAGGATCATTGTTACAAAAAGTGTCCTGGAATATTGTGATGACACGGTTCATGGAGCTTTGCGATGACAAGGGCCATGGCGAAATGTGAAGACAGGTGTCATGGGGCATTGTGATGACAGTGGTCATGTAGAATTGTGAAGAAAGATATCATGAAGCTATGGGATGACAGGGGCCATGGAGCATTGTAATGGCAGGGGTCATGGGGCATTGTGATGACACGGCCATGGAACATAATGATGACAAGAATTCTGGAGCATTGTGATAAAAAGGGCATGGACCATTGTGATTAGAGGGGCCAAGGAGGATTCTGATGACAACGGCATGGAGCATTGTGATGACAAGGGTCATCGAGCATTGTGATGGCAGTGGTCATGAAGCATTGTGATGAATTTGGTCATGGATCATTGTGATGACAAATGTCGTGGAGCATTGTGATGACAGGGGTCATAGAGCATTGTGATGACACGGTTATGGAATATTGTGATGACCAGAATTCTGTAGCACTGTGATGAAAAGGGAATGGAGAATTGTGATTACAGGGGTCATGGAGCATTGTGATGACAATTGTTTAAAACATTGTGAAGACAGGGATCATGGAGCATAGTGATGAAACGGGCCATGGGGCATTGTGATGACAGGCTTATGGGACATTGTGTTGATAGTGGTCATGGAGCATTGTTAGAAAGGGAACATGGAGCAATTTAATTTCAGGGGCCATGAAAAATTGTGAATACATAGGCCATGGAGTATTCAGATGAATGTGGTCAAGGATCATTGTGACGAAAATTGTCCTGGAATATTGTGATGACACGGTTCATGGAGCATTGCGATGACAAGGGCCATGGCGAAATGTGAAGAAAGGTGTCATGGGGCATTGTGATGACAGTGGTCATCTAGAATTGTGAAGAAAGATATCATGGAGCACTGGGATGACAGGGGCCATGGAGCATTGTGATGACTGGGGTCATGGGGCATTGTGATGACACGGCCATGGAACATTATGATGACAAGAATTCTGGAGCATTGTGATAAAAAGGGCATGGACCATTGTGATTAGAGGGGCCAAGGAGCATTCTGATGACAACGGCATGGAGCATTGTGATGACAAGGGTCATCGAGCATTGTGATGACAGTGGTCATGAAGCATTGTGATGAATGTGGTCATGGATCATTGTGATGACAAGTGTCGTGGAGCATTGTGATGACAGGGGTCATAGAGCATTGTGATGACACGGTTATGGAATATTGTGATGACCAGAATTCTGTAGCACTGTGATGAAAAGGGAATGGAGCATTGTGATTACAGGGGTCATGGAGCATTGTGATGACAATTGTTTAGAACATTGTGAAGACAGGGATCATGGAGCATAGAGATGAAAGGGGCCATGGAGCATTGTGATGACAGGCGTCATGGGACAATGTGTTGACAGTGGTCATGGAGCATTGTTAGAAAGGGAACATGGAGCAATTTGATTTCAGGGGCCATGAAAAATTGTGAATACATAGGCCATGGAGTATTCAGATGAATGTGGTCAAGGATCATTGTGACGACAAGTGTCCTGGAATATTGTGATGACACGGTTCATGGAGCATTGCGATGACAAGGGCCATGGAGAAATGTGAAGACATGTGTCATGGGGCTTTGTGATGACAGTGGTCATCTAGAATTGTGAAGAAAGATATCATGGGGCATTGTGATGACACGGCCATGGAACATTATGATGACAAGAATTCTGGAGCATTGTGATAAATAGGGCATGGACTATTGTGATTAGAGGGGCCAAGGAGCCTTCTGATGACAACGGCATGGAGCATTGTGATGACAAGGGTCATCGAGCATTGTGATGACAGTGGTCATGAAGCATTCTGATGAATGTGGTCATGGATCATTGTGATGACAAGTGTCGTGGAGCATTGTGATGACAGGGGTCATAGAGCATTGTGATGACACGGTTATGGAATATTGTGATGACCAGAATTCTGTAGCAATGTGATGAAAATGGAATGGAGCATTGTGATTACAGGGGTCATGGAGCATTGTGATGACAATTGTTCTGGGACATTGTGATGACAGGGATCATGGAGCATAGTGATGAAAGGGGCCATGGAGCATTGTGATGACAGGCGTCATGGGGCATTGTGTTGACAGTGGTCATGGAGCATTGTTAGAAAGGGAACATGGAGCAATTTGATTTCAGGGGCCATTTAAAATTGTGAATACATAGGCCATGGAGTATTCAGATGAATGTGGTCAAGGATCATTGTGACGAATTGTGTCCTGGAATATTGTGATGACACGGTTCATGGAGCATTGCGATGACAAGGGCCATGGCGAAATGTGAAGACAGGTGTCATGGGGCATTGTGAAGACAGTGGTTATCTAGAATTGTGAAGAAAGATATCATGGAGCACTGGGATGACAGGGGCCATGGAGCATTGTGATGACAGGCGTCATGGGGCATTGTGATGACACGGCCATGGTACATTATGATGACAAGAAGTCTGGAGCATTGTGATAAAAAGGGCATGGACAATTGTGATTACAGGGGCCAAGGAGCATTCTGATGACAACGGCAAGGAGCATTGTGATGACAAGGGTCATCGAGCATTTTGATGACAGTGGTCATGAAGCATTGTGATGAATGTGGTCATGGATCATTGTGATGACAAGTGTCGTGGAGCATTGTGATGACAGGGGTCATAGAGCATTGTGATGACACGGTTATGGAATATTGTGAAGACCAGAAATCTGTAGCACAGTGATGAAAATGGAATGGAGCATTGTGATTACAAGGGTCATGGAGCATTGTGATGACAAATGTTCTAGAATATTGTGAAGAGAGGGATCATGGAGAATAGTGATGAAAGGGGCCATGGAGGATTGGAAAAAAAGGCGTCATGGGACAATGTGTTGACAGTGGTCATGGAGCATAGTTAGAAAGGGAACATGGAGCAATTTGATTTCAGGGGCCATGAGAAATTGTGAATACATAGGCCATGGAGTATTCAGATGAATGTGGTCAAGGATCATTGTGACAAAAAGTGTCCTGGAATATTGTGATGACATGGTTCATGGAGCATTGCGATGACAAGGGCCATGGCGAAATGTGAAGACAGGTGTCATGGGGCATTGTGATGACAGTGGTCATCTAGAATTGTGAAGAAAGATATCATGGAACCCTGGGATGACAGGGGCCATGGAACATTGTGATGACAGGGTTCATGGGGCATTGTTATGACACGGCCATGGAACATTATGATGACAAGAATTCTGGAACATTGTGACAAATAGGGCATGGACCATTGTGATTAGAGGGGCCAAGGAGCATTCTGATGACAATGGCATGGAGCATTGTGATGACAAAGGTCATCGAGCATTGTGATGACAGTGGTCATGAAGCATTGTGATGAATTTGGTCATGGATCATTGTGATGACAAGTGTCGTGGAGCATTGTGATGACAGGTGTCATAGAGCATTGTGATGACACGATTATGGAATATTGTGAAGACCAGAATTCTGTAGCACTGTGATGAAAAGGGAATGGAGCATTGTGAATACAGGGTTCATGGAGCATTGTGATGACAATTTTTCTAGAACATTGTGAAGACAGGGATGATGGAGCATAGTGATGAAAGGGCCATGGAGCATTGTGATGACAGGCGTCATGGGACAATGTGTTGACAGTGGTCATGGAGCATTGTTAGAAAGGGAACATGGAGCAATTTGATTTCAGGGGCCATGAAAAATTGTGAATACATAGGCCATGGAGTTTTCAGATGAATGTGGTCATGGATCATTGTGATGACAAGTGTCGTGGAGCATTGTGATGACAGGGGTCATAGAGCATTGTGATGACACGGTTATGGAATATTGTGAAGACCAGAAATCTGTAGCACAGTGATGAAAATGGAATGGAGCATTGTGATTACAAGGGTCATGGAGCATTGTGATGACAAATGTTCTAGAATATTGTGAAGAGAGGGATCATGGAGCATAGTGATGAAAGGGGCCATGGAGCATTGTGAAGACAGGCGTCATGGGACAATGTGTTGACAGTGGTCATGGAGCATTGTTAGAAAGGGAACATGGAGCAATTTGATTTCAGGGGCCATGAAAAATTGTGAATACATAGGCCATGGATTATTCAGATGAATGTGGTCAAGGATCATTGTGACAAAAAGTGTCCTGGAATATTGTGATGACATGGTTCATGGAGCATTTCGATAACAAGGGCCATGGCGAAATGTGAAGACAGGTGTCATGGGGCATTGTGATGACTGTGGTCATCTAGAATTGTGAAGAAAGATATCATGGAACACTGGGATGACAGGGGCCATGGAACATTGTGATGACAGGGTTCATGGGGCATTGTGATGACACGGCCATGGAACATTATGATGACAAGAATTCTGGAGCATTGTGATAAAAAGGGCATGGACCATTGTGATTAGAGGGGCCAAGGAGCATTCTGATGACAACGGCATGGAGCATTGTGATGACAAGGGTCATCGAGCATTGTGATGACAGTGGTCATGAAGCATTGTGATGAATTTGGTCATGGATCATTGTGATGACAAGTGTCGTGGAGCATTGTGATGACAGGTGTCATAGAGCATTGTGATGACACGATTATGGAATATTGTGAAGACCAGAATTCTGTAGCACTGTGATGAAAAGGGAATGGAGCATTGTGAATACAGGGTTCATGGAGCATTGTGATGACAATTTTTCTAGAACATTGTGAAGACAGGGATCATGGAGCATAGTGATGAGAGGGGCCATGGAGCATTGTGATGACAGGCATCATGGGACACTGTGTTGACAGTGGTCATGGAGCATTGTTAGAAAGGGAACATGGAGCAATTTGATTTCAGGGGCCATGAAAAATTGTGAATACATAGGCCATGGAGTATTCAGATGAATGTGGTCAAGGATCATTGTGACGACAAGTGTCCTGGAATATTGTGATGACACGGTTCATGGAGCATTGCGATAACTAGGGCCATGGAGAAATGTGAAGACAGGTGTCATGGGGCATTGTGAAGACAGTGGTCATCTAGAATTGTGAAGAAAGATATCATGGAGCACTGGGATGACAGGGGCCATGGAGCATTGTGATGAGAGGCGTCATGGGGCATTGTGATGACACGGCCATGGTACATTATGATGACAAGAAGTCTGGAGCATTGTGATAAAAAGGGCATGGACAATTGTGATTACAGGGGCCAAGGAGCATTCTGATGACAACGGCAAGGAGCATTGTGATGACAAGGGTCATCGAGCATTTTGATGACAGTGGTCATGAAGCATTGTGATGAATGTGGTCATGGATCATTGTGATGACAAGTGTCGTGGAGCATTGTGATGACAGGGGTCATAGAGCATTGTGATGACACGGTTATGGAATATTGTGAAGACCAGAAATCTGTAGCACAGTGATGAAAATGGAATGGAGCATTGTGATTACAAGGGTCATGGAGCATTGTGATGACAAATGTTCTAGAATATTGTGAAGACAGGGATCATGGAGCATAGTGATGAAAGGGGCCATGGAGGATTGTGAAGACAGGCGTCATGGGACAATGTGTTGACAGTGGTCATGGAGCATTGTTAGAAAGGGAACATGGAGCAATTTGATTTCAGGGGCCATGAGAAATTGTGAATACATAGGCCATGGAGTATTCAGATGAATGTGGTCAAGGATCATTGTGACAAAAAGTGTCCTGGAATATTGTGATGACATGGTTCATGGAGCATTGCGATGACAAGGGCCATGGCGAAATGTGAAGACAGGTGTCATGGGGCATTGTGATGACAGTGGTCATCTAGAATTGTGAAGAAAGATATCATGGAACCCTGGGATGACAGGGGCCATGGAACATTGTGATGACAGGGGTCATGGGGCATTGTGATGACACGGCCATGGAACATTATGATGACAAGAATTCTGGAACATTGTGAGAAATAGGGCATGGACCATTGTGATTAGAGGGGCCAAGGAGCATTCTGATGACAACGGCATGGAGCATTGTGATGACAAGTGTCATCGAGCATTGTGATGACAGTGGTCATGAAGCATTGTGATGAATGTGGTCATGGATCATTGTGATGACAAGTGTCGTGGAGCATTGTGATGACAGGGGTCATAGAGCATTGTGATGACACGGTTATGGAATATTGTGATGACCAGAATTCTCTAGCACTGTGATGAAAAGGGAATGGAGCATTGTGATTACAGGGGTCATGGAGCATTGTGATGACAATTGTTTAGAACATTGTGAAGACAGGGATCATGGAGCATAGTGATGAAAGGGCCATGGAGCATTGTGATGACAGGCGTCATGGGACAATGTGTTGACAGTGGTCATGGAGCATTGTTAGAAAGGGAACATGGAGCAATTTGATTTCAGGGGCCATGAAAAATTGTGAATACATAGGCCATGGAGTTTTCAGATGAATGTGGTCATGGATCATTGTGATGACAAGTGTCGTGGAGCATTGTGATGACAGGGGTCATAGAGCATTGTGATGACACGGTTATGGAATATTGTGAAGACCAGAAATCTGTAGCACAGTGATGAAAATGGAATGGAGCATTGTGATTACAAGGGTCATGGAGCAGTGTGATGACAAATGTTCTAGAATATTGTGAAGAGAGGGATCATGGAGCATAGTGATGAAAGGGGCCATGGAGCATTGTGAAGACAGGCGTCATGGGACAATGTGTTGACAGTGGTCATGGAGCATTGTTAGAAAGGGAACATGGAGCAATTTGATTTCAGGGGCCATGAAAAATTGTGAATACATAGGCCATGGATTATTCAGATAAATGTGGTCAAGGATCATTGTGACAAAAAGTGTCCTGGAATATTGTGATGACATGGTTCATGGAGCATTGCGATGACAAGGGCCATGGCGAAATGTGAAGACAGGTGTCATGGGGCATTGTGATGACAGTGGTCATCTAGAATTGTGAAGAAAGATATCATGGAACACTGGGATGACAGGGGCCATGGAACATTGTGATGACAGGGTTCATGGGGCATTGTGATGACACGGCCATGGAACATTATGATGACAAGAATTCAGGAGCATTGTGATAAAAAGGGCATGGACCATTGTGATTAGAGGGGCCAAGGAGCATTCTGATGACAACAGCATGGAGCATTGTGATGACAAGGGTCATCGAGCATTGTGATGACAGTGGTCATGAAGCATTGTGATGAATTTGGTCATGGATCATTGTGATGACAAGTGTCGTGGAGCATTGTGATGACAGGTGTCATAGAGCATTGTGATGACACGATTATGGAATATTGTGAAGACCAGAATTCTGTAGCACTGTGATGAAAAGGGAATGGAGCATTGTGAATACAGGGTTCATGGAGCATTGTGATGACAATTTTTCTAGAACATTGTGAAGACAGGGATCATGGAGCATAGTGATGAGAGGGGCCATGGAGCATTGTGATGACAGGCGTCATGGGACTTTGTGTTGACAGTGGTCATGGAGCATTGTTAGAAAGGGAACATGGAGCAATTTGATTTCTGGGGCCATGAGAAATTGTGAATACATAGGCCATGGAGTATTCAGATGAATGTGGTCAAGGATCATTGTGACAAAAAGTGTCCTGGAATATTGTGATGACATGGTTCATGGAGCATTGCGATGACAAGGGCCATGGCGAAATGTGAAGACATGTGTCATGGGGCATTGTGATGACAGTGGTCATCTAGAATTGTGAAGAAAGATATCATGGAACCCTGGGATGACAGGGGCCATGGAACATTGTGATGACAGGGGTCATGGGGCATTGTGATGACACGGCCATGGAACATTATGATGACAAGAATTCTGGAACATTGTGAGAAATAGGGCATGGACCATTGTGATTAGAGGGGCCAAGGAGCATTCTGATGACAACGGCATGGAGCATTGTGATGACAAGGGTCATCGAGCATTGTGATGACAGTGGTCATGAAGCATTGTGATGAATGTGGTCATGGATCATTGTGATGACAAGTGTCGTGGAGCATTGTGATGACAGGGGTCATAGAGCATTGTGATGACACGGTTATGGAATATTGTGATGACCAGAATTCTCTAGCACTGTGATGAAAAGGGAATGGAGCATTGTGATTACAGGGGTCATGGAGCATTGTGATGACAATTGTTTAGAACATTGTGAAGACAGGGATCATGGAGCATAGTGATGAAAGGGCCATGGAGCATTGTGATGACAGGCGTCATGGGACAATGTGTTGACAGTGGTCATGGAGCATTGTTAGAAAGGGAACATGGAGCAATTTGATTTCAGGGGCCATGAAAAATTGTGAATACATAGGCCATGGAGTTTTCAGATGAATGTGGTCATGGATCATTGTGATGACAAGTGTCATGGAGCATTGTGATGACAGGGGTCATAGAGCATTGTGATGACACGGTTATGGAATATTGTGAAGACCAGAAATCTGTAGCACAGTGATGAAAATGGAATGGAGCATGGTGATTACAAGGGTCATGGAGCAGTGTGATGACAAATGTTCTAGAATATTGTGAAGAGAGGGATCATGGAGCATAGTGATGAAAGGGGCCATGGAGCATTGTGAAGACAGGCGTCATGGGACAATGTGTTGACAGTGGTCATGGAGCATTGTTAGAAAGGGAACATGGAGCAATTTGATTTCAGGGGCCATGAAAAATTGTGAATACATAGGCCATGGAGTATTCACATGAATGTTGTCAAGGATCATTGTTACAAAAAGTGTCCTGGAATATTGTGATGACACGGTTCATGGAGCTTTGCGATGACAAGGGCCATGGCGAAATGTGAAGACAGGTGTCATGGGGCATTGTGATGACAGTGGTCATGTAGAATTGTGAAGAAAGATATCATGAAGCTATGGGATGACAGGGGCCATGGAGCATTGTAATGGCAGGGGTCATGGGGCATTGTGATGACACGGCCATGGAACATAATGATGACAAGAATTCTGGAGCATTGTGATAAAAAGGGCATGGACCATTGTGATTAGAGGGGCCAAGGAGCATTCTGATGACAACGGCATGGAGCATTGTGATGACAAGGGTCATCGAGCATTGTGATGACAGTGGTCATGAAGCATTGTGATGAATTTGGTCATGGATCATTGTGATGACAAATGTCGTGGAGCATTGTGATGACAGGGGTCATAGAGCATTGTGATGACACGGTTATGGAATATTGTGATGACCAGAATTCTGTAGCACTGTGATGAAAAGGGAATGGAGAATTGTGATTACAGGGGTCATGGAGCATTGTGATGACAATTGTTTAAAACATTGTGAAGACAGGGATCATGGAGCATAGTGATGAAACGGGCCATGGGGCATTGTGATGACAGGCTTATGGGACATTGTGTTGATAGTGGTCATGGAGCATTGTTAGAAAGGGAACATGGAGCAATTTAATTTCAGGGGCCATGAAAAATTGTGAATACATAGGCCATGGAGTATTCAGATGAATGTGGTCAAGGATCATTGTGACGAAAATTGTCCTGGAATATTGTGATGACACGGTTCATGGAGCATTGCGATGACAAGGGCCATGGCGAAATGTGAAGAAAGGTGTCATGGGGCATTGTGATGACAGTGGTCATCTAGAATTGTGAAGAAAGATATCATGGAGCACTGGGATGACAGGGGCCATGGAGCATTGTGATGACAGCGATCATGGGGCATTGTGATGACACGGCCATGGAACATTATGATGACAAGAATTCTGGAGCATTGTGATAAAAAGGGCATGGACCATTGTGATTAGAGGGGCAAAGGAGCATTCTGATGACAACGGCATGGAGCATTGTGATGACAAGGGTCATCGAGCATTGTGATGACAGTGGTCATGAAGCATTGTGATGAATGTGGACATAGATCATTGTGATGACAAGTGTCGTGGAGCATTGTGATGACAGGGGTCATAGAGCATTGTGATGACACGGTTATGGAATATTGTGATGACCAGAATTCTGTAGCACTGTGATGAAAAGGGAATGGAGCATTGTGATTACAGGGGTCATGGAGCATTGTGATGACAATTGTTTAGAACATTGTGAAGACAGGGATCATGGAGCATAGAGATGAAAGGGGCCATGGAGCATTGTGAAGACAGGCGTCATGGGACAATGTGTTGACAGTGGTCATGGAGCATTGTTAGAAAGGGAACATGGAGCAATTTGATTTCAGGGGCCATGAAAAATTGTGAATACATAGGCCATGGAGTATTCAGATGAATGTGGTCAAGGATCATTGTGACAAAAAGTGTCCTGGAATATTGTGATGACATGGTTCATGCAGCATTGCGATGACAAGGGCCATGGCGAAATGTGAAGACAGGTGTCATGGGGCATTGTGATGACAGTGGTCATGTAGAATTGTGAAGAAAGATATCATGAAGCACTGGGATGACAGGGGCCATGGAGCATTGTGATGACAGGCGTCATGGGACATTGTGTTGACAGTGGTCATGGAGCATTGTTAGAAAGGGAACATGGAGCAATTTGATTTCAGAGGCCATGAAAAATTGTGAGTACATAGGCCATGGAGTTTTCAGATGAATGTGGTCATGGATCATTGTGATGACAAGTGTCGTGGAGCATTGTGATGACAGGGGTCATAGAGCATTGTGATGAAAAGGTTATGGAATATTGTGATGACCAGAATTCTGTAGCACTGTGATGAAAAGGGAATGGAGCATTGTGATTACAGGGGTCATGGAGCATTGTGATGACAGTTGTTTAGAACATTGTGAAGACAGGGATCATGGACCATAGTGATGAAAGGGGACATGGAGCATTGTGATGACAGACGTCATGGGACAATGTGTTGACAGTGGTCATGGAGCATTGTTAGAAAGGTAACATGGAGCAATTTGATTTCAGGGGCCATGAAAAATTGTGAATACATAGGCCATGGAGTATTCAGATGAATGTGGTCAAGGATCATTGTGACGAAAAGTGTCCTGGAATATTGTGATGACACGGTTCATGGAGCATTGCGATAACTACGGCCATGGCGAAATGTGAAGAGAGGTGTCATGGGGCATTGTGATGACAGTGGTCATCTAGAATTGTGAAGAAAGATATCATGGAGCACTGGGATGACAGGGGCCATGGAGCATTGTGAAGACAGGGATCATGGAGCATAGTGTTGAAAGGAGCCATGGAGCATTGTGATGACAGGCTTATGGGACATTGTGTTGATAGTGGTCATGGAGCATTGTTAGAAAGGGAACATGGAGCAATTTAATTTCAGGGGCCATGAAAAATTTTGAATACGTAGGCCATGGAGTATTCACATGAATGTCGTCAAGGATCATTGAGACGAAATGTGTCCTGGAATATTGTGATGACACGGTTCATGGAGCATTGCGATGACAAGGCCCATGGCGAAATGTGAAGACAGGTGTCATGTGGCATTGTGAAGACAATGGTCATCTAGAATTGTGAAGAAAGATATCATGGAGCACTGGGATGACAGGGGCCATGGAGCATTGTGATGACAGGGTTCATGGGGCATTGTGATGACACGGCCATGGAACATTATGATGACAAGAATTCTGGAGCATTGTGATAAAAAGGGCATGGACCATTGTGATTAGAGGGGCCAAGGAGCATTCTGATGACAACGGCATGGAGCATTGTGATGACAAGGGTCATCGAGCATTGTGATGACAGTGGTCATGAAGCATTGTGATGAATGTGGTCATGGATCATTGTGATGACAAGTGTCGTGGAGCATTGTGATGCCAGGGGTCATAGAGCATTGTGATGACACGGTTATGTAATATTGTGATGACCATAATTCTGTAGCACTGTGATGAAAAGGGAATGGAGCATTGTGATTACAGGGGTCATGGAGAATTGTGATGACAATTGTTCTAGAAAATTGTGAAGACAGGGATCATGGAGCATAGTGATGAAAGGGGCCATGGAGCATTGTGATGACAGGCGTCATGGGAAAATGTGTTGACAGTGGTCATTGAGCATTTTTAGAAGGGAACATGGAGCAATTTGATTTCAGGGGCCATGAAAAATTGTGAATACATAGGCCATGGATTATTCACATGAATGTGGTCAAGGATCATTGTGACAAAATGTGTCCTGGAATATTGTGATGACACGGTTCATGGAGCATTGCGATGACAAGGGCCATGGCGAAATGTGAAGACAGGTGTCATGGGGCATTGTGATGACAGTGGTCATCTAGAATTGTGAAGAAAGATATCATGGAGCACTGGGATGACAGGGGCCATGGAGCATTGTGATGACAGGGGTCATGGGGCATTGTGATGACACGGCCATGGAACATTATGATGACAAGAAGTCTGGAGCATTGTGATAAAAAGGGCATGGACCATTGTGATTAGAGGGGCCAAGGAGCATTCTGATGACAACGGCATGGAGCATTGTGATGACAAGGGTCATCGAGCATTGTGATGACAGTGGTCATGAAGCATTGTGATGAATGGGGTCATGGATCATTGTGATGACAAGTGTCGTGGAGCATTGTGATGACAGGTGTCATAGAGCATTGTGATGACACGGTTATGGAATATTGTGAAGACCAGAATTCTGTAGCACTGTGATGAAAAGGGAATGGAGCATTGTGATTACAGGGGTCATGGAGCATTGTGATGACAATTGTTCTAGAACATTGTGATGACAGGGATCATGGAGCATAGTGATGAGAGGGGCCATGGAGCATTGTGATGACAGGCATCATGGGACACTGTGTTGACAGTGGTCATGGAGCATTGTTAGAAAGGGAACATGAAGCAATTTGATTTCAGGGGCCATGAAAAATTGTGAATACATAGGCCATGGAGTATTCAGATGAATGTGGTCAAGGATCATTGTGACGACAAGTGTCCTGGAATATTGTGATGACACGGTTCATGGAGCATTGCGATAACTAGGGCCATGGAGAAATGTGAAGACAGGTGTCATGGGGCTTTGTGATGACAGTGGTCATCTAGAATTGTGAAGAAAGATATCATGGGGCATTGTGATGACACGGCCATGGAACATTATGATGACAAGAATTCTGGAGCATTGTGATAAATAGGGCATGGACCATTGTGATTAGAGGGGCCAAGGAGCATTCTGATGACAACGGCATGGAGCATTGTGATGACAAAGGTCATCGAGCATTGTGATGACAGTTTTCATGAAGCATTGTGATGAATGTGGTCATGGATCATGGTGATGACAAGTGTCGTGGAGCATTGTGATGACAGGGGTCATAGAGCATTGTGATGACACGGTTATGGAATATTGTGATGACCAGAATTCTGTAGCAATGTGATGAAAATGGAATGGAGCATTGTGATTACAGGGGTATGGAGCATTGTGATGACAATTGTTCTAGGACATTGTGATGACAGGGATCATGGAGCATAGTGATGAAAGGGGCCATGGAGCATTGTGATGACAGGCGTCATGGGATATTGTGTTGACAGTGGTCATGGAGCATTGTTAGAAAGGGAACATGGAGCAATTTGATTTCAGGGGCCATGAAAAATTGTGAATACATAGGCCATGGAGTATTCAGATGAATGTGGTCAAGGATCATTGTGACGAAATGTGTCCTGGAATATTGTGATGACACGGTTCATGGAGCATTGCGATGACAAGGGCCATGGCGAAATGTGAAGACAGGTGTCATGGGGCATTGTGAAGACAGTGGTCATCTAGAATTGTGAAGAAAGATATCATGGAGCACTGGGATGACAGGGGCCATGCAGCATTGTGATGACAGGGGTCATGGGGCATTGTGATGACACGGCCATGGTACATTATGATGACAAGAAGTCTGGAGCATTGTGATAAAAAGGGCATGGACAATTGTGATTACAGGGGCCAAGGAGCATTCTGATGACAACGGCAAGGAGCATTGTGATGACAAGGGTCATCGAGCATTTTGATGACAGTGGTCATGAAGCATTGTGATGAATGTGGTCATGGATCATTGTGATGACAAGTGTCGTGGAGCATTGTGATGACAGGGGTCATAGAGCATTGTGATGACACGGTTATGGAATATTGTGAAGACCAGAAATCTGTAGCACAGTGATGAAAATGGAATGGAGCATTGTGATTACAAGGGTCATGGAGCATTGTGATGACAAATGTTCTAGAATATTGTGAAGACAGGGATCATGGAGCATAGTGATGAAAGGGGCCATGGAGGATTGTGAAGACAGGCGTCATGGGACAGTGTGTTGACAGTGGTCATGGAGCATTGTTAGAAAGGGAACATGGAGCAATTTGATTTCAGGGGCCATGAGAAATTGTGAATACATAGGCCATGGAGTATTCAGATGAATGTGGTCAAGGATCATTGTGACAAAAAGTGTCCTGGAATATTGTGATGACATGGTTCATGAAGCATTGCGATGACAAGGGCCATGGCGAAATGTGAAGACAGGTATCATGGGGCATTGTGATGACAGTGGTCATCTAGAATTGTGAAGAAAGATATCATGGAACCCTTGGATAACAGGGGCCATGGAACATTGTGATGACAGGGGTCATGGGGCATTGTGATGACACGGCCATGGAACATTATGATGACAAGAATTCTGGAGCATTGTGATAAAAAGGGCATGGACCATTGTGATTAGAGGGGCCAAGGAGCATTCTGATGACAACGGCATGGAGCATTGTGATGACAAGGGTCATCGAGCATTG
Organism: Eschrichtius robustus; assembly: GCF_028021215.1. Lineage (NCBI taxonomy): Eukaryota > Metazoa > Chordata > Mammalia > Artiodactyla > Eschrichtiidae > Eschrichtius > Eschrichtius robustus. The sequence continues at coordinate 5,795,593 of NW_027175249.1, read as the reverse complement.
TGATGACAGTGGTCATGAAGCATTTTGATGAATTTGGTCATGGATCATTGTGATGACAAGTGTCGTGGAGCATTGTGATGACAGGTGTCACAGAGCATTGTGATGACACGATTATGGAATATTGTGAAGACCAGAATTCTGTAGCACTGTGATGAAAAGGGAATGGAGCATTGTGAATACAGGGTTCATGGAGCATTGTGATGACAATTTTTCTAGAACATTGTGAAGACAGGGTTCATGGAGCATAGTGATGAAAGGGGCCATGGAGCATTGTGATGACAGGCGTCATGGGACTTTTTGTTGACAGTGGTCATGGAGCATTGTTAGAAAGGGAACATGGAGCAATTTGATTTCAGGGGCCATGAAAAATTGTGAATACATAGGCCATGGAGTATTCACCTGAATGTAGTCAAGGATCATTGTGACAAAAAGTGTCCTGGAATATTGTGATGACACGGTTCATGGAGCATTGCGATGACAAGGGCCATGGCGAAATGTGAAGACAGGTGTCATGGGGCATTGTGATGACAGTGGTCATGTAGAATTGTGAAGAAAGATATCATGAATCTCTGGGATGACAGGGGCCATGGAGCATTGTGATGGCAGGGGTCATGGGGCATTGTGATGACACGGCCATGGAACATAATGATGACAAGAATTCTGGAGCATTGTGATAAAATGGGCATGGACCATTGTGATTAGAGGGGCCAAGGAGCATTCTGATGACAACGGCATGGAGCATTGTAATGACAAGGGTCATCGAGCATTGTGATGACAGTGGTCATGAAGCATTTTGATGAATTTGGTCATGGATCATTGTGATGACAAGTGTCGTGGAGCATTGTGATGACAGGGATCATAGAGCATTGTGATGACACGGTTATGGAATATTGTGATGACCAGAATTCTGTAGCACTGTGATGAAAAGGGAATGGAGAATTGTGATTACAGGGGTCATGGAGCATTGTGATGACAATTGTTTAAAACATTGTGAAGACAGGGATCATGGAGCATAGTGATGAAACGGGCCATGAGGCAATGTGATAACAGGCTTATGGGACATTGTGTTGATAGTGGTCATGGAGCATTGTTAGAAAGGGAACATGGAGCAATTTAATTTCAGGGGCCATGAAAAATTGTGATTACATAGGCCATGGAGTATTCAGATGAATGTGGTCAAGGATCATTGTGACGAAAATTGTCCTGGAATATTGTGATGACACGGTTCATGGACCATTGCGATGACAAGGGCCATGGCGAAATGTGAAGAAAGGTGTCATGGGGCATTGTGATGACAGTGGTCATCTAGAATTGTGAAGAAAGATATCATGGAGCACTGGGATGACAGGGGCCATGGAGCATTGTGATGACAGGGGTCATGGGGCATTGTGATGACACGGCCATGGAACATTATGATGACAAGAATTCTGGAGCATTGTGATAAAAAGGGCATGGACCATTGTGATTAGAGGGGCCAAGGAGCATTCTGATGACAACGGCATGGAGCATTGTGATGACAAGGGTCATCGAGCATTGTGATGACAGTGGTCATGAAGCATTGTGATGAATGTGGTCATGGATCATTGTGATGACAAGTGTCGTGGAGCATTGTGATGACAGGGGTCATAGAGCATTGTGATGACACGGTTATGGAATATTGTGATGACCAGAATTCTGTAGCACTGTGATGAAAAGGGAATGGAGCATTGTGATTACAGGGGTCATGGAGCATTGTGATGACAATTGTTTAGAACATTGTGAAGACAGGGATCATGGAGCATAGAGATGAAAGGTGCCATGGAGCATTGTGATGACAGGCGTCATGGGACAATGTGTTGACAGTGGTCATGGAGCATTGTTAGAAAGGGAACATGGAGCAATTTGATTTCAGGGGCCATGAAAAATTGTGAATACATAGGCCATGGAGTATTCAGATGAATGTGGTCAAGGATCATTGTGACGACAAGTGTCCTGGAATATTGTGATGACACGGTTCATGGAGCATTGCGATGACAAGGGCCATGGAGAAATGTGAAGACAGGTGTCATGGGGCTTTGTGATGACAGTGGTCATCTAGAATTGTGAAGAAAGATATCATGGGGCATTGTGATGACACGGCCATGGAACATTATGATGACAAGAATTCTGGAGCATTGTGATAAATAGGGCATGGACTATTGTGATTAGAGGGGCCAAGGAGCATTCTGATGACAACGGCATGGAGCATTGTGATGACAAGGGTCATCGAGCATTGTGATGACAGTGGTCATGAAGCATTGTGATGAATGTGGTCATGGATCATTGTGATGACAAGTGTCGTGGAGCATTGTGATGACAGGGGTCATAGAGCATTGTGATGACACGGTTATGGAATATTGTGATGACCAGAATTCTGTAGCACTGTGATGAAAAGGGAATGGAGCATTGTGATTACAGGGGTCATGGAGCATTGTGATGACAATTGTTCTGGGACATTGTGATGACAGGGATCATGGAGCATAGTGATGAAAGGGGCCATGGAGCATTGTGATGACAGGCGTCATGGGGCATTGTGTTGACAGTGGTCATGGAGCATTGTTAGAAAGGGAACATGGAGCAATTTGATTTCAGGGGCCATGAAAAATTGTGAATACATAGGCCATGGAGTATTCAGATGAATGTGGTCAAGGATCATTGTGACGAAATGTGTCCTGCAATATTGTGATGACACGGTTCATGGAGCATTGCGATGACAAGGGCCATGGCGAAATGTGAAGACAGGTGTCATGGGGCATTGTGAAGACAGTGGTCATCTAGAATTGTGAAGAAAGATATCATGGAGCACTGGGATGACAGCGGCCATGGAGCATTGTGATGACAGGGGTCATGGGGCATTGTGATGACACGGCCATGGAACATTATGATGACAAGAATTCTGGAACATTGTGATAAATAGGGCATGGACCATTGTGATTAGAGGGGCCAAGGAGCATTCTGATGACAACGGCATGGAGCATTGTGATGACAAGGGTCATCGAGCATTGTGATGACAGTGGTCATGAAGCATTGTGATGAATGTGGTCATGGATCATTGTGATGACAAGTGTCGTGGAGCATTGTGATGACAGGGGTCATAGAGCATTGTGATGACACGGTTATGGAATATTGTGATGACCAGAATTCTGTAGCACTGTGATGAAAAGGGAATGGAGCATTGTGATTACAGGGGTCATGGAGCATTGTGATGACAATTGTTTAGAACATTGTGAAGACAGGGATCATGGAGCATAGTGATGAAAGGGCCATGGAGCATTGTGATGACAGGCGTCATGGGACAATGTGTTGACAGTGGTCATGGAGCATTGTTAGAAAGGGAACATGGAGCAATTTGATTTCAGGGGCCATGAAAAATTGTGAATACATAGGCCATGGAGTTTTCAGATGAATGTGGTCATGGATCATTGTGATGACAAGTGTCGTGGAGCATTGTGATGACAGGGGTCATAGAGCATTGTGATGAAACGGTTATGGAATATTGTGAAGACCAGAAATCTGTAGCACAGTGATGAAAATGGAATGGAGCATTGTGATTACAAGGGTCATGGAGCATTGTGATGACAAATGTTCTAGAATATTGTGAAGAGAGGGATCATGGAGCATAGTGATGAAAGGAGCCATGGAGCATTGTGAAGACAGGCGTCATGGGACAATGTGTTGACAGTGGTCATGGAGCATTGTTAGAAAGGGAACATGGAGCAATTTGATTTCAGGGGCCATGAAAAATTGTGAATACATAGGCCATGGATTATTCAGATGAATGTGGTCAAGGATCATTGTGACAAAAAGTGTCCTGGAATATTGTGATGACATGGTTCATGGAGCATTGCGATGACAAGGGCCATGGCGAAATGTGAAGACAGGTGTCACGGGGCATTGTGATGACAGTGGTCATCTAGAATTGTGAAGAAAGATATCATGGAACACTGGGATGACAGGGGCCATGGAACATTGTGATGACAGGGTTCATGGGGCATTGTGATGACACGGCCATGGAACATTATGATGACAAGAATTCTGGAGCAATGTGATAAAAAGGGCATGGACCATTGTGATTAGAGGGGCCAAGGAGCATTCTGATGACAACGGCATGGAGCATTGTGATGACAAGGGTCATCGAGCATTGTGATGACAGTGGTCATGAAGCATTGTGGTGAATTTGGTCATGGATCATTGTGATGACAAGTGTCGTGGAGCATTGTGATGACAGGTGTCATAGAGCATTGTGATGACACGATTATGGAATATTGTGAAGACCAGAATTCTGTAGCACTGTGATGAAAAGGGAATGGAGCATTGTGAATACAGGGTTCATGGAGCATTGTGATGACAATTTTTCTAGAACATTGTGAAGACAGGGATCATGGAGCATAGTGATGAAAGGGGCCATGGAGCATTGTGATGACAGGCGTCATGGGACTTTGTGTTGACAGTGGTCATGGAGCATTGTTAGAAAGGGAACATGGAGCAATTTGATTTCAGGGGCCATGAAAAATTGTGAATACATAGGCCATGGAGTATTCACATGAATGTTGTCAAGGATCATTGTGACGACAAGTGTCCTGGAATATTGTGATGACACGGTTCATGGAGCATTGCGATGACAAGGGCCATGGAGAAATGTGAAGACAGGTGTCATGGGGCTTTGTGATGACAGTGGTCATCTAGAATTGTGAAGAAAGATATCATGGGGCACTGTGATGACACGGCCATGGAACATTATGATGACAAGAATTCTGGAGAATTGTGATAAATAGGGCATGGACCATTGTGATTAGAGGGACCAAGGAGCATTCTGATGACAACGGCATGGAGCATTGTGATGACAAGGGTCATCGAGCATTGTGATGACAGTGGTCATGAAGCATTGTGATGAATGTGGTCATGGATCATTGTGATGACAAGTGTCGTGGAGCATTGTAATGACAGGGGTCATAGAGCATTGTGATGACACGGTTATGGAATATTGTGAAGACCAGAAATCTGTAGCAGAGTGATGAAAATGGAATGGAGCATTGTGATTACAAGGGTCATGGAGCATTGTGATGACAAATGTTCTAGAATATTGTGAATATAGGGATCATGGAGCATAGTGATGAAAGGGGCCATGTAGGATTGTGAAGACAGGCGTCATGGGACAATGTGTTGACAGTGGTCATGGAGCATTGTTAGAAAGGGAACATGGAGCAATTTGATTTCAGGGGCCATGAAAAATTGTGAATACATAGGCCATGGAGTATTCAGATGAATGTGGTCAAGGATCATTGTGACAAAAAGTGTCCTGGAATATTGTGATGACATGGTTCATGCAGCATTGCGATGACAAGGGCCATGGCGAAATGTGAAGACAGGTGTCATGGGGCATTGTGATGACAGTGGTCATGTAGAATTGTGAAGAAAGATATCATGGAGCACTGGGATGACAGGGGCCATGGAGCATTGTGATGACAGGCGTCATGGGACATTGTGTTGACAGTGGTCATGGAGCATTGTTAGAAAGGGAACATGGAGCAATTTGATTTCAGAGGCCATGAAAAATTGTGAATACATAGGCCATGGAGTTTTCAGATGAATGTGGTCATGGATCATTGTGATGACAAGTGTCGTGGAGCATTGTGATGACAGGGGTCATAGAGCATTGTGATGAAAAGGTTATGGAATATTGTGATGACCAGAATTCTGTTGCACTGTGATGAAAAGGGAATGGAGCATTGTGATTACAGGGGTCATGGAGCATTGTGATGACAGTTGTTTAGAACATTGTGAAGACAGGGATCATGGAGCATAGTGATGAAAGGGGACATGGAGCATTGTGATGACAGACGTCATGGGACAATGTGTTGAGAGTGGTCATGGAGCATTGTTAGAAAGGGAACATGGAGCAATTTGATTTCAGGGGCCATGAAAAATTGTGAATACATAGGCCATGGAGTATTCAGATGAATGTGGTCAAGGATCATTGTGACGACAAGTGTCCTGGAATATTGTGATGACACGGTTCATGGAGCATTGCGATAACTACGGCCATGGCGAAATGTGAAGAGAGGTGTCATGGGGCATTGTGATGACAGTGGTCATCTAGAATTGTGAAGAAAGATATCATGGAGCACTGGGATGACAGGGGCCATGGAGCATTGTGAAGACAGGGATCATTGAGCATAGTGTTGAAAGGAGCCATGGAGCATTGTGATGACAGGCTTATGGGACATTGTGTTGATAGTGGTCATGGAGCATTGTTAGAAAGGGAACATGGAGCAATTTAATTTCAGGGGCCATGAAAAATTTTGAATACGTAGGCCATGGAGTATTCACATGAATGTCGTCAAGGATCATTGTGACGAAATGTGTCCTGGAATATTGTGATGACACGGTTCATGGAGCATTGCGATGACAAGGCCCATGGCGAAATGTGAAGACAGGTGTCATGGGGCATTGTGAAGACAATGGTCATCTAGAATTGTGAAGAAAGATATCATGGAGCACTGGGATGATAGGGGCCATGGAGCATTGTGATGACAGGGTTCATGGGGCATTGTGATGACACGGCCATGGAACATTATGATGACAAGAATTCTGGAGCATTGTGATAAAAAGGGCATGGACCATTGTGATTAGAGGGGCCAAGGAGCATTCTGATGACAACGGCATGGAGCATTGTGATGACAAGGGTCATCGAGCATTGTGATGACAGTGGTCATGAAGCATTGTGATGAATGGGGTCATGGATCATTGTGATGACAAGTGTCGTGGAGCATTGTGATGACAGGTGTCATAGAGCATTGTGATGACACGGTTATGGAATATTGTGAAGACCAGAATTCTGTAGCACTGTGATGAAAAGGGAATGGAGCATTGTGATTACAGGGGTCATGGAGCATTGTGATGACAATTGTTCTAGAACATTGTGATGACAGGGATCATGGAGCATAGTGATGAGAGGGGCCATGGAGCATTGTGATGACAGGCATCATGGGACACTGTGTTGACAGTGGTCATGGAGCATTGTTAGAAAGGGAACATGGAGCAATTTGATTTCAGGGGCCATGAAAAATTGTGAATACATAGGCCATGGAGTATTCAGATGAATGTGGTCAAGGATCATTGTGACGACAAGTGTCCTGGAATATTGTGATGACACGGTTCATGGAGCATTGCGATAACTAGGGCCATGGCGAAATGTGAAGAGAGGTGTCATGGGGCATTGTGATGACAGTGGCCATCTAGAATTGTGAAGAAAGATATCATGGAGCACTGGGATGACAGGGGCCATGGAGCATTGTGAAGACAGGGATCATGGAGCATAGTGATGAAAGGAGCCATGGAGCATTGTGATGACAGGCTTATGGGACATTGTGATGATAGTGGTCATGGAGCATTGTTAGAAAGGGAACATGGAGCAATTTAATTTCAGGGGCCATGAAAAATTGTGAATACATAGGCCATGGAGTATTCAGATGAATGTGGTCAAGGATCATTGTGACGAAATGTGTCCTGGAATATTGTGATGACACGGTTCATGGAGCATTGCGATGACAAGGGCCATGGCGAAATGTGAAGAGAGGTGTCATGGGGCATTGTGATGACAGTGGTCATCTAGAATTGTGAAGAAAGATATCATGGAGCACTGGGATGACAGGGGCCATGGAGCATTGTGATGAAAGGGGTCATGGGGCATTGTGATGACACGGCCATGGAACATTATGATGACAAGAATTCTGGAGCATTGTGATAAAAAGGGCAAGGACCATTGTGATTAGAGGGGCCAAGGAGCATTCTGATGACAACGGCATTGAGCATTGTGATGACAAGGGTGATCGAGCATTGTGATGACAGTGGTCATGAAGCATTGTGATGAATGTGGTCATGGATCATTGTGATGACAAGTGTCGTGGAGCATTGTGATGACAGGGGTCATAGAGCATTGTGATGACACGGTTATGGAATATTGTGATGACCAGAATTCTGTAGCACTGTGATGAAAAGGGAATGGAGCATTGTGATTACAGGGGTCAAGGAGCATTGTGATGACAATTGTTCTAGAACATTGTGATGACAGGGATCATGGAGCATAGTGATGAAAGGGGCCATTGAGCATTGTGATGACACGCGTCATGGGACATTGTGTTGACAATGGTCATGGAGCATTGTTAGAAAGGGAACATGGAGCAATTTGATTTCAGAGGCCATGAAAAATTGTGAATACATAGGCCATGGAGTATTCAGATGAATGTGGTCAAGGATCATTGTGACGAAAAGTGTCCTGGAATATTGTGATGACACGGTTCATGGAGCATTGCGATGACAAGGGCCATGGCGAAATGTGAAGACAGGTGTCATGGGTCATTGTGATGACAGTGGTCATCTAGCATTGTGAAGAATGATATCATGGAGCACTGGGAGGACAGGGGCCATGGAGCATTGTGATGACAGGGGTCATGGGGCATTGTGTTGACACGGCCATGGAACATTATGATGACAAGAATTCTGGAGCATTGTGATAAAAAGGGCATGGACCATTGTAATTAGAAGGGCCAAGGAGCATTCTGATGACAACGGCATGGAGCATTGTGATGACAAGGGTCATCGAGCATTGTGATGACAGTGGGCATGAAGCATTGTGATGAATGTTGTTATGGATCATTGTGATGACAAGTGTCGTGGAGCATTGTGATGACAGGGGTCATAGAGTATTGTGATGACACGGTTATGGAATATTGTGTCGACCAGAATTCTGTAGCACTGTGATGAAAAGGGAATGGAGCATTGTGAATACAGGGTTAATGGAGCATTGTGATGACAATTTTTCTAGAACATTGTGAAGACAGGTATCATGGAGCATAGTGATGAAAGGTGCCATGGAGCATTGTGATGACAGGCGTCATGGGACAATGTGTTGACAGTGGTCATGGAGCATTGTTAGAAAGGGAACATGGAGCAATTTGATTTCAGGGGCCATGAAAAATTGTGTATACATAGGCTACGGAGTATTCAGATGTATGTGGTCAAGGATCATTGTGACGAAATGTGTCCTGGAATATTGTGATGACACGGTTCATGGAGCATTGCGATGACAAGGGCCATGGCGAAATGTGAAGACAGGTGTCATGGGGCTATGTGATGACAGTGGTCATCTAGAATTGTGAAGAAAGATATCATGGAGCACTGGGATGACAGGGGCCATGGAGCATTGTGATGACAGGGGTCATGGGGCATTGTGATGACACGGCCATGGAACATTATGATGACAAGAAGTCTGGAGCATTGTGATAAAAAGGGAATGGACCATTGTGATTAGAGGGGCCAAGGAGCATTCTGATGACAACGGCATGGAGCATTGTGATGACAAGGGTCATCGAGCATTGTGATGACAGTGGTCATGAAGCATTGTGATGAATGGGGTCATGGATCATTGTGATGACAAGTGTCGTGGAGCATTGTGATGACAGGTGTCATAGAGCATTGTGATGACACGGTTATGGAATATTGTGAAGACCAGAATTCTGTAGCACTGTGATGAAAAGGGAATGGAGCATTGTGATTACAGGGGTCATGGAGCATTGTGATGACAATTGTTCTAGAACATTGTGATGACAGGGATCATGGAGCATAGTGATGAGAGGGGCCATGGAGCATTGTGATGACAGGCATCATGGGACACTGTGTTGACAGTGGTCATGGAGCATTGTTAGAAAGGGAACATGGAGCAATTTGATTTCAGGGGCCATGAAAAATTGTGAATACATAGGCCATGGAGTATTCAGATGAATGTGGTCAAGGATCATTGTGACGACAAGTGTCCTGGAATATTGTGATAACACGGTTCATGGAGCATTGCGATAACTAGGGCCATGGCGAAATGTGAAGAGAGGTGTCATGGGGCATTGTGATGACAGTGGCCATCTAGAATTGTGAAGAAAGATATCATGGAGCACTGGGATGACAGGGGCCATGGAGCATTGTGAAGACAGGGATCATGGAGCATAGTGATGAAAGGAGCCATGGAGCATTGTGATGACAGGCTTATGGGACATTGTGATGATAGTGGTCATGGAGCATTGTTAGAAAGGGAACATGGAGCAATTTAATTTCAGGGGCCATGAAAAATTGTGAATACATAGGCCATGGAGTATTCAGATGAATGTGGTCAAGGATCATTGTGACGAAATGTGTCCTGGAATATTGTGATGACACGGTTCATGGAGCATTGCGATGACAAGGGCCATGGCGAAATGTGAAGAGAGGTGTCATGGGGCATTGTGATGACAGTGGTCATCTAGAATTGTGAAGAAAGATATCATGGAGCACTGGGATGACAGGGGCCATGGAGCATTGTGATGAAAGGGGTCATGGGGCATTGTGATGACACGGCCATGGAACATTATGATGACAAGAATTCTGGAGCATTGTGATAAAAAGGGCATGGACCATTGTGATTAGAGGGGCCAAGGAGCATTCTGATGACAACGGCATTGAGCATTGTGATGACAAGGGTGATCGAGCATTGTGATGACAGTGGTCATGAAGCATTGTGATGAATGTGGTCATGGATCATTGTGATGACAAGTGTCGTGGAGCATTGTGATGACAGGGGTCATAGAGCATTGTGATGACACGGTTATGGAATATTGTGATGACCAGAATTCTGTAGCACTGTGATGAAAAGGGAATGGAGCATTGTGATTACAGGGGTCAAGGAGCATTGTGATGACAATTGTTCTAGAACATTGTGATGACAGGGATCATGGAGCATAGTGATGAAAGGGGCCATTGAGCATTGTGATGACACGCGTCATGGGACATTGTGTTGACAATGGTCATGGAGCATTGTTAGAAAGGGAACATGGAGCAATTTGATTTCAGAGGCCATGAAAAATTGTGAATACATAGGCCATGGAGTATTCAGATGAATGTGGTCAAGGATCATTGTGACGAAAAGTGTCCTGGAATATTGTGATGACACGGTTCATGGAGCATTGCGATGACAAGGGCCATGGCGAAATGTGAAGACAGGTGTCATGGGTCATTGTGATGACAGTGGTCATCTAGCATTGTGAAGAATGATATCATGGAGCACTGGGAGGACAGGGGCCATGGAGCATTGTGATGACAGGGGTCATGGGGCATTGTGTTGACACGGCCATGGAACATTATGATGACAAGAATTCTGGAGCATTGTGATAAAAAGGGCATGGACCATTGTAATTAGAAGGGCCAAGGAGCATTCTGATGACAACGGCATGGAGCATTGTGATGACAAGGGTCATCGAGCATTGTGATGACAGTGGGCATGAAGCATTGTGATGAATGTTGTTATGGATCATTGTGATGACAAGTGTCGTGGAGCATTGTGATGACAGGGGTCATAGAGTATTGTGATGACACGGTTATGGAATATTGTGTCGACCAGAATTCTGTAGCACTGTGATGAAAAAGGAATGGAGCATTGTGAATACAGGGTTAATGGAGCATTGTGATGACAATTTTTCTAGAACATTGTGAAGACAGGTATCATGGAGCATAGTGATGAAAGGTGCCATGGAGCATTGTGATGACAGGCGTCATGGGACAATGTGTTGACAGTGGTCATGGAGCATTGTTAGAAAGGGAACATGGAGCAATTTGATTTCAGGGGCCATGAAAAATTGTGAATACATAGGCTACGGAGTATTCAGATGTATGTGGTCAAGGATCATTGTGACGAAATGTGTCCTGGAATATTGTGATGACACGGTTCATGGAGCATTGCGATGACAAGGGCCATGGCGAAATGTGAAGACAGGTGTCATGGGGCTATGTGATGACAGTGGTCATCTAGAATTGTGAAGAAAGATATCATGGAGCACTGGGATGACAGGGGCCATGGAGCATTGTGATGACAGGGGTCATGGGGCATTGTGATGACACGGCCATGGAACATTATGATGACAAGAAGTCTGGAGCATTGTGATAAAAAGGGAATGGACCATTGTGATTAGAGGGGCCAAGGAGCATTCTGATGACAACGGCATGGAGCATTGTGATGACCAGGGTCATCGAGCATTGTGATGACAGTGGTCATGAAGCATTGTGATGAATGTGGTCATGGATCATTGTGATGACAAGTGTCGTGGAGCATTGTGATGACAGGGGTCATAGAGCATTGTGATGACAAGGTTATGGAATATTTTGATGACCAGACTTCTGTAGCACTGTGATGAAATGTGAATGGAGCATTGTGATTACAGGGGTCATGTAGCATTGTGATGACAATTGTTCTAGAACATTGTGAAGACAGGGATCATGGAGCATAGTGATGAAAGGGCCATGGAGCATTGTGATGACAGGCCTCATGGGACAATGTGTTGACAGTGGTCATGGAGCATTGTTAGAAAGGGAACATGGAGCAATTTGATTTCAGGGGCCATGAAAAATTGTGAATACATAGGCCATGGAGTATTCAGATGAATGTGGTCATGGATCATTGTGATGACAAGTGTCGTGGAGCATTGTGATGACAGGGGTCATAGAGCATTGTGATGACACGGTTATGGAATATTGTGATGACCATAATTCTGTAGCACTGTGATGAAAAGGGAATGGAGCATTGTGATTACAGGGGTCATGGACCATTGTGATGACAATTGTTCTAGAACATTGTGATGACAGGGATCATGGAGCATAGTGATGAAAGGGGACATGGAGCATTGTGATGACAGGTGTCATGGGACAATGTGTTGACAGTTTCAAGGAGCATTGTTAGAAAGGGAACGTGGAGCAATTTGATTGCAGAGGACATGAAAAATTGTGAATACATAGGCCATGGAGTATTCAGATGAATGTGGTCAAGGATCATTGTGACGACAAGTGTCCTGGAATATTGTGATGACACGGTTCATGGAGCATTGCGATGACAAGGGCCATGGCGAAATGTGAAGACAGGTGTCATGGGGCATTGTTAAGACAGTGGTCATCTAGAATTGTGAAGAAAGATATCATGGAGCACTGGGATGACAGGGGCCATGGAGCATTGTGATGACAGGGGTCATGGGGCATTGTGATGACACGGCCATGGAACATTATGATGACAAGAATTCTGGAGCATTGTGATAAATAGGGCATGGACCATTGTGATTAGAGGGGCCAAGGAGCATTCTGATGACAACGGCATGGAGCATTGTGATGACAAGGGTCATCGAGCATTGTGATGACAGTGGTCATGAAGCATTTTGATGAATGTGGTCATGGATCATTGTGATGACAAGTGTCGTGGAGCATTGTGATGACAGGGGTCATAGAGCATTGTGATGACACGGTTATGGAATATTGTGATGACCAGAATTCTGTAGCACTGTGATGAAAAGGGAATGGAGCATTGTGATTACAGGGGTCATGGAGCATTGTGATGACAATTGTTCTAGAATATTGTGATGACAGGGATCATGGAGCATAGTGATGAAAGGGGCCATGGAGCATTGTGATGACAGGCGTCATGGGACTATGTGTTGACAGTTTCATGGAGCATTGTTAGAAAGGGAACATGAAGCAATTTGATTTCAGGGTCCATGAAAAATTGTGAATACATAGGCTATGGAGTATTCAGATGAATGTGGTCAAGGATCATTGTGTCGACAAGTGTCCTGGAATATTGTGATGACACGGTTCATGGAGCATTGCGATGACAAGGGCCATGGCGAAATGTGAAGAAAGGTGTCATGGGGCATTGTGATGACAGTGGTCATCTAGAATTGTGAAGAAAGATATCATGGAGCACTGGGATGACAGGGGCCATGGAGCATTGTGATGACAGGGGTCATGGGGCATTGTGATGACACGGCCATGGAACATTATGATGACAAGAAGTCTGGAGCATTGTGATAAAAAGGGCATGGACCATTGTGATTAGAGGGTCCAAGGAGCATTCTGATGACAACGGCATGGAGCATTGTGATGACAAGGGTCATCGAGCATTGTGATGACAGTGGTCATGAAGCATTGTGATGAATGTGGTCATGGATCATTGTGATGACAAGTGTCGTGGAGCATTGTGATGACAGGGGTCATAGAGCATTGTGATGACACGGTTATGGAATATTGTGATGACCAGAATTCTGTAGCACTGTGATGAAAAGGGAATGGAGCATTGTGATTACAGGGGTCATGGAGCATTGTGATGACAATTGTTCTAGAACATTGTGAAGACAGGGATCATGGAGCATAGTGATGAAAGGGGCCATGGAGCATTGTGATGACAGGCGTCATGGGACAATGTGTTGACAGTGGTCTTGGATCATTGTTAGAAAGGGAACATGGAGCAATTTGATTTCAGGGGCCAAGAAAAATTGTGAATACATAGGCCATGGAGTATTCAGATGAATGTGGTCAAGGATCATTGTGACGAAAAGTGTCCTGGAATATTGTGATGACACGGTTCATGGAGCATTGCGATGACAAGGGCCATGGCGAAATGTGAAGACAGGTGTCATGGGGCATTGTGATGACAGTGGTCATCTAGAATTGTGAAGAAAGATATCATGGAGCACTGGGATGACAGGGGCCATGGAGCATTGTGATGACAGGGGTCATGGTGCATTGTGATGACACGGCCATGGAACATTATGATGACAAGAATTCGGGAGCATTGTGATAAAAAGAGCATGGACCATTGTGATTAGAGGGGCCAAGGAGCATTCTGATGACAACGGCATGGAGCATTGTGATGACAAGGGTCATCGAGCATTTTGATGACAGTGGTCATGAAGCATTGTGATGAATGTGGTCATGGATCATTGTGATGACAAGTGTCGTGGAGCATTGTGATGACAGGGGTCATAGAGCATTGTGATGACACGGTTATGGAATATTGTGAAGACCAGAAATCTGTAGCAGAGTGATGAAAATGGAATGGAGCATTGTGATTACAAGGGTCATGGAGCATTGTGATGACAAATGTTCTAGAATATTGTGAAGATAGGGATCATGGAGCATAGTGATGAAAGGGGCCATGTAGGATTGTGAAGACAGGCGTCATGGGACAATGTGTTGACAGTGGTCATGGAGCATTGTTAGAAAGGGAACATGGAGCAATTTGATTTCAGGGGCCATGAAAAATTGTGAATACATAGGCCATGGAGTATTCAGATGAATGTGGTCAAGGATCATTGTGACAAAAAGTGTCCTGGAATATTGTGATGACATGGTTCATGCAGCATTGCGATGACAAGGGCCATGGCGAAATGTGAAGACTGGTGTCATGGGGCATTGTGATGACAGTGGTCATGTAGAATTGTGAAGAAAGATATCATGGAGCACTGGGATGACAGGGGCCATGGAGCATTGTGATGACAGGCGTCATGTGACATTGTGTTGACAGTGGTCATGGAGCATTGTTAGAAAGGGAACATGGAGCAATTTGATTTCAGAGGCCATGAAAAATTGTGAATACATAGGCCATGGAGTTTTCAGATGAATGTGGTCATGGATCATTGTGATGACAAGTGTCGTGGAGCATTGTGATGACAGGGGTCATAGAGCATTGTGATGAAAAGTTTATGGAATATTGTGATGACCAGAATTCTGTAGCACTGTGATGAAAAGGGAATGGAGCATTGTGATTACAGGGGTCATGGAGCATTGTGATGACAGTTGTTTAGAACATTGTGAAGACAGGAATCATGGAGCATAGTGATGAAAGGGGACATGGAGCATTGTGATGACAGACGTCATGGGACAATGTGTTGAGAGTGGTCATGGAGCATTGTTAGAAAGGGAACATGGAGCAATTTGATTTCAGGGGCCATGAAAAATTGTGAATACATAGGCCATGGAGTATTCAGATGAATGTGGTCAAGGATCATTGTGACGACAAGTGTCCTGGAATATTGTGATGACACGGTTCATGGAGCATTGCGATAACTACGGCCATGGCGAAATGTGAAGAGAGGTGTCATGGGGCATTGTGATGACAGTGGTCATCTAGAATTGTGAAGAAAGATATCATGGAGCACTGGGATGACAGGGGCCATGGAGCATTGTGAAGACAGGGATCATGGAGCATAGTGTTGAAAGGAGCCATGGAGCATTGTGATGACAGGCTTATGGGACATTGTGTTGATAGTGGTCATGGAGCATTGTTAGAAAGGGAACATGGAGCAATTTAATTTCAGGGGCCATGAAAAATTTTGAATACGTAGGCCATGGAGTATTCACATGAATGTCGTCAAGGATCATTGTGACGAAATGTGTCCTGGAATATAGTGATGACACGGTTCATGGAGCATTGCGATGAAAAGGCCCATGGCGAAATGTGAAGACAGGTGTCATGGGGCATTGTGAAGACAATGGTCATCTAGAATTGTGAAGAAAGATATCATGGAGCACTGGGATGACAGGGGCCATGGAGCATTGTGATGACAGGGTTCATGGGGCATTGTGATGACACGGCCATGGAACATTATGATGACAAGAATTCTGGAGCATTGTGATAAAAAGGGCATGGACCATTGTGATTAGAGGGGCCAAGGAGCATTCTGATGACAACGGCATGGAGCATTGTGAGGACAAGGGTCATCGAGCATTGTGATGACAGTGGTCATGAAGCATTGTGATGAATGGGGTCATGGATCATTGTGATGACAAGTGTCGTGGAGCATTGTGATGACAGGTGTCATAGAGCATTGTGATGACACGGTTATGGAATATTGTGAAGACCAGAATTCTGTAGCACTGTGATGAAAAGGGAATGGAGCATTGTGATTACATGGGTCATGGAGCATTGTGATGACAATTGTTCTAGAACATTGTGATGACAGGGATCATGGAGCATAGTGATGAGAGGGGCCATGGAGCATTGTGATGACAGGCATCATGGGACACTGTGTTGACAGTGGTCATGGAGCATTGTTAGAAAGGGAACATGGAGCAATTTGATTTCAGGGGCCATGAAAAATTGTGAATACATAGGCCATGGAGTATTCAGATGAATGTGGTCAAGGATCATTGTGACGACAAGTGTCCTGGAATATTGTGATGACACGGTTCATGGAGCATTGCGATAACTAGGGCCATGGCGAAATGTGAAGAGAGGTGTCATGGGGCATTGTGATGACAGTGGCCATCTAGAATTGTGAAGAAAGATATCATGGAGCACTGGGATGACAGGGGCCATGGAGCATTGTGAAGACAGGGATCATGGAGCATAGTGATGAAAGGAGCCATGGAGCATTGTGATGACAGGCTTATGGGACATTGTGTTGATAGTGGTCATGGAGCATTGTTAGAAAGGGAACATGGAGCAATTTAATTTCAGGGGCCATGAAAAATTGTGAATACATAGGCCATGGAGTATTCAGATGAATGTGGTCAAGGATCATTGTGACGAAATGTGTCCTGGAATATTGTGATGACACGGTTCATGGAGCATTGCGATGACAAGGGCCATGGCGAAATGTGAAGAGAGGTGTCATGGGGCATTGTGATGACAGTGGTCATCTAGAATTGTGAAGAAAGATATCATGGAGCACTGGGATGACAGGGGCCATGGAGCATTGTGATGAAAGGGGTCATGGGGCATTGTGATGACACGGCCATGGAACATTATGATGACAAGAATTCTGGAGCATTGTGATAAAAAGGGCATGGACCATTGTGATTAGAGGGGCCAAGGAGCATTCTGATGACAACGGCATGGAGCATTGTGATGACAAGTGTGATCGAGCATTGTGATGACAGTGGTCATGAAGCATTGTGATGAATGTGGTCATGGATCATTGTGATGACAAGTGTCGTGGAGCATTGTGATGACAGGGGTCATAGAGCATTGTGATGACACGGTTATGGAATATTGTGATGACCAGAATTCTGTAGCACTGTGATGAAATGTGAATGGAGCATTGTGATTACAGGGGTCATGTAGCATTGTGATGACAATTGTTCTAGAACATTGTGAAGACAGGGATCATGGAGCATAGTGATGAAAGGGCCATGGAGCATTGTGATGACAGGCCTCATGGGACAATGTGTTGACAGTGGTCATGGAGCATTGTTAGAAAGGGAACATGGAGCAATTTGATTTCAGGGGCCATTAAAAATTGTGAATACATAGGCCATGGAGTATTCAGATGAATGTGGTCATGGA
This sequence comes from Eschrichtius robustus, assembly GCF_028021215.1. Lineage (NCBI taxonomy): Eukaryota > Metazoa > Chordata > Mammalia > Artiodactyla > Eschrichtiidae > Eschrichtius > Eschrichtius robustus. Next base: position 5,777,445 of record NW_027175249.1, on the reverse strand, counting down.
TCATTGTTATGACAAGTGTCGTGGAGCATTGTGATGACAGGGGTCATAGAGCATTGTGATGACACGGTTATGGAATATTGTGATGACCATAATTCTGTAGCACTGTGATGAAAAGGGAATGGAGCATTGTGATTACAGGGGTCATGGACCATTGTGATGACAATTGTTCTAGAACATTGTGATGACAGGGATCATGGAGCATAGTGATGAAAGGGGACATGGAGCATTGTGATGACAGGTGTCATGGGACAATGTGTTGACAGTTTCAAGGAGCATTGTTAGAAAGGGAACGTGGAGCAATTTGATTTCAGAGGACATGAAAAATTGTGAATACATAGGCCATGGAGTATTCAGATGAATGTGGTCAAGGATCATTGTGACGACAAGTGTCCTGGAATATTGTGATGACACGGTTCATGGAGCATTGCGATAACAAGGGCCATGGCGAAATGTGAAGACAGGTGTCATGGGGCATTGTGAAGACAGTGGTCATCTAGAATTGTGAAGAAAGATATCATGGAGCACTGGGATGACAGGGGCCATGGAGCACTGTGATGACAGGGGTCATGGGGCATTGTGATGACACGGCCATGGAACATTATGATGACAAGAATTCTGGAGCATTGTGATAAATAGGGCATGGACCATTGTGATTAGAGGGGCCAAGGAGCATTCTGATGACAACGGCATGGAGCATTGTGATGACAAGGGTCATCGAGCATTGTGATGACAGTGGTCATGAAGCATTTTGATGAATGTGGTCATGGATCATTGTGATGACAAGTGTCGTGGAGCATTGTGATGACAGGGGTCATAGAGCATTGTGATGACACGGTTATGGAATATTGTGATGACCAGAATTCTGTAGCACTGTGATGAAAAGGGAATGGAGCATTGTGATTACAGGGGTCATGGAGCATTGTGATGACAATTGTTCTAGAATATTGTGATGACAGGGATCATGGAGCATAGTGATGAAAGGGGCCATGGAGCATTGTGATGACAGGCGTCATGGGACTATGTGTTGACAGTTTCATGGAGCATTGTTAGAAAGGGAACATGAAGCAATTTGATTTCAGGGTCCATGAAAAATTGTGAATACATAGGCTATGGAGTATTCAGATGAATGTGGTCAAGGATCATTGTGACGACAAGTGTCCTGGAATATTGTGATGACACGGTTCATGGAGCATTGCGATGACAAGGGCCATGGCGAAATGTGAAGAAAGGTGTCATGGGGCATTGTGATGACAGTGGTCATCTAGAATTGTGAAGAAAGATATCATGGAGCACTGGGATGACAGGGGCCATGGAGCATTGTGATGACAGGGGTCATGGGGCATTGTGATGACACGGCCATGGAACATTATGATGACAAGAAGTCTGGAGCATTGTGATAAAAAGGGCAAGGACCATTGTGATTAGAGGGTCCAAGGAGCATTCTGATGACAACGGCATGGAGCATTGTGATGACAAGGGTCATCGAGCATTGTGATGACAGTGGTCATGAAGCATTGTGATGAATGTGGTCATGGATCATTGTGATGACAAGTGTCGTGGAGCATTGTGATGACAGGGGTCATAGAGCATTGTGATGACACGGTTATGGAATATTGTGATGACCAGAATTCTGTAGAACTGTGATGAAAAGGGAATGGAGCATTGTGATTACAGGGGTCATGGAGCATTGTGATGACAATTGTTCTAGAACATTGTGAAGACAGGGATCATGGAGCATAGTGATGAAAGGGGCCATGGAGCATTGTGATGACAGGCGTCATGGGACAATGTGTTAACAGTGGTCTTGGATCATTGTTAGAAAGGGAACATGGAGCAATTTGATTTCAGGGGCCATGAAAAATTGTGAATACATAGGCCATGGAGTATTCAGATGAATGTGGTCAAGGATCATTGTGACGACAAGTGTCCTGGAATATTGTGATGACACGGTTCATGGAGCATTGCGATGACAAGGGCCATGGCGAAATGTGAAGACAGGTGTCATGGGGCATTGTGATGACAGTGGTCATCTAGAATTGTGAAGAAAGATATCATGGAGCACTGGGATGACAGGGGCCATGGAGCATTGTGATGACAGGCGTCATGGGGCATTGTGATGACACGGCCATGGAACATTATGATGACAAGAATTCTGGAACATTGTGATAAAAAGGGCATGGACCATTGTGATTAGAGGGGCCAAGGAGCATTCTGATGACAACGGCATGGAGCATTGTGATGACAAGGGTCATCGAGCATTGTGATGACAGTTGTCATGAAGCATTGTGATGAATGTGGTCATGGATCATTGTGATGACAAGTGTCGTGGAGCATTGTGATGACAGGGGTCATAGAGCATTGTGATGACACGGTTATGGAATATTGTGATGACCAGAATTCTGTAGCACTGTGATGAAAAGGGAATGGAGCATTGTGATTACAGGGGTCATGGAGCATTGTGATGACAATTGTTCTAGAACATTGTGAAGACAGGGTTCATGGAGCATAGTGATGAAAGGGGCCATGGAGCATTGAGATGACAGGCGTCATGGGACAATGTGCTGACAGTGGTCATGGAGCATTGTTAGAAAGGGAACATGGAGCACTTTGATTTCAGGGGCCATGAAAAACTGTGAATACATAGGCCATGGAGTATTCAGATGAATCTGGTCAAGGATCATTGTGACGAAAATTGTCCTGGAATATTGTGATGACACGGTTCATTGGGCATTGCGATGACAAGGGCCATGGCGAAATGTGAAGACAGGTGTCATGGGGCATTGTGAAGACAGTGGTCATCTAGAATTGTGAAGAAAGATATCATGGAAAACTGGGATGACAGGGGCCATGGAGCATTGTGATGACAGGGGTCATGGGGCATTTTGATGACACGGCCATGGAACATTATGATGACAAGAATTCTGGAGCATTGTGATAAAAAGGGCATGGACCATTGTGATTAGAGGGGCCAAGGAGCCTTCTGATGACAACGTTATGGAGCATTGTGATGACAAGGGTCATCGAGCACTGTGATGTCAGTGGTCATGAAGCATTGTGATGAATGGGGTCATGGATCATTGTGATGACAAGTGTCGTGGAGCATTGTGATGACAGGGGTCATAGAGCATTGTGATGACACGGTTATGGAATATTGTGAAGACCAGAACTCTGTAGCACAGTGATGAAAATGTAATGGAGCATTGTGATTACAGGGGTCATGGAGAATTGTGATGACAATTGTTCTAGAACATTGTGAAGACAGGGATCATGGAGCATAGTGATGAAAGGTGCCATGGAGCATTGTGATGACAGGCGTCATGGGACAATGTGTTGACAGTGGTCATTGAGCATTATTAGAAAGGGAACATGGAGCAATTTGATTTCAGGGGCCATGAAAAATTGTGAATACATAGGCCATGGATTATTCAGATGAATGTGGTCAAGGATCATTCTGACAAAAAGTGTCCTGGAATATTGTGATGACACGGTTCATGGAGCATTGCGATGACAAGGGCCATGGCGAAATGTGAAGACAGGTGTCATGGGGCATTGTGATGACAGTGGTCATCTAGAATTGTGAAGAAAGATATCATGGAGCACTGGGATGCCAGGGGCCATGGAGCATTGTGATGACAGGGGTCATGGGGCATTGTGATGACACGGCCATTGAACATTATGATGACAAGTAGTGTGGAGCTTTGTGATAAAAAGGGCATGGACCATTGTGATTAGAGGGGCCAAGGAGCATTCTGATGACAACGGCATGGAGCATTGTGATGACAAGGGTCATCGAGCATTGTGATGACAGTGGTCATGAAGCATTGTGATGAATGTGGTCATGGATCATTGTGATGACAAGTGTCGTGGAGCATTGTGATGACAGGTGTCATAGAGCATTGTGATGACATGGTTATGGAATATTGTGATGACCAGAATCCTGTAGCACTGTTATGAAAAGGGAATGGAGCATTGTGATTACAGGTGTCATTGAGCATTGTGATGACAATTGTTCTAGAATATTGTGATGACAGGGATCAGGGAGCATAGTGATGAAAGGGGCCATGGAGCATTGTGATGACACGCGTCATGGGACATTGTGTTGACAGTAGTCATGGAGAATTGTTAGAAAGGGAACATGGAGCCATTTGATTTCAGGGGCCATGAAAAATTGTGAATACATAGGCCATGGAGTATTCAGATGAATGTGGTCAAGGATTATTGTGATGAAAAGTGTCCTGGAATATTGTGATGACACGGTTCATAGAGCATTGTGATGACAAGGGCCATGGCGAAAAGTGAAGACAGGTGTCATGGGGCATTGTGATGACAGTGGTCATCTAGAATTGTGAAGAAAGATATCATGGAGCACTGGGATGACAGGGGCCATGGAGCATTGTGATGACAGGCGTCATGGGGCATTGTGATGACACGGCCATGGAACATTATGATGACAAGAATTCTGGAGCATTGTGATATAAAGGGCATGGACCATTGTGATTAGAGGGGCCAAGGAGCATTCTGATGACAACGGCACGGAGCATTGTGATGAAAAGGGTCATCGATCATTGTGATGACAGTGGTCATGAAGCATTGTGATGAATGGGGTCATGGATCATTGTGATGACAAGTGTCGTGGAGCATTGTGATGACAGGGGTCATAGAGCATTGTGATGACACGGTTATGGAATATTGTGAAGACCAGAATTCTGTAGCACAGTGATGAAAATGGAATGGAGCATTGTGATTACAGGGGTCATGGAGAATTGTGATGACAATTGTTCTAGAAAATTGTGAAGACAGGGATCATGGAGCATAGTGATGAAAGGGGCCATGGAGCATTGTGATGACAGGCGTCATGGGACAATGTGTTCACAGTGGTCATTGAGCATTGTTAGAAAGGGAACATGGAGCAATTTGATTTCAGGGGCCATGAAAAATTGTGAATACATAGGCCATGGAGTATTCAGATGAATGTGGTCAAGGATCATTCTGACAAAAAGTGTCCTGGAATATTGTGATGACACGGTTCATGGAGCATTGTGATGACAAGGGCCATGGCGAAATGTGAAGACAGGTGTCATGGGGCATTGTGATGACAGTGGTCATCTAGAATTGTGAAGAAAGATATCATGGAGCACTGGGAAGACAGGGGCCATGGAGCATTGTGATGCCGGGGTCATGGGGCATTGTGATGACACGGCCATGGAACATTATGATGACAAGAAGTCTGGAGCATTGTGATAATAAGGGCATGGACCATTGTGATTAGAGGGGCCAAGGAGCATTCTGATGACAACGGCATGGAGCATTGTGATGACAAGGGTCATCGAGCATTGTGATGACAGTGGTCATGAAGCATTGTGATGAATGTGGTCATGGATCATTGTGATGACAAGTGTCGCGGAGCATTGTGATGACAGGGATCATAGAGCTTTGTGATGACACGGTTATGGAATATTGTGATGACGAGAATTCTGTAGCACTGTGATGAAAAGGGAATGGAGAATTGTGATTACAGGGGTCATGGAGCATTGTGATGACAAGTGTCGTGGAGCATTGTGATGACAGGTGTCATAGAGCATTGTGATGACACGGTTATGGAATATTGTGATGACCAGAATTCTGTAGCACTGTGATGAAAAGGGAATGGAGCATTGTGATTACAGGGGTCATGGAGCATTGTGATGACAATTGTTCTAGAATATTGTGATGACAGGGATCATGGAGCATAGTGATGAAAGGGGCCATGGAGCATTGTGATGACAGGTGTCATGGGACATTGTGTTGAGAGTGGTGATGGAGAATTGTTAGAAAGGGAACATGGAGCAATTTGATTTCAGGGGCCATGAAAAATTGTGAATACATAGGCCATGGAGTAGTCAGATGAATGTGGTCAAGGATCATTGTGACGAAAAGTGTCCTGGAATATTGTGATGACACGGTTCATGGAGCATTGTGATGACAAGGGCCATGGCGAAATGTGAAGACAGGTGTCATGGGGCATTGTGAAGACAGTGGTCATCTAGAATTGTGAAGAAAGATATCATGGAGCACTGGGATGACAGGGGCCATGGAGCATTGTGATGACAGGGGTCATAGAGCATTGTGATGACACGGTTATGGAATATTGTGATGACCAGAATTCTGTATCACTGTGATGAAAAGGGAATGGAGCATTGTGATTACAGGGGTCATGGAGCATTGTGATGACAATTGTTCTAGAACATTGTGAAGACAGGGATCATGGAGCATAGTGATGAAAGGGGCCATGGAGCATTGTGATGACAGGTGTCATGGGACAATGTGTTGACAGTGGTCATGGAGCATTGTTAGAAAGGGAACATGGAGCAATTTGATTTCAGGGGCCATGAAAAATTGTGAATACATAGGCCATGGAGTATTCACCTGAATGTAGTCAAGGATCATTGTGACAAAAAGTGTCCTGGAATATTGTGATGACACGGTTCATGGAGCATTGCGATGACAAGGGCCATGGCGAAATGTGAAGACAGGTGTCATGGGGCATTGTGATGACAGTGGTCATGTAGAATTGTGAAGAAAGATATCATGAATCTCTGGGATGACAGGGGCCATGGAGCATTGTGATGACAGGGGTCATGGGGCATTGTGATGACACAGCCATGGAACATTATGATGACAAGTATTATGGAGCATTGTGATAAAAAGGGCATGGACCATTGTGATTAGAGGGGCCAAGGAGCATTCTGATGACAACGGCATGGAGCATTGTGATGACAAGGGTCATCGAGCATTGTGATGACAGTGGTCATGAAGCATTGTGATGAATGTGGTCATGGATCATTGTGATGACAAGTGTCGTGGAGCATTGTGATGACACGTGTCATAGAGCATTGTGATGACACGGTTATGGAATATTTTGAAGACCAGAATTCTGTAGCACTGTGATGAAAAAGGAATGGAGCATTGTGATTACCGGGGTCATGGAGCATTGTGATGACAATTGTTCTAGAACATTGTGAAGACAGGGATCATGGAGCATTGTGATGAAAGGGGCCATGGAGCATTGTGAAGACAGGCGTCATGGGACAATGTGTTGACAGTGGTCATGGAGCATTGTTAGAAAGGGAACATGGAGCAATTTGATTTCAGGGGCCATGAAAAATTGTGAATACATAGGCCATGGATTATTCAGATGAATGTGGTCAAGGATCATTGTGACAAAAAGTGTCCTGGAATATTGTGATGACATGGTTCATGGAGCATTGCGATGACAAGGGCCATGGCGAAATGTGAAGACAGGTGTCACGGGGCATTGTGATGACAGTGGTCATCTAGAATTGTGAAGAAAGATATCATGGAACACTGGGATGACAGGGGCCATGGAACATTGTGATGACAGGGTTCATGGGGCATTGTGATGACACGGCCATGGAACATTATGATGACAAGAATTCTGGAGCAATGTGATAAAAAGGGCATGGACCATTGTGATTAGAGGGGCCAAGGAGCATTCTGATGACAACGGCATGGAGCATTGTGATGACAAGGGTCATCGAGCATTGTGATGACAGTGGTCATGAAGCATTGTGGTGAATTTGGTCATGGATCATTGTGATGACAAGTGTCGTGGAGCATTGTGATGACAGGTGTCATAGAGCATTGTGATGACACGATTATGGAATATTGTGAAGACCAGAATTCTGTAGCACTGTGATGAAAAGGGAATGGAGCATTGTGAATACAGGGTTCATGGAGCATTGTGATGACAATTTTTCTAGAACATTGTGAAGACAGGGATCATGGAGCATAGTGATGAAAGGGGCCATGGAGCATTGTGATGACAGGCGTCATGGGACTTTGTGTTGACAGTGGTCATGGAGCATTGTTAGAAAGGGAACATGGAGCAATTTGATTTCAGGGGCCATGAAAAATTGTGAATACATAGGCCATGGAGTATTCACATGAATGTTGTCAAGGATCATTGTTACAAAAAGTGTCCTGGAATATTGTGATGACACGGTTCATGGAGCTTTGCGATGACAAGGGCCATGGCGAAATGTGAAGACAGGTGTCACGGGGCATTGTGATGACAGTGGTCATCTAGAATTGTGAAGAAAGATATCATGGAACACTGGGATGACAGGGGCCATGGAACATTGTGATGACAGGGTTCATGGGGCATTGTGATGACACGGCCATGGAACATTATGATGACAAGAATTCTGGAGCAATGTGATAAAAAGGGCATGGACCATTGTGATTAGAGGGGCCAAGGAGCATTCTGATGACAACGGCATGGAGCATTGTGATGACAAGGGTCATCGAGCATTGTGATGACAGTGGTCATGAAGCATTGTGGTGAATTTGGTCATGGATCATTGTGATGACAAGTGTCGTGGAGCATTGTGATGACAGGTGTCATAGAGCATTGTGATGACACGATTATGGAATATTGTGAAGACCAGAATTCTGTAGCACTGTGATGAAAAGGGAATGGAGCATTGTGAATACAGGGTTCATGGAGCATTGTGATGACAATTTTTCTAGAACATTGTGAAGACAGGGATCATGGAGCATAGTGATGAAAGGGGCCATGGAGCATTGTGATGACAGGCGTCATGGGACTTTGTGTTGACAGTGGTCATGGAGCATTGTTAGAAAGGGAACATGGAGCAATTTGATTTCAGGGGCCATGAAAAATTGTGAATACATAGGCCATGGAGTATTCACATGAATGTTGTCAAGGATCATTGTTACAAAAAGTGTCCTGGAATATTGTGATGACACGGTTCATGGAGCTTTGCGATGACAAGGGCCATGGCGAAATGTGAAGACAGGTGTCATGGGGCATTGTGATGACAGTGGTCATGTAGAATTGTGAAGAAAGATATCATGAAGCTATGGGATGACAGGGGCCATGGAGCATTGTAATGGCAGGGGTCATGGGGCATTGTGATGACACGGCCATGGAACATAATGATGACAAGAATTCTGGAGCATTGTGATAAAAAGGGCATGGACCATTGTGATTAGAGGGGCCAAGGAGCATTCTGATGACAACGGCATGGAGCATTGTGATGACAAGGGTCATCGAGCATTGTGATGACAGTGGTCATGAAGCATTGTGATGAATTTGGTCATGGATCATTGTGATGACAAGTGTCGTGGAGCATTGTGATGACAGGGGTCATAGAGCATTGTGATGACACGGTTATGGAATATTGTGAAGACCAGAATTCTGTAGCACTGTGATGAAAAGGGAATGGAGAATTGTGATTACTGGGGTCATGGAGCATTGTGATGACAATTGTTTAAAACATTGTGAAGACAGGGATCATGGAGCATAGTGATGAAACGGGCCATGGGGCATTGTGATGACAGGCTTATGGGACATTGTGTTGATAGTGGTCATGGAGCATTGTTAGAAAGGGAACATGGAGCAATTTGATTTCAGGGGCCATGAAAAATTGTGAATACATAGGCCATGGAGTATTCAGATGAATGTGGTCAAGGATCATTGTGACGACAAGTGTCCTGGAATATTGTGATGACACGGTTCATGGAGCATTGCGATGACAAGGGCCATGGAGAAATGTGAAGACAGGTGTCATGGGGCTTTGTGATGACAGTGGTCATCTAGAATTGTGAAGAAAGATATCATGGGGCACTGTGATGACACGGCCATGGAACATTATGATGACAAGAATTCTGGAGAATTGTGATAAATAGGGCATGGACCATTGTGATTAGAGGGACCAAGGAGCATTCTGATGACAACGGCATGGAGCATTGTGATGACAAGGGTCATCGAGCATTGTGATGACAGTGGTCATGAAGCATTGTGATGAATGTGGTCATGGATCATTGTGATGACAAGTGTCGTGGAGCATTGTAATGACAGGGGTCATAGAGCATTGTGATGACACGGTTATGGAATATTGTGAAGACCAGAAATCTGTAGCAGAGTGATGAAAATGGAATGGAGCATTGTGATTACAAGGGTCATGGAGCATTGTGATGACAAATGTTCTAGAATATTGTGAAGATAGGGATCATGGAGCATAGTGATGAAAGGGGCCATGTAGGATTGTGAAGACAGGCGTCATGGGACAATGTGTTGACAGTGGTCATGGAGCATTGTTAGAAAGGGAACATGGAGCAATTTGATTTCAGGGGCCATGAAAAATTGTGAATACATAGGCCATGGAGTATTCAGATGAATGTGGTCAAGGATCATTGTGACAAAAAGTGTCCTGGAATATTGTGATGACATGGTTCATGCAGCATTGCGATGACAAGGGCCATGGCGAAATGTGAAGACAGGTGTCATGGGGCATTGTGATGACAGTGGTCATGTAGAATTGTGAAGAAAGATATCATGGAGCACTGGGATGACAGGGGCCATGGAGCATTGTGATGACAGGCGTCATGGGACATTGTGTTGACAGTGGTCATGGAGCATTGGTAGAAAGGGAACATGGAGCAATTTGATTTCAGAGGCCATGAAAAATTGTGAATACATAGGCCATGGAGTTTTCAGATGAATGTGGTCATGGATCATTGTGATGACAAGTGTCGTGGAGCATTGTGATGACAGGGGTCATAGAGCATTGTGATGAAAAGGTTATGGAATATTGTGATGACCAGAATTCTGTTGCACTGTGATGAAAAGGGAATGGAGCATTGTGATTACAGGGGTCATGGAGCATTGTGATGACAGTTGTTTAGAACATTGTGAAGACAGGGATCATGGAGCATAGTGATGAAAGGGGACATGGAGCATTGTGATGACAGACGTCATGGGACAATGTGTTGAGAGTGGTCATGGAGCATTGTTAGAAAGGGAACATGGAGCAATTTGATTTCAGGGGCCATGAAAAATTGTGAATACATAGGCCATGGAGTATTCAGATGAATGTGGTCAAGGATCATTGTGACGACAAGTGTCCTGGAATATTGTGATGACACGGTTCATGGAGCATTGCGATAACTACGGCCATGGCGAAATGTGAAGAGAGGTGTCATGGGGCATTGTGATGACAGTGGTCATCTAGAATTGTGAAGAAAGATATCATGGAGCACTGGGATGACAGGGGCCATGGAGCATTGTGAAGACAGGGATCATGGAGCATAGTGTTGAAAGGAGCCATGGAGCATTGTGATGACAGGCTTATGGGACATTGTGTTGATAGTGGTCATGGAGCATTGTTAGAAAGGGAACATGGAGCAATTTAATTTCAGGGGCCATGAAAAATTTTGAATACGTAAGCCATGGAGTATTCACATGAATGTCGTCAAGGATCATTGTGACGAAATGTGTCCTGGAATATTGTGATGACACGGTTCATGGAGCATTGCGATGACAAGGCCCATGGCGAAATGTGAAGACAGGTGTCATGGGGCATTGTGAAGACAATGGTCATCTAGAATTGTGAAGAAAGATATCATGGAGCACTGGGATGATAGGGGCCATGGAGCATTGTGATGACAGGGTTCATGGGGCATTGTGATGACACGGCCATGGAACATTATGATGACAAGAATTCTGGAGCATTGTGATAAAAAGGGCATGGACCATTGTGATTAGAGGGGCCAAGGAGCATTCTGATGACAACGGCATGGAGCATTGTGATGACAAGGGTCATCGAGCATTGTGATGACAGTGGTCATGAAGCATTGTGATGAATGGGGTCATGGATCATTGTGATGACAAGTGTCGTGGAGCATTGTGATGACAGGTGTCATAGAGCATTGTGATGACACGGTTATGGAATATTGTGAAGACCAGAATTCTGTAGCACTGTGATGAAAAGGGAATGGAGCATTGTGATTACAGGGGTCATGGAGCATTGTGATGACAATTGTTCTAGAACATTGTGATGACAGGGATCATGGAGCATAGTGATGAGAGGGGCCATGGAGCATTGTGATGACAGGCATCATGGGACACTGTGTTGACAGTGGTCATGGAGCATTGTTAGAAAGGGAACATGGAGCAATTTGATTTCAGGGGCCATGAAAAATTGTGAATACATAGGCCATGGAGTATTCAGATGAATGTGGTCAAGGATCATTGTGACGACAAGTGTCCTGGAATATTGTGATGACACGGTTCATGGAGCATTGCGATAACTAGGGCCATGGCGAAATGTGAAGAGAGGTGTCATGGGGCATTGTGATGACAGTGGCCATCTAGAATTGTGAAGAAAGATATCATGGAGCACTGGGATGACAGGGGCCATGGAGCATTGTGAAGACAGGGATCATGGAGCATAGTGATGAAAGGAGCCATGGAGCATTGTGATGACAGGCTTATGGGACATTGTGATGATAGTGGTCATGGAGCATTGTTAGAAAGGGAACATGGAGCAATTTAATTTCAGGGGCCATGAAAAATTGTGAATACATAGGCCATGGAGTATTCAGATGAATGTGGTCAAGGATCATTGTGACGAAATGTGTCCTGGAATATTGTGATGACACGGTTCATGGAGCATTGCGATGACAAGGGCCATGGCGAAATGTGAAGAGAGGTGTCATGGGGCATTGTGATGACAGTGGTCATCTAGAATTGTGAAGAAAGATATCATGGAGCACTGGGATGACAGGGGCCATGGAGCATTGTGATGAAAGGGGTCATGGGGCATTGTGATGACACGGCCATGGAACATTATGATGACAAGAATTCTGGAGCATTGTGATAAAAAGGGCATGGACCATTGTGATTAGAGGGGCCAAGGAGCATTCTGATGACAACGGCATTGAGCATTGTGATGACAAGGGTGATCGAGCATTGTGATGACAGTGGTCATGAAGCATTGTGATGAATGTGGTCATGGATCATTGTGATGACAAGTGTCGTGGAGCATTGTGATGACAGGGGTCATAGAGCATTGTGATGACACGGTTATGGAATATTGTGATGACCAGAATTCTGTAGCACTGTGATGAAAAGGGAATGGAGCATTGTGATTACAGGGGTCAAGGAGCATTGTGATGACAATTGTTCTAGAACATTGTGATGACAGGGATCATGGAGCATAGTGATGAAAGGGGCCATTGAGCATTGTGATGACACGCGTCATGGGACATTGTGTTGACAATGGTCATGGAGCATTGTTAGAAAGGGAACATGGAGCAATTTGATTTCAGAGGCCATGAAAAATTGTGAATACATAGGCCATGGAGTATTCAGATGAATGTGGTCAAGGATCATTGTGACGAAAAGTGTCCTGGAATATTGTGATGACACGGTTCATGGAGCATTGCGATGACAAGGGCCATGGCGAAATGTGAAGACAGGTGTCATGGGTCATTGTGATGACAGTGGTCATCTAGCATTGTGAAGAATGATATCATGGAGCACTGGGAGGACAGGGGCCATGGAGCATTGTGATGACAGGGGTCATGGGGCATTGTGTTGACACGGCCATGGAACATTATGATGACAAGAATTCTGGAGCATTGTGATAAAAAGGGCATGGACCATTGTAATTAGAAGGGCCAAGGAGCATTCTGATGACAACGGCATGGAGCATTGTGATGACAAGGGTCATCGAGCATTGTGATGACAGTGGGCATGAAGCATTGTGATGAATGTTGTTATGGATCATTGTGATGACAAGTGTCGTGGAGCATTGTGATGACAGGGGTCATAGAGTATTGTGATGACACGGTTATGGAATATTGTGTCGACCAGAATTCTGTAGCACTGTGATGAAAAGGGAATGGAGCATTGTGAATACAGGGTTAATGGAGCATTGTGATGACAATTTTTCTAGAACATTGTGAAGACAGGTATCATGGAGCATAGTGATGAAAGGTGCCATGGAGCATTGTGATGACAGGCGTCATGGGACAATGTGTTGACAGTGGTCATGGAGCATTGTTAGAAAGGGAACATGGAGCAATTTGATTTCAGGGGCCATGAAAAATTGTGAATACATAGGCTACGGAGTATTCAGATGTATGTGGTCAAGGATCATTGTGACGAAATGTGTCCTGGAATATTGTGATGACACGGTTCATGGAGCATTGCGATGACAAGGGCCATGGCGAAATGTGAAGACAGGTGTCATGGGGCTATGTGATGACAGTGGTCATCTAGAATTGTGAAGAAAGATATCATGGAGCACTGGGATGACAGGGGCCATGGAGCATTGTGATGACAGGGGTCATGGGGCATTGTGATGACACGGCCATGGAACATTATGATGACAAGAAGTCTGGAGCATTGTGATAAAAAGGGAATGGACCATTGTGATTAGAGGGGCCAAGGAGCATTCTGATGACAACGGCATGGAGCATTGTGATGACAAGGGTCATCGAGCATTGTGATGACAGTGGTCATGAAGCATTGTGATGAATGGGGTCATGGATCATTGTGATGACAAGTGTCGTGGAGCATTGTGATGACAGGTGTCATAGAGCATTGTGATGACACGGTTATGGAATATTGTGAAGACCAGAATTCTGTAGCACTGTGATGAAAAGGGAATGGAGCATTGTGATTACAGGGGTCATGGAGCATTGTGATGACAATTGTTCTAGAACATTGTGATGACAGGGATCATGGAGCATAGTGATGAGAGGGGCCATGGAGCATTGTGATGACAGGCATCATGGGACACTGTGTTGACAGTGGTCATGGAGCATTGTTAGAAAGGGAACATGGAGCAATTTGATTTCAGGGGCCATGAAAAATTGTGAATACATAGGCCATGGAGTATTCAGATGAATGTGGTCAAGGATCATTGTGACGACAAGTGTCCTGGAATATTGTGATGACACGGTTCATGGAGCATTGCGATAACTAGGGCCATGGCGAAATGTGAAGAGAGGTGTCATGGGGCATTGTGATGACAGTGGCCATCTAGAATTGTGAAGAAAGATATCATGGAGCACTGGGATGACAGGGGCCATGGAGCATTGTGAAGACAGGGATCATGGAGCATAGTGATGAAAGGAGCCATGGAGCATTGTGATGACAGGCTTATGGGACATTGTGATGATAGTGGTCATGGAGCATTGTTAGAAAGGGAACATGGAGCAATTTAATTTCAGGGGCCATGAAAAATTGTGAATACATAGGCCATGGAGTATTCAGATGAATGTGGTCAAGGATCATTGTGACGAAATGTGTCCTGGAATATTGTGATGACACGGTTCATGGAGCATTGCGATGACAAGGGCCATGGCGAAATGTGAAGAGAGGTGTCATGGGGCATTGTGATGACAGTGGTCATCTAGAATTGTGAAGAAAGATATCATGGAGCACTGGGATGACAGGGGCCATGGAGCATTGTGATGAAAGGGGTCATGGGGCATTGTGATGACACGGCCATGGAACATTATGATGACAAGAATTCTGGAGCATTGTGATAAAAAGGGCATGGACCATTGTGATTAGAGGGGCCAAGGAGCATTCTGATGACAACGGCATTGAGCATTGTGATGACAAGGGTGATCGAGCATTGTGATGACAGTGGTCATGAAGCATTGTGATGAATGTGGTCATGGATCATTGTGATGACAAGTGTCGTGGAGCATTGTGATGACAGGGGTCATAGAGCATTGTGATGACACGGTTATGGAATATTGTGATGACCAGAATTCTGTAGCACTGTGATGAAAAGGGAATGGAGCATTGTGATTACAGGGGTCAAGGAGCATTGTGATGACAATTGTTCTAGAACATTGTGATGACAGGGATCATGGAGCATAGTGATGAAAGGGGCCATTGAGCATTGTGATGACACGCGTCATGGGACATTGTGTTGACAATGGTCATGGAGCATTGTTAGAAAGGGAACATGGAGCAATTTGATTTCAGAGGCCATGAAAAATTGTGAATACATAGGCCATGGAGTATTCAGATGAATGTGGTCAAGGATCATTGTGACGAAAAGTGTCCTGGAATATTGTGATTACGGTTCATTGGAGCATTGCGATGACAAGGGCCATGGCGAAATGTGAAGACAGGTGTCATGGGTCATTGTGATGACAGTGGTCATCTAGCATTGTGAAGAATGATATCATGGAGCACTGGGAGGACAGGGGCCATGGAGCATTGTGATGACAGGGGTCATGGGGCATTGTGTTGACACGGCCATGGAACATTATGATGACAAGAATTCTGGAGCATTGTGATAAAAAGGGCATGGACCATTGTAATTAGAAGGGCCAAGGAGCATTCTGATGACAACGGCATGGAGCATTGTGATGACAAGGGTCATCGAGCATTGTGATGACAGTGGGCATGAAGCATTGTGATGAATGTTGTTATGGATCATTGTGATGACAAGTGTCGTGGAGCATTGTGATGACAGGGGTCATAGAGTATTGTGATGACACGGTTATGGAATATTGTGTCGACCAGAATTCTGTAGCACTGTGATGAAAAGGGAATGGAGCATTGTGAATACAGGGTTAATGGAGCATTGTGATGACAATTTTTCTAGAACATTGTGAAGACAGGTATCATGGAGCATAGTGATGAAAGGTGCCATGGAGCATTGTGATGACAGGCGTCATGGGACAATGTGTTGACAGTGGTCATGGAGCATTGTTAGAAAGGGAACATGGAGCAATTTGATTTCAGGGGCCATGAAAAATTGTGAATACATAGGCTACGGAGTATTCAGATGTATGTGGTCAAGGATCATTGTGACGAAATGTGTCCTGGAATATTGTGATGACACGGTTCATGGAGCATTGCGATGACAAGGGCCATGGCGAAATGTGAAGACAGGTGTCATGGGGCTATGTGATGACAGTGGTCATCTAGAATTGTGAAGAAAGATATCATGGAGCACTGGGATGACAGGGGCCATGGAGCATTGTGATGACAGGGGTCATGGGGCATTGTGATGACACGGCCATGGAACATTATGATGACAAGAAGTCTGGAGCATTGTGATAAAAAGGGAATGGACCATTGTGATTAGAGGGGCCAAGGAGCATTCTGATGACAACGGCATGGAGCATTGTGATGACCAGGGTCATCGAGCATTGTGATGACAGTGGTCATGAAGCATTGTGATGAATGTGGTCATGGATCATTGTGATGACAAGTGTCGTGGAGCATTGTGATGACAGGGGTCATAGAGCATTGTGATGACGAGGTTATGGAATATTTTGATGACCAGACTTCTGTAGCACTGTGATGAAATGTGAATGGAGCATTGTGATTACAGGGGTCATGTAGCATTGTGATGACAATTGTTCTAGAACATTGTGAAGACAGGGATCATGGAGCATAGTGATGAAAGGGCCATGGAGCATTGTGATGACAGGCCTCATGGGACAATGTGTTGACAGTGGTCATGGAGCATTGTTAGAAAGGGAACATGGAGCAATTTGATTTCAGGGGCCATGAAAAATTGTGAATACATAGGCCATGGAGTATTCAGATGAATGTGGTCATGGATCATTGTGATGACAAGTGTCGTGGAGCATTGTGATGACAGGGGTCATAGAGCATTGTGATGACACGGTTATGGAATATTGTGATGACCATAATTCTGTAGCACTGTGATGAAAAGGGAATGGAGCATTGTGATTACAGGGGTCATGGACCATTGTGATGACAATTGTTCTAGAACATTGTGATGACAGGGATCATGGAGCATAGTGATGAAAGGGGACATGGAGCATTGTGATGACAGGTGTCATGGGACAATGTGTTGACAGTTTCAAGGAGCATTGTTAGAAAGGGAACGTGGAGCAATTTGATTTCAGAGGACATGAAAAATTGTGAATACATAGGCCATGGAGTATTCAGATGAATGTGGTCAAGGATCATTGTGACGACAAGTGTCCTGGAATATTGTGATGACACGGTTCATGGAGCATTGCGATGACAAGGGCCATGGCGAAATGTGAAGACAGGTTTCATGGGGCATTGTTAAGACAGTGGTCATCTAGAATTGTGAAGAAAGATATCATGGAGCACTGGGATGACAGGGGCCATGGAGCATTGTGATGACAGGGGTCATGGGGCATTGTGATGACACGGCCATGGAACATTATGATGACAAGAATTCTGGAGCATTGTGATAAATAGGGCATGGACCATTGTGATTAGAGGGGCCAAGGAGCATTCTGATGACAACGGCATGGAGCATTGTGATGACAAGGGTCATCGAGCATTGTGATGACAGTGGTCATGAAGCATTGTGATGAATGTGGTCATGGATCATTGTGATGACAAGTGTCGTGGAGCATTGTGATGACAGGGGTCATAGAGCATTGTGATGACACGGTTATGGAATATTGTGATGACCAGAATTCTGTAGCACTGTGATGAAAAGGGAATGGAGCATTGTGATTACAGGGGTCATGGAGCATTGTGATGACAATTGTTCTAGAACATTGTGAAGACAGGGATCATGGAGCATAGTGATGAAAGGGGCCATGGAGCATTGTGATGACAGGCGTCATGGGACAATGTGTTGACAGTGGTCTTGGATCATTGTTAGAAAGGGAACATGGAGCAATTTGATTTCAGGGGCCAAGAAAAATTGTGAATACATAGGCCATGGAGTATTCAGATGAATGTGGTCAAGGATCATTGTGACGACAAGTGTCCTGGAATATTGTGATGACACGGTTCATGGAGCATTGCGATGACAAGGGCCATGGCGAAATGTGAAGACAGGTGTCATGGGGCATTGTGATGACAGTGGTCATCTAGAATTGTGAAGAAAGATATCATGGAGCACTGGGATGACAGGGGCCATGGAGCATTGTGATGACAGGGGTCATGGTGCATTGTGATGACACGGCCATGGAACATTATGATGACAAGAATTCGGGAGCATTGTGATAAAAAGAGCATGGACCATTGTGATTAGAGGGGCCAAGGAGCATTCTGATGACAACGGCATGGAGCATTGTGATGACAAGGGTCATCGAGCATTTTGATGACAGTGGTCATGAAGCATTGTGATGAATGTGGTCATGGATCATTGTGATGACAAGTGTCGTGGAGCATTGTGATGACAGGGGTCATAGAGCATTGTGATGACACGGTTATGGAATATTGTGAAGACCAGAAATCTGTAGCAGAGTGATGAAAATGGAATGGAGCATTGTGATTACAAGGGTCATGGAGCATTGTGATGACAAATGTTCTAGAATATTGTGAAGATAGGGATCATGGAGCATAGTGATGAAAGGGGCCATGTAGGATTGTGAAGACAGGCGTCATGGGACAATGTGTTGACAGTGGTCATGGAGCATTGTTAGAAAGGGAACATGGAGCAATTTGATTTCAGGGGCCATGAAAAATTGTGAATACATAGGCCATGGAGTATTCAGATGAATGTGGTCAAGGATCATTGTGACAAAAAGTGTCCTGGAATATTGTGATGACATGGTTCATGCAGCATTGCGATGACAAGGGCCATGGCGAAATGTGAAGACAGGTGTCATGGGGCATTGTGATGACAGTGGTCATGTAGAATTGTGAAGAAAGATATCATGGAGCACTGGGATGACAGGGGCCATGGAGCATTGTGATGACAGGCGTCATGTGACATTGTGTTGACAGTGGTCATGGAGCATTGTTAGAAAGGGAACATGGAGCAATTTGATTTCAGAGGCCATGAAAAATTGTGAATACATAGGCCATGGAGTTTTCAGATGAATGTGGTCATGGATCATTGTGATGACAAGTGTCGTGGAGCATTGTGATGACAGGGGTCATAGAACATTGTGATGAAAAGTTTATGGAATATTGTGATGACCAGAATTCTGTAGCACTGTGATGAAAAGGGAATGGAGCATTGTGATTACAGGGGTCATGGAGCATTGTGATGACAGTTGTTTAGAACATTGTGAAGACAGGAATCATGGAGCATAGTGATGAAAGGGGACATGGAGCATTGTGATGACAGACGTCATGGGACAATGTGTTGAGAGTGGTCATGGAGCATTGTTAGAAAGGGAACATGGAGCAATTTGATTTCAGGGGCCATGAAAAATTGTGAATACATAGGCCATGGAGTATTCAGATGAATGTGGTCAAGGATCATTGTGACGACAAGTGTCCTGGAATATTGTGATGACACGGTTCATGGAGCATTGCGATAACTACGGCCATGGCGAAATGTGAAGAGAGGTGTCATGGGGCATTGTGATGACAGTGGTCATCTAGAATTGTGAAGAAAGATATCATGGAGCACTGGGATGACAGGGGCCATGGAGCATTGTGAAGACAGGGATCATGGAGCATAGTGTTGAAAGGAGCCATGGAGCATTGTGATGACAGGCTTATGGGACATTGTGTTGATAGTGGTCATGGAGCATTGTTAGAAAGGGAACATGGAGCAATTTAATTTCAGGGGCCATGAAAAATTTTGAATACGTAGGCCATGGAGTATTCACATGAATGTCGTCAAGGATCATTGTGACGAAATGTGTCCTGGAATATTGTGATGACACGGTTCATGGAGCATTGCGATGAAAAGGCCCATGGCGAAATGTGAAGACAGGTGTCATGGGGCATTGTGAAGACAATGGTCATCTAGAATTGTGAAGAAAGATATCATGGAGCACTGGGATTACAGGGGCCATGGAGCATTGTGATGACAGGGTTCATGGGGCATTGTGATGACACGGCCATGGAACATTATGATGACAAGAATTCTGGAGCATTGTGATAAAAAGGGCATGGACCATTGTGATTAGAGGGGCCAAGGAGCATTCTGATGACAACGGCATGGAGCATTGTGATGACAAGGGTCATCGAGCATTGTGATGACAGTGGTCATGAAGCATTGTGATGAATGGGGTCATGGATCATTGTGATGACAAGTGTCGTGGAGCATTGTGATGACAGGTGTCATAGAGCATTGTGATGACACGGTTATGGAATATTGTGAAGACCAGAATTCTGTAGCACTGTGATGAAAAGGGAATGGAGCATTGTGATTACATGGGTCATGGAGCATTGTGATGACAATTGTTCTAGAACATTGTGATGACAGGGATCATGGAGCATAGTGATGAGAGGGGCCATGGAGCATTGTGATGACAGGCATCATGGGACACTGTGTTGACAGTGGTCATGGAGCATTGTTAGAAAGGGAACATGGAGCAATTTGATTTCAGGGGCCATGAAAAATTGTGAATACATAGGCCATGGAGTATTCAGATGAATGTGGTCAAGGATCATTGTGACGACAAGTGTCCTGGAATATTGTGATGACACGGTTCATGGAGCATTGCGATAACTAGGGCCATGGCGAAATGTGAAGAGAGGTGTCATGGGGCATTGTGATGACAGTGGCCATCTAGAATTGTGAAGAAAGATATCATGGAGCACTGGGATGACAGGGGCCATGGAGCATTGTGAAGACAGGGATCATGGAGCATAGTGATGAAAGGAGCCATGGAGCATTGTGATGACAGGCTTATGGGACATTGTGTTGATAGTGGTCATGGAGCATTGTTAGAAAGGGAACATGGAGCAATTTAATTTCAGGGGCCATGAAAAATTGTGAATACATAGGCCATGGAGTATTCAGATGAATGTGGTCAAGGATCATTGTGACGAAATGTGTCCTGGAATATTGTGATGACACGGTTCATGGAGCATTGCGATGACAAGGGCCATGGCGAAATGTGAAGAGAGGTGTCATGGGGCATTGTGATGACAGTGGTCATCTAGAATTGTGAAGAAAGATATCATGGAGCACTGGGATGACAGGGGCCATGGAGCATTGTGATGAAAGGGGTCATGGGGCATTGTGATGACACGGCCATGGAACATTATGATGACAAGAATTCTGGAGCATTGTGATAAAAAGGGCATGGACCATTGTGATTAGAGGGGCCAAGGAGCATTCTGATGACAACGGCATGGAGCATTGTGATGACAAGTGTGATCGAGCATTGTGATGACAGTGGTCATGAAGCATTGTGATGAATGTGGTCATGGATCATTGTGATGACAAGTGTCGTGGAGCATTGTGATGACAGGGGTCATAGAGCATTGTGATGACACGGTTATGGAATATTGTGATGACCAGAATTCTGTAGCACTGTGATGAAATGTGAATGGAGCATTGTGATTACAGGGGTCATGTAGCATTGTGATGACAATTGTTCTAGAACATTGTGAAGACAGGGATCATGGAGCATAGTGATGAAAGGGCCATGGAGCATTGTGATGACAGGCCTCATGGGACAATGTGTTGACAGTGGTCATGGAGCATTGTTAGAAAGGGAACATGGAGCAATTTGATTTCAGGGGCCATTAAAAATTGTGAATACATAGGCCATGGAGTATTCAGATGAATGTGGTCATGGATCATTGTTATGACAAGTGTCGTGGAGCATTGTGATGACAGGGGTCATAGAGCATTGTGATGACACGGTTATGGAATATTGTGATGACCATAATTCTGTAGCACTGTGATGAAAAGGGAATGGAGCATTGTGATTACAGGGGTCATGGACCATTGTGATGACAATTGTTCTAGAACATTGTGATGACAGGGATCATGGAGCATAGTGATGAAAGGGGACATGGAGCATTGTGATGACAGGTGTCATGGGACAATGTGTTGACAGTTTCAAGGAGCATTGTTAGAAAGGGAACGTGGAGCAATTTGATTTCAGAGGACATGAAAAATTGTGAATACATAGGCCATGGAGTATTCAGATGAATGTGGTCAAGGATCATTGTGACGACAAGTGTCCTGGAATATTGTGATGACACGGTTCATGGAGCATTGCGATAACAAGGGCCATGGCGAAATGTGAAGACAGGTGTCATGGGGCATTGTGAAGACAGTGGTCATCTAGAATTGTGAAGAAAGATATCATGGAGCACTGGGATGACAGGGGCCATGGAGCACTGTGATGACAGGGGTCATGGGGCATTGTGATGACACGGCCATGGAACATTATGATGACAAGAATTCTGGAGCATTGTGATAAATAGGGCATGGACCATTGTGATTAGAGGGGCCAAGGAGCATTCTGATGACAACGGCATGGAGCATTGTGATGACAAGGGTCATCGAGCATTGTGATGACAGTGGTCATGAAGCATTTTGATGAATGTGGTCATGGATCATTGTGATGACAAGTGTCGTGGAGCATTGTGATGACAGGGGTCATAGAGCATTGTGATGACACGGTTATGGAATATTGTGATGACCAGAATTCTGTAGCACTGTGATGAAAAGGGAATGGAGCATTGTGATTACAGGGGTCATGGAGCATTGTGATGACAATTGTTCTAGAATATTGTGATGACAGGGATCATGGAGCATAGTGATGAAAGGGGCCATGGAGCATTGTGATGACAGGCGTCATGGGACTATGTGTTGACAGTTTCATGGAGCATTGTTAGAAAGGGAACATGAAGCAATTTGATTTCAGGGTCCATGAAAAATTGTGAATACATAGGCTATGGAGTATTCAGATGAATGTGGTCAAGGATCATTGTGACGACAAGTGTCCTGGAATATTGTGATGACACGGTTCATGGAGCATTGCGATGACAAGGGCCATGGCGAAATGTGAAGAAAGGTGTCATGGGGCATTGTGATGACAGTGGTCATCTAGAATTGTGAAGAAAGATATCATGGAGCACTGGGATGACAGGGGCCATGGAGCATTGTGATGACAGGGGTCATGGGGCATTGTGATGACACGGCCATGGAACATTATGATGACAAGAAGTCTGGAGCATTGTGATAAAAAGGGCAAGGACCATTGTGATTAGAGGGTCCAAGGAGCATTCTGATGACAACGGCATGGAGCATTGTGATGACAAGGGTCATCGAGCATTGTGATGACAGTGGTCATGAAGCATTGTGATGAATGTGGTCATGGATCATTGTGATGACAAGTGTCGTGGAGCATTGTGATGACAGGGGTCATAGAGCATTGTGATGACACGGTTATGGAATATTGTGATGACCAGAATTCTGTAGAACTGTGATGAAAAGGGAATGGAGCATTGTGATTACAGGGGTCATGGAGCATTGTGATGACAATTGTTCTAGAACATTGTGAAGACAGGGATCATGGAGCATAGTGATGAAAGGGGCCATGGAGCATTGTGATGACAGGCGTCATGGGACAATGTGTTAACAGTGGTCTTGGATCATTGTTAGAAAGGGAACATGGAGCAATTTGATTTCAGGGGCCATGAAAAATTGTGAATACATAGGCCATGGAGTATTCAGATGAATGTGGTCAAGGATCATTGTGACGACAAGTGTCCTGGAATATTGTGATGACACGGTTCATGGAGCATTGCGATGACAAGGGCCATGGCGAAATGTGAAGACAGGTGTCATGGGGCATTGTGATGACAGTGGTCATCTAGAATTGTGAAGAAAGATATCATGGAGCACTGGGATGACAGGGGCCATGGAGCATTGTGATGACAGGCGTCATGGGGCATTGTGATGACACGGCCATGGAACATTATGATGACAAGAATTCTGGAACATTGTGATAAAAAGGGCATGGACCATTGTGATTAGAGGGGCCAAGGAGCATTCTGATGACAACGGCATGGAGCATTGTGATGACAAGGGTCATCGAGCATTGTGATGACAGTTGTCATGAAGCATTGTGATGAATGTGGTCATGGATCATTGTGATGACAAGTGTCATGGAGCATTGTGATGACAGGGGTCATAGAGCATTGTGATGACACGGTTATGGAATATTGTGATGACCAGAATTCTGTAGCACTGTGATGAAAAGGGAATGGAGCATTGTGATTACAGGGGTCATGGAGCATTGTGATGACAATTGTTCTAGAACATTGTGAAGACAGGGTTCATGGAGCATAGTGATGAAAGGGGCCATGGAGCATTGAGATGACAGGCGTCATGGGACAATGTGCTGACAGTGGTCATGGAGCATTGTTAGAAAGGGAACATGGAGCACTTTGATTTCAGGGGCCATGAAAAACTGTGAATACATAGGCCATGGAGTATTCAGATGAATCTGGTCAAGGATCATTGTGACGAAAATTGTCCTGGAATATTGTGATGACACGGTTCATTGGGCATTGCGATGACAAGGGCCATGGCGAAATGTGAAGACAGGTGTCATGGGGCATTGTGAAGACAGTGGTCATCTAGAATTGTGAAGAAAGATATCATGGAAAACTGGGATGACAGGGGCCATGGAGCATTGTGATGACAGGGGTCATGGGGCATTTTGATGACACGGCCATGGAACATTATGATGACAAGAATTCTGGAGCATTGTGATAAAAAGGGCATGGACCATTGTGATTAGAGGGGCCAAGGAGCCTTCTGATGACAACGTTATGGAGCATTGTGATGACAAGGGTCATCGAGCACTGTGATGTCAGTGGTCATGAAGCATTGTGATGAATGGGGTCATGGATCATTGTGATGACAAGTGTCGTGGAGCATTGTGATGACAGGGGTCATAGAGCATTGTGATGACACGGTTATGGAATATTGTGAAGACCAGAACTCTGTAGCACAGTGATGAAAATGTAATGGAGCATTGTGATTACAGGGGTCATGGAGAATTGTGATGACAATTGTTCTAGAACATTGTGAAGACAGGGATCATGGAGCATAGTGATAAAAGGTGCCATGGAGCATTGTGATGACAGGCGTCATGGGACAATGTGTTGACAGTGGTCATTGAGCATTATTAGAAAGGGAACATGGAGCAATTTGATTTCAGGGGCCATGAAAAATTGTGAATACATAGGCCATGGATTATTCAGATGAATGTGGTCAAGGATCATTCTGACAAAAAGTGTCCTGGAATATTGTGATGACACGGTTCATGGAGCATTGCGATGACAAGGGCCATGGCGAAATGTGAAGACAGGTGTCATGGGGCATTGTGATGACAGTGGTCATCTAGAATTGTGAAGAAAGATATCATGGAGCACTGGGATGCCAGGGGCCATGGAGCATTGTGATGACAGGGGTCATGGGGCATTGTGATGACACGGCCATTGAACATTATGATGACAAGTAGTGTGGAGCTTTGTGATAAAAAGGGCATGGACCATTGTGATTAGAGGGGCCAAGGAGCATTCTGATGACAACGGCATGGAGCATTGTGATGACAAGGGTCATCGAGCATTGTGATGACAGTGGTCATGAAGCATTGTGATGAATGTGGTCATGGATCATTGTGATGACAAGTGTCGTGGAGCATTGTGATGACAGGTGTCATAGAGCATTGTGATGACATGGTTATGGAATATTGTGATGACCAGAATCCTGTAGCACTGTTATGAAAAGGGAATGGAGCATTGTGATTACAGGTGTCATTGAGCATTGTGATGACAATTGTTCTAGAATATTGTGATGACAGGGATCAGGGAGCATAGTGATGAAAGGGGCCATGGAGCATTGTGATGACACGCGTCATGGGACATTGTGTTGACAGTAGTCATGGAGAATTGTTAGAAAGGGAACATGGAGCCATTTGATTTCAGGGGCCATGAAAAATTGTGAATACATAGGCCATGGAGTATTCAGATGAATGTGGTCAAGGATTATTGTGATGAAAAGTGTCCTGGAATATTGTGATGACACGGTTCATAGAGCATTGTGATGACAAGGGCCATGGCGAAAAGTGAAGACAGGTGTCATGGGGCATTGTGATGACAGTGGTCATCTAGAATTGTGAAGAAAGATATCATGGAGCACTGGGATGACAGGGGCCATGGAGCATTGTGATGACAGGCGTCATGGGGCATTGTGATGACACGGCCATGGAACATTATGATGACAAGAATTCTGGAGCATTGTGATATAAAGGGCATGGACCATTGTGATTAGAGGGGCCAAGGAGCATTCTGATGACAACGGCACGGAGCATTGTGATGAAAAGGGTCATCGATCATTGTGATGACAGTGGTCATGAAGCATTGTGATGAATGGGGTCATGGATCATTGTGATGACAAGTGTCGTGGAGCATTGTGATGACAGGGGTCATAGAGCATTGTGATGACACGGTTATGGAATATTGTGAAGACCAGAATTCTGTAGCACAGTGATGAAAATGGAATGGAGCATTGTGATTACAGGGGTCATGGAGAATTGTGATGACAATTGTTCTAGAAAATTGTGAAGACAGGGATCATGGAGCATAGTGATGAAAGGGGCCATGGAGCATTGTGATGACAGGCGTCATGGGACAATGTGTTCACAGTGGTCATTGAGCATGGTTAGAAAGGGAACATGGAGCAATTTGATTTCAGGGGCCATGAAAAATTGTGAATACATAGGCCATGGAGTATTCAGATGAATGTGGTCAAGGATCATTCTGACAAAAAGTGTCCTGGAATATTGTGATGACACGGTTCATGGAGCATTGTGATGACAAGGGCCATGGCGAAATGTGAAGACAGGTGTCATGGGGCATTGTGATGACAGTGGTCATCTAGAATTGTGAAGAAAGATATCATGGAGCACTGGGAAGACAGGGGCCATGGAGCATTGTGATGCCGGGGTCATGGGGCATTGTGATGACACGGCCATGGAACATTATGATGACAAGAAGTCTGGAGCATTGTGATAATAAGGGCATGGACCATTGTGATTAGAGGGGCCAAGGAGCATTCTGATGACAACGGCATGGAGCATTGTGATGACAAGGGTCATCGAGCATTGTGATGACAGTGGTCATGAAGCATTGTGATGAATGTGGTCATGGATCATTGTGATGACAAGTGTCGCGGAGCATTGTGATGACAGGGATCATAGAGCTTTGTGATGACACGGTTATGGAATATTGTGATGACGAGAATTCTGTAGCACTGTGATGAAAAGGGAATGGAGAATTGTGATTACAGGGGTCATGGAGCATTGTGATGACAAGTGTCGTGGAGCATTGTGATGACAGGTGTCATAGAGCATTGTGATGACACGGTTATGGAATATTGTGATGACCAGAATTCTGTAGCACTGTGATGAAAAGGGAATGGAGCATTGTGATTACAGGGGTCATGGAGCATTGTGATGACAATTGTTCTAGAATATTGTGATGACAGGGATCATGGAGCATAGTGATGAAAGGGGCCATGGAGCATTGTGATGACAGGTGTCATGGGACATTGTGTTGACAGTGGTGATGGAGAATTGTTAGAAAGGGAACATGGAGCAATTTGATTTCAGGGGCCATGAAAAATTGTGAATACATAGGCCATGGAGTAGTCAGATGAATGTGGTCAAGGATCATTGTGACGAAAAGTGTCCTGGAATATTGTGATGACACGGTTCATGGAGCATTGTGATGACAAGGGCCATGGCGAAATGTGAAGACAGGTGTCATGGGGCATTGTGAAGACAGTGGTCATCTAGAATTGTGAAGAAAGATATCATGGAGCACTGGGATGACAGGGGCCATGGAGCATTGTGATGACAGGGGTCATAGAGCATTGTGATGACACGGTTATGGAATATTGTGATGACCAGAATTCTGTATCACTGTGATGAAAAGGGAATGGAGCATTGTGATTACAGGGGTCATGGAGCATTGTGATGACAATTGTTCTAGAACATTGTGAAGACAGGGATCATGGAGCATAGTGATGAAAGGGGCCATGGAGCATTGTGATGACAGGTGTCATGGGACAATGTGTTGACAGTGGTCATGGAGCATTGTTAGAAAGGGAACATGGAGCAATTTGATTTCAGGGGCCATGAAAAATTGTGAATACATAGGCCATGGAGTATTCACCTGAATGTAGTCAAGGATCATTGTGACAAAAAGTGTCCTGGAATATTGTGATGACACGGTTCATGGAGCATTGCGATGACAAGGGCCATGGCGAAATGTGAAGACAGGTGTCATGGGGCATTGTGATGACAGTGGTCATGTAGAATTGTGAAGAAAGATATCATGAATCTCTGGGATGACAGGGGCCATGGAGCATTGTGATGACAGGGGTCATGGGGCATTGTGATGACACAGCCATGGAACATTATGATGACAAGTATTATGGAGCATTGTGATAAAAAGGGCATGGACCATTGTGATTAGTGGGGCCAAGGAGCATTCTGATGACAACGGCATGGAGCATTGTGATGACAAGGGTCATCGAGCATTGTGATGACAGTGGTCATGAAGCATTGTGATGAATGTGGTCATGGATCATTGTGATGACAAGTGTCGTGGAGCATTGTGATGACACGTGTCATAGAGCATTGTGATGACACGGTTATGGAATATTGTGAAGACCAGAATTCTGTAGCACTGTGATGAAAAAGGAATGGAGCATTGTGATTACCGGGGTCATGGAGCATTGTGATGACAATTGTTCTAGAACATTGTGAAGACAGGGATCATGGAGCATTGTGATGAAAGGGGCCATGGAGCATTGTGATGGCAGGCATCATGGGACAATGTGTTGACAGTGGTCATGGAGCATTGTTAGAAAGGGAACATGGAGCAATTTGATTTCAGGGGACATGAAAAATTGTGTATACATAGGCCATGGAGTATTCAGATGAATGTGGTCAAGGATCATTGTGACAAAAAGTGTCCTGGAATATTGTGATGACACGGTTCATGGAGCATTGCGATGACAAGGGCCATGGCGAAATGTGAAGACAGGTGTAATGGGGCATTGTGATGACAGTGGTCATCTAGAATTGTGAAGAAAGATATCATGGAGCACTGGGATGACAGGGGCCATGGAGCATTGTGATGACAGGGGTCATGGGTCATGGTGATGACACGGCCATGGAACATTATGATGACAATAATTCTGGAGCATTGTGATAAAAAGGGCATGGACCATTGTGATTAGAGGGGCCAAGGAGCATTCTGATGACAACGGCACGGAGCATTGTGATGAAAATGGTCATCGATCATTGTGATGACAGTGGTCATGAAGCATTGTGATGAATGGGGTCATGGATCATTGTGATGACAAGTGTCGTGGAGCATTGTGATGACAGGGGTCATAGAGCATTGTGATGACACGGTTATGGAATATTGTGAAGACCAGAATTCTGTAGCACAGTGATGAAAATGGAATGGAGCATTGTGATTACAGGGGTCATGGAGAATTGTGATGACAATTGTTCTAGAAAATTGTGAAGACAGGGATCATGGAGCATAGTGATGAAAGGGGCCATGGAGCATTGTGATGACAGGCGTCATGGGACAATGTGTTCACAGTGGTCATTGAGCATTGTTAGAAAGGGAACATGGAGCAATTTGATTTCAGGGGCCATGAAAAATTGTGAATACATAGGCCATGGAGTATTCAGATGAATGTGGTCAAGGATCATTCTGACAAAAAGTGTCCTGGAATATTGTGATGACACGGTTCATGGAGCATTGCGATGACAAGGGCCATGGCGAAATGTGAAGACAGGTGTCATGGGGCATTGTGATGACAGTGGTCATCTAGAATTGTGAAGAAAGATATCATGGAGCACTGGGAAGACAGGGGCCATGGAGAATTGTGATGCCGGGGTCATGGGGCATTGTGATGACACGGCCATGGAACATTATGATGACAAGAAGTCTGGAGCTTGGTGATAAAAAGGGCATGGACCATTGTGATTAGAGGGGCCAAGGAGCATTCTGATGACAACGGCATGGAGCATTGTGATGACAAGGGTCATCGAGCATTGTGATGACAGTGGTCATGAAGCATTGTGATGTATGTGGTCATGGATCATTGTGATGACAAGTGTCGCGGAGCATTGTGATGACAGGGATCATAGAGCTTTGTGATGACACGGTTATGGAATATTGTGATGACGAGAATTCTGTAGCACTGTGATGAAAAGGGAATGGAGAATTGTGATTACAGGGGTCATGGAGCATTGTGATGACAAGTGTCGTGGAGCATTGTGATGACAGGTGTCATAGAGCATTGTGATGACACGGTTATGGAATATTGTGATGACCAGAATTCTGTAGCACTGTGATGAAAAGGGAATGGAGCATTGTGATTACAGGGGTCATGGAGCATTGTGATGAAAATTGTTCTAGAATATTGTGATGCCAGGGATCATGGAGCATAGTGATGAAAGGGGCCATGGAGCATTGTGATGACAGGTGTCATGGGACATTGTGTTGACAGTGGTGATGGAGAATTGTTAGAAAGGGAACATGGAGCAATTTGATTTCAGGGGCCATGAAAAATTGTGAATACATAGGCCATGGAGTAGTCAGATGAATGTGGTCAAGGATCATTGTGACGAAAAGTGTCCTGGAATAATGTGATGACACGGTTCATGGAGCATTGTGATGACAAGGGCCATGGCGAAATGTGAAGACAGGTGTCATGGGGCATTGTGAAGACAGTGGTCATCTAGAATTGTGAAGAAAGATATCATGGAGCACTGGGATGACAGGGGCCATGGAGCATTGTGATGACAGGGGTCATGGGGCTTTGTGATGACACGGCCATGGAACATTATGATGACAAGAATTCTGGAGCATTGTGATAAAAAGGGCATGGACCATTGTGATTAGAGGGGCCAAGGAGCATTCTGATGACAACGGCATGGAGCATTGTGATTACAAGGGTCATCGAGCATTGTGATGACAGTGGTCATGAAGCATTTTGATGAATGTGGTCATGGATCATTGTGATGACAAGTGTCGTGGAGCATTGTGATGACACGTGTCATAGAGCATTGTGATGACACGGTTATGGAATATTGTGAAGACCAGAATTCTGTAGCACTGTGATGAAAAAGGAATGGAGCATTGTGATTACCGGGGTCATGGAGCATTGTGATGACAATTGTTCTAGAACATTGTGAAGACAGGGATCATGGAGCATTGTGATGAAAGGGGCCATGGAGCATTGTGATGGCAGGCATCATGGGACAATGTGTTGACAGTGGTCATGGAGCATTGTTAGAAAGGGAACATGGAGCAATTTGATTTCAGGGGCCATGAAAAATTGTGAATACATAGGCCATGGAGTATTCAGATGAATGTGGTCAAGGATCATTGTGACGACAAGTGTCCTGGAATATTGTGATGACACGGTTCATGGAGCATTGCGATAACTAGGGCCATGGAGAAATGTGAAGACAGGTGTCATGGGGCTTTGTGATGACAGTGGTCATCTAGAATTGTGAAGAAAGATATCATGGGGCATTGTGATGACACGGCCATGGACATTATGATGACAAGAATTCTGGAGCATTGTGATAAATAGGGCATGGACCATTGTGATTAGAGGGGCCAAGGAGCATTCTGATGACAACGGCATGGAGCATTGTGATGACAAGGGTCATCGAGCATTGTGATGACAGTGGTCATGAAGCATTGTGATGAATGTGGTCATGGATCATTGTGATGACAAGTGTCGTGGAGTATTGTGATGACAGGGGTCATAGAGCATTGTGATGACACGGTTATGGAATATTGTGAAGACCAGAAATCTGTAGCAGAGTGATGAAAATGGAATGGAGCATTGTGATTACAAGGGTCATGGAGCATTGTGATGACAAATGTTCTAGAATATTGTGAAGACAGGGATCATGGAGCATAGTGATGAAAGGGGCCATGGAGGATTGTGAAGACAGGCGTCATGGGACAATGTGTTGACAGTGGTCATGGAGCATTGTTAGAAAGGGAACATGGAGCAATTTGATTTCAGGGGCCATGAGAAATTGTGAATACATAGGCCATGGAGTATTCAGATGAATGTGGTCAAGGATCATTGTGACAAAAAGTGTCCTGGAATATTGTGATGACATGGTTCATGGAGCATTGCGATGACAAGGGCCATGGCGAAATGTGAAGACAGGTGTCATGGGGCATTGTGATGACAGTGGTCATCTAGAATTGTGAAGAAAGATATCATGGAACCCTGGGATGACAGGGGCCATGGAATATTGTGATGACAGGGGTCATGGGGCATTGTGATAACACGGCCATGGAACATTATGATGACAAGAATTCTGGAGCATTGTGATAAAAAGGGCATGGACCATTGTGATTAGAGGGGCCAAGGAGCATTCTGATGACAACGGCATGGAGCATTGTGATGACAAGGGTCATCGAGCATTGTGATGACAGTGGTCATGAAGCATTGTGATGAATTTGGTCATGGATCATTGTGATGACAAGTGTCGTGGAGCATTGTGATGACAGGTGTCATAGAGCATTGTGATGACACGATTATGGAATATTGTGAAGACCAGAATTCTGTAGCACTGTGATGAAAAGGGAATGGAGCATTGTGAATACAGGGTTCATGGAGCATTGTGATGACAATTTTTCTAGAACATTGTGAAGACAGGGATCATGGAGCATAGTGATGAAAGGGGCCATGGAGCATTGTGATGACAGGCGTCATGGGACTTTGTGTTGATAGTGGTCATGGAGCATTGTTAGAAAGGGAACATGGAGCAATTTGATTTCAGGGGCCATGAAAAATTGTGAATACATAGGCCATGGAATATTCTCATGAATGTGGTCAAGGATCATTGTGACAAAAAGTGTCCTGGAATATTGTGATGACACGGTTCATGGAGCATTGCGATGACAAGGGCCATGGCGAAATGTGAAGACAGGTGTCATGGGGCATTGTGATGACAGTGGTCATGTAGAATTGTGAGGAAAGATATCATGAATCTCTGGGATGACAGGGGCCATGGAGCATTGTGATGGCAGGGGTCATGGGGCATTGTGATGACACGGCCATGGAACATAATGATGACAAGAATTCTGGAGCATTGTGGTAAAAAGGGCATGGATCATTGTGATTAGAGGGGTCAAGGAGCATTCTGATGACAACGGCATGGAGCATTGTGATGACAAGGGTCATCGAGCATTGTGATGACAGTTGTCATGAAGCATTGTGATGAATGTGGTCATGGATCATTGTGATGACAAGTGTCGTGGAGCATTGTGATGACAGGGGTCATAGAGCATTGTGATGACACAGTTATGGAATATTGTGATGACCAGAATTCTGTAGCACTGTGATGAAAAGGGAATGGAGAATTGTGATTACAGGGGTCATGGAGCATTGTGATGACAATTGTTTAAAACATTGTGAAGACAGGGATCATGGAGCATAGTGATGAAACGGGCCATGAGGCAATGTGATGACAGGCTTATGGGACATTGTGTTGATAGTGGTCATGGAGCATTGTTAGAAAGGGAACATGGAGCAATTTAATTTCAGGGGCCATGAAAAATTGTGATTACATAGGCCATGGAGTATTCAGATGAATGTGGTCAAGGATCATTGTGACGAAATGTGTCCTGCAATATTGTGATGACACGGTTCATGGATCATTGCGATGACAAGGGCCTTGGCGAAATGTGAAGACAGGTGTCATGGGGCATTGTGAAGACAGTGGTCATCTAGAATTGTGAAGAAAGATATCATGGAGCACTGGGATGACAGCGGCCATGGAGCATTGTGATGACAGGGGTAAAGGGGCATTGTGATGAGACGGCCATGGAACATTATGATGACAAGAATTCTGGAACATTGTGATAAATAGGGCATGGACCATTGTGATTAGAGGGGCCAAGGAGCATTCTGATGACAACGGCATGGAGCATTGTGATGACAAGGGTCATCGAGCATTGTGATGACAGTGGTCATGAAGCATTGTGATGAATGTGGTCATGGATCATTGTGATGACAAGTGTCGTGGAGCATTGTGATGACAGGGGTCATAGAGCATTGTGATGACACGGTTATGGAATATTGTGATGACCAGAATTCTGTAGCACTGTGATGAAAAGGGAATGGAGCATTGTGATTACAGGGGTCATGGAGCATTGTGATGACAATTGTTTAGAACATTGTGAAGACAGGGATCATGGAGCATAGTGATGAAAGGGCCATGGAGCATTGTGATGACAGGCGTCATGGGACAATGTGTTGACAGTGGTCATGGAGCATTGTTAGAAAGGGAACATGGAGCAATTTGATTTCAGGGGCCATGAAAAATTGTGAATACATAGGCCATGGAGTTTTCAGATGAATGTGGTCATGGATCATTGTGATGACAAGTGTCGTGGAGCATTGTGATGACAGGGGTCATAGAGCATTGTGATGACACGGTTATGGAATATTGTGAAGACCAGAAATCTGTAGCACAGTGATGAAAATGGAATGGAGCATTGTGATTACAAGGGTCATGGAGCATTGTGATGACAAATGTTCTAGAATATTGTGAAGAGAGGGATCATGGAGCATAGTGATGAAAGGGGCCATGGAGCATTGTGAAGACAGGCGTCATGGGACAATGTGTTGACAGTGGTCATTTAGCATTGTTAGAAAGGGAACATGGAGCAATTTGATTTCAGGGGCCATGAAAAATTGTGAATACATAGGCCATGGATTATTCAGATGAATGTGGTCAAGGATCATTGTGACAAAAAGTGTCCTGGAATATTGTGATGACATGGTTCATGGAGCCTTTCGATGACAAGGGCCATGGCGAAATGTGAAGACAGGTGTCATGGGGCATTGTGATGACTGTGGTCATCTAGAATTGTGAAGAAAGATATCATGGAACACTGGGATGACAGGGGCCATGGAACATTGTGATGACAAGGTTCATGGGGCATTGTGATGACACGGCCATGGAACATTATGATGACAAGAATTCTGGAGCATTGTGATAAAAAGGGCATGGACCATTGTGATTAGAGGGGCCAAGGAGCATTCTGATGACAACGGCATGGAGCATTGTGATGACAAGGGTCATCGAGCATTGTGATGACAGTGGTCATGAAGCATTGTGATGAATTTGGTCATGGATCATTGTGATGACAAGTGTCGTGGAGCATTGTGATGACAGGTGTCA
This sequence comes from Eschrichtius robustus, assembly GCF_028021215.1. Lineage (NCBI taxonomy): Eukaryota > Metazoa > Chordata > Mammalia > Artiodactyla > Eschrichtiidae > Eschrichtius > Eschrichtius robustus. The sequence continues at coordinate 5,741,667 of NW_027175249.1, read as the reverse complement.
TAGAGCATTGTGATGACACGATTATGGAATATTGTGAAGACCAGAATTCTGTAGCACTGTGATGAAAAGGGAATGGAGCATTGTGAATACAGGGTTCATGGAGCATTGTGATGACAATTTTTCTAGAACATTGTGAAGACAGGGATCATGGAGCATAGTGATGAGAGGGGCCATGGAGCATTGTGATGACAGGCATCATGGGACACTGTGTTGACAGCGGTCATGGAGCATTGTTAGAAAGGGAACATGGAGCAATTTGATTTCAGGGGCCATGAAAAATTGTGAATACATAGGCCATGTAGTATTCAGATGAATGTGGTCAAGGATCATTGTGACGACAAGTGTCCTGGAATATTGTGATGACACGGTTCATGGAGCATTGCGATAACTAGGGCCATGGAGAAATGTGAAGACAGGTGTCATGGGGCTTTGTGATGACAGTGGTCATCTAGAATTGTGAAGAAAGATATCATGGGGCATTGTGATGACACGGCCATGGAACATTATGATGACAAGAATTCTGGAGCATTGTGATAAATAGGGCATGGACCATTGTGATTAGAGGGGCCAAGGAGCATTCTGATGACAACGGCATGGAGCATTGTGATGACAAGGGTCATCGAGCATTGTGATGACAGTGGTCATGAAGCATTGTGATGAATGTGGTCATGGATCATTGTGATGACAAGTGTCGTGGAGCATTGTGATGACAGGGGTCATGGGATATTGTGTTGACAGTGGTCATGGAGCATTGTTAGAAAGGGAACATGGAGCAATTTGATTTCAGGGGCCATGAAAAATTGTGAATACATAGGCCATGGAGTTTTCAGATGAATGTGGTCATGGATCATTGTGATGACAAGTGTCGTGGAGCATTGTGATGACAGGGGTCATAGAGCATTGTGATGACACGGTTAAGGAATATAGTGAAGACCAGAAATCTGTAGCACAGTGATGAAAATGGAATGGAGCATTGTGATTACAAGGGTCATGGAGCATTGTGATGACAAATGTTCTAGAATATTGTGAAGAGAGGGATCATGGAGCATAGTGATGAAAGGGGCCATGGAGCATTGTGAAGACAGGCGTCATGGGACAATGTGTTGACAGTGGTCATGGAGCATTGTTAGAAAGGGAACATGGAGCAATTTGATTTCAGGGGCCATGAAAAATTGTGAATACATAGGCCATGGATTATTCAGATGAATGTGGTCAAGGATCATTGTGACAAAAAGTGTCCTGGAATATTGTGATGACATGGTTCATGGAGCATTTCGATGACAAGGGCCATGGCGAAATGTGAAGACAGGTGTCATGGGGCATTGTGATGACTGTGGTCATCTAGAATTGTGAAGAAAGATATCATGGAACACTGGGATGACAGGGGCCATGGAACATTGTGATGACAGGGTTCATGGGGCATTGTGATGACACGGCCATGGAACATTATGATGACAAGAATTCTGGAGCATTGTGATAAAAAGGGCATGGACCATTGTGATTAGAGGGGCCAAGGAGCATTCTGATGACAACGGCATGGAGCATTGTGATGACAAGGGTCATCGAGCATTGTGATGACAGTGGTCATGAAGCATTGTGATGAATTTGGTCATGGATCATTGTGATGACAAGTGTCGTGGAGCATTGTGATGACAGGTGTCATAGAGCATTGTGATGACACGATTATGGAATATTGTGAAGACCAGAATTCTGTAGCACTGTGATGAAAAGGGAATGGAGCATTGTGAATACAGGGTTCATGGAGCATTGTGATGACAATTTTTCTAGAACATTGTGAAGACAGGGATCATGGAGCATAGTGATGAGAGGGGCCATGGAGCATTGTGATGACAGGCATCATGGGACACTGTGTTGACAGTGGTCATGGAGCATTGTTAGAAAGGGAACATGGAGCAATTTGATTTCAGGGGCCATGAAAAATTGTGAATACATAGGCCATGGAGTATTCAGATGAATGTGGTCAAGGATCATTGTGACGACAAGTGTCCTGGAATATTGTGATGACACGGTTCATGGAGCATTGCGATAACTAGGGCCATGGAGAAATGTGAAGACAGGTGTCATGGGGCTTTGTGATGACAGTGGTCATCTAGAATTGTGAAGAAAGATATCATGGGGCATTGTGATGACACGGCCATGGAACATTATGATGACAAGAATTCTGGAGCATTGTGATAAATAGGGCATGGACCATTGTGATTAGAGTGGCCAAGGAGCATTCTGATGACAACGGCATGGAGCATTGTGATGACAAGGGTCATCGAGCATTGTGATGACAGTGGTCATGAAGCATTGTGATGAATGTGGTCATGGATCATTGTGATGACAAGTGTCGTGGAGCATTGTGATGACAGGGGTCATAGAGCATTGTGATGACACGGTTATGGAATATTGTGATGACCAGAATTCTGTAGCAATGTGATGAAAATGGAATGGAGCATTGTGATTACAGGGGTTATGGAGCATTGTGATGACAATTGTTCTAGGACATTGTGATGACAGGGATCATGGAGCATAGTGATGAAAGGGGCCATGGAGCATTGTGATGACAGGCGTCATGGGATATTGTGTTGACAGTGGTCATGGAGCATTGTTAGAAAGGGAACATGGAGCAATTTGATTTCAGGGGCCATGAAAAATTGTGAATACATAGGCCATGGAGTATTCAGATGAATGTGGTCAAGGATCATTGTGACGAAAAGTGTCCTGGAATATTGTGATGACACGGTTCATGGAGCATTGCGATGACAAGGGCCATGGCGAAATGTGAAGACAGGTGTCATGGGGCATTGTGAAGACAGTGGTCATCTAGAATTGTGAAGAAAGATATCATGGAGCACTGGGATGACAGGGGCCATGGAGCATTGTGATGACAGGCGTCATGGGGCATTGTGATGACACGGCCATGGTACATTATGATGAAAAGAAGTCTGGAGCATTGTGATAAAAAGGGCATGGACAATTGTGATTACAGGGGCCAAGGAGCATTCTGATGACAACGGCAAGGAGCATTGTGATGACAAGGGTCATCGAGCATTTTGATGACAGTGGTCATGAAGCATTGTGATGAATGTGGTCATGGATCATTGTGATGACAAGTGTCGTGGAGCATTGTGATGACAGGGGTCATAGAGCATTGTGATGACACGGTTATGGAATATTGTGAAGACCAGAAATCTGTAGCACAGTGATGAAAATGGAATGGAGCATTGTGATTACAAGGGTCATGGAGCATTGTGATGACAAATGTTCTAGAATATTGTGAAGACAGGGATCATGGAGCATAGTGATGAAAGGGCCATGGAGCATTGTGATGACAGGCGTCATGGGACAATGTGTTGACAGTGGTCATGGAGCATTGTTAGAAAGGGAACATGGAGCAATTTGATTTCAGGGGCCATGAGAAATTGTGAATACATAGGCCATGGAGTATTCAGATGAATGTGGTCAAGGATCATTGTGACAAAAAGTGTCCTGGAATATTGTGATGACATGGTTCATGGAGCATTGCGATGACAAGGGCCATGGCGAAATGTGAAGACAGGTGTCATGGGGCATTGTGATGACAGTGGTCATCTAGAATTGTGAAGAAAGATATCATGGAACCCTGGGATGACAGGGGCCATGGAACATTGTGATGACAGGGTTCATGGGGCATTGTGATGACACGGCCATGGAACATTATGATGACAAGAATTCTGGAACATTGTGAGAAATAGGGCATGGACCATTGTGATTAGAGGGGCCAAGGAGCATTCTGATGACAACGGCATGGAGCATTGTGATGACAAGTGTCATCGAGCATTGTGATGACAGTGGTCATGAAGCATTGTGATGAATGTGGTCATGGATCATTGTGATGACAAGTGTCGTGGAGCATTGTGATGACAGGGGTCATAGAGCATTGTGATGACACGGTTATGGAATATTGTGATGACCAGAATTCTCTAGCACTGTGATGAAAAGGGAATGGAGCATTGTGATTACAGGGGTCATGGAGCATTGTGATGACAATTGTTTAGAACATTGTGAAGACAGGGATCATGGAGCATAGTGATGAAAGGGCCATGGAGCATTGTGATGACAGGCGTCATGGGACAATGTGTTGACAGTGGTCATGGAGCATTGTTAGAAAGGGAACATGGAGCAATTTGATTTCAGGGGCCATGAAAAATTGTGAATACATAGGCCATGGAGTTTTCAGATGAATGTGGTCATGGATCATTGTGATGACAAGTGTCGTGGAGCATTGTGATGACAGGGGTCATAGAGCATTGTGATGACATGGTTATGGAATATTGTGAAGACAAGAAATCTGTAGCACAGTGATGAAAATGGAATGGAGCATTGTGATTACAAGGGTCATGGAGCAGTGTGATGACAAATGTTCTAGAATATTGTGAAGAGAGGGATCATGGAGCATAGTGATGAAAGGGGCCATGGAGCATTGTGAAGACAGGCGTCATGGGGCAATGTGTTGACAGTGGTCATGGAGCATTGTTAGAAAGGGAACATGGAGCAATTTGATTTCAGGGGCCATGAAAAATTGTGAATACATAGGCCATGGATTATTCAGATAAATGTGGTCAAGGATCATTGTGACAAAAAGTGTCCTGGAATATTGTGATGACATGGTTCATGGAGCATTGCGATGACAAGGGCCATGGCGAAATGTGAAGACAGGTGTCATGGGGCATTGTGATGACAGTGGTCATCTAGAATTGTGAAGAAAGATATCATGGAACACTGGGATGACAGGGGCCATGGAACATTGTGATGACAGGGTTCATGGGGCATTGTGATGACACGGCCATGGAACATTATGATGACAAGAATTCAGGAGCATTGTGATAAAAAGGGCATGGACCATTGTGATTAGAGGGGCCAAGGAGCATTCTGATGACAACAGCATGGAGCATTGTGATGACAAGGGTCATCGAGCATTGTGATGAATTTGGTCATGGATCATTGTGATGACAAGTGTCGTGGAGCATTGTGATGACAGGTGTCATAGAGCATTGTGATGACACGATTATGGAATATTGTGAAGACCAGAATTCTGTAGCACTGTGATGAAAAGGGAATGGAGCATTGTGAATACAGGGTTCATGGAGCATTGTGATGACAATTTTTCTAGAACATTGTGAAGACAGGGATCATGGAGCATAGTGATGAAAGGGGCCATGGAGCATTGTGATGACAGGCGTCATGGGACTTTGTGTTGACAGTGGTCATGGAGCATTGTTAGAAAGGGAACATGGAGCAATTTGATTTCTGGGGCCATGAAAAATTGTGAATACATAGGCCATGGAGTATTCACATGAATGTTGTCAAGGATCATTGTTACAAAAAGTGTCCTGGAATATTGTGATGACACGGTTCATGGAGCTTTGCGATGACAAGGGCCATGGCGAAATGTGAAGACAGGTGTCATGGGGCATTGTGATGACAGTGGTCATGTAGAATTGTGAAGAAAGATATCATGAAGCTATGGGATGACAGGGGCCATGGAGCATTGTAATGGCAGGGGTCATGGGGCATTGTGATGACACGGCCACGGAACATAATGATGACAAGAATTCTGGAGCATTGTGATAAAAAGGGCATGGACCATTGTGATTAGAGGGGCCAAGGAGCATTCTGATGACAACGGCATGGAGCATTGTGATGACAAGGGTCATCGAGCATTGTGATGACAGTGGTCATGAAGCATTGTGATGAATTTGGTCATGGATCATTGTGATGACAAATGTCGTGGAGCATTGTGATGACAGGGGTCATAGAGCATTGTGATGACACGGTTATGGAATATTGTGATGACCAGAATTCTGTAGCACTGTGATGAAAAGGGAATGGAGAATTGTGATTACAGGGGTCATGGAGCATTGTGATGACAATTGTTTAAAACATTGTGAAGACAGGGATCATGGAGCATAGTGATGAAACGGGCCATGGGGCATTGTGATGACAGGCTTATGGGACATTGTGTTGATAGTGGTCATGGAGCATTGTTAGAAAGTGAACATGGAGCAATTTAATTTCAGGGGCCATGAAAAATTGTGAATACATAGGCCATGGAGTATTCAGATGAATGTGGTCAAGGATCATTGTGACGACAAGTGTCCTGGAATATTGTGATGACACGGTTCATGGAGCATTGCGATAACTAGGGCCATGGAGAAATGTGAAGACAGGTGTCATGGGGCTTTGTGATGACAGTGGTCATCTAGAATTGTGAAGAAAGATATCATGGGGCATTGTGATGACACGGCCATGGAACATTATGATGACAAGAATTCTGGAGCATTGTGATAAATAGGGCATGGACCATTGTGATTAGAGTGGCCAAGGAGCATTCTGATGACAACGGCATGGAGCATTGTGATGACAAGGGTCATCGAGCATTGTGATGACAGTGGTCATGAAGCATTGTGATGAATGTGGTCATGGATCATTGTGATGACAAGTGTCGTGGAGCATTGTGATGACAGGGGTCATAGAGCATTGTGATGACACGGTTATGGAATATTGTGATGACCAGAATTCTGTAGCAATGTGATGAAAATGGAATGGAGCATTGTGATTACAGGGGTTATGGAGCATTGTGATGACAATTGTTCTAGGACATTGTGATGACAGGGATCATGGAGCATAGTGATGAAAGGGGCCATGGAGCATTGTGATGACAGGCGTCATGGGATATTGTGTTGACAGTGGTCATGGAGCATTGTTAGAAAGGGAACATGGAGCAATTTGATTTCAGGGGCCATGAAAAATTGTGAATACATAGGCCATGGAGTATTCAGATGAATGTGGTCAAGGATCATTGTGACGAAAAGTGTCCTGGAATATTGTGATGACACGGTTCATGGAGCATTGCGATGACAAGGGCCATGGCGAAATGTGAAGACAGGTGTCATGGGGCATTGTGAAGACAGTGGTCATCTAGAATTGTGAAGAAAGATATCATGGAGCACTGGGATGACAGGGGCCATGGAGCATTGTGATGACAGGCGTCATGGGGCATTGTGATGACACGGCCATGGTACATTATGATGAAAAGAAGTCTGGAGCATTGTGATAAAAAGGGCATGGACAATTGTGATTACAGGGGCCAAGGAGCATTCTGATGACAACGGCAAGGAGCATTGTGATGACAAGGGTCATCGAGCATTTTGATGACAGTGGTCATGAAGCATTGTGATGAATGTGGTCATGGATCATTGTGATGACAAGTGTCGTGGAGCATTGTGATGACAGGGGTCATAGAGCATTGTGATGACACGGTTATGGAATATTGTGAAGACCAGAAATCTGTAGCACAGTGATGAAAATGGAATGGAGCATTGTGATTACAAGGGTCATGGAGCATTGTGATGACAAATGTTCTAGAATATTGTGAAGACAGGGATCATGGAGCATAGTGATGAAAGGGGCCATGGAGGATTGTGAAGACAGGCGTCATGGGACAATGTGTTGACAGTGGTCATGGAGCATTGTTAGAAAGGGAACATGGAGCAATTTGATTTCAGGGGCCATGAGAAATTGTGAATACATAGGCCATGGAGTATTCAGATGAATGTGGTCAAGGATCATTGTGACAAAAAGTGTCCTGGAATATTGTGATGACATGGTTCATGGAGCATTGCGATGACAAGGGCCATGGCGAAATGTGAAGACAGGTGTCATGGGGCATTGTGATGACAGTGGTCATCTAGAATTGTGAAGAAAGATATCATGGAACCCTGGGATGACAGGGGCCATGGAACATTGTGATGACAGGGTTCATGGGGCATTGTGATGACACGGCCATGGAACATTATGATGACAAGAATTCTGGAACATTGTGAGAAATAGGGCATGGACCATTGTGATTAGAGGGGCCAAGGAGCATTCTGATGACAACGGCATGGAGCATTGTGATGACAAGTGTCATCGAGCATTGTGATGACAGTGGTCATGAAGCATTGTGATGAATGTGGTCATGGATCATTGTGATGACAAGTGTCGTGGAGCATTGTGATGACAGGGGTCATAGAGCATTGTGATGACACGGTTATGGAATATTGTGATGACCAGAATTCTCTAGCACTGTGATGAAAAGGGAATGGAGCATTGTGATTACAGGGGTCATGGAGCATTGTGATGACAATTGTTTAGAACATTGTGAAGACAGGGATCATGGAGCATAGTGATGAAAGGGCCATGGAGCATTGTGATGACAGGCGTCATGGGACAATGTGTTGACAGTGGTCATGGAGCATTGTTAGAAAGGGAACATGGAGCAATTTGATTTCAGGGGCCATGAAAAATTGTGAATACATAGGCCATGGAGTTTTCAGATGAATGTGGTCATGGATCATTGTGATGACAAGTGTCGTGGAGCATTGTGATGACAGGGGTCATAGAGCATTGTGATGACACGGTTATGGAATATTGTGAAGACCAGAAATCTGTAGCACAGTGATGAAAATGGAATGGAGCATTGTGATTACAAGGGTCATGGAGCAGTGTGATGACAAATGTTCTAGAATATTGTGAAGAGAGGGATCATGGAGCATAGTGATGAAAGGGGCCATGGAGCATTGTGAAGACAGGCGTCATGGGACAATGTGTTGACAGTGGTCATGGAGCATTGTTAGAAAGGGAACATGGAGCAATTTGATTTCAGGGGCCATGAAAAATTGTGAATACATAGGCCATGGATTATTCAGATAAATGTGGTCAAGGATCATTGTGACAAAAAGTGTCCTGGAATATTGTGATGACATGGTTCATGGAGCATTGCGATGACAAGGGCCATGGCGAAATGTGAAGACAGGTGTCATGGGGCATTGTGATGACAGTGGTCATCTAGAATTGTGAAGAAAGATATCATGGAACACTGGGATGACAGGGGCCATGGAACATTGTGATGACAGGGTTCATGGGGCATTGTGATGACACGGCCATGGAACATTATGATGACAAGAATTCAGGAGCATTGTGATAAAAAGGGCATGGACCATTGTGATTAGAGGGGCCAAGGAGCATTCTGATGACAACAGCATGGAGCATTGTGATGACAAGGGTCATCGAGCATTGTGATGAATTTGGTCATGGATCATTGTGATGACAAGTGTCGTGGAGCATTGTGATGACAGGTGTCATAGAGCATTGTGATGACACGATTATGGAATATTGTGAAGACCAGAATTCTGTAGCACTGTGATGAAAAGGGAATGGAGCATTGTGAATACAGGGTTCATGGAGCATTGTGATGACAATTTTTCTAGAACATTGTGAAGACAGGGATCATGGAGCATAGTGATGAAAGGGGCCATGGAGCATTGTGATGACAGGCGTCATGGGACTTTGTGTTGACAGTGGTCATGGAGCATTGTTAGAAAGGGAACATGGAGCAATTTGATTTCTGGGGCCATGAAAAATTGTGAATACATAGGCCATGGAGTATTCACATGAATTTTGTCAAGGATCATTGTTACAAAAAGTGTCCTGGAATATTGTGATGACACGGTTCATGGAGCTTTGCGATGACAAGGGCCATGGCGAAATGTGAAGACAGGTGTCATGGGGCATTGTGATGACAGTGGTCATGTAGAATTGTGAAGAAAGATATCATGAAGCTATGGGATGACAGGGGCCATGGAGCATTGTAATGGCAGGGGTCATGGGGCATTGTGATGACACGGCCACGGAACATAATGATGACAAGAATTCTGGAGCATTGTGATAAAAAGGGCATGGACCATTGTGATTAGAGGGGCCAAGGAGCATTCTGATGACAACGGCATGGAGCATTGTGATGACAAGGGTCATCGAGCATTGTGATGACAGTGGTCATGAAGCATTGTGATGAATTTGGTCATGGATCATTGTGATGACAAATGTCGTGGAGCATTGTGATGACAGGGGTCATAGAGCATTGTGATGACACGGTTATGGAATATTGTGATGACCAGAATTCTGTAGCACTGTGATGAAAAGGGAATGGAGAATTGTGATTACAGGGGTCATGGAGCATTGTGATGACAATTGTTTAAAACATTGTGAAGACAGGGATCATGGAGCATAGTGATGAAACGGGCCATGGGGCATTGTGATGACAGGCTTATGGGACATTGTGTTGATAGTGGTCATGGAGCATTGTTAGAAAGGGAACATGGAGCAATTTAATTTCAGGGGCCATGAAAAATTGTGAATACATAGGCCATGGAGTATTAAGATGAATGTGGTCAAGGATCATTGTGACGAAAATTGTCCTGGAATATTGTGATGACACGGTTCATGGAGCATTGCGATGACAAGGGCCATGGCGAAATGTGAAGAAAGGTGTCATGGGGCATTGTGATGACAGTGGTCATCTAGAATTGTGAAGAAAGATATCATGGAGCACTGGGATGACAGGGGCCATGGAGCATTGTGATGACAGGGGTCATGGGGCATTGTGATGACACGGCCATGGAACATTATGATGACAAGAATTCTGGAGCATTGTGATAAAAAGGGCATGGACCATTGTGATTAGAGGGGCAAAGGAGCATTCTGATGACAACGGCATGGAGCATTGTGATGACAAGGGTCATCGAGCATTGTGATGACAGTGGTCATGAAGCATTGTGATGAATGTGGACATAGATCATTGTGATGACAAGTGTCGTGGAGCATTGTGATGACAGGGGTCATAGAGCATTGTGATGACACGGTTATGGAATATTGTGATGACCAGAATTCTGTAGCACTGTGATGAAAAGGGAATGGAGCATTGTGATTACAGGGGTCATGGAGCATTGTGATGACAATTGTTTAGAACATTGTGAAGACAGGGATCATGGAGCATAGAGATGAAAGGGGCCATGGAGCATTGTGATGACAGGTGTCATGGGACAATGTGTTGACAGTGGTCATGGAGCATTGTTTGAAAGGGAACATGGAGCAATTTTATTTCAGGGGCCATGAAAAATTGTGAATACATAGGCCATGGAGTATTCAGATGAATGTGGTCAAGGATCATTGTGACGACAAGTGTCCTGGAATATTGTGATGACACGGTTCATGGAGCATTGCGATGACAAGGGCCATGGAGAAATGTGAAGACAGGTGTCATGGGGCTTTGTGATGACAGTGGTCATCTAGAATTGTGAAGAAAGATATCATGGGGCACTGTGATGACACGGCCATGGAACATTATGATGACAAGAATTCTGGAGCATTGTGATAAAAAGGGCATGGACCATTGTGATTAGAGGGGCCAAGGAGCATTCTGATGACAACGGCATGGAGCATTGTGATGACAAGGGTCATCGAGCATTGTGATGACAGTGGTCATGAAGCATTGTGATGAATGTTGTCATGGATCATTGTGATGACAAGTGTCGTGGAGCATTGTGATGACAGGGGTCATAGAGCATTGTGATGACACGGTTATGGAATATTGTGATGACCAGAATTCTGTAGCAATGTGATGAAAAGGGAATGGAGCATTGTGATTACAGGGGTCATGGAGCATTGTGATGACAATTTTTCTAGAACATTGTGAAGACAGGGATCATGGAGCATAGTGATGAAAGGGGCCATGGAGCATTGTGATGACAGGCGTCTTGGGACATTGTGTTGAGAGTGGTCATGGAGCATTGTTAGAAAGGGAACTTGGAGCAATTTGATTTCAGGGGCCATGAAAAATTGTGAATACATAGGCCATGGAGTATTCAGATGAATGTGGTCAAGGATAATTGTGACGAAAAGTGTCCTGGAATATTGTGATGACACGGTTCATGGAGCATTGCGATGACAAGGGCCATGGTGAAATGTGAAGACAGGTGTCATGGGGCATTGTGATGACAGTGGTCATCTAGAATTGTGAAGAAAGATATCATGGAGCACTGGGATGACAGGGGCCATGGAGCATTGTGATGACAGGGGTCATGGGGCATTGTGATGACACGGCCATGGAACATTATGATGAAAAGAAGTCTGGAGCATTGTGATAAAAAGGGCATGGTCAATTGTGATTACAGGGGCCAAGGAGCATTCTGATGACAACGGCATGGAGCATTGTGATGACAAGGGTCATCGAGCATTTTGATGACAGTGGTCATGAAGCATTGTGATGAATGTGGTCATGGATCATTGTGATGACAAGTGTCGTGGAGCATTGTGATGACAGGGGTCATAGAGCATTGTGATGACACGGTTATGGAATATTGTGAAGACCAGAAATCTGTAGCAGAGTGATGAAAATGGAATGGAGCATTGTGATTACAAGGGTCATGGAGCATTGTGATGACAAATGTTCTAGAATATTGTGAAGACAGGGATCATGGAGCATAGTGATGAAAGGGGCCATGTAGGATTGTGAAGACAGGCGTCATGGGACAATGTGTTGACAGTGGTCATGGAGCATTGTTAGAAAGGGAACATGGAGCAATTTGATTTCAGGGGCCATGAAAAATTGTGAATACATAGGCCATGGAGTATTCAGATGAATGTGGTCAAGGATCATTGTGACAAAAAGTGTCCTGGAATATTGTGATGACATGGTTCATGCAGCATTGCGATGACAAGGGCCATGGCGAAATGTGAAGACAGGTGTCATGGGGCATTGTGATGACAGTGGTCATGTAGAATTGTGAAGAAAGATATCATGAAGCACTGGGATGACAGGGGCCATGGAGCATTGTGATGACAGGCGTCATGGGACATTGTGTTGACAGTGGTCATGGAGCATTGTTAGAAAGGGAACATGGAGCAATTTGATTTCAGAGGCCATGAAAAATTGTGAGTACATAGGCCATGGAGTTTTCAGATGAATGTGGTCATGGATCATTGTGATGACAAGTGTCGTGGAGCATTGTGATGACAGGGGTCATAGAGCATTGTGATGAAAAGGTTATGGAATATTGTGATGACCAGAATTCTGTAGCACTGTGATGAAAAGGGAATGGAGCATTGTGATTACAGGGGTCATGGAGCATTGTGATGAGAGTTGTTTAGAACATTGTGAAGACAGGGATCATGGAGCATAGTGATGAAAGGGGACATGGAGCATTGTGATGACAGACGTCATGGGACAATGTGTTGACAGTGGTCATGGAGCATTGTTAGAAAGGGAACATGGAGCAATTTGATTTCAGGGGCCATGAAAAATTGTGAATACATAGGCCATGGAGTATTCAGATGAATGTGGTCAAGGATCATTGTGACGAAAATTGTCCTGGAATATTGTGATGACACGGTTCATGGAGCATTGCGATAACTACGGCCATGGCGAAATGTGAAGAGAGGTGTCATGGGGCATTGTGATGACAGTGGTCATCTAGAATTGTGAAGAAAGATATCATGGAGCACTGGGATGACAGGGGCCATGGAGCATTGTGAAGACAGGGATCATGGAGCATAGTGTTGAAAGGAGCCATGGAGCAATGTGATGACAGGCTTATGGGACATTGTGTTGATAGTGGTCATGGAGCATTGTTAGAAAGGGAACATGGAGCAATTTAATTTCAGGGGCCATGAAAAATTTTGAATACGTAGGCCATGGAGTATTCACATGAATGTCGTCAAGGATCATTGTGACGAAATGTGTCCTGGAATATTGTGATGACACGGTTCATGGAGCATTGCGATGACAAGGCCCATGGCGAAATGTGAAGACAGGTGTCATGTGGCATTGTGAAGACAATGGTCATCTAGAATTGTGAAGAAAGATATCATGGAGCACTGGGATGACAGGGGCCATGGAGCATTGTGATGACAGGGTTCATGGGGCATTGTGATGACACGGCCATGGAACATTATGATGACAAGAATTCTGGAGCATTGTGATAAAAAGGGCATGGACCATTGTGATTAGAGGGGCCAAGGAGCATTCTGATGACAACGGCATGGAGCATTGTGATGACAAGGGTCATCGAGCATTGTGATGACAGTGGTCATGAAGCATTGTGATGAATGTGGTCATGGATCATTGTGATGACAAGTGTCGTGGAGCATTGTGATGCCAGGGGTCATAGAGCATTGTGATGACACGGTTATGTAATATTGTGATGACCATAATTCTGTAGCACTGTGTTGAAAAGGGAATGGAGCATTGTGATTACAGGGGTCATGAAGAATTGTGATGACAATTGTTCTAGAAAATTGTGAAGACAGGGATCATGGAGCATAGTGATGATAGGGGCCAAGGAGCATTGTGATGACAGGCGTCATGGGACAATGTGTTGACAGTGGTCATTGAGCATTGTTAGAAGGGAACATGGAGCAATTTGATTTCAGGGGCCATGAAAAATTGTGAATACATAGGCCATGGATTATTCACATGAATGTGGTCAAGGATCATTGTGACAAAATGTGTCCTGGAATATTGTGATGACACGGTTCATGGAGCATTGCGATGACAAGGGCCATGGCGAAATGTGAAGACAGGTGTCATGGGGCATTGTGATGACAGTGGTCATCTAGAATTGTGAAGAAAGATATCATGGAGCACTGGGATGACAGGGGCCATGGAGCATTGTGATGACAGGGGTCATGGGGCATTGTGATGACACGGCCATGGAACATTATGATGACAAGAAGTCTGGAGCATTGTGATAAAAAGGGCATGGACCATTGTGATTAGAGGGGCCAAGGAGCATTCTGATGACAACGGCATGGAGCATTGTGATGACAAGGGTCATCGAGCATTGTGATGACAGTGGTCATGAAGCATTGTGATGAATGGGGTCATGGATCATTGTGATGACAAGTGTCGTGGAGCATTGTGATGACAGGTGTCATAGAGCATTGTGATGACACGGTTATGGAATATTGTGAAGACCAGAATTCTGTAGCACTGTGATGAAAAGGGAATGGAGCATTGTGATTACAGGGGTCATGGAGCATTGTGATGACAATTGTTCTAGAACATTGTGATGACAGGGATCATGGAGCATAGTGATGAGAGGGGCCATGGAGCATTGTGATGACAGGCATAATGGGACACTGTGTTGACAGTGGTCATGGAGCATTGTTAGAAAGGGAACATGAAGCAATTTGATTTCAGGGGCCATGAAAAATTGTGAATACATAGGCCATGGAGTATTCAGATGAATGTGGTCAAGGATCATTGTGACGACAAGTGTCCTGGAATATTGTGATGACACGGTTCATGGAGCATTGCGATAACTAGGGCCATGGAGAAATGTGAAGACAGGTGTCATGGGGCTTTGTGATGACAGTGGTCATCTAGAATTGTGAAGAAAGATATCATGGGGCATTGTGATGACACGGCCATGGAACATTATGATGACAAGAATTCTGGAGCATTGTGATAAATAGGGCATGGACCATTGTGATTAGAGGGGCCAAGGAGCATTCTGATGACAACGGCATGGAGCATTGTGATGACAAAGGTCATCGAGCATTGTGATGACAGTTTTCATGAAGCATTGTGATGAATGTGGTCATGGATCATGGTGATGACAAGTGTCGTGGAGCATTGTGATGACAGGGGTCATAGAGCATTGTGATGACACGGTTATGGAATATTGTGATGACCAGAATTCTGTAGCAATGTGATGAAAATGGAATGGAGCATTGTGATTACAGGGGTATGGAGCATTGTGATGACAATTGTTCTAGGACATTGTGATGACAGGGATAATGGAGCATAGGGATGAAAGGGGCCATGGAGCATTGTGATGACAGGCGTCATGGGATATTGTGTTGACAGTGGTCATGGAGCATTGTTAGAAAGGGAACATGGAGCAATTTGATTTCAGGGGCCATGAAAAATTGTGAATACATAGGCCATGGAGTATTCAGATGAATGTGGTCAAGGATCATTGTGACGAAAAGTGTCCTGGAATATTGTGATGACACGGTTCATGGAGCATTGCGATGACAAGGGCCATGGCGAAATGTGAAGACAGGTGTCATGGGGCATTGTGAAGTCAGTGGTCATCTAGAATTGTGAAGAAAGATATCATGGAGCACTGGGATGACAGGGGCCATGCAGCATTGCGATGACAGGGGTCATGGGGCATTTTGATGACACGGCCATGGTACATTATGATGACAAGAAGTCTGGAGCATTGTGATAAAAAGGGCATGGACAATTGTGATTACAGGGGCCAAGGAGCATTCTGATGACAACGGCAAGGAGCATTGTGATGACAAGGGTCATCGAGCATTTTGATGACAGTGGTCATGAAGCATTGTGATGAATGTGGTCATGGATCATTGTGATGACAAGTGTCGTGGAGCATTGTGATGACAGGGGTCATAGAGCATTGTGATGACACGGTTATGGAATATTGTGAAGACCAGAAATCTGTAGCACAGTGATGAAAATGGAATGGAGCATTGTGATTACAAGGGTCATGGAGCATTGTGATGACAAATGTTCTAGAATATTGTGAAGACAGGGATCATGGAGCATAGTGATGAAAGGGGCCATGGAGGATTGTGAAGACAGGCGTCATGGGACAGTGTGTTGACAGTGGTCATGGAGCATTGTTAGAAAGGGAACATGGAGCAATTTGATTTCAGGGGCCATGAGAAATTGTGAATACATAGGCCATGGAGTATTCAGATGAATGTGGTCAAGGATCATTGTGACAAAAAGTGTCCTGGAATATTGTGATGACATGGTTCATGGAGCATTGCGATGACAAGGGCCATGGCGAAATGTGAAGACAGGTATCATGGGGCATTGTGATGACAGTGGTCATCTAGAATTGTGAAGAAAGATATCATGGAACCCTTGGATGACAGGGGCCATGGAACATTGTGATGACAGGGGTCATGGGGCATTGTGATGACACGGCCATGGAACATTATGATGACAAGTATTCTGGAGCATTGTGATAAAAAGGGCATGGACCATTGTGATTAGAGGGGCCAAGGAGCATTCTGATGACAACGGCATGGAGCATTGTGATGACAAGGGTCATCGAGCATTGTGATGACAGTGGTCATGAAGCATTGTGATGAATTTGGTCATGGATCATTGTGATGACAAGTGTCGTGGAGCATTGTGATGACAGGTGTCATAGAGCATTGTGATGACACGATTATGGAATATTGTGAAGACCAGAATTCTGTAGCACTGTGATGAAAAGGGAATGGAGCATTGTGAATACAGGGTTCATGGAGCATTGTGATGACAATTTTTCTAGAACATTGTGAAGACAGGGATCATGGAGCATAGTGATGAAAGGGGCCATGGAGCATTGTGATGACAGGCGTCATGGGACTTTGTGTTGACAGTGGTCATGGAGCATTGTTAGAAAGGGAACATGGAGCAATTTGATTTCAGGGGCCATGAAAAATTGTGAATACATAGGCCATGGAGTATTCACCTGAATGTAGTCAAGGATCATTGTGACAAAAAGTGTCCTGGAATATTGTGATGACACGGTTCATGGAGCATTGCGATGACAAGGGCCATGGCGAAATGTGAAGACAGGTGTCATGGGGCATTGTGATGACAGTGGTCATGTAGAATTGTGAAGAAAGATATCATGAATCTCTGGGATGACAGGGGCCATGGAGCATTGTGATGGCAGGGGTCATGGGGCATTGTGATGACACGGCCATGGAACATAATGATGACAAGAATTCTGGAGCATTGTGATAAAAAGGGCATGGACCATTGTGATTAGAGGGGCCAAGGAGCATTCTGATGACAACGGCATGGAGCATTGTAATGACAAGGGTCATCGAGCATTGTGATGACAGTGGTCATGAAGCATTGTGATGAATTTCGTCATGGATCATTGTGATGACAAGTGTCGTGGAGCATTGTGATGACAGGGATCATAGAGCATTGTGATGACACGGTTATGGAATATTGTGATGACCAGAATTCTGTAGCACTGTGATGAAAAGGGAATGGAGAATTGTGATTACAGGGGTCATGGAGCATTGTGATGACAATTGTTTAAAACATTGTGAAGACAGGGATCATGGAGCATAGTGATGAAACGGGCCATGAGGCAATGTGATAACAGGCTTATGGGACATTGTGTTGATAGTGGTCATGGAGCATTGTTAGAAAGGGAACATGGAGCAATTTAATTTCAGGGGCCATGAAAAATTGTGATTACATAGGCCATGGAGTATTCAGATGAATGTGGTCAAGGATCATTGTGACGAAAATTGTCCTGGAATATTGTGATGACACGGTTCATGGAGCATTGCGATGACAAGGGCCATGGCGAAATGTGAAGAAAGGTGTCATGGGGCATTGTGATGACAGTGGTCATCTAGAATTGTGAAGAAAGATATCATGAAGCACTGGGATGACAGGGGCCATGGAGCATTGTGATGACAGGGGTCATGGGGCATTGTGATGACACGGCCATGGAACATTATGATGACAAGAATTCTGGAGCATTGTGATAAAAAGGGCATGGACCATTGTGATTAGAGGGGCCAAGGAGCATTCTGATGACAACGGCATGGAGCATTGTGATGACAAGGGTCATCGAGCATTGTGATGACAGTGGTCATGAAGCATTGTGATGAATGTGGTCATGGATCATTGTGATGACAAGTGTCGTGGAGCATTGTGATGACAGGGGTCATAGAGCATTGTGATGACACGGTTATGGAATATTGTGATGACCAGAATTCTGTAGCACTGTGATGAAAAGGGAATGGAGCATTGTGATTACAGGGGTCATGGAGCATTGTGATGACAATTGTTTAGAACATTGTGAAGACAGGGATCATGGAGCATAGAGATGAAAGGGGCCATGGAGCATTGTGATGACAGGCGTCATGGGACAATGTGTTGACAGTGGTCATGGAGCATTGTTAGAAAGGGAACATGGAGCAATTTGATTTCAGGGGCCATGAAAAATTGTGAATACATAGGCCATGGAGTATTCAGATGAATGTGGTCAAGGATCATTGTGACGAAATGTGTCCTGCAATATTGTGATGACACGGTTCATGGAGCATTGCGATGACAAGGGCCATGGCGAAATGTGAAGACAGGTGTCATGGGGCATTGTGAAGACAGTGGTCATCTAGAATTGTGAAGAAAGATATCATGGAGCACTGGGATGACAGCGGCCATGGAGCATTGTGATGACAGGGGTCATGGGGCATTGTGATGACACGGCCATGGAACATTATGATGACAAGAATTCTGGAACATTGTGATAAATAGGGCATGGACCATTGTGATTAGAAGGGCCAAGGAGCATTCTGATGACAACGGCATGGAGCATTGTGATGACAAGGGTCATCGAGCATTGTGATGACAGTGGTCATGAAGCATTGTGATGAATGTGGTCATGGATCATTGTGATGACAAGTGTCGTGGAGCATTGTGATGACAGGGGTCATAGAGCATTGTGATGACACGGTTATGGAATATTGTGATGACCAGAATTCTGTAGCACTGTGATGAAAAGGGAATGGAGCATTGTGATTACAGGGGTCATGGAGCATTGTGATGACAATTGTTTAGAACATTGTGAAGACAGGGATCATGGAGCATAGTGATGAAAGGGCCATGGAGCATTGTGATGACAGGCGTCATGGGACAATGTGTTGACAGTGGTCATGGAGCATTGTTAGAAAGGGAACATGGAGCAATTTGATTTCAGGGGCCATGAAAAATTGTGAATACATAGGCCATGGAGTTTTCAGATGAATGTGGTCATGGATCATTGTGATGACAAGTGTCGTGGAGCATTGTGATGACAGGGGTCATAGAGCATTGTGATGACACGGTTATGGAATATTGTGAAGACCAGAAATCTGTAGCACAGTGATGAAAATGGAATGGAGCATTGTGATTACAAGGGTCATGGAGCATTGTGATGACAAATGTTCTAGAATATTGTGAAGAGAGGGATCATGGAGCATAGTGATGAAAGGGGCCATGGAGCATTGTGAAGACAGGCGTCATGGGACTTTGTGTTGACAGTGGTCATGGAGCATTGTTAGAAAGGGAACATGGAGCAATTTGATTTCAGGGGCCATGAAAAATTGTGAATACATAGGCCATGGAGTATTCAGATGAATGTGGTCAAGGATCATTGTGACGACAAGTGTCCTGGAATATTGTGATGACACGGTTCATGGAGCATTGCGATAACTACGGCCATGGCGAAATGTGAAGAGAGGTGTCATGGGGCATTGTGATGACAGTGGTCATCTAGAATTGTGAAGAAAGATATCATGGAGCACTGGGATGACAGGGGCCATGGAGCATTGTGAAGACAGGGATCATGGAGCATAGTGTTGAAAGGAGCCATGGAGCATTGTGATGACAGGCTTATGGGACATTGTGTTGATAGTGGTCATGGAGCATTGTTAGAAAGGGAACATGGAGGAATTTAATTTCAGGGGCCATGAAAAATTTTGAATACGTAGGCCATGGAGTATTCACATGAATGTCGTCAAGGATCATTGTGACGAAATGTGTCCTGGAATATTGTGATGACACGGTTCATGGAGCATTGCGATGACAAGGCCCATGGCGAAATGTGAAGACAGGTGTCATGGGGCATTGTGAAGACAATGGTCATCTAGAATTGTGAAGAAAGATATCATGGAGCACTGGGATGACAGGGGCCATGGAGCATTGTGATGACAGGGTTCATGGGGCATTGTGATGACACGGCCATGGAACATTATGATGACAAGAATTCTGGAGCATTGTGATAAAAAGGGCATGGACCATTGTGATTAGAGGGGCCAAGGAGCATTCTGATGACAACGACATGGAGCATTGTGATGACAAGGGTCATCGAGCATTGTGATGACAGTGGTCATGAAGCATTGTGATGAATGGGGTCATGGATCATTGTGATGACAAGTGACGTGGAGCATTGTGATGACAGGTGTCATAGAGCATTGTGATGACACGGTTATGGAATATTGTGAAGACCAGAATTCTGTAGCACTGTGATGAAAAGGGAATGGAGCATTGTGATTACAGGGGTCATGGAGCATTGTGATGACAATTGTTTTAGAACATTGAGATGACAGGGATCATGGAGCATATTGATGAGAGGGGCCATGGAGCATTGTTATGACAGGCATCATGGGACACTGTGTTGACAGTGGTCATGGAGCATTGTTAGAAAGGGAACATGGAGCAATTTGATTTCAGGGGCCATGAAAAATTGTGAATACATAGGCCATGGAGTATTCAGATGAATGTGGTCAAGGATCATTGTGACGACAAGTGTCCTGGAATATTGTGATGACACGGTTCATGGAGCATTGCGATAACTAGGGCCATGGCGAAATGTGAAGAGAGGTGTCATGGGGCATTGTGATGACAGTGGCCATCTAGAATTGTGAAGAAAGATATCATGGAGCACTGGGATGACAGGGGCCATGGAGCATTGTGAAGACAGGGATCATGGAGCATAGTGATGAAAGGAGCCATGGAGCATTGTGATGACAGGCTTATGGGACATTGTGTTGATAGTGGTCATGGAGCATTGTTAGAAAGGGAACATGGAGCAATTTAATTTCAGGGGCCATGAAAAATTGTGAATACATAGGCCATGGAGTATTCAGATGAATGTGGTCAAGGATCATTGTGACGAAATGTGTCCTGGAATATTGTGATGACACGGTTCATGGAGCATTGCGATGACAAGGGCCATGGCGAAATGTGAAGAGAGGTGTCATGGGGCATTGTGATGACAGTGGTCATCTAGAATTGTGAAGAAAGATATCATGGAGCACTGGGATGACAGGGGCCATGGAGCATTGTGATGAAAGGGGTCATGGGGCATTGTGATGACACGGCCATGGAACATTATGATGACAAGGATTCTGGAGCATTGTGATAAAAAGGGCATGGACCATTGTGATTAGAGGGGCCAAGGAGCATTCTGATGACAACGGCATTGAGCATTGTGATGACAAGGGTGATCGAGCATTGTGATGACAGTGGTCATGAAGCATTGTGATGAATGTGGTCATGGATCATTGTGATGACAAGTGTCGTGGAGCATTGTGATGACAGGGGTCATAGAGCATTGTGATGACACGGTTATGGAATATTGTGATGACCAGAATTCTGTAGCACTGTGATGAAAAGGGAATGGAGCATTGTGATTACAGGGGTCAAGGAGCATTGTGATGACAATTGTTCTAGAACATTGTGATGACAGGGATCATGGAGCATAGTGATGAAAGGGGCCATTGAGCATTGTGATGACACGCGTCATGGGACATTGTGTTGACAGTGGTCATGGAGCATTGTTAGAAAGGGAACATGGAGCAATTTGATTTCAGAGGCCATGAAAAATTGTGAATACATAGGCCATGGAGTATTCAGATGAATGTGGTCAAGGATCATTGTGACGAAAAGTGTCCTGGAATATTGTGATGACACGTTTCATGGAGCATTGCGATGACAAGGGCCATGGCGAAATGTGAAGACAGGTGTCATGGGTCATTGTGATGACAGTGGTCATCTAGCATTGTGAAGAATGATATCATGGAGCACTGGGAGGACAGGGGCCATGGAGCATTGTGATGACAGGGGTCATGGGGCATTGTGTTGACACGGCCATGGAACATTATGATGACAAGAATTCTGGAGCATTGTGATAAAAAGGGCATGGACCATTGTAATTAGAAGGGCCAAGGAGCATTCTGATGACAACGGCATGGAGCATTGTGATGACAAGGGTCATCGAGCATTGTGATGACAGTGGGCATGAAGCATTGTGATGAATGTTGTTATGGATCATTGTGATGACAAGTGTCGTGGAGCATTGTGATGACAGGGGTCATAGAGTATTGTGATGACACGGTTATGGAATATTGTGTCGACCAGAATTCTGTAGCACTGTGATGAAAAGGGAATGGAGCATTGTGAATACAGGGTTAATGGAGCATTGTGATGACAATCTTTCTAGAACATTGTGAAGACAGGTATCATGGAGCATAGTGATGAAAGGTGCCATGGAGCATTGTGATGACAGGCGTCATGGGACAATGTGTTGACAGTGGTCATGGAGCATTGTTAGAAAGGGAACATGGAGCAATTTGATTTCAGGGGCCATGAAAAATTGTGAATACATAGGCTACGGAGTATTCAGATGTATGTGGTCAAGGATCATTGTGACGAAATGTGTCCTGGAATATTGTGATGACACGGTTCATGGAGCATTGCGATGACAAGGGCCATGGCGAAATGTGAAGACAGGTGTCATGGGGCTATGTGATGACAGTGGTCATCTAGAATTGTGAAGGAAGATATCATGGAGCACTGGGATGACAGGGGCCATGGAGCATTGTGATGACAGGGGTCATGGGGCATTGTGATGACACGGCCATGGAACATTATGATGACAAGAAGTCTGGAGCATTGTGATAAAAAGGGAATGGACCATTGTGATTAGAGGGGCCAAGGAGCATTCTGATGACAACGGCATGGAGCATTTTGATGACCAGGGTCATCGAGCATTGTGATGACAGTGGTCATGAAGCATTGTGATGAATGTGGGCATGGATCATTGTGATGACAAGTGTCGTGGAGCATTGTG
The DNA here is from genome assembly GCF_028021215.1 of Eschrichtius robustus. Taxonomy (NCBI): domain Eukaryota; kingdom Metazoa; phylum Chordata; class Mammalia; order Artiodactyla; family Eschrichtiidae; genus Eschrichtius; species Eschrichtius robustus. Next base: position 5,718,130 of record NW_027175249.1, on the reverse strand, counting down.
ATGACAGGGGTCATAGAGCATTGTGATGACAAGGTTATGGAATATTTTGATGACCAGACTTCTGTAGCACTGTGATGAAATGTGAATGGAGCATTGTGATTACAGGGGTCATGTAGCATTGTGATGACAATTGTTCTAGAACATTGTGAAGACAGGGATCATGGAGCATAGTGATGAAAGGGCCATGGAGCATTGTGATGACAGGCCTCATGGGACAATGTGTTGACAGTGGTCATGGAGCATTGTTAGAAAGGGAACATGGAGCAATTTGATTTCAGGGGCCATGAAAAATTGTGAATACATAGGCCATGGAGTATTCAGATGAATGTGGTCATGGATCATTGTGATGACAAGTGTCGTGGAGCATTGTGATGACAGGGGTCATAGAGCATTGTGATGACACGGTTATGGAATATTGTGATGACCATAATTCTGTAGCACTGTGATGAAAAGGGAATGGAGCATTGTGATTACAGGGGTCATGGACCATTGTGATGACAATTGTTCTAGAACATTGTGATGACAGGGATCATGGAGCATAGTGATGAAAGGGGACATGGAGCATTGTGATGAGAGGTGTCATGGGACAATGTGTTGACAGTTTCAAGGAGCATTGTTAGAAAGGGAACGTGGAGCAATTTGATTTCAGAGGACATGAAAAATTGTGAATACATAGGCCATGGAGTATTCAGATGAATGTGGTCAAGGATCATTGTGACGACAAGTGTCCTGGAATATTGTGATGACACGGTTCATGGAGCATTGCGATGACAAGGGCCATGGCGAAATGTGAAGACAGGTGTCATGGGGCATTGTGAAGACAGTGGTCATCTAGAATTTTGAAGAAAGATATCATGGAGCACTGGGATGACAGGGGCCATGGAGCATTGTGATGACAGGGGTCATGGGGCATTGTGATGACACGGCCATGGAACATTATGATGACAAGAATTCTGGAGCATTGTGATAAATAGGGCATGGACCATTGTGATTAGAGGGGCCAAGGAGCATTCTGATGACAACGGCATGGAGCATTGTGATGACAAGGGTGATCGAGCATTGTGATGACAGTGGTCATGAAGCATTGTGATGAATGTGGTCATGGATCATTGTGATGACAAGTGTCGTGGAGCATTGTGATGACAGGGGTCATAGAGCATTGTGATGACACGGTTATGGAATATTGTGATGACCAGAATTCTGTAGCACTGTGATGAAATGTGAATGGAGCATTGTGATTACAGGGGTCATGTAGCATTGTGATGACAATTGTTCTAGAACATTGTGAAGACAGGGATCATGGAGCATAGTGATGAAAGGGCCATGGAGCATTGTGATGACAGGCCTCATGGGACAATGTGTTGACAGTGGTCATGGAGCATTGTTAGAAAGGGAACATGGAGAAATTTGATTTCAGGGGCCATTAAAAATTGTGAATACATAGGCCATGGAGTATTCAGATGAATGTGGTCATGGATCATTGTTATGACAAGTGTCGTGGAGCATTGTGATGACAGGGGTCATAGAGCATTGTAATGACACGGTTATGGAATATTGTGATGACCAGAATTCTGTAGCACTGTGATGAAAAGGGAATGGAGCATTGTGATTACAGGGGTCATGGAGCATTGTGATGACAATTGTTCTAGAATACTGCGATGACAGGGATCATGGAGCATAGTGATGAAAGGGGCCATGGAGCATTGTGATGACAGGCGTCATGGGACTATGTGTTGACAGTTTCAAGGAGCATTGTTAGAAAGGGAACATGAAGCAATTTGATTTCAGGGTCCATGAAAAATTGTGAATACATAGGCTATGGAGTATTCAGATGAATGTGGTCAAGGATCATTGTGACGACAAGTGTCCTGGAATATTGTGATGACACGGTTCATGGAGCATTGCGATGACAAGGGCCATGGCGAAATGTGAAGAAAGGTGTCATGGGGCATTGTGATGACAGTGGTCATCTAGAATTGTGAAGAAAGATATCATGGAGCACTGGGATGACAGGGGCCATGGAGCATTGTGATGACAGGGGTCATGGGGCATTGTGATGACACGGCCATGGAACATTATGATGACAAGAAATCTGGAGCATTGTGATAAAAAGGGCATGGACCATTGTGATTAGAGGGTCCAAGGAGCATTCTGATGACAACGGCATGGAGCATTGTGATGACAAGGGTCATCGAGCATTGTGATGACAGTGGTCATGAAGCATTGTGATGAATGTGGTCATGGATCATTGTGATGACAAGTGTCGTGGAGCATTGTGATGACAGGGGTCATAGAGCATTGTGATGACACGGTTATGGAATATTGTGATGACCAGAATTCTGTAGAACTGTGATGAAAAGGGAATGGAGCATTGTGATTACAGGGGTCATGGAGCATTGTGATGACAATTGTTCTAGAACATTGTGAAGACAGGGATCATGGAGCATAGTGATGAAAGGGGCCATGGAGCATTGTGATGACAGGCGTCATGGGACAATGTGTTGACAGTGGTCTTGGATCATTGTTAGAAAGGGAACATGGAGCAATTTGATTTCAGGGGCCATGAAAAATTGTGAATACATAGGCCATGGAGTATTCAGATGAATGTGGTCAAGGATCATTGTGACGACAAGTGTCCTGGAATATTGTGATGACACGGTTCATGGAGCATTGCGATGACAAGGGCCATGGCGAAATGTGAAGACAGGTGTCATGGGGCATTGTGATGACAGTGGTCATCTATAATTGTGAAGAAAGATATCATGGAGCACTGGGATGACAGGGGCCATGGAGCATTGTGATGACAGGCGTCATGGGGCATTGTGATGACACGGCCATGGAACATTATGATGACAAGAATTCTGGAACATTGTGATAAAAAGGGCATGGACCATTGTGATTAGAGGGGCCAAGGAGCATTCTGATGACAACGGCATGGAGCATTGTGATGACAAGGGTCATCGAGCATTGTGATGACAGTTGTCATGAAGCATTGTGATGAATGTGGTCATGGATCATTGTGATGACAAGTGTCATGGAGCATTGTGATGACAGGGGTCATAGAGCATTGTGATGACACGGTTATGGAATATTGTGATGACCAGAATTCTGTAGCACTGTGATGAAAAGGGAATGGAGCATTGTGATTACAGGGGTCATGGAGCATTGTGATGACAATTGTTCTAGAACATTGTGAAGACAGGGTTCATGGAGCATAGTGATGAAAGGGGCCATGGAGCATTGAGATGACAGGCGTCATGGGACAATGTGCTGACAGTGGTCATGGAGCATTGTTAGAAAGGGAACATGGAGCACTTTGATTTCAGGGGCCATGAAAAACTGTGAATACATAGGCCATGGAGTATTCAGATGAATCTGGTCAAGGATCATTGTGACGAAAATTGTCCTGGAATATTGTGATGACACGGTTCATTGGGCATTGCGATGACAAGGGCCATGGCGAAATGTGAAGACAGGTGTCATGGGGCATTGTGAAGACAGTGGTCATCTAGAATTGTGAAGAAAGATATCATGGAAAACTGGGATGACAGGGGCCATGGAGCATTGTGATGACAGGGGTCATGGGGCATTTTGATGACACGGCCATGGAACATTATGATGACAAGTATTCTGGAGCATTGTGATAAAAAGGGCATGGACCATTGTGATTAGAGGGGCCAAGGAGCCTTCTGATGACAACGTTATGGAGCATTGTGATGACAAGGGTCATCGAGCACTGTGATGTCAGTGGTCATGAAGCATTGTGATGAATGGGGTCATGGATCATTGTGATGACAAGTGTCGTGGAGCATTGTGATGACAGGGGTCATAGAGCATTGTGATGACACGGTTATGGAATATTGTGAAGACCAGAACTCTGTAGCACAGTGATGAAAATGTAATGGAGCATTGTGATTACAGGGGTCATGGAGAATTGTGATGACAATTGTTCTAGAACATTGTGAAGACAGGGATCATGGAGCATAGTGATGAAAGGGGCCGTGGAGCATTGTGATGACAGGCGTCATGGGACAATGTGTTGACAGTGGTCATTGAGCATTATTAGAAAGGGAACATGGAGCAATTTGATTTCAGGGGCCATGAAAAATTGTGAATACATAGGCCATGGATTATTCAGATGAATGTGGTCAAGGATCATTCTGACAAAAAGTGTCCTGGAATATTGTGATGACACGGTTCATGGAGCATTGCGATGACAAGGGCCATGGCGAAATGTGAAGACAGGTGTCATGGGGCATTGTGATGACAGTGGTCATCTAGAATTGTGAAGAAAGATATCATGGAGCACTGGGATGCCAGGGGCCATGGAGCATTGTGATGACAGGGGTCATGGGGCATTGTGATGACACGGCCATTGAACATTATGATGAAAAGTAGTGTGGAGCTTTGTGATAAAAAGGGCATGGACCATTGTGATTAGAGGGGCCAAGGAGCATTCTGATGACAACGGCATGGAGCATTGTGATGACAAGGGTCATCGAGCATTGTGATGACAGTGGTCATGAAGCATTGTGATGAATGTGGTCATGGATCATTGTGATGACAAGTGTCGTGGAGCATTGTGATGACAGGGGTCATAGAGCATTGTGATGACACGGTTATGGAATATTGTGATGACCAGAATTCTGTAGCACTGTGATGAAAAGGGAATGGAGCATTGTGATTACAGGGGTCATGGAGCATTGTGATGACAATTGTTTAAAACATTGTGAAGACAGGGATCATGGAGCATAGTGATGAAAGGGGCCATGGAGCATTGTGATGACAGGCTTATGGGACATTGTGTTGATAGTGGTCATTGAACATTGTTAGAAAGGGAACATGGAGCCATTTGATTTCAGGGGCCATGAAAAATTGTGAATACATAGGCCATGGAGTATTCAGATGAATGTGGTCAAGGGTCATTTTGACGAAAAGTGTCCTGGAATATTGTGATGACACGGTTCATGGAGCATTGCGATGACAAGTGCCATGGCGAAATGTGAAGACAGGTGTCATGGGGCATTGTGAAGACAGTGGTCATCTAGAATTGTGAAGAAAGATATCATGGAGCACTGGGATGACAGGGGCCATGGAGCATTGTGATGACAGGGGTCATGGGGCATTGTGATGACACGGCCATGGAACATTATGATGACAAGAATTCTGGAGCATTGTGATAAAAAGGGCATGGACCATTGTGATTAGAGGGGCCAAGGAGCATTCTGATGACAACATCATGGAGCATTGTGATGACAAGTGTCATCGAGCACTGTGATGACAGTGGTCATGAAGCATTGTGATGAATGGGGTCATGGATCATTTTGATGACAAGTGTCGTGGAGCATTGTGATGACAGGGGTCATAGAGCATTGTGATGACACGGTTATGGAATATTGTGAAGACCAGAATTCTGTAGCACAGTGATGAAAATGGAATGGAGCATTGTGATTACAGGGGTCATGGAGAATTGTGATGACAATTGTTCTAGAAAATTGTGAAGACAGGGATCATGGAGCATAGTGATGAAAGGGGCCATGGAGCATTGTGATGACAGGCGTCATGGGACAATGTGTTCACAGTGGTCATTGAGCATTGTTAGAAAGGGAACATGGAGCAATTTGATTTCAGGGGCCATGAAAAATTGTGAATACATAGGCAATGGAGTATTCAGATGAATGTGGTCAAGGATCATTCTGACAAAAAGTGTCCTGGAATATTGTGATGACACGGTTCATGGAGCATTGTGATGACAAGGGCCATGGCGAAATGTGAAGACAGGTGTCATGGGGCATTGTGATGACAGTGGTCATCTAGAATTGTGAAGAAAGATATCATGGAGCACTGGGAAGACAGGGGCCATGGAGCATTGTGATGCCGGGGTCATGGGGCATTGTGATGACACGGCCATGGAACATTATGATGACAAGAAGTCTGGAGCATTGTGATAATAAGGGCATGGACCATTGTGATTAGAGGGGCCAAGGAGCATTCTGATGACAACGGCATGGAGCATTGTGATGACAAGGGTCATCGAGCATTGTGATGACAGTGGTCATGAAGCATTGTGATGAATGTGGTCATGGATCATTGTGATGACAAGTGTCGCGGAGCATTGTGATGACAGGGATCATAGAGCTTTGTGATGACACGGTTATGGAATATTGTGATGACGAGAATTCTGTAGCACTGTGATGAAAAGGGAATGGAGCATTGTGATTACAGGGGTCATGGAGCATTGTGATGACAATTGTTCTAGAATATTGTGATGACAGGGATCATGGAGCATAGTGATGAAAGGGGCCATGGAGCATTGTGATGACAGGTGTCATGGGATATTGTGTTGACAGTGGTGATGGAGAATTGTTAGAAAGGGAATATGGAGCAATTTGATTTCAGGGGCCATGAAAAATTGTGAATACATAGGCCATGGAGTAGTCAGATGAATGTGGTCAAGGATCATTGTGACGAAAAGTGTCCTGGAATATTGTGATGACACGGTTCATGGAGCATTGTGATGACAAGGGCCATGGCGAAATGTGAAGACAGGTGTCATGGGGCATTGTGAAGACAGTGGTCATCTAGAATTGTGAAGAAAGATATCATGGAGCACTGGGATGACAGGGGCCATGGAGCATTGTGATGACAGGGGTCATAGAGCATTGTGATGACACGGTTATGGAATATTGTGATGACCAGAATTCTGTATCACTGTGATGAAAAGGGAATGGAGCATTGTGATTACAGGGGTCATGGAGCATTGTGATGACAATTGTTCTAGAACATTGTGAAGACAGGGATCATGGAGCATAGTGATGAAAGGGGCCATGGAGCATTGTGATGACAGGTGTCATGGGACAATGTGTTGACAGTGGTCATGGAGCATTGTTAGAAAGGGAACATGGAGCAATTTGATTTCAGGGGCCATGAAAAATTGTGAATACATAGGCCATGGAGTATTCAGATGAATGTGGTCAAGGATCATTGTGACAAAAAGTGTCCTGGAATATTGTGATGACATGGTTCATGCAGCATTGCGATGACAAGGGCCATGGCGAAATGTGAAGACAGGTGTCATGGGGCATTGTGATGACAGTGGTCATGTAGAATTGTGAAGAAAGATATCATGGAGCACTGGGATGACAGGGGCCATGGAGCATTGTGATGACAGGCGTCATGGGACATTGTGTTGACAGTGGTCATGGAGCATTGTTAGAAAGGGAACATGGAGCAATTTGATTTCAGAGGCCATGAAAAATTGTGAATACATAGGCCATGGAGTTTTCAGATGAATGTGGTCATGGATCATTGTGATGACAAGTGTCGTGGAGCATTGTGATGACAGGGGTCATAGAGCATTGTGATGAAAAGGTTATGGAATATTGTGATGACCAGAATTCTGTAGCACTGTGATGAAAAGGGAATGGAGCATTGTGATTACAGGGGTCATGGAGCATTGTGATGACAGTTGTTTAGAACATTGTGAAGACAGGGATCATGGAGCATAGTGATGAAAGGGGACATGGAGCATTGTGATGACAGACGTCATGGGACAATGTGTTGAGAGTGGTCATGGAGCATTGTTAGAAAGGGAACATGGAGCAATTTGATTTCAGGGGCCATGAAAAATTGTGAATACATAGGCCATGGAGTATTCAGATGAATGTGGTCAAGGATCATTGTGACGACAAGTGTCCTGGAATATTGTGATGACACGGTTCATGGAGCATTGCGATAACTACGGCCATGGCGAAATGTGAAGAGAGGTGTCATGGGGCATTGTGATGACAGTGGTCATCTAGAATTGTGAAGAAAGATATCATGGAGCACTGGGATGACAGGGGCCATGGAGCATTGTGAAGACAGGGATCATGGAGCATAGTGTTGAAAGGAGCCATGGAGCATTGTGATGACAGGCTTATGGGACATTGTGTTGATAGTGGTCATGGAGCATTGTTAGAAAGGGAACATGGAGCAATTTAATTTCAGGGGCCATGAAAAATTTTGAATACGTAGGCCATGGAGTATTCACATGAATGTCGTCAAGGATCATTGTGACGAAATGTGTCCTGGAATATTGTGATGACACCTTTCATGGAGCATTGCGATGACAAGGCCCATGGCGAAATGTGAAGACAGGTGTCATGGGGCATTGTGAAGACAATGGTCATCTAGAATTGTGAAGAAAGATATCATGGAGCACTGGGATGACAGGGGCCATGGAGCATTGTGATGACAGGGTTCATGGGGCATTGTGATGACACGGCCATGGAACATTATGATGACAAGAATTCTGGAGCATTGTGATAAAAAGGGCATGGACCATTGTGATTAGAGGGGCCAAGGAGCATTCTGATGACAACGGCATGGAGCATTGTGATGACAAGGGTCATCGAGCATTGTGATGACAGTGGTCATGAACCATTGTGATGAATGAGGTCATGGATCATTGTGATGACAAGTGTCGTGGAGCATTGTGATGACAGGTGTCATAGAGCATTGTGATGACACGGTTATGGAATATTGTGAAGACCAGAATTCTGTAGCACTGTGATGAAAAGGGAATGGAGCATTGTGATTACAGGGGTCATGGAGCATTGTGATGACAATTGTTTTAGAACATTGAGATGACAGGGATCATGGAGCATAGTGATGAGAGGGGCCATGGAGCATTGTGATGACAGGCATCATGGGACACTGTGTTGACAGTGGTCATGGAGCATTGTTAGAAAGGGAACATGGAGCAATTTGATTTCAGGGGCCATGAAAAATTGTGAATACATAGGCCATTGAGTATTCAGATGAATGTGGTCAAGGATCATTGTGACGACAAGTGTCCTGGAATATTGTGATGACACGGTTCATGGAGCATTGCGATAACTAGGGCCATGGCGAAATGTGAAGAGAGGTGTCATGGGGCATTGTGATGACAGTGGCCATCTAGAATTGTGAAGAAAGATATCATGGAGCACTGGGATGACAGGGGCCATGGAGCATTGTGAAGACAGGGATCATGGAGCATAGTGATGAAAGGAGCCATGGAGCATTGTGATGACAGGCTTATGGGACATTGTGTTGATAGTGGTCATGGAGCATTGTTAGAAAGGGAACATGGAGCAATTTAATTTCAGGGGCCATGAAAAATTGTGAATACATAGGCCATGGAGTATTCAGATGAATGTGGTCAAGGATCATTGTGACGAAATGTGTCCTGGAATATTGTGATGACACGGTTCATGGAGCATTGCGATGACAAGGGCCATGGCGAAATGTGAAGAGAGGTGTCATGGGGCATTGTGATGACAGTGGTCATCTAGAATTGTGAAGAAAGATATCATGGAGCACTGGGATGACAGGGGCCATGGAGCATTGTGATGAAAGGGGTCATGGGGCATTGTGATGACACGGCCATGGAACATTATGATGACAAGAATTCTGGAGCATTGTGATAAAAAGGGCATGGACCATTGTGATTAGAGGGGCCAAGGAGCATTCTGATGACAACGGCATGGAGCATTGTGATGACAAGGGTGATCGAGCATTGTGATGACAGTGGTCATGAAGCATTGTGATGAATGTGGTCATGGATCATTGTGATGACAAGTGTCGTGGAGCATTGTGATGACAGGGGTCATAGAGCATTGTGATGACACGGTTATGGAATATTGTGATGACCAGAATTCTGTAGCACTGTGATGAAAAGGGAATGGAGCATTGCGATTACAGGGGTCAAGGAGCATTGTGATGACAATTGTTCTAGAACATTGTGATGACAGGGATCATGGAGCATAGTGATGAAAGGGGCCATTGAGCATTGTGATGACACGCGTCATGGGACATTGTGTTGACAGTGGTCATGGAGCATTGTTAGAAAGGGAACATGGAGCAATTTGATTTCAGAGGCCATGAAAAATTGTGAATACATAGGCCATGGAGTATTCAGATGAATGTGGGCAAGGATAATTGTGACGAAAAGTGTCCTGGAATATTGTGATGACACGGTTCATGGAGCATTGCGATGACAAGGGCCATGGCGAAATGTGAAGACAGGTGTCATGGGGCATTGTGATGACAGTGGTCATCTAGAATTGTGAAGAATGATATCATGGAGCACTGGGAGGACAGGGGCCATGGAGCATTGTGATGACAGGGGTCACGGGGCATTGTGTTGACACGGCCATGGAACATTATGATGACAAGAATTCTGGAGCATTGTGATAAAAAGGGCATGGACCATTGTAATTAGAAGGGCCAAGGAGCATTCTGATGACAACGGCATGGAGCATTGTGATGACAAGGGTCATCGAGCATTGTGATGACAGTGGGCATGAAGCATTGTGATGAATGTTGTTATGGATCATTGTGATGACAAGTGTCGTGGAGCATTGTGATGACAGGGGTCATAGAGTATTGTGATGACACGGTTATGGAATATTGTGTCGACCAGAATTCTGTAGCACTGTGATGAAAAGGGAATGGAGCATTGTGAATACAGTGTTAATGGAGCATTGTGATGACAATTTTTCTAGAACATTGTGAAGACAGGTATCATGGAGCATAGTGATGAAAGGTGCCATGGAGCATTGTGATGACAGGCGTCATGGGACAATGTGTTGACAGTGGTCATGGAGCATTGTTAGAAAGGGAACATGGAGCAATTTGATTTCAGGGGCCATGAAAAATTGTGAATACATAGGCTACGGAGTATTCAGATGTATGTGGTCAAGGATCATTGTGACGAAATGTGTCCTGGAATATTGTGATGACACGGTTCATGGAGCATTGCGATGACAAGGGCCATGGCGAAATGTGAAGACAGGTGTCATGGGGCTATGTGATGACAGTGGTCATCTAGAATTGTGAAGAAAGATATCATGGAGCACTGGGATGAGAGGGGCCATGGAGCATTGTGATGACAGGGGTCATGGGGCATTGTGATGACACGGCCATGGAACATTATGATGACAAGAAGTCTGGAGCATTGTGATAAAAAGGGAATGGACCATTGTGATTAGAGGGGCCAAGGAGCATTCTGATGACAACGGCATGGAGCATTGTGATGACCAGGGTCATCGAGCATTGTGATGACAGTGGTCATGAAGCATTGTGATGAATGTGGTCATGGATCATTGTGATGACAAGTGTCGTGGAGCATTGTGATGACAGGGGTCATAGAGCATTGTGATGACAAGGTTATGGAATATTTTGATGACCAGACTTCTGTAGCACTGTGATGAAATGTGAATGGAGCATTGTGATTACAGGGGTCATGTAGCATTGTGATGACAATTGTTCTAGAACATTGTGAAGACAGGGATCATGGAGCATAGTGATGAAAGGGCCATGGAGCATTGTGATGACAGGCCTCATGGGACAATGTGTTGACAGTGGTCATGGAGCATTGTTAGAAAGGGAACATGGAGCAATTTGATTTCAGGGGCCATGAAAAATTGTGAATACATAGGCCATGGAGTATTCAGATGAATGTGGTCATGGATCATTGTGATGACAAGTGTCGTGGAGCATTGTGATGACAGGGGTCATAGAGCATTGTGATGACACGTTTATGGAATATTGTGATGACCATAATTCTGTAGCACTGTGATGAAAAGGGAATGGAGCATTGTGATTACAGGGGTCATGGACCATTGTGATGACAATTGTTCTAGAACATTGTGATGACAGGGATCATGGAGCATAGTGATGAAAGGGGACATGGAGCATTGTGATGACAGGTGTCATGGGACAATGTGTTGACAGTTTCAAGGAGCATTGTTAGAAAGGGAACGTGGAGCAATTTGATTTCAGAGGACATGAAAAATTGTGAATACATAGGCCATGGAGTATTCAGATGAATGTGGTCAAGGATCATTGTGACGACAAGTGTCCTGGAATATTGTGATGACACGGTTCATGGAGCATTGCGATAACAAGGGCCATGGCGAAATGTGAAGACAGGTGTCATGGGGCATTGTGAAGACAGTGGTCATCTAGAATTGTGAAGAAAGATATCATGGAGCACTGGGATGACAGGGGCCATGGAGCATTGTGATGACAGGGGTCATGGGGCATTGTGATGACACGGCCATGGAACATTATGATGACAAGAATTCTGGAGCATTGTGATAAATAGGGCATGGACCATTGTGATTAGAGGGGCCAAGGAGCATTCTGATGACAACGGCATGGAGCATTGTGATGACAAGGGTCATCGAGCATTGTGATGACAGTGGTCATGAAGCATTTTGATGAATGTGGTCATGGATCATTGTGATGACAAGTGTCGTGGAGCATTGTGATGACAGGGGTCATAGAGCATTGTGATGACACGGTTATGGAATATTGTGATGACCAGAATTCTGTAGCACTGTGATGAAAAGGGAATGGAGCATTGTGATTACAGGGGTCATGGAGCATTGTGATGACAATTGTTCTAGAATATTGTGATGACAGGGATCATGGAGCATAGTGATGAAAGGGGCCATGGAGCATTGTGATGACAGGCGTCATGGGACTATGTGTTGACAGTTTCATGGAGCATTGTTAGAAAGGGAACATGGAGCAATTTGATTTCAGGGGCCATGAAAAATTGTGAATACATAGGCCATGGAGTATTCAGATGAATGTGGTCAAGGATCATTGTGACGACAAGTGTCCTGGAATATTGTGATGACACGGTTCATGGAGCATTGCGATGACAAGGGTCATGGCGAAATGTGAAGACAGGTGTCATGGGGCATTGTGATGACAGTGGTCATCTAGAATTGTGAAGAAAGATATCATGGAGCACTGGGATGACAGGGGCCATGGAGCATTGTGATGACAGGCGTCATGGGGCATTGTGATGACACGGTCATGGAACATTATGATGACAAGAATTCTGGAACATTGTGATAAAAAGGGCATGGACCATTGTGATTAGAGGGGCCAAGGAGCATTCTGATGACAACGGCATGGAGCATTGTGATGACAAGGGTCATCGAGCATTGTGATGACAGTTGTCATGAAGCATTGTGATGAATGTGGTCATGGATCATTGTGATGACAAGTGTCGTGGAGCATTGTGATGACAGGGGTCATAGAGCATTGTGATGACACGGTTATGGAATATTGTGATGACCAGAATTCTGTAGCACTGTGATGAAAAGGGAATGGAGCATTGTGATTACAGGGGTCATGGAGCATTGTGATGACAATTGTTCTAGAACATTGTGAAGACAGGGTTCATGGAGCATAGTGATGAAAGGGGCCATGGAGCATTGAGATGACAGGCGTCATGGGACAATGTGCTGACAGTGGTCATGGAGCATTGTTAGAAAGGGAACATGGAGCACTTTGATTTCAGGGGCCATGAAAAACTGTGAATACATAGGCCATGGAGTATTCAGATGAATCTGGTCAAGGATCATTGTGACGAAAATTGTCCTGGAATATTGTGATGACACGGTTCATTGGGCATTGCGATGACAAGGGCCATGGCGAAATGTGAAGACAGGTGTCATGGGGCATTGTGAAGACAGTGGTCATCTAGAATTGTGAAGAAAGATATCATGGAAAACTGGGATGACAGGGGCCATGGAGCATTGTGATGACAGGGGTCATGGGGCATTGTGATGACACGGCCATGGAACATTATGATGACAAGAATTCTGGAGCATTGTGATAAAAAGGGCATGGACCATTGTGATTAGAGGGGCCAAGGAGCCTTCTGATGACAACGTTATGGAGCATTGTGATGACAAGGGTCATCGAGCACTGTGATGTCAGTGGTCATGAAGCATTGTGATGAATGGTGTCATGGATCATTGTGATGACAAGTGTCGTGGAGCATTGTGATGACAGGGGTCATAGAGCATTGTGATGACACGGTTATGGAATATTGTGAAGACCAGAAATCTGTAGCAGAGTGATGAAAATGGAATGGAGCATTGTGATTACAAGGGTCATGGAGCATTGTGATGACAAATGTTCTAGAATATTGTGAAGATAGGGATCATGGAGCATAGTGATGAAAGGGGCCATGTAGGATTGTGAAGACAGGCGTCATGGGACAATGTGTTGACAGTGGTCATGGAGCATTGTTAGAAAGGGAACATGGAGCAATTTGATTTCCGGGGCCATGAAAAATTGTGAATACATAGGCCATGGAGTATTCAGATGAATGTGGTCAAGGATCATTGTGACAAAAAGTGTCCTGGAATATTGTGATGACATGGTTCATGCAGCATTGCGATGACAAGGGCCATGGCGAAATGTGAGGACAGGTGTCATGGGGCATTGTGATGACAGTGGTCATGTAGAATTGTGAAGAAAGATATCATGGAGCACTGGGATGACAGGGGCCATGGAGCATTGTGATGACAGGCGTCATGGGACATTGTGTTGACAGTGGTCATGGAGCATTGTTAGAAAGGGAACATGGAGCAATTTGATTTCAGAGGCCATGAAAAATTGTGAATACATAGGCCACGGAGTTTTCAGATGAATGTGGTCATGGATCATTGTGATGACAAGTGTCGTGGAGCATTGTGATGACAGGGGTCATAGAGCATTGTGATGAAAAGGTTATGGAATATTGTGATGACCAGAATTCTGTAGCACTGTGATGAAAAGGGAATGGAGCATTGTGATTACAGGGGTCATGGAGCATTGTGATGACAGTTGTTTAGAACATTGTGAAGACAGGGATCATGGAGCATAGTGATGAAAGGGGCCATTGAGCATTGTGATGACAGACGTCATGGGACAATGTGTTGAGAGTGGTCATGGAGCATTGTTAGAAAGGGAACATGGAGCAATTTGATTTCAGGGGCCATGAAAAATTGTGAATACATAGGCCATGGAATATTCAGATGAATGTGGTCAAGGATCATTGTGACGACAAGTGTCCTGGAATACTGTGAAGACACGGTTCATGGAGCATTGCGATGACAAGGGTAATGGCGAAATGTGAAGACAGGTGTCATGGGGCTTTGTGATGACAGTGGTCATCTAGAATTGTGAAGAAAGATATCATGGAGCACTGGGTTGACAGGGGCCATGGAGCATTGTGATGACAGGGGTCATGGGGCATTGTGATGACACGGCCATGGAACATTATGATGACAAGAATTCTGGAGCATTGTGATAAAAAGGGCATGGACCACTGTGATTAGAGGGGCCAAGGAGCATTCTGATGACAACGGCATGGAGCATTGTGATGACAAGGGTGATCGAGCATTGTGATGACAGTGGTCATGAAGCATTGTGATGAATGTGGTCATGGATCATTGTGATGACAAGTGTCGTGGAGCATTGTGATGACAGGGGTCATAGAGCATTGTGATGACACGGTTATGGAATATTGTGATGACCAGAATTCTGTAGCACTGTGATGAAAAGGGAATGGAGCATTGCGATTACAGGGGTCAAGGAGCATTGTGATGACAATTGTTCTAGAACATTGTGATGACAGGGATCATGGAGCATAGTGATGAAAGGGGCCATTGAGCATTGTGATGACACGCGTCATGGGACATTGTGTTGACAGTGGTCATGGAGCATTGTTAGAAAGGGAACATGGAGCAATTTGATTTCAGAGGCCATGAAAAATTGTGAATACATAGGCCATGGAGTATTCAGATGAATGTGGTCAAGGATCATTGTGACGAAAAGTGTCCTGGAATATTGTGATGACACGGTTCATGGAGCATTGCGATGACAAGGGCCATGGCGAAATGTGAAGACAGGTGTCATGGGGCATTGTGATGACAGTGGTCATCTAGAATTGTGAAGAATGATATCATGGAGCACTGGGAGGACAGGGGCCATGGAGCATTGTGATGACAGGGGTCACGGGGCATTGTGTTGACACGGCCATGGAACATTATGATGACAAGAATTCTGGAGCATTGTGATAAAAAGGGCATGGACCATTGTAATTAGAAGGGCCAAGGAGCATTCTGATGACAACGGCATGGAGCATTGTGATGACAAGGGTCATCGAGCATTGTGATGACAGTGGGCATGAAGCATTGTGATGAATGTTGTTATGGATCATTGTGATGACAAGTGTCGTGGAGCATTGTGATGACAGGGGTCATAGAGTATTGTGATGACACGGTTATGGAATATTGTGTCGACCAGAATTCTGTAGCACTGTGATGAAAAGGGAATGGAGCATTGTGAATACAGGGTTAATGGAGAATTGTGATGACAATTTTTCTAGAACATTGTGAAGACAGGTATCATGGAGCATAGTGATGAAAGGTGCCATGGAGCATTGTGATGACAGGTGTCATGGGACAATGTGTTGACAGTGGTCATGGAGCATTGTTAGAAAGGGAACATGGAGCAATTTGATTTCAGGGGCCATGAAAAATTGTGAATACATAGGCTACGGAGTATTCAGATGTATGTGGTCAAGGATCATTGTGACGAAATGTGTCCTGGAATATTGTGATGACACGGTTCATGGAGCATTGCGATGACAAGGGCCATGGCGAAATGTGAAGACAGGTGTCATGGGGCTATGTGATGACAGTGGTCATCTAGAATTGTGAAGAAACATATCATGGAGCACTGGGATGACAGGGGCCATGGAGCATTGTGATGACAGGGGTCATGGGGCATTGTGATGACACGGCCATGGAACATTATGATGACAAGAAGTCTGGAGCATTGTGATAAAAAGGGAATGGACCATTGTGATTAGAGGGGCCAAGGAGCATTCTGATGACAACGGCATGGAGCATTGTGATGACCAGGGTCATCGAGCATTGTGATGACAGTGGTCATGAAGCATTGTGATGAATGTGGTCATGGATCATTGTGATGACAAGTGTCGTGGAGCATTGTGATGACAGGGGTCATAGAGCATTGTGATGACAAGGTTATGGAATATTTTGATGACCAGACTTCTGTAGCACTGTGATGAAATGTGAATGGAGCATTGTGATTACAGGGGTCATGGAGCATTGTGATGACAATTGTTCTAGAACATTGTGAAGACAGGGATCATGGAGCATAGTGATGAAAGGTGCCATGGAGCATTGTGATGACAGGCGTCATGGGACAATGTGTTGACAGTGGTCTTGGATCATTGTTAGAAAGGGAACATGGAGCAATTTGATTTCAGGGGCCATGAAAAATTGTGAATACATAGGCCATGGAGTATTCAGATGAATGTGGTCAAGGATCATTGTGACGACAAGTGTCCTGGAATATTGTGATGACACGGTTCATGGAGCATTGCGATGACAAGGGTCATGGCGAAATGTGAAGACAGGTGTCATGGGGCATTGTGATGACAGTGGTCATCTAGAATTGTGAAGAAAGATATCATGGAGCACTGGGATGACAGGGGCCATGGAGCATTGTGATGACAGGCGTCATGGGGCATTGTGATGACACGGTCATGGAACATTATGATGACAAGAATTCTGGAACATTGTGATAAAAAGGGCATTTACCATTGTGATTAGAGGGGCCAAGGAGCATTCTGATGACAACGGCATGGAGCATTGTGATGACAAGGGTCATCGAGCATTGTGATGACAGTTGTCATGAAGCATTGTGATGAATGTGGTCATGGATCATTGTGATGACAAGTGTCGTGGAGCATTGTGATGACAGGGGTCATAGAGCATTGTGATGACACGGTTATGGAATATTGTGATGACCAGAATTCTGTAGCACTGTGATGAAAAGGGAATGGAGCATTGTGATTACAGGGGTCATGGAGCATTGTGATGACAATTGTTCTAGAACATTGTGAAGACAGGGTTCATGGAGCATAGTGATGAAAGGGGCCATGGAGCATTGAGATGACAGGCGTCATGGGACAATGTGCTGACAGTGGTCATGGAGCATTGTTAGAAAGGGAACATGGAGCACTTTGATTTCAGGGGCCATGAAAAACTGTGAATACATAGGCCATGGAGTATTCAGATGAATCTGGTCAAGGATCATTGTGACGAAAATTGTCCTGGAATATTGTGATGACACGGTTCATTGGGCATTGCGATGACAAGGGCCATGGCGAAATGTGAAGACAGGTGTCATGGGGCATTGTGAAGACAGTGGTCATCTAGAATTGTGAAGAAAGATATCATGGAAAACTGGGATGACAGGGGCCATGGAGAATTGTGATGACAGGGGTCATGGGGCATTGTGATGACACGGCCATGGAACATTATGATGACAAGAATTCTGGAGCATTGTGATAAAAAGGGCATGGACCATTGTGATTAGAGGGGCCAAGGAGCCTTCTGATGACAACGTTATGGAGCATTGTGATGACAAGGGTCATCGAGCACTGTGATGTCAGTGGTCATGAAGCATTGTGATGAATGGGGTCATGGATCATTGTGATGACAAGTGTCGTGGAGCATTGTGATGACAGGGGTCATAGAGCATTGTGATGACACGGTTATGGAATATTGTGAAGACCAGAAATCTGTAGCAGAGTGATGAAAATGGAATGGAGCATTGTGATTACAAGGGTCATGGAGCATTGTGATGACAAATGTTCTAGAATATTGTGAAGATAGGGATCATGGAGCATAGTGATGAAAGGGGCCATGTAGGATTGTGAAGACAGGCGTCATGGGACAATGTGTTGACAGTGGTCATGGAGCATTGTTAGAAAGGGAACATGGAGCAATTTGATTTCAGGGGCCATGAAAAATTGTGAATACATAGGCCATGGAGTATTCAGATGAATGTGGTCAAGGATCATTGTGACAAAAAGTGTCCTGGAATATTGTGATGACATGGTTCATGCAGCATTGCGATGACAAGGGCCATGGCGAAATGTGAAGACAGGTGTCATGGGGCATTGTGATGACAGTGGTCATGTAGAATTGTGAAGAAAGATATCATGGAGCACTGGGATGACAGGGGCCATGGAGCATTGTGATGACAGGCGTCATGGGACATTGTGTTGACAGTGGTCATGGAGCATTGTTAGAAAGGGAACATGGAGCAATTTGATTTCAGAGGCCATGAAAAATTGTGAATACATAGGCCACGGAGTTTTCAGATGAATGTGGTCATGGATCATTGTGATGACAAGTGTCGTGGAGCATTGTGATGACAGGGGTCATAGAGCATTGTGATGAAAAGGTTATGGAATATTGTGATGACCAGAATTCTGTAGCACTGTGATGAAAAGGGAATGGAGCATTGTGATTACAGGGGTCATGGAGCATTGTGATGACAGTTGTTTAGAACATTGTGAAGACAGGGATCATGGAGCATAGTGATGAAAGGGGCCATTGAGCATTGTGATGACAGACGTCATGGGACAATGTGTTGAGAGTGGTCATGGAGCATTGTTAGAAAGGGAACATGGAGCAATTTGATTTCAGGGGCCATGAAAAATTGTGAATACATAGGCCATGGAATATTCAGATGAATGTGGTCAAGGATCATTGTGACGACAAGTGTCCTGGAATACTGTGAAGACACGGTTCATGGAGCATTGCGATGACAAGGGTAATGGCGAAATGTGAAGACAGGTGTCATGGGGCTTTGTGATGACAGTGGTCATCTAGAATTGTGAAGAAAGATATCATGGAGCACTGGGTTGACAGGGGCCATGGAGCATTGTGATGACAGGGGTCATGGGGCATTGTGATGACACGGCCATGGAACATTATGATGACAAGAATTCTGGAGCATTGTGATAAAAAGGGCATGGACCACTGTGATTAGAGGGGCCAAGGAGCATTCTGATGACAACGGCATGGAGCATTGTGATGACAAGGGTGATCGAGCATTGTGATGACAGTGGTCATGAAGCATTGTGATGAATGTGGTCATGGATCATTGTGATGACAAGTGTCGTGGAGCATTGTGATTACAGGGGTCATAGAGCATTGTGATGACACGGTTATGGAATATTGTGATGACCAGAATTCTGTAGCACTGTGATGAAAAGGGAATGGAGCATTGCGATTACAGGGGTCAAGGAGCATTGTGATGACAATTGTTCTAGAACATTGTGATGACAGGGATCATGGAGCATAGTGATGAAAGGGGCCATTGAGCATTGTGATGACACGCGTCATGGGACATTGTGTTGACAGTGGTCATGGAGCATTGTTAGAAAGGGAACATGGAGCAATTTGATTTCAGAGGCCATGAAAAATTGTGAATACATAGGTCATGGAGTATTCAGATGAATGTGGTCAAGGATCATTGTGACGAAAAGTGTCCTGGAATATTGTGATGACACGGTTCATGGAGCATTGCGATGACAAGGGCCATGGCGAAATGTGAAGACAGGTGTCATGGGGCATTGTGATGACAGTGGTCATCTAGAATTGTGAAGAATGATATCATGGAGCACTGGGAGGACAGGGGCCATGGAGCATTGTGATGACAGGGGTCACGGGGCATTGTGTTGACACGGCCATGGAACATTATGATGACAAGAATTCTGGAGCATTGTGATAAAAAGGGCATGGACCATTGTAATTAGAAGGGCCAAGGAGCATTCTGATGACAACGGCATGGAGCATTGTGATGACAAGGGTCATCGAGCATTGTGATGACAGTGGGCATGAAGCATTGTGATGAATGTTGTTATGGATCATTGTGATGACAAGTGTCGTGGAGCATTGTGATGACAGGGGTCATAGAGTATTGTGATGACACGGTTATGGAATATTGTGTCGACCAGAATTCTGTAGCACTGTGATGAAAAGGGAATGGAGCATTGTGAATACAGGGTTAATGGAGCATTGTGATGACAATTTTTCTAGAACATTGTGAAGACAGGTATCATGGAGCATAGTGATGAAAGGTGCCATGGAGCATTGTGATGACAGGCGTCATGGGACAATGTGTTGACAGTGGTCATGGAGCATTGTTAGAAAGGGAACATGGAGCAATTTGATTTCAGGGGCCATGAAAAATTGTGAATACATAGGCTACGGAGTATTCAGATGTATGTGGTCAAGGATCATTGTGACGAAATGTGTCCTGGAATATTGTGATGACACGGTTCATGGAGCATTGCGATGACAAGGGCCATGGCGAAATGTGAAGACAGGTGTCATGGGGCTATGTGATGACAGTGATCATCTAGAATTGTGAAGAAACATATCATGGAGCACTGGGATGACAGGGGCCATGGAGCATTGTGATGACAGGGGTCATGGGGCATTGTGATGAAACGGCCATGGAACATTATGATGACAAGAAGTCTGGAGCATTGTGATAAAAAGGGAATGGACCATTGTGATTAGAGGGGCCAAGGAGCATTCTGATGACAACGGCATGGAGCATTGTGATGACCAGGGTCATCGAGCATTGTGATGACAGTGGTCATGAAGCATTGTGATGAATGTGGTCATGGATCATTGTGATGACAAGTGTCGTGGAGCATTGTGATGACAGGGGTCATAGAGCATTGTGATGACAAGGTTATGGAATATTTTGATGACCAGACTTCTGTAGCACTGTGATGAAATGTGAATGGAGCATTGTGATTACAGGGGTCATGTAGCATTGTGATGACAATTGTTCTAGAACATTGTGAAGACAGGGATCATGGAGCATAGTGATGAAAGGGCCATGGAGCATTGTGATGACAGGCCTCATGGGACAATGTGTTGACAGTGGTCATGGAGCATTGTTAGAAAGGGAACATGGAGCAATTTGATTTCAGGGGCCATGAAAAATTGTGAATACATAGGCCATGGAGTATTCAGATGAATGTGGTCATGGATCATTGTGATGACAAGTGTCGTGGAGCATTGTGATGACAGGGGTCATAGAGCATTGTGATGACACGGTTATGGAATATTGTGATGACCATAATTCTGTAGCACTGTGATGAAAAGGGAATGGAGCATTGTGATTACAGGGGTCATGGACCATTGTGATGACAATTGTTCTAGAACATTGTGATGACAGGGATCATGGAGCATAGTGATGAAAGCGGACATGGAGCATTGTGATGACAGGTGTCATGGGAAAATGTGTTGACAGTTTCAAGGAGCATTGTTAGAAAGGGAACGTGGAGCAATTTGATTTCAGAGGACATGAAAAATTGTGAATACATAGGCCATGGAGTATTCAGATGAATGTGGTCAAGGATCATTGTGACGACAAGTGTCCTGGAATATTGTGATGACACGGTTCATGGAGCATTGCGATAACAAGGGCCATGGCGAAATGTGAAGACAGGTGTCATGGGGCATTGTGAAGACAGTGGTCATCTAGAAATGTGAAGAAAGATATCATGGAGCACTGGGATGACAGGGGCCATGGAGCATTGTGATGACAGGGGTCATGGGGCATTGTGATGACACGGCCATGGAACATTATGATGACAAGAATTCTGGAGCATTGTGATAAATAGGGCATGGACCATTGTGATTAGAGGGGCCAAGGAGCATTCTGATGACAACGGCATGGAGCATTGTGATGACAAGGGTCATCGAGCATTGTGATGACAGTGGTCATGAAGCATTTTGTTGAATGTGGTCATGGATCATTGTGATGACAAGTGTCGTGGAGCATTGTGATGACAGGGGTCATAGAGCATTGTGATGACACGGTTATGGAATATTGTGATGACCAGAATTCTGTAGCACTGTGATGAAAAGGGAATGGAGCATTGTGATTACAGGGGTCATGGAGCATTGTGATGACAATTGTTCTAGAATATTGTGATGACAGGGATCATGGAGCATAGTGATGAAAGGGGCCATGGAGCATTGTGATGACAGGCGTCATGGGACTATGTGTTGACAGTTTCATGGAGCATTGTTAGAAAGGGAACATGAAGCAATTTGATTTCAGGGTCCATGAAAAATTGTGAATACATAGGCTATGGAGTATTCAGATGAATGTGGTCAAGGATCATTGTGACGACAAGTGTCCTGGAATATTGTGATGACACGGTTCATGGAGCATTGCGATGACAAGGGCCATGGCGAAATGTGAAGAAAGGTGTCATGGGGCATTGTGATGACAGTGGTCATCTAGAATTGTGAAGAAAGATATCATGGAGCACTGGGATGACAGGGGCCATGGAGCATTGTGATGACAGGGGTAATGGGGCATTGTGATGACACGGCCATGGAACATTATGATGACAAGAAGTCTGGAGCATTGTGATAAAAAGGGCATGGACCATTGTGATTAGAGGGGCCAAGGAGCATTCTGATGACAACGGCATGGAGCATTGTGATGACAAGGGTCATCGAGCATTGTGATGACAGTGGTCATGAAGCATTGTGATGAATGTGGTCATGGAGCATTGTGATGACAGGGGTCATAGAGCATTGTGATGACACGGTTATGGAATATTGTGATGACCAGAATTCTGTAGCACTGTGATGAAAAGGGAATGGAGCATTGTGATTACAGGGGTCATGGAGCATTGTGATGACAATTTTTCTAGAACATTGTGAAGACAGGGATCATGGAGCATAGTGATGAAAGGGGCCATGGAGCATTGTGATGACAGGCGTCATGGGACAATGTGTTGACAGTGGTCTTGGATCATTGTTAGAAAGGGAACATGGAGCAATTTGATTTCAGGGGCCATGAAAAATTGTGAATACATAGGCCATGGAGTATTCAGATGAATGTGGTCAAGGATCATTGTGACAACAAGTGTCCTGGAATATTGTGATGACACGGTTCATGGAGCATTGCGATGACAAGGGCCATGGCGAAATGTGAAGACAGGTGTCATGGGGCATTGTGATGACAGTGGTCATCTAGAATTGTGAAGAAAGATATCATGGAGCACTGGGATGACAGGGGCCATGGAGCATTGTGATGACAGGCGTCATGGGGCATTGTGATGACACGGCCATGGAACATTATGATGACAAGAATTCTGGAACATTGTGATAAAAAGGACATGGACCATTGTGATTAGAGGGGCCAAGGAGCATTCTGATGACAACGGCATGGAGCATTGTGATGACAAGGGTCATCGAGCATTGTGATGACAGTTGTCATGAAGCATTGTGATGAATGTGGTCATGGATCATTGTGATGACAAGTGTCGTGGAGCATTGTGATGACAGGGGTCATAGAGCATTGTGATGACACGGTTATGGAATATTGTGATGACCAGAATTCTGTAGCACTGTGATGAAAAGGGAATGGAGCATTGTGATTACAGGGGTCATGGAGCATTGTGATGACAATTGTTCTAGAACATTGTGAAGACAGGGTTCATGGAGCATAGTGATGAAAGGGGCCATGGAGCATTGAGATGACAGGCGTCATGGGACAATGTGCTGACAGTGGTCATGGAGCATTGTTAGAAAGGGAACATGGAGCACTTTGATTTCAGGGGCCATGAAAAACTGTGAATACATAGGCCATGGAGTATTCAGATGAATCTGGTCAAGGATCATTGTGACGAAAATTGTCCTGGAATATTGTGATGACACGGTTCATTGGGCATTGCGATGACAAGGGCCATGGCGAAATGTGAAGACAGGTGTCATGGGGCATTGTGAAGACAGTGGTCATCTAGAATTGTGAAGAAAGATATCATGGAAAACTGGGATGACAGGGGCCATGGAGCATTGTGATGACAGGGGTCATGGGGCATTATGATGACACGGCCATGGAACATTATGATGACAAGAATTCTGGAGCATTGTGATAAAAAGGGCATGGACCATTGTGATTAGAGGGGCCAAGGAGCCTTCTGATGACAACGTTATGGAGCATTGTGATGACAAGGGTCATCGAGCACTGTGATGTCAGTGGTCATGAAGCATTGTGATGAATGGGGTCATGGATCATTGTGATGACAAGTGTCGTGGAGCATTGTGATGACAGGGGTCATAGAGCATTGTGATGACACGGTTATGGAATATTGTGAAGACCAGAACTCTGTAGCACAGTGATGAAAATGGAATGGAGCATTGTGATTACAGGGGTCATGGAGAATTGTGATGACAATTGTTCTAAAACATTGTGAAGACAGGGATCATGGAGCATAGTGATGAAAGGGGCCATGGAGCATTGTGATGACAGGCGTCATGGGACAATGTGTTGACAGTGGTCATTGAGCATTATTAGAAAGGGAACATGAAGCAATTTGATTTCAGGGTCCATGAAAAATTGTGAATACATAGGCTATGGAGTATTCAGATTAATGTGGTCAAGGATCATTGTGACGACAAGTGTCCTGGAATATTGTGATGACACGGTTCATGGAGCATTGCGATTACAAGGGCCATGGCGAAATGTGAAGAAAGGTGTCATGGGGCATTGTGATGACAGTGGTCATCTAGAATTGTGAAGAAAGATATCATGGAGCACTGGGATGACAGGGGCCATGGAGCATTGTGATGACAGGGATCATGGGGCATTGTGATGACACGGCCATGGAACATTATGATGACAAGAAGTCTGGAGCATTGTGATAAAAAGGGCATGGACCATTGTGATTAGAGGGTCCAAGGAGCATTCTGATGACAATGGCATGGAGCATTGTGATGACAAGGGTCATCGAGCATTGTGATGACAGTGGTCATGAAGCATTGTGATGAATTTGGTCATGGATCATTGTGATGACAAGTGTCGTGGAGCATTGTGATGACAGGGGTCATAGAGCATTGTGATGACACGGTTATGGAATATTGTGATGACCAGAATTCTGTAGCACTGTGATGAAAAGGGAATGGAGCATTGTGATTACAGGGGTCATGGAGCATTGTGATGACAATTGTTCTAGAACATTGTGAAGACAGGGATCATGGAGCATAGTGATGAAAGGGGCCATGGAGCATTGTGATGACAGGTGTCATGGGACAATGTATTGACAGTGGTCATGGAGCATTGTTAGAAAGGGAACATGGAGCAATTTGATTTCAGGGGCCATGAAAAATTGTGAATACATAGGCCATGGAGTATTCAGATGAATGTGGTCAAGGATCATTGTGACGACAAGTGTCCTGGAATATTGTGATGACACGGTTCATGGAGCATTGCGATGACAAGGGTCATGGCGAAATGTGAAGACAGGTGTCATGGGGCATTGTGATGACAGTGGTCATCTAGAATTGTGAAGAAAGATATCATGGAGCACTGGGATGACAGGGGCCATGGAGCATTGTGATGACAGGCGTCATGGGGCATTGTGATGACACGGCCATGGAACATTATGATGACAAGAATTCTGGAACATTGTGATAAAAAGGGCATGGACCATTGTGATTAGAGGGGCCAAGGAGCATTCTAATGACAACGGCATGGAGCATTGTGATGACAAGGGTCATCGAGCATTGTGATGACAGTTGTCATGAAGCATTGTGATGAATGTGGTCATGGATCATTGTGATGACAAGTGTCGTGGAGCATTGTGATGACAGGGGTCATAGAGCATTGTGATGACACGGTTATGGAATATTGTGATGACCAGAATTCTGTAGCACTGTGATGAAAAGGGAATGGAGCATTGTGATTACAGGGGTCATGGAGCATTGTGATGACAATTGTTCTAGAACATTGTGAAGACAGGGTTCATGGAGCATAGTGATGAAAGGGGCCATGGAGCATTGAGATGACAGGCGTCATGGGACAATGTGCTGACAGTGGTCATGGAGCATTGTTAGAAAGGGAACATGGAGCACTTTGATTTCAGGGGCCATGAAAAACTGTGAATACATAGGCCATTGAGTATTCAGATGAATCTGGTCAAGGATCATTGTGACGAAAATTGTCCTGGAATATTGTGATGACACGGTTCATTGGGCATTGCGATGACAAGGGCCATGGCGAAATGTGAAGACAGGTGTCATGGGGCATTGTGAAGACAGTGGTCATCTAGAATTGTGAAGAAAGATATCATGGAAAACTGGGATGACAGGGGCCATGGAGCATTGTGATGACAGGGGTCATGGGGCATTGTGATGACACGGCCATGGAACATTATGATGACAAGAATTCTGGAGCATTGTGATAAAAAGTGCATGGACCATTGTGATTAGAGTGGCCAAGGAGCCTTCTGATGACAACGTTATGGAGCATTGTGATGACAAGGGTCATCGAGCACTGTGATGTCAGTGGTCATGAAGCATTGTGATGAATGGGGTCATGGATCATTGTGATGACAAGTGTCGTGGAGCATTGTGATGACAGGGGTCATAGAGCATTGTGATGACACGGTTATGGAATATTGTGAAGACCAGAAATCTGTAGCAGAGTGATGAAAATGGAATGGAGCATTGTGATTACAAGGGTCATGGAGCATTGTGATGACAAATGTTCTAGAATATTGTGAAGATAGGGATCATGGAGAATAGTGATGAAAGGGGCCATGGAGCATTATGATGACAGGCGTCATGGGACTTTGTGTTGACAGTGGTCATGGAGCATTTTTAGAAAGGGAACATGGAGCAATTTGATTTCAGGGGCCCTGAAAAATTGTGAATACATAGGCCATGGAGTATTCAGATGAATGTGGTCAAGGATCATTGTGACGAAAAGTGTCCTGGAATATTGTGATGACATGGTTCATGCAGCATTGCGATGACAAGGGCCATGGCGAAATGTGAAGACAGGTGTCATGGGGCATTGTGATGACAGTGGTCATGTAGAATTGTGAAGAAAGATATCATGGAGCACTGGGATGACA
Organism: Eschrichtius robustus; assembly: GCF_028021215.1. Classification (NCBI taxonomy): domain Eukaryota; kingdom Metazoa; phylum Chordata; class Mammalia; order Artiodactyla; family Eschrichtiidae; genus Eschrichtius; species Eschrichtius robustus. The sequence goes on along the minus strand of NW_027175249.1, from coordinate 5,690,523 downwards.
GGGGCCATGGAGCATTGTGATGACAGGCGTCATGGGACATTGTGTTGACAGTGGTCATGGAGCATTGTTAGAAAGGGAACATGGAGCAATTTGATTTCAGAGGCCATGAAAAATTGTGAATACATAGGCCACGGAGTTTTCAGATGAATGTGGTCATGGATCATTGTGATGACAAGTGTCGTGGAGCATTGTGATGACAGGGGTCATAGAGCATTGTGATGAAAAGGTTATGGAATATTGTGATGACCAGAATTCTGTAGCACTGTGATGAAAAGGGAATGGAGCATTGTGATTACAGGGGTCATGGAGCATTGTGATGACAGTTGTTTAGAACATTGTGAAGACAGGGATCATGGAGCATAGTGATGAAAGGAGCCATGGAGCATTGTGATGACAGGCTTATGGGACATTGTGTTGATAGTGGTCATGGAGCATTGTTAGAAAGGGAACATGGAGCAATTTAATTTCAGGGGCCATGAAAAATTGTGAATACATAGGCCATGGAGTATTCAGATGAATGTGGTCAAGGATCATTGTGACGAAATGTGTCCTGGAATATTGTGATGACACGGTTCATGGAGCATTGCGATGACAAGGGCCATGGCGAAATGTGAAGAGAGCTGTCATGGGGCATTGTGATGACAGTGGTCATCTAGAATTGTGAAGAAAGATATCATGGAGCACTGGGATGACAGGGGCCATGGAGCATTGTGATGAAAGGGGTCATGGGTCATTGTGATGACACGGCCATGGAACATTATGATGACAAGAATTCTGGAGCATTGTGATAAAAAGGGCATGGACCATTGTGATTAGAGGGGCCAAGGAGCATTCTGATGACAACGGCATGGAGCATTGTGATGACAAGGGTGATCGAGCATTGTGATGACAGTGGTCATGAAGCATTGTGATGAATGTGGTCATGGATCATTGTGATGACAAGTGTCGTGGAGCATTGTGATGACAGGGGTCATAGAGCATTGTGATGACACGGTTATGGAATATTGTGATGACCAGTATTCTGTAGCACTGTGATGAAAAGGGAATGGAGCATTGCGATTACAGGGGTCAAGGAGCATTTTGATGACAATTGTTCTAGAACATTGTGATGACAGGGATCATGGAGCATAGTGATGAAAGGGGCCATTGAGCATTGTGATGACACGCGTCATGGGACATTGTGTTGACAGTGGTCATGGAGCATTGTTAGAAAGGGAACATGGAGCAATTTGATTTCAGAGGCCATGAAAAATTGTGAATACATAGGCCATGGAGTATTCAGATGAATGTGGTCAAGGATCATTGTGACGAAAAGTGTCCTGGAATATTGGGATGACACGGTTCATGGAGCATTGCGATGACAAGGGCCATGGCGAAATGTGAAGACAGGTGTCATGGGGCATTGTGATGACAGTGGTCATCTAGAATTGTGAAGAATGATATCATGGAGCACTGGGAGGACAGGGGCCATGGAGCATTGTGATGAGAGGGGTCACGGGGCATTGTGTTGACACGGCCATGGAACATTATGATGACAAGAATTCTGGAGCATTGTGATAAAAAGGGCATGGACCATTGTAATTAGAAGGGCCAAGGAGCATTCTGATGACAACGGCATGGAGCATTGTGATGACAAGGGTCATCGAGCATTGTGATGACAGTGGGCATGAAGCATTGTGATGAATGTGGTTATGGATCATTGTGATGACAAGTGTCGTGGAGCATTGTGATGACAGGGGTCATAGAGTATTGTGATGACACGGTTATGGAATATTGTGTCGACCAGAATTCTGTAGCACTGTGATGAAAAGGGAATGGAGCATTGTGAATACAGGGTTAATGGAGCATTGTGATGACAATTTTTCTAGAACATTGTGAAGACAGGTATCATGGAGCATAGTGATGAAAGGTGCCATGGAGCATTGTGATGACAGGCGTCATGGGACAATGTGTTGACAGTGGTCATGGAGCATTGTTAGAAAGGGAACATGGAGCAATTTGATTTCAGGGGCCATGAAAAATTGTGAATACATAGGCTACGGAGTATTCAGATGTATGTGGTCAAGGATCATTGTGACGAAATGTGTCCTGGAATATTGTGATGACACGGTTCATGGAGCATTGCGATGACAAGGGTCATGGCGAAATGTGAAGACAGGTGTCATGGGGCTATGTGATGACAGTGGTCATCTAGAATTGGAAAGAAACATATCATGGAGCACTGGGATGACAGGGGCCATGGAGCATTGTGATGACAGGGGTCATGGGGCATTGTGATGACACGGCCATGGAACATTATGATGACAAGAAGTCTGGAGCATTGTGATAAAAAGGGAATGGACCATTGTGATTAGAGGGGCCAAGGAGCATTCGGATGACAACGGCATGGAGCATTGTGATGACCAGGGTCATCGAGCATTGTGATGACAGTGGTCATGAAGCATTGTGATGAATGTGGTCATGGATCATTGTGATGACAAGTGTCGTGGAGCATTGTGATGACAGGGGTCATAGAGCATTGTGATGACAAGGTTATGGAATATTTTGATGACCAGACTTCTGTAGCACTGTGATGAAATGTGAATGGAGCATTGTGATTACAGGGGTCATGTAGCATTGTGATGACAATTGTTCTAGAACATTGTGAAGACAGGGATCATGGAGCATAGTGATGAAAGGGCCATGGAGCATTGTGATGACAGGCCTCATGGGACAATGTGTTGACAGTGGTCATGGAGCATTGTTAGAAAGGGAACATGGAGCAATTTGATTTCAGGGGCCATGAAAAATTGTGAATACATAGGCCATGGAGTATTCAGATGAATGTGGTCATGGATCATTGTGATGACAAGTGTCGTGGAGCATTGTGATGACAGGGGTCATAGAGCATTGTGATGACTCGGTTATGGAATATTGTGATGACCATAATTCTGTAGCACTGTGATGAAAAGGGAATGGAGCATTGTGATTACAGGGGTCATGGACCATTGTGATGACAATTGTTCTAGAACATTGTGATGACAGGGATCATGGAGCATAGTGATGAAAGCGGACATGGAGCATTGTGATGACAGGTGTCATGGGACAATGTGTTGACAGTGGTCATGGAGCATTGTTAGAAAGGGAACATGGAGCAATTTGATTTCAGGGGCCATGAAAAATTGTGAATACATAGGCCATGGATTATTCAGATGAATGTGGTCAAGGATCATTCTGACAAAAAGTGTCCTGGAATATTGTGATGACACGGTTCATGGAGCATTGCGATGACAAGGGCCATGGCGAAATGTGAAGACAGGTGTCATGGGGCATTGTGATGACAGTGGTCATCTAGAATTGTGAAGAAAGATATCATGGAGCACTGGGATGCCAGGGGCCATGGAGCATTGTGATGACAGGGGTCATGGGGCATTGTGATGACACGGCCATTGAACATTATGATGACAAGTAGTGTGGAGCTTTGTGATAAAAAGGGCATGGACAATTGTGATTAGAGGGGCCAAGGAGCATTCTGATGACAACGGCATGGAGCATTGTGATGACAAGGGTCATCGAGCATTGTGATGACAGTGGTCATGAAGCATTGTGATGAATGTGGTCATGGATCATTGTGATGACAAGTGTCGTGGAGCATTGTGATGACAGGGGTCATAGAGCATTGTGATGACACGGTTATGGAATATTGTGATGACCAGAATTCTGTAGCACTGTGATGAAAAGGGAATGGAGCATTGTGATTACAGGTGTCATGGAGCATTGTGATGACAATTGTTTAAAACATTGTGAAGACAGGGATCATGGAGCATAGTGATGAAAGGGGCCATGGAGCATTGTGATGACAGGCTTATGGGACATTGTTTTGATAGTGGTCATGGAACATTGTTAGAAAGGGAACATGGAGCCATTTGATTTCAGGGGCCATGAAAAATTGTGAATACATAGGCCATGGAGTATTCAGATGAATGTGGTCAAGGGTCATTTTGACGAAAAGTGTCCTGGAATATTGTGATGACACGGTTCATGGAGCATTGCGATGACAAGTGCCATGGCGAAATGTGAAGACAGGTGTCATGGGGCATTGTGAAGACAGTGGTCATCTAGAATTGTGAAGAAAGATATCATGGAGCACTGGGATGACAGGGGCCATGGAGCATTGTGATGACAGGGGTCATGGGGCATTGTGATGACACGGCCATGGAACATTATGATGACAAGAATTCTGGAGCATTGTGATAAAAAGGGCATGGACCATTGTGATTAGAGGGGCCAAGGAGCATTCTGATGACAACATCATGGAGCATTGTGATGACAAGTGTCATCGAGCACTGTGATGACAGTGGTCATGAAGCATTGTGATGAATGGGGTCATGGATCATTGTGATGACAAGTGTCGTGGAGCATTGTGATGACAGGGGTCATAGAGCATTGTGATGACACGGTTATGGAATATTGTGAAGACCAGAAATCTGTAGCACAGTGATGAAAATGGAATGGAGCATTGTGATTACAGGGGTCATGGAGAATTGTGATGACAATTGTTCTAGAAAATTGTGAAGACAGGGATCATGGAGCATAGTGATGAAAGGGGCCATGGAGCATTGTGATGACAGGCGTCATGGGACAATGTGTTGACTGTGGTCATTGAGCATTGTTAGAAAGGGAACATGGAGCAATTTGATTTCAGGGGCCGTGAAAAATTGTGAATACATAGGCCATGAATTATTCAGATGAATGTGGTCAAGGATCATTCTGACAAAATGTGTCCTGGAATATTGTGATGACACGGTTCATGGAGCATTGCGATGACAAGGGCCATGGCGAAATGTGAAGACAGGTGTCATGGGGCATTGTGATGACGTGGTCATCTAGAATTGTGAAGAAAGATATCATGGAGCACTGGGATGACAGGGGCCATGGAGCATTGTGATGACAGGCTTCATGGGGCATTGTGATGACACGGCTATGGAACATTATGATGACAAGAAGTCTGGAGCATTGTGATAAAAAGGGCATGGACCATTGTGATTAGAGGGGCCAAGGAGCATTCTGATGACAACGGCATGGAGCATTGTGATGACAAGGGTCATCGAGCATTGTGATGACAGTGGTCATAAAGCATTGTGATGAATGTGGTCATGGATCATTGTGATGACAAGTGTCGCGGAGCATTGTGATGACAGGGATCATAGAGATTTGTGATGACACGGTTATGGAATATTGTGATGACGAGAATTCTGTAGCACTGTGATGAAAAGGGAATGGAGAATTGTGATTACAGGGGTCATGGAGAATTGTGATGACAAGTGTCGTGGAGCATTGTGATGACAGGTGTCATAGAGCATTGTGATGACACGGTTATGGAATATTGTGATGACCAGAATCCTGTAGCACTGTTATGAAAAGGGAATGGAGCATTGTGATTACAGGTGTCATTGAGCATTGTGATGACAATTGTTCTAGAATATTGTGATGACAGGGATCATGGAGCATAGTGATGAAAGGGGCCATGGAGCATTGTGATGACACGCGTCATGGGACATTGTGTTGACAGTAGTCATGGAGAATTGTTAGAAAGGGAACATGGAGCCATTTGATTTCAGGGGCCATGAAAAATTGTGAATACATAGGCCATGGAGTATTCAGATGAATGTGGTCAAGGATTATTGTGATGAAATGTGTCCTGGAATATTGTGATGACACGGTTCATAGAGCATTGTGATGACAAGGGCCATGGCGAAAAGTGAAGACAGGTGTCATGGGGCATTGTGATGACAGTGGTCATCTAGAATTGTGAAGAAAGATATCATGGAGCACTGGGATGACAGGGGCCATGGAGCATTGTGATGACAGGCGTCATGGGGCATTGTGATGACACGGCCATGGAACATTATGATGACAAGAATTCTGGAGCATTGTGATAAAAAGGGCATGGACCATTGTGATTAGAGGGGCCAAGGAGCATTCTGATGACAACGGCATGGAGCATTGTGATGACAAGGCTCATCGAGCATTGTGATGACAGTGGTCATGAAGCATTGTGATGAATGGGGTCATGGATCATTGTGATGACAAGTGTCGTGGAGCATTGTGATGACAGGTGTCATAGAGCATTGTGATGACACGGTTATGGAATATTGTGAAGACCAGAATTCTGTAGCACTGTGATGAAAAGGGAATGGAGCATTGTGATTACAGGGGTCATGGAGCATTGTGATGACAATTGTTCTAGAACATTGTGAAGACAGGGATCATGGAGCATAGTGATGAAAGGGGCCATGGAGCATTGTGATGACAGGTGTCATGGGACAATGTATTGACAGTGGTCATGGAGCATTGTTAGAAAGGGAACATGGAGCAATTTGATTTCAGGGGCCATGAAAAATTGTGAATACATAGGCCATGGAGTATTCAGATGAATGTGGTCAAGGATCATTGTGACAAAAAGTGTCCTGGAATATTGTGATGACACGGTTCATGGAGCATTGCGATGACAAGGGCCATGGCGAAATGTGAAGACAGGTGTCATGGGGCATTGTGATGACAGTGGTCATCTAGAATTGTGAAGAAAGATATCATGGAACAATGGGATGACAGGGGCCATGGAGCATTGTGATGGCAGGGGTCATGGGGCATTGTGATGACACGGCCATGGAACATTATGATGACAAGAATTCTGGAGCATTGTGATAAAAAGGGCATGGACCATTGTGATTAGAGGGGCCAAGGAGCATTCTGATGACAACGGCATGGAGCATTGTGATGACAAGTGTCATCGAGCATTGTGATGACAGTGGTCATGAAGCATTGTGATGAATGTGGTCATGGATCATTGTGATGACAAGTGTCACGGAGAATTGTGATGACAGGGATCATAGAGCATTGTGATTACACGGTTATGGAATATTGTGATGACGAGAATTCTGTAGCACTGTGATGAAAAGGGAATGGAGAATTGTGATTACAGGGGTCATGGAGCATTGTGATGACAATTGTTTAAAACATTGTGAAGACAGGGATCATGGAGCATAATGATGAAAGGGGCCAAGGAGCATTGTGATGACAGGCTTATGGGACATTGTGTTGATAGTTGTCATGGAGCATTGTTAGAAAGGGAACATGGAGCAATTTAATTTCAGTTGCCATGAAAAATTGTGAATACATAGGCCATGGAGTATTCAGATGAATGTGGTCAAGGATCATTGTGACGAAAAGTGTCCTGGAATATTGTGATGACACTGTTCATGGAGCATTGCGATGACAAGGGCCATGGCGAAATGTGAAGAAAGGTGTCATGGGGCATTGTGATGACAGTGGTCATCTAGAATTGTGAAGAAAGACATCATGGAGCACTGGGATGACAGGGGCCATGGAGGATTGTGATGACAGGGGTCATGGGGCATTGTGATGACACGGCCATGGAACATTATGATGACAAGAATTCTGGAGCATTGTGATAAAAAGGGCATGGACCATTGTGATTAGAGGGGCCAAGGAGCATTCTGATGACAACATCATGGAGCATTGTGATGACAAGTGTCATCGAGCACTGTGATGACAGTGGTCATGAAGCATTGTGATGAATGGGGTCATGGATCATTGTGATGACAAGTGTCCTGGAGCATTGTGATGACAGGGGTCATAGAGCATTGTGATGACACGGTTATGGAATATTGTGAAGACCAGAATTCTGTAGCACAGTGATGAAAATGGAATGGAGCATTGTGATTACAGGGGTCATGGAGAATTGTGATGACAATTTTTCTAGAAAATTGTGAAGACAGGGATCATGGAGCATAGTGATGAAAGGGGCCATGGAGCATTGTGAAGACAGGCGTCATGGGACAATGTGTTGACAGTGGTCATGGAGCATTGTTAGAAAGGGAACATGGAGCAATTTGATTTCAGGGGACATGAAAAATTGTGTATACATAGGCCATGGAGTATTCAGATGAATGTGGTCAAGGATCATTGTGACAAAAAGTGTCCTGGAATATTGTGATGACACGGTTCATGGAGCATTTCGATGACAAGGGCCAGGGCGAAATGTGAAGACAGGTGTAATGGGGCATTGTGATGACAGTGGTCATCTAGAATTGTGAAGAAAGATATCATGGAGCACTGGGATGACAGGGGCCATGGAGAATTGTGATGACAGGGGTCATGGGTCATGGTGATGAAACGGCCATGGAACATTATGATGACAATAATTCTGGAGCATTGTGATAAAAAGGGCATGGACCATTGTCATTAGAGGGGCCAAGGAGCATTCTGATGACAACGGTACGGAGCATTGTGATGAAAAGGGTCATCGATCATTGTGATGACAGTGGTCATGAAGCATTGTGATGAATGGGGTCATGGATCATTGTGATGACAAGTGTCGTGGAGCATTGTGATGACAGGGGTCATAGAGCATTGTGATGACACGGTTATGGAATATTGTGAAGACCAGAATTCTGTAGCACAGTGATGAAAATGGAATGGAGCATTGTGATTACAGGGGTCATGGAGAATTGTGATGACAATTGTTCTAGAAAATTGTGAAGACAGGGATCATGGAGCATAGTGATGAAAGGGGCCATGGAGCATTGTGATGACAGGCGTCATGGGACAATGTGTTCACAGTGGTCATTGAGCATTGTTAGAAAGGGAACATGGAGCAATTTGATTTCAGGGGCCATGAAAAATTGTGAATACATAGGCCATGGAGTATTCAGATGAATGTGGTCAAGGATCATTCTGACAAAAAGTGTCCTGGAATATTGTGATGACACGGTTCATGGAGCATTGTGATGACAAGGGCCATGGCGAAATGTGAAGACAGGTGTCATGGGGCATTGTGATGACAGTGGTCATCTAGAATTGTGAAGAAAGATATCATGGAGCACTGGGAAGACAGGGGCCATGGAGCATTGTGATGCCGGGGTCATGGGGCATTGTGATGACACGGCCATGGAACATTATGATGACAAGAAGTCTGGAGCATTGTGATAAAAAGGGCATGGACCATTGTGATTAGAGGGGCCAAGGAGCATTCTGATGACAACGGCATGGAGCATTGTGATGACAAGGGTCATCGAGCATTGTGATGACAGTGGTCATGAAGCATTGTGATGAATGTGGTCATGGATCATTGTGATGACAAGTGTCGCGGAGCATTGTGATGACAGGGATCATAGAGCTTTGTGATGACACGGTTATGGAATATTGTGATGACGAGAATTCTGTAGCACTGTGATGAAAAGGGAATGGAGAATTGTGATTACAGGGGTCATGGAGCATTGTGATGACAAGTGTCGTGGAGCATTGTGATGACAGGTGTCATAGAGCATTGTGATGACACGGTTATGGAATATTGTGATGACCAGAATTCTGTAGCACTGTGATGAAAAGGGAATGGAGCATTGTGATTACAGGGGTCATGGAGCATTGTGATGACAATTGTTCTAGAATATTGTGATGACAGGGATCATGGAGCATAGTGATGAAAGGGGCCATGGAGCATTGTGATGACAGGTGTCATGGGACATTGTGTTGACAGTGGTGATGGAGAATTGTTAGAAAGGGAACATGGAGCAATTTGATTTCAGGGGCCATGAAAAATTGTGAATACATAGGCCATGGAGTAGTCAGATGAATGTGGTCAAGGATCATTGTGACGAAAAGTGTCCTGGAATATTGTGATGACACGGTTCATGGAGCATTGTGATGACAAGGGCCATGGCGAAATGTGAAGACAGGTGTCATGGGGCATTGTGAAGACAGTGGTCATCTAGAATTGTGAAGAAAGATATCATGGAGCACTGGGATGACAGGGGCCATGGAGCATTGTGATGACAGGGGTCATAGAGCATTGTGATGACACGGTTATGGAATATTGTGATGACCAGAATTCTGTATCACTGTGATGAAAAGGGAATGGAGCATTGTGATTACAGGGGTCATGGAGCATTGTGATGACAATTGTTCTAGAACATTGTGAAGACAGGGATCATGGAGCATAGTGATGAAAGGGGCCATGGAGCATTGTGATGACAGGTGTCATGGGACAATGTGTTGACAGTGGTCATGGAGCATTGTTAGAAAGGGAACATGGAGCAATTTGATTTCAGGGGCCATGAAAAATTGTGAATACATAGGCCATGGAGTATTCAGATGAATGTGGTCAAGGATCATTGTGACGACAAGTGTCCTGGAATATTGTGATGACACGGTTCATGGAGCATTGCGATGACAAGGGCCATGGAGAAATGTGAAGACAGGTGTCATGGGGCATTGTGATGACAGTGGTCATCTAGAATTGTGAAGAAAGATATCATGGAGCAATGGGATGACAGGGGCCATGGAGCATTGTGATGACAGGGGTCATGGGGCTTTGTGATGACACGGCCATGGAACATTATGATGACAAGAATTCTGGAGCATTGTGATAAAAAGGGCATGGACCATTGTGATTAGAGGGGCCAGGGAGCATTCTGATGACAACGGCATGGAGCATTGTGATGACAAGGGTCATCGAGCATTGTGATGACAGTGGTCATGAAGCATTTTGATGAATGTGGTCATGGATCATTGTGATGACAAGTGTCGTGGAGCATTGTGATGACACGTGTCATAGAGCATTGTGATGACACTGTTATGGAATATTGTGAAGACCAGAATTCTGTAGCACTGTGATGAAAAAGGAATGGAGCATTGTGATTACCGGGGTCATGGAGCATTGTGATGACAATTGTTCTAGAACATTCTGAAGACAGGGATCATGGAGCATTGTGATGAAAGGGGCCATGGAGCATTGTGATGGCAGGCATCATGGGACAATGTGTTGACAGTGGTCATGGAGCATTGTTAGAAAGGGAACATGGAGCAATTTGATTTCAGGGGACATGAAAAATTGTGTATACATAGGCCATGGAGTATTCAGATGAATGTGGTCAAGGATCATTGTGACAAAAAGTGTCCTGGAATATTGTGATGACACGGTTCATGGAGCATTGCGATGACAAGGGCCATGGCGAAATGTGAAGACAGGTGTAATGGGGCATTGTGATGACAGTGGTCATCTAGAATTGTGAAGAAAGATATCATGGAGCACTGGGATGACAGGGGCCATGGAGCATTGTGATGACAGGGGTCATGGGTCATGGTGATGACACGGCCATGGAACATTATGATGACAATAATTCTGGAGCATTGTGATAAAAAGGGCATGGACCATTGTGATTAGAGGGGCCAAGGAGCATTCTGATGACAACGGCACGGAGCATTGTGATGAAAAGGGTCATCGATCATTGTGATGACAGTGGTCATGAAGCATTGTGATGAATGGGGTCATGGATCATTGTGATGACAAGTGTCGTGGAGCATTGTGATGACAGGGGTCATAGAGCATTGTGATGACACGGTTATGGAATATTGTGAAGACCAGAATTCTGTAGCACAGTGATGAAAATGGAATGGAGCATTGTGATTACAGGGGTCATGGAGAATTGTGATGACAATTGTTCTAGAACATTGTGAAGACAGGGATCATGGAGCATAGTGATGAAAGGGGCCATGGAGCATTGTGATGACAGGCGTCATGGGACAATGTGTTCACAGTGGTCATTGAGCATTGTTAGAAAGGGAACATGGAGCAATTTGATTTCAGGGGCCATGAAAAATTGTGAATACATAGGCCATGGAGTATTCAGATGAATGTGGTCAAGGATCATTCTGACAAAAAGTGTCCTGGAATATTGTGATGACACGGTTCATGGAGCATTGCGATGACAAGGGCCATGGCGAAATGTGAAGACAGGTGTCATGGGGCATTGTGATGACAGTGGTCATCTAGAATTGTGAAGAAAGATATCATGGAGCACTGGGAAGACAGGGGCCATGGAGAATTGTGATGCCGGGGTCATGGGGCATTGTGATGACACGGCCATGGAACATTATGATGAAAAGAAGTCTGGAGCATTGTGATAAAAAGGGCATGGACCATTGTGATTAGAGGGGCCAAGGAGCATTCTGATGACAACGGCATGGAGCATTGTGATGACAAGGGTCATCGAGCATTGTGATGACAGTGGTCATGAAGCATTGTGATGTATGTGGTCATGGATCATTGTGATGACAAGTGTCGCGGAGCATTGTGATGACAGGGATCATAGAGCTTTGTGATGACACGGTTATGGAATATTGTGATGACGAGAATTCTGTAGCACGGTGATGAAAAGGGAATGGAGAATTGTGATTACAGGGGTCATGGAGCATTGTGATGACAAGTGTCGTGGAGCATTGTGATGACAGGTGTCATAGAGCATTGTGATGACACGGTTATGGAATATTGTGATGACCAGAATTCTGTAGCACTGTGATGAAAAGGGAATGGAGCATTGTGATTACAGGGGTCATGGAGCATTGTGATGACAATTGTTCTAGAATATTGTGATGCCAGGGATCATGGAGCATAGTGATGAAAGGGGCCATGGAGCATTGTGATGACAGGTGTCATGGGACATTGTGTTGACAGTGGTGATGGAGAATTGTTAGAAAGGGAACATGGAGCAATTTGATTTCAGGGGCCATGAAAAATTGTGAATACATAGGCCATGGAGTAGTCAGATGAATGTGGTCAAGGATCATTGTGACGAAAAGTGTCCTGGAATAATGTGATGACACGGTTCATGGAGCATTGTGATGACAAGGGCCATGGCGAAATGTGAAGACAGGTGTCATGGGGCATTGTGAAGACAGTGGTCATCTAGAATTGTGAAGAAAGATATCATGGAGCACTGGGATGACAGGGGCCATGGAGCATTGTGATGACAGGGGTCATAGAGCATTGTGATGACACGGTTATGGAATATTGTGATGACCAGAATTCTGTATCACTGTGATGAAAAGGGAATGGAGCATTGTGATTACAGGGGTCATGGAGCATTGTGATGACAATTGTTCTATAACATTGTGAAGACAGGGATCATGGAGCATAGTGATGAAAGGGGCCATGGAGCATTGTGATGACAGGTGTCATGGGACAATGTGTTGACAGTGGTCATGGAGCATTGTTAGAAAGGGAACATGGAGCAATTTGATTTCAGGGGCCATGAAAAATTGTGAATACATAGGCCATGGAGTATTCAGATGAATGTGGTCAAGGATCATTGTGACGACAAGTGTCCTGGATTATTGTGATGACACGGTTCATGGAGCATTGCGATGACAAGGGCCATGGAGAAATGTGAAGACAGGTGTCATGGGGCATTGTGATGACAGTGGTCATCTAGAATTGTGAAGAAAGATATCATGGAGCAATGGGATGACAGGGGCCATGGAGCATTGTGATGACAGGGGTCATGGGGCTTTGTGATGACACGGCCATGGAACATTATGATGACAATATTTCTGGAGCATTGTGATAAAAAGGGCATGGACCATTGTGATTAGAGGGGCCAAGGAGCATTCTGATGACAACGGCATGGAGCATTGTGATGACAAGGGTCATCGAGCATTGTGATGACAGTGGTCATGAAGCATTTTGATGAATGTGGTCATGGATCATTGTGATGACAAGTGTCGTGGAGCATTGTGATGACACGTGTCATAGAGCATTGTGATGACACGGTTATGGAATATTGTGAAGACCAGAATTCTGTAGCACTGTGATGAAAAAGGAATGGAGCATTGTGATTACCGGGGTCATGGAGCATTGTGATGACAATTGTTCTAGAACATTGTGAAGACAGTGATCATGGAGCATTGTGATGAAAGGGGCCATGGAGCATTGTGATGGCAGGCATCATGGGACAATGTGTTGACAGTGGTCATGGAGCATTGTTAGAAAGGGAACATGGAGCAATTTGATTTCAGGGGACATGAAAAATTGTGTATACATAGGCCATGGAGTATTCAGATGAATGTGGTCAAGGATCATTGTGACAAAAAGTGTCCTGGAATATTGTGATGACACGGTTCATGGAGCATTGCGATGACAAGGGCCATGGCGAAATGTGAAGACAGGTGTAATGGGGCATTGTGATGACAGTGGTCATCTAGAATTGTGAAGAAAGATATCATGGAGCACTGGGATGACAGGGGCCATGGAGCATTGTGATGACAGGGGTCATGGGTCATGGTGATGACACGGCCATGGAACATTATGATGACAATAATTCTGGAGCATTGTGATAAAAAGGGCATGGACCATTGTGATTAGAGGGGCCAAGGAGCATTCTGATGACAACGGCACGGAGCATTGTGATGAAAAGGGTCATCGATCATTGTGATGACAGTGGTCATGAAGCATTGTGATGAATGGGGTCATGGATCATTGTGATGGCAAGTGTCGTGGAGCATTGTGATGACAGGGGTCATAGAGCATTGTGATGACACGGTTATGGAATATTGTGAAGACCAGAATTCTGTAGCACAGTGATGAAAATGGAATGGAGCATTGTGATTACAGGGGTCATGGAGAATTGTGATGACAATTGTTCTAGAAAATTGTGAAGACAGGGATCATGGAGCATAGTGATGAAAGGGGCCATGGAGCATTGTGATGACAGGCGTCATGGGACAATATGTTGACAGTAGTCATTGAGCATTGTTAGAAAGGGAACATGGAGCAATTTGATTTCAGGGGCCATGAAAAATTGTGAATACATAGGCCATGGATTATTCAGATGAATGTGGTCAAGGATCATTCTGACAAAAAGTGTCCTGGAATATTGTGATGACACGGTTCATGGAGCATTGCGATGACAAGGGCCATGGCGAAATGTGAAGACAGGTGTCATGGGGCATTGTGATGACAGTGGTCATCTAGAATTGTGAAGAAAGATATCATGGAGCACTGGGTAGACAGGGGCCATGGAGCATTGTGATGCCGGGGTCATGGGGCATTGTGATGACACGGCCATGGAACATTATGATGACAAGAAGTCTGGAGCATTGTGATAAAAAGGGCATGGACCATTGTGATTAGAGGGGCCAAGGAGCATTCTGATGACAACGGCATGGAGCATTGTGATGACAAGGGTCATCTAGCATTGTGATGACAGTGGTCATGAAGCATTGTGATGAATGTGGTCATGGATCATTGTGATGACAAGTGTCGCGGAGCATTGTGATGACAGGGATCATAGAGCTTTGTGATGACACGGTTATGGAATATTGTGATGACGAGAATTCTGTAGCACTGTGATGAAAAGGGAATGGAGAATTGTGATTACAGGGGTCATGGAGCATTGTGATGACAAGTGTCGTGGAGCATTGTGATGACAGGTGTCATAGAGCATTGTGATGACACGGTTATGGAATATTGTGATGACCAGAATTCTGTAGCACTGTGATGAAAAGGGAATGGAGCATTGTGATTACAGGGGTCATGGAGCATTGTGATGACAATTGTTCTAGAATATTGTGATGACAGGGATCATGGAGCATAGTGATGAAAGGGGCCATGGAGCATTGTGATGACAGGTGTCATGGGACATTGTGTTGACAGTGGTGATGGAGAATTGTTAGAAAGGGAACATGGAGCAATTTGATTTCAGGGGCCATGAAAAATTGTGAATACATAGGCCATGGAGTAGTCAGATGAATGTGGTCAAGGATCATTGTGACGAAAAGTGTCCTGGAATATTGTGATGACACGGTTCATGGAGCATTGTGATGACAAGGGCCTAGGCGAAATGTGAAGACAGGTGTCATGGGGCATTGTGAAGACAGTGGTCATCTAGAATTGTGAAGAAAGATATCATGGAGCACTGGGATGACAGGGGCCATGGAGCATTGTGATGACAGGGGTCATAGAGCATTGTGATGACACGGTTATGGAATATTGTGATGACCAGAATTCTGTATCACTGTGATGAAAAGGGAATGGAGCATTGTGATTACAGGGGTCATGGAGCATTGTGATGACAATTGTTCTAGAACATTGTGAAGACAGGGATCATGGAGCATAGTGATGAAAGGGGCCATGGAGCATTGTGATGACAGGCGTCATGGGACAATGTGTTGACAGTGGTCATGGAGCATTGTTAGAAAGGGAACATGGAGCAATTTGATTTCAGGGGCCATGAAAAATTGTGAATACATAGGCCATGGAGTATTCAGATGAATGTGGTCAAGGATCATTGTGACGACAATTGTCCTGGAATATTGTGATGACACGGTTCATGGAGCATTGCGATGACAAGGGCCATGGAGAAATGTGAAGACAGGTGTCATGGGGCATTGTGATGACAGTGGTCATCTAGAATTGTGAAGAAAGATATCATGGAGCATTGGGATGACAGGGGCCATGGAGCATTGTGATGACAGGGGTCATGGGGCTTTGTGATGACACGGCCATGGAACATTATGATGACAAGAATTCTGGAGCATTGTGATAAAAAGGGCATGGACCATTGTGATTAGAGGGGCCAAGGAGCATTCTGATGACAATGGCATGGAGCATTGTGATGACAAGGGTCATCGAGCATTGTGATGACAGTGGTCATGAAGCATTTTGATGAATGTGGTCATGGATCATTGTGATGACAAGTGTCGTGGAGCATTGTGATGACACGTGTCATAGAGCATTGTGATGACACGGTTATGGAATATTGTGAAGACCAGAATTCTGTAGCACTGTGATGAAAAAGGAATGGAGCATTGTGATTACCGGGGTCATGGAGCATTGTGATGACAATTGTTCTAGAACATTGTGAAGACAGGGATCATGGAGCATTGTGATGAAAGGGGTCATGGAGCATTGTGATGGCAGGCATCATGGGACAATGTGTTGACAGTGGTCATGGAGCATTGTTAGAAAGGGAACATGGAGCAATTTGATTTCAGGGGACATGAAAAATTGTGTATACATAGGCCATGGAGTATTCAGATGAATGTGGTCAAGGATCATTGTGACAAAAAGTGTCCTGGAATATTGTGATGACACGGTTCATGGAGCATTGCGATGACAAGGGCCTTGGCGAAATGTGAAGACAGGTGTAATGGGGCATTGTGATGACAGTGGTCATCTAGAATTGTGAAGAAAGATATCATGGAGCACTGGGATGACAGGGGCCATGGAGCATTGTGATGACAGGGGTCATGGGTCATGGTGATGACACGGCCATGGAACATTATGATGACAATAATTCTGGAGCATTGTGATAAAAAGGGCATGGACCATTGTGATTAGAGGGGCCAAGGAGCATTCTGATGACAACGGCACGGAGCATTGTGATGAAAAGGGTCATCGATCATTGTGATGACAGTGGTCATGAAGCATTGTGATGAATGGGGTCATGGATCATTGTGATGACAAGTGTCGTGGAGCATTGTGATGACAGGTGTCAAAGAGCATTGTGATGACACGGTTATGGAATATTGTGAAGACCAGAATTCTGTAGCACTGTGATGAAAAAGGCATGGAGCATTGTGATTACAGGGGTCATGGAGCATTGTGATGACAATTGTTCTAGAACATTGTGAAGACAGGGATCATGGAGCATAGTGATAAAAGGGGCCATGGAGCATTGTGATGATAGGCATCATGGGACAATGTATTGACAATGGTCATGGAGCATTGTTAGAAAGGGAACATGGAGCAATTTGATTTCAGGGGCCATGAAAAATTGTGAATACATAGGCCATGGAGTATTCAGATGAATGTGGTCAAGGATCATTGTGACAAAAATTGTCCTGGAATATTGTGATGACACGGTTCATGGAGCATTGCGATGACAAGGGCCATGGCGAAATGTGAAGACAGGTGTCATGGGGCATTGTGATGACAGTGGTCATCTAGAATTGTGAAGAAAGATATCATGGAGCACTGGGATGACAGGGGCCATGGAGCATTGTGATGGCAGGGGTCATGGGGCATTGTGATGACACGGCCATGGAACATTATGATGACAAGAATTCTGGAGCATTGTGATAAAAAGGGCATGGACCATTGTGATTAGAGGGGCCAAGGAGCATTCTGATGACAACGGCATGGAGCATTGTGATGACAAGTGTCATCGAGCATTGTGATGACAGTGGTCATGAAGCATTGTGATGAATGTGGTCATGGATCATTGTGATGACAATGTCGCGGAGCATTGTGATGACAGGGATCATGGAGCATTGTGATTACACGGTTATGGAATATTGTGATGACGAGAATTCTGTAGCACTGTGATGAAAAGGGAATGGAGAATTGTGATTACAGGGGTCATGGAGCATTGTGATGACAATTGTTTAAAACATTGTGAAGACAGGGATCATGGAGCATAATGATGAAAGGGGCCAAGGAGCATTGTGATGACAGGCATATGGGACATTGTGTTGATAGTTGTCATGGAGCATTGTTAGAAAGGGAACATGGAGCAATTTAATTTCAGGGGCCATGAAAAATTGTGAATACATAGGCCATGGAGTATTCAGATGAATGTCGTCAAGGATCATTGTGACGAAAATTGTCCTGGAATATTGTGATGACACTGTTCATGGAGCATTGCGATGACAAGGGCCATGGCAAAATGTGAAGAAAGCTGTCATGGGGCATTGTGATGACAGTGGTCATCTAGAATTGTGAAGAAAGATATCATGGAGCACTGGGATGACAGGGGCCATGGAGGATTGTGATGACAGGGGTCATGGAGCATTGTGATGACACCTCCATGGAAAATTATGATGACAAGGATTCTGGAGCATTGTGATAAAAAGGGCATGGACCATTGTGATTAGAGTGTCCAAGGAGCATTCTGATGACAACGGCATGGAGCATTGTGATGACAAGGGTCATCGAGCATTGTGATGACAGTGGTCATGAAGCATTGTGATGAATGTGGTCATGGATCATTGTGATGACAAGTGTCACGGAGCATTGTGATGCCAGGGGTCATAGAGCATTGTGATGACACGGTTATGTAATATTGTGATGACCAGAATTCTGTATCACTGTGATGAAAAGGGAATGGAGCATTGTGATTACAGGGATCATGGAGCATAGTGATGAAAGGGGTCATGGAGCATTGTGATGACAGGCGTCATGGGACATTGTGTTGACAGTAGTCATGGAGAATTGTTAGAAAGGGAACATGGAGCCATTTGATTTCAGGGGCCATGAAAAATTGTGAATACATAGGCCATGGAGTATTCAGATGAATGTGGTCAAGGATCATTGTGACGAAAAGTGTCCTGGAATATTGTGATGACACGGTTCATGGAGCATTGCGATGACAAGGGCCATGGCGAAATGTGAAGACAGGTGTCATGGGGCATTGTGAAGACAGTGGTCATCTAGAATTGTGAAGAAAGATATCATGGAGCACTGGGATGACAGGGGCCATGGAGCATTGTGATGACAGGGGACATGGGGCATTGTGATGACACGGCCATGGAACATTATGATGACAAGAATTCTGGAGCATTGTGATAAAAAGGGCATGGACCATTGTGATTAGAGGGGCCAAGGAGCATTCTGATGACAACGTCATGGAGCATTGTGATGACAAGTGTCATCTAGCACTGTGATGACAGTGGTCATGAAACATTGTGATGAATGTGGTTATGGATCATTGTGATGACAAGTGTCGTGGAGCATTGTGATGACAGGGGTCATAGAGCATTGTGATGACACGGTTAGGGAATATTGTGAAGACCAGAAATCTGTAGCACAGTGATGAAAATGGAATGGAGCATTGTGATTACAGGGGTCATGGAGAATTGAGATGACAATTGTTCTAGAAAAGTGTGAAGACAGGGATCATGGAGCATAGTGATGAAAGGGGCCATGGAGCATTGTGATGACAGGCGTCATGGGACAATGTGTTGACAGTGGTCATTGAGCATTGTTAGAAAGGGAACATGGAGCAATTTGATTTCAGGGGCCATGAAAAATTGTGAATACATAGGCCATGGATTATTCAGATGAATGTGGTCAAGGATCATTGTGACGAAAAATGTCCTGGAATATTGTGATGACACGGTTCATGGAGCATTGCGATGACAAGGGCCATGGCGAAATGTGAAGACAGGTGTCATGGGGCATTGTGATGACAGTGGTCATCTAGAATTGTGAAGAAAGATATCATGGAGCACTGGGATGACAGGGGCCATGGAGCATTGTGATGACAGGCGTCATGGGGCATTGTGATGACACGGCCATGGAACATTATGATGACAAGAATTCTGGAACATTGTGATAAAAAGGGCATGGACCATTGTGATTAGAGGGGCCAAGGAGCATTCTGATGACAACGGCATGGAGCATTATGATGACAAGTGTCATCGAGCATTGTGATGACAGTTGTCATGAAGCATTGTGATGAATGTGGTCATGGATCATTGTGATGACAAGTGTCGTGGAGCATTGTGATGACAGGGGTCATAGAGCATTGTGATGACACGGTTATGGAATATTGTGATGACCAGAATTCTGTAGCACTGTGATGAAAAGGGAATGGAGCATTGTGATTACAGGGGTCATGGAGCATTGTGATGACAATTGTTCTAGAACATTGTGAAGACAGGTTTCATGGAGCATAGTGATGAAAGGGGTCATGGAGCATTGTGATGACAGGCGTCATGGGACAATGTGTTGACAGTGGTCATGGAGCATTGTTAGAAAGGGAACATGGAGCAATTTGATTTCAGGGGCCATGAAAAATTGTGAATACATAGGCCATGGAGTTTTCAGATGAATGTGGTCATGGATCATTGTGATGACAAGTGTCGTGGAGCATTGTGATGACAGGGGTCATAGAGCATTGTGATGACACGGTTATGTAATATTGTGATGACCAGAATTCTGTAGCACTGTGATGAAACGGGAATGGAGCATTGTGATTACAGGGGTCATGGAGCATTGTGATGACAATTGTTCTAGAACATTGTGAAGACAGGGATCATGGAGCATAGTGATGAAAGGGGCCATGGAGCATTGTGATGACAGGCGTCATGGGACATTGTGTTGACAGTGGTCATGGAGCATTGTTAGAAAGGGAACATGGAGCAATTTGATTTCAGGGGCCATGAAAAATTGTGAATACATAGGCCATGGAGTATTCAGATGAATGTGGTCAAGGATCATTGTGACGACAATTGTCCTGGAATATTGTGATGACACGGTTCATGGAGCATTGCGATGACAAGGGCCATGGAGAAATGTGAAGACAGGTGTCATGGGGCATTGTGATGACAGTGGTCATCTAGAATTGTGAAGAAAGATATCATGGAGCATTGGGATGACAGGGGCCATGGAGCATTGTGATGACAGGGGTCATGGGGCTTTGTGATGACACGGCCATGGAACATTATGATGACAAGAATTCTGGAGCATTGTGATAAAAAGGGCATGGACCATTGTGATTAGAGGGGCCAAGGAGCATTCTGATGACAATGGCATGGAGCATTGTGATGACAAGGGTCATCGAGCATTGTGATGACAGTGGTCATGAAGCATTTTGATGAATGTGGTCATGGATCATTGTGATGACAAGTGTCGTGGAGCATTGTGATGACACGTGTCATAGAGCATTGTGATGACACGGTTATGGAATATTGTGAAGACCAGAATTCTGTAGCACTGTGATGAAAAAGGAATGGAGCATTGTGATTACCGGGGTCATGGAGCATTGTGATGACAATTGTTCTAGAACATTGTGAAGACAGGGATCATGGAGCATTGTGATGAAAGGGGTCATGGAGCATTGTGATGGCAGGCATCATGGGACAATGTGTTGACAGTGGTCATGGAGCATTGTTAGAAAGGGAACATGGAGCAATTTGATTTCAGGGGACATGAAAAATTGGGTATACATAGGCCATGGAGTATTCAGATGAATGTGGTCAAGGATCATTGTGACAAAAAGTGTCCTGGAATATTGTGATGACACGGTTCATGGAGCATTGCGATGACAAGGGTCTTGGCGAAATGTGAAGACAGGTGTAATGGGGCATTGTGATGACAGTGGTCATCTAGAATTGTGAAGAAAGATATCATGGAGCACTGGGATGACAGGGGCCATGGAGCATTGTGATGACAGGGGTCATGGGTCATGGTGATGACACGGCCATGGAACATTATGATGACAATAATTCTGGAGCATTGTGATAAAAAGGGCATGGACCATTGTGATTAGAGGGGCCAAGGAGCATTCTGATGACAACGGCACGGAGCATTGTGATGAAAAGGGTCATCGATCATTGTGATGACAGTGGTCATGAAGCATTGTGATGAATGGGGTCATGGATCATTGTGATGACAAGTGTCGTGGAGCATTGTGATGACAGGTGTCAAAGAGCATTGTGATGACACGGTTATGGAATATTGTGAAGACCAGAATTCTGTAGCACTGTGATGAAAAAGGCATGGAGCATTGTGATTACAGGGGTCATGGAGCATTGTGATGACAATTGTTCTAGAACATTGTGAAGACAGGGATCATGGAGCATAGTGATAAAAGGGGCCATGGAGCATTGTGATGATAGGCATCATGGGACAATGTATTGACAATGGTCATGGAGCATTGTTAGAAAGGGAACATGGAGCAATTTGATTTCAGGGGCCATGAAAAATTGTGAATACATAGGCCATGGAGTATTCAGATGAATGTGGTCAAGGATCATTGTGACAAAAATTGTCCTGGAATATTGTGATGACACGGTTCATGGAGCATTGCGATGACAAGGGCCATGGCGAAATATGAAGACAGGTGTCATGGGGCACTGTGATGACAGTGGTCATCTAGAATTGTGAAGAAAGATATCATGGAGCACTGGGATGACAGGGGCCATGGAGCATTGTGATGGCAGGGGTCATGGGGCATTGTGATGACACGGCCATGGAACATTATGATGACAAGAATTCTGGAGCATTGTGATAAAAAGGGCATGGACCATTGTGATTAGAGGGGCCAAGGAGCATTCTGATGACAACGGCATGGAGCATTGTGATGACAAGTGTCATCGAGCATTGTGATGACAGTGGTCATGAAGCATTGTGATGAATGTGGTCATGGATCATTGTGATGACAAGTGTCGCGGAGCATTGTGATGACAGGGATCATGGAGCATTGTGATTACACGGTTATGGAATATTGTGATGACGAGAATTCTGTAGCACTGTGATGAAAAGGGAATGGAGAATTGTGATTACAGGGGTCATGGAGCATTGTGATGACAATTGTTTAAAACATTGTGAAGACAGGGATCATGGAGCATAATGATGAAAGGGGCCAAGGAGCATTGTGATGACAGGCATATGGGACATTGTGTTGATAGTTGTCATGGAGCATTGTTAGAAAGGGAACATGGAGCAATTTAATTTCAGGGGCCATGAAAAATTGTGAATACATAGGCCATGGAGTATTCAGATGAATGTCGTCAAGGATCATTGTGACGAAAATTGTCCTGGAATATTGTGATGACACTGTTCATGGAGCATTGCGCTGACAAGGGCCATGGCAAAATGTGAAGAAAGCTGTCATGGGGCATTGTGATGACAGTGGTCATCTAGAATTGTGAAGAAAGATATCATGGAGCACTGGGATGACAGGGGCCATGGAGGATTGTGATGACAGGGGTCATGGAGCATTGTGATGACACCTCCATGGAACATTATGATGACAAGGATTCTGGAGCATTGTGATAAAAAGGGCATGGACCATTGTGATTAGAGTGTCCAAGGAGCATTCTGATGACAACGGCATGGAGCATTGTGATGACAAGGGTCATCGAGCATTGTGATGACAGTGGTCATGAAGCATTGTGATGAATGTGGTCATGGATCATTGTGATGACAAGTGTCACGGAGCATTGTGATGCCAGGGGTCATAGAGCATTGTGATGACACGGTTATGTAATATTGTGATGACCAGAATTCTGTATCACTGTGATGAAAAGGGAATGGAGCATTGTGATTACAGGGATCATGGAGCATAGTGATGAAAGGGGTCATGGAGCATTGTGATGACAGGCGTCATGGGACATTGTGTTGACAGTAGTCATGGAGAATTGTTAGAAAGGGAACATGGAGCCATTTGATTTCAGGGGCCATGAAAAATTGTGAATACATAGGCCATGGAGTATTCAGATGAATGTGGTCAAGGATCATTGTGACGAAAAGTGTCCTGGAATATTGTGATGACACGGTTCATGGAGCATTGCGATGACAAGGGCCATGGCGAAATGTGAAGACAGGTGTCATGGGGCATTGTGAAGACAGTGGTCATCTAGAATTGTGAAGAAAGATATCATGGAGCACTGGGATGACAGGGGCCATGGAGCATTGTGATGACAGGGGACATGGGGCATTGTGATGACACGGCCATGGAACATTATGATGACAAGAATTCTGGAGCATTGTGATAAAAAGGGCATGGACCATTGTGATTAGAGGGGCCAAGGAGCATTCTGATGACAACGTCATGGAGCATTGTGATGACAAGTGTCATCTAGCACTGTGATGACAGTGGTCATGAAACATTGTGATGAATGTGGTTATGGATCATTGTGATGACAAGTGTCGTGGAGCATTGTGATGACAGGGGTCATAGAGCATTGTGATGACACGGTTAGGGAATATTGTGAAGACCAGAAATCTGTAGCACAGTGATGAAAAGGGAATGGAGCATTGTGATTACAGGGGTCATGGAGAATTGTGATGACAATTGTTCTAGAAAAGTGTGAAGACAGGGATCATGGAGCATAGTGATGAAAGGGGCCATGGAGCATTGTGATGACAGGCGTCATGGGACAATGTGTTGACAGTGGTCATTGAGCATTGTTAGAAAGGGAACATGGAGCAATTTGATTTCAGGGGCCATGAAAAATTGTGAATACATAGGCCATGGATTATTCAGATGAATGTGGTCAAGGATCATTGTGACGAAAAATGTCCTGGAATATTGTGATGACACGGTTCATGGAGCATTGCGATGACAAGGGCCATGGCGAAATGTGAAGACAGGTGTCATGGGGCATTGTGATGACAGTGGTCATCTAGAATTGTGAAGAAAGATATCATGGAGCACTGGGATGACAGGGGCCATGGAGCATTGTGATGACAGGGGTCATGGGGCATTGTGATGACACGGCCATGGAACATTATGATGACAAGAAGTCTGGAGCATTGTGATAAAAAGGGCATGGACCATTGTGATTAGAGGGGCCAAGGAGCATTCTGATGACAACGGCATGGAGCATTGTGATGACAAGGGTCATCGAGCATTGTGATGACAGTGGTCATGAAGCATTGTGATGAATGTGGTCATGGATCATTGTGATGACAAGTGTCGCGGAGCATTGTGATGACACGGATCATAGAGCTTTGTGATGACACGGTTATGGAATATTGTGATGACGAGAATTCTGTAGCACTGTGATGAAAAGGGAATGGAGCATTGTGAGTACAGGGGTCATGGAGCATTGTGATGACAATTGTTCTTGAACATTGTGAAGACAGGGATCATGGAGCATAGTGATGAAAGGGGACATGGAGCATTGTGATGACAGGCGTCATGGGACAATTTGTTGACAGTTGTCATGGAGCATTGTTAGAAAGGGAACATGGAGCAATTTGATTTCAGGTGCCATGAAAACTTGTGAATACATAGGCCATGGAGTATTCAGATGAATGTGGTCAAGGATCATTGTGACAAAAAGTGTCCTGGAATATTGTGATGACACGGTTCATAGAGCATTGTGATGACAAGGGCCATGGCGAAATGTGTAGACAGGTGTCATGGGGCATTGTGATGACAGTGGTCATCTAGAATTGTGAAGAAAGATATCATGGAGCACTGGGATGACAGGGGCCATGGAGCATTGTGATGACAGGGGTCATGGGTCATGGTGATGACACGGCCATGGAACATTATGATGACAATAATTCTGGAGCATTGTGATAAAAAGGGCATGGACCATTGTGATTAGAGGGGCCAAGGAGCATTCTGATGACAACGGCACGGAGCATTGTGATGAAAAGGGTCATCGATCATTGTGATGACAGTGGTCATGAAGCATTGTGATGAATGGGGTCATGGATCATTGTGATGACAAGTGTCGTGGAGCATTGTGATGACAGGTGTCAAAGAGCATTGTGATGACACGGTTATGGAATATTGTGAAGACCAGAATTCTGTAGCACTGTGATGAAAAAGGCATGGAGCATTGTGATTACAGGGGTCATGGAGCATTGTGATGACAATTGTTCTAGAACATTGTGAAGACAGGGATCATGGAGCATAGTGATAAAAGGGGCCATGGAGCATTGTGATGATAGGCATCATGGGACAATGTATTGACAATGGTCATGGAGCATTGTTAGAAAGGGAACATGGAGCAATTTGATTTCAGGGGCCATGAAAAATTGTGAATACATAGGCCATGGAGTATTCAGATGAATGTGGTCAAGGATCATTGTGACAAAAATTGTCCTGGAATATTGTGATGACACGGTTCATGGAGCATTGCGATGACAAGGGCCATGGCGAAATGTGAAGACAGGTGTCATGGGGCATTGTGATGACAGTGGTCATCTAGAATTGTGAAGAAAGATATCATGGAGCACTGGGATGACAGGGGCCATGGAGCATTGTGATGGCAGGGGTCATGGGGCATTGTGATGACACGGCCATGGAACATTATGATGACAAGAATTCTGGAGCATTGTGATAAAAAGGGCATGGACCATTGTGATTAGAGGGGCCAAGGAGCATTCTGATGACAACGGCATGGAGCATTGTGATGACAAGTGTCATCGAGCATTGTGATGACAGTGGTCATGAAGCATTGTGATGAATGTGGTCATGGATCATTGTGATGACAAGTGTCGCGGAGCATTGTGATGACAGGGATCATGGAGCATTGTGATTACACGGTTATGGAATATTGTGATGACGAGAATTCTGTAGCACTGTGATGAAAAGGGAATGGAGAATTGTGATTACAGGGGTCATGGAGCATTGTGATGACAATTGTTTAAAACATTGTGAAGACAGGGATCATGGAGCATAATGATGAAAGGGGCCAAGGAGCATTGTGATGACAGGCATATGGGACATTGTGTTGATAGTTGTCATGGAGCATTGTTAGAAAGGGAACATGGAGCAATTTAATTTCAGGGGCCATGAAAAATTGTGAATACATAGGCCATGGAGTATTCAGATGAATGTCGTCAAGGATCATTGTGACGAAAATTGTCCTGGAATATTGTGATGACACTGTTCATGGAGCATTGCGATGACAAGGGCCATGGCAAAATGTGAAGAAAGCTGTCATGGGGCATTGTGATGACAGTGGTCATCTAGAATTGTGAAGAAAGATATCATGGAGCACTGGGATGACAGGGGCCATGGAGGATTGTGATGACAGGGGTCATGGAGCATTGTGATGACACCTCCATGGAACATTATGATGACAAGGATTCTGGAGCATTGTGATAAAAAGGGCATGGACCATTGTGATTAGAGTGTCCAAGGAGCATTCTGATGACAACGGCATGGAGCATTGTGATGACAAGGGTCATCGAGCATTGTGATGACAGTGGTCATGAAGCATTGTGATGAATGTGGTCATGGATCATTGTGATGACAAGTGTCACGGAGCATTGTGATGCCAGGGGTCATAGAGCATTGTGATGACACGGTTATGTAATATTGTGATGACCAGAATTCTGTATCACTGTGATGAAAAGGGAATGGAGCATTGTGATTACAGGGATCATGGAGCATAGTGATGAAAGGGGTCATGGAGCATTGTGATGACAGGCGTCATGGGACATTGTGTTGACAGTAGTCATGGAGAATTGTTAGAAAGGGAACATGGAGCCATTTGATTTCAGGGGCCATGAAAAATTGTGAATACATAGGCCATGGAGTATTCAGATGAATGTGGTCAAGGATCATTGTGACGAAAAGTGTCCTGGAATATTGTGATGACACGGTTCATGGAGCATTGCGATGACAAGGGCCATGGCGAAATGTGAAGACAGGTGTCATGGGGCATTGTGAAGACAGTGGTCATCTAGAATTGTGAAGAAAGATATCATGGAGCACTGGGATGACAGGGGCCATGGAGCATTGTGATGACAGGGGACATGGGGCATTGTGATGACACGGCCATGGAACATTATGATGACAAGAATTCTGGAGCATTGTGATAAAAAGGGCATGGACCATTGTGATTAGAGGGGCCAAGGAGCATTCTGATGACAACGTCATGGAGCATTGTGATGACAAGTGTCATCTAGCACTGTGATGACAGTGGTCATGAAACATTGTGATGAATGTGGTTATGGATCATTGTGATGACAAGTGTCGTGGAGCATTGTGATGACAGGGGTCATAGAGCATTGTGATGACACGGTTATGGAATATTGTGATGACCAGAATTCTGTAGCACTGTGATGAAAAGGGAATGGAGCATTGTGATTACAGGGGTCATGGAGCATTGTGATGACAATTGTTCTAGAACATTGTGAAGACAGGTTTCATGGAGCATAGTGATGAAAGGGGTCATGGAGCATTGTGATGACAGGCGTCATGGGACAATGTGTTGACAGTGGTCATGGAGCATTGTTAGAAAGGGAACATGGAGCAATTTGATTTCAGGGGCCATGAAAAATTGTGAATACATAGGCCATGGAGTTTTCAGATGAATGTGGTCATGGATCATTGTGATGACAAGTGTCGTGGAGCATTGTGATGACAGGGGTCATAGAGCATTGTGATGACACGGTTATGTAATATTGTGATGACCAGAATTCTGTAGCACTGTGATGAAACGGGAATGGAGCATTGTGATTACAGGGGTCATGGAGCATTGTGATGACAATTGTTCTAGAACATTGTGAAGACAGGGATCATGGAGCATAGTGATGAAAGGGGCCATGGAGCATTGTGATGACAGGCGTCATGGGACATTGTGTTGACAGTGGTCATGGAGCATTGTTAGAAAGGGAACATGGAGCAATTTGATTTCAGGGGCCATGAAAAATTGTGAATACATAGGCCATGGAGTATTCAGATGAATGTGGTCAAGGATCATTGTGACGACAATTGTCCTGGAATATTGTGATGACACGGTTCATGGAGCATTGCGATGACAAGGGCCATGGAGAAATGTGAAGACAGGTGTCATGGGGCATTGTGATGACAGTGGTCATCTAGAATTGTGAAGAAAGATATCATGGAGCATTGGGATGACAGGGGCCATGGAGCATTGTGATGACAGGGGTCATGGGGCTTTGTGATGACACGGCCATGGAACATTATGATGACAAGAATTCTGGAGCATTGTGATAAAAAGGGCATGGACCATTGTGATTAGAGGGGCCAAGGAGCATTCTGATGACAATGGCATGGAGCATTGTGATGACAAGGGTCATCGAGCATTGTGATGACAGTGGTCATGAAGCATTTTGATGAATGTGGTCATGGATCATTGTGATGACAAGTGTCGTGGAGCATTGTGATGACACGTGTCATAGAGCATTGTGATGACACGGTTATGGAATATTGTGAAGACCAGAATTCTGTAGCACTGTGATGAAAAAGGAATGGAGCATTGTGATTACCGGGGTCATGGAGCATTGTGATGACAATTGTTCTAGAACATTGTGAAGACAGGGATCATGGAGCATTGTGATGAAAGGGGTCATGGAGCATTGTGATGGCAGGCATCATGGGACAATGTGTTGACAGTGGTCATGGAGCATTGTTAGAAAGGGAACATGGAGCAATTTGATTTCAGGGGACATGAAAAATTGGGTATACATAGGCCATGGAGTATTCAGATGAATGTGGTCAAGGATCATTGTGACAAAAAGTGTCCTGGAATATTGTGATGACACGGTTCATGGAGCATTGCGATGACAAGGGCCTTGGCGAAATGTGAAGACAGGTGTAATGGGGCATTGTGATGACAGTGGTCATCTAGAATTGTGAAGAAAGATATCATGGAGCACTGGGATGACAGGGGCCATGGAGCATTGTGATGACAGGGGTCATGGGTCATGGTGATGACACGGCCATGGAACATTATGATGACAATAATTCTGGAGCATTGTGATAAAAAGGGCATGGACCATTGTGATTAGAGGGGCCAAGGAGCATTCTGATGACAACGGCACGGAGCATTGTGATGAAAAGGGTCATCGATCATTGTGATGACAGTGGTCATGAAGCATTGTGATGAATGGGGTCATGGATCATTGTGATGACAAGTGTCGTGGAGCATTGTGATGACAGGTGTCAAAGAGCATTGTGATGACACGGTTATGGAATATTGTGAAGACCAGAATTCTGTAGCACTGTGATGAAAAAGGCATGGAGCATTGTGATTACAGGGGTCATGGAGCATTGTGATGACAATTGTTCTAGAACATTGTGAAGACAGGGATCATGGAGCATAGTGATAAAAGGGGCCATGGAGCATTGTGATGATAGGCATCATGGGACAATGTATTGACAATGGTCATGGAGCATTGTTAGAAAGGGAACATGGAGCAATTTGATTTCAGGGGCCATGAAAAATTGTGAATACATAGGCCATGGAGTATTCAGATGAATGTGGTCAAGGATCATTGTGACAAAAATTGTCCTGGAATATTGTGATGACACGGTTCATGGAGCATTGCGATGACAAGGGCCATGGCGAAATATGAAGACAGGTGTCATGGGGCACTGTGATGACAGTGGTCATCTAGAATTGTGAAGAAAGATATCATGGAGCACTGGGATGACAGGGGCCATGGAGCATTGTGATGGCAGGGGTCATGGGGCATTGTGATGACACGGCCATGGAACATTATGATGACAAGAATTCTGGAGCATTGTGATAAAAAGGGCATGGACCATTGTGATTAGAGGGGCCAAGGAGCATTCTGATGACAACGGCATGGAGCATTGTGATGACAAGTGTCATCGAGCATTGTGATGACAGTGGTCATGAAGCATTGTGATGAATGTGGTCATGGATCATTGTGATGACAAGTGTCGCGGAGCATTGTGATGACAGGGATCATGGAGCATTGTGATTACACGGTTATGGAATATTGTGATGACGAGAATTCTGTAGCACTGTGATGAAAAGGGAATGGAGAATTGTGATTACAGGGGTCATGGAGCATTGTGATGACAATTGTTTAAAACATTGTGAAGACAGGGATCATGGAGCATAATGATGAAAGGGGCCAAGGAGCATTGTGATGACAGGCATATGGGACATTGTGTTGATAGTTGTCATGGAGCATTGTTAGAAAGGGAACATGGAGCAATTTAATTTCAGGGGCCATGAAAAATTGTGAATACATAGGCCATGGAGTATTCAGATGAATGTCGTCAAGGATCATTGTGACGAAAATTGTCCTGGAATATTGTGATGACACTGTTCATGGAGCATTGCGATGACAAGGGCCATGGCAAAATGTGAAGAAAGCTGTCATGGGGCATTGTGATGACAGTGGTCATCTAGAATTGTGAAGAAAGATATCATGGAGCACTGGGATGACAGGGGCCATGGAGGATTGTGATGACAGGGGTCATGGAGCATTGTGATGACACCTCCATGGAACATTATGATGACAAGGATTCTGGAGCATTGTGATAAAAAGGGCATGGACCATTGTGATTAGAGTGTCCAAGGAGCATTCTGATGACAACGGCATGGAGCATTGTGATGACAAGGGTCATCGAGCATTGTGATGACAGTGGTCATGAAGCATTGTGATGAATGTGGTCATGGATCATTGTGATGACAAGTGTCACGGAGCATTGTGATGCCAGGGGTCATAGAGCATTGTGATGACACGGTTATGTAATATTGTGATGACCAGAATTCTGTATCACTGTGATGAAAAGGGAATGGAGCATTGTGATAACAGGGATCATGGAGCATAGTGATGAAAGGGGTCATGGAGCATTGTGATGACAGGCGTCATGGGACATTGTGTTGACAGTAGTCATGGAGAATTGTTAGAAAGGGAACATGGAGCCATTTGATTTCAGGGGCCATGAAAAATTGTGAATACATAGGCCATGGAGTATTCAGATGAATGTGGTCAAGGATCATTGTGACGAAAAGTGTCCTGGAATATTGTGATGACACGGTTCATGGAGCATTGCGATGACAAGGGCCATGGCGAAATGTGAAGACAGGTGTCATGGGGCATTGTGAAGACAGTGGTCATCTAGAATTGTGAAGAAAGATATCATGGAGCACTGGGATGACAGGGGCCATGGAGCATTGTGATGACAGGGGACATGGGGCATTGTGATGACACGGCCATGGAACATTATGATGACAAGAATTCTGGAGCATTGTGATAAAAAGGGCATGGACCATTGTGATTAGAGGGGCCAAGGAGCATTCTGATGACAACGTCATGGAGCATTGTGATGACAAGTGTCATCTAGCACTGTGATGACAGTGGTCATGAAACATTGTGATGAATGTGGTTATGGATCATTGTGATGACAAGTGTCGTGGAGCATTGTGATGACAGGGGTCATAGAGCATTGTGATGACACGGTTAGGGAATATTGTGAAGACCAGAAATCTGTAGCACAGTGATGAAAATGGAATGGAGCATTGTGATTACAGGGGTCATGGAGAATTGTGATGACAATTGTTCTAGAAAAGTGTGAAGACAGGGATCATGGAGCATAGTGATGAAAGGGGCCATGGAGCATTGTGATGACAGGCGTCATGGGACAATGTGTTGACAGTGGTCATTGAGCATTGTTAGAAAGGGAACATGGAGCAATTTGATTTCAGGGGCCATGAAAAATTGTGAATACATAGGCCATGGATTATTCAGATGAATGTGGTCAAGGATCATTGTGACGAAAAATGTCCTGGAATATTGTGATGACACGGTTCATGGAGCATTGCGATGACAAGGGCCATGGCGAAATGTGAAGACAGGTGTCATGGGGCATTGTGATGACAGTGGTCATCTAGAATTGTGAAGAAAGATATCATGGAACACTGGGATGACAGGGGCCATGGAGCATTGTGATGACAGGGGTCATGGGGCATTGTGATGACACGGCCATGGAACATTATGATGACAAGAAGTCTGGAGCATTGTGATAAAAAGGGCATGGACCATTGTGATTAGAGGGGCCAAGGAGCATTCTGATGACAACGGCATGGAGCATTGTGATGACAAGGGTCATCGAGCATTGTGATGACAGTGGTCATGAAGCATTGTGATGAATGTGGTCATGGATCATTGTGATGACAAGTGTCGCGGAGCATTGTGATGACACGGATCATAGAGCTTTGTGATGACACGGTTATGGAATATTGTGATGACGAGAATTCTGTAGCACTGTGATGAAAAGGGAATGGAGCATTGT
Organism: Eschrichtius robustus; assembly: GCF_028021215.1. Lineage (NCBI taxonomy): Eukaryota > Metazoa > Chordata > Mammalia > Artiodactyla > Eschrichtiidae > Eschrichtius > Eschrichtius robustus. The sequence continues at coordinate 5,657,188 of NW_027175249.1, read as the reverse complement.
GAGTACAGGGGTCATGGAGCATTGTGATGACAATTGTTCTTGAACATTGTGAAGACAGGGATCATGGAGCATAGTGATGAAAGGGGACATGGAGCATTGTGATGACAGGCGTCATGGGACAATTTGTTGACAGTTGTCATGGAGCATTGTTAGAAAGGGAACATGGAGCAATTTGATTTCAGGTGCCATGAAAACTTGTGAATACATAGGCCATGGAGTATTCAGATGAATGTGGTCAAGGATCATTGTGACAAAAAGTGTCCTGGAATATTGTGATGACACGGTTCATAGAGCATTGTGATGACAAGGGCCATGGCGAAATGTGTAGACAGGTGTCATGGGGCATTGTGATGACAGTGGTCATCTAGAATTGTGAAGAAAGATATCATGGAGCACTGGGATGACAGGGGCCATGGAGCATTGTGATGACAGGCGTCATGGGGCATTGTGATGACACGGCCATGGAACATTATGATGACAAGAATTCTGGAACATTGTGATAAAAAGGGCATGGACCATTGTGATTAGAGGGGCCAAGGAGCATTCTGATGACAACGGCATGGAGCATTATGATGACAAGTGTCATCGAGCATTGTGATGACAGTTGTCATGAAGCATTGTGATGAATGTGGTCATGGATCATTGTGATGACAAGTGTCGTGGAGCATTGTGATGACAGGGGTCATAGAGCATTGTGATGACACGGTTATGGAATATTGTGATGACCAGAATTCTGTAGCACTGTGATGAAAAGGGAATGGAGAATTGTGATTACAGGGGTCATGGAGCATTGTGATGACAATTGTTCTAGAACATTGTGAAGACAGGTTTCATGGAGCATAGTGATGAAAGGGGTCATGGAGCATTGTGATGACAGGCGTCATGGGACAATGTGTTGAGAGTGGTCATGGAGCATTGTTAGAAAGGGAACATGGAGCAATTTGATTTCAGGGGCCATGAAAAATTGTGAATACATAGGCCATGGTGTTTTCAGATGAATGTGGTCATGGATCATTGTGATGACAAGTGTCGTGGAGCATTGTGATGACAGGGGTCATAGAGCATTGTGATGACACGGTTATGGAATATTGTGAAGACCAGAAATCTGTAGCACAGTGATGAAAATGGAATGGAGCATTGTGATTACAAGGGTCATGGAGCATTGTGATGACAAATGTTCTAGAATATTGTGAAGAGAGGGATCATGGAGCATAGTGATGAAAGGGGCCATGGAGCATTGTGATGACAGGTGTCATGGGGCATTGTGATGACACGGCCATGGAACATTATGATGACAAGAATTCTGGAGCATTGTGATAAAAAGGGCATGGAGCATTGTGATTAGAGGGGCCAAGGAGCATTCTGATGAGAACGGCATGGAGCATTGTGATGACAAGTGTCGTGGAGCATTGTGATGACAGGGGTCATAGAGCATTGTGATGACACGGTTATGGAATATTGTGATGACCAGAATTCTGTAGCACTGTGATGAAAAGGGAATGGAGCATTGTGATTACAGGGGTCATGGAGCATTGTGATGACAATTGTTCTAGAATATTGTGATGCCAGGGATCATGGAGCATAGTGATGAAAGGGGCCATGGAGCATTGTGATGACAGGTGTCATGGGACATTGTGTTGACAGTGGTGATGGAGAATTGTTAGAAAGGGAACATGGAGCAATTTGATTTCAGGGGCCATGAAAAATTGTGAATACATAGGCCATGGAGTAGTCAGATGAATGTGGTCAAGGATCATTGTGATGACAAGTGTCCTGGAATATTGTGATGACACGGTTCATGGAGCATTGCGATGACAAGGGCCATGGAGAAATGTGAAGACAGGTGTCATGGGGCATTGTGATGACAGTGGTCATCTAGAATTGTGAAGAAAGATATCATGGAGCAATGGGATGACAGGGGCCATGGAGCATTGTGATGACAGGGGTCATGGGGCTTTGTGATGACACGGCCATGGAACAATATGATGACAAGAATTCTGGAGCATTGTGATAAAAAGGGCATGGACCATTGTGATTAGAGGGGCCAAGGAGCATTCTGATGACAACGGCATGGAGCATTGTGATGACAAGGGTCATCGAGCATTGTGATGACAGTGGTCATGAAGCATTTTGATGAATGTGGTCATGGATCATTGTGATGACAAGTGTCGTGGAGCATTGTGATGACACGTGTCATAGAGCATTGTGATGACACGGTTATGGAATATTGTGAAGACCAGAATTCTGTAGCACTGTGATGAAAAAGGAATGGAGCATTGTGATTACCGGGGTCATGGAGCATTGTGATGACAATTGTTCTAGAACATTGTGAAGACAGGGATCATGGAGCATTGTGATGAAAGGGGCCATGGAGCATTGTGATGGCAGGCATCATGGGACAATGTGTTGACAGTGGTCATGGAGCATTGTTAGAAAGGGAACATGGAGCAATTTGATTTCAGGGGACATGAAAAATTGTGTATACATAGGCCATGGAGTATTCAGATGAATGTGGTCAAGGATCATTGTGACAAAAAGTGTCCTGGAATATTGTGATGACACGGTTCATGGAGCATTGTGATGACAAGGGCCATGGCGAAATGTGAAGACAGGTGTAATGGGGCATTGTGATGACAGTGGTCATCTAGAATTGTGAAGAAAGATATCATGGAGCACTGGGATGACAGGGGCCATGGAGCATTGTGATGACAGGGGTCATGGGTCATGGTGATGACACGGCCATGGAACATTATGATGACAATAATTCTGGAGCATTGTGATAAAAAGGGCATGGACCATTGTGATTAGAGGGGCCAAGGAGCATTCTGATGACAACGGCACGGAGCATTGTGATGAAAAGGGTCATCGATCATTGTGATGACAGTGGTCATGAAGCATTGTGATGAATGGGGTCATGGATCATTGTGATGGCAAGTGTCGTGGAGCATTGTGATGACAGGGGTCATAGAGCATTGTGATGACACGGTTATGGAATATTGTGAAGACCAGAATTCTGTAGCACAGTGATGAAAATGGAATGGAGCATTGTGATTACAGGGGTCATGGAGAATTGTGATGACAATTGTTCTAGAAAAATGTGAAGACAGGGATCATGGAGCATAGTGATGAAAGGGGCCATGGAGCATTGTGATGACAGGCGTCATGGGACAATATGTTGACAGTAGTCATTGAGCATTGTTAGAAAGGGAACATGGAGCAATTTGATTTCAGGGGCCATGAAAAATTGTGAATACATAGGCCATGGATTATTCAGATGAATGTGGTCAAGGATCATTCTGACAAAAAGTGTCCTGGAATATTGTGATGACACGGTTCATGGAGCATTGCGATGACAAGGGCCATGGCGAAATGTGAAGACAGGTGTCATGGGGCATTGTGATGACAGTGGTCATCTAGAATTGTGAAGAAAGATATCATGGAGCACTGGGTAGACAGGGGCCATGGAGCATTGTGATGCCGGGGTCATGGGGCATTGTGATGACACGGCCATGGAACATTATGATGACAAGAAGTCTGGAGCATTGTGATAAAAAGGGCATGGACCATTGTGATTAGAGGGGCCAAGGAGCATTCTGATGACAACGGCATGGAGCATTGTGATGACAAGGGTCATCGAGCATTGTGATGACAGTGGTCATGAAGCATTGTGATGAATGTGGTCATGGATCATTGTGATGACAAGTGTCGCGGAGCATTGTGATGACAGGGATCATAGAGCTTTGTGATGACACGGTTATGGAATATTGTGATGACGAGAATTCTGTAGCACTGTGATGAAAAGGGAATGGAGAATTGTGATTACAGGGGTCATGGAGCATTGTGATGACAAGTGTCGTGGAGCATTGTGATGACAGGTGTCATAGAGCATTGTGATGACACGGTTATGGAATATTGTGATGACCAGAATTCTGTAGCACTGTGATGAAAAGGGAATGGAGCATTGTGATTACAGGGGTCATGGAGCATTGTGATGACAATTGTTCTAGAATATTGTGATGACAGGGATCATGGAGCATAGTGATGAAAGGGGCCATGGAGCATTGTGATGACAGGTGTCATGGGACATTGTGTTGACAGTGGTGATGGAGAATTGTTAGAAAGGGAACATGGAGCAACTTGATTTCAGGGGCCATGAAAAATTGTGAATACATAGGCCATGGAGTAGTCAGATGAATGTGGTCAAGGATCATTGTGACGAAAAGTGTCCTGGAATATTGTGATGACACGGTTCATGGAGCATTGTGATGACAAGGGCCTAGGCGAAATGTGAAGACAGGTGTCATGGGGCATTGTGAAGACAGTGGTCATCTAGAATTGTGAAGAAAGATATCATGGAGCACTGGGATGACAGGGGCCATGGAGCATTGTGATGACAGGGGTCATAGAGCATTGTGATGACACGGTTATGGAATATTGTGATGACCAGAATTCTGTATCACTGTGATGAAAAGGGAATGGAGCATTGTGATTACAGGGGTCATGGAGCATTGTGATGACAATTGTTCTAGAACATTGTGAAGACAGGGATCATGGAGCATAGTGATGAAAGGGGCCATGGAGCATTGTGATGACAGGCGTCATGGGACAATGTGTTGACAGTGGTCATGGAGCATTGTTAGAAAGGGAACATGGAGCAATTTGATTTCAGGGGCCATGAAAAATTGTGAATACATAGGCCATGGAGTATTCAGATGAATGTGGTCAAGGATCATTGTGACGACAATTGTCCTGGAATATTGTGATGACACGGTTCATGGAGCATTGCGATGACAAGGGCCATGGAGAAATGTGAAGACAGGTGTCATGGGGCATTGTGATGACAGTGGTCATCTAGAATTGTGAAGAAAGATATCATGGAGCATTGGGATGACAGGGGCCATGGAGCATTGTGATGACAGGGGTCATGGGGCTTTGTGATGACACGGCCATGGAACATTATGATGACAAGAATTCTGGAGCATTGTGATAAAAAGGGCATGGACCATTGTGATTAGAGGGGCCAAGGAGCATTCTGATGACAATGGCATGGAGCATTGTGATGACAAGGGTCATCGAGCATTTTGATGACAGTGGTCATGAAGCATTTTGATGAATGTGGTCATGGATCATTGTGATGACAAGTGTCGTGGAGCATTGTGATGACACGTGTCATAGAGCATTGTGATGACACGGTTATGGAATATTGTGATGACCAGAATTCTTTAGCACTGTGATGAAAAGGGAATGGAGCATTGTGATTACAGGGGTCATGGAGCATTTTGATGACAATTGTTCTAGAGCATTGTGAAGACAGGGATCATGGAGCATAGTGATGAAAGGGGCCATGGAGCATTGTGATGACAGGCGTCATGGGACAATGTGTTGAGAGTGGTCATGGAGCATTGTTAGAAAGGGAACATGGAGCAATTTGATTTCAGGGGCCATGAAAAATTGTGAATACATAGGCTATGGAGTATTCAGATGAATGTGGCCAAGGATCATTGTGACGAAAATTGTCCTGGAATATTGTGATGACACTGTTCATGGAGCATTGCGATGACAAGGGCCATGGCAAAATGTGAAGAAAGCTGTCATGGGGCATTGTGATGACAGTGGTCATCTAGAATTGTGAAGAAAGATATCATGGAGCACTGGGATGACAGGGGCCATGGAGGATTGTGATGACAGGGGTCATGGAGCATTGTGATGACACCTCCATGGAACATTATGATGACAAGGATTCTGGAGCATTGTGATAAAAAGGGCATGGACCATTGTGATTAGAGTGTCCAAGGAGCATTCTGATGACAACGGCATGGAGCATTGTGATGACAAGGGTCATCGAGCATTGTGATGACAGTGGTCATGAAGCATTGTGATGAATGTGGTCATGGATCATTGTGATGACAAGTGTCACGGAGCATTGTGATGCCAGGGGTCATAGAGCATTGTGATGACACGGTTATGTAATATTGTGATGACCAGAATTCTGTATCACTGTGATGAAAAGGGAATGGAGCATTGTGATTACAGGGATCATAGAGCATAGTGATGAAAGGGGTCATGGAGCATTGTGATGACAGGCGTCATGGGACATTGTGTTGACAGTAGTCATGGAGAATTGTTAGAAAGGGAACATGGAGCCATTTGATTTCAGGGGCCATGAAAAATTGTGAATACATAGGCCATGGAGTATTCAGATGAATGTGGTCAAGGATCATTGTGACGAAAAGTGTCCTGGAATATTGTGATGACACGGTTCATGGAGCATTGCGATGACAAGGGCCATGGCGAAATGTGAAGACAGGTGTCATGGGGCATTGTGAAGACAGTGGTCATCTAGAATTGTGAAGAAAGATATCATGGAGCACTGGGATGACAGGGGCCATGGAGCATTGTGATGACAGGGGACATGGGGCATTGTGATGACACGGCCATGGAACATTATGATGACAAGAATTCTGGAGCATTGTGATAAAAAGGGCATGGACCATTGTGATTAGAGGGGCCAAGGAGCATTCTGATGACAACGTCATGGAGCATTGTGATGACAAGTGTCATCTAGCACTGTGATGACAGTGGTCATGAAACATTGTGATGAATGTGGTTATGGATCATTGTGATGACAAGTGTCGTGGAGCATTGTGATGACAGGGGTCATAGAGCATTGTGATGACACGGTTAGGGAATATTGTGAAGACCAGAAATCTGTAGCACAGTGATGAAAATGGAATGGAGCATTGTGATTACAGGGGTCATGGAGAATTGAGATGACAATTGTTCTAGAAAATTGTGAAGACAGGGATCATGGAGCATAGTGATGAAAGGGGCCATGGAGCATTGTGATGACAGGCGTCATGGGACAATGTGTTGACAGTGGTCATTGAGCATTGTTAGAAAGGGAACATGGAGCAATTTGATTTCAGGGGCCATGAAAAATTGTGAATACATAGGCCATGGATTATTCAGATGAATGTGGTCAAGGATCATTGTGACGAAAAATGTCCTGGAATATTGTGATGACACGGTTCATGGAGCATTGCGATGACAAGGGCCATGGCGAAATGTGAAGACAGGTGTCATGGGGCATTGTGATGACAGTGGTCATCTAGAATTGTGAAGAAAGATATCATGGAGCACTGGGATGACAGGGGCCATGGAGCATTGTGAGGACAGGCGTCATGGGGCATTGTGATGACACGGCCATGGAACATTATGATGACAAGAATTCTGGAACATTGTGATAAAAAGGGCATGGACCATTGTGATTAGAGGGGCCAAGGAGCATTCTGATGACAACGGCATGGAGCATTGTGATGACAAGGGTCATCGAGCATTGTGATGACAGTGGTCATGAAGCATTTTGATGAATGTGGTCATGGATCATTGTGATGACAAGTGTCGTGGAGCATTGTGATGACACGTGTCATAGAGCATTGTGATGACACGGTTATGGAATATTGTGAAGACCAGAATTCTGTAGCACTGTGATGAAAAAGGAATGGAGCATTGTGATTACCGGGGTCATGGAGCATTGTGATGACAATTGTTCTAGAACATTGTGAAGACAGGGATCATGGAGCATTGTGATGAAAGGGGCCATGGAGCATTGTGATGGCAGGCATCATGGGACAATGTGTTGACAGTGGCCATGGAGCATTGTTAGAAAGGGAACATGGAGCAATTTGATTTCAGGGGATATGAAAAATTGTGTATACATAGGCCATGGAGTATTCAGATGAATGTGGTCAAGGATCATTGTGACAAAAAGTGTCCTGGAATATTGTGATGACACGGTTCATGGAGCATTGCGATGACAAGGGCCATGGCGAAATGTGAAGACAGGTGTAATGGGGCATTGTGATGACAGTGGTCATCTAGAATTGTGAAGAAAGATATCATGGAGCACTGGGATGACAGGGGCCATGGAGCATTGTGATGACAGGGGTCATGGGTCATGGTGATGACACGGCCATGGAACATTATGATGACAATAATTCTGGAGCATTGTGATAAAAAGGGCATGGACCATTGTGATTAGAGGGGCCAAGGAGCATTCTGATGACAACGGCACGGAGCATTGTGATGAAAAGGGTCATCGATCATTGTGATGACAGTGGTCATGAAGCATTGTGATGAATGGGGTCATGGATCATTGTGATGACAAGTGTCGTGGAGCATTGTGATGACAGGGGTCATAGAGCATTGTGATGACACGGTTATGGAATATTGTGATGACCAGAATTCTGTAGCACAGTGATGAAAATGGAATGGAGCATTGTGATTACAGGGGTCATGGAGAATTGTGATGACAATTGTTCTAGAAAATTGTGAAGACAGGGATCATGGAGCATAGTGATGAAAGGGGCCATGGAGCATTGTGATGACAGGCGTCATGGGACAATGTGTTCACAGTGGTCATTGAGCATTGTTAGAAAGGGAACATGGAGCAATTTGATTTCAGGGGCCATGAAAAATTGTGAATACATAGGCCATGGAGTATTCAGATGAATGTGGTCAAGGATCATTCTGACAAAAAGTGTCCTGGAATATTGTGATGACACGGTTCATGGAGCATTGCGATGACAAGGGCCATGGCGAAATGTGAAGACAGGTGTCATGGGGCATTGTGATGACAGTGGTCATCTAGAATTGTGAAGAAAGATATCATGGAGCACTGGGAAGACAGGGGCCATGGAGAATTGTGATGCCGGGGTCATGGGGCATTGTGATGACACGGCCATGGAACATTATGATGACAAGAAGTCTGGAGCATTGTGATAAAAAGGGCATGGACCATTGTGATTAGAGGGGCCAAGGAGCATTCTGATGACAACGGCATGGAGCATTGTGATGACAAGGGTCATCGAGCATTGTGATGACAGTGGTCATGAAGCATTGTGATGTATGTGGTCATGGATCATTGTGATGACAAGTGTCGCGGAGCATTGTGATGACAGGGATCATAGAGCTTTGTGATGACACGGTTATGGAATATTGTGATGACGAGAATTCTGTAGCACTGTGATGAAAAGGGAATGGAGAATTGTGATTACAGGGGTCATGGAGCATTGTGATGACAAGTGTCGTGGAGCATTGTGATGACAGGTGTCATAGAGCATTGTGATGACACGGTTATGGAATATTGTGATGACCAGAATTCTGTAGCACTGTGATGAAAAGGGAATGGAGCATTGTGATTACAGGGGTCATGGAGCATTGTGATGACAATTGTTCTAGAATATTGTGATGCCAGGGATCATGGAGCATAGTGATGAAAGGGGCCATGGAGCATTGTGATGACAGGTGTCATGGGACATTGTGTTGACAGTGGTGATGGAGAATTGTTAGAAAGGGAACATGGAGCAATTTGATTTCAGGGGCCATGAAAAATTGTGAATACATAGGCCATGGAGTAGTCAGATGAATGTGGTCAAGGATCATTGTGACGAAAAGTGTCCTGGAATATTGTGATGACACGGTTCATGGAGCATTGAGATGACAAGGGCCATGGCGAAATGTGAAGACAGGTGTCATGGGGCATTGTGAAGACAGTGGTCATCTAGAATTGTGAAGAAAGATATCATGGAGCACTGGGATGACAGGGGCCATGGAGCATTGTGATGACAGGGGTCATAGAGCATTGTGATGACACGGTTATGGAATATTGTGATGACCAGAATTCTGTATCACTGTGATGAAAAGGGAATGGAGCATTGTGATTACAGGGGTCATGGAGCATTGTGATGACAATTGTTCTAGAACATTGTGAAGACAGGGATCATGGAGCATAGTGATGAAAGGGGCCATGGAGCATTGTGATGACAGGCGTCATGGGACAATGTGTTGACAGTGGTCATGGAGCATTGTTAGAAAGGGAACATGGAGCAATTTGATTTCAGGGGCCATGAAAAATTGTGAATACATAGGCCATGGAGTATTCAGATGAATGTGGTCAAGGATCATTGTGACGACAATTGTCCTGGAATATTGTGATGACACGGTTCATGGAGCATTGCGATGACAAGGGCCATGGAGAAATGTGAAGACAGGTGTCATGGGGCATTGTGATGACAGTGGTCATCTAGAATTGTGAAGAAAGATATCATGGAGCATTGGGATGACAGGGGCCATGGAGCATTGTGATGACAGGGGTCATGGGGCTTTGTGATGACACGGCCATGGAACATTATGATGACAAGAATTCTGGAGCATTGTGATAAAAAGGGCATGGACCATTGTGATTAGAGGGGCCAAGGAGCATTCTGATGACAATGGCATGGAGCATTGTGATGACAAGGGTCATCGAGCATTGTGATGACAGTGGTCATGAAGCATTTTGATGAATGTGGTCATGGATCATTGTGATGACAAGTGTCGTGGAGCATTGTGATGACACGTGTCATAGAGCATTGTGATGACACGGTTATGGAATATTGTGATGACCAGAATTCTTTAGCACTGTGATGAAAAGGGAATGGAGCATTGTGATTACAGGGGTCATGGAGCATTTTGATGACAATTGTTCTAGAGCATTGTGAAGACAGGGATCATGGAGCATAGTGATGAAAGGGGCCATGGAGCATTGTGATGACAGGCGTCATGGGACAATGTGTTGACAGTGGTCATGGAGCATTGTTAGAAAGGGAACATGGAGCAATTTGATTTCAGGGGCCATGAAAAATTGTGAATACATAGGCTATGGAGTATTCAGATGAATGTGGCCAAGGATCATTGTGACGAAAATTGTCCTGGAATATTGTGATGACACTGTTCATGGAGCATTGCGATGACAAGGGCCATGGCAAAATGTGAAGAAAGCTGTCATGGGGCATTGTGATGACAGTGGTCATCTAGAATTGTGAAGAAAGATATCATGGAGCACTGGGATGACAGGGGCCATGGAGGATTGTGATGACAGGGGTCATGGAGCATTGTGATGACACCTCCATGGAACATTATGATGACAAGGATTCTGGAGCATTGTGATAAAAAGGGCATGGACCATTGTGATTAGAGTGTCCAAGGAGCATTCTGATGACAACGGCATGGAGCATTGTGATGACAAGGGTCATCGAGCATTGTGATGACAGTGGTCATGAAGCATTGTGATGAATGTGGTCATGGATCATTGTGATGACAAGTGTCACGGAGCATTGTGATGCCAGGGGTCATAGAGCATTGTGATGACACGGTTATGTAATATTGTGATGACCAGAATTCTGTATCACTGTGATGAAAAGGGAATGGAGCATTGTGATTACAGGGATCATGGAGCATAGTGATGAAAGGGGTCATGGAGCATTGTGATGACAGGCGTCATGGGACATTGTGTTGACAGTAGTCATGGAGAATTGTTAGAAAGGGAACATGGAGCCATTTGATTTCAGGGGCCATGAAAAATTGTGAATACATAGGCCATGGAGTATTCAGATGAATGTGGTCAAGGATCATTGTGACGAAAAGTGTCCTGGAATATTGTGATGACACGGTTCATGGAGCATTGCGATGACAAGGGCCATGGCGAAATGTGAAGACAGGTGTCATGGGGCATTGTGAAGACAGTGGTCATCTAGAATTGTGAAGAAAGATATCATGGAGCACTGGGATGACAGGGGCCATGGAGCATTGTGATGACAGGGGACATGGGGCATTGTGATGACACGGCCATGGAACATTATGATGACAAGAATTCTGGAGCATTGTGATAAAAAGGGCATGGACCATTGTGATTAGAGGGGCCAAGGAGCATTCTGATGACAACGTCATGGAGCATTGTGATGACAAGTGTCATCTAGCACTGTGATGACAGTGGTCATGAAACATTGTGATGAATGTGGTTATGGATCATTGTGATGACAAGTGTCGTGGAGCATTGTGATGACAGGGGTCATAGAGCATTGTGATGACACGGTTAGGGAATATTGTGAAGACCAGAAATCTGTAGCACAGTGATGAAAATGGAATGGAGCATTGTGATTACAGGGGTCATGGAGAATTGAGATGACAATTGTTCTAGAAAATTGTGAAGACAGGGATCATGGAGCATAGTGATGAAAGGGGCCATGGAGCATTGTGATGACAGGCGTCATGGGACAATGTGTTGACAGTGGTCATTGAGCATTGTTAGAAAGGGAACATGGAGCAATTTGATTTCAGGGGCCATGAAAAATTGTGAATACATAGGCCATGGAGTATTCAGATGAATGTGGTCAAGGATCATTGTGACGAAAAATGTCCTGGAATATTGTGATGACACGGTTCATGGAGCATTGCGATGACAAGGGCCATGGCGAAATGTGAAGACAGGTGTCATGGGGCATTGTGATGACAGTGGTCATCTAGAATTGTGAAGAAAGATATCATGGAGCACTGGGATGACAGGGGCCATGGAGCATTGTGATGACAGGCGTCATGGGGCATTGTGATGACACGGCCATGGAACATTATGATGACAAGAATTCTGGAACATTGTGATAAAAAGGGCATGGACCATTGTGATTAGAGGGGCCAAGGAGCATTCTGATGACAACGGCATGGAGCATTATGATGACAAGTGTCATCGAGCATTGTGATGACAGTTGTCATGAAGCATTGTGATGAATGTGGTCATGGATCATTGTGATGACAAGTGTCGTGGAGCATTGTGATGACAGGGGTCATAGAGCATTGTGATGACACGGTTATGGAATATTGTGATGACCAGAATTCTGTAGCACTGTGATGAAAAGGGAATGGAGCATTGTGATTACAGGGGTCATGGAGCATTGTGATGACAATTGTTCTAGAACATTGTGAAGACAGGTTTCATGGAGCATAGTGATGAAAGGGGTCATGGAGCATTGTGATGACAGGCGTCATGGGACAATGTGTTGACAGTGGTCATGGAGCATTGTTAGAAAGGGAACATGGAGCAATTTGATTTCAGGGGCCATGAAAAATTGTGAATACATAGGCCATGGAGTTTTCAGATGAATGTGGTCATGGATCATTGTGATGACAAGTGTCGTGGAGCATTGTGATGACAGGGGTCATAGAGCATTGTGATGACACGGTTATGTAATATTGTGATGACCAGAATTCTGTAGCACTGTGATGAAACGGGAATGGAGCATTGTGATTACAGGGGTCATGGTGCATTGTGATGACAATTGTTCTAGAACATTGTGAAGACAGGGATCATGGAGCATAGTGATGAAAGGGGCCATGGAGCATTGTGATGACAGGCGTCATGGGACAATGTGTTGACAGTGGTCATGGAGCATTGTTAGAAAGGGAACATGGAGCAATTTGATTTCAGGGGCCATGAAAAATTGTGAATACATAGGCCATGGAGTATTCAGATGAATGTGGTCAAGGATCATTGTGACGACAATTGTCCTGGAATATTGTGATGACACGGTTCATGGAGCATTGCGATGACAAGGGCCATGGAGAAATGTGAAGACAGGTGTCATGGGGCATTGTGATGACAGTGGTCATCTAGAATTGTGAAGAAAGATATCATGGAGCATTGGGATGACAGGGGCCATGGAGCATTGTGATGACAGGGGTCATGGGGCTTTGTGATGACACGGCCATGGAACATTATGATGACAAGAATTCTGGAGCATTGTGATAAAAAGGGCATGGACCATTGTGATTAGAGGGGCCAAGGAGCATTCTGATGACAATGGCATGGAGCATTGTGATGACAAGGGTCATCGAGCATTGTGATGACAGTGGTCATGAAGCATTTTGATGAATGTGGTCATGGATCATTGTGATGACAAGTGTCGTGGAGCATTGTGATGACACGTGTCATAGAGCATTGTGATGACACGGTTATGGAATATTGTGAAGACCAGAATTCTGTAGCACTGTGATGAAAAAGGAATGGAGCATTGTGATTACCGGGGTCATGGAGCATTGTGATGACAATTGTTCTAGAACATTGTGAAGACAGGGATCATGGAGCATTGTGATGAAAGGGGTCATGGAGCATTGTGATGGCAGGCATCATGGGACAATGTGTTGACAGTGGTCATGGAGCATTGTTAGAAAGGGAACATGGAGCAATTTGATTTCAGGGGACATGAAAAATTGGGTATACATAGGCCATGGAGTATTCAGATGAATGTGGTCAAGGATCATTGTGACAAAAAGTGTCCTGGAATATTGTGATGACACGGTTCATGGAGCATTGCGATGACAAGGGCCTTGGCGAAATGTGAAGACAGGTGTAATGGGGCATTGTGATGACAGTGGTCATCTAGAATTGTGAAGAAAGATATCATGGAGCACTGGGATGACAGGGGCCATGGAGCATTGTGATGACAGGGGTCATGGGTCATGGTGATGACACGGCCATGGAACATTATGATGACAATAATTCTGGAGCATTGTGATAAAAAGGGCATGGACCATTGTGATTAGAGGGGCCAAGGAGCATTCTGATGACAACGGCACGGAGCATTGTGATGAAAAGGGTCATCGATCATTGTGATGACAGTGGTCATGAAGCATTGTGATGAATGGGGTCATGGATCATTGTGATGACAAGTGTCGTGGAGCATTGTGATGACAGGTGTCAAAGAGCATTGTGATGACACGGTTATGGAATATTGTGAAGACCAGAATTCTGTAGCACTGTGATGAAAAAGGCATGGAGCATTGTGATTACAGGGGTCATGGAGCATTGTGATGACAATTGTTCTAGAACATTGTGAAGACAGGGATCTTGGAGCATAGTGATAAAAGGGGCCATGGAGCATTGTGATGATAGGCATCATGGGACAATGTATTGACAATGGTCATGGAGCATTGTTAGAAAGGGAACATGGAGCAATTTGATTTCAGGGGCCATGAAAAATTGTGAATACATAGGCCATGGAGTATTCAGATGAATGTGGTCAAGGATCATTGTGACAAAAATTGTCCTGGAATATTGTGATGACACGGTTCATGGAGCATTGCGATGACAAGGGCCATGGCGAAATATGAAGACAGGTGTCATGGGGCACTGTGATGACAGTGGTCATCTAGAATTGTGAAGAAAGATATCATGGAGCACTGGGATGACAGGGGCCATGGAGCATTGTGATGGCAGGGGTCATGGGGCATTGTGATGACACGGCCATGGAACATTATGATGACAAGAATTCTGGAGCATTGTGATAAAAAGGGCATGGACCATTGTGATTAGAGGGGCCAAGGAGCATTCTGATGACAACGGCATGGAGCATTGTGATGACAAGTGTCATCGAGCATTGTGATGACAGTGGTCATGAAGCATTGTGATGAATGTGGTCATGGATCATTGTGATGACAAGTGTCGCGGAGCATTGTGATGACAGGGATCATGGAGCATTGTGATTACACGGTTATGGAATATTGTGATGACGAGAATTCTGTAGCACTGTGATGAAAAGGGAATGGAGAATTGTGATTACAGGGGTCATGGAGCATTGTGATGACAATTGTTTAAAACATTGTGAAGACAGGGATCATGGAGCATAATGATGAAAGGGGCCAAGGAGCATTGTGATGACAGGCATATGGGACATTGTGTTGATAGTTGTCATGGAGCATTGTTAGAAAGGGAACATGGAGCAATTTAATTTCAGGGGCCATGAAAAATTGTGAATACATAGGCCATGGAGTATTCAGATGAATGTCGTCAAGGATCATTGTGACGAAAATTGTCCTGGAATATTGTGATGACACTGTTCATGGAGCATTGCGATGACAAGGGCCATGGCAAAATGTGAAGAAAGCTGTCATGGGGCATTGTGATGACAGTGGTCATCTAGAATTGTGAAGAAAGATATCATGGAGCACTGGGATGACAGGGGCCATGGAGGATTGTGATGACAGGGGTCATGGAGCATTGTGATGACACCTCCATGGAACATTATGATGACAAGGATTCTGGAGCATTGTGATAAAAAGGGCATGGACCATTGTGATTAGAGTGTCCAAGGAGCATTCTGATGACAACGGCATGGAGCATTGTGATGACAAGGGTCATCGAGCATTGTGATGACAGTGGTCATGAAGCATTGTGATGAATGTGGTCATGGATCATTGCGATGACAAGTGTCACGGAGCATTGTGATGCCAGGGGTCATAGAGCATTGTGATGACACGGTTATGTAATATTGTGATGACCAGAATTCTGTATCACTGTGATGAAAAGGGAATGGAGCATTGTGATTACAGGGATCATGGAGCATAGTGATGAAAGGGGTCATGGAGCATTGTGATGACAGGCGTCATGGGACATTGTGTTGACAGTAGTCATGGAGAATTGTTAGAAAGGGAACATGGAGCCATTTGATTTCAGGGGCCATGAAAAATTGTGAATACATAGGCCATGGAGTATTCAGATGAATGTGGTCAAGGATCATTGTGACGAAAAGTGTCCTGGAATATTGTGATGACACGGTTCATGGAGCATTGCGATGACAAGGGCCATGGCGAAATGTGAAGACAGGTGTCATGGGGCATTGTGAAGACAGTGGTCATCTAGAATTGTGAAGAAAGATATCATGGAGCACTGGGATGACAGGGGCCATGGAGCATTGTGATGAAAGGGGACATGGGGCATTGTGATGACACGGCCATGGAACATTATGATGACAAGAATTCTGGAGCATTGTGATAAAAAGGGCATGGACCATTGTGATTAGAGGGGCCAAGGAGCATTCTGATGACAACGTCATGGAGCATTGTGATGACAAGTGTCATCTAGCACTGTGATGACAGTGGTCATGAAACATTGTGATGAATGTGGTTATGGATCATTGTGATGACAAGTGTCGTGGAGCATTGTGATGACAGGGGTCATAGAGCATTGTGATGACACGGTTAGGGAATATTGTGAAGACCAGAAATCTGTAGCACAGTGATGAAAAGGGAATGGAGCATTGTGATTACAGGGGTCATGGAGAATTGTGATGACAATTGTTCTAGAACATTGTGAAGACAGGGATCATGGAGCATAGTGATGAAAGGGGCCATGGAGCATTGTGATGACAGGCGTCATGGGACAATGTGTTGACAGTGGTCATTGAGCATTGTTAGAAAGGGAACATGGAGCAATTTGATTTCAGGGGCCATGAAAAATTGTGAATACATAGGCCATGGATTATTCAGATGAATGTGGTCAAGGATCATTGTGACGAAAAATGTCCTGGAATATTGTGATGACACGGTTCATGGAGCATTGCGATGACAAGGGCCATGGCGAAATGTGAAGACAGGTGTCATGGGGCATTGTGATGACAGTGGTCATCTAGAATTGTGAAGAAAGATATCATGGAGCACTGGGATGACAGGGGCCAAGGAGCATTGTGATGACAGGGGTCATGGGGCATTGTGATGACACGGCCATGGAACATTATGATGACAAGAAGTCTGGAGCATTGTGATAAAAAGGGCATGGACCATTGTGATTAGAGGGGCCAAGGAGCATTCTGATGACAACGGCATGGAGCATTGTGATGACAAGGGTCATCGAGCATTGTGATGACAGTGGTCATGAAGCATTGTGATGAATGTGGTCATGGATCATTGTGATGACAAGTGTCGCGGAGCATTGTGATGACACGGATCATAGAGCTTTGTGATGACACGGTTATGGAATATTGTGATGACGAGAATTCTGTAGCACTGTGATGAAAAGGGAATGGAGCATTGTGAGTACAGGGGTCATGGAGCATTGTGATGACAATTGTTCTTGAACATTGTGAAGACAGGGATCATGGAGCATAGTGATGAAAGGGGACATGGAGCATTGTGATGACAGGCGTCATGGGACAATTTGTTGACAGTTGTCATGGAGCATTGTTAGAAAGGGAACATGGAGCAATTTGATTTCAGGTGCCATGAAAACTTGTGAATACATAGGCCATGGAGTATTCAGATGAATGTGGTCAAGGATCATTGTGACAAAAAGTGTCCTGGAATATTGTGATGACACGGTTCATAGAGCATTGTGATGACAAGGGCCATGGCGAAATGTGTAGACAGGTGTCATGGGGCATTGTGATGACAGTGGTCATCTAGAATTGTGAAGAAAGATATCATGGAGCACTGGGATGACAGGGGCCATGGAGCATTGTGATGACAGGCGTCATGGGGCATTGTGATGACACGGCCATGGAACATTATGATGACAAGAATTCTGGAACATTGTGATAAAAAGGGCATGGACCATTGTGATTAGAGGGGCCAAGGAGCATTCTGATGACAACGGCATGGAGCATTATGATGACAAGTGTCATCGAGCATTGTGATGACAGTTGTCATGAAGCATTGTGATGAATGTGGTCATGGATCATTGTGATGACAAGTGTCGTGGAGCATTGTGATGACAGGGGTCATAGAGCATTGTGATGACACGGTTATGGAATATTGTGATGACCAGAATTCTGTAGCACTGTGATGAAAAGGGAATGGAGAATTGTGATTACAGGGGTCATGGAGCATTGTGATGACAATCGTTCTAGAACATTGTGAAGACAGGTTTCATGGAGCATAGTGATGAAAGGGGTCATGGAGCATTGTGATGACAGGCGTCATGGGACAATGTGTTGAGAGTGGTCATGGAGCATTGTTAGAAAGGGAACATGGAGCAATTTGATTTCAGGGGCCATGAAAAATTGTGAATACATAGGCCATGGTGTTTTCAGATGAATGTGGTCATGGATCATTGTGATGACAAGTGTCGTGGAGCATTGTGATGACAGGGGTCATAGAGCATTGTGATGACACGGTTATGGAATATTGTGAAGACCAGAAATCTGTAGCACAGTGATGAAAATGGAATGGAGCATTGTGATTACAAGGGTCATGGAGCATTGTGATGACAAATGTTCTAGAATATTGTGAAGAGAGGGATCATGGAGCATAGTGATGAAAGGGGCCATGGAGCATTGTGATGACAGGTGTCATGGGGCATTGTGATGACACGGCCATGGAACATTATGATGACAAGAATTCTGGAGCATTGTGATAAAAAGGGCATGGAGCATTGTGATTAGAGGGGCCAAGGAGCATTCTGATGAGAACGGCATGGAGCATTGTGATGACAAGTGTCGTGGAGCATTGTGATGACAGGGGTCATAGAGCATTGTGATGACACGGTTATGGAATATTGTGATGACCAGAATTCTGTAGCACTGTGATGAAAAGGGAATGGAGCATTGTGATTACAGGGGTCATGGAGCATTGTGATGACAATTGTTCTAGAATATTGTGATGACAGGGATCATGGAGCATAGTGATGAAAGGGGCCATGGAGCATTGTGATGACAGGTGTCATGGGACATTGTGTTGAAAGTGGTGATGGAGAATTGTTAGAAAGGGAACATGGAGCAATTTGATTTCAGGGGCCATGAAAAATTGTGAATACATAGGCCATGGAGTAGTCAGATGAATGTGGTCAAGGATCATTGTGACGAAAAGTGTCCTGGAATATTGTGATGACACGGTTCATGGAGCATTGTGATGACAAGGGCCATGGCGAAATGTGAAGACAGGTGTAATGGGGCATTGTGATGACAGTGGTCATCTAGAATTGTGAAGAAAGATATCATGGAGCACTGGGATGACAGGGGCCATGGAGCATTGTGATGACAGGGGTCATGGGTCATGGTGATGACACGGCCATGGAACATTATGATGACAATAATTCTGGAGCATTGTGATAAAAAGGGCATGGACCATTGTGATTAGAGGGGCCAAGGAGCATTCTGATGACAACGGCACGGAGCATTGTGATGAAAAGGGTCATCGATCATTGTGATGACAGTGGTCATGAAGCATTGTGATGAATGGGGTCATGGATCATTGTGATGACAAGTGTCGTGGAGCATTGTGATGACAGGTGTCAAAGAGCATTGTGATGACACGGTTATGGAATATTGTGAAGACCAGAATTCTGTAGCACTGTGATGAAAAAGGCATGGAGCATTGTGATTACAGGGGTCATGGAGCATTGTGATGACAATTGTTCTAGAACATTGTGAAGACAGGGATCATGGAGCATAGTGATGAAAGGGGCCATGGAGCATTGTGATGATAGGCATCATGGGACAATGTATTGACAATGGTCATGGAGCATTGTTAGAAAGGGAACATGGAGCAATTTGATTTCAGGGGCCATGAAAAATTGTGAATACATAGGCCATGGAGTATTCAGATGAATGTGGTCAAGGATCATTGTGACGACAAGTGTCCTGGAATATTGTGATGACACGGTTCATGGAGCATTGCGATGACAAGGGCCATGGCGAAATATGAAGACAGGTGTCATGGGGCACTGTGATGACAGTGGTCATCTAGAATTGTGAAGAAAGATATCATGGAGCACTGGGATGACAGGGGCCATGGAGCATTGTGATGGCAGGGGTCATGGGGCATTGTGATGACACGGCAATGGAACATTATGATGACAAGAATTCTGGAGCATTGTGATAAAAAGGGCATGGACCATTGTGATTAGAGGGGCCAAGGAGCATTCTGATGACAACGGCATGGAGCATTGTGATGACAAGTGTCATCGAGCATTGTGATGACAGTGGTCATGAAGCATTGTGATGAATGTGGTCATGGATCATTGTGATGACAAGTGTCGCGGAGCATTGTGATGACAGGGATCATGGAGCATTGTGATTACACGGTTATGGAATATTGTGATGACGAGAATTCTGTAGCACTGTGATGAAAAGGGAATGGAGAATTGTGATTACAGGGGTCATGGAGCATTGTGATGACAATTGTTTAAAACATTGTGAAGACAGGGATCATGGAGCATAATGATGAAAGGGGCCAAGGAGCATTGTGATGACAGGCATATGGGACATTGTGTTGATAGTTGTCATGGAGCATTGTTAGAAAGGGAACATGGAGCAATTTAATTTCAGGGGCCATGAAAAATTGTGAATACATAGGCCATGGAGTATTCAGATGAATGTGGTCAAGGATCATTGTGACAAAAAGTGTCCTGGAATATTGTGATGACACGGTTCATGGAGCATTGCGATGACAAGGGCCATGGCGGAATGTGAAGAGAGGTGTCATGGGGCATTGTGATGACAGTGGTCATAGAGAATTGTGAAGAAAGATATCATGGAGCAGTGGGATGAAAGGGGCCATGGAGCATTGTGATGACAGGGGTCATGTGGCTTTGTGATGACACCGGTATGGAGCATTATGATGACAAGAATTCTGGAACATTGTGATAAAATGGGCATGGACCATTGAGATTAGAGGGGCCAAGGAGCATTCTGATGACAACGGCATGGAGCATTGTGATGACAAGGGTCATCGAGCATTGTGATGACAGTGGTCATGAAGCATTGTGATGAATGTGGTCATGGATCATTGTGATGACAAGTGTCGTGGAGCATTGTGATGACAGGAGTCATAGAGCATTGTGATGGCACGGTTATGGAATATTGTGATGACCAAAATTCTGTAGCACTGTGATGAAAAGGGAATGGAGCATTGTGATTACAGGGGTCATGGAGCATTGTGATGACAATTGTTCTAGAACATTGTGATGACAGGCATCATGGAGTATAGTGATGAAAGGGGACATGGAGCAATGTGATGAAAGGCGTCATGGGACAATGTGTTGACAGTGGTCATGGAGCATTGTTAGAAAGGGAACATGGAGCAATTTGATTTCAGGGGCCATGAAAAATTGTGAATACATAGGCCATGGAGTATTCAGATGAATGTGGTCAAGGATCATTGTGACAAAAAGTGTCCTGGAATATTGTGATGACACGGTTCATGGAGCATTGCGATGACAAGGGCCATGGCGAATTGTGAAGACAGGTGTCATGGGGCATTGTGATGACAGTGGTCCTCTAGAATTGTGAAGAAAGATATCATGGAGCACTGGGATGACAGGGGCCATGGAGCATTGTGATGACAGGGGTCATGGGGCATTGTGATGACACGGCCATGGAACATTATGGTGACAAGAATTCTGGAGCATTGTGATAAAATGGGCATGGGCCATTGTGATTAGAGGGGCCAAGGGGCATTCTGATGACAACGGCATGGAGCATTGTGATGACAAGGATCATCGAGCATTGTGATGACAGTGGTCATGAAGCATTGTGATGAATGTGGTCATGCATCATTGTTATGACAAGTGTCGTGGAGCATTGTGATGACAGGGGTCATAGAGCATTGTGATGACACGGTTATGGAATATTGTGATGACCAGAATTCTGTACCACAATGATGAAAAGGGAATGGAGCATTGTGATTACAGGGGTCATGGAGCATTGTGATGACAATTGTTCTAGAACATTGTGATGAGAGGGATCATGGAGCCTAGTGATGAAACGGGCAATGGAGCATTGCGTTGACAGGCGTCATGGGACATTGTGTTGACAGTGGTCATGGAGCATTGTTAGAAAGGGAACATGGAGCAATTTGATTTCAGGGGCCATGAAAAATTGCGAATACATACGCCATGGAGTATTCAGATGAATGTGGTCAAGGATCATTGTGACGAAAAGTGTCCTGGAATATTGTGATGACACGGTTCATGGAGCATTGCGATGACAAGGGCAATGGAGAAATGTGAAGACAGGTGTCATGGGGCATTGTGATGACAGTGGTTATCTAGAATTGTGAAGAAAGATATCATGGAGCACTGGGATGATAGGGGACATGGAACATTGTGATGACAGGTGTCATGGGGCATTGTGATGACACGGCCATGGAACATTATGATGACAACAATTCTGGAGCATTGTGATAAAAAGGGCATGGACCATTGTGATTAGAGTGGCCAAGGAGCATTCTGATCACAACGGCATGGAGCATTGTGATGACAAGGGTCATCGAGCATTGTGATGACAGTGGTCATGAAGCATTGTGATGAATGTGGTCATGGATCATTGTGATGAAAAGTGTCGTGGAGCATTGTGATGAAAGGGGTCATAGAGCATTGTGATGAAATGGTTATGGAATATTGTGATGACCAGAATTCTGTAGCACAGTGATGAAAAGGGAATGGAGCATTGTGATTACAGGGGTCATGGAGCATTGTGATGACAATTGTTCTAGAACATTGTGATGACAGGGATCATGGAGCATAGTGATGAAAGTGGCAATGGAGCATTGTGTTAACAGTCGTCATGGGACATTGTGTTGACAGTGGTCATGGAGCATTGTTTTGAAAGGGAACATGGAGCAATTTGATTTCAAGGGCCATGAAAAATTGCGAATACATACGCCATGGAGTATTCAGATGAATGTGGTCAAGGATCATTGTGACGAAAAGTGTCCTGGAATATTGTGATGACACGGTTCATGGAGCATTGCGATGACAAGGGCCATGGCGGAATGTGAAGACAGGTGTCATGCGGCATTGTGATGACAGTGGTCATCTAGAATTGTGAAGAAAGGTATCATGGAGCACTGGGATGACAGGGGCCATGGAGCATTGTGATGACAGTGGTCATGGGGCATTGTGATGACACGGCCAGGGAACATTATTATGACAAGAATTCTGGAGCATTGTGATAAAAAGGTCATGGACCATTGTGATTAGAGGGGCCAAGGAGCATTCTGATGACAACGGCATGGAGCATTGTGATGAGAGTGGTCATGAAGCATTGTGATGAATGTGGTCATGCATCATTGTGATGACAAGTGTCGTGGAGCATTGTGATGTCAGGGGTCATAGAACATTGTGATGACACGGTTATGGAATATTGCGATGACCAGAATTCTGTACCACAGTGATGAAAAGGGAATGAACCATTGTGATTACAGGGGTCATGGAGCATTGTGATGACAATTGTTCTAGAACATTGTGATGAGAGGGATCATGGAGCATAGTGATGAAACGGGCAATGGAGCATTGCGTTGACAGGCGTCATGGGACATTGTGTTGACAGTGGTCATGGAACATTGTTAGAAAGGGAACATGGAGCAATTTGATTTCAGGGGCCATGAAAAATTGCGAATACATACGCCATGGAGTATTCAGATGAATGTGGTCAAGGATCATTGTGACGAAAAGTGTCCTGGAATATTGTGATGACACGGTTCATGGAGCATTGCGATGACAAGGGCCATGGCGAATTGTGAAGACAGGTGTCATGGGGCATTGAGATGACAGTGGTCCTCTAGAATTGTGAAGAAAGATATCATGGAGCACTGGGATGACAGGGGCCATGGAGCATTGTGATGACAGGGGTCATGGGGCATTGTGATGACACGGCCATGGAACATTATGATGACAAGAATTCTGGAGCATTGTGATAAAATGGGCATGGACCATTGTGATTAGAGGGGCCAAGGGGCATTGTGATGACAACGGCATGGAGCATTGTGATGACAAGGATCATCGAGCATTGTGATGACAGTGGTCATGAAGCATTGTGATGAATGTGGTCATGCATCATTGTGATGACAAGTGTCGTGGAGCATTGTGATGACAGGGGTCATAGAGCATTGTGATGACACGGTTATGGAGTATTGTGATGACCAGAATTCTGTAGCACTGTGATGAAAAGGGAATGGAGCATTGTGATTACAGGGGTCATGGAGCATTGTGATGACAATTGTTCTCGAACATTGTGATGACAGGGATCATGGAGCATAGTGATGAAAGGGGCAATGGAGCATTGTGTTGACAGGCGTCATGAGACATTGTGTTGACAGTGGTCATGGAGCATTGTTAGAAAGGGAACTTGGAGCAAAGTGATTTCAGGGGCCATGAAAAATTGTGAATACATAGGCCATGGAGTATTCAGATGAATGTGGTCAAGGATCATTGTGACAAAAAGTGTCCTGGAATATTGTGATGACACGGTTCATGGAGCATTGCGATGACAAGGGCCATGGCGGAATGTGAAGAGAGGTGTCATGGGGCATTGTGATGACAGTGGTCATATAGAATTGTGAAGAAAGATATCATGGAGCAGTGGGATGAAAGGGGCCATGGAGCATTGTGATGACAGGGGTCATGTGGCTTTGTGATGACACCGAAATGGAGCATTATGATGACAAGAATTCTGGAATATTGTGATAAAATGGGCATGGACCATTGAGATTAGAGGGGCCAAGGAGCATTCTGATGACAACGGCATGCATCATTGTGATGACAAGTATCGTGGAGCATTGTGATGACAGGGGTCATAGAGCATTGTGATGACACGGTTATGGAATATTGTGATGACCAGAATTCTGTACCACAGTGATGAAAAGGGAATGGAGAATTGTGATTACAGTGGTCATGGAGCATTGTGATGACAATTGTTCTAGAACATTGTGATGACAGGGATCATGGAGCATAGTGATGAAACGGGCAATGGAGCATTGTGATGACAGGCTTCATGGGACATTGTGTTGACAGTGGTCATGGAGCATTGTTAGAAAGGGAACATGGAGCAATTTGATTTCAGGGGCCATGAACAATTGTGAATACATAGGCCATGGAGTATTCAGATGAATGTGGTCAAGGATCATTGTGACGAAAAGTGTCCTGGAATATTGTGATGACACGGTTCATGGATCATTGCGATGACAAGGTCCATGGCGAAAGTTGAAGACAGGTGTCATGCGGCATTGTGATGACAGTGGTCCTCTAGAATTGTGAAGAAAGATATCATGGAGCACTGGGATGACAGGGGCCATGGAGCATTGTGATGACAGGGGTCATGGGGCATTGTGATGACACGGCCATGGAACATTATGATGACAAAAATTCTGGAGCATTGTGATAAAATGGGCATGGACCATTGTGATTAGAGGGGCCAAGGAGCATTCTGATCACAACGGCATGGAGCATTGTGATGACAAGGGTCATCGAGCATTGTGATGACAGTGGTCATGAAGCATTGTGATGAATGTGGTCATGGATCATTGTGATGACAAGTGTCGTGGAGCATTGTGATGAAAGGGGTCATAGAGCATTGTGAGGACATGGTTATGGAACATTGTGATGACCAGAATTCTGTAGCACAGTGATGAAAAGGGAATGGAGCATTGTGATTACAGGGGTCATGGAGCATTGTGATGACAATTGTTCTAGAATATTGTGATGACAGGGATCATGGAGCATAGTGATGAAAGTGGCAATGGAGCATTGTGTTAACAGGCGTCATGGGACATTGTGTTGACAGTGGTCATGGAGCATTGTTTTGAAAGGGAACATGGAGCAATTTGATTTCAAGGGCCATGAAAAATTGCGAATACATACGCCATGGAGTATTCAGATGAATGTGGTCAAGGATCATTGTGACGAAAAGTGTCCTGGAATATTGCGATGACACGGTTCATGGAGCATTGCGATGACAAGGGCCATGGCGAAATGTGAAGACAGGTGTCATGCGGCATTGTGATGACAGTGGTCATCTAGAATTGTGAAGAAAGGTATCATGGAGCACTGGGATGACATGGGCCATGGAGCATTGTGATGCCAGGGGTCATGGGGCATTGTGATGACACGGCCAGGGAACATTATTATGACAAGAATTCTGGAGCATTGTGATAAAAAGGTCATGGACCATTGTGATTAGAGGGGCCAAGGAGCATTCTGATGACAACGGCATGGAGCATTGTGATTAGAGTGGTCATGAAGCATTGTGATGAATGTGGTCATGCATCATTGTGATGACAAGTGTCGTGGAGCATTGTGATGTCAGGGGTCATAGAGCATTGTGATGACACGGTTATGGAATATTGTGATGACCAGAATTCTGTACCACAGTGATGAAAAGGGAATGGACCATTGTGATTACAGGGGTCATGGAGCATTGTGATGACAATTGTTCTAGAACATTGTGATGAGTGGGATCATGGAGCATAGTGATGAAACGGGCAATGGAGCATTGCGTTGACAGGCGTCATGGGACATTGTGTTGACAGTGGTCATGGAGCATTGTTAGAAAGGGAACATGGAGCAATTTGATTTCAGGGGCCATGAAAAATTGCGAATACATAAGCCATGGAGTATTCAGATGAATGTGGTCAAGGATCATTGTGACGAAAAGTGTCCTGGAATATTGTGATGACACGGTTCATGGAGCATTGCGATGACAAGGGCCATGGCGAAATGTGAAGACAGGTGTCATGGGGCATTGTGATGACAGTGGTCCTCTAGAATTGTGAAGAAAGATATCATGGAGCACTGGGATGACAGGGGCCATGGAGCATTGTGATGACAGGGGTCATGGGGCATTGTGATGACACGGCCATGGAACATTATGATGACAAGAATTCTGGAGCATTGTGATAAAATGGGCATGGACCATTGTGATTAGAGGGGCCAAGGGGCATTCTGATGACAACGGCATGGAGCATTGTGATGACAAGGATCATCGAGCATTGTGATGACAGTGGTCATGAAGCATTGTGATGAATGTGGTCATGCATCATTGTGATGACAAGTGTCGTGGAGCATTGTGATGACAGGGGTCATAGAGCATTGTGATGACACGGTTATGGAGTATTGTGATGACCAGAATTCTGTAGCACTGTGATGAAAAGGGAATGGAGCATTGTGATTACAGGGGTCATGGAGAATTGTGATGACAATTGTTCTCGAACATTGTGATGACAGGGATCATGGAGCATAGTGATGAAAGGGGCAATGGAGCATTGTGTTGACAGGCGTCATGAGACATTGTGTTGACAGTGGTCATGGAGCATTGTTAGAAAGGGAACTTGGAGCAAAGTGATTTCAGGGGCCATGAAAAATTGTGAATACATAGGCCATGGAGTATTCAGATGAATGTGGTCAAGGATCATTGTGACAAAAAGTGTCCTGGAATATTGTGATGACACGGTTCATGGAGCATTGCGATGACAAGGGCCATGGCGGAATGTGAAGAGAGGTGTCATGGGGCATTGTGATGACAGTGGTCATAGAGAATTGTGAAGAAAGATATCATGGAGCAGTGGGATGAAAGGGGCCATGGAGCATTGTGATGACAGGGGTCATGTGGCTTTGTGATGACACCGCTATGGAGCATTATGATGACAAGAATTCTGGAACATTGTGATAAAATGGGCATGGACCATTGAGATTAGAGGGGCCAAGGAGCATTCTGATGACAACGGCATGGAGCATTGTGATGACAAGGGTCATCGAGCATTGTGATGACAGTGGTCATGAAGCATTGTGATGAATGTGGTCATGGATCATTGTGATGACAAGTGTCGTGGAGCATTGTGATGACAGGAGTCATAGAGCATTGTGATGGCACGGTTATGGAATATTGTGATGACCAAAATTCTGTAGCACTGTGATGAAAAGGGAATGGAGCATTGTGATTACAGGGGTCATGGAGCATTGTGATGACAATTGTTCTAGAACATTGTGATGACAGGCATCATGGAGTATAGTGATGAAAGGGGACATGGAGCATTGTGATGAAAGGCGTCATGGGACAATGTGTTGACAGTGGTCATGGAGCATTGTTAGAAAGGGAACATGGAGCAATTTGATTTCAGGGGCCATGAAAAATTGTGAATACATAGGCCATGGAGTATTCAGATGAATGTGGTCAAGGATCATTGTGACGAAAATTGTCCTGGAATATTGTGATGACACGGTTCATGGAGCATTGCGATGACAAGGGCCATGGCGAAATTTGAAGACAGGTGTCATGGGGCATTGTGATGACAGTGGTCCTCTAGAATTGTGAAGAAAGATATCATGGAGCACTGGGATGACAGGGGCCTTGGAGCATTATGATGACAGGGCTCATGGGGCATTGTGATGACACGGCCATGGAACATTATGATGACAAGAATTCTGGAGCATTGTGATAAAATGGGCATGGACCATTGAGATTAGAGGGGCCAAGGAGCATTCTGCTGACAACGGCATGGAGCATTGTGATGACAAAGGTCATCGAGCATTTTGATGACAGTGGTCATGAAGCATTGTGATGAATGTGGTCATGCATCATTGTGATGACAAGTGTCGTGGAGCATTGTGATGACAGGGGTCATAGAGCATTGTGATGACACGGTTATGGAGTATTGTGATGACCAGAATTCTGTAGCACTGTGATGAAAAGGGAATGGAGCATTGTGATTACAGGGGTCATGGAGCATTGTGATGACAATTGTTCTCGAACATTGTGATGACAGGGATCATGGAGCATAGTGATGAAAGGGGCAATGGAGCATTGTGTTGACAGGCGTCATGAGACATTGTGTTGACAGTGGTCATGGAGCATTGTTAGAAAGGGAACTTGGAGCAAAGTGATTTCAGGGGCCATGAAAAATTGTGAATACATAGGCCATGGAGTATTCAGATGAATGTGGTCAAGGATCATTGTGACAAAAAGTGTCCTGGAATACTGTGATGACACGGTTCATGGAGCATTGCGATGACAAGGGCCATGGCGGAATGTGAAGAGAGGTGTCATGGGGCATTGTGATGACAGTGGTCATATAGAATTGTGAAGAAAGATATCATGGAGCAGTGGGATGAAAGGGGCCATGGAGCATTGTGATGACAGGGGTCATGTGGCTTTGTGATGACACCGAAATGGAGCATTATGATGACAAGAATTCTGGAACATTGTGATAAAATGGGCATGGACCATTGAGATTAGAGGGGCCAAGGAGCATTCTGATGACAACGGCATGCATCATTGTGATGACAAGTATCGTGGAGCATTGTGATGACAGGGGTCATAGAGCATTGTGATGACACGGTTATGGAATATTGTGATGACCAGAATTCTGTACCACAGTGATGAAAAGGGAATGGAGATTTGTGATTACAGGGGTCATGGAGCATTGTGATGACAATTGTTCTAGAACATTGTGATGACAGGGATCATGGAGCATAGTGATGAAACGGGCAATGGAGCATTGTGATGACAGGCTTCATGGGACATTGTGTTGACAGTGGTCATGGAGCATTGTTAGAAAGGGAACATGGAGCCATTTGATTTCAGGGGCCATGAACAATTGTGAATACATAGGCCATGGAGTATTCAGATGAATGTGGTCAAGGATCATTGTGACGAAAAGTGTCCTGGAATATTGTGATGACACGGTTCATGGATCATTGCGATGACAAGGTCCATGGCGAAAGTTGAAGACAGGTGTCATGCGGCATTGTGATGACTGTGGTCCTCTAGAATTGTGAAGAAAGATATCATGGAGCACTGGGATGACAGGGGCCATGGAGCATTGTGATGACAGGGGTCATGGGGCATTGTGATGACACGGCCATGGAACATTATGATGACAAAAATTCTGGAGCATTGTGATAAAATGGGCATGGACCATTGTGATTAGAGGGGCCAAGGAGCATTCTGATCACAACGGCATGGAGCATTGTGATGACAATGGTCATCGAGCATTGTGATGACAGTGGTCATGAAGCATTGTGATGAATGTGGTCATGGATCATTGTGATGACAAGTGTCGTGGAGCATTGTGATGAAAGGGGTCATAGAGCATTGTGAGGACATGGTTATGGAATATTGTGATGACCAGAATTCTGTAGCACAGTGATGAAAAGGGAATGGAGCATTGTGATTACAGGGGTCATGGAGCATTGTGATGACAATTGTTCTAGAACATTGTGATGACAGGGATCATGGAGCATAGTGATGAAAGTGGCAATGGAGCATTGTGTTAACAGGCGTCATGGGACATTGTCTTGACAGTGGTCATGGAGCATTGTTTTGAAAGGGAACATGGAGCAATTTGATTTCAAGGGCCATGAAAAATTGCGAATACATACGCCATGGAGTATTCAGATGAATGTGGTCAAGGATCATTGTGACGAAAAGTGTCCTGGAATATTGCGATGACACGGTTCATGGAGCATTGCGATGACAAGGGCCATGGCGAAATGTGAAGACAGGTGTCATGCGGCATTGTGATGACAGTGGTCATCTAGAATTGTGAAGAAAGGTATCATGGAGCACTGGGATGACATGGTCCATGGAGCATTGTGATGACAGGGGTCATGGGGCATTGTGATGACACGGCCAGGGAACATTATTATGACAAGAATTCTGGAGCATTGTGATAAAAAGGTCATGGACCATTGTGATTAGAGGGGCCAAGGAGCATTCTGATGACAACGGCATGGAGCATTGTGATGAGAGTGGTCATGAAGCATTGTGATGAATGTGGTCATGCATCATTGTGATGACAAGTGTCGTGGAGCATTGTGATGTCAGGGGTCATAGAGCATTGTGATGACACGGTTATGGAATATTGTGATGACCAGAATTCTGTACCACAGTGATGAAAAGGGAATGGACCATTGTGATTACAGGGGTCATGGAGCATTGTGATGACAATTGTTCTAGAACATTGTGATGAGTGGGATCATGGAGCATAGTGATGAAACGGGCAATGGAGCATTGCGTTGACAGGCGTCATGGGACATTGTGTTGACAGTGGTCATGGAGCATTGTTAGAAAGGGAACATGGAGCAATTTGATTTCAGGGGCCATGAAAAATTGCGAATACATAAGCCATGGAGTATTCAGATGAATGTGGTCAAGGATCATTGTGACGAAAAGTGTCCTGGAATATTGTGATGACACGGTTCATGGAGCATTGCGATGACAAGGGCCATGGCGAATTGTGAAGACAGGTGTCATGGGGCATTGTGATGACAGTGGTCCTCTAGAATTGTGAAGAAAGATATCATGGAGCACTGGGATGACAGGGGCCATGGAGCATTGTGATGACAGGGGTCATGGGGCATTGTGATGACACGGCCATGGAACATTATGATGACAAGAATTCTGGAGCATTGTGATAAAATGGGCATGGACCATTGTGATTAGAGGGGCCAAGGGGCATTCTGATGACAACGGCATGGAGCATTGTGATGACAAGGATCATCGAGCATTGTGATGACAGTGGTCATGAAGCATTGTGATGAATGTGGTCATGCATCATTGTGATGACAAGTGTCGTGGAGCATTGTGATGACAGGGGTCATAGAGCATTGTGATGACACGGTTATGGAGTATTGTGATGACCAGAATTCTGTAGCACTGTGATGAAAAGGGAATGGAGCATTGTGATTACAGGGGTCATGGAGCATTGTGATGACAATTGTTCTCGAACATTGTGATGACAGGGATCATGGAGCATAGTGATGAAAGGGGCAATGGAGCATTGTGTTGACAGGCGTCATGAGACATTGTGTTGACAGTGGTCATGGAGCATTGTTAGAAAGGGAACTTGGAGCAAAGTGATTTCAGGGGCCATGAAAAATTGTGAATACATAGGCCATGGAGTATTCAGATGAATGTGGTCAAGGATCATTGTGACAAAAAGTGTCCTGGAATATTGTGATGACACGGTTCATGGAGCATTGCGATGACAAGGGCCATGGCGGAATGTGAAGAGAGGTGTCATGGGGCATTGTGATGACAGTGGTCATAGAGAATTGTGAAGAAAGATATCATTGAGCAGTGGGATGAAAGGGGCCATGGAGCATTGTGATGACAGGGGTCATGTGGCTTTGTGATGACACCGCTATGGAGCATTATGATGACAAGAATTCTGGAACATTGTGATAAAATGGGCATGGACCATTGAGATTAGAGGGGCCAAGGAGCATTCTGATGACAACGGCATGGAGCATTGTGATGACAAGGGTCATCGAGCATTGTGATGACAGTGGTCATGAAGCATTGTGATGAATGTGGTCATGGATCATTGTGATGACAAGTGTCGTGGAGCATTGTGATGACAGGAGTCATAGAGCATTGTGATGGCACGGTTATGGAATATTGTGATGACCAAAATTCTGTAGCACTGTGATGAAAAGGGAATGGAGCATTGTGATTACAGGGGTCATGGAGCATTGTGATGACAATTGTTCTAGAACATTGTGATGACAGGCATCATGGAGTATAGTGATGAAAGGGGACATGGAGCATTGTGATGAAAGGCGTCATGGGACAATGTGTTGACAGTGGTCATGGAGCATTGTTAGAAAGGGAACATGGAGCAATTTGATTTCAGGGGCCATGAAAAATTGTGAATACATAGGCCATGGAGTATTCAGATGAATGTGGTCAAGGATCATTGTGACGAAAATTGTCCTGGAATATTGTGATGACACGGTTCATGGAGCATTGCGATGACAAGGGCCATGGCGAAATTTGAAGACAGGTGTCATGGGGCATTGTGATGACAGTGGTCCTCTAGAATTGTGAAGAAAGATATCATGGAGCACTGGGATGACAGGGGCCTTGGAGCATTATGATGACAGGGCTCATGGGGCATTGTGATGACACGGCCATGGAACATTATGATGACAAGAATTCTGGAGCATTGTGATAAAATGGGCATGGACCATTGAGATTAGAGGGGCCAAGGAGCATTCTGATGACAACGGCATGGAGCATTGTGATGACAAAGGTCATCGAGCATTTTGATGACAGTGGTCCTGAAGCATTGTGATGAATGTGGTCATGGATCATTGTGATGACAAGTGTCGTGGAGCATTGTGATGACAGGGGTCATAGAGCATTGTGATGACACGGTTATGGAATATTGTGATGACCATAATTCTGTAGCACTGTGATGAAAAGGGAATGGAGCATTGTGATTACAGGGGTCATGGAGCATTGTGATGACAATTGTTTAGAACATTGTGCAGACAGGGATCATGGAGCACAGTGATGAAAGGGGCCATGGAGCATTATGATGATAGGCTTCATGGGACATTGTGTTGACAGTGGTCATGGAGCATTGTTAGAAAGGGAACATGGAGCAATTTGATTTCAGGGGCCATGAACAATTGTGAATACATAGGCCATGGAGTATTCAGATGAATGTGGTCAAGGATCATTGTGACGAAAAGTGTCCTGGAATATTGTGATGACACGGTTCATGGATCATTGCGATGACAAGGTCCATGGCGAAAGTTGAAGACAGGTGTCATGCGGCATTGTGATGACAGTGGTCATCTAGAATTGTGAAGAAAGATATCATGGAGCACTGGGATGACAGGGGCCATGGAGCATTGTGATGACAGGGGTCATGGGGCATTGTGATGACACGGCCATGGAACATTATTATGACAAGAATTCTGGAGCATTGTGATAAAAAGGTCATGGACCATTGTGATTAGAGGGGCCAAGGAGCATTCTGATGACAACGGCATGGAGCATTGTGATGACACGGGTCATCGAGCATTGTGATGACAGTGGTCATGAAGCATTGTGATGAATGTGGTCATGGATCATTGTGATGACAAGTGTCGTGGAGCATTGTGATGACAGGTGTCATAGAGCATTGTGATGACACGGTTATGGAATATTGTGATGACCAGAATTCTGTAGCACAGTGATGAAAAGGGAATGGAGCATTGTGATTACAGGGGTCATGGAGCATTGTGATGACAATTGTTCTAGAACATTGTGATGACAGGGATCATGGAGCATAGTGATGAAAGGGGCAATGGATCATTGTGTTGACAGGCGTCATGGGACATTGTGTTGACAGTGGTTATTGAGCATTGTTTTGAAAGGGAACATGGAGCAAAGTGATTTCAGGGGCCATGAAAAATTGCGAAAACATACGCCATGGACTATTCAGATGAATGTGGTCAAGGATCATTGTGACGAAAAGTGTCCTGGAATATTGTGATGACACGGTTCATGGAGCATTGCGATGACAAGGGCCATGGCGAATTGTGAAGACAGGTGTCATGGGGCATTGTGATGACAGTGGTCCTCTAGAATTGTGAAGAAAGATATCATGGAGCACTGGGATGACTGGGCCATGGAGCATTGTGATGACAGGGCTCATGGGGCATTGTGATGACACGGCCATGGAACATTATGGTGACAAGAATTCTGGAGCATTGTGATAAAATGGGCATGGGCCATTGTGATTAGAGGGGCCAAGGGGCATTCTGATGACAACGGCATGGAGCATTGTGATGACAAGGATCATCGAGCATTGTGATGAAAGTGGTCATGAAGCATTGTGATGAATGTGGTCATGCATCATTGTGATGACAAGTGTCGTGGAGCATTGTGATGACAGGGGTCATAGAGCATTGTGATGACACGGTTATGGAATATTGTGATGACCAGAATTCTGTACCACAGTGATGAAAAGGGAATGGAGCATTGTGATTACAGGGGTCATGGAGCATTGTGATGACAATTGTTCTAGAACATTGTGATGAGAGGGATCATGGAGCCTAGTGATGAAACGGGCAATGGAGCATTGCGTTGACAGGCGTCATGGGACATTGTGTTGACAGTGGTCATGGAGCATTGTTAGAAAGGGAACATGGAGCAATTTGATTTCAGGGGCCATGAAAAATTGCGAATACATACGCCATGGAGTATTCAGATGAATGTGGTCAAGGATCATTGTGACGAAAAGTGTCCTGGAATATTGTGATGACACGGTTCATGGAGCATTGCGATGACAAGGGCCATGGCGAATTGTGAAGACAGGTGTCATGGGGCATTGTGATGACAGTGGTCCTCTAGAATTGTGAAGAAAGATATCATGGAGCACTTGGATGACAGGGGCCATGGAGCATTGTGTTGACAGGGGTCATGGGGCATTGTGATGACACGGCCATGGAACATTATGATGACAAGAATTCTGGAGCATTGTGATAAAATGGTCATGGACCATTGTGATTAGAGGGGCCAAGGAGCATTCTGATCCCAATGGCATGGAGCATTGTGATGACAAGGGTCATCGAGCATTGTGATGACATTGGTCATGAAGCATTGTGATGAATGTGGTCATGGATCATTGTGATGACATGTATCGTGGAGCATTGTGATGACAGGGGTCATAGAGCATTGTGATGACACGGTTATGGAATATTGTGATGACCAGAATTCTGTAGCACAGTGATGAAAAGGGAATGGAGCATTGTGATTACAGGGGTCATGGAGAATTGTGATGACAATTGTTCTAGAACATTGTGATGACAGGGATCATGGAGCATAGTGATGAAAGGTGCAATGGAGCATTGTGTTGACAGGCGTCATGGGACATTGTGTTGACAGTGGTCATGGAGCCTTGTTTTGAAAGGGAACATGGAGCAATTTGATTTCAGGGGCCATGAAAAATTGCGAATACATACGCCATGGAGTATTCAGATGAATGTGGTCAAGGATCATTGTGACGAAAAGTGTCCTGGAATATTGTGATGACACGGTTCATGGAGCATTGCGATGACAAGGGCAATGGAGAAATGTGAAGACAGGTGTCATGGGGCATTGTGATGACAGTGGTTATCTAGAATTGTGAAGAAAGATATCATGGAGCACTGGGATGATAGGGGACATGGAACATTGTGATGAAAGGTGTCATGGGGCATTGTGATGACACGGCCATGGAACATTATGATGACAACAATTCTGGAGCATTGTGATAAAAAGGGCATGGACCATTGTGATTAGAGTGGCCAAGGAGCATTCTGATCACAACGGCATGGAGCATTGTGATGACAAGGGTCATCGAGCATTGTGATGACAGTGGTCATGAAGCATTGTGATGAATGTGGTCATGGATCATTGTGATGAAAAGTGTCGTGGAGCATTGTGATGAAAGGGGTCATAGAGCATTGTGATGAAATGGTTATGGAATATTGTGATGACCAGAATTCTGTAGCACAGTGATGAAAAGGGAATGGAGCATTGTGATTACAGGGGTCATGGAGCATTGTGATGACAATTGTTCTAGAACATTGTGATGACAGGGATCATGGAGCATAGTGATGAAAGTGGCAATGGAGCATTGTGTTAACAGTCGTCATGGGACATTGTGTTGACAGTGGTCATGGAGCATTGTTTTGAAAGGGAACATGGAGCAATTTGATTTCAAGGGCCATGAAAAATTGCGAATACATACGCCATGGAGTATTCAGATGAATGTGGTCAAGGATCATTGTGACGAAAAGTGTCCTGGAATATTGTGATGACACGGTTCATGGAGCATTGCGATGACAAGGGCCATGGCGAATTGTGAAGACAGGTGTCATGGGGCATTGTGATGACAGTGGTCCTCTAGAATTGTGAAGAAAGATATCATGGAGCACTGGGATGACAGGGGCCATGGAGCATTGTGATGACAGGGGTCATGGGGCATTGTGATGACACGGCCATGGAACATTATGATGACAAGAATTCTGGAGCATTGTGATAAAATGTGCATGGACCATTGTGATTAGAGGGGCCAAGGGGCATTCTGATGACAACGGCATGGAGCATTGTGATGAAAAGGATCATCGAGCATTGTGATGACAGTGGTCATGAAGCATTGTGATGAATGTGGTCATGCATCATTGTGATGACAAGTGTCGTGGAGCATTGTGATGACAGGGGTCATAGAGCATTGTGATGACACGGTTATGGGGTATTGTGATGACCAGAATTCTGTAGCACTGTGATGAAAAGGGAATGGAGCATTGTGATTACAGGGGTCATGGAGCATTGTGATGACAATTGTTCTCGAACATTGTGATGACAGGGATCATGGAGCATAGTGATGAAAGGGGCAATGGAGCATTGTGTTGACAGGCGTCATGAGACATTGTGTTGACAGTGGTCATGGAGCATTGTTAGAAAGGGAACTTGGAGCAAAGTGATTTCAGGGGCCATGAAAAATTGTGAATACATAGGCCATGGAGTATTCAGATGAATGTGGTCAAGGATCATTGTGACAAAAAGTGTCCTGGAATATTGTGATGACACGGTTCATGGAGCATTGCGATGACAAGGGCCATGGCGGAATGTGAAGAGAGGTGTCATGGGGCATTGTGATGACAGTGGTCATATAGAATTGTGAAGAAAGATATCATGGAGCAGTGGGATGAAAGGGGCCATGGAGCATTGTGATGACAGGGGTCATGTGGCTTTGTGATGACACCGAAATGGAGCATTATGATGACAAGAATTCTGGAACATTGTGATAAAATGGGCATGGACCATTGAGATTAGAGGGGCCAAGGAGCATTCTGATGACAACGGCATGGAGCATTGTGATGACAAGGGTCATCGAGCATTGTGATGACAGTTGTCATGAAGCATTGTGATGAATGTGGTCATGGATCATTGTGATGACAAGTGTCGTGGAGCATTGTGATGACAGGAGTCATAGAGCATTGTGATGACACGGTTATGGAATATTTTGATGACCAAAATTCTGTAGCACTGTGATGAAAAGGGAATGGAGCATTGTGATTACAGGGGTCATGGAGCATTGTGATGACAATTGTTCTAGAACATTTTGATGACAGGCATCATGGAGTATAGTGATGAAAGGGGACATGGAGCATTGTGATGAAAGGTGTCATGGGACAATGTGTTGACAGTGGTCATGGAGCATTGTTAGAAAGGGAACATGGAGCAATTTGATTTCAGGGGCCATGAAAAATTGTGAATACATAGGCCATGGAGTATTCAGATGAATGTGGTCAAGGATCATTGTGACGAAAATTGTCCTGGAATATTGTGATGACACGGTTCATGGAGCATTGCGATGACAAGGGCCTTGGCGAAATTTGAAGACAGGTGTCATGGGGCATTGTGATGACAGTGGTCCTCTAGAATTGTGAAGAAATATATCATGGAGCACTGGGATGACAGGGGCCTTGGAGCATTATGATGACAGGGCTCATGGGGCATTGTGATGACACGGCCATGGAACATTATGATGACAAGAATTCTGGAGCATTGTGATAAAATGGGCATGGACCATTGAGATTAGAGGGGCCAAGGAGCATTCTGATGACAACGGCATGGAGCATTGTGATGACAAAGGTCATCGAGCATTTTGATGACAGTGGTCATGAAGCATTGTGATGAATGTGGTCATGCATCATTGTGATGACAAGTGTCGTGGAGCATTGTGATGACAGTGGTCATGGAGCATTGTTAGAAAGGGAACATGGAGCAATTTGATTTCAGGGGCCATGAACAATTGTGAATACATAGGCCATGGAGTATTCAGATGAATGTGGTCAAGGATCATTGTGACGAAAAGTGTCCTGGAATATTGTGATGACACGGTTCATGGATCATTGCGATGACAAGGTCCATGGCGAAAGTTGAAGACAGGTGTCATGCGGCATTGTGATGACAGTGGTCATCTAGAATTGTGAAGAAAGATATCATGGAGCAGTGGGATGAAAGGGGCCATGGAGCATTGTGATGACAGGGGTCATGGGGCATTGTGATGACACGGCCATGGAACATTATTATGACAAGAATTCTGGAGCATTGTGATAAAAAGGTCATGGACCATTGTGATTAGAGGGGCCAAGGAGCATTCTGATGACAACGGCATGGAGCATTGTGATGACAAGGGTCATCGAGCATTGTGATGACAGTGGTCAAGAAGCATTGTGATGAATGTGGTCATGGATCATTGTGATGACAAGTGTCGTGGAGCATTGTGATGACAGGGGTCATAGAGCATTGTGATGACACGGTTATGGAATATTGTGATGACCAGAATTCTGTAGCACAGTGATGAAAAGGGAATGGAGCATTGTGATTACAGGGGTCATGGAGCATTGTGATGACAATTGTTCTAGAACATTGTGATGACAGGGATCATGGAGCATAGTGATGAAAGGGGCAATGGATCATTGTGTTGACAGGCGTCATGGGACATTGTGTTGACAGTGGTTATTGAGCATTGTTTTGAAAGGGAACATGGAGCAAAGTGATTTCAGGGGCCATGAAAAATTGCGAATACATACGCCATGGAGTATTCAGATGAATGTGGTCAAGGATCATTGTGACCAAAAGTGTCCTGGAATATTGTGATGACACGGTTCATGGAGCATTGCGATGACAAGGGCCATGGCGAATTGTGAAGACAGGTGTCATGGGGCATTGTGATGACAGTGGTCCTCTAGAATTGTGAAGAAAGATATCATGGAGCACTGGGATGACAGGGGCCATGGAGCATTGTGATGACAGGGGTCATGGGGCATTGTGATGACACGGCCATGGAACATTATGGTGACAAGAATTCTGGAGCATTGTGATAATGTGGGCATGGACCATTGTGATTAGAGGGGCCAAGGGGCATTCTGATGACAACGGCATGGATCATTGTGATGACAAGGATCATCGAGCATTGTCATGACAGTGGTCATGAAGCATTGTGATGAATGTGGTCATGCATCATTGTGATGACAAGTGTCGTGGAGCATTGTGATGACAGGGGTCATAGAGCATTGTGATGACACGGTTATGGAGTATTGTGATGACCAGAATTCTGTAGCACTGTGATGAAAAGGGAATGGAGCATTGTGATTACAGGTGTCATGGAGCATTGTGATGACAATTGTTCTCGAACATTGTGATGACAGGGATCATGGAGCATAGTGATGAAAGGGGCAATGGAGCATTGTGTTGACAGGCGTCATGAGACATTGTGTTGACAGTGGTCATGGAGCATTGTTAGAAAGGGAACTTGGAGCAAAGTGATTTCAGGGGCCATGAAAAATTGTGAATACATAGGCCATGGAGTATTCAGATGAATGTGGTCAAGGATCATTGTGACAAAAAGTGTCCTGGAATATTGTGATGACACGGTTCATGGAGCATTGCGATGACAAGGGCCATGGCGGAATGTGAAGAGAGGTGTCATGGGGCATTGTGATGACAGTGGTCATATAGAATTGTGAAGAAAGATATCATGGAGCAGTGGGATGAAAGGGGCCATGGAGCATTGTGATGACAGGGGTCATGTGGCTTTGTGATGACACCGCCATGGAGCATTATGATGACAAGAATTCTGGAACATTGTGATAAAATGGGCATGGACCATTGAGATTAGAGGGGCCAAGGAGCATTCTGATGACAACGGCATGGAGCATTGTGATGACAAGGGTCATCGAGCATTGTGATGACAGTGGTCATGAAGCATTGTGATGAATGTGGTCATGGATCATTGTGATGACAATTGTCGTGGAGCATTGTGATGACAGGGGTCATAGAGCATTGTGATGACACGGTTATGGAATATTGTGATGACCAGAATTCTGTAGCACTGTGATGAAAAGGGAATGGAGCATTGTGATTACAGGGGTCATGGAGTATTGTGATGACAATTGTTCTAGAACATTGTGATGACAGGCATCATGGAGTATAGTGATGAAAGGGGACATGGAGCGTTGTGATGAAAGGCGTCATGGGACAATGTGTTGACAGTGGTCATGGAGCATTGTTAGAAAGGGAACATGGAGCAATTTGATTTCAGGGGCCATGAAAAATTGTGAATACATAGGCCATGGAGTATTCAGATGAATGTGGTCAAGGATCATTGTGACGAAAATTGTCCTGGAATATTGTGATGACACGGTTCATGGAGCATTGCGATGACAAGGGCCATGGCGAAATTTGAAGACAGGTGTCATGGGGCATTGTGATGACAGTGGTCCTCTAGAATTGTGAAGAAATATATCATGGAGCACTGGGATGACAGGGGCCTTGGAGCATTATGATGACAGGGCTCATGGGGCATTGTGATGACACGGCCATGGAACATTATGATGACAAGAATTCTGGAGCATTGTGATAAAATGGGCATGGACCATTGAGATTAGAGGGGCCAAGGAGCATTCTGATGACAACGGCATGGAGCATTGTGATGACAAAGGTCATCGAGCATCTTGATGACAGTGGTCATGAAGCATTGTGATGAATGTGGTCATGGATCATTGTGATGACAAGTGTCGTGGAGCATTGTGATGACAGGGGTCATAGAGCATTGTGATGACACGGTTATGGAATATTGTGATGACCATAATTCTGTAGCACTGTGATGAAAAGGGAATGGAGCATTGTGATTACAGGGGTCATGGAGCATTGTGATGACAATTGTTTAGAACATAGTGCAGACAGGGATCATGGAGCACAGTGATGAAAGGGGCCATGGAGCATTATGATGATAGGCTTCATGGGACATTGTGTTGACAGTGGTCATGGAGCATTGTTAGAAAGGGAACATGGAGCAATTTGATTTCAGGGGCCATGAACAATTGTGAATACATAGGCCATGGAGTATTCAGATGAATGTGGTCAAGGATCATTGTGACGAAATGTGTCCTGGAATATTGTGATGACAAGGTTCATGGATCATTGCGATGACAAGGTCCATGGCGAAAGTTGAAGACAGGTGTCATGCGGCATTGTGATGACAGTGGTCATCTAGAATTGTGAAGAAAGATATCATGGAGCACTGGGATGACAGGGGCCGTGGAGCATTGTGATTACAGGGGTCATGGAGCATTGTGATGACAATTGTTCTAGAACATTGTGATGACAGGGATCATGGAGCATAGTGATGAAAGGGGCAATGGATCATTGTGTTGACAGGCGTCAT
Source organism: Eschrichtius robustus (assembly GCF_028021215.1). Classification (NCBI taxonomy): domain Eukaryota; kingdom Metazoa; phylum Chordata; class Mammalia; order Artiodactyla; family Eschrichtiidae; genus Eschrichtius; species Eschrichtius robustus. Next base: position 5,614,834 of record NW_027175249.1, on the reverse strand, counting down.
GGGACATTGTGTTGACAGTGGTTATGGAGCATTGTTTTGAAAGGGAACATGGAGCAAAGTGATTTCAGGGGCCATGAAAAATTGCGAATACATACGACATGGAGTATTCAGATGAATGTGGTCAAGGATCATTGTGACGAAAAGTGTCCTGGAATATTGTGATGACACGGTTCATGGAGCATTGCGATGACAAGGGCCATGGCGAAATGTGAAGACAGGTGTCATGCGGCATTGTGATGACAGTGGTCATCTAGAATTGTGAAGAAAGATATCATGGAGCACTGGGATGACAGGGGCCATGGAGCATTGTGATGACAGGGGTCATGGGGCATTGTGATGACACGGCCAGGGAACATTATTATGACAAGAATTCTGGAGCATTGTGATAAAAAGGTCATGGACCATTGTGATTAGAGGGGCCAAGGAGCATTCTGATGACAACGGCATGGAGCATTGTGATGAGTGTGGTCATGAAGCATTGTGATGAATGTGGTCATGCATCATTGTGATGACAAGGGTCGTGGAGCATTGTGATGACAGGGGTCATAGAGCATTGTGATGACACGGTTATGGAATATTGTGATGACCAGAATTCTGTACCACAGTGATGAAAAGGGAATGGAGCATTGTGATTACAGGGGTCATGGAGCATTGTGATGACAATTGTTCTAGAACATTGTGATGAGAGGGATCATGGAGCATAGTGATGAAACAGGCAATGGAGCATTGCGTTGACAGGCGTCATGGGACATTGTGTTGACAGTGGTCATGGAGCATTGTTAGAAAGGGAACATGGAGCAATTTGATTTCAGGGGCCATGAAAAATTGTGAATACATAGGCCATGGAGTATTCAGATGAATGTGGTCAAGGATCATTGTGACGAAAAGTGTCCTGGAATATTGTGATGACACGGATCATGGAGCATTGCGATGACAAGGGCCATGGCGAAATGTGAAGACAGGTGTCATGGGGCATTGTGATGACAGTGGTACTCTAGAATTTTGAAGAAAGATATCACGGAGCACTGGGATGACAGGGGCCATGGAGCATTGTGATGACAGGGGTCATGGGGCATTGTGATGACACGGCCATGGAACATTATGATGACAAAAATTCTGGAGCATTGTGATAAAATGGGCATGGACCATTGTGATTAGAGGGGCCAAGGAGCATTCTGATCACAATGGCATGGAGCATTGTGATGACAAGGGTCATCGAGCATTGTGATGACAGTGGTCATGAAGCATTGTGATGAATGTGGTCATGGATCATTGTGATGACAAGTGTCGTGGAGCATTGTGATGAAAGGGGTCATAGAGCATTGTGAGGACATGGTTATGGAATATTGTGATGACCAGAATTCTGTAGCACAGTGATGAAAAGGGAATGGAGCATTGTGATTACAGGGGTCATGGAGCATTGTGATGACAATTGTTCTAGAACATTGTGATGACAGGGATCATGGAGCATAGTGATGAAAGTGGCAATGGAGCATTGTGTTAACAGGCGTCATGGGACATTGTGTTGACAGTGGTCATGGAGCATTGTTTTGAAAGGGAACATGGAGCAATTTGATTTCAAGGGCCATGAAAAATTGCGAATACATACGCCATGGAGTATTCAGATGAATGTGGTCAAGGATCATTGTGACGAAAAGTGTCCTGGAATATTGCGATGACACGGTTCATGGAGCATTGCGATGACAAGGGCCATGGCGAAATGTGAAGACAGGTGTCATGCGGCATTGTGATGACAGTGGTCCTCTAGAATTGTGAAGAAAGATATCATGGAGCACTGGGATGACAGGGGCCATGGAGCATTGTGTTGACAGGGGTCATGGGGCATTGTGATGACACGGCCATGGAACATTATGATGCCAAGAATTCTGGAGCATTGTGATAAAATGGTCATGGACCATTGTGATTAGAGGGGACAAGGAGCATTCTGAACCCAATGGCATGGAGCATTGTGATGACAAGTGTCATCGAGCATTGTGATGACATTGGTCATGAAGCATTGTGATGAATGTGGTCATGGATCATTGTGATGACAAGTATCGTGGAGCATTGTGATGACAGGGGTCATAGAGCATTGTGATGACACGGTTATGGAATATTGTGATGACCAGAATTCTGTAGCACAGTGATGAAAAGGGAATGGAGCATTGTGATTACAGGGGTCATGGAGCATTGTGATGACAATTGTTCTAGAACATTGTGATGACAGGGATCATGGAGCATAGTGATGAAAGGTGCAATGGAGCATTGTGTTGACAGGCGTCATGGGACATTGTGTTGACAGTGGTCATGGAGCCTTGTTTTGAAAGGGAACATGGAGCAATTTGATTTCAGGGGCCATGAAAAATTGCGAATACATACGCCATGGAGTATTCAGATGAATGTGGTCAAGGATCATTGTGACGAAAAGTGTCCTGGAATATTGTGATGACACGGTTCATGGAGCATTGCGATGACAAGGGCAATGGAGAAATGTGAAGACAGGTGTCATGGGGCATTGTGATGACAGTGGTTATCTAGAATTGTGAAGAAAGATATCATGGAGCACTGGGATGATAGGGGACATGGAACATTGTAATGAAAGGTGTCATGGGGCATTGTGATGACACGGCCATGGAACATTATGATGACAACAATTCTGGAGCATTGTGATAAAAAGGGCATGGACCATTGTGATTAGAGTGGCCAAGGAGCATTCTGATCACAACGGCATGGAGCATTGTGATGACAAGGGTCATCGAGCATTGTGATGACAGTGGTCATGAAGCATTGTGATGAATGTGGTCATGGATCATTGTGATGAAAAGTGTCGTGGAGCATTGTGATGACAGTGGTCATGGAGCATTGTTAGAAAGGGAACATGGAGCAATTTGATTTCAGGGGCCATGAACAATTGTGAATACATAGGCCATGGAGTATTCAGATGAATGTGGTCAAGGATCATTGTGACGAAAAGTGTCCTGGAATATTGTGATGACACGGTTCATGGATCATTGCGATGACAAGGTCCATGGCGAAAGTTGAAGACAGGTGTCATGCGGCATTGTGATGACAGTGGTCATCTAGAATTGTGAAGAAAGATATCATGGAGCACTGGGATGACAGGGGCCATGGAGCATTGTGATGACAGGCGTCTTGGGGCATTGTGATGACACGGCCATGGAACATTATGATGACAATATTTCTGGAGCATTGTGATAAAAAGGTCATGGACCATTGTGATTAGAGGGGCCAAGGAGCATTCTGATGACAACGGCATGGAGCATTGTGATGAGTGTGGTCATGAAGCATTGTGATGAATGTGGTCATGCATCATTGTGATGACAAGGGTCGTGGAGCATTGTGATGACAGGGGTCATAGAGCATTGTGATGACACGGTTATGGAATATTGTGATGACCAGAATTCTGTACCACAGTGATGAAAAGGGAATGGAGCATTGTGATTACAGGGGTCATGGAGCATTGTGATGACAATTGTTCTAGAACATTGTGATGAGAGGGATCATGGAGCATAGTGATGAAACAGGCAAAGGAGCATTGCGTTGACAGGCGTCATGGGACATTGTGTTGACAGTGGTCATGGAGCATTGTTAGAAAGGGAACATGGAGCAATTTGATTTCAGGGGCCATGAAAAATTGTGAATACATAGGCCATGGAGTATTCAGATGAATGTGGTCAAGGATCATTGTGACGACAAGTGTCCTGGAATATTGTGATGACACGGATCATGGAGCATTGCGATGACAAGGGCCATGGCGAAATGTGAAGACAGGTGTCATGGGGCATTGTGATGACAGTGGTACTCTAGAATTTTGAAGAAAGATATCATGGAGCACTGGGATGACAGGGGCCATGGAGCATTGTGATGACAGGGGTCATGGGGCATTGTGATGACACGGCCATGGAACATTATGATGACAAAAATTCTGGAGCATTGTGATAAAATGGGCATGGACCATTGTGATTAGAGGGGCCAAGGAGCATTCTGATCACAATGGCATGGAGCATTGTGATGACAAGGGTCATCGAGCATTGTGATGACAGTGGTCATGAAGCATTGTGATGAATGTGGTCATGGATCATTGTGATGACAAGTGTCGTGGAGCATTGTGATGAAAGGGGTCATAGAGCATTGTGAGGACATGGTTATGGAATATTGTGATGACCAGAATTCTGTAGCACAGTGATGAAAAGGGAATGGAGCATTGTGATTACAGGGGTCATGGAGCATTGTGATGACAATTGTTCTAGAACATTGTGATGACAGGGATCATGGAGCATAGTGATGAAAGTGGCAATGGAGCATTGTGTTAACAGGCGTCATGGGACATTGTGTTGACAGTGGTCATGGAGCATTGTTTTGAAAGGGAACATGGAGCAATTTGATTTCAAGGGCCATGAAAAATTGCGAATACATACGCCATGGAGTATTCAGATGAATGTGGTCAAGGATCATTGTGACGAAAAGTGTCCTGGAATATTGCGATGACACGGTTCATGGAGCATTGCGATGACAAGGGCCATGGCGAAATGTGAAGACAGGTGTCATGCGGCATTGTGATGACAGTGGTCATCTAGAATTGTGAAGAAAGGTATCATGGAGCACTGGGATGACATGGGCCATGGAGCATTGTGATGACAGGGGTCATGGGGCATTGTGATGACACGGCCAGGGAACATTATTATGACAAGAATTCTGGAGCATTGTGATAAAAAGGTCATGGACCATTGTGATTAGAGGGGCCAAGGAGCATTCTGATGACAACGGCATGGAGCATTGTGATGAGAGTGGTCATGAAGCATTGTGATGAATGTGGTCATGCATCATTGTGATGACAAGTGTCGTGGAGCATTGTGATGTCAGGGGTCATAGAGCATTGTGATGACACGGTTATGGAATATTGTGATGACCAGAATTCTGTACCACAGTGATGAAAAGGGAATGGACCATTGTGATTACAGGGGTCATGGAGCATTGTGATGACAATTGTTCTAGAATATTGTGATGAGTGGGATCATGGAGCATAGTGATGAAAGGGGCAATGGAGCATTGCGTTGACAGGCGTCATGGGACATTGTGTTGACAGTGGTCATGGAGCATTGTTAGAAAGGGAACATGGAGCAATTTGATTTCAGGGGCCATGAAAAATTGCGAATACATAAGCCATGGAGTATTCAGATGAATGTGGTCAAGGATCATTGTGACGAAAAGTGTCCTGGAATATTGTGATGACACGGTTCATGGAGCATTGCGATGACAAGGGCCATGGCGAATTGTGAAGACAGGTGTCATGGGGCATTGTGATGACAGTGGTCCTCTAGAATTGTGAAGAAAGATATCATGGAGCACTGGGATGACAGGGGCCATGGAGCATTGTGATGACAGGGGTCATGGGGCATTGTGATGACACGGCCATGGAACATTATGATGACAAGAATTCTGGAGCATTGTGATAAAATGGGCATGGACCATTGTGATTAGAGGGGCCAAGGGGCATTCTGATGACAACGGCATGGAGCATTGTGATGACAAGGATCATCGAGCATTGTGATGACAGTGGTCATGAAGCATTGTGATGAATGTGGTCATGCATCATTGTGATGACAAGTGTCGTGGAGAATTGTGATGACAGGGGTCATAGAGCATTGTGATGACACGGTTATGGAGTATTGTGATGACCAGAATTCTGTAGCACTGTGATGAAAAGGGAATGGAGCATTGTGATTACAGGGGTCATGGAGCATTGTGATGACAATTGTTCTCGAACATTGTGATGACAGGGATCATGGAGCATAGTGATGAAAGGGGCAATGGAGCATTGTGTTGACAGGCGTCATGAGACATTGTGTTGACAGTGGTCATGGAGCATTGTTAGAAAGGGAACTTGGAGCAAAGTGATTTCAGGGGCCATGAAAAATTGTGAATACATAGGCCATGGAGTATTCAGATGAATGTGGTCAAGGATCATTGTGACAAAAAGTGTCCTGGAATATTGTGATGACACGGTTCATGGAGCATTGCGATGACAAGGGCCATGGCGGAATGTGAAGAGAGGTGTCATGGGGCATTGTGATGACAGTGGTCATAGAGAATTGTGACGAAAGATATCATGGAGCAGTGGGATGAAAGGGGCCATGGAGCATTGTGATGACAGGGGTCATGTGGCTTTGTGATGACACCGCTATGGAGCATTATGATGACAAGAATTCTGGAACATTGTGATAAAATGGGCATGGACCATTGAGATTAGAGGGGACAAGGAGCATTCTGATGACAACGGCATGGAGCATTGTGATGACAAGGGTCATCGAGCATTGTGATGACAGTGGTCATGAAGCATTGTGATGAATGTGGTCATGGATCATTGTGATGACAAGTGTCGTGGAGCATTGTGATGACAGGAGTCATAGAGCATTGTGATGGCACGGTTATGGAATATTGTGATGACCAAAATTCTGTAGCACTGTGATGAAAAGTGAATGGAGCATTGTGATTATATGGGTCATGGAGCATTGTGATGACAATTGTTCTAGAACATTGTGATGACAGGCATCATGGAGTATAGTGATGAAAGGGGACATGGAGCATTGTGATGAAAGGCGTCATGGGACAATGTGTTGACAGTGGTCATGGAGCATTGTTAGAAAGGGAACATGGAGCAATTTGATTTCAGGGGCCATGAAAAATTGTGAATACATAGGTCATGGAGTATTCAGATGAATGTGGTCAAGGATCATTGTGACGAAAATTGTCCTGGAATATTGTGATGACACGGTTCATGGAGCATTGCGATGACAAGGGCCATGGCGAAATTTGAAGACAGGTGTCATGGGGCATTGTGATGACAGTGGTCCTCTAGAATTGTGAAGAAAGATATCATGGAGCACTGGGATGACAGGGGCCTTGGAGCATTATGATGACAGGGCTCATGGGGCAATGTGATGACACGGCCATGGAACATTATGATGACAAGAATTCTGGAGCATTGTGATAAAATGGGCATGGACCATTGAGATTAGAGGGGCCAAGGAGCATTCTGATGACAACGGCATGGAGCATTGTGATGACAAAGGTCATCGAGCATTTTGATGACAGTGGTCATGAAGCATTGTGATGAATGTGGTCATGGATCATTGTGATGACAAGTGTCGTGGAGCATTGTGATGACAGGGGTCATAGAGCATTGTGATGACACGGTTATGGAATATTGTGATGACCATAATTCTGTAGCACTGTGATGAAAAGGGAATGGAGCATTGTGATTACAGGGGTCATGGAGCATTGTGATGACAATTGTTTAGAACATTGTGCAGACAGGGATCATGGAGCACAGTGATGAAAGGGGCCATGGAGCATTATGATGATAGGCTTCATGGGACATTGTGTTGACAGTGGTCATGGAGCATTGTTAGAAAGGGAACATGGAGCAATTTGATTTCAGGGGCCATGAACAATTGTGAATACATAGGCCATGGAGTATTCAGATGAATGTGGTCAAGGATCATTGTGACGAAAAGTGTCCTGGAATATTGTGATGACACGGTTCATGGATCATTGCGATGACAAGGTCCATGGCGAAAGTTGAAGACAGGTGTCATGCGGCATTGTGATGACAGTGGTCCTCTAGAATTGTGAAGAAAGATATCATGGAGCACTGGGATGACAGGGGCCATGGAGCATTGTGATGACAGGGGTCATGGGGCATTGTGATGACACGGCCATGGAACATTATTATGACAAGAATTCTGGAGCATTGTGATAAAAAGGTCATGGACCATTGTGATTAGAGGGGCCAAGGAGCATTCTGATGACAACGGCATGGAGCATTGTGATGACACGGGTCATCGAGCATTGTGATGACAGTGGTCATGAAGCATTGTGATGAATGTGGTCATGGATCATTGTGATGACAAGTGTCGTGGAGCATTGTGATGACAGGGGTCATAGAGCATTGTGATGACACGGTTATGGAATATTGTGATGACCAGAATTCTGTAGCACAGTGATGAAAAGGGAATGGAGCATTGTGATTACAGGGGTCATGGAGCATTGTGATGACAATTGTTCTAGAACATTGTGATGACAGGGATCATGGAGCATAGTGATGAAAGGGGCAATGGATCATTGTGTTGACAGGCGTCATGGGACATTGTGTTGACAGTGGTTATTGAGCATTGTTTTGAAAGGGAACATGGAGCAAAGTGATTTCAGGGGCCATGAAAAATTGCGAATACATACGCCATGGAGTATTCAGATGAATGTGGTCAAGGATCATTGTGACGAAATGTGTCCTGGAATATTGTGATGACACGGTTCATGGAGCATTGCGATGACAAGGGCCATGGCGAATTGTGAAGACAGGTGTCATGGGGCATTGTGATGAGAGTGGTCCTCTAGAATTGTGAAGAAAGATATCATGGAGCACTGGGATGACAGGGGCCATGGAGCATTGTGATGACAGGGGTCATGGGGCATTGTGATGACACGGCCATGGAACATTATGGTGACAAGAATTCTGGAGCATTGTGATAAAATGGGCATGGGCCATTGTGATTAGAGGGGCCAAGGGGCATTCTGATGACAACGGCATGGAGCATTGTGATGACAAGGATCATCGAGCATTGTGATGACAGTGGTCATGAAGCATTGTGATGAATGTGGTCATGCATCATTGTGATGACAAGTGTCGTGGAGCATTGTGATGACAGGGGTCATAGAGCATTGTGATGTCACGGTTATGGAATATTGTGATGACCAGAATTCTGTAGCACAGTGATGAAAAGGGAATGGAGCATTGTGATTACAGGGGTCATGGAGCATTGTGATGACAATTGTTCTAGAACATTGTGATGAGAGGGATCATGGAGCCTAGTGATGAAACGGGCAATGGAGCATTGCGTTGACAGGCGTCATGGGACATTGTGTTGACAGTGGTCATGGAGCATTGTTAGAAAGGGAACATGGAGCAATTTGATTTCAGGGGCCATGAAAAATTGCGAATACATACGCCATGGAGTATTCAGATGAATGTGGTCAAGGATCATTGTGACGAAAAGTGTCCTGGAATATTGTGATGACACGGTTCATGGAGCATTGCGATGACAAGGGCCATGGCGAATTGTGAAGACAGGTGTCATGGGGCATTGTGATGACAGTGGTCCTCTAGAATTGTGAAGAAAGATATCATGGAGCACTGGGATGACAGGGGCCATGGAGCATTGTGATGACAGGGGTCATGGGGCATTGTGATGACACGGCCATGGAACATTATGATGACAAGAATTCTGGAGCATTGTGATAAAATGGTCATGGACCATTGTGATTAGAGGGGCCAAGGAGCATTCTGATCCCAATGGCATGGAGCATTGTGATGACAAGTGTCATCGAGCATTGTGATGACATTGGTCATGAAGCATTGTGATGAATGTGGTTATGGATCATTGTTATGACAAGTATCGTGGAGCATTGTGATGACAGGGGTCATAGAGCATTGTGATGACACGGTTATGGAATTTTGTGATGACCAGAATTCTGTAGCACAGTGATGAAAAGGGAATGGAGCATTGTGATTACAGGGGTCATGGAGCATTGTGATGACAATTGTTCTAGAACATTGTGATGACAGGGATCATGGAGCATAGTGATGAAAGGTGCAATGGAGCATTGTGTTGACAGGCGTCATGGGACATTGTGTTGACAGTGGTCATGGAGCCTTGTTTTGAAAGGGAACATGGAGCAATTTGATTTCAGGGGCCATGAAAAATTGCGAATACATACGCCATGGAGTATTCAGATGAATGTGGTCAAGGATCATTGTGACGAAAAGTGTCCTGGAATATTGTGATGACACGGTTCATGGAGCATTGCGATGACAAGGGCAATGGAGAAATGTGAAGACAGGTGTCATGCGGCATTGTGATGATAGTGGTCATCTAGAATTGTGAAGAAAGATATCATGGAGCACTGGGATGACAGGGGCCATGGAGCATTGTGATGACAGGGGTCATGGGGCATTGTGATGACACGGCCAGGGAACATTATTATGACAAGAATTCTGGACCATTGTGATAAAAAGGTCATGGACCATTGTGATTAGAGGGGCCAAGGAGCATTCTGATGACAACGGCATGGAGCATTGTGATGAGAGTGGTCATGAAGCATTGTGATGAATGTGGTCATGCATCATTGTGATGACAAGTGTCGTGGAGCATTGTGATGACAGGGGTCATAGAGCATTGTGATGAAACGGTTATGGAATATTGTGATGACCAGAATTCTGTACCACTGTGATGAAAAGGGAATGGAGCATTGTGATTTCAGTGGTCACGGAGCATTGTGATGACAATTATTCTAGAACATTGTGATGACAGGGATCATGGAGCATAGTGATGAAAGGGGCCATGGAGCATTGTGATGACAGGTGTCATGGGATATTGTGTTGACAGTGGTCATGGAGCATTGTTAGAAAGGGAACATGGAGCAATTTGATTTCAGGGGCCATGAAAAATTGCGAATACATAGGCCATGGAGTATTCAGATGAATGTGGTCAAGGATCATTGTGACGAAAAGTGTCCTGGAATATTGTGATGACACGGTTCATGGAGCATTGCGATGACAAGGGCAATGGCGAAATGTGAAGACAGGTGTCATGGGGCATTGTGATGACAGTGGTCATCTAGAATTGTGAAGAAAGATATCATGGAGCACTGGGATGACAGGGGCCATGGAGCATTGTGATGACAGGGTTCACGGGGCATTGTGATGACACAGCCATGGAATATTATGATGACAAGAATTCTGGAGCATTGTGATAAAATGGGCATGGACCATTGAGATTAGGGGGGCCAAGGAGCATTCTGATGACAACAGCATGGAGCATTGTGATGACAAGGGTCATCGAGCTTTGTGATAACAGTGGTCATGAAGCATTGTGATGAATGTGGTCATGCATCATTGTGATGACAAGTGTCGTGGAGCATTGTGATGACAGGGGTCATAGAGCATTGTGATGACACGGTTATGGAATATGGTGATGACCAGAATTCTGTACCACAGTGATGAAAAGGGAATGGAGCATTGTGATTACAGGGGTCATGGAGCATAGTGATGACAATTGTTCTAGAACCTTGTGATGACAGTGATCATGGAACATAGTGATGCAACGGGCAATGGATCATCGTGTTGATAGGCGTCATGGGACATTGTGTTGACAGTGGTCATGGAGCATTGTTAGAAAGGGAACATGGAGCAATTTGATTTCAGGGGCCATGAACAATTGTGAATACATAGGCCATGGAGTATTCAGATGAATGTGGTCAAGGATCATTGTGACGAAAAGTGTCCTGGAATATTGTGATGACACGGTTCATGGAGCATTGCGATGACAAGGGCAATGGAGAAATGTGAAGACAGGTGTCATGGGGCATTGTGATGACAGTGGTTATCTAGAATTGTGAAGAAAGATATCATGGAGCACTGGGATGATAGGGGACATGGAACATTGTGATGACAGGTGTCATGGGGCATTGTGATGACACGGCCATGGAACATTATGATGACAAGAATTCTGGAGCATTGTGATAAAAAGGGCATGGACCATTGTGATTAGAGGGGCCAAGGAGCATTCTGATGACAACGGCATGGAGCATAGTGATGACAGTGGTCATGAAGCATTGTGATGAATGTGGTCATGGATCATTGTGATGACAAGTGTCGTGGAGCATTGTGATGACAGGGGTCATAGAGCATTGTGATGACACGGTTATGGAATATTGTGATGACCAGAATTCTGTAGCACTGTGATGAAAATGGAATGGAGCATTGTGATTACAGGGGTCATGGAGCATTGTGATGACAATTGTTCTAGAACATTGTGATGACAGGGATCATGGAGCATAGTGATGAAAGGGGCCATGGAGCATTGTGATGACAGGCATCATGGGACAATGTGTTGACAGTGGTCATGGAGCATTGTTAGAAAGGGAACATGGAGCAATTTGATTTCAGGGGCAATGAACAATTGTGAATACATAGGCCATGGAGTATTCAGATGAATGTGGTCTAGGACCATTGTGACGAAATGTATACTGGAATATTGGGATGACACGGTTCATGGAGCATTGCGATGACAAGGGCCATGGCGAAATGTGAAGACAGGTGTCATGGGGCATTGTGATGACAGAGGTCATCTAGAATTGTGAAGAAAGATATCATGGAGCACTGGGATGAAAGGGGCCATGGTGAATTGTGATGACAGAGGTCATGGGGCATTGTGATGACACGGCCATGGAACATTATGATGACAAGAATTCTGGAGCATTGTGATAAAAAGGGCATAGACCATTGCGATTTGAGGGGCCAAGGAGCATTCTGATGACAACGGCATGGAGCATTGTGATGACAAGGGTCATCGAGCATTGTGATGACAGTGGTCATGAAGCATTGTGATGAATGTGGTCATGCATCATTGTGATGACAAGTGTCTTGGAGGATTGAGATGACAGGGGTCATAGAGCATTGTGATGACACGGTTATGGAATATTGTGATGACCAGAATTCTGTAGCACTGTGATGAAAAGGGAATGGAGCATTGTGATTACAGGGGTCATGGAGCATTGTTATGACAATTGTTCTAGAACATTGTGAAGACAGGGATCATGGAGCATAGTGATGAAAGGGGCCATGGAGCATTGTGATGACAGGCGTCATGGGACAATGTGTTGACAGTTTTCATGGAGCTTTGTTAGAAAGGGAACATGGAGCAATTTGATTTCAGGGGCCATGAACAATTGTGAATACATAGGCCATGGAGTATTCAGATGAATGTGGTCAAGGATCATTGTGACAAAAAGTGTCCTGGAATATTGTGATGACACGGTTCATGGAGCATTGCGATGACAAGGGCCATGGCGGAATGTGAAGACAGGTGTCATGGGGCATTGTGATGACAGTGGTCCTCTAGAATTGTGAAGAAAGATATCATGGAGCAGTGGGATGACAGGGGCCATGGAGCATTGTGATGACAGGGGTCATGTGGCTTTGTGATGACACCGCCATGGAGCATTATGATGACAAGAATTCTGGAACATTGTGATAAAATGGGCATAGACCATTGAGATTAGAGGGGCCAAGGAGCATTCTGATGACAACGGCATGGAGCATTGTGACGACAAGGGTCATCGAGCATTGTGATGACAGTGGTCATGAAGCATTGTGATGAATGTTGTCATGCATCATTGTGATGACAAGTGTCATGGAGCATTGTGATGACAGGGGTCATAGAGCATTGTGATGACACGGTTATGGAATATTGTGATGACCAGAATTGTGTAGCACTGTGATGAAAAGGGAAAGGAGCATTGTGATTACAGGGGTCATGGAGCATTGTGATGACAATTGTTCTAGAACATTGTGATGACAGGGATCATGGAGCATAGTGATGAAAGCGGCCATGGAGCATTGTGATGATAGGCGTCATGGGACATTGTGTGGACAGTGGTCATGGAGCATTGTTAGAAAGAGAACATGGAGCAATTTAATTTCAGGGGGCATGAAAAATTGTGAATATATAGGCCATGGAGTATTCAGATGAATGTGGTCAAGGATCATTGTGATGAAATGTGTCCTGGAATATTGTGATGACACGGTTCATGGAGCATTGCGATGACAAGGGCCATGGCGAAATGTGAAGACAGGTGTCATGGGGAATTGTGATGACAGTGGTCCTCTAGAATTGTGAAGAAGATATCATGGAGCACTGGGATGACAGGGGCCATGGAGCATTGTGATGACAGGGGTCATGGGGCATTGTGATGACACGGCCATGGGACATTATGATGACAAGAATTCTGGAGCATTGTGATAAAATGGGCATGGACCATTGTGATTAGAGGGGCCAAGGAGCATTCTGATCACAACGGCATGGAGCATTGTGATGAAAAGGGTCATCGAGCATTGTGATGACAGTGGTCATGAAGCATTGTGATGAATGTTGTCATGCATCATTGTGATGACAAGTGTCGTCGAGCATTGTGATGACAGGGGTCATAGAGCATTGTGATGACACGGTTATGGAATATTGTGATGACCAGAATTCTGTAGCACTGTGATGAAAAGGGAATGGAGCATTGTGATTACAGGGGTCATGGAGCATTGTGATGACAATTGTTCTAGAACATTGTGATGACAGGGATCATGGAGCATAGTGATGAAAGGGGCCATGGAGCATTGTGATGACAGGCGTCATGGGACATTGTGTTGACAGTGGTCATGGAGCATTGTTAGAAAGGGAACATGGAGCAATTTGATTTCAGGGGCCATGAAAAATTGTGAATACATAGGCCATGGAGTATTCAGATGAATGTGGTCAAGGATCATTGGGACGAAATGTGTCCTGGAAAATTGTGATGACACGGTTCATGGAGGATTGCGATGACAAGGGCCATGGCGAAATGTGAAGACATGTGTCATGGGGCATTGTGATGACAGTGGTCATCTAGAATTGTGAAGAAAGATATCATGGAGCACTGGGATGACAGGGGCCATGGAGCATTGTGATGACAGGGGTCATGGGGCATTGTGATGACACGGCCATGGAACATTATGATGACAAGAATTCTGGAGCATTGTGATAAATAGGTTATGGACCATGGTGATTAGAGGGGCCAAGGAGCATTCTGATGACAACGGCATGGAGCATTGTGATGACAAGGGTAATCGAGCATTGTGATGATAGTGGTCACGAAGCATTGTGATGAATGTGGTCATGCATCATTGTGATGACTAGTGTCGTGCAGCATTGTGATGACAGGGGTCATAGAGCATTGTGATGAAACGGTTATGGAATATTGTGATGACCAGAATTCTGTAGCACAGTGATGAAAAGGGCATGGAGCATTGTGATTACCGGGGTCATGGAGCATTGTGATGACAATTTTTCTAGAACATTGTGATGACAGGGATCATGGAGCATAGTGATGAAAGGTGCCATGGAGCATTGTGATGACAGGCGTCATGGGACATTGTGTTGACAGTGGTCATGGAGCATTGTTAGAAAGGGAACATGGAGCAATTTGATTTCAGGGGCCATGAAAAATTGTGAATACATAGGCCATGGAGTATTCAGATGAATGTGGTCAAGAATCATTGTGATGAAATGTGTCCTGGAATGTTGTGATGACACGGTTAATGGACTATTGCGTTGACAAGGGCCATGGCGAAATGTGAAGACAGGTATCATTGGGCATTGTGATGACAGTGGTCATCTAGAATTGTGAAGAAAGATATCATGGAGCCCTGGGATGACAGGGGCCATGGAGCATTGTGATGACAGGGGTCATGGGGCATTGTGATGACAAGGCCATGGAACATTATGATGACAAGAATTCTGGAGCATTGTGATAAAAAGGGCATGGACAATTGTGATTAGAGGGGCCAAGGATCATTCTGATCAAATCGGCATGGAGCATTGTGATGACAAGGGTCATCGAGCATTGTGATGACAGTTGTCAAGAAGCATTGTGATGAATGTGGTCATGGATCATTGTGATGAGAAGTGTCGTGGAACATTGTGATGACAGGGGTCATAGAGTATTGTGATGACACGGTTATGGAATATTGTGATGACCAGAATTCTGTAGCACTGTAATGAAAAGGGAATGGAACATTGTGATTACAGGGGTCATGCAGCATTTTGATGACAATTGTTTAGAACATTGTGAAGACAGGGATCATGGAGCATAGTGATGAAAGGGGACATGGAGCATTGTGATGAAAGGCGTCATGGGACAATGTGTTGACAGTGTTCATGGAGCATTGTTAGAAAGGGAACATGGAGCAATTTGATTTCAGGGGCCATGAAAAATTGTGAATACATAGGCCATGGAGTATTCAGATGAATGTGGTCAAGGATCACTGTGATGACAATTGTCCTGGAATATTGTGATGACACGGTTCATGGAGCATTGCGATGACAAGGGCCATGGCGAAATTTGAAGACATGTGTCATGGGGCATTGTGATGACAGTGGTCCTCTAGAATTGTGAAGAAATATATCATGGAGCACTGGGATGGCAGGGGCCTTGGAGCATTATGATGACAGGGCTCATGTGTCATTGTGATGACAGGGCCATGGAACATTATGATGACATGAATTCTGGAGCATTGTGATAAAATGGGCATGGACCATTGAGATTAGAGGGGCCAAGGAGCATTCTGATGACAACGGCATGGAGCATTGTGATGACAAAGGTCATCGAGCATTTTGATGACAGTGGTCATGAAGCATTGTGATGAATGTGGTCATGGATCATTGTGATGACAAGTGTCGTGGAGCATTGTGATGACAGGGGTCATAGAGCATTGTGATGACACGGTTATGGAATATTGTGATGACCATAATTCTGTAGCACTGTGATGAAAAGGGAATGGAGCATTGTGATTACAGGGGTCATGGAGCATTGTGATGACAATTGTTTAGAACATTGTGCAGACAGGGATCATGGAGCACAGTGATGAAAGGGGCCATGGAGCATTATGATGATAGGCTTCATGGGACATTGTGTTGACAGTGGTCATGGAGCATTGTTAGAAAGGGAACATGGAGCAATTTGATTTCAGGGGCCATGAACAATTGTGAATACATAGGCCATGGAGTATTCAGATGAATGTGGTCAAGGATCATTGTGACGAAAAGTGTCCTGGAATATTGTGATGACACGGTTCATGGATCATTGCGATGACAAGGTCCATGGCGAAAGTTGAAGACAGGTGTCATGCGGCATTGTGATGACAGTGGTCCTCTAGAATTGTGAAGAAAGATATCATGGAGCACTGGGATGACAGGGGCCATGGAGCATTGTGATGACAGGGGTCATGGGGCATTGTGATGACACGGCCATGGAACATTATGATGACAAAAATTCTGGAGCATTGTGATAAAATGGGCATGGACCATTGTGATTAGAGGGGCCAAGGAGCATTCTGATAACAACGGCATGGAGCATTGTGATGACAAGGGTCATCGAGCATTGTGATGACAGTGGTTATGAAGCATTGTGATGAATGTGGTCATGGATCATTGTGATGAAAAGTGTCGTGGAGCATTGTGATGAAAGGGGTCATAGAGCATTGTGATGAAATGGTTATGGAATATTGTGATGACCAGAATTCTGTAGCACAGTGATGAAAAGGGAATGGAGCATTGTGATTACAGGGGTCATGGAGCATTGTGATGACAATTGTTCTAGAACATTGTGATGACAGGGATCATGGAGCATAGTGATGAAAGTGGCAATGGAGCATTGTGTTAACAGGCGTCATGGGACATTGTGTTGACAGTGGTCATGGAGCATTGTTTTGAAAGGGAACATGGAGCAATTTGATTTCAAGGGCCATGAAAAATTGCGAATACATACGCCATGGAGTATTCAGATGAATGTGGTCAAGGATCATTGTGACGAAAAGTGTCCTGGAATATTGTGATGACACGGTTCATGGAGCATTGCGATGACAAGGGCCATGGCGAAATGTGAAGACAGGTGTCATGCGGCATTGTGATGACAGTGGTCATCTAGAATTGTGAAGAAAGGTATCATGGAGCACTGGGATGACATGGGCCATGGAGCATTGTGATGACAGGGGTCATGGGGCATTGTGATGACACGGCCAGGGAACATTATTATGACAAGAATTCTGGAGCATTGTGATAAAAAGGTCATGGACCATTGTGATTAGAGGGGCCAAGGAGCATTCTGATGACAACGGCATGGAGCATTGTGATGAGAGTGGTCATGAAGCATTGTGATGAATGTGGTCATGCATCATTGTGATGACAAGTGTCGTGGAGCATTGTGATGTCAGGGGTCATAGAGCATTGTGATGACACGGTTATGGAATATTGTGATGACCAGAATTCTGTACCACAGTGATGAAAAGGGAATGGACCATTGTGATTACAGGGGTCATGGAGCATTGTGATGACAATTGTTCTAGAACATTTTGATGAGAGGGATCATGGAGCATAGTGATGAAACGGGCAATGGAGCATTGCGTTGACAGGCGTCATGGGACATTATGTTGACAGTGGTCATGGAGCATTGTTAGAAAGGGAACATGGAGCAATTTGATTTCAGGGGCCATGAAAAATTGCGAATACATACGCCATGGAGTATTCAGATGAATGTGGTCAAGGATCATTGTGACGAAAAGTGTCCTGGAATATTGTGATGACACGGTTCATGGAGCATTGCGATGACAAGGGCCATGGCGAATTGTGAAGACAGGTGTCATGGGGCATTGTGATGACAGTGGTCCTCTAGAATTGTGAAGAAAGATATCATGGAGCACTGGGATGACAGGGGCCATGGAGCATTGTGATGACAGGGGTCATGGGGCATTGTGATGACACGGCCATGGAACATTATGATGACAAGAATTCTGGAGCATTGTGATAAAATGGGCATGGACCATTGTGATTAGAGGGGCCAAGGGGCATTCTGATGACAACGGCATGGAGCATTGTGATGACAAGGATCATCGAGCATTGTGATGACAGTGGTCATGAAGCATTGTGATGAATGTGGTCATGCATCATTGTGATGACAAGTGTCGTGGAGCATTGTGATGACAGGGGTCATAGAGCATTGTGATGACACGGTTATGGAGTATTGTGATGACCAGAATTCTGTAGCACTGTGATGAAAAGGGAATGGAGCATTGTGATTACAGGGGTCATGGAGCATTGTGATGACAATTGTTCTCGAACATTGTGATGACAGGGATCATGGAGCATAGTGATGAAAGGGGCAATGGAGCATTGTGTTGACAGGCGTCATGAGACATTGTGTTGACAGTGGTCATGGAGCATTGTTAGAAAGGGAACTTGGAGCAAAGTGATTTCAGGGGCCATGAAAAATTGTGAATACATAGGCCATGGAGTATTCAGATGAATGTGGTCAAGGATCATTGTGACAAAAAGTGTCCTGGAATATTGTGATGACACGGTTCATGGAGCATTGCGATGACAAGGGCCATGGCGGAATGTGAAGAGAGGTGTCATGGGGCATTGTGATGACAGTGGTCATATAGAATTGTGAAGAAAGATATCATGGAGCAGTGGGATGAAAGGGGCCATGGAGCATTGTGATGACAGGGGTCATGTGGCTTTGTGATGACACCGAAATGGAGCATTATGATGACAAGAATTCTGGAACATTGTGATAAAATGGGCATGGACCATTGAGATTAGAGGGGCCAAGGAGCATTCTGATGACAACGGCATGGAGCATTGTGATGACAAGGGTCATCGAGCATTGTGATGAGAGTGGTCATGAAGCATTGTGATGAATGTGGTCATGCATCATTGTGATGACATGTGTCGTGGAGCATTGTGATGTCAGGGGTCATAGAGCATTGTGATGACACGGTTATGGAATATTGTGATGACCAGAATTCTGTACCACAGTGATGAAAAGGGAATGGACCATTGTGATTACAGGGGTCATGGAGCATTGTGATGACAATTGTTCTAGAACATTGTGATGAGTGGGATCATGGAGCATAGTGATGAAAGGGGCAATGGAGCATTGCGTTGACAGGCGTCATGGGACATTGTGTTGACAGTGGTCATGGAGCATTGTTAGAAAGGGAACATGGAGCAATTTGATTTCAGGGGCCATGAAAAATTGCGAATACATAAGCCATGGAGTATTCAGATGAATGTGGTCAAGGATCATTGTGACGAAAAGTGTCCTGGAATATTGTGATGACACGGTTCATGGAGCATTGCGATGACAAGGGCCATGGCGAATTGTGAAGACAGGTGTCATGGGGCATTGTGATGACAGTGGTCCTCTAGAATTGTGAAGAAAGATATCATGGAGCACTGGGATGACAGGGGCCATGGAGCATTGTGATGACAGGGGTCATGGGGCATTGTGATGACACGGCCATGGAACATTATGATGACAAGAATTCTGGAGCACTGTGATAAAATGGGCATGGACCATTGTGATTAGAGGGGCCAAGGGGCATTCTGATGACAACGGCATGGAGCATTGTGATGACAAGGATCATCGAGCATTGTGATGACAGTGGTCATGAAGCATTGTGATGAATGTGGTCATGCATCATTGTGATGACAAGTGTCGTGGAGCATTGTGATGACAGGGGTCATAGAGCATTGTGATGACACGGTTATGGAGTATTGTGATGACCAGAATTCTGTAGCACTGTGATGAAAAGGGAATGGAGCATTGTGATTACAGGGGTCATGGAGCATTGTGATGACAATTGTTCTCGAACATTGTGATGACAGGGATCATGGAGCATAGTGATGAAAGGGGCAATGGAGCATTGTGTTGACAGGCGTCATGAGACATTGTGTTGACAGTGGTCATGGAGCATTGTTAGAAAGGGAACTTGGAGCAAAGTGATTTCAGGGGCCATGAAAAATTGTGAATACATAGGCCATGGAGTATTCAGATGAATGTGGTCAAGGATCATTGTGACAAAAAGTGTCCTGGAATATTGTGATGACACGGTTCATGGAGCATTGCGATGACAAGGGCCATGGCGGAATGTGAAGAGAGGTGTCATGGGGCATTGTGATGACAGTGGTCATAGAGAATTGTGAAGAAAGATATCATGGAGCAGTGGGATGAAAGGGGCTATGGAGCATTGTGATGACAGGGGTCATGTGGCTTTGTGATGACACCGCTATGGAGCATTATGATGACAAGAATTCTGGAACATTGTGATAAAATGGGCATGGACCATTGAGATTAGAGGGGCCAAGGAGCATTCTGATGACAACGGCATGGAGCATTGTGATGACAAGGGTCATCGAGCATTGTGATGACAGTGGTCATGAAGCATTGTGATGAATGTGGTCATGGATCATTGTGATGACAAGTGTCGTGGAGCATTGTGATGACAGGAGTCATAGAGCATTGTGATGGCACGGTTATGGAATATTGTGATGACCAAAATTCTGTAGCACTGTGATGAAAAGGGAATGGAGCATTGTGATTACAGGGGTCATGGAGCATTGTGATGACAATTGTTCTAGAACATTGTGATGACAGGCATCATGGAGTATAGTGATGAAAGGGGACATGGAGCATTGTGATGAAAGGCGTCATGGGACAATGTGTTGACAGTGGTCATGGAGCATTGTTAGAAAGGGAACATGGAGCAATTTGATTTCAGGGGCCATGAAAAATTGTGAATACATAGGCCATGGAGTATTCAGATGAATGTGGTCAAGGATCATTGTGACGAAAATTGTCCTGGAATATTGTGATGACACGGTTCATGGAGCATTGCGATGACAAGGGCCATGGCGAAATTTGAAGTCAGGTGTCATGGGGCTTTGTGATGACAGTGGTCCTCTAGAATTGTGAAGAAAGATATCATGGAGCACTGGGATGACAGGGGCCTTGGAGCATTATGATGACAGGGCTCATGGGGCAATGTGATGACACGGCCATGGAACATTATGATGACAAGAATTCTGGAGCATTGTGATAAAATGGGCATGGACCATTGAGATTAGAGGGGCCAAGGAGCATTCTGATGACAACGGCATGGAGCATTGTGATGACAAAGGTCATCGAGCATTTTGATGACAGTGGTCATGAAGCATTGTGATGAATGTGGTCATGGATCATTGTGATGACAAGTGTCGTGGAGCATTGTGATGACAGGGGTCATAGAGCATTGTGATGACACGGTTATGGAATATTGTGATGACCATAATTCTGTAGCACTGTGATGAAAAGGGAATGGAGCATTGTGATTACAGGGGTCATGGAGCATTGTGATGACAATTGTTTAGAACATTGTGCAGACAGGGATCATGGAGCACAGTGATGAAAGGGGCCATGGAGCATTATGATGATAGGCTTCATGGGACATTGTGTTGACAGTGGTCATGGAGCATTGTTAGAAAGGGAACATGGAGCAAAGTGATTTCAGGGGCCATGAAAAATTGCGAATACATACGCCATGGAGTATTCAGATGAATGTGGTCAAGGATCATTGTGACGAAAAGTGTCCTGGAATATTGTGATGACACGGTTCATGGAGCATTGCGATGACAAGGGCCATGGCGAATTGTGAAGACAGGTGTCATGGGGCATTGTGATGACAGTGGTCCTCTAGAATTGTGAAGAAAGATATCATGGAGCACTGGGATGACAGGGGCCATGGAGCATTGTGATGACAGGGTTCATGGGGCATTGTGATGACACGGCCATGGAACATTATGGTGACAAGAATTCTGGAGCATTGTGATAAAATGGGCATGGGCCATTGTGATTAGAGGGGCCAAGGGGCATTCTGATGACAACGGCATGGAGCATTGTGATGACAAGGATCATCGAGCATTGTGATGACAGTGGTCATGAAGCATTGTGATGAATGTGGTCATGCATCATTGTGATGACAAGTGTCGTGGAGCATTGTGATGACAGGGGTCATAGAGCATTGTGATGACACGGTTATGGAATATTGTGATGACCAGAATTCGGTACCACAGTGATGAAAAGGGAATGGAGAATTGTGATTACAGGGGTCATGGAGCATTGTGATGACAATTGTTCTAGAACATTGTGATGAGAGGGATCATGGAGCCTAGTGATGAAACGGGCAATGGAGCATTGCGTTGACAGGCGTCATGGGACATTGTGTTGACAGTGGTCATGGAGCATTGTTAGAAAGGGAACATGGAGCAATTTGATTTCAGGGGCCATGAAAAATTGCGAATACATACGCCATGGAGTATTCAGATGAATGTGGTCAAGGATCATTGTGACGAAAAGTGTCCTGGAATATTGTGATGACACGGTTCATGGAGCATTGCGATGACCAGGGCCATGGCGAATTGTGAAGACAGGTGTCATGGGGCATTGTGATGACAGTGGTCCTCTAGAATTGTGAAGAAAGATATCATGGAGCACTGGGATGACAGGGGCCATGGAGCATTGTGATGACAGGGGTCATGGGGCATTGTGATGACACGGCCATGGAACATTATGATGACAAGAATTCTGGAGCATTGTGATAAAATGGGCATGGACCATTGTGATTAGAGGGGCCAAGGAGCATTCTGATCCCAATGGCATGGAGCATTGTGATGACAAGTGTCATCGAGCATTGTGATGACATTGGTCATGAAGCATTGTGATGAATGTGGTTATGGATCATTGTTATGACAAGTATCGTGGAGCATTGTGATGACAGGGGTCATAGAGCATTGTGATGACACGGTTATGGAATTTTGTGATGACCAGAATTCTGTAGCACAGTGATGAAAAGGGAATGGAGCATTGTGATTACAGGGGTCATGGAGCATTGTGATGACAATTGTTCTAGAACATTGTGATGACAGGGATCATGGAGCATAGTGATGAAAGGTGCAATGGAGCATTGTGTTGACAGGCGTCATGGGACATTGTGTTGACAGTGGTCATGGAGCCTTGTTTTGAAAGGGAACATGGAGCAATTTGATTTCAGGGGCCATGAAAAATTGCGAATACATACGCCATGGAGTATTCAGATGAATGTGGTCAAGGATCATTGTGACGAAAAGTGTCCTGGAATATTGTGATGACACGGTTCATGGAGCATTGCGATGACAAGGGCAATGGAGAAATGTGAAGACAGGTGTCATGCGGCATTGTGATGATAGTGGTCATCTAGAATTGTGAAGAAAGATATCATGGAGCACTGGGATGACAGGGGCCATGGAGCATTGTGATGACAGGGGTCATGGGGCATTGTGATGACACGGCCAGGGAACATTATTATGACAAGAATTCTGGACCATTGTGATAAAAAGGTCATGGACCATTGTGATTAGAGGGGCCAAGGAGCATTCTGATGACAACGGCATGGAGCATTGTGATGACAAGGGTCATCGAGCATTGTGATGACAGTGGTCATGAAGCATTGTGATGAATGTGGTCATGCATCATTGTGATGAAAAGTGTCTTGGAGGATTGAGATGACAGGGGTCATAGAGCATTGTGATGACACGGTTATGGAATATTGTGATGACCAGAATTCTGTAGCACTGTGATGAAAAGGGAATGGAGCATTGTGATTACAGGGGTCATGGAGCATTGTTATGACAATTGTTCTAGAACATTGTGAAGACAGGGATCATGGAGCATAGTGATGAAAGGGGCCATGGAGCATTGTGATGACAGGCGTCATGGGACAATGTGTTGACAGTTTTCATGGAGCATTGTTAGAAAGGGAACATGGAGCAATTTGATTTCAGGGGCCATGAACAATTGTGAATACATAGGCCATGGAGTATTCAGATGAATGTGGTCAAGGATCATTGTGACAAAAGTGTCCTGGAATATTGTGATGACACGGTTCATGGAGCATTGCGATGACAAGGGCCATGGCGGAATGTGAAGACAGGTGTCATGGGGCATTGTGATGACAGTGGTCCTCTAGAATTGTGAAGAAAGATATCATGGAGCAGTGGGATGACAGGGGCCATGGAGCATTGTGATGACAGGGGTCATGTGGCTTTGTGATGACACCGCCATGGAGCATTATGATGACAAGAATTCTGGAACATTGTGATAAAATGGGCATAGACCATTGAGATTAGAGGGGCCAAGGAGCATTCTGATGACAACGGCATGGAGCATTGTGATGACAAGGGTCATCGAGCATTGTGATGACAGTGGTCATGAAGCATTGTGATGAATGTTGTCATGCATCATTGTGATGACAAGTGTCATGGAGCATTGTGATGACAGGGGTCATAGAGCATTGTGATGACACGGTTATGGAATATTGTGATGACCAGAATTGTGTAGCACTGTGATGAAAAGGGAAAGGAGCATTGTGATTACAGGGGTCATGGAGCATTGTGATGACAATTGTTCTAGAACATTGTGATGACAGGGATCATGGAGCATAGTGATGAAAGGGGCCATGGAGCATTGTGATGATAGGCGTCATGGGACATTGTGTGGACAGTGGTCATGGAACATTGTTAGAAAGAGAACATGGAGCAATTTAATTTCAGGGGGCATGAAAAATTGTGAATATATAGGCCATGGAGTATTCAGATGAATGTGGTCAAGGATCATTGTGATGAAATGTGTCCTGGAATATTGTGATGACACGGTTCATGGAGCATTGCGATGACAAGGGCCATGGCGAAATGTGAAGACAGGTGTCATGGGGCATTGTGATGACAGTGGTCCTCTAGAATTGTGAAGAAGATATCATGGAGCACTGGGATGACAGGGGCCATGGAGCATTGTGATGACAGGGGTCATGGGGCCTTGTGATGACACGGCCATGGAACATTATGATGACAAGAATTCTGGAGCATTGTGATAAAATGGGCATGGACCATTGTGATTAGAGGGGCCAAGGAGCATTCTGATCACAACGGCATGGAGCATTGTGATGACAAGGGTCATCGAGCATTGTGATGACAGTGGTCATGAAGCATTGTGATGAATGTTGTCATGCATCATTGTGATGACAAGTGTCGTCGAGCATTGTGATGACAGGGGTCATAGAGCATTGTGATGACACGGTTATGGAATATTGTGATGACCAGAATTCTGTAGCACTGTGATGAAAAGGGAATGGAGCATTGTGATTACAGGGGTCATGGAGCATTGTGATGACAATTGTTCTAGAACATTGTGATGACAGGGATCATGGAGCATAGTGATGAAAGGGGCCATGGAGCATTGTGATGACAGGCGTCATGGGACATTATGTTGACAGTGGTCATGGAGCATTGTTAGAAAGGGAACATGGAGCAATTTGATTTCAGGGGCCATGAAAAATTGTGAATACATAGGCCATGGAGTATTCAGATGAATGTGGTCAAGGATCATTGGGACGAAATGTGTCCTGGAATGTTGTGATGACACGGTTAATGGACTATTGCGTTGACAAGGGCCATGGCGAAATGTGAAGACAGGTATCATTGGGCATTGTGATGACAGTGGTCATCTAGAATTGTGAAGAAAGATATCATGGAGCCCTGGGATGACAGGGGCCATGGAGCATTGTGATGACAGGGGTCATGGGGCATTGTGATGACAAGGCCATGGAACATTATGATGACAAGAATTCTGGAGCATTGTGATAAAAAGGGCATGGACCATTGTGATTAGAGGGGCCAAGGATCATTCTGATCAAATCGGCATGGAGCATTGTGATGACAAGGGTCATCGAGCATTGTGATGACAGTTGTCAAGAAGCATTGTGATGAATGTGGTCATGGATCATTGTGATGAGAAGTGTCGTGGAACATTGTGATGACAGGGGTCATAGAGTATTGTGATGACACGGTTATGGAATATTGTGATGACCAGAATTCTGTAGCACTGTAATGAAAAGGGAATGGAACATTGTGATTACAGGGGTCATGCAGCATTTTGATGACAATTGTTTAGAACATTGTGAAGACAGGGATCATGGAGCATAGTGATGAAAGGGGACATGGAGCATTGTGATGAAAGGCGTCATGGGACAATGTGTTGACAGTGTTCATGGAGCATTGTTAGAAAGGGAACATGGAGCAATTTGATTTCAGGGGCCATGAAAAATTGTGAATACATAGGCCATGGAGTATTCAGATGAATGTGGTCAAGGATCATTGTGATGACAATTGTCCTGGAATATTGTGATGACACGGTTCACGGAGCATTGCGATGACAAGGGCCATGGCGAAATTTGAAGACAGGTGTCATGGGGCATTGTGATGACAGTGGTCCTCTAGAATTGTGAAGAAATATATCATGGAGCACTGGGATGACAGGGGCCTTGGAGCATTATGATGACAGGGCTCATGTGTCATTGTGATGACACGGCCATGGAACATTATGATGACATGAATTCTGGAGCATTGTGATAAAATGGGCATGGACCATTGAGATTAGAGGGGCCAAGGAGCATTCTGATGACAACGGCATGGAGCATTGTGATGACAAAGGTCATCGAGCATTTTGATGACAGTGGTCATGAAGCATTGTGATGAATGTGGTCATGGATCATTGTGATGACAAGTGTCGTGGAGCATTGTGATGACAGGGGTCATAGAGCATTGTGATGACACGGTTATGGAATATTGTGATGACCATAATTCTGTAGCACTGTGATGAAAAGGGAATGGAGCATTGTGATTACAGGGGTCATGGAGCATTGTGATGACAATTGTTTAGAACATTGTGCAGACAGGGATCATGGAGCACAGTGATGAAAGGGGCCATGGAGCATTATGATGATAGGCTTCATGGGACATTGTGTTGACAGTGGTCATGGAGCATTGTTAGAAAGGGAACATGGAGCAATTTGATTTCAGGGGCCATGAACAATTGTGAATACATAGGCCATGGAGTATTCAGATGAATGTGGTCAAGGATCATTGTGACGAAAAGTGTCCTGGAATATTGTGATGACACGGTTCATGGATCATTGCGATGACAAGGTCCATGGCGAAAGTTGAAGACAGGTGTCATGCGGCATTGTGATGACAGTGGTCCTCTAGAATTGTGAAGAAAGATATCATGGAGCACTGGGATGACAGGGGCCATGGAGCATTGTGATGACAGGGGTCATGGGGCATTGTGATGACACGGCCATGGAACATTATGATGACAAAAATTCTGGAGCATTGTGATAAAATGGGCATGGACCATTGTGATTAGAGGGGCCAAGGAGCATTCTGATAACAACGGCATGGAGCATTGTGATGACAAGGGTCATCGAGCATTGTGATGACAGTGGTTATGAAGCATTGTGATGAATGTGGTCATGGATCATTGTGATGAAAAGTGTCGTGGAGCATTGTGATGAAAGGGGTCATAGAGCATTGTGATGAAATGGTTATGGAATATTGTGATGACCAGAATTCTGTAGCACAGTGATGAAAAGGGAATGGAGCAT
Source organism: Eschrichtius robustus (assembly GCF_028021215.1). Classification (NCBI taxonomy): domain Eukaryota; kingdom Metazoa; phylum Chordata; class Mammalia; order Artiodactyla; family Eschrichtiidae; genus Eschrichtius; species Eschrichtius robustus. The sequence continues at coordinate 5,586,873 of NW_027175249.1, read as the reverse complement.
TGTGATTACAGGGGTCATGGAGCATTGTGATGACAATTGTTCTAGAACATTGTGATGACAGGGATCATGGAGCATAGTGATGAAAGTGGCAATGGAGCATTGTGTTAACAGGCGTCATGGGACATTGTGTTGACAGTGGTCATGGAGCATTGTTTTGAAAGGGAACATGGAGCAATTTGATTTCAAGGGCCATGAAAAATTGCGAATACATACGCCATGGAGTATTCAGATGAATGTGGTCAAGGATCATTGTGACGAAAAGTGTCCTGGAATATTGTGATGACACGGTTCATGGAGCATTGCGATGAAAAGGGCCATGGCGAAATGTGAAGACAGGTGTCATGCGGCATTGTGATGACAGTGGTCATCTAGAATTGTGAAGAAAGGTTTCATGGAGCACTGGGATGACATGGGCCATGGAGCATTGTGATGACAGGGGTCATGGGGCATTGTGAGGACACGGCCAGGGAACATTATTATGACAAGAATTCTGGAGCATTGTGATAAAAAGGTCATGGACCATTGTGATTAGAGGGGCCAAGGAGCATTCTGATGACAACGGCATGGAGCATTGTGATGAGAGTGGTCATGAAGCATTGTGATGAATGTGGTCATGCATCATTGTGATGACAAGTGTCGTGGAGCATTGTGATGTCAGGGGTCATAGAGCATTGTGATGACACGGTTATGGAATATTGTGATGACCAGAATTCTGTACCACAGTGATGAAAAGGGAATGGACCATTGTGATTACAGGGGTCATGGAGCATTGTGATGACAATTGTTCTAGAACATTTTGATGAGAGGGATCATGGAGCATAGTGATGAAACGGGCAATGGAGCATTGCGTTGACAGGCGTCATGGGACATTGTGTTGACAGTGGTCATGGAGCATTGTTAGAAAGGGAACATGGAGCAATTTGATTTCAGGGGCTATGAAAAATTGCGAATACATACGCCATGGAGTATTCAGATGTATGTGGTCAAGGATCATTGTGACGAAAAGTGTCCTGGAATATTGTGATGACACGGTTCATGGAGCATTGCGATGACAAGGGCCATGGCGAATTGTGAAGACAGGTGTCATGGGGCATTGTGATGACAGTGGTCCTCTAGAATTGTGAAGAAAGATATCATGGAGCACTGGGATGACAGGGGCCATGGAGCATTGTGATGACAGGGGTCATGGGGCATTGTGATGACACGGCCATGGAACATTATGATGACAAGAATTCTGGAGCATTGTGATAAAATGGGCATGGACCATTGTGATTAGAGGGGCCAAGGGGCATTCTGATGACAACGGCATGGAGCATTGTGATGACAAGGATCATCGAGCATTGTGATGACAGTGGTCATGAAGCATTGTGATGAATGTGGTCATGCATCATTGTGATGACAAGTGTCGTGGAGCATTGTGATGACAGGGGTCATAGAGCATTGTGATGACACGGTTATGGAGTATTGTGATGACCAGAATTCTGTAGCACTGTGATGAAAAGGGAATGGAGCATTGTGATTACAGGGGTCATGGAGCATTGTTTTGACAATTGTTCTCGAACATTGTGATGACAGGGATCATGGAGCATAGTGATGAAAGGGGCAATGGAGCATTGTGTTGACAGGCGTCATGAGACATTGTGTTGACAGTGGTCATGGAGCATTGTTAGAAAGGGAACTTGGAGCAAAGTGATTTCAGGGGCCATGAAAAATTGTGAATACATAGGCCATGGAGTATTCAGATGAATGTGGTCAAGGATCATTGTGACAAAAAGTGTCCTGGAATATTGTGATGACACGGATCATGGAGCATTGCGATGACAAGGGCCATGGCGGAATGTGAAGAGAGGTGTCATGGGGCATTGTGATGACAGTGGTCATATAGAATTGTGAAGAAAGATATCATGGAGCAGTGGGATGAAAGGGGCCATGGAGCATTGTGATGACAGGGGTCATGTGGCTTTGTGATGACACCGAAATGGAGCATTATGATGACAAGAATTCTGGAACATTGTGATAAAATGGGCATGGACCTTTGAGATTAGAGGGGCCAAGGAGCATTCTGATGACAACGGTATGGAGCATTGTGATGACAAGGGTCATCGAGCATTGTGATGACAGTGGTCATGAAGCATTGTGATGAATGTGGTCATGGATCATTGTGATGACAAGTGTCGTGGAGCATTGTGATGACAGGAGTCATAGAGCATTGTGATGACACGGTTATGGAATATTGTGATGACCAAAATTCTGTAGCACTGTGATGAAAAGGGAATGGAGCATTGTGATTACAGGGGTCATGGAGCATTGTGATGACAATTGTTCTAGAACATTTTGATGACAGGCATCATGGAGTATAGTGATGAAAGTGGACATGGAGCATTGTGATGAAAGGTGTCATGGGACAATGTGTTGACAGTGGTCATGGAGCATTGTTAGAAAGGGAACATGGAGCAATTTGATTTCAGGGGCCATGAAAAATTGTGAATACATAGGCTATGGAGTATTCAGATGAATGTGGTCAAGGATCATTGTGACGAAAATTGTCCTGGAATATTGTGATGACACGGTTCATGGAGCATTGCGATGACAAGGGCCATGGCGAAATTTGAAGACAGGTGTCATGGGGCATTGTGATGACAGTGGTCCTCTAGAATTGTGAAGAAATATATCATGGAGCACTGGGATGACAGGGGCCTTGGAGCATTATGATGACAGGGCTCATGGGGCATTGTGATGACACGGCCATGGAACATTATGATGACAAGAATTCTGGAGCATTGTGATAAAATGGGCATGGACCATTGAGATTAGAGGGGCCAAGGAGCATTCTGATGACAACGGCATGGAGCATTGTGATGACAAAGGTCATCGAGCATTTTGATGACAGTGGTCATGAAGCATTGTGATGAATGTGGTCATGGATCATTGTGATGACAAGTGTCGTGGAGCATTGTGATGACAGGGGTCATAGAGCATTGTGATGACACGGTTATGGAATATTGTGATGACCATAATTCTGTAGCACTGTGATGAAAAGGGAATGGAGCATTGTGATTACAGGGGTCATGGAGCATTGTGATGACAATTGTTTAGAATATAGTGCAGACAGGGATCATGGAGCACAGTGATGAAAGGGGCCATGGAGCATTATGATGATAGGCTTCATGGGACATTGTGTTGACAGTGGTCATGGAGCATTGTTAGAAAGGGAACATGGAGCAATTTGATTTCAGGGGCCATGAACAATTGTGAATACATAGGCCATGGAGTATTCAGATGAATGTGGTCAAGGATCATTGTGACGAAAAGTGTCCTGGAATATTGTGATGACACGGTTCATGGATCATTGCGATGACAAGGTCCATGGCGAAAGTTGAAGACAGGTGTCATGCGGCATTGTGATGACAGTGGTCATCTAGAATTGTGAAGAAAGATATCATGGAGCACTGGGATGACAGGGGCCGTGGAGCATTGTGATGACAAGGGTCATGGGGCATTGTGATGACACGGCCATGGAACATTATTATGACAAGAATTCTGGAGCATTGTGATAAAAAGGTCATGGACCATTGTGATTAGAGGGGCCAAGGAGCATTCTGATGACAACGGCATGGAGCATTGTGATGACAAGGGTCATCGAGCATTGTGATGACAGTGGTCATGAAGCATTGTGATGAATGTGGTCATGGATCATTGTGATGACAAGTGTCGTGGAGCATTGTGATGACAGGGGTCATAGAGCATTGTGATGACACGGTTATGGAATATTGTGATGACCAGAATTCTGTAGCACAGTGATGAAAAGGGAATGGAGCATTGTGATTACAGGGGTCATGGAGCATTGTGATGACAATTGTTCTAGAACATTGTGATGACAGGGATCATGGAGCATAGTGATGAAAGGGGCAATGGATCATTGTGTTGACAGGCGTCATGGGACATTGTGTTGACAGTGGTTATGGAGCATTGTTTTGAAAGGGAACATGGAGCAAAGTTATTTCAGGGGCCATGAAAAATTGCGAATACATACGACATGGAGTATTCAGATGAATGTGGTCAAGGATCATTGTGACGAAAAGTGTCCTGGAATATTGTGATGACACGGTTCATGGAGCATTGCGATGACAAGGGCCATGGCGAAATGTGAAGACAGGTGTCATGCGGCATTGTGATGACAGTGGTCATCTAGAATTGTGAAGAAAGATATCATGGAGCACTGGGATGACAGGGGCCATGGAGCATTGTGATGACAGGGGTCATGGGGCATTGTGATGACACGGCCAGGGAACATTATTATGACAAGAATTCTGGAGCATTGTGATAAAAAGGTCATGGACCATTGTGATTAGAGGGGCCAAGGAGCATTCTGATGACAACGGCATGGAGCATTGTGATGAGAGTGGTCATGAAGCATTGTGATGAATGTGGTCATGCATCATTGTGATGACAAGGGTCGTGGAGCATTGTGATGACAGGGGTCATAGAGCATTGTGATGACACGGTTATGGAATATTGTGATGACCAGAATTCTGTACCACAGTGATGAAAAGGGAATGGAGCATTGTGATTACAGGGGTCATGGAGCATTGTGATGACAATTGTTCTAGAACATTGTGATGAGAGGGATCATGGAGCATAGTGATGAAACAGGCAATGGAGCATTGCGTTGACAGGCGTCATGGGACATTGTGTTGACAGTGGTCATGGAGCATTGTTAGAAAGGGAACATGGAGCAATTTGATTTCAGGGGCCATGAAAAATTGTGAATACATAGGCCATGGAGTATTCAGATGAATCTGGTCAAGGATCATTGTGACGAAAAGTGTCCTGGAATATTGTGATGACACGGATCATGGAGCATTGCGATGACAAGGGCCATGGCGAAATGTGAAGTCAGGTGTCATGGGGCATTGTGATGACAGTGGTACTCTAGAATTTTGAAGAAAGATATCACGGAGCACTGGGATGACAGGGGCCATGGAGCATTGTGATGACAGGGGTCATGGGGCATTGTGATGACACGGCCATGGAACATTATGATGACAAAAATTCTGGAGCATTGTGATAAAATGGGCATGGACCATTGTGATTAGAGGGGCCAAGGAGCATTCTGATCACAACGGCATGGAGCATTGTGATGACAAGGGTCATCGAGCATTGTGATGACAGTGGTCATGAAGCATTGTGATGAATGTGGTCATGGATCATTGTGATGACAAGTGTCGTGGAGCATTGTGATGACAGGGGTCATAGAGCATTGTGATGACACGGTTATGGAATATTGTGATGACCAGAATTCTGTAGCACAGTGATGAAAAGGGAATGGAGCATTGTGATTACAGGGGTCATGGAGCATTGTGATGACAATTGTTCTAGAACATTGTGATGACAGGGATCATGGAGCATAGTGATGAAAGGGGCAATGGATCATTGTGTTGACAGGCGTCATGGGACATTGTGTTGACAGTGGTTATTGAGCATTGTTTTGAAAGGGAACATGGAGCAAAGTGATTTCAGGGGCCATGAAAAATTGCGAATACATACGCCATGGAGTATTCAGATGAATGTGGTCAAGGATCATTGTGACTAAAATTGTCCTGGAATATTGTGATGCCACGGTTCATGGAGCATTGCGATGACAAGGGCCATGGCGAAATTTGAAGACAGGTGTCATGGGGCATTGTGATGACAGTGGTCCTCTAGAATTGTGAAGAAAGATATCATGGAGCACTGGGATGACAGGGGCCTTGGAGCATTATGATGACAGGGCTCATGGGGCATTGTGATGACACGGCCATGGAACATTATGGTGACAAGAATTCTGGAGCATTGTGATAAAATGGGCATGGGCCATTGTGATTAGAGGGGCCAAGGGGCATTCTGATGACAACGGCATGGAGCATTGTGATGACAAGGATCATCGAGCATTGTGATGACAGTGGTCATGAAGCATTGTGATGAATGTGGTCATGCATCATTGTGATGACAAGTGTCGTGGAGCATTGTGATGACAGGGGTCATAGAGCATTGTGATGACACGGTTATGGAATATTGTGATGACCAGAATTCTGTAGCACAGTGATGAAAAGGGAATGGAGCATTGTGATTACAGGGGTCATGGAGCATTGTGATGACAATTGTTCTAGAACATTGTGATGAGAGGGATCATGGAGCCTAGTGATGAAACGGGCAATGGAGCATTGCGTTGACAGGCGTCATGGGACATTGTGTTGACAGTGGTCATGGAGCATTGTTAGAAAGGGAACATGGAGCAATTTGATTTCAGGGGCCATGAAAAATTGCGAATACATACGCCATGGAGTATTCAGATGAATGTGGTCAAGGATCATTGTGACGAAAAGTGTCCTGGAATATTGTGATGACACGGTTCATGGAGCATTGCGATGACAAGGGCCATGGCGAATTGTGAAGACAGGTGTCATGGGGCATTGTGATGACAGTGGTCCTCTAGAATTGTGAAGAAAGATATCATGGAGCACTGGGATGACAGGGGCCATGGAGCATTATGATGACAGGGGTCATGGGGCATTGTGATGACACGGCCATGGAACATTATGATGACAAGAATTCTGGAGCATTGTGATAAAATGGTCATGGACCATTGTGATTAGAGGGGCCAAGGAGCATTCTGATCCCAATGGCATGGAGCATTGTGATGACAAGTGTCATCGAGCATTGTGATGACATTGGTCATGAAGCATTGTGATGAATGTGGTCATGGATCATTGTGATGACATGTATCGTGGAGCATTGTGATGACAGGGGTCATAGAGCATTGTGATGACACGGTTATGGAATATTGTGATGACCAGAATTCTGTAGCACAGTGATGAAAAGGGAATGGAGCATTGTGATTACAGGGGTCATGGAGCATTGTGATGACAATTGTTCTAGAACATTGTGATGACAGGGATCATGGAGCATAGTGATGAAAGGTGCAATGGAGCATTGTGATGAAAGGCGTCATGGGACATTGTGTTGACAGTGGTCATGGAGCCTTGTTTTGAAAGGGAACATGGAGCAATTTGATTTCAGGGGCCATGAAAAATTGCGAATACATACGCCATGGAGTATTCAGATGAAAGTGGTCAAGGATCATTGTGACGAAAAGTGTCCTGGAATATTGTGATGACACGGTTCATGGAGCATTGCGATGACAAGGGCAATGGAGAAATGTGAAGACAGGTGTCATGGGGCATTGTGATGACAGTGGTTATCTAGAATTGTGAAGAAAGATATCATGGAGCACTGGGATGATAGGGGACATGGAACAATGTGATGACAGGTGTCATGGGGCATTGTGATGACACGGCCATGGAACATTATGATGACAACAATTCTGGAGCATTGTGATAAAAAGGGCATGGACCATTGTGATTAGAGTGGCCAAGGAGCATTCTGATCACAACGGCATGGAGCATTGTGATGACAAGGGTCATTGAGCATTGTGATGACAGTGGTCATGAAGCATTGTGATGAATGTGGTCATGGATCATTGTGATGAAAAGTGTCGTGGAGCATTGTGATGAAAGGGGTCATAGAGCATTGTGATGAAATGGTTATGGAATATTGTGATGACCAGAATTCTGTAGCACAGTGATGAAAAGGGAATGGAGCATTGTGATTACAGGGGTCATGGAGCATTGTGATGACAATTGTTCTAGAACATTGTGATGACAGGGATCATGGAGCATAGTGATGAAAGTGGCAATGGAGCATTGTGTTAACAGGCGTCATGGGACATTGTGTTGACAGTGGTCATGGAGCATTGTTTTGAAAGGGAACATGGAGCAATTTGATTTCAAGGGCCATGAAAAATTGCGAATACATACGCCATGGAGTATTCAGATGAATGTGGTCAAGGATCATTGTGACGAAAAGTGTCCTGGAATATTGTGATGACACGGTTCATGGAGCATTGCGATGACAAGGGCCATGGCGAAATGTGAAGACAGGTGTCATGCGGCATTGTGATGACAGTGGTCATCTAGAATTGTGAAGAAAGGTATCATGGAGCACTGGGATGACATGGGCCATGGAGCATTGTGATGACAGGGGTCATGGGGCATTGTGATGACACGGCCAGGGAACATTATTATGACAAGAATTCTGGAGCATTGTGATAAAAAGGTCATGGACCATTGTGATGAGAGGGGCCAAGGAGCATTCTGATGACAACGGCATGGAGCATTGTGATGAGAGTGGTCATGAAGAATTGTGATGAATGTGGTCATGCATCATTGTGATGACAAGTGTCGTGGAGCATTGTGATGTCAGGGGTCATAGAGCATTGTGATGACACGGTTATGGAATATTGTGATGACCAGAATTCTGTACCACAGTGATGAAAAGGGAATGGACCATTGTGATTACATGGGTCATGGAGCATTGTGATGACAATTGTTCTAGAACATTTTGATGAGAGGGATCATGGAGCATAGTGATGAAACGGGCAATGGAGCATTGCGTTGACAGGCGTCATGGGACATTGTGTTGACAGTGGTCATGGAGCATTGTTAGAAAGGGAACATGGAGCAATTTGATTTCAGGGGCCATGAAAAATTGCGAATACATACGCCATGGAGTATTCAGATGAATGTGGTCAAGGATCATTGTGACGAAAAGTGTCCTGGAATATTGTGATGACACGGTTCATGGAGCATTGCGATGACAAGGGCCATGGCGAATTGTGAAGACAGGTGTCATGGGGCATTGTGATGACAGTGGTCCTCTAGAATTGTGAAGAAAGATATCATGGAGCACTGGGATGACAGGGGCCATGGAGCATTGTGATGACAGGGGTCATGGGGCATTGTGATGACACGGCCATGGAACATTATGATGACAAGAATTCTGGAGCATTGTGATAAAATGGGCATGGACCATTGTGATTAGAGGGGCCAAGGGGCATTCTGATGACAATGGCATGGAGCATTGTGATGACAAGGATCATCGAGCATTGTGATGACAGTGGTCATGAAGCATTGTGATGAATGTGGTCATGCATCATTGTGATGACAAGTGTCGTGGAGCATTGTGATGACAGGGGTCATAGAGCATTGTGATGACACGGTTATGGAGTATTGTGATGACCAGAATTCTGTAGCACTGTGATGAAAAGGGAATGGAGAATTGTGATTACAGGGGTCATGGAGCATTGTGATGACAATTGTTCTCGAACATTGTGATGACAGGGATCATGGAGCATAGTGATGAAAGGGGCAATGGAGCATTGTGTTGACAGGTGTCATGAGACATTGTGTTGACAGTGGTCATGGAGCATTGTTAGAAAGGGAACTTGGAGCAAAGTGATTTCAGGGGCCATGAAAAATTGTGAATACATAGGCCATGGAGTATTCAGATGAATGTGGTCAAGGATCATTGTGACAAAAAGTGTCCTGGAATACTGTGATGACACGGTTCATGGAGCATTGCGATGACAAGGGTCATGGCGGAATGTGAAGAGAGGTGTCATGGGGCATTGTGATGACAGTGGTCATATAGAATTGTGAAGAAAGATATCATGGAGCAGTGGGATGAAAGGGGCCATGGAGCATTGTGATGACAGGGGTCATGTGGCTTTGTGATGACACCGAAATGGAGCATTATGATGACAAGAATTCTGGAACATTGTGATAAAATGGGCATGGACCATTGAGATTAGAGGGGCCAAGGAGAATTCTGATGACAACGGCATGGAGCATTGTGATGACAAGGGTCATCGAGCATTGTGATGACAGTGGTCATGAAGCATTGTGATGAATGTGGTCATGGATCATTGTGATGACAAGTGTCGTGGAGCATTGTGATGACAGGAGTCATAGAGCATTGTGATGACACGGTTATGGAATATTGTGATGACCAAAATTCTGTAGCACTGTGATGAAAATGGAATGGAGCATTGTGATTACAGGGGTCATGGAGCATTGTGATGACAATTGTTCTAGAACATTTTGATGACAGGCATCATGGAGTATAGTGATGAAAGGGGACATGGAGCATTGTGATGAAAGGTGTCATGGGACAATGTGTTGACAGTGGTCATGGAGCATTGTTAGAAAGGGAACATGGAGCAATTTGATTTCAGGGGCCATGAAAAATTGTGAATACATAGGCCATTGGGTATTCAGATGAATGTGGTCAAGGATCATTGTGACGAAAATTGTCCTGGAATATTGTGATGACACGGTTCATGGAGCATTGCGATGACAAGGGCCATGGCGAAATTTGAAGACAGGTGTCATGGGGCATTGTGATGACAGTGGTCCTCTAGAATTGTGAAGAAATATATCATGGAGCACTGGGATGACAGGGGCCTTGGAGCATTATGATGACAGGGCTCATGGGGCATTGTGATGACACGGCCATGGAACATTATGATGACAAGAATTCTGGAGCATTGTGATAAAATGGGCATGGACCATTGAGATTAGAGGGGCCAAGGAGCATTCTGATGACAACGGCATGGAGCATTGTGATGACAAAGGTCATCGAGCATTTTGATGACAGTGGTCATGAAGCATTGTGATGAATGTGGTCATGGATCATTGTGATGACAAGTGTCGTGGAGCATTGTGATGACAGGGGTCATAGAGCATTGTGATGACACGGTTATGGAATATTGTGATGACCATAATTCTGTAGCACTGTGATGAAAAGGGAATGGAGAATTGTGATTACAGGGGTCATGGAGCATTGTGATGACAATTGTTTAGAACATTGTGCAGACAGGGATCATGGAGCACAGTGATGAAAGGGGCCATGGAGCATTATGATGATAGGCTTCATGGGACATTGTGTTGACAGTGGTCATGGAGCATTGTTAGAAAGGGAACATGGAGCAATTTGATTTCAGGGGCCATGAACAATTGTGAATACATAGGCCATGGAGTATTCAGATGAATGTGGTCAAGGATCATTGTGACGAAAAGTGTCCTGGAATATTGTGATGACACGGTTCATGGATCATTGCGATGACAAGGTCCATGGCGAAAGTTGAAGACAGGTGTCATGCCGCATTGTGATGACAGTGGTCATCTAGAATTGTGAAGAAAGATATCATGGAGCAGTGGGATGAAAGGGGCCATGGAGCATTGTGATGACAGGGGTCATGGGGCATTGTGATGACACGGCCATGGAACATTATTATGACAAGAATTCTGGAGCATTGTGATAAAAAGGTCATGGACCATTGTGATTAGAGGGGCCAAGGAGCATTCTGATGACAACGGCATGGAGCATTGTGATGACAAGGGTCATCGAGCATTGTGATGACAGTGGTCATGAAGCATTGTGATGAATGTGGTCATGGATCATTGTGATGACAAGTGTCGTGGAGCATTGTGATGACAGGGGTCATAGAGCATTGTGATGACACGGTTATGGAATATTGTGATGACCAGAATTCTGTAGCACAGTGATGAAAATGGAATGGAGCATTGTGATTACAGGGGTCATGGAGCATTGTGATGACAATTGTTCTAGAACATTGTGATGACAGGGATCATGGAGCATAGTGATGAAAGGGGCAATGGATCATTGTGTTGACAGGCGTCATGGGACATTGTGTTGACAGTGGTTATTGAGCATTGTTTTGAAAGGTAACATGGAGCAAAGTGATTTCAGGGGCCATGAAAAATTGCGAATACATACGCCATGGAGTATTCAGATGAATGTGGTCAAGGATCATTGTGACGAAAAGTGTCCTGGAATATTGCGATGACACGGTTCATGGAGAATTGCGATGAGAAGGGCCATGGAGAAATGTGAAGACTGGTGTCATGGGGCATTGTGATGACAGTGGTCATCTAGAATTGTGAAGAAAGATATCATGGAGCACTGGGATGACAGGGGCCATGGAGCATTGTGATGACAGGGGTCATGGGGCATTGTGATGACACGGCCATGGAACATTATGGTGACAAGAATTCTGGAGCATTGTGATAATGTGGGCATGGACCATTGTGAATAGAGGGGCCAAGGGGCATTCTGATGACAACGGCATGAATCATTGTGATGACAAGGATCATCGAGCATTGTCATGACAGTGGTCATGAAGCATTGTGATGAATGTGGTCATGCATCATTGTGATGACAAGTGTCGTGGAGCATTGTGATGACAGGGGTCATAGAGCATTGTGATGACACGGTTATGGAGTATTGTGATGACCAGAATTCTGTAGCACTGTGATGAAAAGGGAATGGAGCATTGTGATTACAGGGGTCATGGAGCATTGTGATGACAATTGTTCTAGAACATTGTGATGACAGGGATCATGGAGCATAGTGATGAAAGGGGCAATGGAGCATTGTGTTGACAGGCGTCATGAGACATTGTGTTGACAGTGGTCATGGAGCATTGTTAGAAAGGGAACTTGGAGCAAAGTGATTTCAGGGGCCATGAAAAATTGTGAATACATAGGCCGTGGAGTATTCAGATGAATGTGGTCAAGGATCATTGTGACAAAAACTGTCCTGGAATATTGTGATGACACGGTTCATGGAGCATTGCGATGACAAGGGCCTTGGCGGAATGTGAAGAGAGGTGTCATGGGGCATTGTGATGACAGTGGTCATATAGAATTGTGAAGAAAGATATCATGGAGCAGTGGGATGAAAGGGGCCATGGAGCATTGTGATGAGAGGGGTCATGTGTCTTTGTGATGACACCGCCATGGAGCATTATGATGACAAGAATTCTGGAACATTGTGATAAAATGGGCATGGACCATTGAGATTAGAGGGGCCAAGGAGCATTCTGATGACAACGGCATGGAGCATTGTGATGACAAGGGTCATCGAGCATTGTGATGACAGTGGTCATGAAGCATTGTGATGAATGTGGTCATGGATCATTGTGATGACAAGTGTCGTGGAGCATTGTGATGACAGGGGTCATAGAGCATTGTGATGACACGGTTATGGAATATTGTGATGACCAAAATTCTGTAGCACTGTGATGAAAAGGGAATGGAGCATTGTGATTACAGGGGTCATGGAGTATTGTGATGACAATTGTTCTAGAACATTGTGATGACAGGCATCATGGAGTATAGTGATGAAAGGGGACATGGAGCATTGTGATGAAAGGCGTCATGGGACAATGTGTTGACAGTGGTCATGGAGCATTGTTAGAAAGGGAACATGGAGCAATTTGATTTCAGGGGCCATGAAAAATTGTGAATACATAGGCCATGGAGTATTCAGATGAATGTGGTCAAGGATCATTGTGACGAAAATTGTCCTGGAATATTGTGATGACACGGTTCATGGAGCATTGCGATGACAAGGGCCATGGCGAAATTTGAAGACAGGTGTCATGGGGCATTGTGATGACAGTGGTCCTCTAGAATTGTGAAGAAATATATCATGGAGCACTGGGATGACAGGGGCCTTGGAGCATTATGATGACAGGGGTCATGGGGCATTGTGATGACACGGCCATGGAACATTATGATGACAAGTATTCTGGAGCATTGTGATAAAATGGGCATGGACCATTGAGATTAGAGGGGCCAAGGAGCATTCTGATGACAACGGCATGGAGCATTGTGATGACAAAGGTCATCGAGCATTTTGATGACAGTGGTCATGAAGCATTGTGATGAATGTGGTCATGGATCATTGTGATGACAAGTGTCGTGGAGCATTGTGATGACAGGGGTCATAGAGCATTGTGATGACACGGTTATGGAATATTGTGATGACCATAATTCTGTAGCACTGTGATGAAAAGGGAATGGAGCATTGTGATTACAGGGGTCATGGAGCATTTTGATGACAATTGTTTAGAACATAGTGCAGACAGGGATCATGGAGCACAGTGATGAAAGGGGCCATGGAGCATTATGATGATAGGCTTCATGGGACATTGTGTTGACAGTGGTCATGGAGCATTGTTAGAAAGGGAACATGGAGCAATTTGATTTCAGGGGCCATGAACAATTGTGAATACATAGGCCATGGAGTATTCAGATGAATGTGGTCAAGGATCATTGTGACGAAAAGTGTCCTGGAATATTGTGATGACACGGTTCATGGATCATTGCGATGACAAGGTCCATGGCGAAAGTTGAAGACAGGTGTCATGCGGCATTGTGATGACAGTGGTCATCTAGAATTGTGAAGAAAGATATCATGGAGCACTGGGATGACAGGGGCCGTGGAGCATTGTGATGACAGGGGTCATGGGGCATTGTGATGACACGGCCATGGAACATTATTATGACAAGAATTCTGGAGCATTGTGATAAAAAGGTCATGGACCATTGTGATTAGAGGGGCCAAGGAGCATTCTGATGACAACGGCATGGAGCATTGTGATGACAAGGGTCATCGAGCATTGTGATGACAGTGGTCATGAAGCATTGTGATGAATGTGGTCATGGATCATTGTGATGACAAGTGTCGTGGAGCATTGTGATGACAGGGGTCATAGAGCATTGTGATGACACGGTTATGGAATATTGTGATGACCAGAATTCTGTAGCACAGTGATGAAAAGGGAATGGAGCATTGTGATTACAGGGGTCATGGAGCATTGTGATGACAATTGTTCTAGAACATTGTGATGACAGGGATCATGGAGCATAGTGATGAAAGGGGCAATGGATCATTGTGTTGACAGGCGTCATGGGACATTGTGTTGACAGTGGTTATGGAGCATTGTTTTGAAAGGGAACATGGAGCAATGTGATTTCAGGGGCCATGAAAAATTGCGAATACATACGACATGGAGTATTCAGATGAATGTGGTCAAGGATCATTGTGACGAAAAGTGTCCTGGAATATTGTGATGACACGGTTCATGGAGCATTGCGATGACAAGGGCCATGGCGAAATGTGAAGACAGGTGTCATGCGGGATTGTGATGACAGTGGTCATCTAGAATTGTGAAGAAAGATATCATGGAGCACTGGGATGACAGGGGCCATGGAGCATTGTGATGACAGGGGTCATGGGGCATTGTGATGACACGGCCAGGGAACATTATTATGACAAGAATTCTGGAGCATTGTGATAAAAAGGTCATGGACCATTGTGATTAGAGGGGCCAAGGAGCATTCTGATGACAACGGCATGGAGCATTGTGATGAGTGTGGTCATGAAGCATTGTGATGAATGTGGTCATGCATCATTGTGATGACAAGGGTCGTGGAGCATTGTGATGACAGGGGTCATAGAGCATTGTGATGACACGGTTATGGAATATTGTGATGACCAGAATTCTGTACCACAGTGATGAAAAGGGAATGGAGCATTGTGATTACAGGGGTCATGGAGCATTGTGATGACAATTGTTCTAGAACATTGTGATGAGAGGGATCATGGAGCATAGTGATGAAACAGGCAATGGAGCATTGCGTTGACAGGCGTCATGGGACATTGTGTTGACAGTGGTCATGGAGCATTGTTAGAAAGGGAACATGGAGCAATTTGATTTCAGGGGCCATGAAAAATTGTGAATACATAGGCCATGGAGTATTCAGATGAATGTGGTCAAGGATCATTGTGACGAAAAGTGTCCTGGAATATTGTGATGACACGGATCATGGAGCATTGCGATGACAAGGGCCATGGCGAAATGTGAAGACAGGTGTCATGGGGCATTGTGATGACAGTGGTACTCTAGAATTTTGAAGAAAGATATCTCGGAGCACTGGGATGACAGGGGCCATGGAGCATTGTGATGACAGGGGTCATGGGGCATTGTGATGACACGGCCATGGAACATTATGATGACAAAAATTCTGGAGCATTGTGATAAAATGGGCATGGACCATTGTGATTAGAGGGGCCAAGGAGCATTCTGATCACAACGGCATGGAGCATTGTGATGACAAGGGTCATCGAGCATTGTGATGACAGTGGTCATGAAGCATTGTGATGAATGTGGTCATGCATCATTGTGATGACAAGTATCGTGGAGCATTGTGATGACAGGGGTCATAGAGCATTGTGATGACACGGTTATGGAATATTGTGATGACCAGAATTCTGTACCACAGTGATGAAAAGGGAATGGAGAATTGTGATTACAGGGGTCATGGAGCATTGTGATGACAATTGTTCTAGAACATTGTGATGACAGGGATCATGGAGCATAGTGATGAAACGGGCAATGGAGCATTGTGATGACAGGCTTCATGGGACATTGTGTTGACAGTGGTCATGGAGCATTGTTAGAAAGGGAACATGGAGCAATTTGATTTCAGGGGCCATGAACAATTGTGAATACATAGGCCATGGAGTATTCAGATGAATGTGGTCAAGGATCATTGTGACGAAAACTGTCCTGGAATATTGTGATGACACGGTTCATGGATCATTGCGATGACAAGGTCCATGGCGAAAGTTGAAGACAGGTGTCATGCGGCATTGTGATGACAGTGGTCCTCTAGAATTGTGAGGAAAGATATCATGGAGCACTGGGATGACAGGGGCCATGGAGCATTGTGATGACAGGGGTCATGGGGCATTGTGATGACACGGCCATGGAACATTATGATGACAAAAATTCTGGAGCATTGTGATAAAATGGGCATGGACCATTGTGATTAGAGGGGCCAAGGAGCATTCTGATGACAACGGCATGGAGCATTGTGATGACAAGGGTCATCGAGCATTGTGATGACAGTGGTCATGAAGCATTGTGATGAATGTGGTCATGGATCATTGTGATGACAAGTGTCGTGGAGCATTGTGATGACAGGGTTCATAGAGCATTGTGATGACACGGTTATGGAATATTGTGATGAACAGAATTCTGTAGCACTGTGATGAAAATGGAATGGAGCATTGTGATTACAGGGGTCATGGAGCATTGTGATGACAATTGTTCTAGAACATTGTGATGACAGGGATCATGGAGCATAGTGATGAAAGGGGCCATGGAGCATTGTGATGACAGGCATCATGGGACAATGTGTTGACAGTGGTCATGGAGCATTGTTAGAAAGGGAACATGGAGCAATTTGATTTCAGGGGCCATGAAAAATCGCGAATACATAAGCCATGGAGTATTCAGATGAATGTGGTCAAGGATCATTGTGACGAAAAGTGTCCTGGAATATTGTGATGACACGGTTCATGGAGCATTGCGATGACAAGGGCCATGGCGAATTGTGAAGACAGGTGTCATGGGGCATTGTGATGACAGTGGTCCTCTAGAATTGTGAAGAAAGATATCATGGAGCACTGGGATGACAGGGGCCATGGAGAATTGTGATGACAGGGGTCATGGGACATTGTGATGACACGGCCATGGAACATTATGATGACAAGAATTCTGGAGCATTGTGATAAAATGGGCATGGACCATTGTGATTAGAGGGGCCAAGGGGCATTCTGATGACAACGGCATGGAGCATTGTGATGACAAGGATCATCGAGCATTGTGATGACAGTGGTCATGAAACATTGTGATGAATGTGGTCATGCATCATTGTGATGACAAGTGTCGTGGAGAATTGTGATGACAGGGGTCATAGAGCATTGTGATGACACGGTTATGGAGTATTGTGATGACCAGAATTCTGTAGCACTGTGATGAAAAGGGAATGGAGCATTGTGATTACAGGGGTCATGGAGCATTGTGATGACAATTGTTCTCGAACATTGTGATGACAGGGATCATGGAGCATAGTGATGAAAGGGGCAATGGAGCATTGTGTTGACAGGCGTCATGAGACATTGTGTTGACAGTGGTCATGGAGCATTGTTAGAAAGGGAACTTGGAGCAAAGTGATTTCAGGGGCCATGAAAAATTGTGAATACATAGGCCATGGAGTATTCAGATGAATGTGGTCAAGGATCATTGTGACAAAAAGTGTCCTGGAATATTGTGATGACACGGTTCATGGAGCATTGCGATGACAAGGGCCATGGCGGAATGTGAAGAGAGGTGTCATGGGGCATTGTGATGACAGTGGTCATAGAGAATTGTGAAGAAAGATATCATGGAGCAGTGGGATGAAAGGGGCCATGGAGCATTGTGATGACAGGGGTCATGTGGCTTTGTGATGACACTGCTATGGAGCATTATGATGACAAGAATTCTGGAACATTGTGATAAAATGGGCATGGACCATTGAGATTATAGGGGCCAAGGAGCATTCTGATGACAACGGCATGGAGCATTGTGATGACAAGGGTCATCGAGCATTGTGATGACAGTGGTCATGAAGCATTGTGATGAATGTGGTCATGGATCATTGTGATGACAAGTGTCGTGGAGCATTGTGATGACAGGAGTCATAGAGCATTGTGATGGCACGGTTATGGAATATTGTGATGACCAAAATTCTGTAGCACTGTGATGAAAAGGGAATGGAGCATTGTGATTACAGGGGTCATGGAGCATTGTGATGACAATTGTTCTAGAACATTGTGATTACAGGCATCATGGAGTATAGTGATGAAAGGGGACATGGAGCATTGTGATGAAAGGCGTCATGGGACAATGTGTTGACAGTGGTCATGGAGCATTGTTAGAAAGGGAACATGGAGCAATTTGATTTCAGGGGCCATGAAAAATTGTGAATACATAGGCCATGGAGTATTCAGATGAATGTGGTCAAGGATCATTGTGACGAAAATTGTCCTGGAATATTGTGATGACACGGTTCATGGAGCATTGCGATGACAAGGGCCATGGCGAAATTTGAAGACAGGTGTCATGGGGCATTGTGATGACAGTGGTCCTCTAGAATTGTGAAGAAAGATATCATGGAGCACTGGGATGACAGGGGCCTTGGAGCATTATGATGACAGGGCTCATGGGGCAATGTGATGACACGGCCTTGGAACATTATGATGACAAGAATTCTGGAGCATTGTGATAAAATGGGCATGGACCATTGAGATTAGAGGGGCCAAGGAGCATTCTGATGACAACGGCATGGAGCATTGTGATGACAAAGGTCATCGAGCATTTTGATGACAGTGGTCATGAAGCATTGTGATGAATGTGGTCATGGATCATTGTGATGACAAGTGTCGTGGAGCATTGTGATGACAGGGGTCATAGAGCATTGTGATGACACGGTTATGGAATATTGTGATGACCATAATTCTGTAGCACTGT
The DNA here is from genome assembly GCF_028021215.1 of Eschrichtius robustus. Classification (NCBI taxonomy): domain Eukaryota; kingdom Metazoa; phylum Chordata; class Mammalia; order Artiodactyla; family Eschrichtiidae; genus Eschrichtius; species Eschrichtius robustus. Next base: position 5,567,765 of record NW_027175249.1, on the reverse strand, counting down.
GATGAAAAGGGAATGGAGCATTGTGATTACAGGGGTCATGGAGCATTGTGATGACAATTGTTTAGAACATTGTGCAGACAGGGATCATGGAGCACAGTGATGAAAGGGGCCTTGGAGCATTATGATGATAGGCTTCATGGGACATTGTGTTGACAGTGGTCATGGAGCATTGTTAGAAAGGGAACATGGAGCAATTTGATTTCAGGGGCCATGAAAAATTGTGAATACATAGGCCATGGAGTATTCAGATGAATGTGGTCAAGGATCATTGTGACGAAAAGTGTCCTGGAATATTGTGATGACACGGTTCATGGATCATTGCGATGACAAGGTCCATGGCGAAAGTTGAAGACAGGTGTCATGCGGCATTGTGATGACAGTGGCCATCTAGAATTGTGAAGAAAGATATCATGGAGCACTGGGATGACAGGGGCCATGGAGCATTGTGATGACAGGGGTCATGGGGATTGTGATGACACGGCCATGGAACATTATTATGACAAGAATTCTGGAGCATTGTGATAAAAAGGTCATGGACCATTGTGATTAGAGGGGCCAAGGAGCATTGTGATGACAAGGGCATGGAGCATTGTGATGACACGGGTCATCGAGCATTGTGATGACAGTGGTCATGAAGCATTGTGATGAATGTGGTCATGGATCATTGTGATGACAAGTGTCGTGGAGCATTGTGATGACAGGGGTCATAGAGCATTGTGATGACACGGTTATGGAATATTGTGATGACCAGAATTCTGTAGCACAGTGATGAAAAGGGAATGGAGCATTGTGATTACAGGGGTCATGGAGCATTGTGATGACAATTGTTCTAGAACATTGTGATGACAGGGATCATGGAGCATAGTGATGAAAGGGGCAATGGATCATTGTGTTGACAGGCGTCATGGACATTGTGTTGACAGTGGTTATTGAGCATTGTTTTGAAAGGGAACATGGGGCAAAGTGATTTCAGGGGCCATGAAAAATTGCGAATACATAGGCCATGGAGTATTCAGATGAATGTGGTCAAGGATCATTGTGACGAAAAGTGTCCTGGAATATTGTGATGACACGGTTCATGGAGCATTGCGATGACAAGGGCCATGGCGAATTGTGAAGACAGGTGTCATGGGGCATTGTGATGACAGTGGTCCTCTAGAATTGTGAAGAAAGATATCATGGAGCACTGGGATGACAGGGGCCATGGAGCATTTTGATGACAGGGGTCATGGGGCATTGTGATGACACGGCCATGGAACATTATGGTGACAAGGATTCTGGAGCATTGTGATAAAATGGGCATGGGCCATTGTGATTAGAGGGGCCAAGGGGCATTCTGATGACAACGGCATGGAGCATTGTGATGACAAGGATCATCGAGCATTGTGATGACAGTGGTCATGAAGCATTGTGATGAATGTGGTCATGCATCATTGTGATGACAAGTGTCGTGGAGCATTGTGATGACAGGGGTCATAGAGCATTGTGATGACACGGTTATGGAATATTGTGATGACCAGAATTCTGTAGCACAGTGATGAAAAGGGAATGGAGCATTGTGATTACAGGGGTCATGGAGCATTGTGATGACAATTGTTCTAGAACATTGTGATGAGAGGGATCATGGAGCCTAGTGATGAAACGGGCAATGGAGCATTGCTTTGACAGGCGTCATGGGGCATTGTGTTGACAGTGGTCATGGAGCATTGTTAGAAAGGGAACATGGAGCAATTTGATTTCAGGGGCCATGAAAAATTGCGAATACATACGCCATGGAGTATTCAGATGAATGTGGTCAAGGATCATTGTGACGAAAAGTGTCCTGGAATATTGTGATGACACGGTTCATGGAGCATTGCGATGACAAGGGCCATGGCGAATTGTGAAGACAGGTGTCATGGGGCATTGTGATGACAGTGGTCCTCTAGAATTGTGAAGAAAGATATCATGGAGCACTTGGATGACAGGGGCCATGGAGCATTGTGATGACAGGGGTCATGGGGCATTGTGATGACACGGCCATGGAACATTATGATGACAAGAATTCTGGAGCATTGTGATAAAATGGTCATGGACCATTGTGATTAGAGGGGCCAAGGAGCATTCTGATCCCAATGGCATGGAGCATTGTGATGACAAGTGTCATCGAGCATTGTGATGACATTGGTCATGAAGCATTGTGATGAATGTGGTCATGGATCATTGTGATGACAAGTATCGTGGAGCATTGTGATGACAGGGGTCATAGAGCATTGTGATGACACGGTTATGGAATATTGTGATGACCAGAATTCTGTAGCACAGTGATGAAAAGGGAATGGAGCATTGTGATTACAGGGGTCATGGAGCATTGTGATGACAATTGTTCTAGAACATTGTGATGACAGGGATCATGGAGCATAGTGATGAAAGGTGCAATGGAGCATTGTGTTGACAGGCGTCATGGGACATTGTGTTGACAGTGGTCATGGAGCCTTGTTTTGAAAGGGAACATGGAGCAATTTGATTTCAGGGGCCATGAAAAATTGCGAATACATACGCCATGGAGTATTCAGATGAATGTGGTCAAGGATCATTGTGACGAAAAGTGTCCTGGAATATTGTGATGACACGGTTCATGGAGCATTGCGATGACAAGGGCAATGGAGAAATGTGAAGACAGGTGTCATGCGGCATTGTGATGATAGTGGTCATCTAGAATTGTGAAGAAAGATATCATGGAGCACTGGGATGACAGGGGCCATGGAGCATTGTGATGACAGGGGTCATGGGGCATTGTGATGACACGGCCAGGGAACATTATTATGACAAAAATTCTGGACCATTGTGATAAAAAGGTCATGGACCATTGTGATTAGAGGGGCCAAGGAGCATTCTGATGACAACGGCATGGAGCATTGTGATGAGAGTGGTCATGAAGCATTGTGATGAATGTGGTCATGCATCATTGTGATGACAAGTGTCGTGGAGCATTGTGATGACAGGGGTCATAGAGCATTGTGATGAAACGGTTATGGAATATTGTGATGACCAGAATTCTGTACCACTGTGATGAAAAGGGAATGGAGCATTGTGATTTCAGTGGTCACGGAGCATTGTGATGACAATTATTCTAGAACATTGTGATGACAGGGATCATGGAGCATAGTGATGAAAGGGGCCATGGAGCATTGTGATGACAGGCGTCATGGGATATTGTGTTGACAGTGGTCATGGAGCATTGTTAGAAAGGGAACATGGAGCAATTTGATTTCAGGGGCCATGAAAAATTGCGAATACAAAGGCCATGGAGTATTCAGATGAATGTGGTCAAGGATCATTGTGACGAAAAGTGTCCTGGAATATTGTGATGACACGGTTCATGGAGCATTGCGATGACAAGGGCAATGGCGAAATGTGAAGACAGGTGTCATGGGGCATTGTGATGACAGTGGTCATCTAGAATTGTGAAGAAAGATATCATGGAGCACTGGGATGACAGGGGCCATGGAGCATTGTGATGACAGGGTTCACGGGGCATTGTGATGACACAGCCATGGAATATTATGATGACAAGAATTCTGGAGCATTGTGATAAAATGGGCATGGACCATTGAGATTAGGGGGGCCAAGGAGCATTCTGATGACAACAGCATGGAGCATTGTGATGACAAGGGTCATCGAGCTTTGTGATAACAGTGGTCATGAAGCATTGTGATGAATGTGGTCATGCATCATTGTGATGACAAGTGTCGTGGAGCATTGTGATGACAGGGGTCATAGAGCATTGTGATGACACGGTTATGGAATATGGTGATGACCAGAATTCTGTACCACAGTGATGAAAAGGGAATGGAGCATTGTGATTACAGGGGTCATGGAGCATTGTGATGACAATTGTTCTAGAACCTTGTGATGACAGTGATCATGGAACATAGTGATGCAACGGGCAATGAAGCATCGTGTTGACAGGCGTCATGGGACATTGTGTTGACAGTGGTCATGGAGCATTGTTAGAAAGGGAACATGGAGCAATTTGATTTCAGGGGCCATGAACAATTGTGAATACATAGGCCATGGAGTATTCAGATGAATGTGGTCAAGGATCATTGTGACGAAAATTGTCCTGGAATATTGTGATGACACGGTTCATGGAGCTTTGCGATGACAAGGGCAATGGAGAAATGTGAAGACAGGTGTCATGGGGCATTGTGATGACAGTGGTTATCTAGAATTGTGAAGAAAGATATCATGGAGCACTGGGATGATAGGGGACATGGAACATTGTGATGACAGGTGTCATGGGGCATTGTGATGACACGGCCATGGAACATTATGATGACAAGAATTCTGGAGCATTGTGATAAAAAGGGCATGGACCATTGTGATTAGAGGGGCCAAGGAGCATTCTGATGACAACGGCATGGAGCATAGTGATGACAGTGGTCATGAAGCATTGTGATGAATGTGGTCATGGATCATTGTGATGACAAGTGTCGTGGAGCATTGTGATGACAGGGGTCATAGAGCATTGTGATGACACGGTTATGGAATATTGTGATGACCAGAATTCTGTAGCACTGTGATGAAAATGGAATGGAGCATTGTGATTACAGGGGTCATGGAGCATTGTGATGACAATTGTTCTAGAACATTGTGATGACAGGGATCATGGAGCATAGTGATGAAAGGGGCCATGGAGCATTGTGATGACAGGCATCATGGGACAATGTGTTGACAGTGGTCATGGAGCATTGTTAGAAAGGGAACATGGAGCAATTTGATTTCAGGGGCCATGAACAATTGTGAATACATAGGCCATGGAGTATTCAGATGAATGTGGTCAAGGATCATTGTGACGAAAATTGTCCTGGAATATGGTGATGACACGGTTCATGGAGCATTGCGATGACAAGGGCCATGGCGAAAGTTGAAGACAGGTGTCATGCGGCATTGTGATGACAGTGGTCATCTAGAATTGTGAAGAAAGATATCATGGAGCACTGGGATGACAGGGGCCATGGAGCATTGTGATGACAGGGGTCATGGGGCATTGTGATGACACGGCCATGGAACATTATTATGACAAGAATTCGGGAGCATTGTGATAAAAAGGTCATGGACCATTGTGATTAGAGGGGCCAAGGAGCATTCTGATGACAACGGCATGGAGCATTGTTATGAGCGTGGTCATGAAGCATTGTGATGAATGTGGTCATGGATCATTGTGATGACAAGTGTCGTGGAGCATTGTGATGACAGGGGTCATAGAGCATTGTGATAACACGGTTATGGAATATTGTGATGACCAGAATTCTGTACCACAGTGATGAAAATGGAATGGAGCATTGTGATTACAGGGGTCATGGAGAATTGTGATGACAATTTTTCTAGAACATTGTGATGAGAGGAATCATGGAGCATAGTGATGAAAGGGGCAATGGATCATTGTGTTGACAAGCGTCAAGGGACATTGTGTTGACAGTGGTTATTGAGCATTGTTTTGAAAGGGAACATGGAGCAAAGTGATTTCAGGGGCCATGAAAAATTGCGAATACATACGCCATGGAGTATTCAGATGAATGTGGTCAAGGATCATTGTGACGAAAAGTGTCCTGGAATATTGTGATGACACGGTTCATGGAGCATTGCGATGACAAGGGCCATGGCGAATTGTGAAGACAGGTGTCATGGGGCATTGTGATGTCAGTGGTCCTCTAGAATTGTGAAGAAAGATATCATGGAGCACTGGGATGACAGGGGCCATGGAGAATTGTGATGACAGGGGTCATGGGGCATTGTGATGACACGGCCATGGAACATTATGGTGACAAGAATTCTGGAGCATTGTGATAAAATGGGCATGGGCCATTGTGATTAGAGGGGCCAAGGGGCATTCTGATGACAACGGCATGGAGCATTGTGATGACAAGGATCATCGAGCATTGTGATGACAGTGGTCATGAAGCATTGTGATGAATGTGGTCATGCATCATTGTGATGACAAGTGTCGTGGAGCATTGTGATGACAGGGGTCATAGAGCATTGTGATGACACGGTTATGGAATATTGTGATGACCAGAATTCTGTACCACAGTGATGAAAAGGGAATGGAGCATTGTGATTACAGGGGTCATGGAGCATTGTGATGACAATTGTTCTAGAACATTGTGATGAGAGGGATCATGGAGCCTAGTGATGAAACGGGCAATGGAGCATTGCTTTGACAGGCGTCATGGGGCATTGTGTTGACAGTGGTCATGGAGCATTGTTAGAAAGGGAACATGGAGCAATTTGATTTCAGGGGCCATGAAAAATTGCGAATACATACGCCATGGAGTATTCAGATGAATGTGGTCAAGGATCATTGTGACGAAATGTGTCCTGGAATATTGTGATGACACGGTTCATGGAGCATTGCGATGACAAGGGCCATGGCGAATTGTGAAGACAGGTGTCATGGGGCATTGTGATGACAGTGGTCCTCTAGAATTGTGAAGAAAGATATCATGGAGCACTTGGATGACAGGGGCCATGGAGCATTGTGATGACAGGGGTCATGGGGCATTGTGATGACACGGCTATGGAACATTATGATGACAAGAATTCTGGAGCATTGTGATAAAATGGTCATGGACCATTGTGATTAGAGGGGCCAAGGAGCATTCTGATCCCAATGGCATGGAGCATTGTGATGACAAGTGTCATCGAGCTTTGTGATGACATTGGTCATGAAGCATTGTGATGAATGTGGTCATGGATCATTGTGATGACAAGTGTCGTGGAGCATTGTGATGACAGGGGTCATAGAGCATTGTGATGACACGGTTATGGAATATGGTGATGACCAGAATTCTGTACCACAGTGATGAAAAGGGAATGGAGCATTGTGATTACAGGGGTCATGGAGCATTGTGATGACAATTGTTCTAGAACATTGTGATGACAGGGATCATGGAGCATAGTGATGAAAGGTGCAATGGAGCATTGTGTTGACAGGCGTCATGGGACATTGTGTTGACAGTGGTCATGGAGCCTTGTTTTGAAAGGGAACATGGAGCAATTTGATTTCAGGGGCCATGAAAAATTGCGAATACATACGCCATGGAGTATTCAGATGAATGTGGTCAAGGATCATTGTGACGAAAAGTGTCCTGGAATATTGTGATGACACGGTTCATGGAGCATTGCGATGACAAGGGCAATGGAGAAATGTGAAGACAGGTGTCATGGGGCATTGTGATGACAGTGGTTATCTAGAATTGTGAAGAAAGATATCATGGAGCACTGGGATGATAGGGGACATGGAACATTGTGATGACAGGTGTCATGGGGCATTGTGATGACACGGCCATGGAACATTATGATGACAAGAATTCTGGAGCATTGTGATAAAAAGGGCATGGACCATTGTGATTAGAGGGGCCAAGGAGCATTCTGATGACAACGGCATGGAGCATAGTGATGACAGTGGTCATGAAGCATTGTGATGAATGTGGTCATGGATCATTGTGATGACAAGTGTCGTGGAGCATTGTGATGACAGGGGTCATAGAGCATTGTGATGACACGGTTATGGAATATTGTGATGACCAGAATTCTGTAGCACTGTGATGAAAATGGAATGGAGCATTGTGATTACAGGGGTCATGGAGCATTGTGATGACAATTGTTCTAGAACATTGTGATGACAGGGATCATGGAGCATAGTGATGAAAGGGGCCATGGAGCATTGTGATGACAGGCATCATGGGACAATTTGTTGACAGTGGTCATGGAGCATTGTTAGAAAGGGAACATGGAGCAATTTGATTTCAGGGGCCATGAACAATTTTGAATACATAGGCCATGGAGTATTCAGATGAATGTGGTCAAGGATCATTGTGACGAAAATTGTCCTGGAATATGGTGATGACACGGTTCATGGAGCATTGCGATGACAAGGGCCATGGCGAAAGTTGAAGACAGGTGTCATGCGGCATTGTGATGACAGTGGTCATCTAGAATTGTGAAGAGAGATATCATGGAGCACTGGGATGACAGGGGCCATGGAGCATTGTGATGACAGGGGTCATGGGGCATTGTGATGACACGGCCATGGAACATTATTATGACAAGTATTCGGGAGCATTGTGATAAAAAGGTCATGGACCATTGTGATTAGAGGGGCCAAGGAGCATTCTGATGACAACGGCATGGAGCATTGTGATGAGCGTGGTCATGAAGCATTGTGATGAATGTGGTCATGGATCATTGTGATGACAAGTGTCGTGGAGCATTGTGATGACAGGGGTCATAGAGCATTGTGATAACACGGTTATGGAATATTGTGATGACCAGAATTCTGTAGCACTGTGATGAAAAGGGAATGGAGCATTGTGATTACAGGGTTTATGGAGCATTATGATGACAATTGTTCTAGAACATTGTGATGACAGGGATCATGGAGCATAGTGATGAAAGGGGCCATGGAGCATTGTGATGACAGGCGTCATGGGATATTGTGTTGACAGTGGTCATGGAGCATTGTTAGAAAGGGAACATGGAGCAATTTGATTTCAGGGGCCATGAAAAATTGCGAATACAAGGGCCATGGAGTATTCAGATGAATGTGGTCAAGGATCATTGTGACGAAAAGTGTCCTGGAATATTGTGATGACACGGTTCATGGAGCATTGCGATGACAAGGGCAATGGCGAAATGTGAAGACAGGTGTCATGGGGCATTGTGATGACAGTGGTCATCTAGAATTGTGAAGAAAGATATCATGGAGCACTGGGATGACAGGGGCCATGGAGGATTGTGATGACAGGGTTCACGGGGCATTGTGATGACACAGCCATGGAATATTATGATGACAAGAATTCTGGAGCATTGTGATAAAATGGGCATGGACCATTGAGATTAGGGTGGCCAAGGAGCATTCTGATGACAACAGCATGGAGCATTGTGATGACAAAGGTCATCGAGCTTTGTGATAACAGTGGTCATGAAGCATTTTGATGAATGTGGTCATGCATCATTGTGATGACAAGTGTCGTGGAGCATTGTGATGACAGGGGTCATAGAGCATTGTGATGACACGGTTATGGAATATGGTGATGACCAGAATTCTGTACCACAGTGATGAAAAGGGAATGGAGCATTGTGATTACAGGGGTCATGGAGCATTGTGATGACAATTGTTCTAGAACCTTGTGATGACAGTGATCATGGAACATAGTGATGCAACGGGCAATGGAGCATCGTGTTGACAGGCGTCATGGGACATTGTGTTGACAGTGGTCATGGAGCATTGTTAGAAAGGGAACATGGAGCAATTTGATTTCAGGGGCCATGAACAATTGTGAATACATAGGCCATGGAGTATTCAGATGAATGTGGTCAAGGATCATTGTGACGAAAATTGTCCTGGAATATTGTGATGACACGGTTCATGGAGCATTGCGATGACAAGGGCAATGGAGAAATGTGAAGACAGGTGTCATGGGGCATTGTGATGACAGTGGTTATCTAGAATTGTGAAGAAAGATATCATGGAGCACTGGGATGATAGGGGACATGGAACATTGTGATGACAGGTGTCATGGGGCATTGTGATGACACGGCCATGGAACATTATGATGACAAGAATTCTGGAGCATTGTGATAAAAAGGGCATGGACCATTGTGATTAGAGGGGCCAAGGAGCATTCTGATGACAACGGCATGGAGCATAGTGATGACAGTGGTCATGAAGCATTGTGATGAATGTGGTCATGGATCATTGTGATGACAAGTGTCGTGGAGCATTGTGATGACAGGGGTCATAGAGCATTGTGATGACACGGTTATGGAATATTGTGATGACCAGAATTCTGTAGCACTGTGATGAAAATGGAATGGAGCATTGTGATTACAGGGGTCATGGAGCATTGTGATGACAATTGTTCTAGAACATTGTGATGACAGGGATCATGGAGCATAGTGATGAAAGGGGCCATGGAGCATTGTGATGACAGGCATCATGGGACAATTTGTTGACAGTGGTCATGGAGCATTGTTAGAAAGGGAACATGGAGCAATTTGATTTCAGGGGCCATGAACAATTGTGAATACATAGGCCATGGAGTATTCAGATGAATGTGGTCAAGGATCATTGTGACGAAAATTGTCCTGGAATATGGTGATGACACGGTTCATGGAGCATTGCGATGACAAGGGCCATGGCGAAAGTTGAAGACAGGTGTCATGCGGCATTGTGATGACAGTGGTCATCTAGAATTGTGAAGAGAGATATCATGGAGCACTGGGATGACAGGGGCCATGGAGCATTGTGATGACAGGGGTCATGGGGCATTGTGATGACACGGCCATGGAACATTATTATGACAAGTATTCGGGAGCATTGTGATAAAAAGGTAATGGACCATTGTGATTAGAGGGGCCAAGGAGCATTCTGATGACAACGGCATGGAGCATTGTGATGAGCGTGGTCATGAAGCATTGTGATGAATGTGGTCATGGATCATTGTGATGACAAGTGTCGTGGAGCATTGTGATGACAGGGGTCATAGAGCATTGTGATAACACGGTTATGGAATATTGTGATGACCAGAATTCTGTAGCACTGTGATGAAAAGGGAATGGAGCATTGTGATTACAGGGTTTATGGAGCATTATGATGACAATTGTTCTAGAATATTGTGATGACAGGGATCATGGAGCATAGTGATGAAAGGGGCCATGGATCATTGTGATGACAGGCATCACGGGACAATGTGTTGACAGTGGTCATGGAACATTGTTAGAAAGGGAACATGGAGCAAAGTGATTTCAGGGGCCATGAAAAAGTGTGAATACATAGGCCATGGAGTATTTAGATGAATGTGGTCAAGGATCATTGTGACGAAAAGTGTACTGGAATATTGTGATGACACGGTTCATGGAGCATTGCGATGACAAGGGCCATGGCGAAATATGAAGACAGGTGTCATGGGGCATTGTGATGACAGTGGTCATCTAGAATTGTGAAGAAAGATATCATGGAGCACTGGGATGACAGGGGCCATGGAGCATTGTGATGACAGGGGTCATGGGGCATTGTGATGACACGGCCATGGAACACTATGATGACAAGAATTCTGGAGCATTGTGATAAAATGGACATGGACCATTGAGATTAGAGGGGCCAAGGAGCATTCTGATGACAACAGCATGGAGCATTGTGATGACAAGGGTCATCGAGCATTGTGATGACAGTGGTCATGAAGCATTGTAATGAATGTGGTCATTCATCATTGTGATGACAAGTGTCGTGGAGCATTGTGATGACAGGGTTCATAGAGCATTGTGATGACACGGTTATGGAATATTGTGATGACCAGAATTCTGTACCACAGTGATGAAAAGGGAATGGAGCATTGTGATTACAGGGGTCATCGAGCATTGTGATGACAATTGTTCTAGAACATTGTGATGACAGTGATCATGGAGCATAGTGATGCAACGGGCAATGGAGCATCGTGTTGACAGGAGTCATGGGACATTGTGTTGACAGTGGTCATGGAGCATTGTTAGAAAGGGAACATGGAGCAATTTAATTTCAGGGGCCATTAAAAATTGTGAATACATAGGCCATGGAGTATTCAGATGAATGTGGTCAAGGATCATTGTGACGAAAAGTGTCCTGGAATATTGTGATGACACGGTACATGGAGCATTGCGATGACAAGGGCCATGGCGAAATGTGAAGACAGGTGTCATGGTGCATTGTGATGACAGTGGTCATCTAGAATTGTGAAGAAAGATATCATGGAGCACTGAGAGGATAGGGGACATGGAACATTGTGATGACAGGGGTCATGGGGCATTGTGATGACACGGCCATGGAACATTATGATGACAAGTATTCGGGAGCATTGTGATAAAAAGGGCATGGACCATTGTAATTAGAGAGGCCAAGGAGCATTCTGATGACAACGGCATGGAGCATTGTGATGACAAGTGTCATCGAGCATTGTGATGACAGTGGTCATGAAGCATTGTGATGAATGTGGTCATGGATCATTGTGATGACAAGTGTCGTGGAGCATTGTGATGACAGGGGACATAGAGAATTGTGATGACACGGTTATGGAATATTGTGATGACCAAAATTCTGTAGCACTGTGATGAAAAGGGAATGGAGCATTGTGATTACAGGGGTCATGGAGCATTTTGATGACAATTTTTCTAGAACATTGTGATGACAGGAATCATGGAGCATAGTGATGAAAGGGGCCATGGAGCATTGTGATGACAGGTGTCATGGGACAATGTGTTCACAGTGGTCATGGAGCATTGTTAGAAAGGGAACATGGAGCAATTTGATTTCAGGGGCCATGAACAATTGTGAATACATAGGCCATGGAGTATTCAGATGAATGTGGTCAAGGATCATTGTGACGAAAAGTGTCCTGGAATATTGTAATGACACGGTTCATGGAGCATTGCGATGACAAGGGCATTGGCGAAATGTGAAGACAGATGTCATGGGGCATTGTGATGACAGTGGTCATCTAGAATTGTGAAGAAAGATATCATGGAGCACTGGGATGATAGGGGACATGGAACATTGTGATGACAGGGGTCATGGGGCATTGTGATGACACGGCCATGGAACATTATTATGACAAGAATTCTGGAGCATTGTGATAAAAAGGGCATGGACCATTGTCATTAGAGGGGCCAAGGATCATTCTGATGAAATCGGCATGCAGCATTGTGATGACAAGGGTCATCGAGCATTGTGATGACAGTGGTCATGAAGCATTGTGATGAATGTGGTCATGGATCATTGTGATGAGAAGTGTCGTGAAGCATTGTGATGACAGGGGTCATAGAGCATTATGATGACACGGTTATGGAATATTGTGATGACCAGAATTCTGTAGCACTGTAATGAAAATGGAATGGAGCATTGTGATTACAGGGGTCATGGAGCATTTTGATGACAATTGTTTAGAACATTGTGAAGACAGGGATCATGGAGCATAGTGATGAAAGGGGCCATGGAGCATTGTGATGACAGGCGTCAAGGGACATTGTGTTGACAGTGGTCATGGAGCATTGTTAGAAAGGGAACATGGAGCAATTTGATTTCAGGGGCCATGAAAAATGGATAATACATAGGCCATGGAGTATTCAGATGAATGTGGTCAAGGATCATTGTGACGAAAAGTGTCCTGGAATATTGTGATGACACGGTTCATGGAGCATTGCGATGACAAGGGCTATGGCGAAAAGTGAAGACAGGTGTCATGCGGCATTGTGATGACAGTGGTCATCTAGAATTGTGAAGAAAGATATCATGGAGCACTGGGATGACAGGGGCCATGGAGCATTGTGATGACAGGGGTCATGGGGCATTGTGATGACACGGCCATGGAACATTATGATGACAAGAATTCTGGAGCATTGTGATAAAATGGGCATGGACCATTGTGATTAGAGGGGCCAAGGAGCATTCTGATCAAATCGGCATGGAGCATTGTGATGACAAGTGTCATCGAGCATTGTGATTACAGTGGTCATGAAGCATTGTGATGAATGTGGTCATGCATCATTGTGATGACAAGTGTCGTGGAGCATTGTGATGACAGGGGTCATAAAGCATTGTGATGACACGGTTATGGAATATTGTGATGACCAGAATTCTGTACCACAGTGATGAAAAGGGAATGGAGTATTGTGATTACAGGGGCCATGGAGCATTGTGATGACAATTGTTCTAGAATATTGTGATGACAGGAATCATGGAGCATAGTGATGAAACGGGCAATGGAGCATTGTGATGACAGGCTTCATGGGACATTGTGTTGACAGTGGTCATGGAGCATTGTTAGAAAGGGAACATGGAGCAATTTGATTTCAGGGGCCATGAAAAATTGCGAATACATTCGCCATGGAGTATTCAGATGAATGTGGTCAAGGATCTTTTTGACGAAAAGTGTCCTGGAATATTGTGATGACACGGTTCATGGAGCATTGCGATGACAAGGGCCATTGCGAAATGTGAAGACAGGTGTCATGCGGCATTGTGATGACAGTGGTCATCTAGAATTGTGAAGAATGATATCATGGAGCACTGGGATGACAGGGGCCATGGAGCATTGTGATGACAGGGGTCATGGGGCATTGTGAGGACACGGCCGGGGAACATTATTATGACAAGAATTCTGGAGCATTGTGATAAAAAGGTCATGGACCATTGTGATTAGAGGGGCCAAGGAGCATTCTGATGACAACGGCATGGTGCATTGTGATGAGAGTGGTCATGAAGCATTGTGATGAATGTGGTCATGCATCATTGTGATGACAAGTGTCGTGGAGCATTGTGATGACAGGGGTCATAGAGCACTGTGATGACACGGTTATGGAATATTGTGATGACCAGAATTCTGTAGCACTGTGATGAAAAGGGAATGGAGCATTGTGATTACAGGGGTCATGGAGCATTGTGATGACAATTGTTCTAGAACATTGTGATGACAGGGATCATGGAGCATAGTGATGAAAGGGGCCATGGAGCATTGTGATGACAGGCGTCATGGGACATTGTGTTGACAGTGGTCATGGAGCATTGTTAGAAAGGGAACATGGAGCAATTTGATTTCAGGGGCCATGAAAAATTGCGAATACATACGCCATGGAGTATTCAGATGAATGTGGTCAAGGATCATTGTGACGAAAAGTGTCCTGGAATATTGTGATGACACGGTTCATGGAGCATTGCGATGACAAGGGCCATGGCGAAATGTGAAGACAGGTGTCATGCGGCATTGTGATGACAGTGGTCATCTAGAATTGTGAAGAAAGATATCATGGAGCACTGGGATGACAGGGGCCATGGAGCATTGTGATGACAGGGGTCATGGGGCATTGTGATGACACGGCCATGGAACATTATGATGACAAGAATTCTGGAGCATTGTGATAAAATGGGCATGGACCATTGTGATAAGAGGGGCCAAGGAGCATTCTGATCACAACGGCATGGAGCATTGTGATGACAAGTATCATCGAGCATTGTGATCACAATGGTCATGAAGCATTGTGATGAATGTGGTCATGCATCATTGTGATGACAAGTGTCGTGGAGCATTGTGATGACAGGGGTCATAAAGCATTGTGATGACACGGTTATGGAATATTGTGATGACCAGAATTCTGTACCACAGTGATGAAAAGGGAATGGAGTATTGTGATTACAGGGGTCATGGAGCATTGTGATGACAATTGTTCTAGAACATTGTGATGACAGGGATCATGGAGCATAGTGATGAAACGGGCAATGGAGCATTGTGATGACAGGCTTCATGGGACATTGTGTTGACAGTGGTCATGTAGCATTGTTAGAAAGGGAACATGGAGCAATTTGATTTCAGGGGCCATGAACAATTGTGAATACATAGGCCATGGAGTATTCAGATGAATGTGGTCAAGGATCATTGTGACGAAAAGTGTCCTGGAATATTGTGATGACACGGTTCATGGAGCATTGCGATGACAAGGGCCATGGCGAAATGTGAAGACAGGTGTCATGGGGCATTGTGATGACAGTGGTCCTCTAGAATTGTGAAGAAAGATATCATGGAGCAGTGGGATGACAGGGGCCATGGAGCATTGTGATGACAGGGGTCATGGGGCATTGTGATGACACGGCCATGGAACATTATTATGAAAAGAATTCTGGAGCATTGTGATAAAAATGTCATGGACCATTGTGATTAGAGGGGCCAAGGAGCATTCTGATGACAACGGCATGGAGCATTTTGATGACAAGGGTCATCGAGCATTGTGATGACATTGGTCATGTAGCATTGTGATGAATGTGGTCATGGATCATTGTGATGACAAGTGTCGTGGAGCATTGTGATGACAGGGGTCATAGAGCATTGTGATGACACGGTTATGGAATATTGTGATGACCAGAATTCTGTAGCACAGTGATGAAAAAGGAATGGAGCATTGTGATTACAGGGGTCATGGAGCATTGTGATGACAATTGTTCTAGAACATTGTCATGACAGGGATCATGGAGCATAGTGATGAAAGGGGCAATGGAGCATTGTGTTGACAGGCGTCATGGGACATTGTGTTGACAGTGGTCATGGAGCCTTGTTTTGAAAGGGAACATGGAGCAATTTGATTTCAGGGGCCATGAAAAATTGCGAATACATACGCCATGGAGTATTCAGATGAATGTGGTCAAGGATCATTGTGACGAAAAGTGTCCTGGAATATTGTGATGACACGGTTCATGGAGCATTGCGATGACAAGGGCAATGGCGAAATGTGAAGACAGGTGTCATGGGGCATTGTGATGACAGTGGTCCTCTAGAATTGTGAAGAAAGATATCATGGAGCACTGGGATGATAGGGGATATGGAACATTGTGATGACAGGGGTCATGGGGCATTGTGATGACACGGCCATGGAATTATGATGACAAGAATTTGGAGCATTGTGATAAAAAGGGCATGGACCATTGTGATTAGAGTGGCCAAGGAGCATTCTGATGACAACGGCATGGAGCATTGTGATGACAAGGGTCATCGAGCATTGTGATGACAGTGGTCATGAAGAATTGTGATGAATGTGGTCATGCATCATTGTGATGACAAGTGTCGTGGAGCATTGTGATGACAGGGGTCATAGAGCATTGTGATGACACGGTTATGGAATATGGTGATGACCAGAATTCTGTACCACAGTGATGAAAAGGGAATGGAGTATTGTGATTACAGGGGTCATGGAGCATTGTGATGACAATTGTTCTAGAACATTGTGATGACAGGGATCATGGAGCATAGTGATGAAACGGGCAATGGAGCATTGTGATGACAGGCTTCATGGGACATTTTGTTGACAGTGGTCATGGAGCATTGTTAGAAAGGGAACATGGAGCAATTTGATTTCAGCGGCCATGAACAATTGTGAATACATAGGCCATGGAGTATTCAGATGAATGTGGTCAAGGATCATTGTGACGAAAATTGTCCTGGAATATTGTGATGACACGGTTCATGGAGCATTGCGATGACAAGGGCCATGGCGAAAGTTGAAGACAGGTGTCATGCGGCATTGTGATGACAGTGGTCATCTAGAATTGTGAAGAAAGATATCATGGAGCACTGGGATGACAGGGGCCATGGAGCATTGTGATGACAGGGGTCATGGGGCATTGTGATGACACGGCCATGGAACATTATTATGACAAGAATTCTGGAGCATTGTGATAAAAAGGTCATGGACCATTGTGATTAGAGGGGCCAAGGAGCATTCTGATGACAACGGCATGGAGCATTGTGATGACAAGGGTCATCGAGCATTGTGATGACAGTGGTCATGAAGCATTGTGATGAATGTGGTCATGGATCATTGTGATGACAAGTGTCGTGGAGCATTGTGATGACAGGGGTCATAGAGCATTGTGATGACACGGTTATGGAATATTGTGATGACCAGAATTCTGTAGCACTGTGATGAAAAGGGAATGGAGCATTGTGATTACAGGGGTCATGGAGCATTGTGATGACACGGTTATGGAATATTGTGATGACCAGAAATCTGTTGCACAGTGATGAAAAGGGAATGGAGCATTGTGATTACAGGGGTCATGGAGCATTGTGATGACAATTGTTCTAGAACATTGTGATGACAGGGATCATGGAGCATAGTGATGAATGGGGCAATGGAGCATTGTGTTGACAGGCGTCATGGGACATTGTGTTGACAGTGGTCATGGAGCATTGTTAGAAAGGGAACATGGAGCAATTTGATTTCAGGGGCCATGAAAAATTGCGAATACATACGCCATGGAGTATTCAGATGTATGTGGTCAAGGATCATTGTGACGAAAAGTGTCCTGGAATATTGTGATGACACGGTTCATGGAGCATTGCGATGACAAGAGCCATGGCGAATTGTGAAGACAGGTGTCAAGGGGCATTGTGATGACAGTGGTCCTCTAGAATTGTGAAGAAAGATATCATGGAGCACTGGGATGACAGGGGCCATCGAGCATTGTGATGACAGGGGTCATGGGGCATTGTGATGACACGGCCATGAAACATTATCATGACAAGAATTCTGGAGCATTGTGATAAAATGGGCATGGACCATTGTGATTAGAGGGGCCAAGGAGCATTCTGATCACAATGGCATGGAGCATTGTGATGACAAGGGTCATCGAGCATTGTGATGACAGTGGGCATGAAGCATTGTGATGAATGTGGTAATGGATCATTGTGATGACAAGTGTCGTGGAGCATTGTGATGAAAGGGGTCATGGAGCATTGTGATGACAATTGTTCTAGAACATTGTGATGACAGGGATCATGGAGTATAGTGATGAAAGTGGACATGGAGCATTGTGATGACAGGCGTCATGGGACAATGTGTTGACAGTGGTCATGGAGCATTGTTAGAAAGGGAACATGGAGCAATTTGATTTCAGGGGCCATGAAAAATTGTGAATACATAGGCCATGGAGTATTCAGATGAATGTGGTCAAGGATCATTGTGACGAAAAGTGTCCTGGAATATTGTGATGACACGGTTAATGGAGCATTGCGATGACAAGGGCCATGGCGAAATGTGAAGAGAGGTGTCTTGGGGCATTGTGATGACAGTGGTCCTCTAGAATTGTGAAGAAATATATCATGGAGCACTGGGATGACAGGGGCCATGGAGCATTGTGATGACAGGGTTCATGGGGCATTGTGAAGACACGGCCATGGAACATTATGATGACAAGAATTCTGGAGCATTGTGATAAAATGGGCATGGACCATTGAGATTAGAGGGGCCAAGGAGCATTCTGATGACAACGGCATGGAGCATTGTGATGACAAGGGTCATCGAGCTTTGTGATGACAGTGGTCATGAAGCATTGTGATGAATGTGGTCATGCATCATTGTGATGAAAAGTGTCGTGGAGCATTGTGATGACAGGGGTCATAGAGCATTGTGATGACACGGTTATGGAATATTGTGATGACCAGAATTCTCTACCACAGTGATGAAAAGGGCATGGAGCATTGTGATTACAGGGGTCATGGAGCATTGTGATGACAATTGTTCTAGAACATTGTGATGACAGTGATCATGGAGCATAGTGATGCAACGGGCAATGGAGCATTGTGTTGACAGGCATCATGGGACATTGTGTTGACAGTGGTCATGGAGCATTTTTAGAAAGGGAACATGGAGCAATTTGATTTCAGGGGCCAAGAAAAATTGCGAATACATAGGCCATGGAGTATTCAGATGAATGTGGTCAAGGATCATTGTGACGAAAAGTGTCCTGGAATATTGTGATGACACGGTTCATGGAGCATTGCGATGACAAGGGCAATGGCGAAATGTGAAGACAGGTGTCATGGGGCATTGTGATGACAGTGGTCCTCTAGAATTGTGAAGAAAGATATCATGGAGCACTGGGATGATAGGGGACATGGAACATTGTGATGACAGGGGTCATGGGGCATTGTGATGACACGGCCATGGAATTATGATGACAAGAATTTGGAGCATTGTGATAAAAAGGGCATGGACCATTGTGATTAGAGGGGCCAAGGAGCATTCTGATGACAACGGCATGGAGCATTGTGATGACAAGGGTCATCGAGCATTGTGATGACAGTGGTCATGAAGCATTGTGATGAATGTGGTCATGCATCATTGTGATGACAAGTGTCGTGGAGCATTGTGATGACAGGGGTCATAGAGCATTGTGATGATAGTGGTCATGAAGCATTGTGATGAATGTGGTCATGGATCATTGTGATGACAAGTGTCGTGGAGCATTGTGATGACAGGGGTCATAGAGCATTGTGATGACACGGTTATGGAATATGGTGATGACCAGAATTCTGTACCACAGTGATGAAAAGGGAATGGAGCATTGTGATTACAGGGGTCATGGAGCATTGTGATGACAATTGTTCTAGAACATTGTGATGACAGGGATCATGGAGCATAGTGATGAAACGGGCAATGGAGCATTGTGATGACAGGCTTCATGGGACATTTTGTTGACAGTGGTCATGGAGCATTTTTATAAAGGGAACATGGAGCAATTTGATTTCAGGGGCCAAGAAAAATTGCGAATACATAGGCCATGGAGTATTCAGATGAATGTGGTCAAGGATCATTGTGACGAAAAGTGTCCTGGAATATTGTGATGACACGGTTCATGGAGCATTGCGATGACAAGGGCAATGGCGAAATGTGAAGACAGGTGTCATGGGGCATTTTGATGACAGTGGTCCTCTAGAATTGTGAAGAAAGATATCATGGAGCACTGGGATGATAGGGGACATGGAACATTGTGATGACAGGGGTCATGGGGCATTGTGATGACACGGCCATGGAATTATGATGACAAGAATTTGGAGCATTGTGATAAAAAGGGCATGGACCATTGTGATTAGAGGGGCCAAGGAGCATTCTGATGACAACGGCATGGAGCATTGTGATGACAAGTGTCATCGAGCATTGTGATGACAGTGGTCATGAAGCATTGTGATGAATGTGGTCATGCATCATTGTGATGACAAGTGTCGTGGAGCATTGTGATGACAGGGGTCATAGAGCATTGTGATGACACGGTTATGGAATATGGTGATGACCAGAATTCTGTACCACAGTGATGAAAAGGGAATGGAGTATTGTGATTACAGGGGTCATGGAGCATTGTGATGACAATTGTTCTAGAACATTGTGATGACAGGGATCATGGAGCATAGTGATGAAACGGGCAATGGAGCATTGTGATGACAGGCTTCATGGGACATTTTGTTGACAGTGGTCATGGAGCATTGTTAGAAAGGGAACATGGAGCAATTTGATTTCAGGGGCCATGAACAATTGTGAATACATAGGCCATGGAGTATTCAGATGAATGTGGTCAAGGATCATTGTGACGAAAATTGTCCTGGAATATTGTGATGACACGGTTCATGGAGCATTGCGATGACAAGGGCCATGGCGAAAGTTGAAGACAGGTGTCATGCGGCATTGTGATGACAGTGGTCATCTAGAATTGTGAAGAAAGATATCATGGAGCACTGGGATGACAGGGGCCATGGAGCATTGTGATGACAGGGGTCATGGGGCATTGTGATGACACGGCCATGGAACATTATTATGACAAGAATTCTGGAGCATTGTGATAAAAAGGTCATGGACCATTGTGATTAGAGGGGCCAAGGAGCATTCTGATGACAACGGCATGGAGCATTGTGATGACAAGGGTCATCGAGCTTTGTGATGACAGTGGTCATGAAGCATTGTGATGAATGTGGTCATGCATCATTGTGATGAAAAGTGTCGTGGAGCATTGTGATGACAGGCGTCATAGAGCATTGTGATGACACGGTTATGGAATATTGTGATGACCAGAATTCTCTACCACAGTGATGAAAAGGGCATGGAGCATTGTGATTACAGGGGTCATGGAGCATTGTGATGACAATTGTTCTAGAACATTGTGATGACAGTGATCATGGAGCATAGTGATGCAACGGGCAATGGAGCATTGTGTTGACAGGCATCATGGGACATTGTGTTGACAGTGGTCATGGAGCATTTTTAGAAAGGGAACATGGAGCAATTTGATTTCAGGGGCCAAGAAAAATTGCGAATACATAGGCCATGGAGTATTCAGATGAATGTGGTCAAGGATCATTGTGACGAAAAGTGTCCTGGAATATTGTGATGACACGGTTCATGGAGCATTGCGATGACAAGGGCAATGGCGAAATGTGAAGACAGGTGTCATGGGGCATTGTGATGACAGTGGTCCTCTAGAATTGTGAAGAAAGATATCATGGAGCACTGGGATGATAGGGGACATGGAACATTGTGATGACAGGGGTCATGGGGCATTGTGATGACACGGCCATGGAATTATGATGACAAGAATTTGGAGCATTGTGATAAAAACGGCATGGACCATTGTGATTAGAGGGGCCAAGGAGCATTCTGATGACAACGGCATGGAGCATTGTGATGACAAGGGTCATCGAGCATTGTGATGACAGTGGTCATGAAGCATTGTGATGAATGTGGTCATGCATCATTGTGATGACAAGTGTCGTGGAGCATTGTGATGACAGGGGTCATAGAGCATTGTGATGATAGTGGTCATGAAGCATTGTGATGAATGTGGTCATGGATCATTGTGATGACAAGTGTCGTGGAGCATTGTGATGACAGGGGTCATAGAGCATTGTGATGACACGGTTATGGAATATGGTGATGACCAGAATTCTGTACCACAGTGATGAAAAGGGAATGGAGCATTGTGATTACAGGGGTCATGGAGCATTGTGATGACAATTGTTCTAGAACATTGTGATGACAGGGATCATGGAGCATAGTGATGAAACGGGCAATGGAGCATTGTGATGACAGGCTTCATGGGACATTTTGTTGACAGTGGTCATGGAGCATTGTTAGAAAGGGAACATGGAGCAATTTGATTTCAGGGGCCATGAACAATTGTGAATACATAGGCCATGGAGTATTCAGATGAATGTGGTCAAGGATCATTGTGACGAAAATTGTCCTGGAATATTGTGATGACACGGTTCATGGAGCATTGCGATGACAAGGGCCATGGCGAAAGTTGAAGACAGGTGTCATGCGGCATTGTGATGACAGTGGTCATCTAGAATTGTGAAGAAAGATATCATGGAGCACTGGGATGACAGGGGCCATGGAGCATTGTGATGACAGGGGTCATGGGGCATTGTGATGACACGGCCATGGAACATTATGATGACAAGAATTCTGGAGCATTGTGATAAAAAGGTCATGGACCATTGTGACTAGAGGGGCCAAGGAGCATTCTGATGACAACGGCATGGAGCATTGTGATGACAAGGGTCATCGAGCATTGTGATGATAGTGGTCATGAAGCATTTTGATGAATGTGGTCATGGATCATTGTGATGACAAGTGTCGTGGAGCATTGTGATGACAGGGGTCATAGAGCATTGTGATGACACGGTTATGGAATATTGTGATGACCAGAAATCTGTTACACAGTGATGAAAAGGGAATGGAGCATTGTGAATACAGGGGTCATGGAGCATTGTGATGACAATTGTTCTAGAACATTGTGATGACTGGGATCATGGAGCATAGTGATGAAACGGGCAATGGAGCATTGTGATGACAGGCTTCATGGGACATTGTGTTGACAGTGGTCATGGAGCATTGTTAGAAAGGGAACATGGAGCAATTTGATTTCAGGGGCCATGAACAATTGTGAATACATAGGCCATGGAGTATTCAGATGAATGTGGTCAAGGATCATTGTGACGAAAATTGTCCTGGAATATTGTGATGACACGGTTCATGGAGCATTGCGATGACAAGGGCCATGGCGAAAGTTGAAGACAAGTGTCATGCGGCATTGTGATGACAGTGGTCATCTAGAATTGTGAAGAAAGATATCATGGAGCACTGGGATGACAGGGGCCATGGAGCATTGTGATGACAGGGGTCATGGGGCATTGTGATGACACGGCCATGGAACATTATTATGACAAGAATTCTGGAGCATTGTGATAAAAAGGTCATGGACCATTGTGATTAGAGGGGCCAAGGAGCATTCTGATGACAACGGCATGGAGCATTGTGATGACAAGGGTCATCGAGCATTGTGATGACAGTGGTCATGAAGCATTGTGATGAATGTGGTCATGCATCATTGTGATGACAAGTGTCGTGGAGCATTGTGATGACAGGGGTCATAGAGCATTGTGATGACACGGTTATGGAATATTGTGATGACCAGAATTCTGTAGCACAGTGATGAAAAAGGAATGGAGCATTGTGATTACAGGGGTCATGGAGCATTGTGATGACAATTGTTCTAGAACATTGTGATGACAGGGATCATGGAGCATAGTGATAAAAGGGGCAATGGAGGATTGTGTTGACAGGCATCATGGGATATTGTGTTGACAGTGGTCATGGAGCATTTTTATAAAGGGAACATGGAGCAATTTGATTTCAGGGGACAAGAAAAATTGCGAATACATAGGCCATGGAGTATTCAGATGAATGTGGTCAAGGATCATTGTGACGAAAAGTGTCCTGGAATATTGTGATGACACGGTTCATGGAGCATTGCGATGACAAGGGCAATGGCGAAATATGAAGACAGGTGTCATGGGGCATTTTGATGACAGTGGTCCTCTAGAATTGTGAAGAAAGATATCATGGAGCACTGGGATGATAGGGGACATGGAACATTGTGATGACAGGGGTCATGGGGCATTGTGATGACACGGCCATGGAATTATGATGACAAGAATTTGGAGCATTGTGATAAAAAGGGCATGGACCATTGTGATTAGAGGGGCCAAGGAGCATTCTGATGACAACGGCATGGAGCATTGTGATGACAAGTGTCATCGAGCATTGTGATGACAGTGGTCATGAAGCATTGTGATGAATGTGGTCATGCATCATTGTGATGACAAGTGTCGTTGGGCATTGTGATGACAGGGGTCATAGAGCATTGTGATGACACGGTTATGGAATATGGTGATGACCAGAATTCTGTACCACAGTGATGAAAAGGGAATGGAGTATTGTGATTACAGGGGTCATGGAGCATTGTGATGACAATTGTTCTAGAACATTGTGATGACAGGGATCATGGAGCATAGTGATGAAACGGGCAATGGAGCATTGTGATGACAGGCTTCATGGGACATTTTGTTGACAGTGGTCATGGAGCATTGTTAGAAAGGGAACATGGAGCAATTTGATTTCAGGGGCCATGAACAATTGTGAATACATAGGCCATGGAGTATTCAGATGAATGTGGTCAAGGATCATTGTGACGAAAATTGTCCTGGAATATTGTGATGACACGGTTCATGGAGCATTGCGATGACAAGGGCCATGGCGAAAGTTGAAGACATGTGTCATGCGGCATTGTGATGACAGTGGTCATCTAGAATTGTGAAGAAAGATATCATGGAGCACTGGGATGACAGGGGCCATGGAGCATTGTGATGACAGGGGTCATGGGGCATTGTGATGACACGGCCATGGAACATTATTATGACAAGAATTCTGGAGCATTGTGATAAAAAGGTCATGGACCATTGTGATTAGAGGGGCCAAGGAGCATTCTGATGACAACGGCATGGAGCATTGTGATGACAAGGGTCATCGAGCATTGTGATGACAGTGGTCATGAAGCATTGTGATGAATGTGGTCATGGATCATTGTGATGACAAGTGTCGTGGAGCATTGTGATGACAGGGGTCATAGAGCATTGTGATGACACGGTTATGGAATATTGTGATGACCAGAAATCTGTTGCACAGTGATGAAAAGGGAATGGAGCATTGTGATTACAGGGGTCATGGAGCATTGTGATGACAATTGTTCTAGAACATTGTGATGACAGGGATCATGGAGCATAGTGATGAATGGGGCAATGGAGCATTGTGTTGACAGGCGTCATGGGACATTGTGTTGACAGTGGTCATGGAGCCTTGTTTTGAAAGGGAGCATGGAGCAATTTGATTTCAGGGGCCATGAAAAATTGCAAATACATACGCCATGGAGTATTCAGATGAATGTGGTCAAGGATCATTGTGACGAAAAGTGTCCTGGAATATTGTGATGACACGGTTCATGGAGCATTGCGATGACAAGGGCCATGGCGAAATGTGAAGACAGGTGTCATGCGGCATTGTGATGACAGTGGTCCTCTAGAATTGTGAAGAAAGATATCATGGAGCACTGGGATGACAGGGGCCATGGAGCATTGTGATGACAGGGGTCATGGGGCATTGTGAGGACACGGCCAGGGAACATTATTATGACAAGAATTCTGGAGCATTGTGATAAAAAGGTCATGGACCATTGTGATTAGAGGGGCCAAGGAGCATTCTGATGACAACGGCATGGAGCATTGTGATGAGAGTGGTCATGAAGCATTGTGATGAATGTGGTCATGCATCATTGTGATGACAAGTGTCGTTGGGCATTGTGATGACAGGGGTCATAGAGCATTGTGATGACACGGTTATGGAATATGGTGATGACCAGAATTCTGTACCACAGTGATGAAAAGGGAATGGAGTATTGTGATTACAGGGGTCATGGAGCATTGTGATGACAATTGTTCTAGAACATTGTGATGACAGGGATCATGGAGCATAGTGATGAAACGGGCAATGGAGCATTGTGATGACAGGCTTCATGGGACATTTTGTTGACAGTGGTCATGGAGCATTGTTAGAAAGGGAACATGGAGCAATTTGATTTCAGGGGCCATGAACAATTGTGAATACATAGGCCATGGAGTATTCAGATGAATGTGGTCAAGGATCATTGTGACGAAAATTGTCCTGGAATATTGTGATGACACGGTTCATGGAGCATTGCGATGACAAGGGCCATGGCGAAAGTTGAAGACATGTGTCATGCGGCATTGTGATGACAGTGGTCATCTAGAATTGTGAAGAAAGATATCATGGAGCACTGGGATGACAGGGGCCATGGAGCATTGTGATGACAGGGGTCATGGGGCATTGTGATGACACGGCCATGGAACATTATTATGACAAGAATTCTGGAGCATTGTGATAAAAAGGTCATGGACCATTGTGATTAGAGGGGCCAAGGAGCATTCTGATGACAACGGCATGGAGCATTGTGATGACAAGGGTCATCGAGCATTGTGATGACAGTGGTCATGAAGCATTGTGATGAATGTGGTCATGGATCATTGTGATGACAAGTGTCGTGGAGCATTGTGATGACAGGGGTCATAGAGCATTGTGATGACACGGTTATGGAATATTGTGATGACCAGAAATCTGTTGCACAGTGATGAAAAGGGAATGGAGCATTGTGATTACAGGGGTCATGGAGCATTGTGATGACAATTGTTCTAGAACATTGTGATGACAGGGATCATGGAGCATAGTGATGAATGGGGCAATGGAGCATTGTGTTGACAGGCGTCATGGGACATTGTGTTGACAGTGGTCATGGAGCCTTGTTTTGAAAGGGAGCATGGAGCAATTTGATTTCAGGGGCCATGAAAAATTGCAAATACATACGCCATGGAGTATTCAGATGAATGTGGTCAAGGATCATTGTGACGAAAAGTGTCCTGGAATATTGTGATGACACGGTTCATGGAGCATTGCGATGACAAGGGCCATGGCGAAATGTGAAGACAGGTGTCATGCGGCATTGTGATGACAGTGGTCCTCTAGAATTGTGAAGAAAGATATCATGGAGCACTGGGATGACAGGGGCCATGGAGCATTGTGATGACAGGGGTCATGGGGCATTGTGAGGACACGGCCAGGGAACATTATTATGACAAGAATTCTGGAGCATTGTGATAAAAAGGTCATGGACCATTGTGATTAGAGGGGCCAAGGAGCATTCTGATGACAACGGCATGGAGCATTGTGATGAGAGTGGTCATGAAGCATTGTGATGAATGTGGTCATGCATCATTGTGATGACAAGTGTCGTGGAGCATTGTGATGACAGGGGTCATAGAGCATTGTGATGACACGGTTATGGAATATTGTGATGACCAGAATTCTGTAGCACTGTGATGAAAAGGGAATGGAGCATTGTGATTACAGGGGTCATGGAGCATTGTGATGACAATTGTTCTAGAACATTGTGATGACAGGGATCATGGAGCATAGTGATGAAAGGGGCCATGGAGCATTGTGATGACAGGCGTCATGTGACATTGTGTTGACGGTGGTCATGGAGCATTGTTAGAAAGGGAACATGGAGCAATTTGATTTCAGGGGCCATGAAAAATTGCGAATACATACGCCATGGAGTATTCAGATGAATGTGGTCAAGGATCATTGTGACGAAAAGTGTCCTGGAATATTGTGATGACACGGTTCATGGAGCATTGCGATGACAAGGGCCATGGCGAAATGTGAAGACAGGTGTCATGGGGCATTGTGAGGACACGGCCATGGAACATTATGATGACAAGAATTCTGGAGCATTGTGATAAAATGGGCATGGACCATTGAGATTAGAAGGGCCAAGGAGCATTCTGATGACAACGGCATGGAGCATTGTGATAACAAGGGTCATCGAGCTTTGTGATGACAGTGGTCATGAAGCATTGTGATGAATGTGGTCATGCATCATTGTGATGACAAGTGTCGTGGAGCATTGTGATGACAGGGGTCATAGAGCATTGTGATGACACGGTTATGGAATATTGTGATGACCAGAATTCTGTACCACAGTGATGAAAAGGGCATGGAGCATTGTGATTACAGGGGTCATGGAGCATTGTGATGACAATTGTTCTAGAATATTGTGATGACAGTGATCATGGAGCATAGTGATGCAACGGGCAAGGGAGCATTGTGTTGACAGGCATCATGGGACATTGTGTTGACAGTGGTCATGGAGCATTTTTAGAAAGGGAACATGGAGCAATTTGATTTCAGGGGCCAAGAAAAATTGCGAATACATAGGCCATGGAGTATTCAGATGAATGTGGTCAAGGATCATTGTGACGAAAAGTGTCCTGGAATATTGTGATGACACGGTTCATGGAGCATTGCGATGACAAGGGCAATGGCGAAATGTGAAGACAGGTGTCATGGGGCATTGTGATGACAGTGGTCCTCTAGAATTGTGAAGAAAGATATCATGGAGCACTGGGATGATAGGGGACATGGAACATTGTGATGACAGGGGTCATGGGGCATTGTGATGACACGGCCATGGAATTATGATGACAAGAATTTGGAGCATTGTGATAAAAAGGGCATGGACCATTGTGATTAGAGGGGCCAAGGAGCATTCTGATGACAACGGCATGGAGCATTGTGATGACAAGGGTCATCGAGCATTGTGATGACAGTGGTCATGATGCATTGTGATGAATGTGGTCATGCATCATTGTGATGACAAGTGTCGTGGAGCATTGTGATGACAGGGGTCATAGAGCATTGTGATGACACGGTTATGGAATATTGTGATGACCAGAATTCTGTAGCACTGTGATGAAAAGGGAATGGAGCATTGTGATTACAGGGGTCATGGAGCATTGTGATGACAATTGTTCTAGAACATTGTGATGACAGGGATCATGGAGCATAGTGATGAAAGGGGCCATGGAGCATTGTGATGACAGGCGTCATGGGACATTGTGTTGTCAGTGGTCATGGAGTATTGTTAGAAAGGGAACATGGAGCAATTTGATTTCAGGGGCCATGAAAAATTGCGAATACATACGCCATGGAGTATTCAGATGAATGTGGTCAAGGATCAGTGTGACGAAAAGTGTCCTGGAATATTGTGATGACACGGTTCATGGAGCATTGCGATGACAAGGGCCATGGCGAATTGTGAAGACAGGTGTCATGGGGAATTGTGATGACAGTGGTCCTCTAGAATTGTGAAGAAAGATATCATGGAGCACTGGGATGACTGGGGACATGGAGCATTGTGATGACAGGGGTCATGGGGCATTGTGATGACACGGCCATGGAACATTATGATGACAAGAATTCTGGAGCATTGTGATAAATGGGCATGGACCATTGTGATTAGAGGGGCCAAGGAGCATTCTGATCACAATGGCATGGAGCATAGTGATGACAAGGGTCATCGAGAATTGTGATGACAGTGGTCATGAAGCATTGTGATGAATGTGGTCATGGATCATTGTGATGACAAGTGTCGTGGAGCATTGTGATGAAAGGGGTCATGGAGCATTGTGATGACAATTGTTCTAGAACATTGTGATGACAGGGATCATGGAGCATAGTGATGAAACGGGCAATGGAGCATTGTGATGACAGGCTTCATGGGACATTTTGTTGACAATGATCATGGAGCATTGTTAGAAAGGGAACATGGAGCAATTTGATTTCAGGGGCCATGAACAATTGTGAATACATAGGCCATGGAGTATTCAGATGAATGTGGTCAAGGTCATTGTGACGAAAATTGTCCTGGAATATTGTGATGACACGGTTCATGGAGCATTGCGATGACAAGGGCCATGGCGAAAGTTGAAGACAGGTGTCATGCGGCATTGTGATGACAGTGGTCATCTAGAATTGTGAAGAAAGATATCATGGAGCACTGGGATGACAGGGGCCATGGAGCATTGTGATGACAGGGTTCATGGGGCATTGTGATGACACGGCCATGGAACATTATGATGACAAGAATTCTGGAGCATTGTGATAAAATGGGCATGGACCATTGAGATTAGAGGGGCCAAGGAGCATTCTGATGAAAACGGCATGGAGCATTGTGATGACAAGAGTCATCGAGCTTTGTGATGACAGTGGTCATGAAGCATTGTGATGAATGTGGTCATGCATCATTGTGATGACAAGTGTCATGGAGCATTGTGATGACAGGGGTCATAGAGCATTGTGATGACACGGTTACGGAATATTGTGATGACCAGAATTCTGTACCACAGTGATGAAAAGGGCATGGAACATTGTGATTACAGGGGTCATGGAGCATTGTGATGACAATTGTTCTAGAACATTGTGATGACAGTGATCATGGAGCATAGTGATGCAACGGGCAATGGAGCATTGTGTTGACAGTGGTCATGGAGCATTTTTAGAAAGGGAACATGGAGCAATTTGATTTCAGGGGCCAAGAAAAATTGCGAATACATAGGCCATGGAGTATTCAGATGAATGTGGTCAAGGATCATTGTGACGAAAAGTGTCCTGGAATATTGTGATGACACGGTTCATGGAGCATTGCGATGACAAGGGCCATGGCGAAATGTGAAGACAGGTGTCATGCGGCATTGTGATGACAGTGGTCATCTAGAATTGTGAAGAAAGATATCATGGAGCACTGGGATGACAGGGGCCATGGAGCATTGTGATGACAGGGGTCATGGGGCATTGTGATGACACGGCCATGGAACATTATGATGACAAGTATTCTGGAGCATTGTGATAAAATGGGCATGGACCATTGTGATTAGAGGGGCCAAGGAGCAATGTAATGACAACGGCATGGAGCATTGTGATGACAAGTGTCATCGAGCACTGTGATGACAGTGGTCATGAAGCATTGTGATGAATGTGGTCATGCATCATTGTGATGACAAGTGTCGTGGAGCATTGTGATGACAGGGGTTATAGAGCATTGTGATGACATGGTTATGGAATATTGTGATGACCAGAATTCTCTACCACAGTGATGAAAAGGGAATGGAGTATTGTGATTACAGGGGTCATGGAGCATTGTGATGACAATTGTTCTAGAATATTGTGATGACAGGAATCATGGAGCATAGTGATGAAACGGGCAATGGAGCATTGTGATGACAGGCTTCATGGGACATTGTGTTGACAGTGGTCATGGAGCATTGTTAGAAAGGGAACATGGAGCAATTTTATTTCAGGGGTCATGAAAAATTGCGAATACATACGCCATGGAGTATTCAGATGAATGTGGTCAAGGATCATTGTGACGAAAAGTGTCCTGGAATATTGTGATGACACGGTTCATGGAGCATTGCGATGACAAGGGCCATGGCGAAATGTGAAGACAGGTGTCATGCGGCATTGTGATGACAGTGGTCATCTAGAATTGTGAAGAAAGATATCATGGAGCACTGGGATGACAGGGGCCATGGAGCATTGTGATGACAGGGGTCATGGGGCATTGTGAGGACACGGCCAGGGAACATTATTATGACAAGAATTCTGGAGCATTGTGATAAAAAGGTCATGGACCATTGTGATTAGAGGGGCCAAGGAACATTCTGATGACAACGGCATGGAGCATTGTGATGAGAGTTGTCATGAAGCATTGTGATGAATGTGGTCATGCATCATTGTGATGACAAGTGTCGTGGAGCATTGTGATGACAGGGGTCATAGAGCATTGTGATGACACGGTTATGGAATATTGTGATGACCAGAATTCTGTAGCACAGTGATGAAAATGGAATGGAGCATTGTGATTACAGGGGTCATGGAGCATTGTGATGACAATTGTTCTAGAACATTGTCATGACAGGGATCATGGAGCATAGTGATGAAAGGGGCAATGGAGCATTGTGTTGACAGGCGTCATGGGACATTGTGTTGACAGTGGTCATGGAGCCTTGTTTTGAAAGGGAACATGGAGCAATTTGATTTCAGGGGCCATGAAAAATTGCGAATACATACGCCATGGAGTATTCAGATGAATGTGGTCAAGGATTATTGTGACGAAAAGTGTCCTGGAATATTGTGATGACACGGTTCATGGAGCATTGCGATGACAAGGGCCATGGCGAAATGTGAAGACAGGTGTCATGGGGCATTGTGATGACAGTGGTCCTCTAGAATTGTGAAGAAAGATATCATGGAGCACTGGGATGACAGGGGCCATGGAGCATTGTGATGACAGGGGTCATGGGGCATTGTGATGACACGGCCATGGAACATTATGATGACAGGAATTCTGGAGCATTGTGATAAAATGGGCATGGACCATTGTGATTAGAGGGGCCAAGGAGCATTCTGATCACAATGGCATGGAGCATTGTGATGGCAAGGGTCATCGAGCATTGTGATGACAGTGGTCATGAAGCATTGTGATGAATGTGGTCATGCATCATTGTGATGACAAGTGTCGTGGAGCATTGTGATGAAAGGGGTCATGGAGCATTGTGATGACAATTGTTCTAGAACATTGTGATGACAGGGGTCATGGAGTATAGTGATGAAAGTGGACATGGAGCATTGTGATGACAGGCGTCATGGGACAATGTGTTGACAGTGGTCATGGAGCATTGTTAGAAAGGGAACATGGAGTAATTTGATTTCAGGGGCCATGAAAAATTGTGAATACATAGGCCATGGAGTATTCAGATGAATGTGGTCAAGGATCATTGTGACGAAAAGTGTCCTGGAATATTGTGATGACACGGTTAATGGAGCATTGCGATGACAAGGGCCATGGCGAAATGTGAAGACAGGTGTCATGGGGCATTGTGATGACAGTGGTCCTCTAGTATTGTGAAGAAATATATCATGGAGCACTGGGATGACAGGGGCCATGGAGCATTGTGATGACAGGGTTCATGGGGCATTGTGATGACACGGCCATGGAACATTATTATGACAAGAATTCTGGAGCATTGTGATAAAAAGGTCATGGACCATTGTGATTAGAGGGGCCAAGGAGCATTCTGATGACAACGGCATGGAGCATTGTGATGACAAGGGTCATCGAGCATTGTGATGATAGTGGTCATGAAGCATTGTGATGAATGTGGTCATGGATCATTGTGATGACAAGTGTCGTGGAGCATTGTGATGACAGGGGTCATAGAGCATTGTGATGACACGGTTATGGAATATTGTGATGACCAGAAATCTGTTGCACAGTGATGAAAAGGGAATGGAGCATTGTGATTACAGGGGTCATGGAGCATTGTGATGACAATTGTTCTAGAACATTGTGATGAATGGGATCATGGAGCATAGTGATGAAACGGGCAATGGAGCATTGTGATGACAGGCTTCATGGGACATTGTGTTGACAGTGGTCATGGAGCATTGTTAGAAAGGGAACATGGAGCAATTTGATTTCAGGGGCCATGAACAATTGTGAATACATAGGCCATGGAGTATTCAGATGAATGTGGTCAAGGATCATTGTGACGAAAATTGTCCTGGAATATTGTGATGACACGGTTCATGGAGCATTGCGATGACAAGGGCCATGGCGAAAGTTGAAGACAGGTGTCATGGGGCATTGTGATGACAGTGGTCATCTAGAATTGTGAAGAAAGATATCATGGAGCACTGGGATGACAGGGGCCATGGAGCATTGTGATGACAGGGCTCATGGGGCATTGTGATGACACGGCCATGGAACATTATTATGACAAGAATTCTGGAGCATTGTGATAAAAAGGTCATGGACCATTGTGATTAGAGGGGCCAAGGAGCATTCTGATGACAACGGCATGGAGCATTGTGATGACAAGGGTCATCGAGCATTGTGATGACAGTGGTCATGAAGCATTGTGATGAATGTGGTCATGCATCATTGTGATGACAAGTGTCGTGGAGCATTGTGATGACAGGGGTCATAGAGCATTGTGATGACACGGTTATGGAATATTGTGATGACCAGAATTCTGTAGCACAGTGATGAAAAAGGAATGGAGCATTGTGATTACAGGGGTCATGGAGCATTGTGATGACAATTGTTCTAGAACATTGTGATGACAGGGATCATGGAGCATAGTGATAAAAGGGGCAATGGATGATTGTGTTGACAGGCATCATGGGATATTGTGTTGACAGTGGTCATGGAGCATTTTTATAAAGGGAACATGGAGCAATTTGATTTCAGGGGCCAAGAAAAATTGCGAATACATAGGCCATGGAGTATTCAGATGAATGTGGTCAAGGATCATTGTGACGAAAAGTGTCCTGGAATATTGTGATGACACGGTTCATGGAGCATTGCGATGACAAGGGCAATGGCGAAATATGAAGACAGGTGTCATGGGGCATTGTGATGACAGTGGTCCTCTAGAATTGTGAAGAAAGATATCATGGAGCACTGGGATGATAGGGGACATGGAACATTGTGATGACAGGGGTCATGGGGCATTGTGATGACACGGCCATGGAATTATGATGACA
This sequence comes from Eschrichtius robustus, assembly GCF_028021215.1. Taxonomy (NCBI): domain Eukaryota; kingdom Metazoa; phylum Chordata; class Mammalia; order Artiodactyla; family Eschrichtiidae; genus Eschrichtius; species Eschrichtius robustus. Next base: position 5,533,070 of record NW_027175249.1, on the reverse strand, counting down.
AGAATTTGGAGCATTGTGATAAAAAGGGCATGGACCATTGTGATTAGAGGGGCCAAGGAGCATTCTGATGACAACGGCATGGAGCATTGTGATGACAAGTGTCATCGAGCATTGTGATGACAGTGGTCATGAAGCATTGTGATGAATGTGGTCATGCATCATTGTGATGACAAGTGTCGTTGGGCATTGTGATGACAGGGGTCATAGAGCATTGTGATGACACGGTTATGGAATATGGTGATGACCAGAATTCTGTACCACAGTGATGAAAAGGGAATGGAGTATTGTGATTACAGGGGTCATGGAGCATTGTGATGACAATTGTTCTAGAACATTGTGATGACAGGGATCATGGAGCATAGTGATGAAACGGGCAATGGAGCATTGTGATGACAGGCTTCATGGGACATTTTGTTGACAGTGGTCATGGAGCATTGTTAGAAAGGGAACATGGAGCAATTTGATTTCAGGGGCCATGAACAATTGTGAATACATAGGCCATGGAGTATTCAGATGAATGTGGTCAAGGATCATTGTGACGAAAATTGTCCTGGAATATTGTGATGACACGGTTCATGGAGCATTGCGATGACAAGGGCCATGGCGAAAGTTGAAGACATGTGTCATGCGGCATTGTGATGACAGTGGTCATCTAGAATTGTGAAGAAAGATATCATGGAGCACTGGGATGACAGGGGCCATGGAGCATTGTGATGACAGGGGTCATGGGGCATTGTGATGACACGGCCATGGAACATTATTATGACAAGAATTCTGGAGCATTGTGATAAAAAGGTCATGGACCATTGTGATTAGAGGGGCCAAGGAGCATTCTGATGACAACGGCATGGAGCATTGTGATGACAAGGGTCATCGAGCATTGTGATGACAGTGGTCATGAAGCATTGTGATGAATGTGGTCATGGATCATTGTGATGACAAGTGTCGTGGAGCATTGTGATGACAGGGGTCATAGAGCATTGTGATGACACGGTTATGGAATATTGTGATGACCAGAAATCTGTTGCACAGTGATGAAAAGGGAATGGAGCATTGTGATTACAGGGGTCATGGAGCATTGTGATGACAATTGTTCTAGAACATTGTGATGACAGGGATCATGGAGCATAGTGATGAATGGGGCAATGGAGCATTGTGTTGACAGGCGTCATGGGACATTGTGTTGACAGTGGTCATGGAGCCTTGTTTTGAAAGGGAGCATGGAGCAATTTGATTTCAGGGGCCATGAAAAATTGCAAATACATACGCCATGGAGTATTCAGATGAATGTGGTCAAGGATCATTGTGACGAAAAGTGTCCTGGAATATTGTGATGACACGGTTCATGGAGCATTGCGATGACAAGGGCCATGGCGAAATGTGAAGACAGGTGTCATGCGGCATTGTGATGACAGTGGTCCTCTAGAATTGTGAAGAAAGATATCATGGAGCACTGGGATGACAGGGGCCATGGAGCATTGTGATGACAGGGGTCATGGGGCATTGTGAGGACACAGCCAGGGAACATTATTATGACAAGAATTCTGGAGCATTGTGATAAAAAGGTCATGGACCATTGTGATTAGAGGGGCCAAGGAGCATTCTGATGACAACGGCATGGAGCATTGTGATGAGAGTGGTCATGAAGCATTGTGATGAATGTGGTCATGCATCATTGTGATGACAAGTGTCGTGGAGCATTGTGATGACAGGGGTCATAGAGCATTGTGATGACACGGTTATGGAATATTGTGATGACCAGAATTCTGTAGCACTGTGATGAAAAGGGAATGGAGCATTGTGATTACAGGGGTCATGGAGCATTGTGATGACAATTGTTCTAGAACATTGTGATGACAGGGATCATGGAGCATAGTGATGAAAGGGGCCATGGAGCATTGTGATGACAGGCGTCATGTGACATTGTGTTGACGGTGGTCATGGAGCATTGTTAGAAAGGGAACATGGAGCAATTTGATTTCAGGGGCCATGAAAAATTGCGAATACATACGCCATGGAGTATTCAGATGAATGTGGTCAAGGATCATTGTGACGAAAAGTGTCCTGGAATATTGTGATGACACGGTTCATGGAGCATTGCGATGACAAGGGCCATGGCGAATTGTGAAGACAGGTGTCAAGGGGCATTGTGATGACAGTGGTCCTCTAGAATTGTGAAGAAAGATATCATGGAGCACTGGGATGACAGGGGCCATCGAGCATTGTGATGACAGGGGTCATGGGGCATTGTGATGACACGGCCATGGAACATTATGATGACAAGAATTCTGGAGCATTGTGATAAAATGGGCATGGACCATTGTGATTAGAGGGGCCAAGGAGCATTCTGATCACAATGGCATGGAGCATTGTGATGACAAGGGTCATCGAGCATTGTGATGACAGTGGTCATGAAGCATTGTGATGAATGTGGTCATGGATCATTGTGATGACAAGTGTCGTGGAGCATTGTGATGAAAGGGGTCATGGAGCATTGTGATGACAATTGTTCTAGAACATTGTGATGACAGGGATCATGGAGTATAGTGATGAAAGTGGACATGGAGCATTGTGATGACAGGCGTCATGGGACAATGTGTTGACAGTGGTCATGGAGCATTGTTAGAAAGGGAACATGGAGTAATTTGATTTCAGGGGCCATGAAAAATTGTGAATACATAGGCCATGGAGTATTCAGATGAATGTGGTCAAGGATCATTGTGACGAAAAGTGTCCTGGAATATTGTGATGACACGGTTAATGGAGCATTGCGATAACAAGGGCCATGGCGAAATGTGAAGACAGGTGTCATGGGGCATTGTGATGACAGTGGTCCTCTAGTATTGTGAAGAAATATATCATGGAGCACTGGGATGACAGGGGCCATGGAGCATTGTGATGACAGGGTTCATGGGGCATTGTGATGACACGGCCATGGAACATCATGATGACAAGAATTCTGGAGCATTGTGATAAAATGGGCATGGACCATTGAGATTAGAGGGGCCAAGGAGCATTCTGATGACAACGGCATGGAGCATTGTGATGACAAGAGTCATCGAGCATTGTGATGACAGTGGTCATGAAGCATTGTGATGAATGTGGTCATGCATCATTGTGATGACAAGTGTCGTGGAGCATTGTGATGACAGGGGTCATAGAGCATTGTGATGACACGGTTATGGAATATGGTGATGACCAGAATTCTGTACCACAGTGATGAAAAGGGAATGGAGTATTGTGATTACAGGGGTCATGGAGCATTGTGATGACAATTGTTCTAGAACATTGTGATGACAGGGATCATGGAGCATAGTGATGAAACGGGCAATGGAGCATTGTGATGACAGGCTTCATGGGACATTTTGTTGACAGTGGTCATGGAGCATTGTTAGAAAGGGAACATGGAGCAATTTGATTTCAGGGACCATGAACAATTGTGAATACATAGGCCATGGAGTATTCAGATGAATGTGGTCAAGGATCATTGTGACGAAAATTGTCCTGGAATATTGTGAAGACACGGTTCATGGAGCATTGCGATGACAAGGGCCATGGCGAAAGTTGAAGACAGGTGTCATGCGGCATTGTGATGACAGCGGTCATCTAGAATTGTGAAGAAAGATATCATGGAGCACTGGGATGACAGGGGCCATGGAGCATTGTGATGACAGGGCTCATGGGGCATTGTGATGACACGGCCATGGAACATTATTATGACAAGAATTCTGGAGCATTGTGATAAAAAGGTCATGGACCATTGTGATTAGAGGGGCCAAGGAGCATTCTGATGACAACGGCATGGAGCATTGTGATGACAAGGGTCATCGAGCATTGTGATGATAGTGGTCATGAAGCATTGTGATGAATGTGGTCATGGATCATTGTGATGACAAGTGTCGTGGAGCATTGTGATGACAGGGGTCATAGAGCATTGTGATGACACGGTTATGGAATATTGTGATGACCAGAAATCTGTTGCACAGTGATGAAAAGGGAATGGAGCATTGTGATTACAGGGGTCATGGAGCATTGTGATGACAATTGTTCTAGAACATTGTGATGAATGGGATCATGGAGCATAGTGATGAAACGGGCAATGGAGCATTGTGATGACAGGCTTCATGGGACATTGTGTTGACAGTGGTCATGGAGTATTGTTAGAAAGGGAACATGGAGCAATTTGATTTCAGGGGCCATGAACAATTGTGAATACATAGGCCATGGAGTATTCAGATGAATGTGGTCAAGGATCATTGTGACGAAAATTGTCCTGGAATATTGTGATGACACGGTTCATGGAGCATTGCGATGACAAGGGCCATGGCGAAAGTTGAAGACAGGTGTCATGGGGCATTGTGATGACAGTGGTCATCTAGAATTGTGAAGAAAGATATCATGGAGCACTGGGATGACAGGGGCCATGGAGCATTGTGATGACAAGGCTCATGGGGCATTGTGATGACACGGCCATGGAACATTATTATGACAAGAATTCTGGAGCATTGTGATAAAAAGGTCATGGACCATTGTGATTAGAGGGGCCAAGGAGCATTCTGATGACAACGGCATGGAGCATTGTGATGACAAGGGTCATCGAGCATTGTGATGACAGTGGTCATGAAGCATTGTGATGAATGTGGTCATGGATCATTGTGATGACAAGTGTCGTGGAGCATTGTGATGACAGGGGTCATAGATCATTGTGATGACACGGTTATGGAATATTGTGATGACCATAATTCTGTAGCACAGTGATGAAAAAGGAATGGAGCATTGTGATTACAGGGGTCATGGAGCATTGTGATGACAATTGTTCTAGAACATTGTGATGACAGGGATCATGGAGCATAGTGATGAAAGGGGCCATGGAGCATTGTGATGACAGGTGTCATGTGACATTTTGTTGACGGTGGTCATGGATCATTGTTAGAAAGGGAACATGGAGCAATTTGATTTCAGGGGCCATGAAAAATTGCGAATACATACGCCATGGAGTATTCAGATGAATGTGGTCAAGGATCATTGTGACGAAAACTGTCCTGGAATATTGTGATGACACGGTTCATGGAGCATTGCGATGACAAGGGCCATGGCGAAATGTGAAGACAGGTGTCATGGGGCATTGTGAGGACACGGCCATGGAACATTATGATGACAAGAATTCTGGAGCATTGTGATAAAATGGGCATGGACCATTGAGATTAGAAGGGCCAAGGAGCATTCTGATGACAACGGCATGGAGCATTGTGATAACAAGGGTCATCGAGCTTTGTGATGACAGTGGTCATGAAGCATTGTGATGAATGTGGTCATGCATCATTGTGATGACAAGTGTCGTGGAGCATTGTGATGACAGGGGTCATAGAGCATTGTGATGACACGGTTATGGAATATTGTGATGACCAGAATTCTGTACCACAGTGATGAAAAGGGCATGGAGCATTGTGATTACAGGGGTCATGGAGCATTGTGATGACAATTGTTCTAGAATATTGTGATGACAGTGATCATGGAGCATAGTGATGCAACGGGCAAGGGAGCATTGTGTTGACAGGCATCATGGGACATTGTGTTGACAGTGGTCATGGAGCATTTTTAGAAAGGGAACATGGAGCAATTTGATTTCAGGGGCCAAGAAAAATTGCGAATACATAGGCCATGGAGTATTCAGATGAATGTGGTCAAGGATCATTGTGACGAAAAGTGTCCTGGAATATTGTGATGACACGGTTCATGGAGCATTGCGATGACAAGGGCAATGGCGAAATGTGAAGACAGGTGTCATGGGGCATTGTGATGACAGTGGTCCTCTAGAATTGTGAAGAAAGATATCATGGAGCACTGGGATGATAGGGGACATGGAACATTGTGATGACAGGGGTCATGGGGCATTGTGATGACACGGCCATGGAATTATGATGACAAGAATTTGGAGCATTGTGATAAAAAGGGCATGGACCATTGTGATTAGAGGGGCCAAGGAGCATTCTGATGACAACGGCATGGAGCATTGTGATGACAAGGGTCATCGAGGATTGTGATGACAGTGGTCATGAAGCATTGTGATGAATGTGGTCATGCATCATTGTGATGACAAGTGTCGTGGAGCATTGTGATGACAGGGGTCATAGAGCATTGTGATGACACGGTTATGGAATATTGTGATGACCAGAATTCTGTAGCACTGTGATGAAAAGGGAATGGAGCATTGTGATTACAGGGGTCATGGAGCATTGTGATGACAATTGTTCTAGAACATTGTGATGACAGGGATCATGGAGCATAGTGATGAAAGGGGCCATGGAGCATTGTGATGACAGGCGTCATGGGACATTGTGTTGTCAGTGGTCATGGAGTATTGTTAGAAAGGGAACATGGAGCAATTTGATTTCAGGGGCCATGAAAAATTGCGAATACATACGCCATGGAGTATTCAGATGAATGTGGTCAAGGATCAGTGTGACGAAAAGTGTCCTGGAATATTGTGATGACACGGTTCATGGAGCATTGCGATGACAAGGGCCATGGCGAATTGTGAAGACAGGTGTCATGGGGAATTGTGATGACAGTGGTCCTCTAGAATTGTGAAGAAAGATATCATGGAGCACTGGGATGACTGGGGACATGGAGCATTGTGATGACAGGGGTCATGGGGCATTGTGATGACACGGCCATGGAACATTATGATGACAAGAATTCTGGAGCATTGTGATAAATGGGCATGGACCATTGTGATTAGAGGGGCCAAGGAGCATTCTGATCACAATGGCATGGAGCATTGTGATGACAAGGGTCATCGAGAATTGTGATGACAGTGGTCATGAAGCATTGTGATGAATGTGGTCATGGATCATTGTGATGACAAGTGTCGTGGAGCATTGTGATGAAAGGGGTCATGGAGCATTGTGATGACAATTGTTCTAGAACATTGTGATGACAGGGATCATGGAGCATAGTGATGAAACGGGCAATGGAGCATTGTGATGACAGGCTTCATGGGACATTTTGTTGACAATGATCATGGAGCATTGTTAGAAAGGGAACATGGAGCAATTTGATTTCAGGGGCCATGAACAATTGTGAATACATAGGCCATGGAGTATTCAGATGAATGTGGTCAAGGTCATTGTGACGAAAATTGTCCTGGAATATTGTGATGACACGGTTCATGGAGCATTGCGATGACAAGGGCCATGGCGAAAGTTGAAGACAGGTGTCATGCGGCATTGTGATGACAGTGGTCATCTAGAATTGTGAAGAAAGATATCATGGAGCACTGGGATGACAGGGGCCATGGAGCATTGTGATGACAGGGGTCATGGGGCATTGTGATGACACGGCCATGGAACATTATTATGACAAGAATTCTGGAGCATTGTGATAAAAAGGTCATGGACCATTGTGATTAGAGGGGCCAAGGAGCATTCTGATGACAACGGCATGGAGCATTGTGATGACAAGGGTCATCGAGCATTGTGATGACAGTGGTCATGAAGCATTGTGATGAATGTGGTAATGGATCATTGTGATGACAAGTGTCGTGGAGCATTGTGATGACAGGGGTCATAGAGCATTGTGATGACACGGTTATGGAATATTGTGATGACCAGAAATCTGTTGCACAGTGATGAAAAGGGAATGGAGCATTGTGATTACAGGGGTCATGGAGCATTGTGATGACAATTGTTCTAGAACATTGTGATGACAGGGGTCATGGAGCATAGTGATGAATGGGGCAATGGAGCATTGTGTTGACAGGCGTCATGGGACATTGTGTTGACAGTGGTCATGGAGCCTTGTTTTGAATGGGAACATGGAGCAATTTGATTTCAGGGGCCATGAAAAATTGCGAATACATACGCCATGGAGTATTCAGATGAATGTGGTCAAGGATCATTGTGACGAAAAGTGTCCTGGAATATTGTGATGACACGGTTCATGGAGCATTGCGATGACAAGGGCCATGGCGAAATGTGAAGACAGGTGTCATGCGGCATTGTGATGACAGTGGTCCTCTAGAATTGTGAAGAAAGATATCATGGAGCACTGGGATGACAGGGGCCATGGAGCATTGTGATGACAGGGGTCATGGGGCATTGTGAGGACACGGCCAGGGAACATTATTATGACAAGAATTCTGGCGAATTGTGATAAAAAGGTCATGGACCATTGTGATTAGAGGGGCCAAGGAGCATTCTGATGACAACGGCATGGAGCATTGTGATGAGAGTGGTCATGAAGCATTGTGATGAATGTGGTCATGCATCTTTGTGATGACAAGTGTCGTGGAGCATTGTGATGACAGGGGTCATAGAGCATTGTGATGACACGGTTATGGAATATTGTGATGACCAGAATTCTGTAGCACTGTGATGAAAAGGGAATGGAGCATTGTGATTACAGGGGTCATGGAGCATTGTGATGACAATTGTTCTAGAACATTGTGATGACAGGGATCATGGAGCATAGTGATGAAAGGGGCCATGGAGCATTGTGATGACAGGTGTCATGTGACATTGTGTTGACGGTGGTCATGGAGCATTGTTAGAAAGGGAACATGGAGCAATTTGATTTCAGGGGCCATGAAAAATTGCGAATACATACGCCATGGAGTATTCAGATGAATGTGGTCAAGGATCATTGTGACGAAAAGTGTCCTGGAATATTGTGATGACACGGTTCATGGAGCATTGCGATGACAAGGGCCATGGCGAATTGTGAAGACAGATGTCAAGGGGCATTGTGATGACAGTGGTCCTCTAGAATTGTGAAGAAAGATATCATGGAGCACTGGGATGACAGGGGCCATCGAGCATTGTGATGACAGGGGTCATGGGGCATTGTGATGACACGGCCATGGAACATTATGATGACAAGAATTCTGGAGCATTGTGATAAAATGGGCATGGACCATTGTGATTAGAGGGGCCAAGGAGCATTCTGATCACAATGGCATGGAGCATTGTGATGACAAGGGTCATCGAGCATTGTGATGACAGTGGTCATGAAGCATTGTGATGAATGTGGTCATGGATCATTGTGATGACAAGTGTCGTGGAGCATTGTGATGAAAGGGGTCATGGAGCATTGTGATGACAATTGTTCTAGAACATTGTGATGACAGGGATCATGGAGTATAGTGATGAAAGTGGACATGGAGCATTGTGATGACAGGCGTCATGGGACAATGTGTTGACAGTGGTCATGGAGCATTGTTAGAAAGGGAACATGGAGTAATTTGATTTCAGGGGCCATGAAAAATTGTGAATACATAGGCCATGGAGTATTCAGATGAATGTGGTCAAGGATCATTGTGACGAAAAGTGTCCTGGAATATTGTGATGACACGGTTAATGGAGCATTGCGATGACAAGGGCCATGGCGAAATGTGAAGACAGGTGTCATGGGGCATTGTGATGACAGTGGTCCTCTAGTATTGTGAAGAAATATATCATGGAGCACTGGGATGACAGGGGCCATGGAGCATTGTGATGACAGGGTTCATGGGGCATTGTGATGACACGGCCATGGAACATCATGATGACAAGAATTCTGGAGCATTGTGATAAAATGGGCATGGACCATTGAGATTAGAGGGGCCAAGGAGCATTCTGATGACAACGGCATGGAGCATTGTGATGACAAGAGTCATCGAGCATTGTGATGACAGTGGTCATGAAGCATTGTGATGAATGTGGTCATGCATCATTGTGATGACAAGTGTCGTGGAGCATTGTGATGACAGGGGTCATAGAGCATTGTGATGACACGGTTATGGAATATTGTGATGACCAGAATTCTGTACCACAGTGATGAAAAGGGAATGGAGTATTGTGATTACAGGGGTCATGGAGCATTGTGATGACAATTGTTCTAGAACATTGTGATGACAGGGATCATGGAGCATAGTGATGAAACGGGCAATGGAGCATTGTGATGACAGGCTTCATGGGACATTTTGTTGACAGTGGTCATGGAGCATTGTTAGAAAGGGAACATGGAGCAATTTGATTTCAGGGGCCATGAACAATTGTGAATACATAGGCCATGGAGTATTCAGATGAATGTGGTCAAGGATCATTGTGACGAAAATTGTCCTGGAATATTGTGAAGACACGGTTCATGGAGCATTGCGATGACAAGGGCCATGGCGAAAGTTGAAGACAGGTGTCATGCGGCATTGTGATGACAGCGGTCATCTAGAATTGTGAAGAAAGATATCATGGAGCACTGGGATGACAGGGGCCATGGAGCATTGTGATGACAGGGCTCATGGGGCATTGTGATGACACGGCCATGGAACATTATTATGACAAGAATTCTGGAGCATTGTGATAAAAAGGTCATGGACCATTGTGATTAGAGGGGCCAAGGAGCATTCTGATGACAACGGCATGGAGCATTGTGATGACAAGGGTCATCGAGCATTGTGATGATAGTGGTCATGAAGCATTGTGATGAATGTGGTCATGGATCATTGTGATGACAAGTGTCGTGGAGCATTGTGATGACAGGGGTCATAGAGCATTGTGATGACACGGTTATGGAATATTGTGATGACCAGAAATCTGTTGCACAGTGATGAAAAGGGAATGGAGCATTGTGATTACAGGGGTCATGGAGCATTGTGATGACAATTGTTCTAGAACATTGTGATGAATGGGATCATGGAGCATAGTGATGAAACGGGCAATGGAGCATTGTGATGACAGGCTTCATGGGACATTGTGTTGACAGTGGTCATGGAGCATTGTTAGAAAGGGAACATGGAGCAATTTGATTTCAGGGGCCATGAACAATTGTGAATACATAGGCCATGGAGTATTCAGATGAATGTGGTCAAGGATCATTGTGACGAAAATTGTCCTGGAATATTGTGATGACACGGTTCATGGAGCATTGCGATGACAAGGGCCATGGCGAAAGTTGAAGACAGGTGTCATGGGGCATTGTGATGACAGTGGTCATCTAGAATTGTGAAGAAAGATATCATGGAGCACTGGGATGACAGGGGCCATGGAGCATTGTGATGACAGGGCTCATGGGGCATTGTGATGACACGGCCATGGAACATTATTATGACAAGAATTCTGGAGCATTGTGATAAAAAGGTCATGGACCATTGTGATTAGAGGGGCCAAGGAGCATTCTGATGACAACGGCATGGAGCATTGTGATGACAAGGGTCATCGAGCATTGTGATGACAGTGGTCATGAAGCATTGTGATGAATGTGGTCATGGATCATTGTGATGACAAGTGTCGTGGAGCATTGTGATGACAGGGGTCATAGATCATTGTGATGACACGGTTATGGAATATTGTGATGACCATAATTCTGTAGCACAGTGATGAAAAAGGAATGGAGCATTGTGATTACAGGGGTCATGGAGCATTGTGATGACAATTGTTCTAGAACATTGTGATGACAGGGATCATGGAGCATAGTGATGAAAGGGGCCATGGAGCATTGTGATGACAGGTGTCATGTGACATTGTGTTGACGGTGGTCATGGATCATTGTTAGAAAGGGAACATGGAGCAATTTGATTTCAGGGGCCATGAAAAATTGCGAATACATACGCCATGGAGTATTCAGATGAATGTGGTCAAGGATCATTGTGACGAAAAGTGTCCAGGAATATTGTGATGACACGGTTCACGGAGCATTGCGATGACAAGGGCCATGGCGAATTGTGAAGACAGATGTCAAGGGGCATTGTGATGACAGTGGTCCTCTAGAATTGTGAAGAAAGATATCATGGAGCACTGGGATGACAGGGGCCATCGAGCATTGTGATGACATGGGTCATGGGGCATTGTGATGACACGGCCATGGAACATTATGATGACAAGAATTCTGGAGCATTGTGATAAAATGGGCATGGACCATTGTGATTAGAGGGGCCAAGGAGCATTCTGATCACAATGGCATGGAGCATTGTGATGACAAGGGTCATCGAGCATTGTGATGACAGTGGTCATGAAGCATTGTGATGAATGTGGTAATGGATCATTGTGATGACAAGTGTCGTGGAGCATTGTAATGAAAGGGGTCATGGAGCATTGTGATGACAATTGTTCTAGAACATTGTGATGACAGGGATCATGGAGTATAGTGATGAAAGTGGACATGGAGCATTGTGATGACAGGCGTCATGGGACAATGTGTTGACAGTGGTCATGGAGCATTGTTAGAAAGGGAACATGGAGCAATTTGATTTCAGGGGCCATGAAAAATTGTGAATACATAGGCCATGGAGTATTCAGATGAATGTGGTCAAGGATCATTGTGACGACAAGTGTCCTGGAATATTGTGATGACACGGTTCATGGAGCATTGCGATGACAAGGGCCATGGCGAAATGTGAAGACAGGTGTCATGGGGCATTGTGATGACAGTGGTCATCTAGAATTGTGAAGAAAGATATCATGGAGCACTGGGATGACAGGGGCCATGGAGCATTGTGATGACAGGGGTCATGGGGCATTGTGATGACACGGCCATGGAACATTATGATGACAAGAATTCTGGAGCATTGTGATAAAATGGGCATGGACCATTGTGATTAGAGGGGCCAAGGAGCATTCTGATGACAACGGCATGGAGCATTGTGATGACAAGGGTCATCGAGCATTGTGATGACAGTGGTCATGAAGCATTGTGATGAATGTGGTCATGGATCATTGTGATGACAAGTGTCGTGGAGCATTGTGATGACAGGGGTCATAGATCATTGTGATGACACGGTTATGGAATATTGTGATGACCAGAATTCTGTAGCACAGTGATGAAAAAGGAATGGAGCATTGTGATTACAGGGGTCATGGAGCATTGTGATGACAATTGTTCTAGAACATTGTGATGACAGGGATCATGGAGCATAGTGATGAAAGGGGTAATGGAGCATTGTGTTGACAGGCGTCATGGGACATTGTGTTGACAGTGGTCATGGAGCCTTGTTTTGAAAGGGAACATGGAGCAATTTGATTTCAGGGGCCATGAAAAATTGCGAATACATACGCCGTGGAGTATTCAGATGAATGTGGTCAAGGATCATTGTGACGAAAAGTGTCCTGGCATATTGTGATGACACGGTTCATGGAGCATTGCGATGACAGGGGCCATGGCGAAATGTGAAGACAGGTGTCATGTGGCATTGTGATGACAGTGGTCATCTAGAATTGTGAAGAAAGATATCATGGAGCACTGGGATGACAGGGGCCATGGAGCATTGTGATGACAGCGGTCATGGGGCATTGTGATGACACGGCCATGGAACATTATGATGACAAGAATTCTGGAGCATTGTGATAAAATGGGCATGGACCATTGTGATTAGATGGGCCAAGGAGCATTCTGATCACAACGGCATGGAGCATTGTGATGACAAGTGTCATCGAGCATTCTGATGACAGTGGTCATGAAGCATTGTGATGAATGTGGTCATGCATCATTGTGATGACAAGTGTCGTGGAGCATTGTGATGACAGGGGTCATAGAGCATTGTGATGACACGGTTATGGAATATTGTGATGACCAGAAATCTGTTACACAGTGATGAAAAGGGAATGGAGCATTGTGAATACAGGGGTCATGGAGCATTGTGATGACAATTGTTCTAGAACATTGTGATGACTGGGATCATGGAGCATAGTGATGAAACGGGCAATGGAGCATTGTGATGACAGGCTTCATGGGACATTGTGTTGACAGTGGTCATGGAGCATTGTTAGAAAGGGAACATGGAGCAATTTGATTTCAGGGGCCATGAACAATTGTGAATACATAGGCCATGGAGTATTCAGATGAATGTGGTCAAGGATCATTGTGACGAAAATTGTCCTGGAATATTGTGATGACACGGTTCATGGAGCATTGCGATGACAAGGGCCATGGCGAAAGTTGAAGACAAGTGTCATGCGGCATTGTGATGACAGTGGTCATCTAGAATTGTGAAGAAAGATATCATGGAGCACTGGGATGACAGGGGCCATGGAGCATTGTGATGACAGGGGTCATGGGGCATTGTGATGACACGGCCATGGAACATTATTATGACAAGAATTCTGGAGCATTGTGATAAAAAGGTCATGGACCATTGTGATTAGAGGGGCCAAGGAGCATTCTGATGACAACGGCATGGAGCATTGTGATGACAAGGGTCATCGAGCATTGTGATGACAGTGGTCATGAAGCATTGTGATGAATGTGGTCATGCATCATTGTGATGACAAGTGTCGTGGAGCATTGTGATGACAGGGGTCATAGAGCATTGTGATGACACGGTTATGGAATATTTTGATGACCAGAATTCTGTAGCACAGTGATGAAAAAGGAATGGAGCATTGTGATTACAGGGGTCATGGAGCATTGTGATGACAATTGTTCTAGAACATTGTGATGACAGGGATCATGGAGCATAGTGATAAAAGGGGCAATGGAGGATTGTGTTGACAGGCATCATGGGACATTGTGTTGACAGTGGTCATGGAGCATTTTTATAAAGGGAACATGGAGCAATTTGATTTCAGGGGCCAAGAAAAATTGCGAATACATAGGCCATGGAGTATTCAGATGAATGTGGTCAAGGATCATTGTGACGAAAAGTGTCCTGGAATATTGTGATGACACGGTTCTTGGAGCATTGCGATGACACGGGCAATGGCGAAATGTGAAGACAGGTGTCATGGGGCATTTTGATGACAGTGGTCCTCTAGAATTGTGAAGAAAGATATCATGGAGCACTGGGATGATAGGGGACATGGAACATTGTGATGACAGGGGTCATGGGGCATTGTGATGACACGGCCATGGAATTATGATGACAAGAATTTGGAGCATTGTGATAAAAAGGGCATGGACCATTGTGATTAGAGGGGCCAAGGAGCATTCTGATGACAACGGCATGGAGCATTGTGATGACAAGTGTCATCGAGCATTGTGATGACAGTGGTCATGAAGCATTGTGATGAATGTGGTCATGCATCATTGTGATGACAAGTGTCGTGGAGCATTGTGATGACAGGGGTCATAGAGCATTGTGATGACACGGTTATGGAATATGGTGATGACCAGAATTCTGTACCACAGTGATGAAAAGGGAATGGAGTATTGTGATTACAGGGGTCATGGAGCATTGTGATGACAATTGTTCTAGAACATTGTGATGACAGGGATCATGGAGCATAGTGATGAAACGGGCAATGGAGCATTGTGATGACAGGCTTCATGGGACATTTTGTTGACAGTGGTCATGGAGCATTGTTAGAAAGGGAACATGGAGCAATTTGATTTCAGGGGCCATGAACAATTGTGAATACATAGGCCATGGAGTATTCAGATGAATGTGGTCAAGGATCACTGTGACGAAAATTGTCCTGGAATATTGTGATGACACGGTTCATGGAGCATTGCGATGACAAGGGCCATGGCGAAAGTTGAAGACAGGTGTCATGCGGCATTGTGATGACAGTGGTCATCTAGAATTGTGAAGAAAGATATCATGGAGCACAGGGATGACAGGGGCCATGGAGCATTGTGATGACAGGGCTCATGGGGCATTGTGATGACACGGCCATGGAACATTATTATGACAAGAATTCTGGAGCATTGTGATAAAAAGGTCATGGACCATTGTGATTAGAGGGGCCAAGGAGCATTCTGATGACAACGGCATGGAGCATTGTGATGACAAGGGTCATCGAGCTTTGTGATGACAGTGGTCATGAAGCATTGTGATGAATGTGGTCATGCATCATTGTGATTCCAAGTGTCGTGGAGCATTGTGATGACAGGCGTCATAGAGCATTGTGATGACACGGTTATGGAATATTGTGATGACCAGAATTCTCTACCACAGTGATGAAAAGGGCATGGAGCATTGTGATTACAGGGGTCATGGAGCATTGTGATGACAATTGTTCTAGAACATTGTGATGACAGTGATCATGGAGCATAGTGATGCAACGGGCAATGGAGCATTGTGTTGACAGGCATCATGGGACATTGTGTTGACAGTGGTCATGGAGCATTTTTAGAAAGGGAACATGGAGCAATTTGATTTCAGGGGCCAAGAAAAATTGCGAATACATAGGCCATGGAGTATTCAGATGAATGTGGTCAAGGATCATTGTGACGAAAAGTGTACTGGAATATTGTGATGACACGGTTCATGGAGCATTGCGATGACAAGGGCAATGGCGAAATGTGAAGACAGGTGTCATGGGGCATTGTGATGACAGTGGTTCTCTAGAATTGTGAAGAAAGATATCATGGAGCACTGGGATGATAGGGGACATGGAACATTGTGATGACAGGGGTCATGGGGCATTGTGATGACACGGCCATGGAATTATGATGACAAGAATTTGGAGCATTGTGATAAAAACGGCATGGACCATTGTGATTAGAGGGGCCAAGGAGCATTCTGATGACAACGGCATGGAGCATTGTGATGACAAGGGTCATCGAGCATTGTGATGACAGTGGTCATGAAGCATTGTGATGAATGTGGTCATGCATCATTGTGATGACAAGTGTCGTGGAGCATTGTGATGACAGGGGTCATAGAACATTGTGATGATAGTGGTCATGAAGCATTGTGATGAATGTGGTCATGGATCATTGTGATGACAAGTGTCGTGGAGCATTGTGATGACAGGGGTCATAGAGCATTGTGATGACACGGTTATGGAATATGGTGATGACCAGAATTCTGTACCACAGTGATGAAAAGGGAATGGAGCATTGTGATTACAGGGGTCATGGAGCATTGTGATGACAATTGTTCTAGAACATTGTGATGACAGGGATCATGGAGCATAGTGATGAAACGGGCAATGGAGCATTGTGATGACAGGCTTCATGGGACATTTTGATGACAGTGGTCATGGAGCATTGTTAGAAAGGGAACATGGAGCAATTTGATTTCAGGGGCCATGAACAATTGTGAATACATAGGCCATGGAGTATTCAGATGAATGTGGTCAAGGATCATTGTGACGAAAATTGTCCTGGAATATTGTGATGACACGGTTCATGGAGCATTGCGATGACAAGGGCCATGGCGAAAGTTGAAGACAGGTGTCATGCGGCATTGTGATGACAGTGGTCATCTAGAATTGTGAAGAAAGATATCATGGAGCACTGGGATGACAGGGGCCATGGAGCATTGTGATGACAGGGGTCATGGGGCATTGTGATGACACGGCCATGGAACATTATGATGACAAGAATTCTGGAGCATTGTGATAAAAAGGTCATGGACCATTGTGACTAGAGGGGCCAAGGAGCATTCTGATGACAACGGCATGGAGCATTGTGATGACAAGGGTCATCGAGCATTGTGATGATAGTGGTCATGAAGCATTTTGATGAATGTGGTCATGGATCATTGTGATGACAAGTGCCGTGGAGCATTGTGATGACAGGGGTCATAGAGCATTGTGATGACACGGTTAATGGAATATTGTGATGACCAGAAATCTGTTACACAGTGATGAAAAGGGAATGGAGCATTGTGAATACAGGGGTCATGGAGCATTGTGATGACAATTGTTCTAGAACATTGTGATGACTGGGATCATGGAGCATAGTGATGAAACGGGCAATGGAGCATTGTGATGACAGGCTTCATGGGACATTGTGTTGACAGTGGTCATGGAGCATTGTTAGAAAGGGAACATGGAGCAATTTGATTTCAGGGGCCATGAACAATTGTGAATACATAGGCCATGGAGTATTCAGATGAATGTGGTCAAGGATCATTGTGACGAAAATTGTCCTGGAATATTGTGATGACACGGTTCATGGAGCATTGCGATGACAAGGGCCATGGCGAAAGTTGAAGACAAGTGTCATGCGGCATTGTGATGACAGTGGTCATCTAGAATTGTGAAGAAAGATATCATGGAGCACTGGGATGACAGGGGCCATGGAGCATTGTGATGACAGGGGTCATGGGGCATTGTGATGACACGGCCATGGAACATTATTATGACAAGAATTCTGGAGCATTGTGATAAAAAGGTCATGGACCATTGTGATTAGAGGGGCCAAGGAGCATTCTGATGACAACGGCATGGAGCATTGTGATGACAAGGGTCATCGAGCATTGTGATGACAGTGGTCATGAAGAATTGTGATGAATGTGGTCATGCATCATTGTGATGACAAGTGTCGTGGAGCATTGTGATGACAGGGGTCATAGAGCATTGTGATGACACGGTTATGGAATATTGTGATGACCAGAATTCTGTAGCACAGTGATGAAAAAGGAATGGAGCATTGTGATTACAGGGGTCATGGAGCATTGTGATGACAATTGTTCTAGAACATTGTGATGACAGGGATCATGGAGCATAGTGATAAAAGGGGCAATGGAGGATTGTGTTGACAGGCATCATGGGACATTGTGTTGACAGTGGTCATGGAGCATTTTTATAAAGGGAACATGGAGCAATTTGATTTCAGGGGCCAAGAAAAATTGCGAATACATAGGCCATGGAGTATTCAGATGAATGTGGTCAAGGATCATTGTGACGAAAAGTGTCCTGGAATATTGTGATGACACGGTTCATGGAGCATTGCGATGACAAGGGCAATGGCGAAATGTGAAGACAGGTGTCATGGGGCATTTTGATGACAGTGGTCCTCTAGAATTGTGAAGAAAGATATCATGGAGCACTGGGATGATAGGGGACATGGAACATTGTGATGACAGGGGTCATGGGGCATTGTGATGACACGGCCATGGAATTATGATGACAAGAATTTGGAGCATTGTGATAAAAAGGGCATGGACCATTGTGATTAGAGGGGCCAAGGAGCATTCTGATGACAACGGCATGGAGCATTGTGATGACAAGTGTCATCGAGCATTGTGATGACAGTGGTCATGAAGCATTGTGATGAATGTGGTCATGCATCATTGTGATGACAAGTGTCGTTGGGCATTGTGATGACAGGGGTCATAGAGCATTGTGATGACACGGTTATGGAATATGGTGATGACCAGAATTCTGTACCACAGTGATGAAAAGGGAATGGAGTATTGTGATTACAGGGGTCATGGAGCATTGTGATGACAATTGTTCTAGAACATTGTGATGACAGGGATCATGGAGCATAGTGATGAAACGGGCAATGGAGCATTGTGATGACAGGCTTCATGGGACATTTTGTTGACAGTGGTCATGGAGCATTGTTAGAAAGGGAACATGGAGCAATTTGATTTCAGGGGCCATGAACAATTGTGAATACATAGGCCATGGAGTATTCAGATGAATGTGGTCAAGGATCATTGTGACGAAAATTGTCCTGGAATATTGTGATGACACGGTTCATGGAGCATTGCGATGACAAGGGCCATGGCGAAAGTTGAAGACATGTGTCATGCGGCATTGTGATGACAGTGGTCATCTAGAATTGTGAAGAAAGATATCATGGAGCACTGGGATGACAGGGGCCATGGAGCATTGTGATGACAGGGGTCATGGGGCATTGTGATGACACGGCCATGGAACATTATTATGACAAGAATTCTGGAGCATTGTGATAAAAAGGTCATGGACCATTGTGATTAGAGGGGCCAAGGAGCATTCTGATGACAACGGCATGGAGCATTGTGATGACAAGGGTCATCGAGCATTGTGATGACAGTGGTCATGAAGCATTGTGATGAATGTGGTCATGGATCATTGTGATGACAAGTGTCGTGGAGCATTGTGATGACAGGGGTCATAGAGCATTGTGATGACACGGTTATGGAATATTGTGATGACCAGAAATCTGTTGCACAGTGATGAAAAGGGAATGGAGCATTGTGATTACAGGGGTCATGGAGCATTGTGATGACAATTGTTCTAGAACATTGTGATGACAGGGATCATGGAGCATAGTGATGAATGGGGCAATGGAGCATTGTGTTGACAGGCGTCATGGGACATTGTGTTGACAGTGGTCATGGAGCCTTGTTTTGAAAGGGAGCATGGAGCAATTTGATTTCAGGGGCCATGAAAAATTGCAAATACATACGCCATGGAGTATTCAGATGAATGTGGTCAAGGATCATTGTGACGAAAAGTGTCCTGGAATATTGTGATGACACGGTTCATGGAGCATTGCGATGACAAGGGCCATGGCGAAATGTGAAGACAGGTGTCATGCGGCATTGTGATGACAGTGGTCCTCTAGAATTGTGAAGAAAGATATCATGGAGCACTGGGATGACAGGGGCCATGGAGCATTGTGATGACAGGGGTCATGGGGCATTGTGAGGACACGGCCAGGGAACATTATTATGACAAGAATTCTGGAGCATTGTGATAAAAAGGTCATGGACCATTGTGATTAGAGGGGCCAAGGAGCATTCTGATGACAACGGCATGGAGCATTGTGATGAGAGTGGTCATGAAGCATTGTGATGAATGTGGTCATGCATCTTTGTGATGACAAGTGTCGTGGAGCATTGTGATGACAGGGGTCATAGAGCATTGTGATGACACGGTTATGGAATATTGTGATGACCAGAATTCTGTAGCACTGTGATGAAAAGGGAATGGAGCATTGTGATTACAGGGGTCATGGAGCATTGTGATGACAATTGTTCTAGAACATTGTGATGACAGGGATCATGGAGCATAGTGATGAAAGGGGCCATGGAGCATTGTGATGACAGGTGTCATGTGACATTGTGTTGACGGTGGTCATGGAGCATTGTTAGAAAGGGAACATGGAGCAATTTGATTTCAGGGGCCATGAAAAATTGCGAATACATACGCCATGGAGTATTCAGATGAATGTGGTCAAGGATCATTGTGACGAAAAGTGTCCTGGAATATTGTGATGACACGGTTCATGGAGCATTGCGATGACAAGGGCCATGGCGAATTGTGAAGACAGATGTCAAGGGGCATTGTGATGACAGTGGTCCTCTAGAATTGTGAAGAAAGATATCATGGAGCACTGGGATGACAGGGGCCATCGAGCATTGTGATGACAGGGGTCATGGGGCATTGTGATGACACGGCCATGGAACATTATGATGACAAGAATTCTGGAGCATTGTGATAAAATGGGCATGGACCATTGTGATTAGAGGGGCCAAGGAGCATTCTGATCACAATGGAATGGAGCATTGTGATGACAAGGGTCATCGAGCATTGTGATGAAAGTGGTCATGAAGCATTGTGATGAATGTGGTCATGGATCATTGTGATGACAAGTGTCGTGGAGCATTGTGATGAAAGGGGTCATGGAGCATTGTGATGACAATTGTTCTAGAACATTGTGATGACAGGGATCATGGAGTATAGTGATGAAAGTGGACATGGAGCATTGTGATGACAGGCGTCATGGGACAATGTGTTGACAGTGGTCATGGAGCATTGTTAGAAAGGGAACATGGAGTAATTTGATTTCAGGGGCCATGAAAAATTGTGAATACATAGGCCATGGAGTATTCAGATGAATGTGGTCAAGGATCATTGTGACGAAAAGTGTCCTGGAATATTGTGATGACACGGTTAATGGAGCATTGCGATGACAAGGGCCATGGCGAAATGTGAAGACAGGTGTCATGGGGCATTGTGATGACAGTGGTCCTCTAGTATTGTGAAGAAATATATCATGGAGCACTGGGATGACAGGGGCCATGGAGCATTGTGATGACAGGGTTCATGGGGCATTGTGATGACACGGCCATGGAACATCATGATGACAAGAATTCTGGAGCATTGTGATAAAAAGGTCATGGACCATTGTGATTAGAGGGGCCAAGGAGCATTCTGATGACAACGGCATGGAGCATTGTGATGACAAGGGTCATCGAGCATTGTGATGACAGTGGTCATGAAGCATTGTGATGAATGTGGTCATGGATCATTGTGATGACAAGTGTCGTGGAGCATTGTGATGACAGGGGTCATAGAGCATTGTGATGACACGGTTATGGAATATTGTGATGACCAGAAATCTGTTGCACAGTGATGAAAAGGGAATGGAGCATTGTGATTACAGGGGTCATGGAGCATTGTGATGACAATTGTTCTAGAACATTGTGATGACAGGGATCATGGAGCATAGTGATGAAACGGGCAATGGAGCATTGTGATGACAGGCTTCATGGGACATTGTGTTGACAGTGGTCATGGAGCATTGTTAGAAAGGGAACATGGAGCAATTTGATTTCAGGGGCCATGAACAATTGTGAATACATAGGCCATGGAGTATTCAGATGAATGTGGTCAAGGATCATTGTGACGAAAATTGTCCTGGAATATTGTGATGACACGGTTCATGGAGCATTGCGATGACAAGGGCCATGGCGAAAGTTGAAGACAGGTGTCATGGGGCATTGTGATGACAGCGGTCATCTAGAATTGTGAAGAAAGATATCATGGAGCACTGGGATGACAGGGGCCATGGAGCATTGTGATGACAGCGGTCATGGGGCATTGTGATGACACGGCCATGGAACATTATGATGACAAGAATTCTGCAGCATTGTGATAAAATGGGCATGGACCATTGTGATTAGAGGGGCCAAGGAGCATTCTGATCACAACGGCATGGAGCATTGTGATGACAAGTGTCATCGAGCATTGTGATGACAGTGGTCATGAAGCATTGTGATGAATGTGGTCATGCATCATTGTGATGACAAGTGTCGTGGAGCATTGTAATGACAGGGGTCATAGAGCATTGTGATGACACGGTTATGGAATATTGTGATGACCAGAATTCTGTACCACAGTGATGAAAAGGGAATGGAGTATTGTGATTACAGGGGTCATGGAGCATTGTGATGACAATTGTTCTAGAACATTGTGATGACAGGGATCATGGAGCATAGTGATGAAACGGGCAATGGAGCATTGTGATGACAGGCTTCATGGGACATTGTGTTGACAGTGGTCATGGAGCATTGTTAGAAAGGGAACATGGAGCAATTTGATTTCAGGGGCCATGAACAATTGTGAATACATAGGCCATGGAGTATTCAGATGAATGTGGTCAAGGATCATTGTGACGAAAATTGTCCTGGAATATTGTGATGACACGGTTCATGGAGCATTGCGATGACAAGGGCCATGGCGAAAGTTGAAGACAGGTGTCATGCGGCATTGTGATGACAGTGGTCATCTAGAATTGTGAAGAAAGATATCATGGAGCACTGGGATGACAGGGGCCATGGAGCATTGTGATGACAGGGGTCATGGGGCATTGTGATGACACGGCCATGGAACATTATTATGACAAGAATTCTGGAGCATTGTGATAAAAAGGTCATGGACCATTGTGATTAGAGGGGCCAAGGAGCATTCTGATGACAACGGCATGGAGCATTGTGATGACAAGGGTCATCGAGTATTGTGATGACAGTGGTCATGAAGCATTGTGATGAATGTGGTCATGCATCATTGTGATGACAAGTGTCGTGGAGCATTGTGATGACAGGGGTCATAGATCATTGTGATGACACGGTTATGGAATATTGTGATGACCAGAATTCTGTAGCACAGTGATGAAAAAGAAATGGAGCATTGTGATTACAGGGGTCATGGAGCATTGTGATGACAATTGTTCTAGAACATTGTGATGACAGGGATCATGGAGCATAGTGATGAAAGGGGCAATGGAGGATTGTGTTGACAGGCATCATGGGACATTGTGTTGACAGTGGTCATGGAGCATTTTTATAAAGGGAACATGGAGCAATTTGATTTCAGGGGCCAAGAAAAATTGCGAATACATAGGCCATGGAGTATTCAGATGAATGTGGTCAAGGATCATTGTGACGAAAAGTGTCCTGGAATATTGTGATGACACGGTTCATGGAGCATTGCGATGACAAGGGCAATGGCGAAATGTGAAGACAGGTGTCATGGGGCAATTTGATGACAGTGGTCCTCTAGAATTGTGAAGAAAGTTATCATGGAGCACTGGGATGATAGAGGACATGGAACATTGTGATGACAGGGGTCATGGGGCATTGTGATGACACGGCCATGGAATTATGATGACAAGAATTTGGAGCATTGTGATAAAAAGGGCATGGACCATTGTGATTAGAGGGGCCAAGGAGCATTCTGATGACAACGGCATGGAGCATTGTGATGACAAGTGTCATCGAGCATTGTGATGACAGTGGTCATGAAGCATTGTGATGAATGTGGTCATGCATCATTGTGATGAAAATGGTCGTGGAGCATTGTGATGACAGGGGTCATAGAGCATTGTGATGACACGGTTATGGAATATGGTGATGACCAGAATTCTGTACCACAGTGATGAAAAGGGAATGGAGTATTGTGATTACAGGGGTCATGGAGCATTGTGATGACAATTGTTCTAGAACATTGTGATGACAGGGATCATGGAGCATAGTGATGAAACGGGCAATGGAGCATTGTGATGACAGGCTTCATGGGACATTTTGTTGACAGTGGTCATGGAGCATTGTTAGAAAGGGAACATGGAGCAATTTGATTTCAGGGGCCATGAACAATTGTGAATACATAGGCCATGGAGTATTCAGATGAATGTGGTCAAGGATCATTGTGACGAAAATTGTCCTGGAATATTGTGATGACACGGTTCATGGAGCATTGCGATGACAAGGGCCATGGCGAAAGTTGAAGACAGGTGTCATGCGGCATTGTGATGACAGTGGTCATCTAGAATTGTGAAGAAAGATATCATGGAGCACTGGGATGACAGGGGCCATGGAGCATTGTGATGACAGGGGTCAAGGGGCATTGTGATGACACGGCCATGGAACATTATTATGACAAGAATTCTGGAGCATTGTGATAAAAAGGTCATGGACCATTGTGATTAGAGGGGCCAAGGAGCATTCTGATGACAACGGCATGGAGCATTGTGATGACAAGGGTCATCGAGCATTGTGATGACAGTGGTCATGAAGCATTGTGATGAATGTGGTCATGGATCATTGTGATGACAAGTGTCGTGGAGCATTGTGATGACAGGGGTCATAGAGCATTGTGATGACACGGTTATGGAATATTGTGATGACCAGAAATCTGTTGCACAGTGATGAAAAGGGAATGGAGCATTGTGATTACAGGGGTCATGGAGCATTGTGATGACAATTGTTCTAGAACATTGTGATGACAGGGATCATGGAGCATAGTGATGAATGGGGCAATGGAGCATTGTGTTGACAGGCGTCATGGGACATTGTGTTGACAGTGGTCATGGAGCCTTGTTTTGAAAGGGAACATGGAGCAATTTGATTTCAGGGGCCATGAAAAATTGCAAATACATACGCCATGGAGTATTCAGATGAATGTGGTCAAGGATCATTGTGACGAAAAGTGTCCTGGAATATTGTGATGACACGGTTCATGGAGCATTGCGATGACAAGGGCCATGGCGAAATGTGAAGACAGGTGTCATGCGGCATTGTGATGACAGTGGTCCTCTAGAATTGTGAAGAAAGATATCATGGAGCACTGGGATGACAGGGGCCATGGAGCATTGTGATGACAGGGGTCATGGGGCATTGTGAGGACACGGCCAGGGAACATTATTATGACAAGAATTCTGGAGCATTGTGATAAAAAGGTCATGGACCATTGTGATTAGAGGGGCCAAGGAGCATTCTGATGACAACGGCATGGAGCATTGTGATGAGAGTGGTCATGAAGCATTGTGATGAATGTGGTCATGCATCATTTTGATGACAAGTGTCGTGGAGCATTGTGATGACAGGGGTCATAGAGCATTGTGATGACACGGTTATGGAATATTGTGATGACCAGAATTCTGTAGCACTGTGATGAAAAGGGAATGGAGCATTGTGATTACAGGGGTCATGGAGCATTGTGATGACAATTGTTCTAGAACATTGTGATGACAGGGATCATGGAGCATAGTGATGAAAGGGGCCATGGAGCATTGTGATGACAGGCGTCATGTGACATTGTGTTGACGGTGGTCATGGAGCATTGTTAGAAAGGGAACATGGAGCAATTTGATTTCAGGGGCCATGAAAAATTGCGAATACATACGCCATGGAGTATTCAGATGAATGTGGTCAAGGATCATTGTGACGAAAAGTGTCCTGGAATATTGTGATGACACGGTTCATGGAGCATTGCGATGACAAGGGCCATGGCGAATTGTGAAGACAGGTGTCAAGGGGCATTGTGATGACAGTGGTCCTCTAGAATTGTGAAGAAAGATATCATGGAGCACTGGGATGACAGGGGCCATCGAGCATTGTGATGACAGGGGTCATGGGGCATTGTGATGACACGGCCATGGAACATTATGATGACAAGAATTCTGGAGCATTGTGATAAAATGGGCATGGACCATTGTGATTAGAGGGGCCAAGGAGCATTCTGATCACAATGGCATGGAGCATTGTGATGACAAGGGTCATCGAGCATTGTGATGACAGTGGTCATGAAGCATTGTGATGAATGTGGTCATGGATCATTGTGATGACAAGTGTCGTGGAGCATTGTGATGAAAGGGGTCATGGAGCATTGTGATGACAATTGTTCTAGAACATTGTGATGACAGGGATCATGGAGCATAGTGATGAAACGGGCAATGGAGCATTGTGATGACAGGCTTCATGGGACATTTTGTTGACAATGGTCATGGAGCATTGTTAGAAAGGGAACATGGAGCAATTTGATTTCAGGGGCCATGAACAATTGTGAATACATAGGCCATGGAGTATTCAGATGAATGTGGTCAAGGATCATTGGGACGAAATTTGTCCTGGAATATTGTGATGACACGGTTCATGGAGCATTGCGATGACAAGGGCCATGGCGAAAGTTGAAGACAGGTGTCATGCGGCATTGTGATGACAGTGGTCATCTAGAATTGTGAAGAAAGATATCATGGAGCACTGGGATGACAGGGGCCATGGAGCATTTTGATGACAAGAATTCTGGAGCATTGTGATAAAAAGGTCATGGACCATTGTGATTAGAGGGGCCAAGGAGCATTCTGATGACAACGGCATGGAGCATTGTGATGACAAGGGTCATCGAGCATTGTGATGACAGTGGTCATGAAGCATTGTGATGAATGTGGTCATGGATCATTGTGATGACAAGTGTCGTGGGGCATTGTGATGACAGGGGTCATAGAGCATTGTGATGACACGGTTATGGAATATTGTGATGACCAGAAATCTGTTGCACAGTGATGAAAAGGGAATGGAGCATTGTGATTACAGGGGTCATGGAGCATTGTGATGACAATTGTTCTAGAACATTGTGATGACAGGGATCATGGAGCATAGTGATGAATGGGGCAATGGAGCATTGTGTTGACAGGCGTCATGGGACATTGTGTTGACAGTGGTCATGGAGCCTTGTTTTGAAAGGGAACATGGAGCAATTTGATTTCAGGGGCCATGAAAAATTGCGAATACATATGCCATGGAGTATTCAGATGAATGTGGTCAAGGATCATTGTGACGAAATGTGTCCTGGAATATGGTGATGACACGGTTCATGGAGCATTGCGATGACAAGGGCCATGGCGAAATGTGAAGTCAGGTGTCATGCGGCATTGTGATGACAGTGGTCCTCTAGAATTGTGAAGAAAGATATAATGGAGCACTGGGATGACAGGGGCCATGGAGCATTGTGATGACAGGGGTCATGGGGCATTGTGAGGACACGGCCAGGGAACATTATTATGACAAGAATTCTGGAGCATTGTGATAAAAAGGTCATGGACCATTGTGATTAGAGGGGCCAAGGAGCATTCTGATGACAACGGCATGGAGCATTGTGATGAGAGTGGTCATGAAGCATTGTGATGAATGTGGTCATGCATCTTTGTGATGACAAGTGTCGTGGAGCATTGTGATGACAGGGGTCATAGAGCATTGTGATGACACGGTTATGGAATATTGTGATGACCAGAATTCTGTAGCACTGTGATGAAAAGGGAATGGAGCATTGTGATTACAGGGGTCATGGAGCATTGTGATGACAATTGTTCTAGAACATTGTGATGACAGGGATCATGGAGCATAGTGATGAAAGGGGCCATGGAGCATTGTGATGACAGGTGTCATGTGACATTGTGTTGACGGTGGTCATGGAGCATTGTTAGAAAGGGAACATGGAGCAATTTGATTTCAGGGGCCATGAAAAATTGCGAATACATACGCCATGGAGTATTCAGATGAATGTGGTCAAGGATCATTGTGACAAAAAGTGTCCTGGAATACTGTGATGACACGGTTCATGGAGCATTGCGATGACAAGGGCCATGGCGAATTGTGAAGACAGATGTCAAGGGGCATTGTGATGACAGTGGTCCTCTAGAATTGTGAAGAAAGATATCATGGAGCACTGGGATGACAGGGGCCATCGAGCATTGTGATGACAGGGGTCATGGGGCATTGTGATGACACGGCCATGGAACATTATGATGACAAGAATTCTGGAGCATTGTGATAAAATGGGCATGGACCATTGTGATTAGAGGGGCCAAGGAGCATTCTGATCACAATGGCATGGAGCATTGTGATGACAAGTGTCATCGAGCATTGTGATGACAGTGGTCATGAAGCATTGTGATGAATGTGGTAATGGATCATTGTGATGACAAGTGTCGTGGAGCATTGTGATGAAAGGGGTCATGGAGCATTGTGATGACAATTGTTCTAGAACATTGTGATGACAGGGATCATGGAGTATAGTGATGAAAGTGGACATGGAGCATTGTGATGACAGGCGACATGGGACAATGTGTTGACAGTGGTCATGGAGCATTGTTAGAAAGGGAACATGGAGCAATTTGATTTCAGGGGCTATGAAAAATTATGAATACATAGGCCATGGAGTATTCAGATGAATGTGGTCAAGGATCATTGTGACGAAAAGTGTCTTGGAATATTGTGATGACACGGTTAATGGAGCATTGCGATGACACGGGCCATGGCGAAATGTGAAGACAGGTGTCATGGGGCATTGTGATGACAGTGGTCCTGTAGAATTGTGAAGAAATATATCATGGAGCACTGGGATGACAGGGGCCATGGAGCATTGTGATGACAGGGTTCATGGGGCATTGTGATGACACGGCCATGGAACATCATGATGACAAGAATTCTGGAGCATTGTGATAAAATGGGCATGGACAATTGAGATTAGAGGGGCCAAGGAGCATTCTGATGACAACGGCATGGAGCATTGTGATGACAAGAGTCATCGAGCATTGTGATGACAGTGGTCATGAAGCATTGTGATGAATGTGGTCATGCATCATTGTGATGACAATTGTCGTGGAGCATTGTGATGACAGGGGTCATAGAGCATTGTGATGACACGGTTATGGAATATTGTGATGACCAGAATTCTGTACCACAGTGATGAAAAGGGAATGGAGTATTGTGATTACAGGGGTCATGGAGCATTGTGATGACAATTGTTCTAGAACATTGTGATGACAGGGATCATGGAGCATAGTGATGAAACGGGCAATGGAGCATTGTGATGACAGGCTTCATGGGACATTTTGTTGACAGTGGTCATGGAGCATTGTTAGAAAGGGAACATGGAGCAATTTGATTTCAGGGGCCATGAACAATTGTGAATACATAGGCCATGGAGTATTCAGATGAATGTGGTCAAGGATCATTGTGACGAAAATTGTCCTGGAATATTGTGATGACACTGTTCATGGAGCATTGCGATGACAAGGGCCATGGCGAAAGTTGAAGACAGGTGACATGCGGCATTGTGATGACAGCGGTCATCTAGAATTGTGAAGAAAGATATCATGGAGCACTGGGATGACAGGGGCCATGGAGCATTGTGATGACAGGGGTCATGGGGCATTGTGATGACACGGCCATGGAACATTATTATGACAAGAATTCTGGAGCATTGTGATAAAAAGGTCATGGACCATTGTGATTAGAGGGGCCAAGGAGCATTCTGATGACAACGGCATGGAGCATTGTGATGACAAGGGTCATCGAGCATTGTGATGATAGTGGTCATGAAGCATTGTGATGAATGTGGTCATGGATCATTGTGATGACAAGTGTCGTGGAGCATTGTGATGACAGGGGTCATAGAGCATTGTGATGACACGGTTATGGAATATTGTGATGACCAGAAATCTGTTGCACAGTGATGAAAAGGGAATGGAGCATTGTGATTACAGGGGTCATGGAGCATTGTGATGACAATTGTTCTAGAACATTGTGATGACAGGGATCATGGAGCATAGTGATGAATGGGGCAATGGAGCATTGTGTTGACAGGCGTCATGGGACATTGTGTTGACAGTGGTCATGGAGCCTTGTTTTGAAAGGGAACATGGAGCAATTTGATTTCAGGGGCCATGAAAAATTGCAAATACATACGCCATGGAGTATTCAGATGAATGTGGTCAAGGATCATTGTGACGAAAAGTGTCCTGGAATATTGTGATGACACGGTTCATGGAGCATTGCGATGACAAGGGCCATGGCGAAATGTGAAGACAGGTGTCATGCGGCATTGTGATGACAGTGGTCCTCTAGAATTGTGAAGAAAGATATCATGGAGCACTGGGATGACAGGGGCCATGGAGCATTGTGATGACAGGGGTCATGGGGCATTGTGAGGACACGGCCAGGGAACATTATTATGACAAGAATTCTGGAGCATTGTGATAAAAAGGTCATGGAGCATTGTGATTAGAGGGGCCAAGGAGCATTCTGATGACAACGCCATGGAGCATTGTGATGAGAGTGGTCATGAAGCATTGTGATGAATGTGGTCATGCATCATTGTGATGGCAAGTGTCGTGGAGCATTGTGATGACAGGGTTCATAGAGCATTGTGATGACACGGTTATGGAATATTGTGATGACCAGAATTCTGTAGCACTGTGATGAAAAGGGAATGGAGCATTGTGATTACAGGGGTCATGGAGCATTGTGATGACAATTGTTCTAGAACATTGTGATGACAGGGATCATGGAGCATAGTGATGAAAGGGGCCATGGAGCATTGTGATGACAAGCGTCATGTGACATTGTGTTGACGGTGGTCATGGAGCATTGTTAGAAAGGGAACATGGAGCAATTTGATTTCAGGGGCCATGTAGAATTGCGAATACATACGCCATGGAGTATTCAGATGAATGTGGTCAAGGATCATTGTGACGAAAAGTGTCCTGGAATATTGTGATGACACGGTTCATGGAGCATTGCGATGACAAGGGCCATGGCGAATTGTGAAGACAGGTGTCAAGGGGCATTGTGATGACAGTGGTCCTCTAGAATTGTGAAGAAAGATATCATGGAGCACTGGGATGACAGGGGCCATCGAGCATTGTGATGACAGGGGTCATGGGGCATTGTGATGACACGGCCATGGAACATTATGATGACAAGAATTCTGGAGCATTGTGATAAAATGGGCATGGACCATTGTGATTAGAGGGGTCAAGGAGCATTCTGATCACAATGGCATGGAGCATTGTGATGACAAGGGTCATCGAGCATTGTGATGACAGTGGTCATGAAGCATTGTGATGAATGTGGTCATGGATCATTGTGATGACAAGTGTCGTGGAGCATTGTGATGAAAGGGGTCATAGAGCATTGTGATGACAATTGTTCTAGAACATTGTGATGACAGGGATCATGGAGTATAGTGATGAAAGTGGACATGGAGCATTGTGATGACAGGCGTCATGGGACAATTTGTTGACCGTGGTCATGGAGCATTGTTAGAAAGGGAACATGGAGCTATTTGATTTCAGGGGCCATGAAAAATTGTGAATACATAGGCCATGGAGTATTCAGATGAATGTGGTCAAGGATCATTGTGACTAAAACTGTCCTGGAATATTGTGATGACACGGTTCATGGAGCATTGCGATGACAAGGGCCATGGCGAAATGTGAAGACAGGTGTCATGGGGCATTGTGAGGACACGGCCATGGAACATTATGATGACAAGAATTCTGGAGCATTGTGATAAAATGGGCATGGACCATTGAGATTAGAGGGGCCAAGGAGCATTCTGATGACAACGGCATGGAGCATTGTGATGACAAGGGTCATCAAGCTTTGTGATGACAGTGGTCATGAAGCATTGTCATGAATGTGGTCATGCATCATTGTGATGACAAGTGTCGTGGAGCATTGTGATGACAGGGGTCATAGAGCATTGTGATGACACGGTTATGGAATATTGTGATGACCAGAATTCTGTACCACAGTGATGAAAAGGGCATGGAGCATTGTGATTACAGGGGTCATGGAGCATTGTGATGACAATTGTTCTAGAATATTGTGATGACAGTGATCATGGAGCATAGTGATGCTATGGGCAATGGAACATTGTGTTGACAGGCATCATGGGACATTGTGTTGACAGTGGTCATGGAGCATTTTTAGAAAGGGAACATGGAGCAATTTGATTTCAGGGGCCAAGAAAAATTGCGAATACATAGGCCATGGAGTATTCAGATGAATGTGGTCAAGGATCATTGTGACGAAAAGTGTCCTGGAATATTGTGATGACACGGTTCATGGAGCATTGCGATGACAAGGGCAATGGCGAAATGTGAAGACAGGTGTCATGGGGCATTGTGATGACAGTGGTCCTCTAGAATTGTGAAGAAAGATATCATGGAGCACTGGGATGATAGGGGACATGGAACATTGTGATGACAGGGGTCATGGGGCATTGTGATGACACGGCCATGGAATTATGATGACAAGAATTTGGAGCATTGTGATAAAAAGGGCATGGACCATTGTGATTAGAGGGGCCAAGGAGCATTCTGATGACAACGGCATGGAGCATTGTGATGACAAGGGTCATCGAGCATTGTGATGACAGTGGTCATGAAGCATTGTGATGAATGTGGTCATGCATCATTGTGATGACAAGTGTCGTGGAGCATTGTGATGACAGGGGTCATAGAGCATTGTGATGACACGGTTATGGAATATTGTGATGACCAGAATTCTGTAGCACTGTGATGAAAAGGGAATGGAGCATTGTGATTACAGGGGTCATGGAGCATTGTGATGACAATTGTTCTAGAACATTGTGATGACAGGGATCATGGAGCATAGTGATGAAAGGGGCCATGGAGCATTGTGATGACAGGCGTCATGGGACATTGTGTTGTCAGTGGTCATGGAGTATTGTTAGAAAGGGAACATGGAGCAATTTGATTTCAGGGGCCATGAAAAATTGCGAATACATACGCCATGGAGTATTCAGATGAATGTGGTCAAGTATCAGTGTGACGAAAAGTGTCCTGGAATATTGTGATGACACGGTTCATGGAGCATTGCGATGACAAGGGCCATGGCGAAATGTGAAGGCAGGTGTCATGGGGCTTTGTGATGACAGTGGTCATCTAGAATTGTGAAGAAAGATATCACGGAGCACTGGGATAACAGGGGCCATGGAACATTATGATGACAAGAATTTTGGAGCATTGTGATAAAAAGGGCATGGACCATTGTGATTAGAGGGGCCAAGGAGCATTCTGATGACAACGGCATGGAGCATTGCGATGACAAGTGTCATCGAGCATTGTGATGACAGTGGTCATGAAGCATTGTGATGAATGTGGTCATGGATCATTGTGATGACAAGTGTCGTGGAGCATTGTGATGAAAGGGGTCATGGAGCATTGTGATGACAATTGTTCTAGAACATTGTGATGACAGGGATCATGGAGCATAGTGATGAAACGGGCAATGGAGCATTGTGATGACAGGCTTAATGGGACATTTTGTTGACAATGGTCATGGAGCATTGTTAGAAAGGGAACATGGAGCAATTTGTTTTCAGGGGCCATGAACAATTGTGAATACATAGGCCATGGAGTATTCAGATGAATGTGGTCAAGGATCATTGTGACGAAAATTGTCCTGGAATATTGTGATGACACGGTTCATGGAGCATTGCGATGACAAGGGCCATGGCGAAAGTTGAAGACAGGTGTCATGCGGCATTGTGATGACAGTGGTCATCTAGAATTGTGAAGAAAGATATCATGGAGCACTGGGATGACAGGGGCCATGGAGCATTGTGATGACAGGGGTCATGGGGCATTGTGATGACACGGCCATGGAACATTATTATGACAAGAATTCTGGAGCATTGTGATAAAAAGGTCATGGACCATTGTTATTAGAGGGGCCAAGGAGCATTCTGATGACAACGGCATGGAGCATTGAGATGACAAGGGTCATCGAGCATTGTGATGACAGTGGTCATGAAGCATTGTGATGAATGTGGTCATGGATCATTGTGATGACAAGTGTCGTGGAGCATTGTGATGACAGGGGTCATAGAGCATTGTGATGACATGGTTATGGAATATTGTGATGACCAGAAATCTGTTGCACAGTGATGAAAAGGGAATGGAGCATTGTGATTACAGGGGTCATGGAGCATTGTGATGACAATTGTTCTAGAACATTGTGATGACAGGGATCATGGAGCATAGTGATGAATGGGGCAATGGAGCATTGTGTTGACAGGCGTCATGGGACATTGTGTTGACAGTGATCATGGAGCCTTGATTTGAAAGGGAACATGGAGCAATTTGATTTCAGGGGCCATGAAAAATTGCGAATACATACGCCATGGAGTATTCAGATGAATGTGGTCAAGGATCATTGTGACGAAAAGTGTCCTGGAATATTGTGATGACACGGTTCATGGAGCATTGCGATGACAAGGGCCATGGCGAAATGTGAAGACAGGTGTCATGCGGCATTGTGATGACAGTGGTCCTCTAGAATTGTGAAGAAAGATATCATGGAGCACTGGGATGACAGGGGCCATGGAGCATTGTGATGACAGGGGTCATGGGGCATTGTGAGGACACGGCCAGGGAACATTATTATGACAAGAATTCTGGAGAATTGTGATAAAAAGGTCATGGACCATTGTGATTAGAGGGGCCAAGGAGCATTCTGATGACAACGGCATGGAGCATTGTGATGAGAGTGGTCATGAAGCATTGTGATGAATGTGGTCATGCATCTTTGTGATGACAAGTGTCGTGGAGCATTGTGATGACAGGGGTCATAGAGCATTGTGATGACACGGTTATGGAATATTGTGATGACCAGAATTCTGTAGCACTGTGATGAAAAGGGAATGGAGCATTGTGATTACAGGGGTCATGGAGCATTGTGATGACAATTGTTCTAGAACATTGTGATGACAGGGATCATGGAGCATAGTGATGAATGGGGCCATGGAGCATTGTGATGACAGGTGTCATATGACATTGTGTTGACGGTGGTCATGGAGCATTGTTAGAAAGGGAACATGGAGCAATTTCATTTCAGGGGCCATGAAAAATTGCGAATACATACGCCATGGAGTATTCAGATGAATGTGGTCAAGGATCATTGTGACGAAAAGTGTCCTGGAATATTGTGATGACACGGTTCATGGAGCATTGCGATGACAAGGGCCATGGCGAATTGTGAAGACAGATGTCAAGGGGCATTGTGATGACAGTGGTCCTCTAGAATTGTGAAGAAAGATATCATGGAGCACTGGGATGACAGGGGCCATCGAGCATTGTGATGACAGGGGTCATGGGGCATTGTGATGACACGGCCATGGAACATTATGATGACAAGAATTCTGGAGCATTGTGATAAAATGGGCATGGACCATTGTGATTAGAGGGGCCAAGGAGCATTCTGATCACAATGGCATGGAGCATTGTGATGACAAGTGTCATCGAGCATTGTGATGACAGTGGTCATGAAGCATTGTGATGAATGTGGTAATGGATCATTGTGATGACAAGTGTCGTGGAGCATTGTGATGAAAGGGGTCATGGAGCATTGTGATGACAATTGTTCTAGAACATTCTGATGACAGGGATCATGGAGTATAGTGATGAAAGTGGACATGGAGCATTGTGATGACAGGCGACATGGGACAATGTGTTGACAGTGGTCATGGAGCATTGTTAGAAAGGGAACATGGAGCAATTTGATTTCAGGGGCCATGAAAAATTATGAATACATAGGCCATGGAGTATTCAGATGAATGTGGTCAAGGATCATTGTGACGAAAAGTGTCCTGGAATATTGTGATGACACGGTTAATGGAGCATTGCGATGACACGGGCCATGGCGAAATGTGAAGACAGGTGTCATGGGGCATTGTGATGACAGTGGTCCTCTAGAATTGTGAAGAAATATATCATGGAGCACTGGGATGACAGGGGCCATGGAGCATTGTGATGACAGGGTTCATGGGGCATTGTGATGACACGGCCATGTAACATCATGATGACAAGAATTCTGGAGCATTGTGATAAAATGGGCATGGACCATTGAGATTAGAGGGGCCAAGGAGCATTCTGATGACAACGGCATGGAGCATTGTGATGACAAGAGTCATCGAGCATTGTGATGACAGTGGTCATGAAGCATTGTGATGAATGTGGTCATGCATCATTGTGATGACAAGTGTCGTGGAGCATTGTGATGACAGGGGTCATAGAGCATTGTGATGACACGGTTATGGAATATTGTGATGACCAGAATTCTGTACCACAGTGATGAAAAGGGAATGGAGTATTGTGATTACAGGGGTCATGGAGCATTGTGATGACAATTGTTCTAGAACATTGTGATGACAGGGATCATGGAGCATAGTGATGAAACGGGCAATGGAGCATTGTGATGACAGGCTTCATGGGACATTTTGTTGACAGTGGTCATGGAGCATTGTTAGAAAGGGAACATGGAGCAATTTGATTTCAGGGGCCATGAAAAATTGTGAATACATAGGCCATGGAGTATTCAGATGAATGTGGTCAAGGATCATTGTGACGAAATGTGTCCTGGAATATTGTGATGACACGGTTAATGGAGCATTGCGATGACAAGGGCCATGGCGAAAGTTGAAGACAGGTGTCATGCGGCATTGTGATGACAGTGGTCATCTAGAATTGTGAAGAAAGATATCATGGAGCACTGGGATGACAGGGGCCATGGAGCATTGTGATGACAGGGGTCATGGGGCATTGTGATGACACGGCCATGGAACATTATTATGACAAGAATTCTGGAGCATTGTGATAAAAAGGTCATGGACCATTGTGATTAGAGGGGCCAAGGAGCATTCTGATGACAACGGCATGGAGCATTGTGATGGCAAGTGTCATCGAGCATTGTGATGACAGTGGTCATGAAGCATTGTGATGAATGTGGTCATGGATCATTGTGATGACAAGTGTCGTGGAGCATTGTGATGACAGGGGTCATAGAACATTGTGATGACACGGTTATGGAATATTGTGATGACCAGAATTCTGTAGCACAGTGATGAAAAGGGAATGGAGCATTGTGATTACAGGGGTCATGGAGCATTGTGATGACAATTGTTCTAGAACATTGTGATGACAGGGATCATGGAGCATAGTGATGAAAGGGGCAATGGAGCATTGTGTTGACAGGCGTCATGGGACATTGTGTTGACAGTTGTCATGGAGCCTTGTTTTGAAAGGGAACATGGAGCAATTTGATTTCAGGGGCCATGAAAAATTCCGAATACATACGCCATGGAGTATTCAGATGAATGTGGTCAAGGATCATTGTGACGAAAAGTGTCCTGGAATATTGTAATGACACGGTTCATGCAGCATTGCGATGACAAGGGCCATGGCGAAATGTGAAGACAGGTGTCATGCGGCATTGTGATGACAGTGGTCATCTAGAATTGTGAAGAAAGATATCATGGAGCACTGGGATGACAGGGGCCATGGAGCATTGTGATGACATGGATCATGGGGCATTGTGATGACACGGCCAGGGAACATTATTATGACAAGAATTCTGGAGCATTGTGATAAAAAGGTCATGGACCATTGTGATTAGAGGGGCCAAGGAGCATTCTGATGACAACGGCATGGAGCATTGTGATGACAAGGGTCATCGAGCATTGTGATGACAGTGGTCATGAAGCATTGTGATGAATGTGGTCATGGATCATTGTGATGACAAGTGTCGTGGAGCATTGTGATGACAGGGGTCATAGAGCATTGTGATGACACGGTTATGGAATATTGTGATGACCAGATTTCTGTAGCACTGTGATGAAAAGGGAATGGAGCATTGTGATTACAGCGGTCATGGAGCATTGTGATGACAATTGTTCTAGAACATTGTGATGACAGGGATCATGGAGCATAGTGATGAAAGGGGCCATGGAGCATTGTGATGACAGGCGTCATGGGACAATGTGTTCACAGTGGTCATGGAGCATTGTTAGAAAGGGAACATGGAGCAATTTGATTTCAGGGGCCAAGAAAAATTGCAAGTACATAGGCCATGGAGTATTCAGATGAATGTGGACAAGGATCATTGTGACGAAAAGTGTTCTGGAATATTGTGATGACACG
Source organism: Eschrichtius robustus (assembly GCF_028021215.1). Lineage (NCBI taxonomy): Eukaryota > Metazoa > Chordata > Mammalia > Artiodactyla > Eschrichtiidae > Eschrichtius > Eschrichtius robustus. The sequence goes on along the minus strand of NW_027175249.1, from coordinate 5,494,643 downwards.
GTTCATGGAGCATTGCGATGACAATGGCCATGGCGAAATGTGAGACAGGTGTCATGGGTCATTGTGATGACAGTGGTCCTCTAGAATTGTGAAGAAAGATATCATGGAACACTGGGATGACAGGGGCCATGGAGCATTGTGATGACAGGGGTCATGGGGCTTTGTGATGACACGGCCATGGAGCATTATGATGACAAGAATTCTGGAACATTGTGATAAAATGGGCATGGACCATTGTGATTAGAGGGGCCAAGGAGCATTCTGATGACAACGGCATGGAGCATTGTGATGACAATGGTCATCGAGCATTGTGATGACAGTGGTCATGAAGCATTGTGATGAATGTGGTCATGCATCATTGTGATGACAAGTGTCGTGGAGCATTGTGATGACAGGGGTCAGAGAGCATTGTGATGACACGGGTATGGAATATTGTGATGACAAGAATTCTGTAGCACTGTGATGATAAGGGAATGGAGCATTGTGATTACAGGGGTCATGGAGCATTGTGATGACAATTGTTCTAGAACATTGTGATGACAGGGATCATGGAGCATAGTGATGAAAGGGGCCATGGAGCATTGTGATGACAGGCATCATGGGACAATGTGTTGACAGTGGTCATGGAGCATTGTTAGAAAGGGAACATGGAGCAATTTGATTTCAGGGGCCATGAACAATTGTGAATACATAGGCCATGGAGTATTCAGATGAATGTGGTCTAGGACCATTGTGACGAAAAGTGTACTGGAATATTGGGATGACACGGTTCATGGAGCATTGCGATGACAAGGGCCTTGGCGAAATGTGAAGACAGGTGTCATGGGGCATTTTGATGACAGTGATCATCTAGAATTGTGAAGAAAGATATCATGGAGCACTGGGATGACAGGGGCCATGGACCATTGTGATGACAGGGGTCATGGGGAATTGTGATGACACGGCCATGGAACATTATGATGACAAGAATTTTGGAGCATTGTGATAAAATGGGCATGGACCCCTGAGATTAGAGGGGCCAAGGAGCATTCTGATGACAACGGCATGGAGCATTGTGATGACAAGGGTCATCGAGCTTTGTGATGACAGTGGTCATGAAGCATTGTGATGAATGTTGTCATGCATCATTGTGATGACAAGTGTCGTGGAGCATTGTGATGACAGGGGTCATAGAGCATTGTGATGACACGGTTATGGAATATTGTGATGACCAGAATTCTGTAGCACTGTGATGAAAAGGGAATGGAGCATTGTGATTACAGGGGTCATGGAGCATTGTGGTGACAATTTTTCTAGAACATTGTGATGACAGGGATCATGGAGCATAGTGATGAAAGGGGACATGGAGCATTGTGATGACAGGCGTCATGGGACAATGTGTTGACAGTGGTCATGGACCAATGTTAGAAAGGGAACATGGAGCAATTTGATTTCAGGGGTCATGAAAATTTGTGAATACATAGGCCATGGAGTATTCAGATGAATGTGGTCAAGGATCATTGTGACGAAAAGTGTCCTGGAATATTGTGATGACACGGTTCATGGAGCATTGCGATGACAAGGGCCATGGCGAAATGTGAAGACAGGTGTCATGGGGCATTGTGATGACAGTGGTCCTCTAGAATTGTGAAGAAATATATCATGGAGCACTGGGATGACAGGGGCCATGGAGCATTGTGAAGACAGGGGTCATGGGGCATTGTGATGAATGTGGTCATGGATCATTGTGATGACAAGTGTCGTGGAGCATTGTGATGACAGGGGTCATAGAGCATTGTGATGACACGGTTATGGAATATTGTGAAGATCAGAATTCTGTACCACAGTGATGAAAATGGAATGGAGCATTGTGATTACAGGGGTCATGGAGCATTGTGATGACAATTGTTCTAGAACATTGTGATGACAGGGATCATGGAGCATAGTGATGAAACGGGCAATGGAGCATTGTGATGACAGGCTTCATGGGACATTGTGTTGACAGTGGTCATGGAGCATTGTTAGAAAGGGAACATGGAGCAATTTGATTTCAGGGGCCATGAACAATTGTGAATACATAGGCCATGGAGTATTCAGATGAATGTGGTCAAGGATCATTGTCACGAAAATTGTCCTGGAATATTGTGATGACACGGTTCATGGAGCATTGCGATGACAAGGGCCATGGCGAATTGTGAAGACAGGTGTCATGGGGCATTGTGATGACAGTGGTCATCTAGAATTGTGAAGAAAGATATCATGGAGCACTGGGATGACAGGGGCCATGGAGCATTGTGATGACAGGCGTCATGGGGCATTGTGATGACACGGCCATGGAACATTATTATGACAAGAATTCTGGAGCATTGTGATAAAAATGTCATGGACCATTGTGATTAGAGGGGCCAAGGAGCACTCTGATAACAACGGCATGGAGCATTGTGATGACAAGAGTCATCGAGCATTGTGATGACAGTGGTCATGAAGCATTGTGATGAATGTGGTCATGGATCATTGTGATGACAAGTGTCGTGGAGCATTGTGATGACAGGGGTCATAGAGCATTGTGATGACACGGTTATGGAATATTGTGATGACCAGAATTCTGTAGCACTGTGATGAAAAGGGAATGGAGCATTGTGATTACAGGGGTCATGGAGCATTGTGATGACAATTGTTCTAGAACATTGTGATGACAGGGATCATGGAGCATAGTGATGAAAGGGGCAATGGAGCATTGTGTTGACAGGCGTCATGGGACATTGTGTTGACAGTGGTCATGGAGCCTTGTTTTGAAAGGGAACATGGAGCAATTTGATTTCAGGGGCCATGAAAAATTGCGAATACATACGCCATGGAGTATTCAGATGAATGTGGTCAAGGATCATTGTGACGAAAGGTGTCCTGGAATATTGAGATGACACGGTTCATGGAGCATTGCGATGACAAGGGCCATGGCGAAATGTGAAGACAGGTGTCATGCGGCATTGTGATGACAGTGGTATTCTAGAATTGTGAAGAAAGATATCATGGAGCACTGGGATGACAGGGGCCATGGAGCATTGTGATGACAGGGGTCATGGGGCATTGTGATGACACGGCCATGGAACATTATTATGACAAGAATTCTGGAGCATTGTGATAAAAAGGTCATGGACCGTTGTGATTAGAGGGGCCAAGGAGCACTCTGATGACAACGGCATGGAGCATTGTGATGACAAGAGTCATCGAGCATTGTGATGACAGTGGTCATGAAGCATTGTGATGAATGTGGTCTTGGATCATTGTGATGACAAGTGTCGTGGAGCATTGTGATGACAGGGGTCATAGAGCATTGTGATGACACGGTTATGGAATATTGTGATGACCAGAATTCTGTAGCACTGTGATGAAAAGGGAATGGAGCATTGTGATTACAGGGGTCATGGAGCATTGTGATGATAATTGTTGTAGAACATTGTGATGACAGGGATCATGGAGCATAGTGATGAAAGGGGCAATGGAGCATTGTGTTGACAGGCGTCATGGGACATTGTGTTGACAGTGGTCATGGAGCCTTGTTTTGAAAGGGACCATGGAGCAATTTGATTTCAGGGGCCATGAAAAATTCCGAATACATACGCCATGGAGTATTCAGATGAATGTGGTCAAGGATCATTGTGACGAAAAGTGTCCTAGAATATTGAGATGACACGGTTCATGGAGCATTGCGATGACAAGGGCTATGGCGAAATGTGAAGACAGGTGTCATGCGGCATTGTGATGACAGTGGTATTCTAGAATTGTGAAGAAAGATATCATGGAGCACTGGGATGACAGGGGCCATGGAGCATTGTGAACACAGGGGTCATGGGGCATTGTGATGACACGGCCAGGGAACATTATTATGACAAGAATTCTGGAGCATTGTGATAAAAATGTCATGGACCATTGTGATTAGAGGGGCCAAGGAGCATTCTGATGACAACGGCATGGAGCATTGTGATGAGCGTGGTCATGAAGCATTGTGATGAATGTGGTCATGCATCATTGTGATGAAAAGTGTCGTGGAGCATTGTGATGACAGGGGTCATAGAGCATTGTGATGACACGGTTATGGAATATTGTGATTACCAGAATTCTGTAGCACTGTGATGAAAAGGGAATGGAGCATTGTGATTACAGGGGTCATGGAGCATTGTGATGACAATTGTTCTAGAACATTGTGATGACTGGGATCATGGAGCATAGTGATGAAACGGGCAATGGAGCATTGTGATGACAGGCTTCATGGGACATTTTGTTGACAGTGGTCATGGAGCATTGTTAGAAAGGGAACATGGAGCAATTTGATTTCAGGGGCCATGAACAATTGTGAATACTTAGGCCATGGAGTATTCAGATGAATGTGGTCAAGGATCATTGTGACGAAAATTGTCCTGGAATATTGTGATGACACGGTTCATGGAGCATTGCGATGACAAGGGCCATGGCGAAAGTTGAAGACAGGTGTCATGCGGCATTGTGATGACAGTGGTCATCTAGAATTGTGAAGAAAGATATCATGGAGCACTGGGATGACAGGGGCCATGGAGCATTGTGATGACAGGGTTCATGGGGCATTGTGATGACACGGCCATGGAACATTATTATGACAAGAATTCTGGAGCATTGTGATAAAAAGGTCATGGACCATTGTGATTAGAGGGGCCAAGGAGCATTCTGATGACAACGGCATGGAGCATTGTGATGACAAGGGTCATCGAGCATTGTGATGACAGTGGTCATGAAGCATTGTGATAAATGTGGTCATGGATCATTGTGATGACAAGTGTCTTGGAGCATTGTGATGACAGGGGTCATAGATCATTGTGATGACACGGTTATGGAATATTGTGATGACCAGAATTCTGTAGCAAAGTGATGAAAAAGGAATGGAGCATTGTGATTACAGGGGTCATGGAGCATTGTGATGACAATTGTTCTAGAACATTGTGATGACAGGGATCATGGAGCATAGTGATGAAAGGGGTAATGGAGCATTGTGTTGACAGGCGTCATGGGACATTGTGTTGACAGTGGTCATGGAGCCTTGTTTTGAAAGGGAACATGGAGCAATTTGATTTCAGGGGCCATGAAAAATTGCGAATACATACGCCATGGAGTATTCAGATGAATGTGGTCAAGGATCATTGTGACGAAAAGTGTCCTGGAATATTGTGATGACACGGTTCATGGAGCATTGCGATGACAAGGGCCATGGCGAAATGTGAAGACATGTGTCATGCGGCATTGTGATGACAGTGGTCATCTAGAATTGTGAAGAAAGATATCATGGAGCACTGGGATGACAGGGGCCATGGAGCATTGTGATGACAGGGGTCATGGGGCATTGTGATGAAACGGCCATGGAACATTATTATGACAAGAATTCTGGAGCATTGTGATAAAAAGGTCATGGACCATTGTGATTAGAGGGGCCAAGGAGCATTCTGATGACAACGGCATGGAGCATTGTGATGACGAGGGTCATCGAGCATTGTGATGACAGTGGTCATGAAGCATTGTGATGAATGTGATCATGGATCATTGTGATGACAAGTGTCGTGGAGCATTGTGATGACAGGGGTCATAGATCATTGTGATGACACGGTTATGGAATATTGTGATGACCAGAATTCTGTAGCAAAGTGATGAAAAAGGAATGGAGCATTGTGATTACAGGGGTCATGGAGCATTGTGATGACAATTGTTCTAGAACATTGTGATAACAGGGATCATGGAGCATAGTGATGAAAGGGGTAATGGAGCATTGTGTTGACAGGCGTCATGGGATATTGTGTTGACAGTGGTCATGGAGCCTTGTTTTGAAAGGGAACATGGAGCAATTTGATTTCAGGGGCCATGAAAAATTGCGAATACATACGCCATGGAGTATTCAGATGAATGTGGTCAAGGATCATTGTGACGAAAAGTGTCCTGGAATATTGTGATGACACGGTTCATGGAGCATTGCGATGACAAGGGCCATGGCGAAATGTGAAGACAGGTGTCATGCGGCATTGTGATGACAGTGGTCATCTAGAATTGTGAAGAAAGATATCATGGAGCACTGGGATGACAGGGGCCATGGAGCATTGTGATGACAGGGGTCATGGGGCATTGTGATGACACGGCCATGGAACATTATGATGACAAGAATTCTGGAGCATTGTGATAAAAAGTTCATGGAACATTGTGATTAGAGGGGCCAAGGAGCATTCTGATGACAACGGCATGGAGCATTGTGATGACAAGGGTCATCGAGCAATGTGATGATAGTGGTCATGAAGCATTGTGATGAATGTGGTCATGCATCATTGTGATGACAAGTGTCGTGGAGCATTGTGATGACAGGGGTCATAGAGCATTGTGATGACACGGTTATGGAATATTGTGATGACCAGAATTCTGTACCACAGTGATGAAAAGGGAATGGAGCATTGTGATTACAGGGGTCATGGAGCATTGTGATGACAATTGTTCTAGAACATTGCGATGACAGGGATCATGGAGCATAGTGATGAAAGGGGCCATGGAGCATTGTGATGACAGGCATCATGGGACATTGTGTTGACAGTGGTCTTGGAGCATTGTTAGAAAGGGAACATGGAGCAATTTGATTTCAGGGACCATGAACAATTGTGAATACATAGGCCATGGTGTATTCAGATGAATGTGGTCAAGGATCATTGTGACGAAAAGTGTCCTGGAATATTGTGATGACACGGTTCATGGAGCATTGCGATGACAAGGGCCATGGCGAAATGTGAAGACAGGTGTCATGGGGCATTGTGATGACAGTGGTCCTCTAGAATTGTGAAGAAATATATCATGGAGCACTGGGATGACAGGGGCCATGGAGCATTGTGATGACAGGGGTCATGGGGCATTGTGATGACACGGCCATGGAACATTATGATGACAAGTATTCTGGAGCATTGTGATAAAATGGGCATGGACCATTGTGATTAGAGGGGCCAAGGAGCAATGTGATGACAACGGCATGGAGCATTGTGATGGCAAGGGTCATCGAGCATTGTGATGACAGTGGTCATGAAGCATTGTGATGAATGTGGTCATGCATCATTGTGATGACAAGTGTCGTGGAGCATTGTGATGACAGGGGTCATAGAGCATTGTGATGACACGGTTATGGAATATTGTGATGACCACAATTCTGTAGCACTGTGATGAAAAGGGAATGGAGCATTGTGATTACAGGGGTCATGGAGCATTGTGATGACAATTGTTCTAGAACATTGTGAAGACAGGGATCATGGAGCATAGTGATGAAACGGGCAATGGAGCATTGTGATGACAGGCGTCATGGGACAATGTGTTGACAGTGGTCATGGAGCATTGTTAGAAAGGGAACATGGAGCAAAGTGATTTCAGGGGCCATGAACAATTGTGAATACATAGGCCATGGAATATTCAGATGAATGTGGTCAAGGATCATTGTGACGAAAATTGTCCTGGAATATTGTGATGACACGGTTCATGGAGCATTGCGATGACAAGGGCCATGGCGAAAGTTGAAGACATGTGTCATGCGGCATTGTGATGACAGTGGTCATCTAGAATTGTGAAGAAAGATATCATGGAGCACTGGGATGACAGGGGCCATGGAGCATTGTGATGACAGGGGTCATGGGGCATTGTGATGACACGGCCATGGAACATTATTATGACAAGAATTCTGGAGCATTGTGATAAAAAGGTCATGGACCATTGTGATTAGAGGGGCCAAGGAGCATTCTGATGACAACGGCATGGAGCATTGTGATGACAAGGGGCATCGAGCATTGTGATGACAGTGGTCATGAAGCATTGTGATGAATGTGGTCATGGATCATTGTGATGACAATTGTCGTGGAGCATTGTGATGACAGGGGTCATAGATCATTGTGATGACACGGTTATGGAATATTGTGATGACCAGAATTCTGTAGCACAGTGATGAAAAAGGAATGGAGCATTGTGATTACAGGGGTCATGGAGCATTGTGATGAAAATTGTTCTAGAACATTGTGATGACAGGGATCATGGAGCATAGTGATGAAAGTGGTAATGGAGCATTGTGTTGACAGGCGTCATGGGACATTGTGTTAACAGTGGTCATGGAGCCTTGTTTTGAAAGGGATCATGGAGCAATTTGATTTCAGGGGCCATGAAAAATTGCGAATACATACGCCATGGAGTATTCAGATGAATGTGGTCAAGGATCATTGTGACGAAAAGTGTCCTGGAATATTGTGATGACACGGTTCATGGAGCATTGCGATGACAAGGGCCATGGCGAAATGTGAAGACAGGTGTCATGCGGCATTGTGATGACAGTGGTCATCTAGAATTGTGAAGAAAGATATCATGGAGCACGGGGATGACAGGGGCCATGGAGCATTGTGATGACAGGGGTCATGGGGCATTGTGAGGACACGGCCATGGAACATTATGATGACAAAAATTCTGGAGCATTGTGATAAAATGGGCATGGACCTTTGTGATTAGAGGGGCCAAGGAGCATTCTGATGACAACGGCATGGAGCATTGTGATGACAAGGGTCATCGAGCATTGTGATGACAGTGGTCATGAAGCATTGTGATGAATGTGGTCATGCATCATTGTGATGACAAGTGTCGTGGAGCATTATAATGACAGGGGTCATAGAGCATTGTGATGACACGGTTATGGAATATTGTGATGACCAGAATTCTGTACCACAGTGATGAAAAGGGAATTGAGTATTGTGATTACAGGGGTCATGGAGCATTGTGATGACAATTGTTCTAGAACATTGTGATGACAGGGATCATGGAGCATAGTGATGAAACGGGCAATGGAGCATTGTGATGACAGGCTTCATGGGACATTGTGTTGACAGTGGTCATGGAGCATTGTTAGAAAGGGAACATGGAGCAATTTGATTTCAGGGGCCATGAACAATTGTGAATACATAGGCCATGGAGTATTCAGATGAATGTGGTCAAGGATCATTGTGACGAAAATTGTCCTGGAATATTGTGATGACACGGTTCATGGAGCATTGCGATGACAAGGGCCATGGCGAAAGTTGAAGACAGGTGTCATGCGGCATTGTGATGACAGTGGTCATCTAGAATTGTGAAGAAAGATATCATGGAGCACTGGGATGACAGGGGCCATGGAGCATTGTGATGACAGGGGTCATGGGGCATTGTGATGACACGGCCATGGAACATTATTATGACAAGAATTCTGGAGCATTGTGATAAAAAGGTCATGGACCATTGAGATTAGAGGGGCCAAGGAGCAATGTGATGACAACGGCATGGAGCATTGTGATGACAAGGGTCATCGAGCACTGTGATGACAGTGGTCATGAAGCATTGTGATGAATGTGGTCATGCATCATTGTGATGACAAGTGTCGTGGAGCATTGTGATGACAGGGTTTATAGAGCATTGTGATGACATGGTTATGGAATATTGTGATGACCAGAATTCTCTACCACAGTGATGAAAAGGGAGTGGAGTATTGTGATTACAGGGGTCATGGAGCATTGTGATGACAATTGTTCTAGAATATTGTGATGACAGGAATCATGGAGCATAGTGATGAAACGGGCAATGGAGCATTGTGATGACAGGCTTCATGGGACATTGTGTTGACAGTGGTCATGGAGCATTGTTAGAAAGGGAACATGGAGCAATTTGATTTCAGGGGCCATGAAAAATTGCGAATACATTCGCCATGGAGTATTCAGATGAATGTGGTCAAGGATTATTGTGACGAAAAGTGTCCTGGAATATTGTGATGACACGGTTCATGGAGCATTGCGATGACAAGGGCCATGGCGAAATGTGAAGACAGGTGTCATGGGGCATTGTGATGACAGTGGTCATCTAGAATTGTGAAGAAAGATATCATGGAGCACTGGGATGACAGGGGCCATGGAGCATTGTGATGACAGGGATCATGGGGCATTGTGAGGACACGGCCATGGAACATTATTATGACAAGAATTCTGGAGCATTGTGATAAAAAGGTCATGGACCATTGTGATTAGAGGGGCCAAGGAGCATTCTGATGAAAACGGCATGGAGCATTGTGATGAGAGTTGTCATGAAGCATTGTGATGAATGTGGTCATGCATCATTGTGATGACAAGTGTCGTGGAGCATTGTGATGACAGGGGTCATAGAGCATTGTGATGACACGGTTATGGAATATTGTGATGACCAGAATTCTGTAGCACTGTCATGAAAAGGGAATGGAGCATTGTGATTACAGGGGTCATGGAGCATTGTGATGACAATTGTTCTAGAACATAGTGATGACAGGGATCATGGAGCATAGTGATGAAAGGGGCCATGGAGCATTGTGATGACAGGCGTCATGGGACATTGTGTTGACAGTGGTCATGGAGCATTGTTAGAAAGGGAACATGGAGCAATTTGATTTCAGGGGCCATGAAAAATTGCGAATACATACGCCATGGAGTATTCAGATGAATGTGGTCAAGGATCATTGTGACGAAAAGTGTCCTGGAATATTGTGATGACACGGTTCATGGAGCATTGCGATGACAAGGGCTATGGCGAAATGTGAAGACAGGTGTCATGCGGCATTGTGATGACAGTGGTCATCTAGAATTGTGAAGAAAGATATCATGGAGCACTGGGATGACAGGGGCCATGGAGCATTGTGATGACAGCGGTCATGGGGCATTGTGATGACACGGCCATGGAACATTATGATGACAAGAATTCTGGAGCATTGTGATAAAATGGGCATGGACCATTGTGATTAGAGGGGCCAAGGAGCATTCTGATCACAACGGCATGGAGCATTGTGATGACAAGTGTCATCGAGCATTGTGATGACAGTGGTCATGTAGCATTGTGATGAATGTGGTCATGGATCATTGTGATGACAAGTGTCGTGGAGCATTGTGATGACAGGGGTCATAGAGCATTGTGATGACACGGTTATGGAATATTGTGATGACCAGAATTCTGTAGCACAGTGATGAAAAAGGAATGGAGCATTGTGATTACAGGGGTCATGGAGCATTGTGATGACAATTGTTCTAGAACATTGTCATGACAGGGATCATGGAGCATAGTGATGAAAGGGGCAATGGAGCATTGTGTTGACAGGCGTCATGGGACTTTGTGTTGACAGTGGTCATGGAGCCTTGTTTTGAAAGGGAACATGGAGCAATTTGATTTCAGGGGCCATGAAAAATTGCGAATACATACGCCATGGAGTATTCAGATGAATGTGGTCAAGGATCATTGTGACGAAAAGTGTCCTGGAATATTGTGATGACACGGTTCATGGAGCATTGCGATGACAAGGGCCATGGCGAAATGTGAAGACAGGTGTCATGGGGCATTGTGATGACAGTGGTCCTCTAGAATTGTGAAGAAAGATATCATGGAGCACTGGGATGACAGGGGCCTTGGAGCATTGTGATGACAGGGGTCATGGGGTATTGTGATGACACGGCCATGGAACATTATGATGACAAGAATTCTGGAGCATTGTGATAAAATGGGCATGGACCATTGTGATTAGAGGGGCCAAGGAGCATTCTGATCACAATGGCATGGAGCATTGTGATGGCAAGGGTCATCGAGCATTGTGATGACAGTGGTCATGAAGCATTGTGATGAATGTGGTCATGCATCATTGTGATGACAAGTGTCGTGGAGCATTGTGATGAAAGGGGTCATGGAGCATTGTGATGACAATTGTTCTAGAACATTGTGATGACAGGGGTCATGGAGTATAGTGATGAAAGTGGACATGGAGCATTGTGATGACAGGCGTCATGGGACAATGTGTTGACAGTGGTCATGGACCATTGTTAGAAAGGGAACATGGAGCAATTTGATTTCAGGGGCCATGAAAAATTGTGAATACATTGGCCATGGAGTATTCAGATGAATGTGGTCAAGGATCATTGTGACGAAAAGTGTCCTGGAATATTGTGATGACACGGTTCATGGAGCATTGCGATGACAAGGGCCATGGCGAAATGTGAAGACAGGTGTCATGGGGCATTGTGATGACAGTGGTCCTCTAGAATTGTGAAGAAATATATCATGGAGCACTGGGATGACAGGGGCCATGGAGCATTGTGATGACAGGGTTCATGGGGCATTGTGATGACACGGCCATGGAACATTATGATGACAAGAATTCTGGAGCATTGTGATAAAATGGGCATGGACCATTGAGATTAGAGGGGCCAAGGAGCATTCTGATGAAAACGGCATGGAGCATTGTGATGACAAGAGTCATCGAGCTTTGTGATGACAGTGGTCATGAAGCATTGTGATGAATGTGGTCATGCATCATTGTGATGACAAGTGTCATGGAGCATTGTGATGACAGGGGTCATAGAGCATTGTGATGACACGGTTACGGAATATTGTGATGACCAGAATTCTGTACCACAGTGATGAAAAGGGCATGGAACATTGTGATTACAGGGGTCATGGAGCATTGTGATGACAATTGTTCTAGAACATTGTGATGACAGTGATCATGGAGCATAGTGATGCAACGGGCAATGGAGCATTGTGTTGACAGTGGTCATGGAGCATTTTTAGAAAGGGAACATGGAGCAATTTGATTTCAGGGGCCAAGAAAAATTGCGAATACATAGGCCATGGAGTATTCAGATGAATGTGGTCAAGGATCATTGTGACGAAAAGTGTCCTGGAATATTGTGATGACACGGTTCATGGAGCATTGCGATGACAAGGGCCATGGCGAAATGTGAAGACAGGTGTCATGCGGCATTGTGATGACAGTGGTCATCTAGAATTGTGAAGAAAGATATCATGGAGCACTGGGATGACAGGGGCCATGGAGCATTGTGATGACAGGGGTCATGGGGCATTGTGATGACACGGCCATGGAACATTATGATGACAAGTATTCTGGAGCATTGTGATAAAATGGGCATGGACCATTGTGATTAGAGGGGCCAAGGAGCAATGTAATGACAACGGCATGGAGCATTGTGATGACAAGTGTCATCGAGCACTGTGATGACAGTGGTCATGAAGCATTGTGATGAATGTGGTCATGCATCATTGTGATGACAAGTGTCGTGGAGCATTGTGATGACAGGGGTTATAGAGCATTGTGATGACATGGTTATGGAATATTGTGATGACCAGAATTCTCTACCACAGTGATGAAAAGGGAATGGAGTATTGTGATTACAGGGGTCATGGAGCATTGTGATGACAATTGTTCTAGAATATTGTGATGACAGGAATCATGGAGCATAGTGATGAAACGGGCAATGGAGCATTGTGATGACAGGCTTCATGGGACATTGTGTTGACAGTGGTCATGGAGCATTGTTAGAAAGGGAACATGGAGCAATTTTATTTCAGGGGTCATGAAAAATTGCGAATACATACGCCATGGAGTATTCAGATGAATGTGGTCAAGGATCATTGTGACGAAAAGTGTCCTGGAATATTGTGATGACACGGTTCATGGAGCATTGCGATGACAAGGGCCATGGCGAAATGTGAAGACAGGTGTCATGCGGCATTGTGATGACAGTGGTCATCTAGAATTGTGAAGAAAGATATCATGGAGCACTGGGATGACAGGGGCCATGGAGCATTGTGATGACAGGGGTCATGGGGCATTGTGAGGACACGGCCAGGGAACATTATTATGACAAGAATTCTGGAGCATTGTGATAAAAAGGTCATGGACCATTGTGATTAGAGGGGCCAAGGAACATTCTGATGACAACGGCATGGAGCATTGTGATGAGAGTTGTCATGAAGCATTGTGATGAATGTGGTCATGCATCATTGTGATGACAAGTGTCGTGGAGCATTGTGATGACAGGGGTCATAGAGCATTGTGATGACACGGTTATGGAATATTGTGATGACCAGAATTCTGTAGCACAGTGATGAAAATGGAATGGAGCATTGTGATTACAGGGGTCATGGAGCATTGTGATGACAATTGTTCTAGAACATTGTCATGACAGGGATCATGGAGCATAGTGATGAAAGGGGCAATGGAGCATTGTGTTGACAGGCGTCATGGGACATTGTGTTGACAGTGGTCATGGAGCCTTGTTTTGAAAGGGAACATGGAGCAATTTGATTTCAGGGGCCATGAAAAATTGCGAATACATACGCCATGGAGTATTCAGATGAATGTGGTCAAGGATTATTGTGACGAAAAGTGTCCTGGAATATTGTGATGACACGGTTCATGGAGCATTGCGATGACAAGGGCCATGGCGAAATGTGAAGACAGGTGTCATGGGGCATTGTGATGACAGTGGTCCTCTAGAATTGTGAAGAAAGATATCATGGAGCACTGGGATGACAGGGGCCATGGAGCATTGTGATGACAGGGGTCATGGGGCATTGTGATGACACGGCCATGGAACATTATGATGACAGGAATTCTGGAGCATTGTGATAAAATGGGCATGGACCATTGTGATTAGAGGGGCCAAGGAGCATTCTGATCACAATGGCATGGAGCATTGTGATGGCAAGGGTCATCGAGCATTGTGATGACAGTGGTCATGAAGCATTGTGATGAATGTGGTCATGCATCATTGTGATGACAAGTGTCGTGGAGCATTGTGATGAAAGGGGTCATGGAGCATTGTGATGACAATTGTTCTAGAACATTGTGATGACAGGGGTCATGGAGTATAGTGATGAAAGTGGACATGGAGCATTGTGATGACAGGCGTCATGGGACAATGTGTTGACAGTGGTCATGGACCATTGTTAGAAAGGGAACATGGAGCAATTTGATTTCAGGGGCCATGAAAAATTGTGAATACATAGGCCATGGAGTATTCAGATGAATGTGGTCAAGGATCATTGTGACGAAAAGTGTCCTGGAATATTGTGATGACACGGTTCATGGAGCATTGCGATGACAAGGGCCATGGCGAAATGTGAAGACAGGTGTCATGGGGCATTGTGATGACAGTGGTCCTCTAGAATTGTGAAGAAATATATCATGGAGCACTGGGATGACAGGGGCCATGGAGCATTGTGATGACAGGGTTCATGGGGCATTGTGATGACACGGCCATGGAACATTATGATGACAAGAATTCTGGAGCATTGTGATAAAATGGGCATGGACCATTGAGATTAGAGGGGCCAAGGAACATTCTGATGAAAACGGCATGGAGCATTGTGATGACAAGGGTCATCGAGCTTTGTGATGACAGTGGTCATGAAGCATTGTGATGAATGTGGTCATGCATCATTGTGATGACAAGTGTCGTGGAGCATTGTGATGACAGGGGTCATAGAGCATTGTGATGACACGGTTATGGAATATTGTGATGACCAGAATTCTGTACCACAGTGATGAAAAGGGCATGGAGCATTGTGATGACAATTGTTCTAGAACATTGTGATGACAGTGATCATGGAGCATAGTGATGCAACGGGCAATGGAGCATTGTGTTGACAGGCATCATGGGACATTGTGTTGACAGTGGTCATGGAGCATTTTTAGAAAGGGAACATGGAGCAATTTGATTTCAGGGGCCAAGAAAAATTGCGAATACATAGGCCATGGAGTATTCAGATGAATGTGGTCAAGGATCATTGTGACGAAATGTGTCCTGGAATATTGTTATGACACGGTTCATGGAGCATTGCGATGACAAGGGCAATGGCGAAATGTGAAGACAGGTGTCATGGGGCATTGTGATGACAGTGGTCCTCTAGAATTGTGAAGAAAGATATCATGGAGCACTGGGATGATAGGCGACATGGAACATTGTGATGACAGGGGTCATGGGGCATTGTGATGACACGGCCATGGAATTATGATGACAAGAATTTGGAGCATTGTGATAAAAAGGGCATGGACCATTGTGATTAGAGGGGCCAAGGAGCATTCTGATGACAACGGCATGGAGTATTGTGATGACAGTGGTCATGAAGCATTGTGATGAATGTGGTCATGCATCATTGTGATGACAAGTGTCGTGGAGCATTGTGATGACAGGGGTCATAGAGCATTGTGATGACACGGTTATGGAATATTGTGATGACCAGAATTCTGTACCACAGTGATGAAAAGGGAATGGAGTATTGTGATTACAGGGGTCATGGAGCATTGTGATGACAATTGTTCTAGAACATTGTGATGACAGGGATCATGGAGCATAGTGATGAAACGGGCAATGGAGCATTGTGATGACAGGTTTCATGGGACATTTTGTTGACAGTGGTCATGGAGCATTGTTAGAAAGGGAACATGGAGCAATTTGATTTCAGGGGCCATGAAAAATTGTGAATACATAGGCCATGGAGTATTCAGATGAATGTGATCAAGGATCATAGTGACGAAAATTGTCCTGGAATATTGTGATGACACGGTTCATGGAGCATTGCGATGACAAGGGCCATGGCGAAAGTTGAAGACAGGTGTCATGCGGCATTGTGATGACAGTGGTCATCTAGAATTGTGAAGAAAGATATCATGGAGCACTGGGATGACAGGGGCCATGGAGCATTGTGATGACAGGGGTCATGGGGCATTGTGATGACACGGCCATGGAACATTATTATGACAAGAATTCTGGAGCATTGTGATAAAAAGGCCATGGACCATTGTGATTAGAGGGGCCAAGGAGCATTCTGATGACAACGGCATGGAGCATTGTGATGACAAGCGTCATCGAGCATTGTGATGATAGTGGTCATGAAGCATTGTGATGAATGTGGTCATGGATCATTGTGATGACAAGTGTCGTGGAGCATTGTGATGACAGGGGTCATAGAGCATTGTGATGACACGGTTATGGAATATTGTGATGACCAGAAATCTGTTGCACAGTGATGAAAAGGGAATGGAGCATTGTGATTACAGAGGTCATGGAGCATTGTGATGAAAATTGTTCTAGAACATTGTGATGAATGGGATCATGGAGCATAGTGATGAAACGGGCAATGGAGCATTGTGATGACAGGCTTCATGGGACATTGTGTTGACAGTGGTCATGGAGCATTGTTAGAAAGGGAACATGGAGCAATTTGATTTCAGGGGCCATGAACAATTGTGAATACATAGGCCATGGAGTATTCAGATGAATGTGGTCAAGGATCATTGTGACGAAAATTGTCCTGGAATATTGTGATGACACGGTTCATGGAGCATTGCGATGACAAGGGCCATAGCGAAAGTTGAAGACAGGTGTCATGTGGCATTGTGATGACAGTGGTCATCTAGAATTGTGAAGAAAGATATCATGGAGCACTGGGATGACAGGGGCCATGGAGCATTGTGATGACACGGCCATGGAACATTATGATGACAAGAATTCTGGAGTATTGTGATAAAAAGGTCATGGACCATTGTGATTAGAGGGGCCAAGGAGCATTCTGATGACAACGGCATGGAGCATTGTGATGACAAGGGTCATCGAGCATTGTGATGACAGTGGTCATGAAGCATTGTGATGAATGTGGTCATGGATCATTGTGATGACAAGTGTCGTGGAGCATTGTGATGACAGGGGTCATAGATCATTGTGATGACAGGATTATGGATTATTGTGATGACCAGAATTCTGTAGCACAGTGATGAAAAAGGAATGGAGCATTGTGATTACAGGGGTCATTGAGCATTGTGATGACAATTGTTCTAGAACATTGTGATGACAGGGATCATGCAGCATAGTGATGAATGGGGTAATGGAGCATTGTGTTGACAGGCGTCATGGGACATTGTGTTGACAGTGGTCATGGAGCCTTGTTTTGAAAGGGAACATGGAGCAATTTGATTTCAGGGGCCATGAAAAATTGCGAATACATACGCCATGGAGTATTCAGATGAATGTGGCCAAGGATCATTGTGACGAAAAGTGCCCTGGAATATTGTGATGACACGGTTCATGGAGCATTGCGATGACAAGGGCCATGGCGAAATGTGAAGACAGGTGTCATGCGGCATTGTGATGACAGTGGTCATCTAGAATTGTGAAGAAAGATATCATGGAGCACTGGGATGACAGGGGCCATGGAGCATTGTGATGACAGGGGTCATGGGGCATTGTGATGACACGGCCATGGAACATTATGATGACAAGAATTCTGGAGCATTGTGATAAAATGGGCATGGACCATTGTGATTAGAGGGGCCAAGGAGCATTCTGATCACAACGGCATGGAGCATTGTGATGACAAGGGTCATCGAGCATTGTGATGACAGTGGTCATGAAGCATTGTGATGAATGTGTTCATGCATCATTGTGATGAAAAGTGTCGTGGAGCATTGTGATGACAGGGGTCATAGAGCATTGTGATGACACGGTTATGGAATATTGTGATGACCAGAATTCTGTACCACAGTGATGAAAAGGGAATGGAGTATTGTGATTACAGGGGTCATGGAGCATTGTGATGACAATTGTTCTGGAACATTGTGTTGACAGGGATCATGGAGAATAGTGATGAAACGGGCAATGGAGCATTGTTATGACAGGCTTCATGGGACATTGTGTTGACAGTGGTCATGGAGCATTGTTAGAAAGGGAACATGGAGCAATTTGATTTCAGGGGCCATGAACAATTGTGAATACATAGGCCATGGAGTATTCAGATGAATGTGGTCAAGGATCATTGTGACGAAAAGTGTCCTGGAATATTGTGATGACACGGTTCATGGAGCATTGCGATGACAAGGGCCATGGCGAAATGTGAAGACAGGTGTAATGGGGCATTGTGATGACAGTGGTCATCTAGAATTGTGAAGAAAGATATCATGGAGCACTGGGATGACAGGGGCCATGGAGCATTGTGATGACAGGGGTCATGGGGCATTGTGATGACACGGCCATGGAACATTATGATGACAAGAATTCTGGAGAATTGTGATAAAATGGGCATGGACCATTGTGATTAGAGGGGCCACGGAGCATTCTGATCACAATGGCATGGAGCATTGTGATGGCAAGGGTCATCGAGCATTGTGATGACAGTGGTCATGAAGCATTGTGATGAATGTGGTCATGCATCATTGTGATGACAAGTGTCGTGGAGCATTGTGATGAAAGGGGTCATGGAGCATTGTGATGACAATTGTTCTAGAACATTGTGATGACAGGGGTCATGGAGTATAGTGATGAAAGTGGACATGGAGCATTGTGATGACAGGCGTCATGGGACAATGTGTTGACAGTGGTCATGGACCATTGTTAGAAAGGGAACATGGAGCAATTTGATTTCAGGGGCCATGAAAAATTGTGAATACATAGGCCATGGAGTATTCAGATGAATGTGGTCAAGGATCATTGTGACGAAAAGTGTCCTGGAATATTCTGATGACACGGTTCATGGAGCATTGCGATGACAAGGGCCATGGCGAAATGTGAAGACAGGTGTCATGGGGCATTGTGATGACAGTGGTCCTCTAGAATTGTGAAGAAATATATCATGGAGCACTGGGATGACAGGGGCCATGGAGCATTGTGATGACAGGGTTCATGGGGCATTGTGATAACACGGCCATGGAACATTATGATGACAAGAATTCTGGAGCATTGTGATAAAATGGGCATGGACCATTGAGATTAGTGGGGCCAAGGAACATTCTGATGAAAACGGCATGGAGCATTGTGATGACAAGTGTCGTGGAGCATTGTGATGACAGGGGTCATAGAGCATTGTGATGACACGGTTATGGAATATTGTGATGACCAGAATTCTGTACCACAGTGATGAAAAGGGCATGGAGCATTGTGATTACAGGGGTCATGGAGCATTGTGATGACAATTGTTCTAGAACATTGTGATGACAGTGATCATGGAGCATAGTGATGCAACGGGCAATGGAGCATTGTGTTGACAGGCATCATGGGACATTGTGTTGACAGTGGTCATGGAGCATTTTTAGAAAGGGAACATGGAGCAATTTGATTTCAGGGGCCAAGAAAAATTGCGAATACATAGGCCATGGAGTATTCAGATGAATGTGGTCAAGGATCATTGTGACGAAAAGTGTCCTGGAATATTGTGATGACACGGTTCATGGAGCATTGCGATGACAAGGGCAATGGCGAAATGTGAAGACAGGTGTCATGGGGCATTGTGATGACAGTGGTCCTCTAGAATTGTGAAGAAAGATATCATGGAGCACTGGGATGATAGGGGACATGGAACATTGTGATGACAGGGGTCATGGGGCATTGTGATGACACGGCCAAGGAATTATGATGACAAGAATTCTGGAGCATTGTGATAAAAAGGCCATGGACCATTGTGATTAGAGGGGCCAAGGAGCATTCTGATGAC
Organism: Eschrichtius robustus; assembly: GCF_028021215.1. Lineage (NCBI taxonomy): Eukaryota > Metazoa > Chordata > Mammalia > Artiodactyla > Eschrichtiidae > Eschrichtius > Eschrichtius robustus. The sequence goes on along the minus strand of NW_027175249.1, from coordinate 5,474,324 downwards.
AACGGCATGGAGAATTGTGATGACAAGGGTCATCGAGCATTGTGATGACAGTGGTCATGAAGCATTGTGATGAATGTGGTCATGGATCATTGTGATGACAAGTGTCGTGGAGCATTGTGATGACAGGGGTCATAGAGCATTGTGATGACACGGTTATGGAATATTGTGATGACCAGAAATCTGTTGCACAGTGATGAAAAGGGAATGGAGCATTGTGATTACAGGGGTCATGGAGCATTGTGATGACAATTGTTCTAGAACATTATGATGACAGGGATCATGGAGCATAGTGATGAATGGGGCAATGGAGCATTGTGTTGACAGGCGTCATGGGACATTGTGTTGACAGTGGTCATGGAGCCTTGTTTTGAAAGGGAACATGGAGCAATTTGATTTCAGGGGCCATGAAAAATTGCGAATACATACGCCATGGAGTATTCAGATGAATGTGGTCAAGGATCATTGTGACGAAAAGTGTCCTGGAATATTGTGATGCCACGGTTCATGGAGCATTGCGATGACAAGGGCCATGGCGAAATGTGAAGACAGGTGTCATGCGGCATTGTGATGACAGTGGTCCTCTAGAATTGTGAAGAAAGATATCATGGAGCACTGGGATGACAGGGGCCATGGAGCATTGTGATGACAGGGGTCATGGGGCATTGTGAGGACACGGCCAGGGAACATTATTATGACAAGAATTCTGGAGCATTGTGATAAAAAGATCATGGACCATTGTGATTAGAGGGGCCAAGGAGCATTCTGATGACAACGGCATGGAGCATTGTGATGAGAGTGGTCATGAAGCATTGTGATGAATGTGGTCATGCATCATTGTGATGACAAATGTCGTGGAGCATTGTGATGACAGGGGTCATAGAGCATTGTGATGACACGGTTATGGAATATTGTGATGACCAGAATTCTGTAGCCCTGTGATGAAAAGGGAATGGAGCATTGTGATTACAGGGGTCATGGAGCATTGTGATGACAATTGTTCTAGAACATTGTGATGACAGGGATCATGGAGCATAGTGATGAAAGGGGCCGTGGAGCATTGTGATGACAGGCGTCATGTGACATTGTGTTGACGGTGGTCATGGAGCATTGTTAGAAAGGGAACATGGAGCAATTTGATTTCAGGGGCCATGAAAAATTGCGAATACATACGCCATGGAGTATTCAGATGAATGTGGTCAAGGATCATTGTGACGAAAAGTGTCCTGGAATATTTTGATGACACGGTTCATGGAGCATTGCGATGACAAGGGCCATGGCGAATTGTGAAGACAGGTGTCAAGGGGCATTGTGATGACAGTGGTCCTCTAGAATTGTGAAGAAAGATAACATGGAGCACTGGGATGACAGGGGCCATCGAGCATTGTGATGACAGGGGTCATGGGGCATTGTGATGACACGGCCATGGAACATTATGATGACAAGAATTCTGGAGCATTGTGATAAAATGGGCATGGACCATTGAGATTAGAGGGGCCAAGGAACATTCTGATGAAAACGGCATGGAGCATTGTGATGACAAGGGTCATCGAGCTTTGTGATGACAGTGGTCATGAAGCATTGTGATGAATGTGGTCATGCATCATTGTGATGACAAGTGTCGTGGAGCATTGTGATGACAGGGGTCATAGAGCATTGTGATGACACGGTTATGGAATATTGTGATGACCAGAATTCTGTACCACAGTGATGAAAAGGGCATGGAGCATTGTGATGACAATTGTTCTAGAACATTGTGATGACAGTGATCATGGAGCATAGTGATGCAACGGGCAATGGAGCATTGTGTTGACAGGCATCATGGGACATTGTGTTGACAGTGGTCATGGAGCATTTTTAGAAAGGGAACATGGAGCAATTTGATTTCAGGGGCCAAGAAAAATTGCGAATACATAGGCCATGGAGTATTCAGATGAATGTGGTCAAGGATCATTGTGACGAAAAGTGTCCTGGAATATTGTGATGACACGGTTCATGGAGCATTGCGATGACAAGGGCAATGGCGAAATGTGAAGACAGGTGTCATGGGGCATTGTGATGACAGTGGTCCTCTAGAATTGTGAAGAAAGATATCATGGAGCACTGGGATGATAGGGGACATGGAACATTGTGATGACAGGGGTCATGGGGCATTGTGATGACACGGCCATGGAATTATGATGACAAGAATTTGGAGCATTGTGATAAAAAGGGCATGGACCATTGTGATTAGAGGGGCCAAGGAGCATTCTGATGACAACGGCATGGAGTATTGTGATGACAGTGGTCATGAAGCATTGTGATGAATGTGGTCATGCATCATTGTGATGACAAGTGTCGTGGAGCATTGTGATGACAGGGGTCATAGAGCATTGTGATGACACGGTTATGGAATATTGTGATGACCAGAATTCTGTACCACAGTGATGAAAAGGGAATGGAGTATTGTGATTACAGGGGTCATGGAGCATTGTGATGACAATTGTTCTAGAACATTGTGATGACAGGGATCATGGAGCATAGTGATGAAACGGGCAATGGAGCATTGTGATGACAGGCTTCATGGGACATTTTGTTGACAGTGGTCATGGAGCATTGTTAGAAAGGGAACATGGAGCAATTTGATTTCAGGGGCCATGAAAAATTGTGAATACATAGGCCATGGAGTATTCAGATGAATGTGATCAAGGATCATTGTGACGAAAATTGTCCTGGAATATTGTGATGACACGGTTCATGGAGCATTGCGATGACAAGGGCCATGGCGAAAGTTGAAGACAGGTGTCATGCGGCATTGTGATGACAGTGGTCATCTAGAATTGTGAAGAAAGATATCATGGAGCACTGGGATGACAGGGGCCATGGAGCATTGTGATGACAGGGGTCATGGGGCATTGTGATGACACGGCCATGGAACATTATTATAACAAGTATTCTGGAGCATTGTGATAAAAAGGCCATGGACCATTGTGATTAGAGGGGCCAAGGAGCATTCTGATGACAACGGCATGGAGCATTGTGATGACAAGCGTCATCGAGCATTGTGATGATAGTGGTCATGAAGCATTGTGATGAATGTGGTCATGGATCATTGTGATGACAAGTGTCGTGGAGCATTGTGATGACAGGGGTCATAGAGCATTGTGATGACACGGTTATGGAATATTGTGATGACCAGAAATCTGTTGCACAGTGATGAAAAGGGAATGGAGCATTGTGATTACAGGGGTCATGGAGCATTGTGATGAAAATTGTTCTAGAACATTGTGATGAATGGGATCATGGAGCATAGTGATGAAACGGGCAATGGAGCATTGTGATGACAGGCTTCATGGGACATTGTGTTGACAGTGGTCATGGAGAATTGTTAGAAAGGGAACATGGAGCAATTTGATTTCAGGGGCCATGAAAAATTGCGAATACATACGCCATGGAGTATTCAGATGAATGTGGTCAAGGATCATTGTGACGAAAAGTGTCCTGGAATATTGTGATGACACGGTTCATGGAGCATTGCGATGACAAGGGCCATGGCGAAATGTGAAGACAGGTGTCATGCGGCATTGTGATGACAGTGGTCATCTAGAATTGTGAAGAAAGATATCATGGAGCACTGGGATGACAGGGGCCATGGAGCATTGTGATGACAGGGGTCATGGGGCATTGTGATGAAACGGCCATGGAACATTATTATGACAAGAATTCTGGAGCATTGTGATAAAAAGGTCATGGACCATTGTGATTAGAGGGGCCAAGGAGCATTCTGATGACAACGGCATGGAGCATTGTGATGACGAGGGTCATCTAGCATTGTGATGACAGTGGTCATGAAGCATTGTGATGAATGTGATCATGGATCATTGTGATGACAAGTGTCGTGGAGCATTGTGATGACAGGGGTCATAGAGCATTGTGATGACACGGTTATGGAATATTGTGATGACCAGAATTCTGTAGCAAAGTGATGAAAAAGGAATGGAGCATTGTGATGAAAGGGGTCATGGAGCATTGTGATGACAATTGTTCTAGAACATTGTGATGACAGGGGTCATGGAGTATAGTGATGAAAGTGGACATGGAGCATTGTGATGACAGGCGTCATGGGACAATATGTTGACAGTGGTCATGGACCATTGTTAGAAAGGGAACATGGAGCAATTTGATTTCAGGGGCCATGAAAAATTGTGAATACATAGGCCATGGAGTATTCAGATGAATGTGGTCAAGGATCATTTTGACGAAAAGTGTCCTGGAATATTGTGATGACACGGTTCATGGAGCATTGCGATGACAAGGGCCATGGCGAAATGTGAAGACAGGTGTCATGGGGCATTGTGATGACAGTGGTCCTCTAGAATTGTGAAGAAATATATCATGGAGCACTGGGATGACAGGGGCCATGGAGCATTGTGATGACAGGGTTCATGGGGCATTGTGATGACACGGCCATGGAACATTATGATGACAAGAATTCTGGAGCATTGTGATAAAATGGGCATGGACCATTGAGATTAGAGGGGCCAAGGAGCATTCTGATGAAAACGGCATGGAGCATTGTGATGACAAGAGTCATCGAGCTTTGTGATGACAGTGGTCATGAAGCATTGTGATGAATGTGGCCATGCATCATTGTGATGTCAAGTGTCGTGGAGCATTGTGATGACAGGGGTCATAGAGCATTGTGATGACATGGTTATGGAATATTGTGATGACCAGAATTCTCTACCACAGTGATGAAAAGGGAATGGAGTATTGTGATTACAGGGGTCATGGAGCATTGTGATGACAATTGTTCTAGAACATTGTGATGACAGGAATCATGGAGCATAGTGATGAAACGGGCAATGGAGCATTGTGATGACAGGCTTCATGGGACATTGTGTTGACAGTGGTCATGGAGCATTGTTAGAAAGGGAACATGGAGCAATTTGATTTCAGGGGTCATGAAAAATTGCGAATACATTCGCCATGGAGTATTCAGATGAATGTGGTCAAGGATCATTGTGACGAAAAGTGTCCTGGAATATTGTGATGACACGGTTCATGGAGCATTGCGATGACAAGGGCCATGGCGAAATGTGAAGACAGGTGTCATGCGGCATTGTGATGACAGTGGTCATCTAGAATTGTGAAGAAAGATATCATGGAGCACTGGGATGACAGGGGCCATGGAGCATTGTGATGACAGGGGTCATGGGGCATTGTGAGGACACGGCCAGGGAACATTATTATGACAAGAATTCTGGAGCATTGTGATAAAAAGGTCATGGACCATTGTGATTAGAGGGGCCAAGGAACATTCTGATGACAACGGCATGGAGCATTGTGATGAGAGTTGTCATGAAGCATTGTGATGAATGTGGTCATGCATCATTGTGATGACAAGTGTCGTGGAGCATTGTGATGACAGGGGTCATAGAGCATTGTGATGACACGGTTATGGAATATTGTGATGACCAGAATTCTGTAGCACTGTGATGAAAAGGGAATGGAGCATTGTGATTACAGGGGTCATGGAGCATTGTGATGACAATTGTTCTAGAACATAGTGATGACAGGGATCATGGAGCATAGTGATGAAAGGGGCCATGGAGCATTGTGATGACAGGCGTCATGGGACATTGTGTTGACAGTGGTCATGGAGCATTGTTAGAAAGGGAACATGGAGCAATTTGATTTCAGGGGCCATGAAAAATTGCGAATACCTACGCCATGGAGTATTCAGATGAATGTGGTCAAGGATCATTGTGACGAAAAGTGTCCTGGAATATTGTGATGACACGGTTCATGGAGCATTGCGATGACAAGGGCTATGGCGAAATGTGAAGACAGTTGTCATGCGGCATTGTGATGACAGTGGTCATCTAGAATTGTGAAGAAAGATATCATGGAGCCCTGGGATGACAGGGGCCATGGAGCATTGTGATGACAGGGGTCATGGGGCATTGTGATGACACGGCCATGGAACATTATGATGACAAGAATTCTGGAGCATTGTGATAAAATGGGCATGGACCATTGTGATTAGAGGGGCCAAGGAGCATTCTGATCACAACGGCATGGAGCATTGTGATGACAAGTGTCATCGAGCATTGTGATGACAGTGGTCATGTAGCATTGTGATGAATGTGGTCATGGATCATTGTGATGACAAGTGTCGTGGAGCATTGTGATGACAGGGGTCATAGAGCATTGTGATGACACGGTTATGGAATATTGTGATGACCAGAATTCTGTAGCACAGTGATGAAAATGGAATGGAGCATTGTGATTACAGGGGTCATGGAGCATTGTGATGACAATTGTTCTAGAACATTGTCATGACAGGGATCATGGAGCATAGTGATGAAAGGGGCAATGGAGCATTGTGTTGACAGGCGTCATGGGACATTGTGTTGACAGTGGTCATGGAGCCTTGTTTTGAAAGGGAACATGGAGCAATTTGATTTCAGGGGCCATGAAAAATTGCGAATACATACGCCATGGAGTATTCAGATGAATGTGGTCAAGGATTATTGTGACGAAAAGTGTCCTGGAATATTGTGATGACACGGTTCATGGAGCATTGCGATGACAAGGGCCATGGCGAAATGTGAAGACAGGTGTCATGGGGCATTGTGATGACAGTGGTCCTCTAGAATTGTGAAGAAAGATATCATGGAGCACTGGGATGACAGGGGCAATGGAGCATTGTGATGACAGGGGTCATGGGGCATTGTGATGACACGGCCATGGAACATTATGATGACAGGAATTCTGGAGCATTGTGATAAAATGGGCATGGACCATTGTGATTAGAGGGGCCAAGGAGCAATGTGATGACAACGGCATGGAGCATTGTGATGACAAGGGTCATCGAGCATTGTGATGACAGTGGTCATGAAGCATTGTGATGAATGTGGTCATGCATCATTGTGATGACAAGTGTCGTGGAGCATTGTGATGACAGGGGTCATAGAGCATTGTGATGACACGGTTATGGAATATTGTGATGACCAGAATTCTGTACCACAGTGATGAAAAGGGAATGGAGTATTGTGATTACAGGGGTCATGGAGCATTGTGATGACAATTGTTCTAGAACATTGTGATGACAGGGATCATGGAGCATAGTGATGAATGGGGCAATGGAGCATTGTGTTGACAGGCGTCATGGGACATTGTGTTGACAGTGGTCATGGAGCCTTGTTTTGAAAGGGAACATGGAGCAATTTGATTTCAGGGGCCATGAAAAATTGCGAATACATTCGCCATGGAGTATTCAGATGAATGTGGTCAAGGATTATTGTGACGAAAAGTGTCCTGGAATATTGTGATGACACGGTTCATGGAGCATTGCGATGACAAGGGCCATGGCGAAATGTGAAGACAGGTGTCATGGGGCATTGTGATGACAGTGGTCCTCTAGAATTGTGAAGAAAGATATCATGGAGCACTGGGATGACAGGGGCCATGGAGCATTGTGATGACAGGGGTCATGGGGCATTGTGATGACACGGCCATGGAACATTATGATGACAAGAATTCTGGAGAATTGTGATAAAATGGGCATGGACCATTGTGATTAGAGGGGCCAAGGAGCATTCTGATCACAATGGCATGGAGCATTGTGATGGCAAGGGTCATCGAGCATTGTGATGACAGTGGTCATGAAGCATTGTGATGAATGTGGTCATGCATCATTGTGATGACAAGTGTCGTGGAGCATTGTGATGAAAGGGGTCATGGAGCATTGTGATGACAATTGTTCTAGAACATTGTGATGACAGGGGTCATGGAGTATAGTGATGAAAGTGGACATGGAGCATTGTGATGACAGGCGTCATGGGACAATGTGTTGACAGTGGTCATGGACCATTGTTAGAAAGGGAACATGGAGCAATTTGATTTCAGGGGCCATGAACAATTGTGAATACATAGGCCATGGAGTATTCAGATGAATGTGGTCAAGGATCATTGTGACGAAAAGTGTCCTGGAATATTGTGATGACACGGTTCATGGAGCATTGCGATGACAAGGGCCATGGCGAAATGTGAAGACAGGTGTCATGGGGCATTGTGATGACAGTGGTCATCTAGAATTGTGAAGAAAGATATCATGGAGCACTGGGATGACAGGGGCCATGGAGCATTGTGATGACAGGGATCATGGGGCATTGTGAGGACACGGCCATGGAACATTATTATGACAAGAATTCTGGAGCATTGTGATAAAAAGGTCATGGACCATTGTGATTAGAGGGGCCAAGGAGCATTCTGATGAAAACGGCATGGAGCATTGTGATGAGAGTTGTCATGAAGCATTGTGATGAATGTGGTCATGCATCATTGTGATGACAAGTGTCGTGGAGCATTGTGATGACAGGGGTCATAGAGCATTGTGATGACACGGTTATGGAATATTGTGATGACCAGAATTCTGTAGCACTGTCATGAAAAGGGAATGGAGCATTGTGATTACAGGGGTCATGGAGCATTGTGATGACAATTGTTCTAGAACATAGTGATGACAGGGATCATGGAGCATAGTGATGAAAGGGGCCATGGAGCATTGTGATGACAGGCGTCATGGGACATTGTGTTGACAGTGGTCATGGAGCATTGTTAGAAAGGGAACATGGAGCAATTTGATTTCAGGGGCCATGAAAAATTGCGAATACATACGCCATGGAGTATTCAGATGAATGTGGTCAAGGATCATTGTGACGAAAAGTGTCCTGGAATATTGTGATGACACGGTTCATGGAGCATTGCGATGACAAGGGCTATGGCGAAATGTGAAGACAGGTGTCATGCGGCATTGTGATGACAGTGGTCATCTAGAATTGTGAAGAAAGATATCATGGAGCACTGGGATGACAGGGGCCATGGAGCATTGTGATGACAGCGGTCATGGGGCATTGTGATGACACGGCCATGGAACATTATGATGACAAGAATTCTGGAGCATTGTGATAAAATGGGCATGGACCATTGTGATTAGAGGGGCCAAGGAGCATTCTGATCACAACGGCATGGAGCATTGTGATGACAAGTGTCATCGAGCATTGTGATGACAGTGGTCATGTAGCATTGTGATGAATGTGGTCATGGATCATTGTGATGACAAGTGTCGTGGAGCATTGTGATGACAGGGGTCATAGAGCATTGTGATGACACGGTTATGGAATATTGTGATGACCAGAATTCTGTAGCACAGTGATGAAAAAGGAATGGAGCATTGTGATTACAGGGGTCATGGAGCATTGTGATGACAATTGTTCTAGAACATTGTCATGACAGGGATCATGGAGCATAGTGATGAAAGGGGCAATGGAGCATTGTGTTGACAGGCGTCATGGGACTTTGTGTTGACAGTGGTCATGGAGCCTTGTTTTGAAAGGGAACATGGAGCAATTTGATTTCAGGGGCCATGAAAAATTGCGAATACATACGCCATGGAGTATTCAGATGAATGTGGTCAAGGATCATTGTGACGAAAAGTGTCCTGGAATATTGTGATGACACGGTTCATGGAGCATTGCGATGACAAGGGCCATGGCGAAATGTGAAGACAGGTGTCATGGGGCATTGTGATGACAGTGGTCCTCTAGAATTGTGAAGAAAGATATCATGGAGCACTGGGATGACAGGGGCCTTGGAGCATTGTGATGACAGGGGTCATGGGGTATTGTGATGACACGGCCATGGAACATTATGATGACAAGAATTCTGGAGCATTGTGATAAAATGGGCATGGACCATTGTGATTAGAGGGGCCAAGGAGCATTCTGATCACAATGGCATGGAGCATTGTGATGGCAAGGGTCATCGAGCATTGTGATGACAGTGGTCATGAAGCATTGTGATGAATGTGGTCATGCATCATTGTGATGACAAGTGTCGTGGAGCATTGTGATGAAAGGGGTCATGGAGCATTGTGATGACAATTGTTCTAGAACATTGTGATGACAGGGGTCATGGAGTATAGTGATGAAAGTGGACATGGAGCATTGTGATGACAGGCGTCATGGGACAATGTGTTGACAGTGGTCATGGACCATTGTTAGAAAGGGAACATGGAGCAATTTGATTTCAGGGGCCATGAAAAATTGTGAATACATTGGCCATGGAGTATTCAGATGAATGTGGTCAAGGATCATTGTGACGAAAAGTGTCCTGGAATATTGTGATGACACGGTTCATGGAGCATTGCGATGACAAGGGCCATGGCGAAATGTGAAGACAGGTGTCATGGGGCATTGTGATGACAGTGGTCCTCTAGAATTGTGAAGAAATATATCATGGAGCACTGGGATGACAGGGGCCATGGAGCATTGTGATGACAGGGTTCATGGGGCATTGTGATGACACGGCCATGGAACATTATGATGACAAGAATTCTGGAGCATTGTGATAAAATGGGCATGGACCATTGAGATTAGAGGGGCCAAGGAGCATTCTGATGAAAACGGCATGGAGCATTGTGATGACAAGAGTCATCGAGCTTTGTGATGACAGTGGTCATGAAGCATTGTGATGAATGTGGTCATGCATCATTGTGATGACAAGTGTCATGGAGCATTGTGATGACAGGGGTCATAGAGCATTGTGATGACACGGTTACGGAATATTGTGATGACCAGAATTCTGTACCACAGTGATGAAAAGGGCATGGAACATTGTGATTACAGGGGTCATGGAGCATTGTGATGACAATTGTTCTAGAACATTGTGATGACAGTGATCATGGAGCATAGTGATGCAACGGGCAATGGAGCATTGTGTTGACAGTGGTCATGGAGCATTTTTAGAAAGGGAACATGGAGCAATTTGATTTCAGGGGCCAAGAAAAATTGCGAATACATAGGCCATGGAGTATTCAGATGAATGTGGTCAAGGATCATTGTGACGAAAAGTGTCCTGGAATATTGTGATGACACGGTTCATGGAGCATTGCGATGACAAGGGCCATGGCGAAATGTGAAGACAGGTGTCATGCGGCATTGTGATGACAGTGGTCATCTAGAATTGTGAAGAAAGATATCATGGAGCACTGGGATGACAGGGGCCATGGAGCATTGTGATGACAGGGGTCATGGGGCATTGTGATGACACGGCCATGGAACATTATGATGACAAGTATTCTGGAGCATTGTGATAAAATGGGCATGGACCATTGTGATTAGAGGGGCCAAGGAGCAATGTAATGACAACGGCATGGAGCATTGTGATGACAAGTGTCATCGAGCACTGTGATGACAGTGGTCATGAAGCATTGTGATGAATGTGGTCATGCATCATTGTGATGACAAGTGTCGTGGAGCATTGTGATGACAGGGGTTATAGAGCATTGTGATGACATGGTTATGGAATATTGTGATGACCAGAATTCTCTACCACAGTGATGAAAAGGGAATGGAGTATTGTGATTACAGGGGTCATGGAGCATTGTGATGACAATTGTTCTAGAATATTGTGATGACAGGAATCATGGAGCATAGTGATGAAACGGGCAATGGAGCATTGTGATGACAGGCTTCATGGGACATTGTGTTGACAGTGGTCATGGAGCATTGTTAGAAAGGGAACATGGAGCAATTTTATTTCAGGGGTCATGAAAAATTGCGAATACATACGCCATGGAGTATTCAGATGAATGTGGTCAAGGATCATTGTGACGAAAAGTGTCCTGGAATATTGTGATGACACGGTTCATGGAGCATTGCGATGACAAGGGCCATGGCGAAATGTGAAGACAGGTGTCATGCGGCATTGTGATGACAGTGGTCATCTAGAATTGTGAAGAAAGATATCATGGAGCACTGGGATGACAGGGGCCATGGAGCATTGTGATGACAGGGGTCATGGGGCATTGTGAGGACACGGCCAGGGAACATTATTATGACAAGAATTCTGGAGCATTGTGATAAAAAGGTCATGGACCATTGTGATTAGAGGGGCCAAGGAACATTCTGATGACAACGGCATGGAGCATTGTGATGAGAGTTGTCATGAAGCATTGTGATGAATGTGGTCATGCATCATTGTGATGACAAGTGTCGTGGAGCATTGTGATGACAGGGGTCATAGAGCATTGTGATGACACGGTTATGGAATATTGTGATGACCAGAATTCTGTAGCACAGTGATGAAAATGGAATGGAGCATTGTGATTACAGGGGTCATGGAGCATTGTGATGACAATTGTTCTAGAACATTGTCATGACAGGGATCATGGAGCATAGTGATGAAAGGGGCAATGGAGCATTGTGTTGACAGGCGTCATGGGACATTGTGTTGACAGTGGTCATGGAGCCTTGTTTTGAAAGGGAACATGGAGCAATTTGATTTCAGGGGCCATGAAAAATTGCGAATACATACGCCATGGAGTATTCAGATGAATGTGGTCAAGGATTATTGTGACGAAAAGTGTCCTGGAATATTGTGATGACACGGTTCATGGAGCATTGCGATGACAAGGGCCATGGCGAAATGTGAAGACAGGTGTCATGGGGCATTGTGATGACAGTGGTCCTCTAGAATTGTGAAGAAAGATATCATGGAGCACTGGGATGACAGGGGCCATGGAGCATTGTGATGACAGGGGTCATGGGGCATTGTGATGACACGGCCATGGAACATTATGATGACAGGAATTCTGGAGCATTGTGATAAAATGGGCATGGACCATTGTGATTAGAGGGGCCAAGGAGCATTCTGATCACAATGGCATGGAGCATTGTGATGGCAAGGGTCATCGAGCATTGTGATGACAGTGGTCATGAAGCATTGTGATGAATGTGGTCATGCATCATTGTGATGACAAGTGTCGTGGAGCATTGTGATGAAAGGGGTCATGGAGCATTGTGATGACAATTGTTCTAGAACATTGTGATGACAGGGGTCATGGAGTATAGTGATGAAAGTGGACATGGAGCATTGTGATGACAGGCGTCATGGGACAATGTGTTGACAGTGGTCATGGACCATTGTTAGAAAGGGAACATGGAGCAATTTGATTTCAGGGGCCATGAAAAATTGTGAATACATAGGCCATGGAGTATTCAGATGAATGTGGTCAAGGATCATTGTGACGAAAAGTGTCCTGGAATATTGTGATGACACGGTTCATGGAGCATTGCGATGACAAGGGCCATGGCGAAATGTGAAGACAGGTGTCATGGGGCATTGTGATGACAGTGGTCCTCTAGAATTGTGAAGAAATATATCATGGAGCACTGGGATGACAGGGGCCATGGAGCATTGTGATGACAGGGTTCATGGGGCATTGTGATGACACGGCCATGGAACATTATGATGACAAGAATTCTGGAGCATTGTGATAAAATGGGCATGGACCATTGAGATTAGAGGGGCCAAGGAACATTCTGATGAAAACGGCATGGAGCATTGTGATGACAAGGGTCATCGAGCTTTGTGATGACAGTGGTCATGAAGCATTGTGATGAATGTGGTCATGCATCATTGTGATGACAAGTGTCGTGGAGCATTGTGATGACAGGGGTCATAGAGCATTGTGATGACACGGTTATGGAATATTGTGATGACCAGAATTCTGTACCACAGTGATGAAAAGGGCATGGAGCATTGTGATGACAATTGTTCTAGAACATTGTGATGACAGTGATCATGGAGCATAGTGATGCAACGGGCAATGGAGCATTGTGTTGACAGGCATCATGGGACATTGTGTTGACAGTGGTCATGGAGCATTTTTAGAAAGGGAACATGGAGCAATTTGATTTCAGGGGCCAAGAAAAATTGCGAATACATAGGCCATGGAGTATTCAGATGAATGTGGTCAAGGATCATTGTGACGAAATGTGTCCTGGAATATTGTTATGACACGGTTCATGGAGCATTGCGATGACAAGGGCAATGGCGAAATGTGAAGACAGGTGTCATGGGGCATTGTGATGACAGTGGTCCTCTAGAATTGTGAAGAAAGATATCATGGAGCACTGGGATGATAGGCGACATGGAACATTGTGATGACAGGGGTCATGGGGCATTGTGATGACACGGCCATGGAATTATGATGACAAGAATTTGGAGCATTGTGATAAAAAGGGCATGGACCATTGTGATTAGAGGGGCCAAGGAGCATTCTGATGACAACGGCATGGAGTATTGTGATGACAGTGGTCATGAAGCATTGTGATGAATGTGGTCATGCATCATTGTGATGACAAGTGTCGTGGAGCATTGTGATGACAGGGGTCATAGAGCATTGTGATGACACGGTTATGGAATATTGTGATGACCAGAATTCTGTACCACAGTGATGAAAAGGGAATGGAGTATTGTGATTACAGGGGTCATGGAGCATTGTGATGACAATTGTTCTAGAACATTGTGATGACAGGGATCATGGAGCATAGTGATGAAACGGGCAATGGAGCATTGTGATGACAGGTTTCATGGGACATTTTGTTGACAGTGGTCATGGAGCATTGTTAGAAAGGGAACATGGAGCAATTTGATTTCAGGGGCCATGAAAAATTGTGAATACATAGGCCATGGAGTATTCAGATGAATGTGATCAAGGATCATAGTGACGAAAATTGTCCTGGAATATTGTGATGACACGGTTCATGGAGCATTGCGATGACAAGGGCCATGGCGAAAGTTGAAGACAGGTGTCATGCGGCATTGTGATGACAGTGGTCATCTAGAATTGTGAAGAAAGATATCATGGAGCACTGGGATGACAGGGGCCATGGAGCATTGTGATGACAGGGGTCATGGGGCATTGTGATGACACGGCCATGGAACATTATTATGACAAGAATTCTGGAGCATTGTGATAAAAAGGCCATGGACCATTGTGATTAGAGGGGCCAAGGAGCATTCTGATGACAACGGCATGGAGCATTGTGATGACAAGCGTCATCGAGCATTGTGATGATAGTGGTCATGAAGCATTGTGATGAATGTGGTCATGGATCATTGTGATGACAAGTGTCGTGGAGCATTGTGATGACAGGGGTCATAGAGCATTGTGATGACACGGTTATGGAATATTGTGATGACCAGAAATCTGTTGCACAGTGATGAAAAGGGAATGGAGCATTGTGATTACAGAGGTCATGGAGCATTGTGATGAAAATTGTTCTAGAACATTGTGATGAATGGGATCATGGAGCATAGTGATGAAACGGGCAATGGAGCATTGTGATGACAGGCTTCATGGGACATTGTGTTGACAGTGGTCATGGAGCATTGTTAGAAAGGGAACATGGAGCAATTTGATTTCAGGGGCCATGAACAATTGTGAATACATAGGCCATGGAGTATTCAGATGAATGTGGTCAAGGATCATTGTGACGAAAATTGTCCTGGAATATTGTGATGACACGGTTCATGGAGCATTGCGATGACAAGGGCCATAGCGAAAGTTGAAGACAGGTGTCATGTGGCATTGTGATGACAGTGGTCATCTAGAATTGTGAAGAAAGATATCATGGAGCACTGGGATGACAGGGGCCATGGAGCATTGTGATGACACGGCCATGGAACATTATGATGACAAGAATTCTGGAGTATTGTGATAAAAAGGTCATGGACCATTGTGATTAGAGGGGCCAAGGAGCATTCTGATGACAACGGCATGGAGCATTGTGATGACAAGGGTCATCGAGCATTGTGATGACAGTGGTCATGAAGCATTGTGATGAATGTGGTCATGGATCATTGTGATGACAAGTGTCGTGGAGCATTGTGATGACAGGGGTCATAGATCATTGTGATGACAGGATTATGGATTATTGTGATGACCAGAATTCTGTAGCACAGTGATGAAAAAGGAATGGAGCATTGTGATTACAGGGGTCATTGAGCATTGTGATGACAATTGTTCTAGAACATTGTGATGACAGGGATCATGCAGCATAGTGATGAATGGGGTAATGGAGCATTGTGTTGACAGGCGTCATGGGACATTGTGTTGACAGTGGTCATGGAGCCTTGTTTTGAAAGGGAACATGGAGCAATTTGATTTCAGGGGCCATGAAAAATTGCGAATACATACGCCATGGAGTATTCAGATGAATGTGGCCAAGGATCATTGTGACGAAAAGTGCCCTGGAATATTGTGATGACACGGTTCATGGAGCATTGCGATGACAAGGGCCATGGCGAAATGTGAAGACAGGTGTCATGCGGCATTGTGATGACAGTGGTCATCTAGAATTGTGAAGAAAGATATCATGGAGCACTGGGATGACAGGGGCCATGGAGCATTGTGATGACAGGGGTCATGGGGCATTGTGATGACACGGCCATGGAACATTATGATGACAAGAATTCTGGAGCATTGTGATAAAATGGGCATGGACCATTGTGATTAGAGGGGCCAAGGAGCATTCTGATCAAAACGGCATGGAGCATTGTGATGACAAGGGTCATCGAGCATTGTGATGACAGTGGTCATGAAGCATTGTGATGAATGTGTTCATGCATCATTGTGATGAAAAGTGTCGTGGAGCATTGTGATGACAGGGGTCATAGAGCATTGTGATGACACGGTTATGGAATATTGTGATGACCAGAATTCTGTACCACAGTGATGAAAAGGGAATGGAGTATTGTGATTACAGGGGTCATGGAGCATTGTGATGACAATTGTTCTGGAACATTGTGTTGACAGGGATCATGGAGAATAGTGATGAAACGGGCAATGGAGCATTGTTATGACAGGCTTCATGGGACATTGTGTTGACAGTGGTCATGGAGCATTGTTAGAAAGGGAACATGGAGCAATTTGATTTCAGGGGCCATGAACAATTGTGAATACATAGGCCATGGAGTATTCAGATGAATGTGGTCAAGGATCATTGTGACGAAAAGTGTCCTGGAATATTGTGATGACACGGTTCATGGAGCATTGCGATGACAAGGGCCATGGCGAAATGTGAAGACAGGTGTAATGGGGCATTGTGATGACAGTGGTCATCTAGAATTGTGAAGAAAGATATCATGGAGCACTGGGATGACAGGGGCCATGGAGCATTGTGATGACAGGGGTCATGGGGCATTGTGATGACACGGCCATGGAACATTATGATGACAAGAATTCTGGAGAATTGTGATAAAATGGGCATGGACCATTGTGATTAGAGGGGCCACGGAGCATTCTGATCACAATGGCATGGAGCATTGTGATGGCAAGGGTCATCGAGCATTGTGATGACAGTGGTCATGAAGCATTGTGATGAATGTGGTCATGCATCATTGTGATGACAAGTGTCGTGGAGCATTGTGATGAAAGGGGTCATGGAGCATTGTGATGACAATTGTTCTAGAACATTGTGATGACAGGGGTCATGGAGTATAGTGATGAAAGTGGACATGGAGCATTGTGATGACAGGCGTCATGGGACAATGTGTTGACAGTGGTCATGGACCATTGTTAGAAAGGGAACATGGAGCAATTTGATTTCAGGGGCCATGAAAAATTGTGAATACATAGGCCATGGAGTATTCAGATGAATGTGGTCAAGGATCATTGTGACGAAAAGTGTCCTGGAATATTCTGATGACACGGTTCATGGAGCATTGCGATGACAAGGGCCATGGCGAAATGTGAAGACAGGTGTCATGGGGCATTGTGATGACAGTGGTCCTCTAGAATTGTGAAGAAATATATCATGGAGCACTGGGATGACAGGGGCCATGGAGCATTGTGATGACAGGGTTCATGGGGCATTGTGATAACACGGCCATGGAACATTATGATGACAAGAATTCTGGAGCATTGTGATAAAATGGGCATGGACCATTGAGATTAGTGGGGCCAAGGAACATTCTGATGAAAACGGCATGGAGCATTGTGATGACAAGTGTCGTGGAGCATTGTGATGACAGGGGTCATAGAGCATTGTGATGACACGGTTATGGAATATTGTGATGACCAGAATTCTGTACCACAGTGATGAAAAGGGCATGGAGCATTGTGATTACAGGGGTCATGGAGCATTGTGATGACAATTGTTCTAGAACATTGTGATGACAGTGATCATGGAGCATAGTGATGCAACGGGCAATGGAGCATTGTGTTGACAGGCATCATGGGACATTGTGTTGACAGTGGTCATGGAGCATTTTTAGAAAGGGAACATGGAGCAATTTGATTTCAGGGGCCAAGAAAAATTGCGAATACATAGGCCATGGAGTATTCAGATGAATGTGGTCAAGGATCATTGTGACGAAAAGTGTCCTGGAATATTGTGATGACACGGTTCATGGAGCATTGCGATGACAAGGGCAATGGCGAAATGTGAAGACAGGTGTCATGGGGCATTGTGATGACAGTGGTCCTCTAGAATTGTGAAGAAAGATATCATGGAGCACTGGGATGATAGGGGACATGGAACATTGTGATGACAGGGGTCATGGGGCATTGTGATGACACGGCCAAGGAATTATGATGACAAGAATTCTGGAGCATTGTGATAAAAAGGCCATGGACCATTGTGATTAGAGGGGCCAAGGAGCATTCTGATGACAACGGCATGGAGAATTGTGATGACAAGGGTCATCGAGCATTGTGATGACAGTGGTCATGAAGCATTGTGATGAATGTGGTCATGGATCATTGTGATGACAAGTGTCGTGGAGCATTGTGATGACAGGGGTCATAGAGCATTGTGATGACACGGTTATGGAATATTGTGATGACCAGAAATCTGTTGCACAGTGATGAAAAGGGAATGGAGCATTGTGATTACAGGGGTCATGGAGCATTGTGATGACAATTGTTCTAGAACATTATGATGACAGGGATCATGGAGCATAGTGATGAATGGGGCAATGGAGCATTGTGTTGACAGGCGTCATGGGACATTGTGTTGACAGTGGTCATGGAGCCTTGTTTTGAAAGGGAACATGGAGCAATTTGATTTCAGGGGCCATGAAAAATTGCGAATACATACGCCATGGAGTATTCAGATGAATGTGGTCAAGGATCATTGTGACGAAAAGTGTCCTGGAATATTGTGATGCCACGGTTCATGGAGCATTGCGATGACAAGGGCCATGGCGAAATGTGAAGACAGGTGTCATGCGGCATTGTGATGACAGTGGTCCTCTAGAATTGTGAAGAAAGATATCATGGAGCACTGGGATGACAGGGGCCATGGAGCATTGTGATGACAGGGGTCATGGGGCATTGTGAGGACACGGCCAGGGAACATTATTATGACAAGAATTCTGGAGCATTGTGATAAAAAGATCATGGACCATTGTGATTAGAGGGGCCAAGGAGCATTCTGATGACAACGGCATGGAGCATTGTGATGAGAGTGGTCATGAAGCATTGTGATGAATGTGGTCATGCATCATTGTGATGACAAATGTCGTGGAGCATTGTGATGACAGGGGTCATAGAGCATTGTGATGACACGGTTATGGAATATTGTGATGACCAGAATTCTGTAGCCCTGTGATGAAAAGGGAATGGAGCATTGTGATTACAGGGGTCATGGAGCATTGTGATGACAATTGTTCTAGAACATTGTGATGACAGGGATCATGGAGCATAGTGATGAAAGGGGCCGTGGAGCATTGTGATGACAGGCGTCATGTGACATTGTGTTGACGGTGGTCATGGAGCATTGTTAGAAAGGGAACATGGAGCAATTTGATTTCAGGGGCCATGAAAAATTGCGAATACATACGCCATGGAGTATTCAGATGAATGTGGTCAAGGATCATTGTGACGAAAAGTGTCCTGGAATATTTTGATGACACGGTTCATGGAGCATTGCGATGACAAGGGCCATGGCGAATTGTGAAGACAGGTGTCAAGGGGCATTGTGATGACAGTGGTCCTCTAGAATTGTGAAGAAAGATAACATGGAGCACTGGGATGACAGGGGCCATCGAGCATTGTGATGACAGGGGTCATGGGGCATTGTGATGACACGGCCATGGAACATTATGATGACAAGAATTCTGGAGCATTGTGATAAAATGGGCATGGACCATTGAGATTAGAGGGGCCAAGGAACATTCTGATGAAAACGGCATGGAGCATTGTGATGACAAGGGTCATCGAGCTTTGTGATGACAGTGGTCATGAAGCATTGTGATGAATGTGGTCATGCATCATTGTGATGACAAGTGTCGTGGAGCATTGTGATGACAGGGGTCATAGAGCATTGTGATGACACGGTTATGGAATATTGTGATGACCAGAATTCTGTACCACAGTGATGAAAAGGGCATGGAGCATTGTGATGACAATTGTTCTAGAACATTGTGATGACAGTGATCATGGAGCATAGTGATGCAACGGGCAATGGAGCATTGTGTTGACAGGCATCATGGGACATTGTGTTGACAGTGGTCATGGAGCATTTTTAGAAAGGGAACATGGAGCAATTTGATTTCAGGGGCCAAGAAAAATTGCGAATACATAGGCCATGGAGTATTCAGATGAATGTGGTCAAGGATCATTGTGACGAAAAGTGTCCTGGAATATTGTGATGACACGGTTCATGGAGCATTGCGATGACAAGGGCAATGGCGAAATGTGAAGACAGGTGTCATGGGGCATTGTGATGACAGTGGTCCTCTAGAATTGTGAAGAAAGATATCATGGAGCACTGGGATGATAGGGGACATGGAACATTGTGATGACAGGGGTCATGGGGCATTGTGATGACACGGCCATGGAATTATGATGACAAGAATTTGGAGCATTGTGATAAAAAGGGCATGGACCATTGTGATTAGAGGGGCCAAGGAGCATTCTGATGACAACGGCATGGAGTATTGTGATGACAGTGGTCATGAAGCATTGTGATGAATGTGGTCATGCATCATTGTGATGACAAGTGTCGTGGAGCATTGTGATGACAGGGGTCATAGAGCATTGTGATGACACGGTTATGGAATATTGTGATGACCAGAATTCTGTACCACAGTGATGAAAAGGGAATGGAGTATTGTGATTACAGGGGTCATGGAGCATTGTGATGACAATTGTTCTAGAACATTGTGATGACAGGGATCATGGAGCATAGTGATGAAACGGGCAATGGAGCATTGTGATGACAGGCTTCATGGGACATTTTGTTGACAGTGGTCATGGAGCATTGTTAGAAAGGGAACATGGAGCAATTTGATTTCAGGGGCCATGAAAAATTGTGAATACATAGGCCATGGAGTATTCAGATGAATGTGATCAAGGATCATTGTGACGAAAATTGTCCTGGAATATTGTGATGACACGGTTCATGGAGCATTGCGATGACAAGGGCCATGGCGAAAGTTGAAGACAGGTGTCATGCGGCATTGTGATGACAGTGGTCATCTAGAATTGTGAAGAAAGATATCATGGAGCACTGGGATGACAGGGGCCATGGAGCATTGTGATGACAGGGGTCATGGGGCATTGTGATGACACGGCCATGGAACATTATTATAACAAGTATTCTGGAGCATTGTGATAAAAAGGCCATGGACCATTGTGATTAGAGGGGCCAAGGAGCATTCTGATGACAACGGCATGGAGCATTGTGATGACAAGCGTCATCGAGCATTGTGATGATAGTGGTCATGAAGCATTGTGATGAATGTGGTCATGGATCATTGTGATGACAAGTGTCGTGGAGCATTGTGATGACAGGGGTCATAGAGCATTGTGATGACACGGTTATGGAATATTGTGATGACCAGAAATCTGTTGCACAGTGATGAAAAGGGAATGGAGCATTGTGATTACAGGGGTCATGGAGCATTGTGATGAAAATTGTTCTAGAACATTGTGATGAATGGGATCATGGAGCATAGTGATGAAACGGGCAATGGAGCATTGTGATGACAGGCTTCATGGGACATTGTGTTGACAGTGGTCATGGAGAATTGTTAGAAAGGGAACATGGAGCAATTTGATTTCAGGGGCCATGAAAAATTGCGAATACATACGCCATGGAGTATTCAGATGAATGTGGTCAAGGATCATTGTGACGAAAAGTGTCCTGGAATATTGTGATGACACGGTTCATGGAGCATTGCGATGACAAGGGCCATGACGAAATGTGAAGACAGGTGTCATGCGGCATTGTGATGACAGTGGTCATCTAGAATTGTGAAGAAAGATATCATGGAGCACTGGGATGACAGGGGCCATGGAGCATTGTGATGACAGGGGTCATGGGGCATTGTGATGAAACGGCCATGGAACATTATTATGACAAGAATTCTGGAGCATTGTGATAAAAAGGTCATGGACCATTGTGATTAGAGGGGCCAAGGAGCATTCTGATGACAACGGCATGGAGCATTGTGATGACGAGGGTCATCTAGCATTGTGATGACAGTGGTCATGAAGCATTGTGATGAATGTGATCATGGATCATTGTGATGACAAGTGTCGTGGAGCATTGTGATGACAGGGGTCATAGAGCATTGTGATGACACGGTTATGGAATATTGTGATGACCAGAATTCTGTAGCAAAGTGATGAAAAAGGAATGGAGCATTGTGATGAAAGGGGTCATGGAGCATTGTGATGACAATTGTTCTAGAACATTGTGATGACAGGGGTCATGGAGTATAGTGATGAAAGTGGACATGGAGCATTGTGATGACAGGCGTCATGGGACAATATGTTGACAGTGGTCATGGACCATTGTTAGAAAGGGAACATGGAGCAATTTGATTTCAGGGGCCATGAAAAATTGTGAATACATAGGCCATGGAGTATTCAGATGAATGTGGTCAAGGATCATTTTGACGAAAAGTGTCCTGGAATATTGTGATGACACGGTTCATGGAGCATTGCGATGACAAGGGCCATGGCGAAATGTGAAGACAGGTGTCATGGGGCATTGTGATGACAGTGGTCCTCTAGAATTGTGAAGAAATATATCATGGAGCACTGGGATGACAGGGGCCATGGAGCATTGTGATGACAGGGTTCATGGGGCATTGTGATGACACGGCCATGGAACATTATGATGACAAGAATTCTGGAGCATTGTGATAAAATGGGCATGGACCATTGAGATTAGAGGGGCCAAGGAGCATTCTGATGAAAACGGCATGGAGCATTGTGATGACAAGAGTCATCGAGCTTTGTGATGACAGTGGTCATGAAGCATTGTGATGAATGTGGCCATGCATCATTGTGATGTCAAGTGTCGTGGAGCATTGTGATGACAGGGGTCATAGAGCATTGTGATGACATGGTTATGGAATATTGTGATGACCAGAATTCTCTACCACAGTGATGAAAAGGGAATGGAGTATTGTGATTACAGGGGTCATGGAGCATTGTGATGACAATTGTTCTAGAACATTGTGATGACAGGAATCATGGAGCATAGTGATGAAACGGGCAATGGAGCATTGTGATGACAGGCTTCATGGGACATTGTGTTGACAGTGGTCATGGAGCATTGTTAGAAAGGGAACATGGAGCAATTTGATTTCAGGGGTCATGAAAAATTGCGAATACATTCGCCATGGAGTATTCAGATGAATGTGGTCAAGGATCATTGTGACGAAAAGTGTCCTGGAATATTGTGATGACACGGTTCATGGAGCATTGCGATGACAAGGGCCATGGCGAAATGTGAAGACAGGTGTCATGCGGCATTGTGATGACAGTGGTCATCTAGAATTGTGAAGAAAGATATCATGGAGCACTGGGATGACAGGGGCCATGGAGCATTGTGATGACAGGGGTCATGGGGCATTGTGAGGACACGGCCAGGGAACATTATTATGACAAGAATTCTGGAGCATTGTGATAAAAAGGTCATGGACCATTGTGATTAGAGGGGCCAAGGAACATTCTGATGACAACGGCATGGAGCATTGTGATGAGAGTTGTCATGAAGCATTGTGATGAATGTGGTCATGCATCATTGTGATGACAAGTGTCGTGGAGCATTGTGATGACAGGGGTCATAGAGCATTGTGATGACACGGTTATGGAATATTGTGATGACCAGAATTCTGTAGCACTGTGATGAAAAGGGAATGGAGCATTGTGATTACAGGGGTCATGGAGCATTGTGATGACAATTGTTCTAGAACATAGTGATGACAGGGATCATGGAGCATAGTGATGAAAGGGGCCATGGAGCATTGTGATGACAGGCGTCATGGGACATTGTGTTGACAGTGGTCATGGAGCATTGTTAGAAAGGGAACATGGAGCAATTTGATTTCAGGGGCCATGAAAAATTGCGAATACCTACGCCATGGAGTATTCAGATGAATGTGGTCAAGGATCATTGTGACGAAAAGTGTCCTGGAATATTGTGATGACACGGTTCATGGAGCATTGCGATGACAAGGGCTATGGCGAAATGTGAAGACAGTTGTCATGCGGCATTGTGATGACAGTGGTCATCTAGAATTGTGAAGAAAGATATCATGGAGCCCTGGGATGACAGGGGCCATGGAGCATTGTGATGACAGGGGTCATGGGGCATTGTGATGACACGGCCATGGAACATTATGATGACAAGAATTCTGGAGCATTGTGATAAAATGGGCATGGACCATTGTGATTAGAGGGGCCAAGGAGCATTCTGATCACAACGGCATGGAGCATTGTGATGACAAGTGTCATCGAGCATTGTGATGACAGTGGTCATGTAGCATTGTGATGAATGTGGTCATGGATCATTGTGATGACAAGTGTCGTGGAGCATTGTGATGACAGGGGTCATAGAGCATTGTGATGACACGGTTATGGAATATTGTGATGACCAGAATTCTGTAGCACAGTGATGAAAATGGAATGGAGCATTGTGATTACAGGGGTCATGGAGCATTGTGATGACAATTGTTCTAGAACATTGTCATGACAGGGATCATGGAGCATAGTGATGAAAGGGGCAATGGAGCATTGTGTTGACAGGCGTCATGGGACATTGTGTTGACAGTGGTCATGGAGCCTTGTTTTGAAAGGGAACATGGAGCAATTTGATTTCAGGGGCCATGAAAAATTGCGAATACATACGCCATGGAGTATTCAGATGAATGTGGTCAAGGATTATTGTGACGAAAAGTGTCCTGGAATATTGTGATGACACGGTTCATGGAGCATTGCGATGACAAGGGCCATGGCGAAATGTGAAGACAGGTGTCATGGGGCATTGTGATGACAGTGGTCCTCTAGAATTGTGAAGAAAGATATCATGGAGCACTGGGATGACAGGGGCAATGGAGCATTGTGATGACAGGGGTCATGGGGCATTGTGATGACACGGCCATGGAACATTATGATGACAGGAATTCTGGAGCATTGTGATAAAATGGGCATGGACCATTGTGATTAGAGGGGCCAAGGAGCAATGTGATGACAACGGCATGGAGCATTGTGATGACAAGGGTCATCGAGCATTGTGATGACAGTGGTCATGAAGCATTGTGATGAATGTGGTCATGCATCATTGTGATGACAAGTGTCGTGGAGCATTGTGATGACAGGGGTCATAGAGCATTGTGATGACACGGTTATGGAATATTGTGATGACCAGAATTCTGTACCACAGTGATGAAAAGGGAATGGAGTATTGTGATTACAGGGGTCATGGAGCATTGTGATGACAATTGTTCTAGAACATTGTGATGACAGGGATCATGGAGCATAGTGATGAATGGGGCAATGGAGCATTGTGTTGACAGGCGTCATGGGACATTGTGTTGACAGTGGTCATGGAGCCTTGTTTTGAAAGGGAACATGGAGCAATTTGATTTCAGGGGCCATGAAAAATTGCGAATACATTCGCCATGGAGTATTCAGATGAATGTGGTCAAGGATTATTGTGACGAAAAGTGTCCTGGAATATTGTGATGACACGGTTCATGGAGCATTGCGATGACAAGGGCCATGGCGAAATGTGAAGACAGGTGTCATGGGGCATTGTGATGACAGTGGTCCTCTAGAATTGTGAAGAAAGATATCATGGAGCACTGGGATGACAGGGGCCATGGAGCATTGTGATGACTGGGGTCATGGGGCATTGTGATGACACGGCCATGGAACATTATGATGACAAGAATTCTGGAGAATTGTGATAAAATGGGCATGGACCATTGTGATTAGAGGGGCCAAGGAGCATTCTGATCACAATGGCATGGAGCATTGTGATGGCAAGGGTCATCGAGCATTGTGATGACAGTGGTCATGAAGCATTGTGATGAATGTGGTCATGCATCATTGTGATGACAAGTGTCGTGGAGCATTGTGATGAAAGGGGTCATGGAGCATTGTGATGACAATTGTTCTAGAACATTGTGATGACAGGGGTCATGGAGTATAGTGATGAAAGTGGACATGGAGCATTGTGATGACAGGCGTCATGGGACAATGTGTTGACAGTGGTCATGGACCATTGTTAGAAAGGGAACATGGAGCAATTTGATTTCAGGGGCCATGAAAAATTGTGAATACATAGGCCATGGAGTATTCAGATGAATGTGGTCAAGGATCATTGTGACGAAAAGTGTCCTGGAATATTGTGATGACACGGTTCATGGAGCATTGCGATGACAAGGGCCATGGCGAAATGTGAAGACAGGTGTCATGGGGCATTGTGATGACAGTGGTCCTCTAGAATTGTGAAGAAATATATCATGGAGCACTGGGATGACAGGGGCCATGGAGCATTGTGATGACAGGGTTCATGGGGCATTGTGATGACACAGCCATGGAACATTATGATGACAAGAATTCTGGAGCATTGTGATAAAATGGGCATGGACCATTGAGATTAGTGGGGCCAAGGAACATTCTGATGAAAACGGCATGGAGCATTGTGATGACAAGGGTCATCGAGTTTTGTGATGACAGTGGTCATGAAGCATTGTGATGAATGTGGTCATGCATCATTGTGATGACAAGTGTCGTGGAGCATTGTGATGACAGGGGTCATAGAGCATTGTGATGACACGGTTATGGAATATTGTGATGACCAGAATTCTGTACCACAGTGATGAAAAGGGCATGGAGCATTGTGATTACAGGGGTCATGGAGCATTGTGATGACAATTGTTCTAGAACATTGTGATGACAGTGATCATGGAGCATAGTGATGCAACGGGCAATGGAGCATTGTGTTGACAGGCATCATGGGACATTGTGTTGACAGTGGTCATGGAGCATTTTTAGAAAGGGAACATGGAGCAATTTGATTTCAGGGGCCAAGAAAAATTGCGAATACATAGGCCATGGAGTATTCAGATGAATGTGGTCAAGGATCATTGTGACGAAAAGTGTCCTGGAATATTGTGATGACACGGTTCATGGAGCATTGCGATGACAAGGGCAATGGCGAAATGTGAAGACAGGTGTCATGGGGCATTGTGATGACAGTGGTCCTCTAGAATTGTGAAGAAAGATATCATGGAGCACTGGGATGATAGGGGACATGGAACATTGTGATGACAGGGGTCATGGGGCATTGTGATGACACGGCCATGGAATTATGATGACAAGAATTTGGAGCATTGTGATAAAAAGGGCATGGACCATTGTGATTAGAGGGGCCACGGATCATTCTGATGACAACGGCATGGAGCATTGTGATGACAGTGGTCATGAAGCATTGTGATGAATGTGGTCATGCATCATTGTGATGACAAGTGTCGTGGAGCATTGTGATGACAGGGGTCATAGAGCATTGTGATGACATGGTTATGGAATATAGTGATGACCAGAATTCTGTACCACAGTGATGAAAAGGGAATGGAGTATTGTGATTACAGGGGTCATGGAGCATTGTGATGACAATTGTTCTAGAACATTGTGATGACAGGGATCATGGAGCATAGTGATGAAACGGGCAATGGAGCCTTGTGATGACAGGCTTCATGGGACATTTTGTTGACAGTGGTCATGGAGCATTGTTAGAAAGGGAACATGGAGCAATTTGATTTCAGGGGCCATGAACAATTGTGAATACATAGGCCATGGAGTATTCAGATGAATGTGGTCAAGGATCATTGTGACGAAAATTGTCCTGGAATATTGTGATGACACGGTTCATGGAGCATTGCGATGACAAGGGCCATGGCGAAAGTTGAAGACAGGTGTCATGCGGCATTGTGATGACAGTGGTCATCTAGAATTGTGAAGAAAGATATCATGGAGCACTGGGATGACAGGGGCCATGGAGCATTGTGATGACAGGGGTCATGGGGCATTGTGATGACACGGCCATGGAACATTATGATGACAAGAATTCTGGAGCATTGTGATAAAAAGGCCATGGACCATTGTGATTAGAGGGGCCAAGGAGCATTCTGATGACAACGGCATGGAGAATTGTGATGACAAGGGTCATCGAGCATTGTGATGACAGTGGTCATGAAGCATTGTGATGAATGTGGTCATGGATCATTGTGATGACAAGTGTCGTGTAGCAGTGTGATGACAGGGGTCATAGAGCATTGTGATGACACGGTTATGGAATATTGTGATGACCAGAAATCTGTTGCACAGTGATGAAAAGGGAATGGAGCATTGTGATTACAGGGGTCATGGAGCATTGTGATGACAATTGTTCTAGAACATTGTGATGACAGGGATCATGGAGTATAGTGATGAATGGGGCAATGGAGCATTGTGTTGACAGGCGTCATGGGACATTGTGTTGACAGTGGTCATGGAGCCTTGTTTTGAAAGGGAACATGGAGCAATTTGATTTCAGGGGCCATGAAAAATTGCGAATACATACGCCATGGAGTATTCAGATGAATGTGGTCAAGGATCATTGTGACGAAAAGTGTCCTGGAATATTGTGATGACACGGTTCATGGAGCATTGCGATGACAAGGGCCATGGCGAAATGTGAAGACAGGTGTCATGCGGCATTGTGATGACAGTGGTCCTCTAGAATTGTGAAGAAAGATATCATGGAGCACTGGGATGACAGGGGCCATGGAGCATTGTGATGACAGGGGTCATGGGGCATTGTGAGGACACGGCCAGGGAACATTATTATGACAAGAATTCTGGAGCATTGTGATAAAAAGGTCATGGACCATTGTGATTAGAGGGGCCAAGGAGCATTCTGATGACAACGGCATGGAGCATTGTGATGAGAGTGGTCATGAAGCATTGTGATGAATGTGGTCATGCATCATTGTGATGACAAATGTCGTGGAGCATTGTGATGACAGGGGTCATAGAGCATTGTGATGACACGGTTATGGAATATTGTGATGACCAGAATTCTGTAGCACTGTGATGAAAAGGGAATGGAGCATTGTGATTACAGGGGTCATGGAGCATTGTGATGACAATTGTTCTAGAACATTGTGATGACAGGGATCATGGAGCATAGTGATGAAAGGGGCCATGGAGCATTGTGATGACAGGCGTCATGTGACATTGTGTTGACGGTGGTCATGGAGCATTGTTAGAAAGGGAACATGGAGCAATTTGATTTCAGGGGCCATGAAAAATTGCGAATACATACGCCATGGAGTATTCAGATGAATGTGGTCAAGGATCATTGTGACGAAAAGTGTCCTGGAATATTGTGATGACACGGTTCATGGAGCATTGCTATGACAAGGGCCATGGCGAATTGTGAAGACAGGTGTCAAGGGGCATTGTGATGACAGTGGTCCTCTAAAATTGTGAAGAAAGATAACATGGAGCACTGGGATGACAGGGGCCATCGAGCATTGTGATGACAGGGGTCATGGGGCATTGTGATGAAACGGCCATGGAACATTATGATGACAAGAATTCTGGAGCATTGTGATAAAATGGGCATGGACCATTGTGATTAGAGGGGCCAAGGAGCATTCTGATCACAATGGCATGGAGCATTGTGATGGCAAGGGTCATCGAGCATTGTGATGACAGTGGTCATGAAGCATTGTGATGAATGTGGTCATGCATCATTGTGATGACAAGTGTCGTGGAGCATTGTGATGAAAGGGGTCATGGAGCATTGTGATGACAATTGTTCTAGAACATTGTGATGACAGTGATCATGGAGCATAGTGATGCAACGGGCAATGGAGCATTGTGTTGACAGGCATCATGGGACATTGTGTTGACAGTGGTCATGGAGCATTTTTAGAAAGGGAACATGGAGCAATTTGATTTCAGGGGCCAAGAAAAATTGCGAATACATAGGCCATGGAGTATTCAGATGAATGTGGTCAAGGATCATTGTGACGAAAAGTGTCCTGGAATATTGTGATGACACGGTTCATGGAGCATTGCGATGACAAAGGCAATGGCGAAATGTGAAGACAGGTGTCATGGGGCATTGTGATGACAGTGGTCCTCTAGAATTGTGAAGAAAGATATCATGGAGCACTGGGATGATAGGGGACATGGAACATTGTGATGACAGGGGTCATGGGGCATTGTGATGACACGGCCATGGAATTATGATGACAAGAATTTGGAGCATTGTGATAAAAAGGGCATGGACCATTGTGATTAGAGGGGCCACGGATCATTCTGATGACAACGGCATGGAGCATTGTGATGACAGTGGTCATGAAGCATTGTGATGAATGTGGTCATGCATCATTGTGATGACAAGTGTCGTGGATCATTGTGATGACAGGGGTCATAGAGCATTGTGATGACACGGTTATGGAATATTGTGATGACCAGAATTCTGTACCACAGTGATGAAAAGGGAATGGAGTATTGTGATTACAGGGGTCATGGAGCATTGTGATGACAATTGTTCTAGAACATTGTGATGACAGGGATCATGGAGCATAGTGATGAAACGGGCAATGGAGCATTGTGATGACAGGCTTCATGGGACATTTTGTTGACAGTGGTCATGGAGCATTGTTAGAAAGGGAACATGGAGCAATTTGATTTCAGGGGCCATGAACAATTGTGAATACATAGGCCATGGAGTATTCAGATGAATGTGGTCAAGGATCATTGTGACGAAAATTGTCCTGGAATATTGTGATGACACGGTTCATGGAGCATTGCGATGACAAGGGCCATGGCGAAAGTTGAAGACAGGTGTCATGCGGCATTGTGATGACAGTGGTCATCTAGAATTGTGAAGAAAGATATCATGGAGCACTGGGATGACAGGGGCCATGGAGCATTGTGATGACAGGGGTCATGGGGCATTGTGATGACACGGCCATGGAACATTATGATGACAAGAATTCTGGAGCATTGTGATAAAAAGGCCATGGATCATTGTGATTAGAGGGGCCAAGGAGCATTCTGATGACAACGGCATGGAGAATTGTGATGACAAGGGTCATCGAGCATTGTGATGACAGTGGTCATGAAGCATTGTGATGAATGTGGTCATGGATCATTGTGATGACAAGTGTCGTGGAGCATTGTGATGACAGGGGTCATAGAGAATTGTGATGACACGGTTATGGAATATTGTGATGACCAGAAATCTGTTGCACAGTGATGAAAAGGGAATGGAGCATTGTGATTACAGGGGTCATGGAGCATTGTGATGACAATTGTTCTAGAACATTGTGATGACAGGGATCATGGAGCATAGTGATGAATGGGGCAATGGAGCATTGTGTTGACAGGCGTCATGGGACATTGTGTTGACAGTGGTCATGGAGCCTTGTTTTGAAAGGGAACATGGAGCAATTTGATTTCAGGGGCCATGAAAAATTGCGAATACATACGCCATGGAGTATTCAGATGAATGTGGTCAAGGATCATTGTGACGAAAAGTGTCCTGGAATATTGTGATGACACGGTTCATGGAGCATTGCGATGACAAGGGCCATGTCGAAATGTGAAGACAGGTGTCATGCGGCATTGTGATGACAGTGGTCCTCTAGAATTGTGAAGAAAGATATCATGGAGCACTGGGATGACAGGGGCCATGGAGCATTGTGATGACAGGGGTCATGGGGCATTGTGAGGACACGGCCAGGGAACATTATTATGACAAGAATTCTGGAGCATTGTGATAAAAAGGTCATGGACCATTGTGATTAGAGGGGCCAAGGAGCATTCTGATGACAACGGCATGGAGCATTGTGATGAGAGTGGTCATGAAGCATTGTGATGAATGTGGTCATGCATCATTGTGATGACAAATGTCGTGGAGCATTGTGATGACAGGGGTCATAGAGCATTGTGATGACACGGTTATGGAATATTGTGATGACCAGAATTCTGTAGCACTGTGATGAAAAGGGAATGGAGCATTGTGATTACAGGGGTCATGGAGCATTGTGATGACAATTGTTCTAGAACATTGTGATGACAGGGATCATGGAGCATAGTGATGAAACGGGCAATGGAGCATTGTGATGACAGGCTTCATGGGACATTGTGTTGACAGTGGTCATGGAGCATTGTTAGAAAGGGAACATGGAGCAATTTGATTTCAGGGGCCATGAACAATTGTGAATACATAGGCCATGGAGTATTCAGATGAATGTGATCAAGGATCATTGTGACGAAAATTGTCCTGGAATATTGTGATGACACGGTTCATGGAGCATTGCGATGACAAGGGCCATGGCGAAAGTTGAAGACAGGTGTCATGCGGCATTGTGATGACAGTGGTCATCTAGAATTGTGAAGAAAGATATCATGGAGCACTGGGATGACAGGGGCCATGGAGCATTGTGATGACACGGCCATGGAACATTATTATGACAAGAATTCTGGAGCATTGTGATAAAAAGGTCATGGACCATTGTGATTAGAGGGGCCAAGGAGCATTCTGATGACAACGGCATGGAGCATTGTGATGACAAGGGTCATCGAGCATTGTGATGAGAGTGGTCATGAAGCATTGTGATGAATGTGGTCATGCATCATTGTGTTGACAAGTGTCGTGGAGCATTGTGATGACAGGGGTCATAGAGCATTGTGATGACACGGTTATGGAATATTTTGATGACCAGAATTCTGTAGCACTGAGATGAAAAGGGAATGGAGCATTGTGATTACAGGGGTCATGGAGCATTGTGATGACAATTGTTCTAGAACATTGTGATGACAGGGATCATGGAGCATATTGATGAAAGGGGCCATGGAGCATTGTGATGACAGGCGTCATGGGACATTGTGTTGACAGTGGTCATGGAGCATTGTTAGAAAGGGAACATGGAGCAATTTGATTTCAGGGGCCATGAAAAATTGCGAATACATAGGCCATGGAGTATTCAGATGAATGTGGTCAAGGATCATTGTGACGAAAAGTGTCCTGGAATATTGTGATGACACGGTTCATGGAGCATTGCGATGACAAGGGCAATGGCGAAATGTGAAGACAGGTGTCATGGGGCATTGTGATGACAGTGGTCATCTAGAATTGTGAAGAAAGATATCATGGAGCACTGGGATGACAGGGGCCATGGAGCATTGTGATGACAGGGGTCATGGGGCATTGTGATGACACGGCCTTGGAACATTATGATGACAAGTATTCTGGAGCATTGTGATAAAAAGGGCATGGACAATTGTGATTAGAGGGGCCAAGGAGCATTCTGATGACAACGGCATGGATCATTGTGATGACAAGGGTCATCGAGCATTGTGATGACAGTGGTCATGAAGCATTGTAATGAATGTGGTCATGGATCATTGTGATGACAAGTGTCGTGGAGCATTGTGATGACAGGGGTCATAGAGAATTGTGATGACACGGTTATGGAATATTGTGATGACCAGAATTCTGTAGCACTGTGATGAAAAGGGAATGGAGCATTGTGATTACAGGGGTCATGGATCATTGTGATGACAATTGTTCTAGAACATTGTGATGACAGGGATCATGGAGCATAGTGATGAAAGGGGCCATGGAGCATTGTGATGACAGGCGTCATGGGACAATCTGTTCACAGTGGTCATGGAGCATTGTTAGAAAGGGAACATGGAGAAATTTGATTTCAGGGGCCATGAACAATTGTGAATACATAGGCCATGGAGTATTCAGATGAATGTGGTCAAGGATCATTGTGACGAAAATTGTCCTGGAATATTGTGATGACACGGTTCATGGAGCATTGCGATGACAAGGGCAATGGCGAAATGTGAAGACAGGTGTCATGGGGCATTGTGATGACAGTGGTCATCTAGAATTGTGAAGAAAGATATCATGGAGCACTGGGATGATAGGAGACATGGAACATTGTGATGACAGGGGTCATGGGGCATTGTGATGACACGGCCATGGAACATTATGATGACAAAAATTCTGGAGCATTGTGATAAAAAGGGCATGGACCATTGTGATTAGAGGGGCCAAGGAGCATTCTGATGACAACGGCATGGAGCATTGTGATGAAAAGTGTCATGGATCATTGTGATGACAGGGGTCATAGAGCATTGTGATGACACGGTAATGGAATATTGTGATGACCAGAATTCTGTAGCACTGTGATGAAAATGGAATGGAGCATTGTGATTAAAGGGGGCATGAAGCATTGTGATGACAATTGTTCTAGAACATTGTGATGACAGGGATCATGGAGCATAGTGATGAAAGGGGCCATGGAGCATTGTGATGACAGGCGTCATGTGACATTGTGTTGACGGTGGTCATGGAGCATTGTTAGAAAGGGAACATGGAGCAATTTGATTTCAGGGGCCAAGAAAAATTGCGAATACATAGGCCATGGAGTATTCAGATGAATGTGGTCAAGGATCATTGTGACGAAAATTGTCCTGGAATATTGTGATGACACGGTTCATGGAGCATTGCGATGACAAGGGCAATGGCGAAATGTGAAGACAGGTGTCATGGGGCATTGTGATGACAGTGGTCCTCTAGAATTGTGAAGAAAGATATCATGGAGCACTGGGATGATAGGGGACATGGAACATTGTGATGACAGGGGTCATGGGGCATTGTGATGACAGTGGTCCTCTAGAATTGTGAAGAAAGATATCATGGAGCACTGGGATGATAGGGGACATGGAACATTGTGATGACAGGGGTCATGGGGCATTGTGATGACACGGCCATCGAATTATGATGACAAGAATTTGGAGCATTGTGATAAAAAGGGCATGGACCATTGTGATTAGAGGGGCCAAGGAGCATTCTGATGACAACGGCATGGAGCATTGTGATGACAAGAGTCATCGAGCATTGTGATGACAGTGGTCATGAAGCATTGTGATGAATGTGGTCATGCATCATTGTGATGACAAGTGTCGTGGAGCATTGTGATGACAGGGGTCATAGAGCATTGTGATGACACGGTTATGGAATATTGTGATGACCAGAATTCTGTACCACAGTGATGAAAAGGGAATGGAGTATTGTGATTACAGGGGTCATGGAGCATTGTGATGACAATTGTTCTAGAACATTGTGATGACAGGGATCATGGAGCATAGTGATGAAACGGGCAATGGAGCATTGTGATGACAGGCTTCATGGGACATTGTGTTGACAGTGGTCATGGAGCATTGTTAGAAAGGGAACATGGAGCAATTTGATTTCAGGGGCCATGAACAATTGTGAATACATAGGCCATGGAGTATTCAGATGAATGTGATCAAGGATCATTGTGACGAAAATTGTCCTGGAATATTGTGATGACACGGTTCATGGAGCATTGCGATGACAAGGGCCATGGCGAAAGTTGAAGACAGGTGTCATGCGGCATTGTGATGACAGTGGTCATCTAGAATTGTGAAGAAAGATATCATGGAGCACTGGGATGACAGGGGCCATGGAGCATTGTGATGACACGGCCATGGAACATTATTATGACAAGAATTCTGGAGCATTGTGATAAAAAGGTCATGGACCATTGTGATTAGAGGGGCCAAGGAGCATTCTGATGACAACGGCATGGAGCATTGTGATGACAAGGGTCATCGAGCATTGTGATGAGAGTGGTCATGAAGCATTGTGATGAATGTGGTCATGCATCATTGTGATGACAAGTGTCGTGGAGCATTGTGATGACAGGGGTCATAGAGCATTGTGATGACACGGTTATGGAATATTTTGATGACCAGAATTCTGTAGCACTGAGATGAAAAGGGAATGGAGCATTGTGATTACAGGGGTCAGGGAGCATTGTGATGACAATTGTTCTAGAACATTGTGATGACAGGGATCATGGAGCATAGTGATGAAAGGGGCCATGGAGCATTGTGATGACAGGCGTCATGGGACATTGTGTTGACAGTGGTCATGGAGCATTGTTAGAAAGGGAACATGGAGCAATTTGATTTCAGGGGCCATGAAAAATTGCGAATACATAGGCCATGGAGTATTCAGATGAATGTGGTCAAGGATCATTGTGACGAAAAGTGTCCTGGAATATTGTGATGACACGGTTCATGGAGCATTGCGATGACAAGGGCAATGGCGAAATGTGAAGACAGGTGTCATGGGGCATTGTGATGACAGTGGTCATCTAGAATTGTGAAGAAAGATATCATGGAGCACTGGGATGACAGGGGCCATGGAGCATTGTGATGACAGGGGTCATGGGGCATTGTGATGACACGGCCTTGGAACATTATGATGACAAGTATTCTGGAGCATTGTGATAAAAAGGGCATGGACAATTGTGATTAGAGGGGCCAAGGAGCATTCTGATGACAACGGCATGGAGCATTGTGATGACAAGGGTCATCGAGCATTGTGATGACAGTGGTCATGAAGCATTGTGATGAATGTGGTCATGGATCATTGTGATGACAAGTGTCGTGGAGCATTGTGATGACAGGGGTCATAGAGAATTGTGATGACACGGTTATGGAATATTGTGATGACCAGAATTCTGTAGCACTGTGATGAAAAGGGAATGGAGCATTGTGATTACAGGGGTCATGGATCATTGTGATGACAATTGTTCTAGAACATTGTGATGACAGGGATCATGGAGCATAGTGATGAAAGGGGCCATGGAGCATTGTGATGACAGGCGTCATGGGACAATGTGTTCACAGTGGTCATGGAGCATTGTTAGAAAGGGAACATGGAGAAATTTGATTTCAGGGGCCATGAACAATTGTGAATACATAGGCCATGGAGTATTCAGATGAATGTGGTCAAGGATCATTGTGACGAAAATTGTCCTGGAATATTGTGATGACACGGTTCATGGAGCATTGCGATGACAAGGGCAATGGCGAAATGTGAAGACAGGTGTCATGGGGCATTGTGATGACAGTGGTCATCTAGAATTGTGAAGAAAGATATCATGGAGCACTGGGATGATAGGAGACATGGAACATTGTGATGACAGGGGTCATGGGGCATTGTGATGACACGGCCATGGAACATTATGATGACAAAAATTCTGGAGCATTGTGATAAAAAGGGCATGGACCATTGTGATTAGAGGGGCCAAGGAGCATTCTGATGACAACGGCATGGAGCATTGTGATGAAAAGTGTCATGGATCATTGTGATGACAGGGGTCATAGAGCATTGTGATGACACGGTAATGGAATATTGTGATGACCAGAATTCTGTAGCACTGTGATGAAAATGGAATGGAGCATTGTGATTAAAGGGGGCATGAAGCATTGTGATGACAATTGTTCTAGAACACTGTGATGAAAGGGATCATGGAGCATAGAGATGAAAGGGCCATGGAGCATTGTGATGACAGGTGTCATGGGACATTGTGTTGACAGTGGTCATGGAGCATTGTTAGAAAGGGAACATGGAGCAATTTGATTTCAGGGGCCATGAAAAATTGCAAATACATAGGCCATGGAGTATTCAGATGAATGTGGTCAAGGATCATTGTGACGAAAAGTGTCCTGGAATATTGTGATGACACGGTTCATGGAGCATTGCGCTCACAAGGGCCATGGCGAAATGTGAAGACAGGTGTCATGGGGCATTGTGAAGGCAGTGGTCATGTAGTATTGTGAAGAAGATATCATGGAGCACTGGGATGACAGGGGCCATGGAGCATTGTTATGACAGGGGTCATGGGGCTTTGTGATGACACGGCCATGGAGCATTATGATGACAAGAATTCTGGAGCATTGTGATAAAATGGGCATGGACCACTGAGATTAGAGGGGCCAAGGAGCATTCTGATGACAACGGCATGAAGCATTGTGATGACAAGGGTCATCGAGCTTTGTGATGACAGTGGTCATGAAGCATTGTGTTGAATGTTGTCATGCATCATTGTGATGACAAGTGTCGTGGAGCATTGTGATGACAGGGGTCATAGAGCATTGTGATGACACGGTTATGGAATATTGTGATGACCAGAATTCTGTAGCACTGTGATGAAAAGGGAATGGAGCATTGTGATTACAGGGGTCATGGAGCATTGTGGTGACAATTTTTCTAGAACATTGTGATGACAGGGATCATGGAGCATAGTGATGAAAGCGGACATGGAGCATTGTGATGACAGGCGTCATGGGACAATGTGTTGACAGTGGTCATGGACCATTGTTAGAAAGGGAACATGGAGCAATTTGATTTCAGGGGTCATGAAAAATTGTGAATACATAGGCCATGGAGTATTCAGATGAATGTGGTCAAGGATCATTGTGACGAAAAGTGTCCTGGAATATTGTGATGACACGGTTCATGGAGCATTGCGAAGACAAGGGCCATGGCGAAATGTGAAGTCATGTGTCATGGGGCATTGTGATGACAGTGGTCCTCTAGAATTGTGAAGAAATATATCATGGAGCAATGGGATGACAGGGGCCATGGAGCATTGTGATGACAGGGGTCATGGGGCATTGTGATGAATGTGGTCATGGATCATTGTGATGACAAGTGTCGTGGAGCATTGTGATGACAGGGGTCATAGAGCATTGTGATGACACGGTTATGGAATATTGTGAAGATCAGAATTCTGTACCACAGTGATGAAAAGGGAATGGAGCATTGTGATTACAGGGGTCATGGAGCATTGTGATGACAATTGTTCTAGAACATTGTGATGACAGGGATCATGGAGCATAGTGATGAAACGGGCAATGGAGCATTGTGATGACAGGCTTCATGGGACATTGTGTTGACAGTGGTCATGGAGCATTGTTAGAAAGGGAATATGGAGCAATTTGATTTCAGGGGCCATGAACAATTGTGAATACATAGGCCATGGAGTATTCAGATGAATGTGGTCAAGGATCATTGTCACGAAAATTGTCCTGGAATATTGTGATGACACGGTTCATGGAGCATTGCGATGACAAGGGCCATGGCGAATTGTGAAGACAGGTGTCATGGGGCATTGTGATGACAGTGGTCATCTAGAATTGTGAAGAAAGATATCATGGAGCACTGGGATGACAGGGGCCATGGAGCATTGTGATGACAGTGGTCATGGGGCATTGTGATGACACGGCCATGGAACATTATGATGACAAGAATTCTGGAGCATTGTGATAAAAAGGTCATGGACCATTGTGATTAGAGGGGCCAAGGAGCACTCTGATGACAACGGCATGGAGCATTGTGATGACAATTGTCATCGAGCATTGTGATGACAGTGGTCATGAAGCATTGTGATGAATGTGGTCATGGATCATTGTGATGACAAGTGTCGTGGAGCATTGTGATGACAGGGGTCATAGAGCATTGTGATGACACATTTATGGAATATTGTGATGACCAGAATTCTGTAGCACTGTGATGAAAAGGGAATGGAGCATTGTGATTACAGGGGTCATGGAGCATTGCGATGACAATTGTTCTAGAACATTGTGATGACAGGGATCATGGAGCATAGTGATGAAAGAGGCCATGGAGCATTTTGATGACAGGCGTCATGGGACATTGTGTTGACAGAGGTCATGGAGCATTGTTAGAAAGGGAACATGGAGCAATTTGATTTCAGGGGCCATGAACAATTGTGAATACATAGGCCATGGAGTATTCAGATGAATGTGGTCAAGGATCATTGTGACGAAAAGTGTACTGGAATATTGTGATGACACGGTGCATGGAACATTGCGATGACAAGGGCCATGGCAAAATGTGAAGACAGGTGTCATGGGGCATTGTGATGACAGTGGTCATCTAGAATTGTGAAGAAAGATATCACGGAGCACAGGGATGACAGGGGCCATGGAGCATTGTGATGACAGGGGTCATGGGGCATTGTGATGAGCCATAGAACAACATGATGAGAAGAATTCTGGAGCATTGTGATAAAAAGGGCATGGACCATTGTGATTAGAGGGGCCAAGGAGCAATCTGATGACAACGGCATGGAGCATTGTTATGACAAGGGTCATCGAGCATTGTGATGACAGTGGTCATGAAGCATTGTGATGAATGTGGTCATGCATCATTGTGATGACAAGTGTCGTGGAGCATTGTGATGACAGGGGTCATAGAGCATTGTGATGACACGGTTATGGAATATTGTGATGACCAGAATTCTGTAGCACTGTGATGAATAGGGAATGGAGCATTGTGATTACAGGGGTCATGGAGCATTGTGATGACAATTGTTCTAGAACATTGTGATGACAGGGATCATGGAGCATAGTGATGAAAGTGGCAATGGAGCATTGTGTTGACAGGCGTCATGGGACATTGTGTTGACAGTGGTCATGGAGCCTTGTTTTGAAAGGGAACATGGAGCAATTTGATTTCAGGGGCCATGAAAAATTGCGAATACATACGCCATGGAGTATTCAGATGAATGTGGTCAAGGATCATTGTGACGAAAAGTGTTCTGGAATATTGAGATGACACGGTTCATGGAGCATTGCGATGACAAGGGCCATGGCGAAATGTGAAGACAGGTGTCATGCGGCATTGTGATGACAGTGGTATTCTAGAATTGTGAAGAAAGATATCATGGAGCACTGGGATGACAGGGGCCATGGAGCATTGTGATGACAGGGGTCATGGGGCATTGTGATGACACGGCCAGGGAACATTATTATGACAAGAATTCTGGAGCATTGTGATAAAAAGGTCATGGACCATTGTGATTAGAGGGGCCAAGGAGCATTCTGATGACAACGGCATGGAGCATTTTGATGAGCGTGGTCACGAAGCATTGTGATGAATGTGGTCATGCATCATTGTGATGAAAAGTGTCGTGGAG
Organism: Eschrichtius robustus; assembly: GCF_028021215.1. Taxonomy (NCBI): domain Eukaryota; kingdom Metazoa; phylum Chordata; class Mammalia; order Artiodactyla; family Eschrichtiidae; genus Eschrichtius; species Eschrichtius robustus. The sequence goes on along the minus strand of NW_027175249.1, from coordinate 5,433,341 downwards.
CATTGTGATGACAGGGTTCATAGAGCATTGTGATGACACGGTTATGGAATATTGAGATGACCAGAATTCTGTAGCACTGTGATGAAAAGGGAATGGAGCATTGTGATTACAGGGGTCATGGAGCATTGTGATGACAATTGTTCTAGAACATTGTGATGACATGGATCATGGAGCATAGTGATGAAAGGGGCCATGGAGCATTGTGATGACAGGCGTCATGGGACATTGTGTTGACAGTGGTCATGGAGCATTGTTAGAAAGGGAACATGGAGCAATTTGATTTCAGGGGCCATGAAAAATTGCGAATACATAGGCCATGGAGTATTCAGATGAATGTGGTCAAGGATCATTGTGACGAAAAGTATCCTGGAATATTGTGATGACACGGTTCATGGAGCATTGCGATGACAAGGGCAATGGCGAAATGTGAAGACAGGTGTCATGGGGCATTGTGATGACAGTGGTCATCTAGAATTGTGAAGAAAGATATCATGGAGCACTGGGATGATAGGGTACATGGAACACTGTGATGACAAGGGTCATGGGGCATTGTGATGACACGGCCATGGAACATTATGATGACAAGTATTCTGGAGCATTGTGATAAAAAGGGCATGGACCATTGTGATTAGAGGGGCCAAGGAGCATTCTGATGACAACGGCATGGAGCATTGTGATGACAAGGATCATGGAGCATTGTGATGACAGTGGTCATGAAGCATTGTGATGAATGTGGTCATGGATCATTGTGATGACAAGTGTCGTGGAGCATTGTGATGACAGGGGTCATAGAGCATTGTGATGACACATTTATGGAATATTGTGATGACCAGAATTCTGTAGCACTGTGATGAAAAGGGAATGGAGCATTGTGATTACAGGGGTCATGGAGCATTGCGATGACAATTGTTCTAGAACATTGTGATGACAGGGATCATGGAGCATAGTGATGAAAGAGGCCATGGAGCATTTTGATGACAGGCGTCATGGGACATTGTGTTGACAGAGGTCATGGAGCATTGTTAGAAAGGGAACATGGAGCAATTTGATTTCAGGGGCCATGAACAATTGTGAATACATAGGCCATGGAGTATTCAGATGAATGTGGTCAAGGATCATTGTGACGAAAAGTGTACTGGAATATTGTGATGACACGGTGCATGGAACATTGCGATGACAAGGGCCATGGCAAAATGTGAAGACAGGTGTCATGGGGCATTGTGATGACAGTGGTCATCTAGAATTGTGAAGAAAGATATCACGGAGCACAGGGATGACAGGGGCCATGGAGCATTGTGATGACAGGGGTCATGGGGCATTGTGATGAGCCATAGAACAACATGATGACAAGAATTCTGGAGCATTGTGATAAAAAGGGCATGGACCATTGTGATTAGAGGGGCCAAGGAGCAATCTGATGACAACGGCATGGAGCATTGTTATGACAAGGGTCATCGAGCATTGTGATGACAGTGGTCATGAAGCATTGTGATGAATGTGGTCATGCATCATTGTGATGACAAGTGTCGTGGAGCATTGTGATGACAGGGGTCATAGAGCATTGTGATGACACGGTTATGGAATATTGTGATGACCAGAATTCTGTAGCACTGTGATGAAAAGGGAATGGAGCATTGTGATTACAGGGGTCATGGAGCATTGTGATGACAATTGTTCTAGAACATTTTGATGACAGTGATCATGGAGCATAGTGATGCAACGGGCAATGGAGCATTGTGTTGACAGGCATCATGGGACATTGTGTTGACAGTGGTCATGGAGCATTGTTAGAAAGGGAACATGGAGCAATTTGATTTCAGGGGCCATGAAAAATTGCGAACACATAGGCCATGGAGTATTCAGATGAATGTGGTCAAGGATCATTGTGACGAAAAATGTCCTGGAATATTGTGATGACACGGTTCATGCAGCATTGCGATGACAAGGGCAATGGCGAAATGTGAAGACAGGTGTCATGGGGCATTGTGATGACAGTGTTCATCTAGAATTGTGAGGAAAGTTATCATGGAGCACTGGGACGATAGGGTACATGGAACATTGTGATGACAGGGGTCATGGGGCATTGTGATGACACGGCCATGGAACATTATGATGACAAGAATTCTGGAGCATTGTGATAAAAAGGGCATGGACCATTGTGATTAGAGGGGCCAAGGAGCATTCTGATGACAACGGCATGGAGCATTGTGATGACAATGGTCATCGAGCATTCTGATGACAGTGGTCATGAAGCATTGTGATGAATGTGGTCATGGATCATTGTGATGACAAGTGTCGTGGAGCATTGTGATGACAGGGGTCATAGAGCATTGTGATGACACGGTTATGGAATATTGTGATGACCAGAATTCTGTAGCACTGTGATGAAAAGGGAATGGAGCATTGTGATTACAGGGGTCATGGAGCATTGTGATGACAATTGTTCTAGAACATTGTGATGACAGGGATCATGGAGCATAGTGATGAAAGGGGCCATGGAGCATTGTGATGACAGGCGTCATGGGACATTGTGTTGACAGTGGTCATGGAGCATTGTTAGAAAGTGAACATGGAGCAATTTGATTTCAGGGGCCATGAAAAATTGCGAATACATAGGCCATGGTGTATTCAGATGAATGTGGTCAAGGATCATTTTGACGAAAAGTGTCCTGGAATATTGTGATGACACGGTTCATGGAGCATTGCGAAGACAAGGGCCATGTCGAAATGTGAATACAAGTGTCATGGGGCATTGAGATGACAGTGGTCATCTAGAATTGTGAAGAAAGATATCATGGAGCACTTGGATGACAGGGGCCATGGAACATTGTGATGACAGGTGTCATGAGGCATTGTGATGACACGGCCAGGGGACATTATGATGACAAGAATTCTGGAGCATTTTGATAAAAAGGGCTTGGACCATTGTGATTAGAGGGGCCAAGGAGCATTCTGATGACAACGGCATGGAGCATTGTGATGAGCGTGGTCATGAAGCATTGTGATGAATGTGGTCATGCATCATTGTCATGAAAAGTGTCGTGGAGCATTGTGATGACAGGGGTCATAGAGCATTGTGATGACACGGTTATGGAATATTGAGATGACCAGAATTCTGTAGCACTGTGATGAAAAGGGAATGGAGCATTGTGATTACAGGGGTCATGGAGCATTGTGATGACAATTGTTCTAGAACATTGTGATGACATGGATCATGGAGCATAGTGATGAAAGGGGCCATGGAGCATTGTGATGACAGGCGTCATGGGACATTGTGTTGACAGTGGTCATGGAGCATTGTTAGAAAGGGAACATGGAGCAATTTGATTTCAGGGGCCATGAAAAATTGCGAATACATAGGCCATGGAGTATTCACATGAATGTGGTCAAGGATCATTGTGACGAAAAGTATCCTGGAATATTGTGATGACACGGTTCATGGAGCATTGCGATGACAAGGGCAATGGCGAAATGTGAAGACAGGTGTCATGGGGCATTGTGATGACAGTGGTCATCTAGAATTGTGAAGAAAGATATCATGGAGCACTGGGATGATAGGGTACATGGAACACTGTGATGACAAGGGTCATGGGGCATTGTGATGACACGGCCATGGAACATTATGATGACAAGAATTCTGGAGCATTGTGATAAAAAGGGCATGGACCATTGTGATTAGAGGGGCCAAGGAGCATACTGATGACAACGGCATGGAGCATTGTGATGACAAGGATCATGGAGCATTGTGATGACAGTGGTCATGAAGCATTGTGATGAATGTGGTCATGGATCATTGTGATGACAAGTGTCGTGGAGCATTGTGATGACAGGGGTCATAGAGCATTGTGATGACACATTTATGGAATATTGTGATGACCAGAATTCTGTAGCACTGTGATGAAAAGGGAATGGAGCATTGTAATTAAAGGGGTCATGGAGCATTGCGATGACAATTGTTCTAGAACATTGTGATGACAGGGATCATGGAGCATAGTGATGAAAGAGGCCATGGAGCATTGTGATGACAGGCGTCATGGGACATTGTGTTGACAGAGGTCATGGAGCATTGTTAGAAAGGGAACATGGAGCAATTTGATTTCAGGGGCCATGAACAATTGTGAATACATAGGCCATGGAGTATTCAGATGAATGTGGTCAAGGATCATTGTGACGAAAAGTGTACTGGAATATTGTGATGACACGGTGCATGGAACATTGCGATGACAAGGGCCATGGCAAAATGTGAAGACAGGTGTCATGGGGCATTGTGATGACAGTGGTCATCTAGAATTCTGAAGAAAGATATCACGGAGCACAGGGATGACAGGGGCCATGGAGCATTGTGATGACAGGGGTCATGGGGAATTGTGATGAGCCATAGAACAACATGATGAGAAGAATTCTGGAGCATTGTGATAAAAAGGGCATGGACCATTGTGATTAGAGGGGCCAAGGAGCAATCTGATGACAACGGCATGGAGCATTGTGTTGACAAGGGTCATCGAGCATTGTGATGACAGTGGTCATGAAGCATTTTGATGAATGTGGTCATGCATCATTGTGATGACAAGTGTCGTGGAGCATTGTGATGACAGGGGTCATAGAGCATTGTGATGACACGGTTATGGAATATTGTGATGACCAGACTTCTGTAGCACTGTGATGAAAAGGGAATGGAGCATTGTGATTACAGGGGTCATGGAGCATTGTGATGACAATTGTTCTAGAACAATTTGATGACATTGATCATGGAGCATAGTGATGCAACGGGCAATGGAGCATTGTGTTGACAGGCATCATGGGACATTGTGTTGACAGTGGTCATGGAGCATTGTTAGAAAGGGAACATGAAGCAATTTGATTTCAGGGGCCATGAAAAATTGCGAACACATAGGCCATGGAGTATTCAGATGAATGTGGTCAAGGATCATTGTGACGAAAAGTGTCCTGGAATATTGTGATGACACGGTTCATGCAGCATTGCGATGACAAGGGCAATGGCGAAATGTGAAGACAGGTGTCATGGGGCATTGTGATGACAGTGTTCATCTAGAATTGTGAGGAAAGTTATCATGGAGCACTGGGACGATAGGGTACATGGAACATTGTGATGACAGGGGTCATGGGGCATTGTGATGACACGGCCATGGAACATTATGATGACAAGAATTCTGGAGCATTGTGATAAAAAGGGCATGGACCATTGGGATTAGAGGGACCAAGGAGCATTCTGATGACAACGGCATGGAGCATTGTGATGACAATGGTCATCGAGCATTGTGATGACAGTGGTCATGAAGCATTGTGATGAATGTGGTCATGGATCATTGTGATGACAAGTGTCGTGGAGCATTGTGATGACAGGGGTCATAGAGCATTGTGATGACACGGTTATGGAATATTGTGATGACCAGAAATCTGTTGCACAGTGATGAAAAGGGAATGGAGCATTGTGATTACAGGGGTCATGGAGCATTGTGATGACAATTGTTCTAGAAGATTGTGATGACAGGGATCTTGGAGCATAGTGATGAAAGGGGCCATGGAGCATTGTGATGACAGGCGTCATGGGGGATTGTGTTGACAGTGGTCATGGAGCATTGTTAGAAAGGGAATATGGAGCAATTTGATTTCAGGGGCCATGAAAAATTGCGAATACATAGGCAATGGAGTATTCAGATGAATGTGGTCAAGGATCATTTTGACGAAAAGTGTCCTGGAATATTTTGATGACACGGTTCATGGAGCATTGCGATGACAAGGGCCATGGCGAAATGTGAAGACAGGTGTCATGGGGCATTGTGATGACAGTGGTCATCTAGAATTGTGAAGAAAGATATCATGGAGCACTGGGATGACAGGGGCCATGGAGCATTGTGATGACAGGGGTCATGGGGCATTGTGATGACACGGCCATGGAACATTATGATGACAAGAAGTCTGGAGCATTGTGATAAATAAGGCATGGACCATTGTGATTAGAGGGGCCAAAGAGCATTCTGATGACAACGGCATGGAGCATTGTGATGTCAAGGGTCATCGAGCATTGTGATGACAGTGGTCATGAAGCATTGTGATGAATGTGGTCATGCATCATTCTGTTGACAAGTGTCGTGGAGCATTGTGATGACAGGGGTCATAGAGCATTGTGATGACACGGTTATGGAATATTGTGATGACCAGAATTCTGTACCACAGAGATGAAAAGGGCATGGAGCATTGTGATTACAGGGGTCATGGAGCATTGTGATGACAATTGTTCTAGAACATTGTGATGACAGTGATCATGGAGCATAGTGATGCAACGGGCAACAGAGCATTGTGTTGACAGGCATCATGGGAAATTGTGTTGACAGTGGTCATGGAGCATTGTTAGAAAGAGAACATGGAGCAATTTAATTTCAGGGGCCATGAAAAATTGTGAATACATAGGCCATGGAGTATTCAGATGAATGTGGTCAAGGATCATTGGGACGAAAAGTGTCCTGGAATATTGTGATGACACGGTACATGGAGCATTGCGATGACAAGGGCAATGGCGAAATGTGAAGACAGGTGTCATGGGGCATTGTGATGACAGTGGTCATCTAGAATTGTGAAGAAAGATATCATGGAGCCCTGGGATGATAGGGGACATGGAACATTGTGATGACAGTGGTCATGGGGCATTGTGATGACACGGCCATGGAACATTATGATGACAAGAATTCTGGAGCATTGTGATAAAAAGGGCATGGACCATTGTGATTAGAGGGGCCAAGGAGCAATCTGATGACAACGGCATGGAGCATTGTGATGACAAGGGTCATCGAGCATTGTGATGACAGTGGTCATGAAGCATTGTGATGAATGTGGTCATGCATCATTGTGATGACAAGTGTCGTGGAGCATTGTGATGAAAGGGGTCATGGAGCATTGTGATGACACGGTTATGAAATATTGTGATGACCAGAATTCTGTAGCACTGTGATGAAAAGGGAATGGAGCATTGTGATTACAGGGGTCATGGAGCATTGTGATGACAATTGTTCTAGAACAGTGTGATGACAGGGATCATGGAGCATAGTGATGAAAGGGGCAATGGAGCATTGTGATGATAGGTGTCATGGGTCATTGTGTTGACAGTGGTCATGGAGCATTTTTAGAAAGAGAACATGGAGCAATTTAATTTCAGGGGCCATGAAAAATTGTGAATACATAGGCCATGGAGTATTCAGATGAATGTGGGCAAGGGTCATTGTGACGAAAAATGTCCTGGAATATTGTGATGACACGGTTCATGGAGCATTGCGATGACAAGGGTCATGGCGAAATGTGAAGTCAGGTGTCATGGGGCATTGTGATGACAGTGGTCATCTAGAATTGTGAAGAAAGATATCATGGAGCACTGGGATGACAGGGGCCATGGAGCATTGTGATGACAGGGTTCATGGGGCATTGTGATGACACGGCCATGAACATTATTATGACAAAAATTCTGGAGCATTGTGATAAAATGGGCATGGACCATTGAGATTAGAGGGGCCAAGGAGCATTCTGATGACAACGGCATGGAGCATTGTGATGACAAGGGTCATCGAGCATTGTGATGACAGTGGTCATGAAGCATTGTGATGAATGTTGTCATGTATCATTGTGATGACAAGTGTCGTGGAGCATTGTGATGACAGGGGTCATAGAGCATTGTGATGACACGGTTATGGAATATTGTGATGACCAGAATTCTGTACCACAGTGATGAAAATGGAATGGAGCATTGTGATTACAGGGGTCATGGAGCATTGTGATGACAATTGTTCTAGAACATTGTGATGACAGTGATCATGGATCATAGTGATGCAACGGGCAATGGAGCATCGTGTTGACAGGCATCATGGGACATTGTGTTGACAGTGGTCATGGAGCATTGTTAGAAATGGAACATGGAGCAATTTGATTTCAGGGGCCATGAAAAATTGCGAATACATACGCCATGGAGTATTCAGATGAATGTGGTCAAGGATCATTGTGACGAAAAGTGTCCTGGAATGTTGTGATGACACGATTCATGGAGCATTGCGATGAGAAGGGCCATGGCGAAATGTGAAGACAGGTGTCATGAGGCATTGTGATGACAGTGGTCAACAAGAATTGTGAAAAAAGATATCATGGAGCACTGGGATGACAGGGGCCATGGAACATTGTGATGACAGGGGTCATGGGGCATTGTGATGACAAGAATTCTGGAGCATTGTGATAAAAAGGGCATGGACCATTGTGATTATAGGGGCCAAGGAGCATTCTGATGACAACGGCATGGAGCATTGTGATGACAATGGTTATCGAGCATTGTGATGATAGTGGTCATGAATCATTGTGATGAATGTGGTCATGGATCATTGTGATGACAAGTGTCGTGGAGCATTGTGATGACAGGGGTCATAGAGTATTGTGATAACACGGTTATGGAATATTGTGATGACCAGAATTCTGTAGCACAGTTATGAAAATTGCATGGAGCATTGTGATTACAGGGGTCATGGAGCATTGTGATGACAATTGTTCTAGAACATTGTGATGACAGGGATCATGGAGCATAGTGATGAAATGTGCAATGGAGCATTGTGTTGACAGGCGTCATGGGACATTGTGTTAACAGTGGACATGGAGCATTGTTAGAAAGGGAACATGGAGCAATTTGATTTCAGGGGCCATGAAAAATTGCGAATACATACGCCATGGAGTATTCAGATGAATGTGGTCAAGGATCATTGTGAGGAAAAGTGTCCTGGAATATTGTGATGACACGGTTCATGGAGCATTACGAAGACAAGGGCCATGTCGAAATGTGAATACAAGTGTCATGGGGCATTGAGATGACAGTGGTCATCTAGAATTGTGAAGAAAGATATCATGGAGCACTGGGATGACAGGGGCCATGGAACATTGTGATGACAGGTGTCATGAGGCATTGTGATGACACGGCCATGGGACATTATGATGACAAGAATTCTGGAGCATTTTGATAAAAAGGGCTTGGACCATTGTGATTAGAGGGGCCAAGGAGCATTCTGATGACAACGGCATGGAGCATTGTGATGAATGTGGTCATGGATCATTGTGATGACAAGTGTCGTGGAGCATTGTGATGACAGGGGTCATAGAGCATTGTGATGACACGGTTATGGAATATTGTGATGACCAGAATTCTGTAGCACTGTGATGAAAAGGGAATGGAGCATTGTGATTACAGGGGTCATGGAGCATTGTGATGACAATTGTTCTAGAACAGTGTGATGACAGGGATCATGGAGCATAGTGATGAAAGGGGCCATGGAGCATTGTGATGATAGGTGTCATGGGACATTGTGTTGACAGTGGTCATGGAGCATTGTTAGAAAGAGAACATGGAGCAATTTAATTTCAGGGGCCATGAAAAATTGTGAATACATAGGCCATGGAGTATTCAGATGAATGTGGTCAAGGGTCATTGTGACGAAAAATGTCCTGGAATATTGTGATGACACGGTTCATGGAGCATTGCGATGACAAGGGTCATGGCGAAATGTGAAGTCAGGTGTCATGGGGCATTGTGATGACAGTGGTCATCTAGAATTGTGAAGAAAGATATCATGGAGCACTGGGATGACAGGGGCCATGGAGCATTTTGATGACAGGGGTCATGGGGCATTGTGATGACACGGCCATGGAACATTATTATGACAAGAATTCTGGAGCATTGTGAAAAAATGGGCATGGACCATTGAGATTAGAGGGGCCAAGGAGCATTCTGATGACAACGGCATGGAGCATTGTGATGACAAGGGTCATCGAGCATTGTGATGACAGTGGTCATGAAGCATTGTGATGAATGTTGTCATGTATCATTGTGATGACAAGTTTCGTGGAGCATTGTGATGACAGGGGTCATAGAGCATTGTGATGACACGGTTATGGAATATTGTGATGACCAGAATTCTGTACCACAGTGATGAAAAGGGAATGGAGCATTGTGATTACAGGGGTCATGGAGCATTGTGATGACAATTGTTCTAGAACATTGTGATGACAGTGATCATGGATCATAGTGATGCAACGGGCAATGGAGCATCGTGTTGACAGGCATCATGGGACATTGTGTTGACAGTGGTCATGGAGCATTGTTAGAAATGGAACATTGAGCAATTTGATTTCAGGGGCCATGAAAAATTGCGAATACATACGCCATGGAGTATTCAGATGAATGTGGTCAAGGATCATTGTGACGAAAAGTGTCCTGGAATGTTGTGATGACACGATTCATGGAGCATTGCGATGAGAAGGGCCATGGCGAAATGTGAAGACAGGTGTCATGGGGCATTGTGATGACAGTGGTCAACTAGAATTGTGAAAAAAGATATCATGGAGCACTGGGATGACAGGGGCCATGGAACATTGTGATGACAGGGGCATGGGGCATTGTGATGACAAGAATTCTGGAGCATTGTGATAAAAAGGGCATGGACCATTGTGATTAGAGGGGCCAAGGAGCATTCTGATGACAACGGCATGGAGCATTGTGATGAATGTGGTCATGGATCATTGTGATGACAAGTGTGTTGGAGCATTGTGATGACAGGGGTCATAGAGCATTGTGATGACACGGTTATGGAATATTGTGATCACCAGAATTCTGTAGCACTGTGATGAAAAGGGAATGGAGCATTTTGATTACAGGGGTCATGGAGCATTGCGATGACAATTGTTCTAGAACATTGTGATGACAGGGATCATGGAGCATAGTTATGAAAGGGGCCATGGAGCATTGTGATGATAGGTTTCATGGGACATTTTGTTGACAGTGGTCATGGAGCATTGTTAGAAAGAGAACATGGAGCAATTTAATTTCAGGGGCCATGAAAAATTGTGAATACATAGGCCATGGAGTATTCAGATGAATGTGGTCAAGGATCATTGTGACGAAAAATGTCCTGGAATATTGTGATGACACGGTTCATGGAGCATTGCGATGACAAGGGCCATGGCGAAATGTGAAGTCAGGTGTCATGGGGCATTGTGATGACAGTGGTCATCTAGAATTGTGAAGAAAGATATCATGGAGCACTGGGATGACAGGGGCCATGGAGCATTGTGATGACAGGGGTCATGGGGCATTGTGATGACACGGCCATGGAACATTATGATGACAAGAATTCTGGAGCATTGTGATAAAATGGGCATGGAACATTGAGATTAGAGGGGCCAAGGAGCATTCTGATGACAATGGCACGGAGCATTGTGATGACAAGGGTCAACGAGCTTTCTGATGACAGTGGTCATGAAGCATTGTGATGAATGTGGTCATGCATCATTGTGATGACAAGTGTCGTGGAGCATTGTGATGACAGGGGTCATAGAGCATTGTGATGACACGATTATGGAATATTGTGATGACCAGAATTCTGTACCACAGTGATGAAAAGGGAATGGAGCATTGTGATTACAGGGTTCATGGAGCATTGTGATGACAATTGTTCTAGAACATTGTGATGACAGTGATCATGGAGCATAGTGATGCAACGGGCAAAGGAGCATCGTGTTGACAGGCGTCATGGGTCATTGTGTTGACAGTGGTCATGGAGCATTGTTAGAAAGGGAACATGGAGCAATTTGATTTCAGGGGCCATGAAAAATTGCGAATACATAGGCCATGGAGTATTCAGATGAATGTGCTCAAGGATCATTGTCACGAAAAGTGTCCTGGAATATTGTGATGACACGGTTCATGGAGCATTGCGATGACAAGGGCCATGGCGAAATGTGAAGACAGGTGTCATGGGGCATTGTGATGACAGTGGTCATCTAGAATTGTGAAGAAAGATATCATGGAGCACTGGGATGACAGGGGCCATGGAGCATTGTGATGACAGGGGTCATGGGGCATTGTGATGAAACGGCCATGGAACATTATGATGACAAGAATTCTGAGCATTGTGATAAAAAGTTCATGGACCACTGTGATTAGAGTGGCCAAGGAGCATTCTGATGACAACGGCATGGAGCATTGTGATGACAAGGGTCATCGAGCATTGTGATGATAGTGGTCATGAAGCATTGTGATGAATGTGGTCATGCATCATTGTGATGACAAGTGTCGTGGAGCATTGTGATGACAGGGGTCAGAGAGCATTGTGATGACACGGTTATGGAATATTGTGATGACCAGAATTCTGTACCACAGTGATGAAAAGGGAATGAAGCATTGTGATTACAGGGGTCATGGAGCATTGTGATGACAATTGTTCTAGAACATTGTGATGACAGGGATCATGGAGCATAGTGATGAAAGGGGCCATGGAGCATTGTGATGACAGGCATCATGGGACATTGTGTTGACAGTGGTCTTGGAGCATTGTTAGAAAGGGAACATGGAGCAATTTGATTTCAGGTACCATGAACAATTGTGAATACATAGGCCATGGTGTATTCAGATGAATGTGGTCAAGGATCATTGTGACGAAAAGTGTCCTGGAATATTGTGATGACACGGTTCATGGAGCATTGCGATGACAAGGGCCATGGCGAAATGTGAAGTCAGGTGTCATGGGGCATTGTGATGACAGTGGTCATCTAGAATTGTGAAGAAAGATATCATGGAGCACTGGGATGACAGGGGCCATGGAGCATTGTGATGACAGGGATCATGGGGCACTGTGATGACACGGCCATGGAACATTATGATGACAAGTATTCTGGAGCATTGTGATAAAAAGGTCATGGACCATTGTGATTATAGGGGCCAAGGAGCATTCTGATGACAACGGCATGGAGCATTGTGATGACAATGGTTATCGAGCATTGTGATGATAGTGGTCATGAAGCATTGTGATGAATGTGGTCATGGATCATTGTGATGACAAGTGTCGTGGAGCATTGTGATGACAGGGGTCATAGAGCATTGTGATAACACGGTTATGGAATATTGTGATGACCAGAATTCTGTAGCACAGTTATGAAAAGTGCATGGAGCATTGTGATTACAGGGGTCATGGAGCATTGTGATGACAATTGTTCTATAACATTGTGATGACAGGGATCATGGAGCATAGTGATGAAAGGGGCAATGGAGCATTGTGTTGACAGGCGTCATGGGACATTGTGTTAACAGTGGACATGGAGCATTGTTAGAAAGGGAACATGGAGCAATTTGATTTCAGGGGCCATGAAAAATTGCGAATACATACGCCATGGAGTATTCAGATGAATGTGGTCAAGGATCATTGTGAGGAAAAGTGTCCTGGAATATTGTGATGACACGGTTCATGGAGCATTGCGAAGACAAGGGCCATGTCGAAATGTGAATACAAGTGTCATGGGGCATTGAGATGACAGTGGTCATCTAGAATTGTGAAGAAAGATATCATGGAGCACTGGGATGACAGGGGCCATGGAACATTGTGATGACAGGTGTCATGAGGCATTGTGATGACACGGCCATGGGACATTATGATGACAAGAATTCTGGAGCATTTTGATAAAAAGGGCTTGGACCATTGTGATTAGAGGGGCCAAGGAGCATTCTGATGACAACGGCATGGAGCATTGTGATGAATGTGGTCATGGATCATTGTGATGACAAGTGTCGTGGAGCATTGTGATGACAGGGGTCATAGAGCATTGTGATGACACGGTTATGGAATATTGTGATGACCAGAATTCTGTAGCACTGTGATGAAAAGGGAATGGAGCATTGTGATTACAGGGGTCATGGAGCATTGTGATGACAATTGTTCTAGAACAGTGTGATGACAGGGATCATGGAGCATAGTGATGAAAGGGGCCATGGAGCATTGTGATGATAGGTGTCATGGGACATTGTGTTGACAGTGGTCATGGAGCATTGTTAGAAATGGAACATGGAGCAATTTGATTTCAGGGGCTATGAAAAATTGCGAATACATACGCCATGGAGTATTCAGATGAATGTGGTCAAGGATCATTGTGACGAAAAGTGTCCTGGAATGTTGTGATGACACGATTCATGGAGCATTGCGATGAGAAGGGCCATGGCGAAATGTGAATACAAGTGTCATGGGGCATTGTGATGACAGTGGTCAACTAGAATTGTGAAAAAAGATATCATGGAGCACTGGGATGACAGGGGCCATGGAACATTGTGATGACAGGGGTCATGGGGCATTGTGATGACAAGAATTCTGGAGCATTGTGATAAAAAGGGCATGGACCATTGTGATTAGAGGGGCCAAGGAGCATTCTGATGACAACGGCATGGAGCATTGTGATGAATGTGGTCATGGATCATTGTGATGACAAGTGTGTTGGAGCATTGTGATGACAGGGGTCATAGAGCATTGTGATGACACGGTTATGGAATATTGTGATGACCAGAATTCTGTAGCACTGTGATGAAAAGGGAATGGAGCATTTTGATTACAGGGGTCATGGAGCATTGTGATGACAATTGTTCTAGAACATTGTGATGACAGGGATCATGGAGCATAGTTATGAAAGGGGCCATGGAGCATTGTGATGATAGGTTTCATGGGACATTTTGTTGACAGTGGTCATGGAGCATTGTTAGAAAGAGAACATGGAGCAATTTAATTTCAGGGGCCATGAAAAATTGTGAATACATAGGCCATGGAGTATTCAGATGAATGTGGTCAAGGATCATTGTGACGAAAAATGTCCTGGAATATTGTGATGACACGGTTCATGGAGCATTGCGATGACAAGGGCCATGGCGAAATGTGAAGTCAGGTGTCATGGGGCATTGTGATGACAGTGGTCATCTAGAATTGTGAAGAAAGATATCATGGAGCACTGGGATGACAGGGGCCATGGAGCATTGTGATGACAGGGGTCATGGGGCATTGTGATGACACGGCCATGGAACATTATGATGACAAGAATTCTGGAGCATTGTGATAAAATGGGCATGGAACATTGAGATTAGAGGGGCCAAGGAGCATTCTGATGACAATGGCATGGAGCATTGTGATGACAAGGGTAAACGAGCTTTCTGATGACAGTGGTCATGAAGCATTGTGATGAATGTGGTCATGCATCATTGTGATGAGAAGTGTCGTGGAGCATTGTGATGACAGGGGTCATAGAGCATTGTGATGACACGATTATGGAATATTGTGATGACCAGAATTCTGTACCACAGTGATGAAAAGGGAATGGAGCATTGTGATTACAGGGGTCATGGAGCATTGTGATGACAATTGTTCTAGAACATTGTGATGACAGTGATCATGGAGCATAGTGATGCAACGGGCAAAGGAGCATCGTGTTGACAGGCGTCATGGGTCATTGTGTTGACAGTGGTCATGGAGCATTGTTAGAAAGGGAACATGGAGCAATTTGATTTCAGGGGCCATGAAAAATTGCGAATACATAGGCCATGGAGTATTCAGATGAATGTGCTCAAGGATCATTGTGACGAAAAGTGTCCTGGAATATTGTGATGACACGGTTCATGGATCTTTGCGATGACAAGGTCCATGGCGAAAGTTGAAGACAGGTGTCATGCGGCATTGTGATGACAGTGGTCATCTAGAATTGTGAAGAAAGATATCATGGAGCAGTGGGATGAAAGGGGCCATGGAGCATTGTGATGACAGGGGTCATGGGGCATTGTGATGACACGGCCATGGAACATTATTATGACAAGAATTCTGGAGCATTGTGATAAAAAGGTCATGGACCATTGTGATTAGAGGGGCCAAGGAGCATTCTGATGACAACGGCATGGAGCATTGTGATGACAAGGGTCATCGAGCATTGTGATGACAGTGGTCATGAAGCATTGTGATGAATGTGGTCATGCATCATTGTGATGACAAGTGTCGTGGAGCATTGTGATGACAGGGGTCATAGAGCATTGTGATGACACGGTTATGGAATATTGTGATGACCACAATTCTGTACCACAGTGATGAAAAGGGAATGGAGCATTGTGATTACAGGGGTCATGGAGCATTGTGATGACAATTGTTCTAGAACATTGCGATGACAGGGATCATGGAGCATAGTGATGAAAGGGGCCATGGAGCATTGTGATGACAGGCATCATGGGACATTGTGTTGACAGTGGTCTTGGAGCATTGTTAGAAAGGGAACATGGAGCAATTTGATTTCAGGGACCATGAACAATTGTGAATACATAGGCCATGGTGTATTCAGATGAATGTGGTCAAGGATCATTGTGACGAAAAGTGTCCTGGAATATTGTGATGACACGGTTCATGGAGCATTGCGATGACAAGGGCCATGGCGAAATGTGAAGTCAGGTGTCATGGGGCATTGTGATGACAGTGGTCATCTAGAATTGTGAAGAAAGATATCATGGAGCACTGGGATGACAGGGGCCATGGAGCATTGTGATGACAGGGATCATGGGGCACTGTGATGACACGGCCATGGAACATTATGATGACAAGTATTCTGGAGCATTGTGATAAAAAGGTCATGGACCATTGTGATTATAGGGGCCAAGGAGCATTCTGATGACAACGGCATGGAGCATTGTGATGACAATGGTTATCGAGCATTGTGATGATAGTGGTCATGAAGCATTGTGATGAATGTGGTCATGGATCATTGTGATGACAAGTGTCGTGGAGCATTGTGATGACAGGGGTCATAGAGCATTGTGATGACACGGTTATGGAATATTGTGATGACCAGAATTCTGTAGCACTGTGATGAAACGGGAATGTAGCATTGTGATTACAGGGGTATTGGAGCATTGTGATAACAATTGTTCTAGAACATTGTGATGACAGGAATCATGGAGCATAGTGATGAAAGGGGCCATGGAGCATTGTGATGAGAGGCGTCATGGGAAATTGTGTTGACAGTGGTCATGGAGCATTGTTAGAAAGGGAACATGGAGCAATTAGATTTCAGGGGCCATGAAAAATTGTGAATACATAGGCCATGGAGTATTCAGATGAATGTGGTCAAGGATCATTGTGACGAAAATTGTCCTGGAATATTGGGATGACACGGTTCATGGAGCATTGCGATGACAAGGGCCATGGCGAAATGTGAAGACAGGTGTCATGGGGCATTGTGAAGACAGTGGTCATGTAGTATTGTGAAGAAAGATATCATGGAGCACTGGGATGACAGGGGCCATGGAGCATTGTGATGACAGGGGTCATGGGGCATTGTGATGAAAAGGCCATGGAACATTATTATGACAAGAATTCTGGAGCATTGTGATAAACAAGGCATGGACCATTGTGATTAGAGGGGCCAAGGAGCATTCTGATGACAACGGCATGGAGCATTGTGATGACAAGCGTCATCGAGCGTTGTGATGACAAGTGTCGTGGAGCATTGTGATGACAGGGGTCATAGAGCATTGTGATGACACGGTTATGGAATATTGTGATGACCAGAATTCTGTAACACTGTGATGAAAAGGGAATGGAGCATTGTGATTACAGTGGTCATGGAGCATTGTGATGACAATTGTTCTAGAACATTGTGATGACAGTGATCATGGATCATAGTGATGCAACGGGCAATGGAGCATCGTGTTGACAGGCATCATGGGACATTGTGTTGACAGTGGTCATGGAGCATTGTTAGAAATGGAACATGGAGCAATTTGATTTCAGGGGCCATGAAAAATTGCGAATACATACGCCATGGAGTATTCAGATGAATGTGGTCAAGGATCATTGTGACGAAAAGTGTCCTGGAATGTTGTGATGACACGATTCATGGAGCATTGCGATGAGAAGGGCCATGGCGAAATGTGAAGACAGGTGTCATGGGGCATTGTGATGACAGTGGTCAACTAGAATTGTGAAAAAAGATATCATGGAGCACTGGGATGACAGGGGCCATGGAACATTGTGATGACAGGGTTCATGGGGCATTGTGATGACAAGAATTCTGGAGCATTGTGATAAAAAGGGCATGGACCATTGTGATTAGAGGGGCCAAGGAGCATTCTGATGACAACGGCATGGAGCATTGTGATGAATGTGGTCATGGATCATTGTGATGACAAGTGTGTTGGAGCATTGTGATGACAGGGGTCATAGAGCATTGTGATGACACGGTTATGGAATATTGTGATGACCAGAATTCTGTAGCACTGTGATGAAAAGGGAATGGAGCATTTTGATTACAGGGGTCATGGAGCATTGTGATGACAATTGTTCTAGAACATTGTGATGACAGGGATCATGGAGCACAGTTATGAAAGGGGCCATGGAGCATTGTGATGATAGGTTTCATGGGACATTTTGTTGACAGTGGTCATGGAGCATTGTTAGAAAGAGAACATGGAGCAATTTAATTTCAGGGGCCATGAAAAATTGTGAATACATAGGCCATGGAGTATTCAGATGAATGTGGTCAAGGATCATTGTGACGAAAAATGTCCTGGAATATTGTGATGACACGGTTCATGGAGCATTGCGATGACAAGGGCCATGGCGAAATGTGAAGTCAGGTGTCATGGGGCATTGTGATGACAGTGGTCATCTAGAATTGTGAAGAAAGATATCATGGAGCACTGGGATGACAGGGGCCATGGAACATTGTGATGACAGGTGTCATGGGGCATTGTGATGACACGGCCATGGAACATTATGATGACAAGAATTCTGGAGCATTGTGATAAAATGGGCATGGAACATTGACATTAGAGGGGCCAAGGAGCATTCTGATGACAATGGCATGGAGCATTGTGATGACAAGGGTCAACGAGCTTTCTGATGACAGTGGTCATGAAGCATTGTGATGAATGTGGTCATGCATCATTGTGATGACAAGTGTCGTGGAGCATTGTGATGACAGGGGTCATAGAGCATTGTGATGACACGATTATGGAATATTGTGATGACCAGAATTCTGTACCACAGTGATGAAAAGGGAATGGAGCATTGTGATTACAGGGGTCATGGAGCATTGTGATGACAATTGTTCTAGAACATTGTGATGACAGTGATCATGGAGCATAGTGATGCAACGGGCAAAGGAGCATCGTGTTGACAGGCGTCATGGGTCATTGTGTTGACAGTGGTCATGGAGCATTGTTAGAAAGGGAACATGGAGCAATTTGATTTCAGGGGCCATGAAAAATTGCGAATACATAGGCCATGGAGTATTCAGATGAATGTGCTCAAGGATCATTGTGACGAAAAGTGTCCTGGAATATTGTGATGACACGGTTCATGGAGCATTGCGATGACAAGGGCCATGGCGAAATGTGAAGACAGGTGTCATGGGGCATTGTGATGACAGTGGTCATCTAGAATTGTGAAGAAAGATATCATGGAGCACTGGGATGACAGGGGCCATGGAGCATTGTGATGACAGGGGTCATGGGGCATTGTGATGAAACGGCCATGGAACATTATGATGACAAGAATTCTGAGCATTGTGATAAAAAGTTCATGGACCACTGTGATTAGAGTGGCCAAGGAGCATTCTGATGACAACGGCATGGAGCATTGTGATGACAAGGGTCATCGAGCATTGTGATGATAGTGGTCATGAAGCATTGTGATGAATGTGGTCATGCATCATTGTGATGACAAGTGTCGTGGAGCATTGTGATGACAGGGGTCATAGAGCATTGTGATGACACGGTTATGGAATATTGTGATGACCAGAATTCTGTACCACAGTGATGAAAAGGGAATGGAGCATTGTGATTACAGGGGTCATGGAGCATTGTGATGACAATTGTTCTAGAACATTGCGATGACAGGGATCATGGAGCATAGTGATGAAAGGGGCCATGGAGCATTGTGATGACAGGCATCATGGGACATTGTGTTGACAGTGGTCTTGGAGCATTGTTAGAAAGGGAACATGGAGCAATTTGATTTCAGGGACCATGAACAATTGTGAATACATAGGCCATGGTGTATTCAGATGAATGTGGTCAAGGATCATTGTGACAAAAAGTGTCCTGGAATATTGTGATGACACGGATCATGGAGCATTGCGATGACAAGGGCCATGGCGAAATGTGAAGTCAGGTGTCATGGGGCATTGTGATGACAGTGGTCATCTAGAATTGTGAAGAAAGATATCATGGAGCACTGGGATGACAGGGGCCATGGAGCATTGTGATGACAGGGATCATGGGGCACTGTGATGACACGGCCATGGAACATTATGATGACAAGTATTCTGGAGCATTGTGATAAATAGGTCATGGACCTTTGTGATTATAGGGGCCAAGGAGCATTCTGATGACAACGGCATGGAGCATTGTGATGACAAGGGTCATCGAGCATTGTGATGACAGTGGTCATGAAGCATTGTGATGAATGTGGTCATGTATCATTGTGATGACAAGTGTCGTGGAGCATTGTGATGACAGGGGTCATAGAGCATTGTGATGACACGGTTATGGAATATTGTGATGACCAGAATTCTGTACCACAGTGATGAAAAGGGAATGGAGCATTGTGATTACAGGGGTCATGGAGCATTGTGATGACAATTGTTCTAGAACATTGTGATGACAGTGATCATGGATCATAGTGATGCAACGGGCAATGGAGCATCGTGTTGACAGGCATCATGGGACATAGTGTTGACAGTGGTCATGGAGCATTGTTAGAAATGGAACATGGAGCAATTTGATTTCAGGGGCCATGAAAAATTGCGAATACATACGCCATGGAGTATTCAGATGAATGTGGTCAAGGATCATTGTGACGAAAAGTGTCCTGGAATGCTGTGATGACACGATTCATGGAGCATTGCGATGAGAAGGGCCATGGCGAAATGTGAAGACAGGTGTCATGGGGCATTGTGATGACAGTGGTCAACTAGAATTGTGAAAAAAGATATCATGGAGCACTGGGATGACAGGGGCCATGGAACATTGTGATGAGAGGGGTCATGGGGCATTGTGATGACAAGAATTCTGGAGCATTGTGATAAAAAGGGCATGGACCATTGTGATTAGAGGGGCCAAGGAGCATTCTGATGACAACGGCATGGAGCATTGTGATGAATGTGGTCATGGATCATTGTGATGACAAGTGTGTTGGAGCATTGTGATGACAGGGGTCATAGAGCATTGTGATGACACGGTTATGGAATATTATGATGACCAGAATTCTGTAGCACTGTGATGAAAAGGGAATGGAGCATTTTGATTACAGGGGTCATGGAGCATTGTGATGACAATTGTTCTAGAACATTGTGATGACAGGGATCATGGAGCATAGTTATGAAAGGGGCCATGGAGCATTGTGATGATAGGTTTCATGGGATATTTTGTTGACAGTGGTCATGGAGCATTGTTAGAAAGAGAACATGGAGCAATTTAATTTCAGGGGCCATGAAAAATTGTGAATACATAGGCCATGGAGTATTCAGATGAATGTGGTCAAGGATCATTGTGACGAAAAGTGTCCTGGAATATTGTGATGACACGGTTCATGGAGCATTGCGATGACAAGGGCCATGGCGAAATGTGAAGTCAGGTGTCATGGGGCATTGTGATGACAGTGGTCATCTAGAATTGTGAAGAAAGATATCATGGAGCACTGGGATGACAGGGGCCATGGAGCATTGTGATGACAGGGGTCATGGGGCATTGTGATGACACGGCCATGGAACATTATGATGACAAGAATTCTGGAGCATTGTGATAAAATGGGCATGGAACACTGAGATTAGATGGGCCAAGGAGCATTCTGATGACAATGGCATGGAGCATTGTGATGACAAGGGTCAACGAGCTTTCTGATGACAGTGGTCATGAAGCATTGTGATGAATGTGGTCATGCATCATTGTGATGACAAGTGTCGTGGAGCATTGTGATGACAGGGGTCATAGAGCATTGTGATGACACGATTATGGAATATTGTGATGACCAGAATTCTGTACCACAGTGATGAAAAGGGAATGGAGCATTGTGATTACAGGGGTCATGGAGCATTGTGATGACAATTGTTCTAGGACATTGTGATGACAGTGATCATGGAGCATAGTGATGCAACGGGCAAAGGAGCATCGTGTTGACAGGCGTCATGGGTCATTGTGTTGACAGTGGTCATGGAGCATTGTTAGAAAGGGAACATGGAGCAATTTGATTTCAGGGGCCATGAAAAATTGCGAATACATAGCCATGGAGTATTCAGATGAATGTGCTCAAGGATCATTGTGACGAAAAGTGTCCTGGAATATTGTGATGACACGGTTCATGGATCATTGCGATGACAAGGTCCATGGCGAAAGTTGAAGACATGTGTCATGCGGCATTGTGATGACAGTGGTCATCTAGAATTGTGAAGAAAGATATCATGGAGCAGTGGGATGAAAGGGGCCATGGAGCATTGTGATGACAGGGGTCATGGGGCATTGTGATGACACGGCCATGGAACATTATTATGACAAGAATTCTGGAGCATTGTGATAAAAAGGTCATGGACCATTGTGATTAGAGGGGCCAAGGAGCATTCTGATGACAACGGCATGGAGCATTGTGATGACAAGTGTCATCGAGCATTGTGATGACAGTGGTCATGAAGCATTGTGATGAATGTGGTCATGCATCATTGTGATGACAAGTGTCGTGGAGCATTGTGATGACAGGGGTCATAGAGCATTGTGATGACACGGTTATGGAATATTGTGATGACCAGAATTCTGTACCACAGTGATGAAAAGGGAATGGAGCATTGTGATTACAGGGGTCATGGAGCATTGTGATGACAATTGTTCTAGAACATTGCGATGACAGGGATCATGGAGCATAGTGATGAAAGGGGCCATGGAGCATTGTGATGACAGGCATCATGGGACATTGTGTTGACAGTGGTCTTGGAGCATTGTTAGAAAGGGAACATGGAGCAATTTGATTTCAGGGACCATGAACAATTGTGAATACATAGGCCATGGTGTATTCAGATGAATGTGGTCAAGGATCATTGTGACGAAAAGTGTCCTGGAATATTGTGATGACACGGTTCATGGAGCATTGCGATGACAAGGGCCATGGCGAAATGTGAAGTCAGGTGTCATGGGGCATTGTGATGACAATGGTCATCTAGAATTGTGAAGAAAGATATCATGGAGCACTGGGATGACAGGGGCCATGGAGCATTGTGATGACAGGGATCATGGGGCACTGTGATGACACGGCCATGGAACATTATGATGACAAGAATTCTGGAGCATTGTGATAAAATGGGCATGGACCATTGAGATTAGAGGGGCCAAGGAGCATTCTGATGACAACAGCATGGAGCATTTTGATGACAAGGGTCATCGAGCTTTGTGATGACAGTGGTCATGAAGCATTGTGATGAATGTGGTCATGCATCATTGTGATGACAAGTGTCGTGGAGCATTGTGATGACAGGGGTCATAGAGCATTGTGATGACACGGTTATGGAATATTGTGATGACCAGAATTCTGTATCACAGTGATGAAAAGGGCATGGAGCATTGTGATTACAGGGGTCATGGAGCATTGTGATGACAATTGTTCTAGAACATTGTGATGACAGGGATCATGGAGCATAGTGATGAAAGGGGCAATGGAGCATTGTGTTGACAGGCGTCATGGGACATTGTGTTGACAGTGGACATGGAGCATTGTTAGAAAGGGAACATGGAGCAATTTGATTTCAGGGGCCATGAAAAATTGTGAATACATAGGCCATCGAGTTTTCAGATGAATGTGGTCAAGGATCATTGTGACGAAAAGTGTCCTGGAATATTGGGATGACACGGTTCATGGAGCATTGCGATGACAAGGGCCATGGCGAAATGTGAAGACAGGTGTCATGGGGCATTGTGAAGACAGTGGTCATGTAGTATTGTGAAGAAAGATATCATGGAGCACTGGGATGACAGGGGCCATGGAGCATTGTGATGACAGGGGTCATGGGGCATTGTGATGACACGGCCATGGAACATTATGATGACAAGAATTCTGGAGCATTGTGATAAACAGGGCATAGACCATTGTGATTAGAGGGGCCAAGGAGCATTCTGATGACAACGGCATGGAGCATTGTGATGACAAGCGTCATCGACCATTGTGATGACAAGTGTCGTGGAGCATTGTGATGAAAGGGGTCATAGCGCATTGTGATGACACGGTTATGGAATATTGTGATGACCAGAATTCTGTAGCACTGTGATGAAAAGGGAATGGAGCATTGTGATTACAGGGGTCATGGAGCATTGTGTTGACAATTGTTCTAGAACATTGTGATGACAGGGATCATGGAGCATAGTGATGAAAGGGGCCAAGGAGCATTGTGATAACAGGCGTCATGAGACATTGTGTTGACAGTGGTCATGGAGCATTGTTAGAAAGGGATCATGGAGAAATTAGATTTCAGGGGCCATGAAAAATTGTGAATACATAGGCCATGGAGTATTCAGATGACTGTGGTCAAGGATCATTGTGACGAAAAGTGTCCTGGAATATTGTGATGACACGGTTCATGGAGCATTGCGATGACAAGGGCCATGGCGAAATGTGAAGACAGGTGTCATGGGGCATTGTGATGACAGGGGTCATGGGGCATTGTGACGACACGGCCATGGAACATTATGATGAGAAGAATTCTGGAGCATTGTGATAAAAAGGGCATGGACCATTGTGATTAGAGGGGCCAAGGAGCATTCTGATGACAACGGCATGGATCATTGTGATGACAAGGGTCATCGAGCATTGTGATGACAGTGGTCATGAAGCATTGTCATGAATGTGGTCATGGATCATTGTGATGACAAGTGTCGTGGAGCATTGTGATGACAGGGGTCATAGAGCATTGTGATGACACGGTTATGGAATATTGTGATGACCAGAATTCTGTAGCACTGTGATGAAAAGGGAATGGAGCATTGTGATTACAGGGGTCATGGAGCATTGTGATGAAAATTGTTCTAGAACATTGTGATGACAGGGATCATGGAGCATAGTGATGAAAGGGTCCAATGAGCATTGTGATGACAGGCGTCATGGGACATTGTGTTGACTGTGGTCACGGAGCATTGTTAGAAAGGGAACATGGAGCAATTTGATTTCAGGGGTCATGAAAAATTGTGAATACATAGGCCATGGAGTATTCAGATGAATGTGGTCAAGGATCATTGTGACGAAAAGTGTCCTGGAATATTGTGATGACACGGTTCATGGGGCATTGCGATGACAAGGGCCATGGCGAAATGTGAAGACAGGTGTCATGGGGCATTGTGATGACAGTGGTCATCTAGAATTGTGAAGAAAGATATCATGGAGCACTGGGATGACAGGGGCCATGGAGCATTGTGATGACATGGGTCATGGGGCATTGTGATGACATGGCCATGGAACATTATGATGACAAGAATTCTGGAGCATTGTGATAAAAAGGGCATGGACCATTGTGATTAGATGGGCCAAGGAGCATTCTGATGACAACGGCATGGAGCATTGTAATGACAAGGGTCATCGAGCATTGTGATGACAGTGGTCATGAAGCATTGTGATGAATGTGGTCATGGATCATTGTGATGACAAGTGTCGTAGAGCATTGTGATGACAGGGGTCATAGAGCATTGTGATGACACGGTTATGCAATATTGTGATGACCAGAATTCTGTAGCACTGTGATGAAAAGGGAATGGAGCATTGTGATTACAGGGGTCATGGAGCATTGTGATGACACGGTTATGGAATATTGTGATGACCAGAATTCTGTAGCACAGTGATGAAAAGGGAATGGAGCATTGTGATTACAGGGGTCATGGAGCATTGTGATGACAAATGTTCTAGAACATTGTGATGACAGTGATCATGGAGCATAGTGATGAAAGGGGCAATGGAGTTTTGTGTTGACAGGCGTCATGGGACATTGTGTTGACAGTGGACATGTAGCATTGTTAGAAAGGGAACATGGAGCAATTTGATTTCAGGGGCCATGAAAAATTGTGAATTCATAGGCCATGGAGTATTCAGATGAATGTGGTCCAGGGTCATTGTGACGAAAAGTGTCCTGGAATATTGTGATGACACGGTTCATGGAGCATTGCGATGAAAAGGGCCATGGCGAAATGTGAAGACAGGTGTCATGGGGCATTGTGATGACAGTGGTCATCGAGAATTGTGAAGAAAGATATCATGGAGCACTGGGATGACAGGGGCCATGGAGCATTGTGATGACAGGGGTCATGGGGCATTGTGATGACACGGCCATGGAACATTATGATGACAAGAATTCTGGAGCATTGTGATAAAATGGATATGGACCATTGAGATTAGAAGGGCCAAGGAGCATTCTGATGACAACGGCATGGAGCATTGTGATGACAAGGGTCATCGAGCTTTCTGATGACAGTGGTCATGAAGCATTGTGATGAATGTGGTCATGCATCATTGTGATGACAAGTGTCGTGGAGCATTGTGATGACAGGGGTCATAGAGCATTGTGATGACACGGTTATGGAATATTGTGATGACCAGAATTCTGTACCACAGTGATGAAAAGGGAATGGAGCATTGTGATTACAGGGGTCATGGAGCATTGTGATGACAATTGTTCTAGAACATTGTGATGACAGGGATCATGGAGCATAGTGATGCAACGGGCAATGGAGCATCGTGTTGACAGGCGTCATGGGACATTGTGTTGACAGTGGTCATGGAGCATTATTAGAAAGGGAACATGGAGCAATTTGATTTCAG
Organism: Eschrichtius robustus; assembly: GCF_028021215.1. Classification (NCBI taxonomy): domain Eukaryota; kingdom Metazoa; phylum Chordata; class Mammalia; order Artiodactyla; family Eschrichtiidae; genus Eschrichtius; species Eschrichtius robustus. The sequence continues at coordinate 5,406,675 of NW_027175249.1, read as the reverse complement.
GGGCCATGAAAAATTGCGAATACATAGGCCATGGAGTATTCAGATGAATGTGGTCAAGGATCATTGTGACGAAAAGTGTCCTGGAATATTGTGATGACACGGTTCATGGAGCATTGCGATGACAAGGGCCATGGCGAAATGTGAAGACAGGTGTCATGGGGCATTGTGATGACAGTGGTCATCTAGAATTGTGAAGAAAGATATCATGGAGCACTGGGATGACAGGGGCCATGGAGCATTGTGATGACTGGGGTCATGGGGCATTGTGATGACACGGCCATGGAACATTATGATGACAAGAATTCTGGTGCATTGTGATAAAAAGTTCATGGACCATTGTGATTAGAGGGGCCAAGGAGCATTCTGATGACAACGGCATGGAGCATTGTGATGACAAGGGTCATCGAGCATTGTGATGATAGTGGTCATGAAGCATTGTGATGAATGTGGTCATGCATCATTGTGATGACATGTGTCGTGGAGCATTGTGATGACAGGGGTCATAGAGCATTGTGATGACACGGTTATGGAATATTGTGATGACCAGAATTCTGTAGCACAGTGATGAAAAGGGAATGGAGCATTGTGATTACAGGGGTCATGGAGCATTGTGATGACAAATGTTCTAGAACATTGTGATGACAGGGATCATGGAGCATAGTGATGAAAGGGGCAATGGAGATTTGTGTTGACAGGCGTCATGGGACATTGTGTTGACAGTAGACATGGAGCTTTGTTAGAAAGGGAGCATGGAGCAATTTGATTACAGGGGCCATGAAAATTTGCGAATACATACGCCATGGAGTATTCAGATGAATGTGGTCAAGGATCATTGTGACGAAAAGTGTCCTGGAATATTGTGATGATACGCTTCATGGAGCATTGCGATGACAAGGGCCATGGCGAAATGTGAAGACAAGTGTCATGGGGCATTGCGATGACAGTGATTAACTAGAATTGTGAAGAAAGATATCATGGAGCACTGGGATGACAGGGGCCATGGAGCATTGTGATGACAGGGGTCATGGGGCTTTGTGATGACACGGCCATGGAGCATTGTGATGACAAGAATTCTGGAACATTGTGATAAAATGGGCCTGGACCATTGTGATTAGAGGGGCCAAGGAGCATTCTGATGACTACGGCATGGAGCATTGTGATGACAAGGGTCATCGAGCATTGTGATGACAGTGGTCATGAAGCATTGTGATGAATGTGGTCATGCATCATTGTGATGACAAGTGTCGTGGAGCATTGTGATGACAGGGGTCATAGAGCATTGTGATGACACGGTTATGGAATATTGTGATGACCAGAATTCTGTAGCACTGTGATGAAAAGGGAATGGAGCATTGTGATTACAGGGTCATGGAGCATTGTGTTGACAATTGTTCTAGAACATTGATTTGACATGGATCATGGAGCATAGTGATGAAAGGGGCCATGGAGAATTGTGATGACAGGCGTCATGGGACATTGTGTTGACAGTGGTCATGGAGCATTGTTAGAAAGGGAACATGGAGCAATTTGATTTCAGGGGCTATGAAAAATTGTGAATACATAGGCCATGGAGTATTCAGATGAATGTGGTCAAGGATCATTGTGACGAAAAGTGTCCTGGAATATTGTGATGACACGGTTCATGGAGCATTGCGATGACAAGGGCCATGGCGAAATGTGAAGACAGGTGTCATGCGGCATTGTGATGACAGTGGTCCTCTAGAATTGTGAACAAAGATATCATGCAGCACTGGGATGACAGGGGCCATGGAGCATTGTGATGACAGGGGTCATGGGGCATTGTGATGACACGGCCATGGAACATTATGATGATAAGTATCCTGGAGCATTGTGATAAAATGGGCATGGACCATTGTGATTAGAGGGACCAAGGAGCATTCTGATGACTACGGCATGGAGCATTGTGATGACAAGTTTCATCGAGCATTGTGATGACAGTGGTCATGAAGCATTGTGATGAATGTGGTCATGGATCATTGTGATGACAAGTGTCGTTGAGCATTGTGATGACAGGGGTCATAGAGCATTGGGATGACACGGTTATGGAATATTGTGATGACCAGAATTCTGTAGCACTGTGATGAAAAGGGAATGGAGCATTGTGATTACAGGTGTCATGGAGCATTGTGATGACAAATGTTCTAGAACATTGTGATGACAGGGATCATGGAGCATAGTGATGAAAGGGGCAATGGAGATTTGTGTTGACAGGCGTCATGGGACATTGTGTTGACAGTGGACATGGAGCTTTGTTAGAAAGGGAACATGGAGCAATTTGATTTCAGGGGCCATGAAAAATTGCGAATACATACGCCATGGAGTATTCAGATGAATGTGGTCAAGGATCATTGTGACGAAAAGTGTCCTGGAATATTGTGATGACACGGTTCATGGAGCATTGCGAAGACAAGAGCCATGTCGAAATGTGAATACAAGTGTCATGGGGCATTGAGATGACAGTGGTCATCTAGAATTGTGAAGAAAGATATCATGGAGCACTGGGATGAGAGGGGCCATGGAACATTGTGATGACAGGTGTCATGGGGCATTGTGATGACACGGCCATGGGACATTATGATGACAAGAATTCTGGAGCATTTTGATAAAAAGGGCATGGACCATTGTGATTAGAGGGGCCAAGGAGCATTCTGATGACAACGGCATGGAGCATTGTGATGAATGTGGTCATGGATCATTGTGATGACAAGTGTCGTGGAGCATTGTGATGACAGTGGTCATAGAGCATTGTGATGACACGGTTATGGAATATTGTGATGACCAGAATTCTGTAGCACTGTGATGAAAAGGGAATGGAGCATTGTGATTACAGGGGTCATGGAGCATTGTGATGACAATTGTTCTAGAACAGTGTGATGACAGGGATCATGGAGCATAGTGATGAAAGGGGCCATGGAGCATTGTGATGATAGGTGTCATGGGACATTGTGTTGACAGTGGTCATGGAGCATTGTTAGAAAGAGAACATGGAGCAATTTAATTTCAGGGGCCATGAAAAATTGTGAATACATAGGCCATGGAGTATTCAGATGAATGTGGTCAAGGATCATTGTGACGAAAAATGTCCTGGAATATTGTGATGAGACGGTTCATGGAGCATTGCGATGACAAGGGTCATGGCGAAATGTGAAGTCAGGTGTCATGGGGCATTGTGATGACAGTGGTCATCTAGAATTGTGAAGAAAGATATCATGGAGCACTGGGATGACAGGGGCCATGGAGCATTGTGATGACAGGGGTCATGGGGCATTGTGATGACACGGCCATGGAACATTATGATGACAAGAATTCTGGAGCATTGTGATAAATGGGCATGGACCATTGAGATTATAGGGGCCAAGGAGCATTCTGATGACAACGGCATGGAGCATTGTGATGACAATGGTCAACGAGCTTTCTGATGACAGTGGTCATGAAGCATTGTGATGAATGTGGTCATGCTTCATTGTGATGACAAGTGTCGTGGAGCATTGTGATGACAGGGGTCATAGAGCATTGTGATGACAGGATTATGGAATATTGTGATGACCAGAATTCTGTACCACAGTGATGAAAAGGGAATGGAGCATTGTGATTACAGGGGTCATGGAGCATTGTGATGACAATTGTTCTAGAACTTTGTGATGACAGTGATCATGGAGCATAGTGATGCAACGGGCAATGGAGCATCGTGTTGACAGGCGTCATGGGACATTGTGTTGACAGTGTTCATGGGGCATTCTTAGAAAGGGAACATGGAGCAATTTTATTTCAGGGGCCATGAAAAATTGCAAATACATAGGCCATGGAGTATTCAGATGAATGTGGTCAAGGATCATTGTGACGAAATGTGACCTGGAATATTGTGATGACACGGCCATGGAACATTATGATGACAAGAATTCTGGAGCATTGTGATAAAAAGGGCATGGACCATAGTGATTAGAGGGGCCAAGTAGAATTCTGATGACAACGGCATGGAGCATTGTGATGAAAGTGGTCATGGATCATTGTGATGACAAGTGTCGTGGAGCATTGTGATGACAGGGGTCATAGCGCATTGTGATGACACGGTTATGGAATATTGTGATGACCAGAATTCTGTAGCACTGTGATGAAAAGGGAACGGAGCATTGTGATAACAGGGGTCATGGAGCATTGTGATGACAATTTTTCTAGAACATTGTGATGACAGGGATCATGGAGCATAGTGATGAAAGGGGCCATGGAGCATTGTGATGATAGGTGTCATGGGACATTGTGTTGACAGTGGTCATGGAGCATTGTTAGAAGGAGAACATGGAGCAATTTAATTTCAGGGGCCATGAAAAATTGTGAATTCATAGGCCATGGAGTATTCAGATGAATGTGGTCCAGGGTCATTGTGACGAAAATTGTCCTGGAATATTGTGATGACACGGTTCATGGAGCATTGCGATGACAAGGGCCATGGCGAAATGTGAAGACAGGTGTCATGGGGCATTGTGGTGACAGTGGTCATCTAGAATTGTGAAGAAAGATATCATGGAGCACTGGGAGGATAGGGGCCATGGAGCATTATGATGACAAGAATTCTGGAGCATTGTGATAAAATGGGCATGGACCTTTGAGATTAGAAGGGCCAAGGAGCATTCTGATGACAACGGCATGGAGCATTGTGATGACAAGGGTCATCGAGCTTTCTGATGACAGTGGTCATGAAGCATTGTGATGAATGTGGTCATGCATCATTGTGATGACAAGTGTCGTGGAGCATTGTGATGACAGGGGTCATAGAGCATTGTGATGACACGGTTATGGAATATTGTGATGACCAGAATTCTGTACCACAGTGATGAAAAGGGAATGGAGCATTGTGATTACAGGGGTCATGGAGCATTGTGATGACAATTGTTCTAGAACATTGTGATGACAGTGATCATGGTGCATAGTGATGCAACGGGCAATGGAGCATCGTGTTGACAGGCGTCATGGGACATTGTGTTGACAGTGGTCATGGAGCATTATTAGAAAGGGAACATGGAGCAATTTGATTTCAGGGGCCATGAAAAATTGCGAATACATAGGCCATGGAGTATTCAGATGAATGTGGTCAAGGATCATTGTGACGAAAAGTGTCCTGGAATATTGTGATGACACGGTTCATGGAGCATTGCGATGACAAGGGCCATGGCGAAATGTGAAGACAGGTGTCATGGGGCATTGTGATGACAGTGTTCATCTAGAATTGTGAAGAAAGATATCATGGAGCACTGTGATGACAGGGGCCATGGAGCATTGTGATGACAGGGGTCATGGGGCATTGTGATGACACGGCCATGGAACATTATGATGAGAAGAATTCTGGAGCATTGTGATAAACAGGGCATGGACCATTGTGATTAGAGGGGCCAAGGAGCATTCTGATGACAATGGCATGGAGCATTGTGATGACAAGGGTCATCGAGCATTGTGATGATAGTGGTCATGAAGCATTGTGATGAATGTGGTCATGCATCATTGTGATGACAAGTGTCGTGGAGCATTGTGATGACAGGGGTCATAGAGCATTGTGATGACACGGTTATGGAATATTGTGATGACCAGAATTCTGTACCACAGTGATGAAAAGGGCATGGAGCATTGTGATTACAGGGGTCATGGAGCATTGTGATGACAAATGTTCTAGAACATTGTGATGACAGGGATCATGGAGCATAGTGATGAAAGGGGCAATGGAGATTTGTGTTGACAGGCGTCATGGGACATTGTGTTGACAGTGGACATGGAGCTTTGTTAGAAAAGGAGCATGGAGCAATTTGATTTCAGGGGCCATGAAAAATTGCGAATACATACGCCATGGAGATTCAGATGAATGTGGTCAAGGATCATTTTGACGAAAAGTGTCCTGGAATATTGTGATGATACGCTTCATGGAGCATTGCGATGACAAGGGCCATGGCGAAATGTGAAGACAAGTGTCATGGGGCATTGTGATGACAGTGATTATCTAGAATTGTGAAGAAAGATATCATGGAGCACTGGGATGACACGGGCCATGGAACATTGTGATGACAGGGGTCATGGGGCATTGTGATGACACGGCCATGGAACATTATGATGACAAGAATTCTGGAGCACTGTGATAAAAAGGGCATGGACCATTTTGATTAGAGTGGCCAAGGAGCATTGTGATGACAACGGCATGGAGCACTGTGATGAATGTGGTCATGGATCATTGTGATGACAAGTGTCGTGGAGCATTGTGATGACAGGGGTCATAGAGCATTGTGATGACACGGTTATGGAATATTGTGATGACCAGAATTCTGTAGCACTGTGATGAAACGGGAATGTAGCATTGTGATTACAGGGGTATTGGAGCATTGTGATGACAATTGTTCTAGAACATTGTGATGTCACGGATCGTGAAGCATAGTGATGAAAGGGGCCGTGGAGCATTGTGATGATAGGCGTCATGGGAAATTGTGTTGACAGTGGTCATGGAGCATTGTTAGAAAGGGAACATGGAGCAATTAGATTTCAGGGGTCATGAAAAATTGTGAATACATAGGCCATGGAGTATTCAGATGAATGTGGTCAAGGATAATTGTGACGAAAAGTGTCCTGGAATATTGTGATGACACGGTTCACGGAGCATTGCGATGACAAGGGCCATGGCGAAATGTGAAGCCAGGTGTCATGGGGCATTGTGAAGACAGTGGTCATGTAGTATTGTGAACAAAGATATCATGGAGCACTGGGATGTCAGGGGCCATGGAGCATTGTGATGACAGGGGTCATGGGGCATTGTGATGACAAGGCCATGGAACATTATGATGACAAGAATTCTGGAGCATTGTGATAAACAGGGCATGGACCATTGTGATTAGAGGGGCCAAGGAGCATTCTGATGACAACGGCATGGAGCATTGTGATGACAAGCGTCATCGAGCGTTGTGATGACAGTGGTCATGAAGCATTGTGATGAATGTGGTCATGCATCATTGTGATGACAAGTGTCGTGGAGCATTGTGATGACAGGGGTCATAGAGCATTGTGATGACAGGATTATGGAATATTGTGATGACCAGAATTCTGTACCACAGTGATGAAAAGGGAATGGAGCATTGTGATTACAGGGGTCATGGAGCATTGTGATGACAATTGTTCTAGAACTTTGTGATGACAGTGATCATGGAGCATAGTGATGCAACGGGCAATGGAGCATCGTGTTGACAGGCGTCATGGGACATTGTGTTGACAGTGGTCATGGAGCATTCTTAGAAAGGGAACATGGAGCAATTTGATTTCAGGGGCCATGAAAAATTGCAAATACATAGGCCATGGAGTATTCAGATGAATGTGGTCAAGGATCATTGTGACGAAAAGTGTCCTGGAATATTGTGATGACACGGTTCATGGAGCATTGCGATGACAAGGGCAATGGCGAAATGTGAAGAAAGGTGTCATGGGGCATTGTGATAACAGTGGTCATCTAGAATTGTGAAGAAAGATATCATGGAGCACTGGGATGATAGGGTACATGGAACATTGTGATGACAGGGGTCATGGGGCATTGTGATAACACTGCCATGGAACATTATAATGACAAGAATTCTGGAGCATTGTGATAAAAAGGGCATGGACCATTGTGATTAGAGGGGCCAAGGAGCATTCTGATGACAACGGCATGGAGCATTGTGATGACAAGGGTCATCGAGCATTGTGATGACAGTGGTCATGAAGCATTGTGATGAATGTGGTCTTGGATCATTGTGATGACAAGTGTCGTGGAGCATTGTGATGACAGGGGTCATAGAGCATTGTGATGACACGGTTATGGAATATTGTGATGACCAGAATTCTGTAGCACTGTGATGAAAACGGAATGGAGCATTGTGATTACAGGGGTCATGGAGCATTGTGATGACAATTGTTCTAGAACATTGTGATGACACGGATCATGGAGCATAGTGATGAAAGAGGCCATGGAGCATTGTGATGACAGGCGTCATGGGACATTGTGTTGACAGAGGTCATGGAGCATTGTTAGAAAGGGAACATGGAGCAATTTGATTTCAGGGGCCATGAACAATTGTGAATACATAGGCCATGGAGTATTCAGATGAATGTGGTCAAGGATCATTGTGACGAAAAGTGTACTGGAATATTGTGATGACACGGTTCATGGAGCATTGCGATGACAAGGGCCATGGCGAAATGTGAAGACAGGTGTCATGGGGCATTGTGATGACAGTTGTCCTCTAGAATTGTGAAGAAAGATATCATGGAGCACTGGGATGACAGGGGCCATGGAGCATTGTGATGACAGGGGTCATGGGGCTTTGTGATGACACGGACATGGAGCATTATGATGACAAGAATTCTGGAACATTGTGATAAAATGGGCATGGACAATTGTGATTAGAGGGGCCAAGGAGCATTCTGATGACAACGGCATGGAGCATTGTGATGACAAGGGTCATCCAGCATTGTGATGACAGTGGTCATGAAGCATTGTGATGAATGTGGTCATGCATCATTGTGATGACAAGTGTCGTGGAGCATTGTGATGACAGGGGTCATAGAGCATTGTGATGACACGGTTATGGAATATTGTGATGACCAGAATTCTGTAGCACTGTGATGAAAAAGGAATGGAGCATTGTGATTACAGGGGTCATGGAGCATTGTGATGACAATTGTTCTAGAACATTGTGATGACAGGGATCATGGAGCATAGTGATGAAAGGGGCCATGGAACATTGTGATGACAGGCATCATGGGACAATGTGTTGACAGTGGTCATGGAGCATTGTTAGAAAGGGAACATGGAGCAAAGTGATTTCAGGGGCCATGAAAAATTGTGAATACATAGGCCATGGAGTATTCAGATGAATGTGGTCAAGTATCATTGTGACAAAAATTGTCCTGGAATATTGTGATGACACGGTTCATGGAGCATTGCGATGACAAGGGCCATGGCGAAATGTGAAGACAGGTGTCATGGGGCATTATGATGGCAGTGGTCCTCTAGAATTGTGAAGAAAGATATCATGGAGCACTGGGATGACAGGGGCAATGGAGCATTGTGATGACAGGGGTCATGGTGCTTTGTGATGACACGGCCATGGAGCATTATGATGACAAGAATTCTGGAACATTGTGATAAAATGGGCCTGGACCATTGTGATTAGAGGGGCCAAGGAGCATTCTGATGACTACGGCATGGAGCATTGTGATGACAAGGGTCATCGAGCATTGTGATGACAGTGGTCATGAAGCATTGTGATGAATGTGGTCATGGATCATTGTGATGACAAGAGTCGTGGAGCATTGTGATGACAGGGGTCATAGAGCATTGGGATGACACGGTTATGGAATATTGTGATGACCAGAATTCTGTAGCACTGTGATGAAAAGGGAATGGAGCATTGTGATTACAGGGGTCATGGAGCATTGTGATGACAATTGTTCTAGAACAGTGTGATGACAGGGATCATGGAGCATAGTGATGAAAGGGGCCATGGAGCATTGTGATGATAGGTGTCATGGGACATTGTGTTGACAGTGGTCATGGAGCATTGTTAGAAAGAGAACATGGAGCAATTTAATTTCAGGGGCCGTGAAAATTTGTGAATACATAGGCCATGGAGTATTCAGATGAATGTGGTCAAGGATCATTGTGACGAAAAATGTCCTGGAATATTGTGATGACACGGTTCATGGAGCATTGCGATGACAAGGGTCATGGCGAAATGTGAAGTCAGGTGTCATGGGGCATTGTGATGACAGTGGTCATCTAGAATTGTGAAGAAAGATATCATGGAGCACTGGGATGACAGGGGCCATGGAGCATTGTGATGACAGGGGTCATGGGGCATTGTGATGACACGGCCATGGAACATTATGATGACAAGAATTCTGGAGCATTGTGATAAAATGGGCATGGACCATTGAGATTATAGGGGCCAAGGAGCATTCTGATGACAACGGCATGGAGCATTGTGATGACAAGTGTCAACGAGCTTTGTGATGACAGTGGTCATGAAGCATTGTGATGAATGTGGTCATGCTTCATTGTGATGACAAGTGTCGTGGAGCATTGTGATGACAGGGGTCATAGAGCATTGTGATGACAGGATTATGGAATATTGTGATGACCAGAATTCTGTAGCACAGTGATCAAAAGGGAATGGAGCATTGTGATTACAGGGGTCATGGAGCATTGTGATGACAATTGTTCTAGAACTTTGTGATGACAGTGATCATGGAGCATAGTGATGCAACGGGCAATGGAGCATCGTGTTGACAGGCGTCATGGGACATTCTGTTGACAGTGTTCATGGGGCATTCTTAGAAAGGGAACATGGAGCAATTAGATTTCAGGGGCCATGAAAAATTGCAAATACATAGGCCATGGAGTATTCAGATGAATGTGGTCAAGGATTATTGTGACGAAAAGTGTCCTGGAATATTGTGATGACACGGTTCATGGAGCATTGCGATGACAAGGGCCATGGCGCAATGTGAAGACAGGTGTCATGGGGCATTGTGATGACAGTGGTCATCTAGAATTGTGAAGAAACATATCATGGAGCACTGGGATGACAGGGCCCATGGAGCATTGTGATGACAGGGGTCATGGGGCATTGTGATGACACGGCCATGGAACATTATGATGACAAGAATTCTGGAGCATTGTGATAAAAAGTTCATGGACCATTGTGATAAGAGGGGCCAAGGAGCATTCTGATGACAACGGCATGGAGCATTGTGATGACAAGGGTCATCGAGCATTGTGATGATAGTGGTCATGAAGCATTGTGATGAATGTGGTCATGCATCATTGTGATGACAAGTGTCGTGGAGCATTGTGATGTCAGGGGTCATAGAGCATTGTGATGACACGGTTATGGAATATTGTGATGACCAGAATTCTGTAGCACTGTGATGAAAAGGGAATGGAGCATTGTGATTACAGGGGTCATGGAGCATTGTGATGACAAATGTTCTAGAACATTGTGATGACAGGGATCATGGAGCATAGTGATGAAAGGGGCAATGGAGATTTGTGTTGACAGGCGTCATGGGACATTTTGTTGACAGTGGACATGGAGCTTTGTTAGAAAGGGAGCATGGAGCAATTTGATTTCAGGGGCCATGAAAAATTGCGAATACATACGCCATGGAGATTCAGATGAATGTGGTCAAGGATCATTGTGACGAAAAGTGTCCTGGAATATTGTGATGACACGCTTCATGGAGCATTGCGATGACAAGGGCCTTGGCGAAATGTGAAGACAAGTGTCATGGGACATTGTGATGACAGTGATTATCTAGAATTGTGAAGAAAGATATCATGGAGCACTGGGATGATAGGGGCCATGGAACATTGTGATGACAGGGGTCATGGGGCATTGTGATGACACGGCCATGGAACATTATGATGACAAGAATTCTGGAGCACTGTGATAAAAAGGGCATGGACTATTGTGATTAGAGTGGCCAAGGAGCATTGTGATGACAACGGCATGGAGCACTGTGATGAATGTGGTCATGGATCATTGCGATGACAAGTGTCGTGGAGCACTGTGATGACAGGGGTCATAGAGCATTGTGATGACACGGTTATGGAATATTGTGATGACCAGAATTCTGTAGCACTGTGATGAAACGGGAATGTAGCATTTTTATTACAGGGGTATTGGAGCATTGTGATGACAATTGTTCTAGAACATTGTGATGACACGGATCATGGAGCATAGTGATGAAAGGGGCCATGGAGCATTGTGATGATAGGCGTCATGGGAAATTGTGTTGACAGTGGTCATGGAGCATTGTTAGAAAGGGAACATGGAGCAATTAGATTTCAGGGGTCATGAAAAATTGTGAATACATAGGACATGGAGTATTCAGATGAATGTGGTCAACGATAATTGTGACAAAAAGTGTCCTGGAATATTGTGATGACACGGTTCACGGAGCATTGCGATGACAAGAGCCATGGCGAAATGTGAAGCCAGGTGTCATGGGGCATTGTGAAGACAGTGGTCATGTAGTATTGTGAACAAAGATATCATGGAGCACTGGGATGACAGGGGCCATGGAGCACTGTGATGACAGGGGTCATGGGGCATTGTGATGACAAGGCCATGGAACATTATGATGACAAGAATTCTGGAGCATTGTGATAAACAGGGCATGGACCATTGTGATTAGAGGGGCCAAGGAGCATTCTGATGACAACGGCATGGAGCATTTTGATGACAAGCGTCATCGAGCGTTGTGATGACAGTGGTCATGAAGCATTGTGATGAATGTGGTCATGCATCATTGTAAAGACAATTGTCGTGGAGCATTGTGATGACAGGGGTCATAGAGCATTGTGATGACAGGATTATGGAATATTGTGATGACCAGAATTCTGTAGCACTGTGATGAAAACGGAATGGAGCATTGTGATTACAGGGGTCATGGAGCATTGTGATGACAATTGTTCTAGAACATTGTGATGACACGGATCATGGAGCATAGTGATGAAAGAGGCCATGGAGCATTGTGATGACAGGCGTCATGGGACATTGTGTTGACAGAGGTCATGGAGCATTGTTAGAAAGGGAACATGGAGCAATTTGATTTCAGGGGCCATGAACAATTGTGAATACATAGGCCATGGAGTATTCAGATGAATGTGGTCAAGGATCATTGTGACGAAAAGTGTACTGGAATATTGTGATGACACGGTTCATGGAGCATTGCGATGACAAGGGCCATGGCGAAATGTGAAGACAGGTGTCATGGGGCATTGTGATGACAGTTGTCCTCTAGAATTGTGAAGAAAGATATCATGGAGCACTTGGATGACAGGGGCCATGGAGCATTGTGATGACAGGGGTCATGGGGCTTTGTGATGACACGGACATGGAGCATTATGATGACAAGAATTCTGGAACATTGTGATAAAATGGGCATGGACAATTGTGATTAGAGGGGCCAAGGAGCATTCTGATGACAACGGCATGGAGCATTGTGATGACAAGGGTCATCGAGCATTGTGATGACAGTGGTCATGAAGCATTGTGATGAATGTGGTCATGCATCATTGTGATGACAAGTGTCGTGGAGCATTGTGATGACAGGGGTCATAGAGCATTGTGATGACACGGTTATGGAATATTGTGATGACCAGAATTCTGTAGCACTGTGATGAAAAGGGAATGGAGCATTGTGATTACAGGGGTCATGGAGCATTGTGATGACAATTGTTCTAGAACAGTGTGATGACAGGGATCATGGAGCATAGTGATGAAAGGGGCCATGGAGCATTGTGATGATAGGTGTCATGGGACATTGTGTTGACAGTGGTCATGGAGCATTGTTAGAAGGAGAACATGGAGCAATTTAATTTCAGGGGCCATGAAAAATTGTGAATTCATAGGCCATGGAGTATTCAGATGAATGTGGTCCAGGGTCATTGTGACGAAAAGTGTCCTGGAATATTGTGATGACACGGTTCATGGAGCATTGCGATGACAAGGGCCATGTCGAAATGTGAAGACAGGTGTCATGGGGCATTGTGATGACAGTGGTCATCTAGAATTGTGAAGAAAGATATCATGGAGCACTGGGAGGATAGGGGCCATGGAGCATTATGATGACAAGAATTCTGGAGCATTGTGATAAAATGGGCATGGACCATTGAGATTAGAGGGGCCAAGGAGCATTCTGATGACAACGGCATGGAGCATTGTGATGACAAGGGTCATCGAGCTTTCTGATGACAGTGGTCATGAAGCATTGTGATGAATGTGGTCATGCATCATTGTGATGACAAGTGTCGTGGAGCATTCTGATGACAGGGGTCATAGAGCATTGTGATGACACGGTTATGGAATATTGTGATGACCAGAATTCTGTACCACAGTGATGAAAAGGGAATGGAGCATTGTGATTACAGGGGTCATGGAGCATTGTGATGACAATTGTTCTAGAACATTGTGATGACAGTGATCATGGAGCATAGTGATGCAACGGGCAATGGAGCATCGTGTTGACAGGCGTCATGGGACATTGTGTTGACAGTGGTCATGGAGCATTATTAGAAAGGGAACATGGAGCAATTTGATTTCAGGGGCCATGAAAAATTGCGAATACATAGGCCATGGAGTATTCAGATGAATGTGGTCAAGGATCATTGTGACGAAAAGTGTCCTGGAATATTGTGATGACACGGTTCATGGAGCATTGCGATGACAAGGGCCATGGCGAAATGTGAAGACAGGTGTCATGGGGCATTGTGATGACAGTGGTCATCTAGAATTGTGAAGAAAGATATCATGGAGCACTGGGATGACAGGGGCCATGGAGCATTGTGATGACAGGGGTCATGGGGCATTGTGATGACACGGCCATGGAACATTATGATGAGAAGAATTCTGGAGCATTGTGATAAACAGGGCATGGACCATTGTGATTAGAGGGGCCAAGGAGCATTCTGATGACAACGGCATGGAGCATTGTGATGACAAGGGTCATCGAGCATTGTGATGATAGTGGTCATGAAGCATTGTGATGAATGTGGTCATGCATCATTGTGATGACAAGTGTCGTGGAGCATTGTGATGACAGGGGTCATAGAGCATTGTGATGACACGGTTATGGAATATTGTGATGACCAGAATTCTGTACCACAGTGATGAAAAGGGCATGGAGCATTGTGATTACAGGGGTCATGGAGCATTGTGATGACAAATGTTCTAGAACATTGTGATGACAGGGATCATGGAGCATAGTGATGAAAGGGGCAATGGAGATTTGTGTTGACAGGCGTCATGGGACATTGTGTTGACAGTGGACATGGAGCTTTGTTAGAAAAGGAGCATGGAGCAATTTGATTTCAGGGGCCATGAAAAATTGCGAATACATACGCCATGGAGATTCAGATGAATGTGGTCAAGGATCATTTTGACGAAAAGTGTCCTGGAATATTGTGATGATACGCTTCATGGAGCATTGCGATGACAAGGGCCATGGCGAAATGTGAAGACAAGTGTCATGGGGCATTGTGATGACAGTGATTATCTAGAATTGTGAAGAAAGATATCATGGAGCACTGGGATGACACGGGCCATGGAACATTGTGATGACAGGGGTCATGGGGCATTGTGATGACACGGCCATGGAACATTATGATGACAAGAATTCTGGAGCACTGTGATAAAAAGGGCATGGACCATTTTGATTAGAGTGGCCAAGGAGCATTGTGATGACAACGGCATGGAGCAATGTGATGAATGTGGTCATGGATCATTGTGATGACAAGTGTCGTGGAGCATTGTGATGACAGGGGTCATAGAGCATTGTGATGACACGGTTATGGAATATTGTGATGACCAGAATTCTGTAGCACTGTGATGAAACGGGAATGTAGCATTGTGATTACAGGGGTATTGGAGCATTGTGATGACAATTGTTCTAGAACATTGTGATGTCACGGATCGTGAAGCATAGTGATGAAAGGGGCCATGGAGCATTGTGATGATAGGCGTCATGGGAAATTGTGTTGACAGTGGTCATGGAGCATTGTTAGAAAGGGAACATGGAGCAATTAGATTTCAGGGGTCATGAAAAATTGTGAATACATAGGCCATGGAGTATTCAGATGAATGTGGTCAAGGATAATTGTGACGAAAAGTGTCCTGGAATATTGTGATGACACGGTTCACGGAGCATTGCGATGACAAGGGCCATGGCGAAATGTGAAGCCAGGTGTCATGGGGCATTGTGAAGACAGTGGTCATGTAGTATTGTGAACAAAGATATCATGGAGCACTGGGATGTCAGGGGCCATGGAGCATTGTGATGACAGGGGTCATGGGGCATTGTGATGACAAGGCCATGGAACATTATGATGACAAGAATTCTGGAGCATTGTGATAAACAGGGCATGGACCATTGTGATTAGAGGGGCCAAGGAGCATTCTGATGACAACGGCATGGAGCATTGTGATGACAAGCGTCATCGAGCGTTGTGATGACAGTGGTCATGAAGCATTGTGATGAATGTGGTCATGCATCATTGTGATGACAAGTGTCGTGGAGCATTGTGATGACAGGGGTCATAGAGCATTGTGATGACAGGATTATGGAATATTGTGATGACCAGAATTCTGTACCACAGTGATGAAAAGGGAATGGAGCATTGTGATTACAGGGGTCATGGAGCATTGTGATGACAATTGTTCTAGAACTTTGTGATGACAGTGATCATGGAGCATAGTGATGCAACGGGCAATGGAGCATCGTGTTGACAGGCGTCATGGGACATTGTGTTGACAGTGGTCATGGAGCATTCTTATAAAGGGAACATGGAGCAATTTGATTTCAGGGGCCATGAAAAATTGCAAATACATAGGCCATGGAGTATTCAGATGAATGTGGTCAAGGATCATTGTGACGAAAAGTGTCCTGGAATATTGTGATGACACGGTTCATGGAGCATTGCGATGACAAGGGCAATGGCGAAATGTGAAGAAAGGTGTCATGGGGCATTGTGATAACAGTGGTCATCTAGAATTGTGAAGAAAGATATCATGGAGCACTGGGATGATAGGGTACATGGAACATTGTGATGACAGGGGTCATGGGGCATTGTGATAACACTGCCATGGAACATTATAATGACAAGAATTCTGGAGCATTGTGATAAAAAGGGCATGGACCATTGTGATTAGAGGGGCCAAGGAGCATTCTGATGACAACGGCATGGAGCATTGTGATGACAAGGGTCATCGAGCATTGTGATGACAGTGGTCATGAAGCATTGTGATGAATGTGGTCTTGGATCATTGTGATGACAAGTGTCGTGGAGCATTGTGATGACAGGGGTCATAGAGCATTGTGATGACACGGTTATGGAATATTGTGATGACCAGAATTCTGTAGCACTGTGATGAAAACGGAATGGAGCATTGTGATTACAGGGGTCATGGAGCATTGTGATGACAATTGTTCTAGAACATTGTGATGACACGGATCATGGAGCATAGTGATGAAAGAGGCCATGGAGCATTGTGATGACAGGCGTCATGGGACATTGTGTTGACAGAGGTCATGGAGCATTGTTAGAAAGGGAACATGGAGCAATTTGATTTCAGGGGCCATGAACAATTGTGAATACATAGGCCATGGAGTATTCAGATGAATGTGGTCAAGTATCATTGTGACAAAAATTGTCCTGGAATATTGTGATGACACGGTTCATGGAGCATTGCGATGACAAGGGCCATGGCGAAATGTGAAGACAGGTGTCATGGGGCATTATGATGGCAGTGGTCCTCTAGAATTGTGAAGAAAGATATCATGGAGCACTGGGATGACAGGGGCAATGGAGCATTGTGATGACAGGGGTCATGGTGCTTTGTGATGACACGGCCATGGAGCATTATGATGACAAGAATTCTGGAACATTGTGATAAAATGGGCCTGGACCATTGTGATTAGAGGGGCCAAGGAGCATTCTGATGACTACGGCATGGAGCATTGTGATGACAAGGGTCATCGAGCATTGTGATGACAGTGGTCATGAAGCATTGTGATGAATGTGGTCATGGATCATTGTGATGACAAGAGTCGTGGAGCATTGTGATGACAGGGGTCATAGAGCATTGGGATGACACGGTTATGGAATATTGTGATGACCAGAATTCTGTAGCACTGTGATGAAAAGGGAATGGAGCATTGTGATTACAGGGGTCATGGAGCATTGTGATGACAATTGTTCTAGAACAGTGTGATGACAGGGATCATGGAGCATAGTGATGAAAGGGGCCATGGAGCATTGTGATGATAGGTGTCATGGGACATTGTGTTGACAGTGGTCATGGAGCATTGTTAGAAAGAGAACATGGAGCAATTTAATTTCAGGGGCCATGAAAATTTGTGAATACATAGGCCATGGAGTATTCAGATGAATGTGGTCAAGGATCATTGTGACGAAAAATGTCCTGGAATATTGTGATGACACGGTTCATGGAGCATTGCGATGACAAGGGTCATGGCGAAATGTGAAGTCAGGTGTCATGGGGCATTGTGATGACAGTGGTCATCTAGAATTGTGAAGAAAGATATCATGGAGCACTGGGATGACAGGGGCCATGGAGCATTGTGATGACAGGGGTCATGGGGCATTGTGATGACACGGCCATGGAACATTATGATGACAAGAATTCTGGAGCATTGTGATAAAATGGGCATGGACCATTGAGATTATAGGGGCCAAGGAGCATTCTGATGACAACGGCATGGAGCATTGTGATGACAAGTGTCAACGAGCTTTGTGATGACAGTGGTCATGAAGCATTGTGATGAATGTGGTCATGCTTCATTGTGATGACAAGTGTCGTGGAGCATTGTGATGACAGGGGTCATAGAGCATTGTGATGACAGGATTATGGAATATTGTGATGACCAGAATTCTGTAGCACAGTGATCAAAAGGGAATGGAGCATTGTGATTACAGGGGTCATGGAGCATTGTGATGACAATTGTTCTAGAACTTTGTGATGACAGTGATCATGGAGCATAGTGATGCAACGGGCAATGGAGCATCGTGTTGACAGGCGTCATGGGACATTGTGTTGACAGTGTTCATGGGGCATTCTTAGAAAGGGAACATGGAGCAATTAGATTTCAGGGGCCATGAAAAATTGCAAATACATAGGCCATGGAGTATTCAGATGAATGTGGTCAAGGATTATTGTGACGAAAAGTGTCCTGGAATATTGTGATGACACGGTTCATGGAGCATTGCGATGACAAGGGCCATGGCGAAATGTGAAGACAGGTGTCATGGGGCATTGTGATGACAGTGGTCATCTAGAATTGTGAAGAAACATATCATGGAGCACTGGGATGACAGGGCCCATGGAGCATTGTGATGACAGGGGTCATGGGGCATTGTGATGACACGGCCATGGAACATTATGATGACAAGAATTCTGGAGCATTGTGATAAAAAGTTCATGGACCATTGTGATAAGAGGGGCCAAGGAGCATTCTGATGACAACGGCATGGAGCATTGTGATGACAAGGGTCATCGAGCATTGTGATGATAGTGGTCATGAAGCATTGTGATGAATGTGGTCATGCATCATTGTGATGACAAGTGTCGTGGAGCATTGTGATGTCAGGGGTCATAGAGCATTGTGATGACACGGTTATGGAATATTGTGATGACCAGAATTCTGTAGCACTGTGATGAAAAGGGAATGGAGCATTGTGATTACAGGGGTCATGGAGCATTGTGATGACAAATGTTCTAGAACATTGTGATGACAGGGATCATGGAGCATAGTGATGAAAGGGGCAATGGAGATTTGTGTTGACAGGCGTCATGGGACATTTTGTTGACAGTGGACATGGAGCTTTGTTAGAAAGGGAGCATGGAGCAATTTGATTTCAGGGGCCATGAAAAATTGCGAATACATACGCCATGGAGATTCAGATGAATGTGGTCAAGGATCATTGTGACGAAAAGTGTCCTGGAATATTGTGATGACACGCTTCATGGAGCATTGCGATGACAAGGGCCATGGCGAAATGTGAAGACAAGTGTCATGGGACATTGTGATGACAGTGATTATCTAGAATTGTGAAGAAAGATATCATGGAGCACTGGGATGATAGGGGCCATGGAACATTGTGATGACAGGGGTCATGGGGCATTGTGATGACACGGCCATGGAACATTATGATGACAAGAATTCTGGAGCACTGTGATAAAAAGGGCATGGACTATTGTGATTAGAGTGGCCAAGGAGCATTCTGATGACAACGGCATGGAGCATTGTGATGACAATGGTTATCGAGCATTGTGATGATAGTGGTCATGAAGCATTGTGATGAATGTGGTCATGGATCATTGTGATGACAAGTGTCGTGGAGCATTGTGATGACAGGGGTCATAGAGCATTGTGATAACACGGTTATGGAATATTGTGATGACCAGAATTCTGTAGCACAGTTATGAAAAGTGCATGGAGCATTGTGATTACAGGGGTCATGGAGCATTGTGATGACAATTGTTCTATAACATTGTGATGACAGGGATCATGGAGCATAGTGATGAAAGGGGCAATGGAGCATTGTGTTGACAGGCGTCATGGGACATTGTGTTAACAGTGGACATGGAGCATTGTTAGAAAGGGAACATGGAGCAATTTGATTTCAGGGGCCATGAAAAATTGCGAATACATACGCCATGGAGTATTCAGATGAATGTGGTCAAGGATCATTGTGAGGAAAAGTGTCCTGGAATATTGTGATGACACGGTTCATGGAGCATTGCGAAGACAAGGGCCATGTCGAAATGTGAATACAAGTGTCATGGGGCATTGAGATGACAGTGGTCATCTAGAATTGTGAAGAAAGATATCATGGAGCACTGGGATGACAGGGGCCATGGAACATTGTGATGACAGGTGTCATGAGGCATTGTGATGACACGGCCATGGGACATTATGATGACAAGAATTCTGGAGCATTTTGATAAAAAGGGCTTGGACCATTGTGATTAGAGGGGCCAAGGAGCATTCTGATGACAACGGCATGGAGCATTGTGATGAATGTGGTCATGGATCATTGTGATGACAAGTGTCGTGGAGCATTGTGATGACAGGGGTCATAGAGCATTGTGATGACACGGTTATGGAATATTGTGATGACCAGAATTCTGTAGCACTGTGATGAAAAGGGAATGGAGCATTGTGATTACAGGGGTCATGGAGCATTGTGATGACAATTGTTCTAGAACAGTGTGATGACAGGGATCATGGAGCATAGTGATGAAAGGGGCCATGGAGCATTGTGATGATAGGTGTCATGGGACATTGTGTTGACAGTGGTCATGGAGCATTGTTAGAAAGAGAACATGGAGCAATTTAATTTCAGGGGCCATGAAAATTTGTGAATACATAGGCCATGGAGTATTCAGATGAATGTGGTCAAGGGTCATTGTGACGAAAAATGTCCTGGAATATTGTGATGACACGGTTCATGGAGCATTGCGATGACAAGGGTCATGGCGAAATGTGAAGTCAGGTGTCATGGGGCATTGTGATGACAGTGGTCATCTAGAATTGTGAAGAAAGATATCATGGAGCACTGGGATGACAGGGGCCATGGAGCAATGTGATGACAGGGGTCATGGGGCATTGTGATGACACGGCCATGGAACATTATTATGACAAGAATTCTGGAGCATTGTGAAAAAATGGGCATGGACCATTGAGATTAGAGGGGCCAAGGAGCATTCTGATGACAACGGCATGGAGCATTGTGATGACAAGGGTCATCGAGCATTGTGATGACAGTGGTCATGAAGCATTGTGATGAATGTTGTCATGTATCATTGTGATGACAAGTTTCGTGGAGCATTGTCATGACAGGGGTCATAGAGCATTGTGATGACACGGTTATGGAATATTGTGATGACCAGAATTCTGTACCACAGTGATGAAAAGGGAATGGAGCATTGTGATTACAGGGGTCATGGAGCATTGTGATGACAATTGTTCTAGAACATTGTGATGACAGTGATCATGGATCATAGTGATGCAACGGGCAATGGAGCATCGTGTTGACAGGCATCATGGGACATTGTGTTGACAGTGGTCATGGAGCATTGTTAGAAATGGAACATGGAGCAATTTGATTTCAGGGGCTATGAAAAATTGCGAATACATACGCCATGGAGTATTCAGATGAATGTGGTCAAGGATCATTGTGACGAAAAGTGTCCTGGAATGTTGTGATGACACGATTCATGGAGCATTGCGATGAGAAGGGCCATGGCGAAATGTGAATACAAGTGTCATGGGGCATTGTGATGACAGTGGTCAACTAGAATTGTGAAAAAAGATATCATGGAGCACTGGGATGACAGGGGCCATGGAACATTGTGATGACAGGGGTCATGGGGCATTGTGATGACAAGAATTCTGGAGCATTGTGATAAAAAGGGCATGGACCATTGTGATTAGAGGGGCCAAGGAGCATTCTGATGACAACGGCATGGAGCATTGTGATGAATGTGGTCATGGATCATTGTGATGACAAGTGTGTTGGAGCATTGTGATGACAGGGGTCATAGAGCATTGTGATGACACGGTTATGGAATATTGTGATGACCAGAATTCTGTAGCACTGTGATGAAAAGGGAATGGAGCATTTTGATTACAGGGGTCATGGAGCATTGTGATGACAATTGTTCTAGAACATTGTGATGACAGGGATCATGGAGCATAGTTATGAAAGGGGCCATGGAGCATTGTGATGATAGGTTTCATGGGACATTTTGTTGACAGTGGTCATGGAGCATTGTTAGAAAGAGAACATGGAGCAATTTAATTTCAGGGGCCATGAAAAATTGTGAATACATAGGCCATGGAGTATTCAGATGAATGTGGTCAAGGATCATTGTGACGAAAAATGTCCTGGAATATTGTGATGACACGGTTCATGGAGCATTGCGATGACAAGGGCCATGGCGAAATGTGAAGTCAGGTGTCATGGGGCATTGTGATGACAGTGGTCATCTAGAATTGTGAAGAAAGATATCATGGAGCACTGGGATGACAGGGGCCATGGAGCATTGTGATGACAGGGGTCATGGGGCATTGTGATGACACGGCCATGGAACATTATGATGACAAGAATTCTGGAGCATTGTGATAAAATGGGCATGGAACATTGAGATTAGAGGGGCCAAGGAGCATTCTGATGACAATGGCATGGAGCATTGTGATGACAAGGGTCAACGAGCTATCTGATGACAGTGGTCATGAAGCATTGTGATGAATGTGGTCATGCATCATTGTGATGACAAGTGTCGTGGAGCATTGTGATGACAGGGGTCATAGAGCATTGTGATGACACGATTATGGAATATTGTGATGACCAGAATTCTGTACCACAGTGATGAAAAGGGAATGGAGCATTGTGATTACAGGGGTCATGGAGCATTGTGATGACAATTGTTCTAGAACATTGTGATGACAGGGATCATGGAGCATAGTGATGAAAGGGGCAATGGAGCATTGTGTTGACAGGCGTCATGGGACATTGTGTTAACAGTGGACATGGAGCATTGTTAGAAAGGGAACATGGAGCAATTTGATTTCAGGGGCCATGAAAAATTGCTAATACATACGCCATGGAGTATTCAGATGAATGTGGTCAAGGATCATTGTGAGGAAAAGTGTCCTGGAATATTGTGATGACACGGTTCATGGAGCATTGCGAAGACAAGGGCCATGTCGAAATGTGAATACAAGTGTCATGGGGCATTGAGATGACAGTGGTCATCTAGAATTGTGAAGAAAGATATCATGGAGCACTGGGATGACAGGGGCCATGGAACATTGTGATGACAGGTGTCATGAGGCATTGTGATGACACGGCCATGGGACATTATGATGACAAGAATTCTGGAGCATTTTGATAAAAAGGGCTTGGACCATTGTGATTAGAGGGGCCAAGGAGCATTCTGATGACAACGGCATGGAGCATTGTGATGAATGTGGTCATGGATCATTGTGATGACAAGTGTCGTGGAGCATTGTGATGACAGGGGTCATAGAGCATTGTGATGACACGGTTATGGAATATTGTGATGACCAGAATTCTGTAGCACTGTGATGAAAAGGGAATGGAGCATTGTGATTACAGGGGTCATGGAGCATTGTGATGACAATTGTTCTAGAACAGTGTGATGACAGGGATCATGGAGCATAGTGATGAAAGGGGCCATGGAGCATTGTGATGATAGGTGTCATGGGACATTGTGTTGACAGTGGTCATGGAACATTGTTAGAAAGAGAACATGGAGCAATTTAATTTCAGGGGCCATGAAAAATTGTGAATACATAGGCCATGGAGTATTCAGATGAATGTGGTCAAGGGTCATTGTGACGAAAAATGTCCTGGAATATTGTGATGACACGGTTCATGGAGCATTGCGATGACAAGGGTCATGGCGAAATGTGAAGTCAGGTGTCATGGGGCATTGTGATGACAGTGGTCATCTAGAATTGTGAAGAAAGATATCATGGAGCACTGGGATGACAGGGGCCATGGAGCATTGTGATGACAGTGGTCATGGGGCATTGTGATGACACGGCCATGGAACATTATTATGACAAGAATTCTGGAGCATTGTGAAAAAATGGGCATGGACCATTGAGATTAGAGGGGCCAAGGAGCATTCTGATGACAACGGCATGGAGCATTGTGATGACAAGGGTCATCGAGCATTGTGATGAGAGTGGTCATGAAGCATTGTGATGAATGTTGTCATGTATCATTGTGATGACAAGTGTCGTGGAGCATTGTGATGACAGGGGTCATAGAGCATTGTGATGACACGGTTATGGAATATTGTGATGACCAGAATTCTGTACCACAGTGATGAAAAGGGAATGGAGCATTGTGATTACAGGGGTCATGGAGCATTGTGATAACAATTGTTCTAGAACATTGTGATGACAGTGATCATGGATCATAGTGATGCAACGGGCAATGGAGCATCGTGTTGACAGGCATCATGGGACATTGTGTTGACAGTGGTCATGGAGCATTGTTAGAAATGGAACATGGAGCAATTTGATTTCAGGGGCCATGAAAAATTGCGAATACATACGCCATGGAGTATTCAGATGAATGTGGTCAAGGATCATTGTGACGAAAAGTGTCCTGGAATGTTGTGATGACACGATTCATGGAGCATTGCGATGAGAAGGGCCATGGCGAAATGTGAAGACAGGTGTCATGGGGCATTGTGATGACAGTGGTCAACTAGAATTGTGAAAAAAGATATCATGGAGCACTGGGATGACAGGGGCCATGGAACATTGTGATGACAGGGGTCATGGGGCATTGTGATGACAAGAATTCTGGAGCATTGTGATAAAAAGGGCATGGACCATTGTGATTAGAGGGGCCAAGGAGCATTCTGATGACAACGGCATGGAGCATTGTGATGAATGTGGTCATGGATCATTGTGATGACAAGTGTGTTGGAGCATTGTGATGACAGGGGTCATAGAGCATTGTGATGACACGGTTATGGAATATTGTGATGACCAGAATTCTGTAGCACTGTGATGAAAAGGGAATGGAGCATTTTGATTACAGGGGTCATGGAGCATTGTGATGACAATTGTTCTAGAACATTGTGATGACAGGGATCATGGAGCATAGTTATGAAAGGGGCCATGGAGCATTGTGATGATAGGTTTCATGGGACATTTTGTTGACAGTGGTCATGGAGCATTGTTAGAAAGAGAACATGGAGCAATTTAATTTCAGGGGCCATGAAAAATTGTGAATACATAGGCCATGGAGTATTCAGATGAATATGGTCAAGGATCATTGTGACGAAAAATGTCCTGGAATATTGTGATGACACGGTTCATGGAGCATTGCGATGACAAGGGCCATGGCGAAATGTGAAGTCAGGTGTCATGGGGCATTGTGATGACAGTGGTCATCTAGAATTGTGAAGAAAGATATCATGGAGCACTGGGATGACAGGGGCCATGGAGCATTGTGATGACAGGGGTCATGGGGCATTGTGATGACACGGCCATGGAACATTATGATGACAAGAATTCTGGAGCATTGTGATAAAATGGGCATGGAACATTGACATTAGAGGGGCCAAGGAGCATTCTGATGACAATGGCATGGAGCATTGTGATGACAAGGGTCAACGAGCTTTCTGATGACAGTGGTCATGAAGCATTTTGATGAATGTGGTCATGCATCATTGTGATGACAAGTGTCGTGGAGCATTGTGATGACAGGGGTCATAGAGCACTGTGATGACACGATTATGGAATATTGTGATGACCAGAATTCTGTACCACAGTGATGAAAAGGGAATGGAGCATTGTGATTACAGGGGTCATGGAGCATTGTGATGACAATTGTTCTAGAACATTGTGATGACAGTGATCATGGAGCATAGTGATGCAACGGGCAAAGGAGCATCGTGTTGACAGGCGTCATGGGTCATTGTGTTGACAGTGGTCATGGAGCATTGTTAGAAAGGGAACATGGAGCAATTTGATTTCAGGGGCCATGAAAAATTGCGAATACATAGGCCATGGAGTATTCAGATGAATGTGCTCAAGGATCATTGTGACGAAAAGTGTCCTGGAATATTGTGATGACACGGTTCATGGAGCATTGCGATGACAAGGGCCATGGCGAAATGTGAAGACAGGTGTCATGGGGCATTGTGATGACAGTGGTCATCTAGAATTGTGAAGAAAGATATCATGGAGCACTGGGATGACAGGGGCCATGGAGCATTGTGATGACAGGGGTCATGGGGCATTGTGATGAAACGGCCATGGAACATTATGATGACAAGAATTCTGAGCATTGTGATAAAAAGTTCATGGACCACTGTGATTAGAGTGGCCAAGGAGCATTCTGATGACAACGGCATGGAGCATTGTGATGACAAGGGTCATCGAGCATTGTGATGATAGTGGTCATGAAGCATTGTGATGAATGTGGTCATGCATCATTGTGATGACAAGTGTCGTGGAGCATTGTGATGACAGGGGTCATAGAGCATTGTGATGACACGGTTATGGAATATTGTGATGACCAGAATTCTGTACCACAGTGATGAAAAGGGAATGGAGCATTGTGATTACAGGGGTCATGGAGCATTGTGATGACAATTGTTCTAGAACATTGCGATGACAGGGATCATGGAGCATAGTGATGAAAGGGGCCATGGAGCATTGTGATGACAGGCATCATGGGACATTGTGTTGACAGTGGTCTTGGAGCATTGTTAGAAAGGGAACATGGAGCAATTTGATTTCAGGGACCATGAACAATTGTGAATACATAGGCCATGGTGTATTCAGATGAATGTGGTCAAGGATCATTGTGACGAAAAGTGTCCTGGAATATTGTGATGACACGGATCATGGAGCATTGCGATGACAAGGGCCATGGCGAAATGTGAAGTCAGGTGTCATGGGGCATTGTGATGACAGTGGTCATCTAGAATTGTGAAGAAAGATATCATGGAGCACTGGGATGACAGGGGCCATGGAGCATTGTGATGACAGGGGTCATGGGGCACTGTGATGACACGGCCATGGAACATTATGATGACAAGTATTCTGGAGCATTGTGATAAATAGGTCATGGACCTTTGTGATTATAGGGGCCAAGGAGCATTCTGATGACAACGGCATGGAGCATTGTGATGACAAGGGTCATCGAGCATTGTGATGACAGTGGTCATGAAGCATTGTGATGAATGTGGTCATGTATCATTGTGATGACAAGTGTCGTGGAGCATTGTGATGACAGGGGTCATAGAGCATTGTGATGACACGGTTATGGAATATTGTGATGACCAGAATTCTGTACCACAGTGATGAAAAGGGAATGGAGCATTGTGATTACAGGGGTCATGGAGCATTGTGATGACAATTGTTCTAGAACATTGTGATGACAGTGATCATGGATCATAGTGATGCAACGGGCAATGGAGCATCGTGTTGACAGGCATCATGGGACATTGTGTTGACAGTGGTCATGGAGCATTGTTAGAAATGGAACATGGAGCAATTTGATTTCAGGGGCCATGAAAAATTGCGAATACATACGCCATGGAGTATTCAGATGAATGTGGTCAAGGATCATTGTGACGAAAAGTGTCCTGGAATGCTGTGATGACACGATTCATGGAGCATTGCGATGAGAAGGGCCATGGCGAAATGTGAAGACAGGTGTCATGGGGCATTGTGATGACAGTGGTCAACTAGAATTGTGAAAAAAGATATCATGGAGCACTGGGATGACAGGGGCCATGGAACATTGTGATGACAGGGGTCATGGGGCATTGTGATGACAAGAATTCTGGAGCATTGTGATAAAAAGGGCATGGACCATTGTGATTAGAGGGGCCAAGGAGCATTCTGATGACAACGGCATGGAGCATTGTGATGAATGTGGTCATGGATCATTGTGATGACAAGTGTGTTGGAGCATTGTGATGACAGGGGTCATAGAGCATTGTGATGACACGGTTATGGAATATTATGATGACCAGAATTCTGTAGCACTGTGATGAAAAGGGAATGGAGCATTTTGATTACAGGGGTCATGGAGCATTGTGATGACAATTGTTCTAGAACATTGTGATGACAGGGATCATGGAGCATAGTTATGAAAGGGGCCATGGAGCATTGTGATGATAGGTTTCATGGGATATTTTGTTGACAGTGGTCATGGAGCATTGTTAGAAAGAGAACATGGAGCAATTTAATTTCAGGGGCCATGAAAAATTGTGAATACATAGGCCATGGAGTATTCAGATGAATGTGGTCAAGGATCATTGTGACGAAAAATGTCCTGGAATATTGTGATGACACGGTTCATGGAGCATTGCGATGACAAGGGCCATGGCGAAATGTGAAGTCAGGTGTCATGGGGCATTGTGATGACAGTGGTCATCTAGAATTGTGAAGAAAGATATCATGGAGCACTGGGATGACAGGGGCCATGGAGCATTGTGATGACAGGGGTCATGGGGCATTGTGATGACACGGCCATGGAACATTATGATGACAAGAATTCTGGAGCATTGTGATAAAATGGGCATGGAACACTGAGATTAGAGGGGCCAAGGAGCATTCTGATGAAAATGGCATGGAGCATTGTGATGACAAGGGTCAACGAGCTTTCTGATGACAGTGGTCATGAAGCATTGTGATGAATGTGGTCATGCATCATTGTGATGACAAGTGTCGTGGAGCATTGTGATGACAGGGGTCATAGAGCATTGTGATGACACGATTATGGAATATTGTGATGACCAGAATTCTGTACCACAGTGATGAAAAGGGAATGGAGCATTGTGATTACAGGGGTCATGGAGCATTGTGATGACAATTGTTCTAGAACATTGTGATGACAGTGATCATGGAGCATAGTGATGCAACGGGCAAAGGAGCATCGTGTTGACAGGCGTCATGGGTCATTGTGTTGACAGTGGTCATGGAGCATTGTTAGAAAGGGAACATGGAGCAATTTGATTTCAGGGGCCATGAAAAATTGCGAATACATAGCCATGGAGTATTCAGATGAATGTGCTCAAGGATCATTGTGACGAAAAGTGTCCTGGAATATTGTGATGACACGGTTCATGGAGCATTGCGATGACAAGGGCAATGGCGAAATGTGAAGACAGGTGTCATGGGGCATTGTGATGACAGTGGTCCTCTAGAATTGTGAAGAAAGATATCATGGAGCACTGGGATGATAGGGGCCATGGAGCATTGTGATGACAGGGGTCATGGGGCATTGTGATGACACGGCCATGGAACATTATTATGACAAGAATTCTGGAGCATTGTGATAAAAAGGTCATGGACCATTGTGATTAGAGGGGCCAAGGAGCATTCTGATGACAACGGCATGGAGCATTGTGATGACAAGGGTCATCGAGCATTGTGATGACAGTGGTCATGAAGCATTGTGATGAATGTGGTCATGCATCATTGTGATGACAAGTGTCGTGGAGCATTGTGATGACAGGGGTCATAGAGCATTGTGATGACACGGTTATGGAATATTGTGATGACCAGAATTCTGTACCACAGTGATGAAAAGGGAATGGAGCATTGTGATTACAGGGGTCATGGAGCATTGTGATGACAATTGTTCTAGAACATTGCGATGACAGGGATCATGGAGCATAGTGATGAAAGGGGCCATGGAGCATTGTGATGACAGGCATCATGGGACATTGTGTTGACAGTGGTCTTGGAGCATTGTTAGAAAGGGAACATGGAGCAATTTGATTTCAGGGACCATGAACAATTGTGAATACATAGGCCATGGTGTATTCAGATGAATGTGGTCAAGGATCATTGTGACGAAAAGTGTCCTGGAATATTGTGATGACACGGTTCATGGAGCATTGCGATGACAAGGGCCATGGCGAAATGTGAAGTCAGGTGTCATGGGGCATTGTGATGACAATGGTCATCTAGAATTGTGAAGAAAGATATCATGGAGCACTGGGATGACAGGGGCCATGGAGCATTGTGATGACAGGGATCATGGGGCACTGTGATGACACGGCCATGGAACATTATGATGACAAGAATTCTGGAGCATTGTGATAAAATGGGCATGGACCATTGAGATTAGAGGGGCCAAGGAGCATTCTGATGACAACAGCATGGAGCATTTTGATGACAAGGGTCATCGAGCTTTGTGATGACAGTGGTCATGAAGCATTGTGATGAATGTGGTCATGCATCATTGTGATGACAAGTGTCGTGGAGCATTGTGATGACAGGGGTCATAGAGCATTGTGATGACACGGTTATGGAATATTGTGATGACCAGAATTCTGTATCACAGTGATGAAAAGGGCATGGAGCATTGTGATTACAGGGGTCATGGAGCATTGTGATGACAATTGTTCTAGAACATTGTGATGACAGGGATCATGGAGCATAGTGATGAAAGGGGCAATGGAGCATTGTGTTGACAGGCGTCATGGGACATTGTGTTGACAGTGGACATGGAGCATTGTTAGAAAGGGAACATGGAGCAATTTGATTTCAGGGGCCATGAAAAATTGTGAATACATAGGCCATCGAGTTTTCAGATGAATGTGGTCAAGGATCATTGTGACGAAAAGTGTCCTGGAATATTGGGATGACACGGTTCATGGAGCATTGCGATGACAAGGGCCATGGCGAAATGTGAAGACAGGTGTCATGGGGCATTGTGAAGACAGTGGTCATGTAGTATTGTGAAGAAAGATATCATGGAGCACTGGGATGACAGGGGCCATGGAGCATTGTGATGACAGGGGTCATGGGGCATTGTGATGACACGGCCATGGAACATTATGATGACAAGAATTCTGGAGCATTGTGATAAACAGGGCATAGACCATTGTGATTAGAGGGGCCAAGGAGCATTCTGATGACAACGGCATGGAGCATTGTGATGACAAGGGTCATCGAGCATTGTGATGATAGTGGTCATGAAGCATTGTGATGACACGGTTATGGAATATTGTGATGACCAGAATTCTGTAGCACTGTGATGAAAAGGGAATGGAGCATTGTGATTACAGGGGTCATGGAGCATTGTGTTGACAATTGTTCTAGAACATTGTGATGACAGGGATCATGGAGCATAGTGATGAAAGGGGCCAAGGAGCATTGTGATAACAGGCGTCATGGGACATTGTGTTGACAGTGGTCATGGAGCATTGTTAGAAAGGGATCATGGAGAAATTAGATTTCAGGGGCCATGAAAAATTGTGAATACATAGGCCATGGAGTATTCAGATGACTGTGGTCAAGGATCATTGTGACGAAAAGTGTCCTGGAATATTGTGATGACACGGTTCATGGAGCATTGCGATGACAAGGGCCATGGCGAAATGTGAAGACAGGTGTCATGGGGCATTGTGATGACAGGGGTCATGGGGCATTGTGACGACACGGCCATGGAACATTATGATGAGAAGAATTCTGGAGCATTGTGATAAA
Organism: Eschrichtius robustus; assembly: GCF_028021215.1. Taxonomy (NCBI): domain Eukaryota; kingdom Metazoa; phylum Chordata; class Mammalia; order Artiodactyla; family Eschrichtiidae; genus Eschrichtius; species Eschrichtius robustus. The sequence continues at coordinate 5,375,058 of NW_027175249.1, read as the reverse complement.
AAGGGCATGGACCATTGTGATTAGAGGGGCCAAGGAGCATTCTGATGACAACGGCATGGATCATTGTGATGACAAGGGTCATCGAGCATTGTGATGACAGTGGTCATGAAGCATTGTCATGAATGTGGTCATGGATCATTGTGATGACAAGTGTCGTGGAGCATTGTGATGACAGGGGTCATAGAGCATTGTGATGACACGGTTATGGAATATTGTGATGACCAGAATTCTGTAGCACTGTGATGAAAATGGAATGGAGCATTGTGATTACAGGGGTCATGGAGCATTGTGATGAAAATTGTTCTAGAACATTGTGATGACAGGGATCATGGAGCATAGTGATGAAAGGGTCCAATGAGCATTGTGATGACAGGCGTCATGGGACATTGTGTTGACTGTGGTCACGGAGCATTGTTAGAAAGGGAACATGGAGCAATTTGATTTCAGGGGTCATGAAAAATTGTGAATACATAGGCCATGGAGTATTCAGATGAATGTGGTCAAGGATCATTGTGACGAAAAGTGTCCTGGAATATTGTGATGACACGGTTCATGGGGCATTGCGATGACAAGGGCCATGGCGAAATGTGAAGACAGGTGTCATGGGGCATTGTGATGACAGTGGTCATCTAGAATTGTGAAGAAAGATATCATGGAGCACTGGGATGACAGGGGCCATGGAGCATTGTGATGACATGGGTCATGGGGCATTGTGATGACATGGCCATGGAACATTATGATGACAAGAATTCTGGAGCATTGTGATAAAAAGGGCATGGACCATTGTGATTAGATGGGCCAAGGAGCATTCTGATGACAACGGCATGGAGCATTGTAATGACAAGGGTCATCGAGCATTGTGATGACAGTGGTCATGAAGCATTGTGATGAATGTGGTCATGGATCATTGTGATGACAAGTGTCGTAGAGCATTGTGATGACAGGGGTCATAGAGCATTGTGATGACACGGTTATGCAATATTGTGATGACCAGAATTCTGTAGCACTGTGATGAAAAGGGAATGGAGCATTGTGATTACAGGGGTCATGGAGCATTGTGATGACACGGTTATGGAATATTGTGATGACCAGAATTCTGTAGCACAGTGATGAAAAGGGAATGGAGCATTGTGATTACAGGGGTCATGGAGCATTGTGATGACAAATGTTCTAGAACATTGTGATGACAGTGATCATGGAGCATAGTGATGAAAGGGGCAATGGAGTTTTGTGTTGACAGGCGTCATGGGACATTGTGTTGACAGTGGACATGTAGCATTGTTAGAAAGGGAACATGGAGCAATTTGATTTCAGGGGCCATGAAAAATTGTGAATTCATAGGCCATGGAGTATTCAGATGAATGTGGTCCAGGGTCATTGTGACGAAAAGTTTCCTGGAATATTGTGATGACACGGTTCATGGAGCATTGCGATGAAAAGGGCCATGGCGAAATGTGAAGACAGGTGTCATGGGGCATTGTGATGACAGTGGTCATCGAGAATTGTGAAGAAAGATATCATGGAGCACTGGGATGACAGGGGCCATGGAGCATTGTGATGACAGGGGTCATGGGGCATTGTGATGACACGGCCATGGAACATTATGATGACAAGAATTCTGGAGCATTGTGATAAAATGGATATGGACCATTGAGATTAGAAGGGCCAAGGAGCATTCTGATGACAACGGCATGGAGCATTGTGATGACAAGGGTCATCGAGCTTTCTGATGACAGTGGTCATGAAGCATTGTGATGAATGTGGTCATGAATCATTGTGATGACAAGTGTCGTGGAGCATTGTGATGACAGGGGTCATAGAGCATTGTGATGACACGGTTATGGAATATTGTGATGACCAGAATTCTGTACCACAGTGATGAAAAGGGAATGGAGCATTGTGATTACAGGGGTCATGGAGCATTGTGATGACAATTGTTCTAGAACATTGTGATGACAGGGATCATGGAGCATAGTGATGCAACGGGCAATGGAGCATCGTGTTGACAGGCGTCATGGGACATTGTGTTGACAGTGGTCATGGAGCATTATTAGAAAGGGAACATGGAGCAATTTGATTTCAGGGGCCATGAAAAATTGCGAATACATAGGCCATGGAGTATTCAGATGAATGTGGTCAAGGATCATTGTGACGAAAAGTGTCCTGGAATATTGTGATGACACGGTTCATGGAGCATTGCGATGACAAGGGCCATGGCGAAATGTGAAGACAGGTGTCATGGGGCATTGTGATGACAGTGGTCATCTAGAATTGTGAAGAAAGATATCATGGAGCACTGGGATGACAGGGGCCATGGAGCATTGTGATGACTGGGGTCATGGGGCATTGTGATGACACGGCCATGGAACATTATGATGACAAGAATTCTGGAGCATTGTGATAAAAAGTTCATGGACCATTGTGATTAGAGGGGCCAAGGAGCATTCTGATGACAACGGCATGGAGCATTGTGATGACAAGGGTCATCGAGCATTGTGATGATAGTGGTCATGAAGCATTGTGATGAATGTGGTCATGCATCATTGTGATGACATGTGTCGTGGAGCATTGTGATGACAGGGGTCATAGAGCATTGTGATGACACGGTTATGGAATATTGTGATGACCAGAATTCTGTAGCACAGTGATGAAAAGGGAATGGAGCATTGTGATTACAGGGGTCATGGAGCATTGTGATGACAAATGTTCTAGAACATTGTGATGACAGGGATCATGGAGCATAGTGATGAAAGGGGCAATGGAGATTTGTGTTGACAGGCGTCATGGGACATTGTGTTGACAGTAGACATGGAGCTTTGTTAGAAAGGGAGCATGGAGCAATTTGATTTCAGGGGCCATGAAAATTTGCGAATACATACGCCATGGAGTATTCAGATGAATGTGGTCAAGGATCATTGTGACGAAAAGTGTCCTGGAATATTGTGATGATACGCTTCATGGAGCATTGCGATGACAAGGGCCATGGCGAAATGTGAAGACAAGTGTCATGGGGCATTGCGATGACAGTGATTATCTAGAATTGTGAAGAAAGATATCATGGAGCACTGGGATGACAGGGGCCATGGAGCATTGTGATGACAGGGGTCATGGGGCTTTGTGATGACACGGCCATGGAGCATTGTGATGACAAGAATTCTGGAACATTGTGATAAAATGGGCCTGGACCATTGTGATTAGAGGGGCCAAGGAGCATTCTGATGACTACGGCATGGAGCATTGTGATGACAAGGGTCATCGAGCATTGTGATGACAGTGGTCATGAAGCATTGTGATGAATGTGGTCATGCATCATTGTGATGACAAGTGTCGTGGAGCATTGTGATGACAGGGGTCATAGAGCATTGTGATGACACGGTTATGGAATATTGTGATGACCAGAATTCTGTAGCACTGTGATGAAAAGGGAATGGAGCATTGTGATTACAGGGTCATGGAGCATTGTGTTGACAATTGTTCTAGAACATTGATTTGACATGGATCATGGAGCATAGTGATGAAAGGGGCCATGGAGAATTGTGATGACAGGCGTCATGGGACATTGTGTTGACAGTGGTCATGGAGCATTGTTAGAAAGGGAACATGGAGCAATTTGATTTCAGGGGCTATGAAAAATTGTGAATACATAGGCCATGGAGTATTCAGATGAATGTGGTCAAGGATCATTGTGACGAAAAGTGTCCTGGAATATTGTGATGACACGGTTCATGGAGCATTGCGATGACAAGGGCCATGGCGAAATGTGAAGACAGGTGTCATGCGGCATTGTGATGACAGTGGTCCTCTAGAATTGTGAACAAAGATATCATGCAGCACTGGGATGACAGGGGCCATGGAGCATTGTGATGACAGGGGTCATGGGGCATTGTGATGACACGGCCATGGAACATTATGATGACAAGTATCCTGGAGCATTGTGATAAAATGGGCATGGACCATTGTGATTAGAGGGACCAAGGAGCATTCTGATGACTACGGCATGGAGCATTGTGATGACAAGTTTCATCGAGCATTGTGATGACAGTGGTCATGAAGCATTGTGATGAATGTGGTCATGGATCATTGTGATGACAAGTGTCGTTGAGCATTGTGATGACAGGGGTCATAGAGCATTGGGATGACACGGTTATGGAATATTGTGATGACCAGAATTCTGTAGCACTGTGATGAAAAGGGAATGGAGCATTGTGATTACAGGTGTCATGGAGCATTGTGATGACAAATGTTCTAGAACATTGTGATGACAGGGATCATGGAGCATAGTGATGAAAGGGGCAATGGAGATTTGTGTTGACAGGCGTCATGGGACATTGTGTTGACAGTGGACATGGAGCTTTGTTAGAAAGGGAACATGGAGCAATTTGATTTCAGGGGCCATGAAAAATTGCGAATACATACGCCATGGAGTATTCAGATGAATGTGGTCAAGGATCATTGTGACGAAAAGTGTCCTGGAATATTGTGATGACACGGTTCATGGAGCATTGCGAAGACAAGAGCCATGTCGAAATGTGAATACAAGTGTCATGGGGCATTGAGATGACAGTGGTCATCTAGAATTGTGAAGAAAGATATCATGGAGCACTGGGATGAGAGGGGCCATGGAACATTGTGATGACAGGTGTCATGGGGCATTGTGATGACACGGCCATGGGACATTATGATGACAAGAATTCTGGAGCATTTTGATAAAAAGGGCATGGACCATTGTGATTAGAGGGGCCAAGGAGCATTCTGATGACAACGGCATGGAGCATTGTGATGAATGTGGTCATGGATCATTGTGATGACAAGTGTCGTGGAGCATTGTGATGACAGTGGTCATAGTGCATTGTGATGACACGGTTATGGAATATTGTGATGACCAGAATTCTGTAGCACTGTGATGAAAAGGGAATGGAGCATTGTGATTACAGGGGTCATGGAGCATTGTGATGACAATTGTTCTAGAACAGTGTGATGACAGGGATCATGGAGCATAGTGATGAAAGGGGCCATGGAGCATTGTGATGATAGGTGTCATGGGACATTGTGTTGACAGTGGTCATGGAGCATTGTTAGAAAGAGAACATGGAGCAATTTAATTTCAGGGGCCATGAAAAATTGTGAATACATAGGCCATGGAGTATTCAGATGAATGTGGTCAAGGATCATTGTGACGAAAAATGTCCTGGTATATTGTGATGAGACGGTTCATGGAGCATTGCGATGACAAGGGTCATGGCGAAATGTGAAGTCAGGTGTCATGGGGCATTGTGATGACAGTGGTCATCTAGAATTGTGAAGAAAGATATCATGGAGCACTGGGATGACAGGGGCCATGGAGCATTGTGATGACAGGGGTCATGGGGCATTGTGATGACACGGCCATGGAACATTATGATGACAAGAATTCTGGAGCATTGTGATAAATGGGCATGGACCATTGAGATTATAGGGGCCAAGGAGCATTCTGATGACAACGGCATGGAGCATTGTGATGACAAGTGTCAACGAGCTTTCTGATGACAGTGGTCATGAAGCATTGTGATGAATGTGGTCATGCTTCATTGTGATGACAAGTGTCGTGGAGCATTGTGATGACAGGGGTCATAGAGCATTGTGATGACAGGATTATGGAATATTGTGATGACCAGAATTCTGTACCACAGTGATGAAAAGGGAATGGAGCATTGTGATTACAGGGGTCATGGAGCATTGTGATGACAATTGTTCTAGAACTTTGTGATGACAGTGATCATGGAGCATAGTGATGCAACGGGCAATGGAGCATCGTGTTGACAGGCGTCATGGGACATTGTGTTGACAGTGTTCATGGGGCATTCTTAGAAAGGGAACATGGAGCAATTTTATTTCAGGGGCCATGAAAAATTGCAAATACATAGGCCATGGAGTATTCAGATGAATGTGGTCAAGGATCATTGTGACGAAATGTGACCTGGTATATTGTGATGACACGGCCATGGAACATTATGATGACAAGAATTCTGGAGCATTGTGATAAAAAGGGCATGGACCATAGTGATTAGAGGGGCCAAGTAGAATTCTGATGACAACGGCATGGAGCATTGTGATGAAAGTGGTCATGGATCATTGTGATGACAAGTGTCGTGGAGCATTGTGATGACAGGGGTCATAGAGCATTGTGATGACACGGTTATGGAATATTGTGATGACCAGAATTCTGTACCACAGTGATGAAAAGGGAATGGAGCATTGTGATTACAGGGGTCATGGAGCATTGTGATGACAATTGTTCTAGAACATTGTGATGACAGTGATCATGGTGCATAGTGATGCAACGGGCAATGGAGCATCGTGTTGACAGGCGTCATGGGACATTGTGTTGACAGTGGTCATGGAGCATTATTAGAAAGGGAACATGGAGCAATTTGATTTCAGGGGCCATGAAAAATTGCGAATACATAGGCCATGGAGTATTCAGATGAATGTGGTCAAGGATCATTGTGACGAAAAGTGTCCTGGAATATTGTGATGACACGGTTCATGGAGCATTGCGATGACAAGGGCCATGGCGAAATGTGAAGACAGGTGTCATGGGGCATTGTGATGACAGTGGTCATCTAGAATTGTGAAGAAAGATATCATGGAGCACTGGGATGACAGGGGCCATGGAGCATTGTGATGACAGGGGTCATGGGGCATTGTGATGACACGGCCATGGAACATTATGATGAGAAGAATTCTGGAGCATTGTGATAAACAGGGCATGGACCATTGTGATTAGAGGGGCCAAGGAGCATTCTGATGACAACGGCATGGAGCATTGTGATGACAAGGGTCATCGAGCATTGTGATGATAGTGGTCATGAAGCATTGTGATGAATGTGGTCATGCATCATTGTGATGACAAGTGTCGTGGAGCATTGTGATGACAGGGGTCATAGAGCATTGTGATGACACGGTTATGGAATATTGTGATGACCAGAATTCTGTACCACAGTGATGAAAAGGGCATGGAGCATTGTGATTACAGGGGTCATGGAGCATTGTGATGACAAATGTTCTAGAACATTGTGATGACAGGGATCATGGAGCATAGTGATGAAAGGGGCAATGGAGATTTGTGTTGACAGGCGTCATGGGACATTGTGTTGACATTGGACATGGAGCTTTGTTAGAAAAGGAGCATCTAGCAATTTGATTTCAGGGGCCATGAAAAATTGCGAATACATACGCCATGGAGATTCAGATGAATGTGGTCAAGGATCATTTTGACGAAAAGTGTCCTGGAATATTGTGATGATACGCTTCATGGAGCATTGCGATGACAAGGGCCATGGCGAAATGTGAAGACAAGTGTCATGGGGCATTGTGATGACAGTGATTATCTAGAATTGTGAAGAAAGATATCATTGAGCACTGGGATGACACGGGCCATGGAACATTGTGATGACAGGGGTCATGGGGCATTGTGATGACACGGCCATGGAACATTATGATGACAAGAATTCTGGAGCACTGTGATAAAAAGGGCATGGACCATTTTGATTAGAGTGGCCAAGGAGCATTGTGATGACAACGGCATGGAGCACTGTGATGAATGTGGTCATGGATCATTGTGATGACAAGTGTCGTGGAGCATTGTGATGACAGGGGTCATAGAGCATTGTGATGACACGGTTATGGAATATTGTGATGACCAGATTTCTGTAGCACTGTGATGAAACGGGAATGTAGCATTGTGATTACAGGGGTATTGGAGCATTGTGATGACAATTGTTCTACAACATTGTGATGTCACGGATCGTGAAGCATAGTGATGAAAGGGGCCATGGAGCATTGTGATGATAGGCGTCATGGGAAATTGTGTTGACAGTGGTCATGGAGCATTGTTAGAAAGGGAACATGGAGCAATTAGATTTCAGGGGTCATGAAAAATTGTGAATACATAGGCCATGGAGTATTCAGATGAATGTGGTCAAGGATAATTGTGACGAAAAGTGTCCTGGAATATTGTGATGACACGGTTCACGGATCATTGCGATGACAAGGGCCATGGCGAAATGTGAAGCCAGGTGTCATGGGGCATTGTGAAGACAGTGGTCATGTAGTATTGTGAACAAAGATATCATGGAGCACTGGGATGTCAGGGGCCATGGAGCATTGTGATGACAGGGGTCATGGGGCATTGTGATGAAAAGGCCATGGAACATTATGATGACAAGAATTCTGGAGCATTGTGATAAACAGGGCATGGACCATTGTGATTAGAGGGGCCAAGGAGCATTCTGATGACAACGGCATGGAGCATTGTGATGACAAGCGTCATCGAGCGTTGTGATGACAGTGGTCATGAAGCATTGTGATGAATGTGGTCATGCATCATTGTGATGACAAGTGTCGTGGAGCATTGTGATGACAGGATTATGGAATATTGTGATGACCAGAATTCTGTACCACAGTGATGAAAAGGGAATGGAGCATTGTGATTACAGGGGTCATGGAGCATTGTGATGACAATTGTTCTAGAACTTTGTGATGACAGTGATCATGGAGCATAGTGATGCAACGGGCAATGGAGCATCGTGTTGACAGGCGTCATGGGACATTGTGTTGACAGTGGTCATGGAGCATTCTTAGAAAGGGAACATGGAGCAATTTGATTTCAGGGGCCATGAAAAATTGCAAATACATAGGCCATGGAGTATTCAGATGAATGTGGTCAAGGATCATTGTGACGAAAAGTGTCCTGGAATATTGTGATGACACGGTTCATGGAGCATTGCGATGACAAGGGCAATGGCGAAATGTGAAGAAAGGTGTCATGGGGCATTGTGATAACAGTGGTCATCTAGAATTGTGAAGAAAGATATCATGGAGCACTGGGATGATAGGGTACATGGAACATTGTGATGACAGGGGTCATGGGGCATTGTGATAACACTGCCATGGAACATTATAATGACAAGAATTCTGGAGCATTGTGATAAAAAGGGCATGGACCATTGTGATTAGAGGGGCCAAGGAGCATTCTGATGACAACGGCATGGAGCATTGTGATGACAAGGGTCATCGAGCATTGTGATGACAGTGGTCATGAAGCATTGTGATGAATGTGGTCTTGGATCATTGTGATGACAAGTGTCGTGGAACATTGTGATGACAGGGGTCATAGAGCATTGTGATGACACGGTTATGGAATATTGTGATGACCAGAATTCTGTAGCACTGTGATGAAAACGGAATGGAGCATTGTGATTACAGGGGTCATGGAGCATTGTGATGACAATTGTTCTAGAACATTGTGATGACACGGATCATGGAGCATAGTGATGAAAGAGGCCATGGAGCATTGTGATGACAGGCGTCATGGGACATTGTGTTGACAGAGGTCATGGAGCATTGTTAGAAAGGGAACATGGAGCAATTTGATTTCAGGGGCCATGAACAATTGTGAATACATAGGCCATGGAGTATTCAGATGAATGTGGTCAAGGATCATTGTGACGAAAAGTGTACTGGAATATTGTGATGACACGGTTCATGGAGCATTGCGATGACAAGGGCCATGGCGAAATGTGAAGACAGGTGTCATGGGGCATTGTGATGACAGTTGTCCTCTAGAATTGTGAAGAAAGATATCATGGAGCACTGGGATGACAGGGGCCATGGAGCATTGTGATGACAGGGGTCATGGGGCTTTGTGATGACACGGACATGGAGCATTATGATGACAAGAATTCTGGAACATTGTGATAAAATGGGCATGGACAATTGTGATTAGAGGGGCCAAGGAGCATTCTGATGACAACGGCATGGAGCATTGTGATGACAAGGGTCATCCAGCATTGTGATGACAGTGGTCATGAAGCATTGTGATGAATGTGGTCATGCATCATTGTGATGACAAGTGTCGTGGAGCATTGTGATGACAGGGGTCATAGAGCATTGTGATGACACGGTTATGGAATATTGTGATGACCAGAATTCTGTAGCACTGTGATGAAAAAGGAATGGAGCATTGTGATTACAGGGGTCATGGAGCATTGTGATGACAATTGTTCTAGAACATTGTGATGACAGGGATCATGGAGCATAGTGATGAAAGGGGCCATGGAACATTGTGATGACAGGCATCATGGGACAATGTGTTGACAGTGGTCATGGAGCATTGTTAGAAAGGGAACATGGAGCAAAGTGATTTCAGGGGCCATGAAAAATTGTGAATACATAGGCCATGGAGTATTCAGATGAATGTGGTCAAGTATCATTGTGACAAAAATTGTCCTGGAATATTGTGATGACACGGTTCATGGAGCATTGCGATGACAAGGGCCATGGCGAAATGTGAAGACAGGTGTCATGGGGCATTATGATGGCAGTGGTCCTCTAGAATTGTGAAGAAAGATATCATGGAGCACTGGGATGACAGGGGCAATGGAGCATTGTGATGACAGGGGTCATGGTGCTTTGTGATGACACGGCCATGGAGCATTATGATGACAAGAATTCTGGAACATTGTGATAAAATGGGCCTGGACCATTGTGATTAGAGGGGCCAAGGAGCATTCTGATGACTACGGCATGGAGCATTGTGATGACAAGGGTCATCGAGCATTGTGATGACAGTGGTCATGAAGCATTGTGATGAATGTGGTCATGGATCATTGTGATGACAAGAGTCGTGGAGCATTGTGATGACAGGGGTCATAGAGCATTGGGATGACACGGTTATGGAATATTGTGATGACCAGAATTCTGTAGCACTGTGATGAAAAGGGAATGGAGCATTGTGATTACAGGGGTCATGGAGCATTGTGATGACAATTGTTCTAGAACAGTGTGATGACAGGGATCATGGAGCATAGTGATGAAAGGGGCCATGGAGCATTGTGATGATAGGTGTCATGGGACATTGTGTTGACAGTGGTCATGGAGCATTGTTAGAAAGAGAACATGGAGCAATTTAATTTCAGGGGCCATGAAAATTTGTGAATACATAGGCCATGGAGTATTCAGATGAATGTGGTCAAGGATCATTGTGACGAAAAATGTCCTGGAATATTGTGATGACACGGTTCATGGAGCATTGCGATGACAAGGGTCATGGCGAAATGTGAAGTCAGGTGTCATGGGGCATTGTGATGACAGTGGTCATCTAGAATTGTGAAGAAAGATATCATGGAGCACTGGGATGACAGGGGCCATGGAGCATTGTGATGACAGGGGTCATGGGGCATTGTGATGACACGGCCATGGAACATTATGATGACAAGAATTCTGGAGCATTGTGATAAAATGGGCATGGACCATTGAGATTATAGGGGCCAAGGAGCATTCTGATGACAACGGCATGGAGCATTGTGATGACAAGTGTCAACGAGCTTTGTGATGACAGTGGTCATGAAGCATTGTGATGAATGTGGTCATGCTTCATTGTGATGACAAGTGTCGTGGAGCATTGTGATGACAGGGGTCATAGAGCATTGTGATGACAGGATTATGGAATATTGTGATGACCAGAATTCTGTAGCACAGTGATCAAAAGGGAATGGAGCATTGTGATTACAGGGGTCATGGAGCATTGTGATGACACTTGTTCTAGAACTTTGTGATGACAGTGATCATGGAGCATAGTGATGCAACGGGCAATGGAGCATCGTGTTGACAGGCGTCATGGGACATTGTGTTGACAGTGTTCATGGGGCATTCTTAGAAAGGGAACATGGAGCAATTAGATTTCAGGGGCCATGAAAAATTGCAAATACATAGGCCATGGAGTATTCAGATGAATGTGGTCAAGGATTATTGTGACGAAAAGTGTCCTGGAATATTGTGATGACACGGTTCATGGAGCATTGCGATGACAAGGGCCATGGCGCAATGTGAAGACAGGTGTCATGGGGCATTGTGATGACAGTGGTCATCTAGAATTGTGAAGAAACATATCATGGAGCACTGGGATGACAGGGCCCATGGAGCATTGTGATGACAGGGGTCATGGGGCATTGTGATGACACGGCCATGGAACATTATGATGACAAGAATTCTGGAGCATTGTGATAAAAAGTTCATGGACCATTGTGATAAGAGGGGCCAAGGAGCATTCTGATGACAACGGCATGGAGCATTGTGATGACAAGGGTCATCGAGCATTGTGATGATAGTGGTCATGAAGCATTGTGATGAATGTGGTCATGCATCATTGTGATGACAAGTGTCGTGGAGCATTGTGATGTCAGGGGTCATAGAGCATTGTGATGACACGGTTATGGAATATTGTGATGACCAGAATTCTGTAGCACTGTGATGAAAAGGGAATGGAGCATTGTGATTACAGGGGTCATGGAGCATTGTGATGACAAATGTTCTAGAACATTGTGATGACAGGGATCATGGAGCATAGTGATGAAAGGGGCAATGGAGATTTGTGTTGACAGGCGTCATGGGACATTTTGTTGACAGTGGACATGGAGCTTTGTTAGAAAGGGAGCATGGAGCAATTTGATTTCAGGGGCCATGAAAAATTGCGAATACATACGCCATGGAGATTCAGATGAATGTGGTCAAGGATCATTGTGACGAAAAGTGTCCTGGAATATTGTGATGACACGCTTCATGGAGCATTGCGATGACAAGGGCCATGGCGAAATGTGAAGACAAGTGTCATGGGACATTGTGATGACAGTGATTATCTAGAATTGTGAAGAAAGATATCATGGAGCACTGGGATGATAGGGGCCATGGAACATTGTGATGACAGGGGTCATGGGGCATTGTGATGACACGGCCATGGAACATTATGATGACAAGAATTCTGGAGCACTGTGATAAAAAGGGCATGGACTATTGTGATTAGAGTGGCCAAGGAGCATTGTGATGACAACGGCATGGAGCACTGTGATGAATGTGGTCATGGATCATTGCGATGACAAGTGTCGTGGAGCACTGTGATGACAGGGGTCATAGAGCATTGTGATGACACGGTTATGGAATATTGTGATGACCAGAATTCTGTAGCACTGTGATGAAACGGGAATGTAGCATTTTTATTACAGGGGTATTGGAGCATTGTGATGACAATTGTTCTAGAACATTGTGATGACACGGATCATGGAGCATAGTGATGAAAGGGGCCATGGAGCATTGTGATGATAGGCGTCATGGGAAATTGTGTTGACAGTGGTCATGGAGCATTGTTAGAAAGGGAACATGGAGCAATTAGATTTCAGGGGTCATGAAAAATTGTGAATACATAGGACATGGAGTATTCAGATGAATGTGGTCAACGATAATTGTGACAAAAAGTGTCCTGGAATATTGTGATGACACGGTTCACGGAGCATTGCGATGACAAGAGCCATGGCGAAATGTGAAGCCAGGTGTCATGGGGCATTGTGAAGACAGTGGTCATGTAGTATTGTGAACAAAGATATCATGGAGCACTGGGATGACAGGGGCCATGGAGCACTGTGATGACAGGGGTCATGGGGCATTGTGATGACAAGGCCATGGAACATTATGATGACAAGAATTCTGGAGCATTGTGATAAACAGGGCATGGACCATTGTGATTAGAGGGGCCAAGGAGCATTCTGATGACAACGGCATGGAGCATTTTGATGACAAGCGTCATCGAGCGTTGTGATGACAGTGGTCATGAAGCATTGTGATGAATGTGGTCATGCATCATTGTAAAGACAATTGTCGTGGAGCATTGTGATGACAGGGGTCATAGAGCATTGTGATGACAGGATTATGGAATATTGTGATGACCAGAATTCTGTAGCACTGTGATGAAAACGGAATGGAGCATTGTGATTACAGGGGTCATGGAGCATTGTGATGACAATTGTTCTAGAACATTGTGATGACACGGATCATGGAGCATAGTGATGAAAGAGGCCATGGAGCATTGTGATGACAGGCGTCATGGGACATTGTGTTGACAGAGGTCATGGAGCATTGTTAGAAAGGGAACATGGAGCAATTTGATTTCAGGGGCCATGAACAATTGTGAATACATAGGCCATGGAGTATTCAGATGAATGTGGTCAAGGATCATTGTGACGAAAAGTGTACTGGAATATTGTGATGACACGGTTCATGGAGCATTGCGATGACAAGGGCCATGGCGAAATGTGAAGACAGGTGTCATGGGGCATTGTGATGACAGTTGTCCTCTAGAATTGTGAAGAAAGATATCATGGAGCACTTGGATGACAGGGGCCATGGAGCATTGTGATGACAGGGGTCATGGGGCTTTGTGATGACACGGACATGGAGCATTATGATGACAAGAATTCTGGAACATTGTGATAAAATGGGCATGGACAATTGTGATTAGAGGGGCCAAGGAGCATTCTGATGACAACGGCATGGAGCATTGTGATGACAAGGGTCATCGAGCATTGTGATGACAGTGGTCATGAAGCATTGTGATGAATGTGGTCATGCATCATTGTGATGACAAGTGTCGTGGAGCATTGTGATGACAGGGGTCATAGAGCATTGTGATGACACGGTTATGGAATATTGTGATGACCAGAATTCTGTAGCACTGTGATGAAAAGGGAATGGAGCATTGTGATTACAGGGGTCATGGAGCATTGTGATGACAATTGTTCTAGAACAGTGTGATGACAGGGATCATGGAGCATAGTGATGAAAGGGGCCATGGAGCATTGTGATGATAGGTGTCATAGGACATTGTGTTGACAGTGGTCATGGAGCATTGTTAGAAGGAGAACATGGAGCAATTTAATTTCAGGGGCCATGAAAAATTGTGAATTCATAGGCCATGGAGTATTCAGATGAATGTGGTCCAGGGTCATTGTGACGAAAAGTGTCCTGGAATATTGTGATGACACGGTTCATGGAGCATTGCGATGACAAGGGCCATGTCGAAATGTGAAGACAGGTGTCATGGGGCATTGTGATGACAGTGGTCATCTAGAATTGTGAAGAAAGATATCATGGAGCACTGGGAGGATAGGGGCCATGGAGCATTATGATGACAAGAATTCTGGAGCATTGTGATAAAATGGGCATGGACCATTGAGATTAGAGGGGCCAAGGAGCATTCTGATGACAACGGCATGGAGCATTGTGATGACAAGGGTCATCGAGCTTTCTGATGACAGTGGTCATGAAGCATTGTGATGAATGTGGTCATGCATCATTGTGATGACAAGTGTCGTGGAGCATTCTGATGACAGGGGTCATAGAGCATTGTGATGACACGGTTATGGAATATTGTGATGACCAGAATTCTGTACCACAGTGATGAAAAGGGAATGGAGCATTGTGATTACAGGGGTCATGGAGCATTGTGATGACAATTGTTCTAGAACATTGTGATGACAGTGATCATGGAGCATAGTGATGCAACGGGCAATGGAGCATCGTGTTGACAGGCGTCATGGGACATTGTGTTGACAGTGGTCATGGAGCATTATTAGAAAGGGAACATGGAGCAATTTGATTTCAGGGGCCATGAAAAATTGCGAATACATAGGCCATGGAGTATTCAGATGAATGTGGTCAAGGATCATTGTGACGAAAAGTGTCCTGGAATATTGTGATGACACGGTTCATGGAGCATTGCGATGACAAGGGCCATGGCGAAATGTGAAGACAGGTGTCATGGGGCATTGTGATGACAGTGGTCATCTAGAATTGTGAAGAAAGATATCATGGAGCACTGGGATGACAGGGGCCATGGAGCATTGTGATGACAGGGGTCATGGGGCATTGTGATGACACGGCCATGGAACATTATGATGAGAAGAATTCTGGAGCATTGTGATAAACAGGGCATGGACCATTGTGATTAGAGGGGCCAAGGAGCATTCTGATGACAACGGCATGGAGCATTGTGATGACAAGGGTCATCGAGCATTGTGATGATAGTGGTCATGAAGCATTGTGATGAATGTGGTCATGCATCATTGTGATGACAAGTGTCGTGGAGCATTGTGATGACAGGGGTCATAGAGCATTGTGATGACACGGTTATGGAATATTGTGATGACCAGAATTCTGTACCACAGTGATGAAAAGGGCATGGAGCATTGTGATTACAGGGGTCATGGAGCATTGTGATGACAAATGTTCTAGAACATTGTGATGACAGGGATCATGGAGCATAGTGATGAAAGGGGCAATGGAGATTTGTGTTGACAGGCGTCATGGGACATTGTGTTGACAGTGGACATGGAGCTTTGTTAGAAAAGGAGCATGGAGCAATTTGATTTCAGGGGCCATGAAAAATTGCGAATACATACGCCATGGAGATTCAGATGAATGTGCTCAAGGATCATTTTGACGAAAAGTGTCCTGGAATATTGTGATGATACGCTTCATGGAGCATTGCGATGACAAGGGCCATGGCGAAATGTGAAGACAAGTGTCATGGGGCATTGTAATGACAGTGATTATCTAGAATTGTGAAGAAAGATATCATGGAGCACTGGGATGACACGGGCCATGGAACATTGTGATGACAGGGGTCATGGGGCATTGTGATGACACGGCCATGGAACATTATGATGACAAGAATTCTGGAGCACTGTGATAAAAAGGGCATGGACCATTTTGATTAGAGTGGCCAAGGAGCATTGTGATGACAACGGCATGGAGCAATGTGATGAATGTGGTCATGGATCATTGTGATGACAAGTGTCGTGGAGCATTGTGATGACAGGGGTCATAGAGCATTGTGATGACACGGTTATGGAATATTGTGATGACCAGAATTCTGTAGCACTGTGATGAAACGGGAATGTAGCATTGTGATTACAGGGGTATTGGAGCATTGTGATGACAATTGTTCTAGAACATTGTGATGTCACGGATCGTGAAGCATAGTGATGAAAGGGGCCATGGAGCATTGTGATGATAGGCGTCATGGGAAATTGTGTTGACAGTGGTCATGGAGCATTGTTAGAAAGGGAACATGGAGCAATTAGATTTCAGGGGTCATGAAAAATTGTGAATACATAGGCCATGGAGTATTCAGATGAATGTGGTCAAGGATAATTGTGACGAAAAGTGTCCTGGAATATTGTGATGACACGGTTCACGGAGCATTGCGATGACAAGGGCCATGGCGAAATGTGAAGCCAGGTGTCATGGGGCATTGTGAAGACAGTGGTCATGTAGTATTGTGAACAAAGATATCATGGAGCACTGGGATGTCAGGGGCCATGGAGCATTGTGATGACAGGGGTCATGGGGCATTGTGATGACAAGGCCATGGAACATTATGATGACAAGAATTCTGGAGCATTGTGATAAACAGGGCATGGACCATTGTGATTAGAGGGGCCAAGGAGCATTCTGATGACAACGGCATGGAGCATTGTGATGACAAGCGTCATCGAGCGTTGTGATGACAGTGGTCATGAAGCATTGTGATGAATGTGGTCATGCATCATTGTGATGACAAGTGTCGTGGAGCATTGTGATGACAGGGGTCATAGAGCATTGTGATGACAGGATTATGGAATATTGTGATGACCAGAATTCTGTACCACAGTGATGAAAAGGGAATGGAGCATTGTGATTACAGGGGTCATGGAGCATTGTGATGACAATTGTTCTAGAACTTTGTGATGACAGTGATCATGGAGCATAGTGATGCAACGGGCAATGGAGCATCGTGTTGACAGGCGTCATGGGACATTGTGTTGACAGTGGTCATGGAGCATTCTTAGAAAGGGAACATGGAGCAATTTGATTTCAGGGGCCATGAAAAATTGCAAATACATAGGCCATGGAGTATTCAGATGAATGTGGTCAAGGATCATTGTGACGAAAAGTGTCCTGGAATATTGTGATGACACGGTTCATGGAGCATTGCGATGACAAGGGCAATGGCGAAATGTGAAGAAAGGTGTCATGGGGCATTGTGATAACAGTGGTCATCTAGAATTGTGAAGAAAGATATCATGGAGCACTGGGATGATAGGGTACATGGAACATTGTGATGACAGGGGTCATGGGGCATTGTGATAACACTGCCATGGAACATTATAATGACAAGAATTCTGGAGCATTGTGATAAAAAGGGCATGGACCATTGTGATTAGAGGGGCCAAGGAGCATTCTGATGACAACGGCATGGAGCATTGTGATGACAAGGGTCATCGAGCATTGTGATGACAGTGGTCATGAAGCATTGTGATGAATGTGGTCTTGGATCATTGTGATGACAAGTGTCGTGGAGCATTGTGATGACAGGGGTCATAGAGCATTGTGATGACACGGTTATGGAATATTGTGATGACCAGAATTCTGTAGCACTGTGATGAAAACGGAATGGAGCATTGTGATTACAGGGGTCATGGAGCATTGTGATGACAATTGTTCTAGAACATTGTGATGACACGGATCATGGAGCATAGTGATGAAAGAGGCCATGGAGCATTGTGATGACAGGCGTCATGGGACATTGTGTTGACAGAGGTCATGGAGCATTGTTAGAAAGGGAACATGGAGCAATTTGATTTCAGGGGCCATGAACAATTGTGAATACATAGGCCATGGAGTATTCAGATGAATGTGGTCAAGTATCATTGTGACAAAAATTGTCCTGGAATATTGTGATGACACGGTTCATGGAGCATTGCGATGACAAGGGCCATGGCGAAATGTGAAGACAGGTGTCATGGGGCATTATGATGGCAGTGGTCCTCTAGAATTGTGAAGAAAGATATCATGGAGCACTGGGATGACAGGGGCAATGGAGCATTGTGATGACAGGGGTCATGGTGCTTTGTGATGACACGGCCATGGAGCATTATGATGACAAGAATTCTGGAACATTATGATAAAATGGGCCTGGACCATTGTGATTAGAGGGGCCAAGGAGCATTCTGATGACTACGGCATGGAGCATTGTGATGACAAGGGTCATCGAGCATTGTGATGACAGTGGTCATGAAGCATTGTGATGAATGTGGTCATGGATCATTGTGATGACAAGAGTCGTGGAGCATTGTGATGACAGGGGTCATAGAGCATTGGGATGACACGGTTATGGAATATTGTGATGACCAGAATTCTGTAGCACTGTGATGAAAAGGGAATGGAGCATTGTGATTACAGGGGTCATGGAGCATTGTGATGACAATTGTTCTAGAACAGTGTGATGACAGGGATCATGGAGCATAGTGATGAAAGGGGCCATGGAGCATTGTGATGATAGGTGTCATGGGACATTGTGTTGACAGTGGTCATGGAGCATTGTTAGAAAGAGAACATGGAGCAATTTAATTTCAGGGGCCATGAAAATTTGTGAATACATAGGCCATGGAGTATTCAGATGAATGTGGTCAAGGATCATTGTGACGAAAAATGTCCTGGAATATTGTGATGACACGGTTCATGGAGCATTGCGATGACAAGGGTCATGGCGAAATGTGAAGTCAGGTGTCATGGGGCATTGTGATGACAGTGGTCATCTAGAATTGTGAAGAAAGATATCATGGAGCACTGGGATGACAGGGGCCATGGAGCATTGTGATGACAGGGGTCATGGGGCATTGTGATGACACGGCCATGGAACATTATGATGACAAGAATTCTGGAGCATTGTGATAAAATGGGCATGGACCATTGAGATTATAGGGGCCAAGGAGCATTCTGATGACAACGGCATGGAGCATTGTGATGACAAGTGTCAACGAGCTTTGTGATGACAGTGGTCATGAAGCATTGTGATGAATGTGGTCATGCTTCATTGTGATGACAAGTGTCGTGGAGCATTGTGATGACAGGGGTCATAGAGCATTGTGATGACACGGTTATGGAATATTGTGATGACCAGAATTCTGTAGCACTGTGATGAAAAAGGAATGGAGCATTGTGATTACAGGGGTCATGGAGCATTGTGATGACAATTGTTCTAGAACATTGTGATGACAGGGATCATGGAGCATAGTGATGAAAGGGGCCATGGAACATTGTGATGACAGGCATCATGGGACAATGTGTTGACAGTGGTCATGGACCATTGTTAGAAAGGGAACATGGAGCAAAGTGATTTCAGGGGCCATGAAAAATTGTGAATACATAGGCCATGGAGTATTCAGATGAATGTGGTCAAGTATCATTGTGACAAAAATTGTCCTGGAATATTGTGATGACACGGTTCATGGAGCATTGCGATGACAAGGGCCATGGCGAAATGTGAAGACAGGTGTCATGGGGCATTATGATGGCAGTGGTCCTCTAGAATTGTGAAGAAAGATATCATGGAGCACTGGGATGACAGGGGCAATGGAGCATTGTGATGACAGGGGTCATGGTGCTTTGTGATGACACGGCCATGGAGCATTATGATGACAAGAATTCTGGAACATTGTGATAAAATGGGCCTGGACCATTGTGATTAGAGGGGCCAAGGAGCATTCTGATGACTACGGCATGGAGCATTGTGATGACAAGGGTCATCGAGCATTGTGATGACAGTGGTCATGAAGCATTGTGATGAATGTGGTCATGGATCATTGTGATGACAAGTGTCGTGGAGCATTGTGATGACAGGGGTCATAGAGCATTGGGATGACACGGTTATGGAATATTGTGATGACCAGAATTCTGTAGCACTGTGATGAAAAGGGAATGGAGCATTGTGATTACAGGGGTCATGGAGCATTGTGATGACAATTGTTCTAGAACAGTGTGATGACAGGGATCATGGAGCATAGTGATGAAAGGGGCCATGGAGCATTGTGATGATAGGTGTCATGGGACATTGTGTTGACAGTGGTCATGGAGCATTGTTAGAAAGAGAACATGGAGCAATTTAATTTCAGGGGCCATGAAAATTTGTGAATACATAGGCCATGGAGTATTCAGATGAATGTGGTCAAGGATCATTGTGACGACAAGTGTCCTGGAATATTGTGATGACACGGTTCATGGAGCATTGCGATGACAAGGGTCATGGCGAAATGTGAAGTCAGGTGTCATGGGGCATTGTGATGACAGTGGTCATCTAGAATTGTGAAGAAAGATATCATGGAGCACTGGGATGACAGGGGCCATGGAGCATTGTGATGACAGGGGTCATGGGGCATTGTGATGACACGGCCATGGAACATTATGATGACAAGAATTCTGGAGCATTGTGATAAAATGGGCATGGACCATTGAGATTATAGGGGCCAAGGAGCATTCTGATGACAACGGCATGGAGCATTGTGATGACAAGGGTCAACGAGCTTTGTGATGACAGTGGTCATGAAGCATTGTGATGAATGTGGTCATGCTTCATTGTGATGACAAGTGTCGTGGAGCATTGTGATGACAGGGGTCATAGAGCATTGTGATGACAGGATTATGGAATATTGTGATGACCAGAATTCTGTAGCACAGTGATAAAAAGGGAATGGAGCATTGTGATTACAGGGGTCATGGAGCATTGTGATGACAATTGTTCTAGAACTTTGTGATGACAGTGATCATGGAGCATAGTGATGCAACGGGCAATGGAGCATCGTGTTGACAGGCATCATGGGACATTGTGTTGACAGTGTTCATGGGGCATTCTTAGAAAGGGAACATGGAGCAATTAGATTTCAGGGGCCATGAAAAATTGCAAATACTTAGGCCATGGAGTATTCAGATGAATGTGGTCAAGGATTATTGTGACGAAAAGTGTCCTGGAATATTGTGATGACACGGTTCATGGAGCATTGCGATGACAAGGGCCATGGCGCAATGTGAAGACAGGTGTCATGGGGCATTGTGATGACAGTGGTCATCTAGAATTGTGAAGAAACATATCATGGAGCACTGGGATGACAGGGCCCATGGAGCATTGTGATGACAGGGGTCATGGGGCATTGTGATGACACGGCCATGGAACATTATGATGACAAGAATTCTGGAGCATTGTGATAAAAAGTTCATGGACCATTGTGATTAGAGGGGCCAAGGAGCATTCTAATGACAACGGCATGGAGCATTGTGATGACAAGGGTCATCGAGCATTGTGATGATAGTGGTCATGAAGCATTGTGATGAATGTGGTCATGCATCATTGTGATGACAAGTGTCGTGGAGCATTGTGATGTCAGGGGTCATAGAGCATTGTGATGACACGGTTATGGAATATTGTGATGACCAGAATTCTGTAGCACTGTGATGAAAAGGGAATGGAGCATTGTGATTACAGGGGTCATGGAGCATTGTGATGACAAATGTTCTAGAACATTGTGATGACAGGGATCATGGAGCATAGTGATGAAAGGGGCAATGGAGATTTGTGTTGACAGGCGTCATGGGACATTTTGTTGACAGTGGACATGGAGCTTTGTTAGAAAGGGAGCATGGAGCAATTTGATTTCAGGGGCCATGAAAAATTGCGAATACATACGCCATGGAGATTCAGATGAATGTGGTCAAGGATCATTGTGACGAAAAGTGTCCTGGAATATTGTGATGACACGCTTCATGGAGCATTGCGATGACAAGGGCCATGGCGAAATGTGAAGACAAGTGTCATGGGACATTGTGATGACAGTGATTATCTAGAATTGTGAAGAAAGATATCATGGAGCACTGGGATGATAGGGGCCATGGAACATTGTGATGACAGGGGTCATGGGGCATTGTGATGACACGGCCATGGAACATTATGATGACAAGAATTCTGGAGCACTGTGATAAAAAGGGCATGGACTATTGTGATTAGAGTGGCCAAGGAGCATTGTGATGACAACGGCATGGAGCACTGTGATGAATGTGGTCATGGATCATTGCGATGACAAGTGTCGTGGAGCATTGTGATGACAGGGGTCATAGAGCATTGTGATGACACGGTTATGCAATATTGTGATGACCAGAATTCTGTAGCAGTGTGATGAAACGGGAATGTAGCATTTTTATTACAGGGTATTGGAGCATTGTGATGACAATTGTTCTAGAACATTGTGATGACACGGATCATGGAGCATAGTGATACACACACACACACAAACACACACACACCACACAAAACCTTGACAGAGGTCATGGAGCAATGTTAGAAAGGGAACATGGAGCAATTAGATTTCAGGGTCATGAAAAATTGTGAATACATAGGCCATGGAGTATTCAGATGAATGTGGTCAACGATAATTGTGACGAAAAGTGTCCTGGAATATTGTGATGACACGGTTCACGGAGCATTGCGATGACAAGGGCCATGGCGAAATGTGAAGCCAGGTGTCATGGGGCATTGTGAAGACAGTGGTCATGTAGTATTGTGAACAAAGATATCATGGAGCACTGGGATGACAGGGGCCATGGAGCACTGTGATGACAGGGGTCATGGGGCATTGTGATGACAAGGCCATGGAACATTATGATGACAAGAATTCTGGAGCATTGTGATAAACAGGGCATGGACCATTGTGATTAGAGGGGCCAAGGAGCATTCTGATGACAACGGCATGGAGCATTTTGATGACAAGCGTCATCGAGCGTTGTGATGACAGTGGTCATGAAGCATTGTAATGAATGTGGTCATGCATCATTGTAAAGACAAGTGTCGTGGAGCATTGTGATGACAGGGGTCATAGAGCATTGTGATGACAGGATTATGGAATATTGTGATGACCAGAATTCTGTACCACAGTGATGAAAAGGGAATTGAGCTTTGTGATTACAGGGGTCATGGAGCATTGTGATGACAATTGTTCTAGAACTTTGTGATGACAGTGATCATGGAGCATAGTGATGCAACGGGCAATGGAGCATCGTGTTGACAGGCGTCATGGGACATTGTGTTGACAGTGGTCATGGAGCATTCTTAGAAAGGGAACATGGAGCAATTTGATTTCAGGGGCTATGAAAAGTTGCAAATACATAGGCCATGGAATACTCAGATGAATGTGGTCAAGGATCATTGTGACGAAAAGTGTCCTGGAATATTGTGATGACACGGTTCATGGAGCATTGCGATGACAAGGGCCATGGCGAAATGTGAAGAAAGGTGTCATGGGGCATTGTGATAACAGTGGTCCTCTAGAATTGTGAAGAAAGATATCATGGAGCACTGGGATGAAAGGGTACATGGAACATTGTGATGACAGGGGTCATGGGGCATTGTGATAACACGGCCATGGAACATTATGATGACAAGAATTCTGGAGCATTGTGATAAAAAGGGCATGGACCATTGTGATTAGAGGAGCCAAGGAGCATTCTGATGACAACGGCATGGAGCATTGTGATGACAAGGGTCATCGAGCATTGTGATGACAGTGGTCATGAAGCATTGTGATGAATGAGGTCATGGATCATTGTGATGACAAGTGTCGTGGAGCATTGTGATGACAGGGGTCATAGAGCATTGTGATGACACGGTTATGGAATATTGTGATGACCAGAATTCTGTAGCACTGTGATGAAAAGGGAATGGAGCATTGTGATTACAGGGGTCATGGAGCATTGTGATGACAATTGTTCTAGAACATTGTGATGACACGGATCATGGAGCATAGTGATGAAAGAGGCCATGGAGCATTGTGATGACAGGCGTCATGGGACATTGTGTTGACAGAGGTCATGGAGCATTGTTAGAAAGGGAATATGGAGCAATTTGATTTCAGGCGCCATGAAAAATTGTGAATACATAGGCCATGGAGTATTCAGATGAATGTGGTCAAGTATCATTGTGACAAAAATTGTCCTGGAATATTGTGATGACACGGTTCTGGAGCATTGCGAACACAAGGGCCATGGCGAAATGTGAAGACAGGTGTCATGGGGCATTATGATGGCAGTGGTCCTCTAGAATTGTGAAGAAAGATATCATGGAGCACTGGGATGACAGGGGCAATGGAGCATTGTGATGACACGGCCATGGAGCATTATGATGACAAGAATTCTGGAACATTGTGATAAAATGGGCCTGGACCATTGTGATTAGAGGGGCCAAGGAGCATTCTGATGACTACGGCATGGAGCATTGTGATGACAAGGGTCATCGAGCATTGTGATGACAGTGGTCATGAAGCATTGTGATGAATGTGGTCATGCATCATTGTGATGACAAGTGTCGTGGAGCATTGTGATGACAGGGGTCATAGAGCATTGTGATGACACGTTTATGGAATATTGTGATGACCAGAATTCTGTAGCACAGTGATGAAAAGGGAATGGAGCATTGTGATTACAGGGGTCATGGAGCATTGTGATGACAATTGTTCTAGAACATTGTGATGACAGGGATCATGGAGCATAGTGATGAAAGGGGCAATGGAGCATCGTGTTGACAGGCGTCATGGGACATTGTGTTGACAGTGGTCATGGAGCATTCTTAGAAAGGGAACATGGAGCAATTTGATTTCAGGGGCCATGAAAAATTGCGAATACATACGCCATGGAGTATTCAGATGAATGTGGTCAAGGATCATTGGGACGAAAAGTGTCCTGGAATATTGTGATGACACGGTTCATGGAGCATTGCGATGACAAGGGCCATGGCGATATGTGAAGACAGGTGTCATGGGGCATTGTGATGACAGTGGTCCTCTAGAATTGTGAACAAAGATATCATGCAGCACTGGGATGACAGGGGCCATGGAGCATTGTGATGACAGGGGTCATGGGGCATTGTGATGACACGGCCATGGAACATTATGATGACAAGTATCCTGGAGCATTGTGATAAAATGGGCATGGACCATTGTGATTAGAGGGACCAAGGAGCATTCTGATGACTACGGCATGGAGCATTGTGATGACAAGTTTCATCGAGCATTGTGATGACAGTGGTCATGAAGCATTGTGATGAATGTGGTCATGGATCATTGTGATGACAAGTGTCGTGGAGCATTGTGATGACAGGGGTCATAGAGCATTGGGATGACACGGTTATGGAATATAGTGATGACCAGAATTCTGTAGCACTGTGATGAAAAGGGAATGGAGCATTGTGATTACAGGTGTCATGGAGCATTGTGATGACAAATGTTCAAGAACATTGTGATGACAGGGATCATGGAGCATAGTGATGAAAGGGGCAATGGAGATTTGTGTTGACAGGCGTCATGGGACATTGTGTTGACAGTGGACATGGAGCTTTGTTAGAAAGGGAACATGGAGCAATTTGATTTCAGGGGCCATGAAAAATTGCGAATACATACGCCATGGAGTATTCAGATGAATGTGGTCAAGGATCATTGTGACGAAAAGTGTCCTGGAATATTGTGATGACACGGTTCATGGAGCATTGCGAAGACAAGGGCCATGTCGAAATGTGAATACAAGTGTCATGGGGCATTGAGATGACAGTGGTCATCTAGAATTGTGAAGAAAGATATCATGGAGCACTGGGATGACAGGGGCCATGGAACATTGTGATGACAGGTGTCATGGGGCATTGTGATGACACGGCCATGGGACATTATGATGACAAGAATTCTGGAGCATTTTGATAAAAAGGGCATGGACCATTGTGATTAGAGGGGCCAAGGAGCATTCTGATGACAACGGCATGGAGCATTGTGATGAATGTGGTCATGGATCATTGTGATGACAAGTGTCGTGGAGCATTGTGATGACAGGGGTCATAGAGCATTGTGATGACACGGTTATGGAATATTGTGATGACCAGAATTCTGTAGCACTGTGATGAAAAGGGAATGGAGCTTTGTGATTACAGGGGTCATGGAGCATTGTGACGACAATTGTTCTAGAACAGTGTGATGACAGGGATCATGGAGCATAGTGATGAAAGGGGCCATGGAGCATTGTGATGATAGTTGTCATGGGACATTGTGTTGACAGTGGTCATGGAGCATTGTTAGAAAGAGAACATGGAGCAATTTAATTTCAGGGGCCATGAAAAATTGTGAATACATAGGCCATGGAGTATTCAGATTAATGTGGTCAAGGATCATTGTGACGAAAAATTTCCTGGAATATTGTGATGACATTGTTCATGGAGCATTGCGATGACAAGGGTCATGGCGAAATGTGAAGTCAGGTGTCATGGGGCATTGTGATGACAGTGGTCATCTAGAATTGTGAAGAAAGATATCATGGAGCACTGTGATGACAGGGGCCATGGAGCATTGTGATGACAGGGGTCATGGGGCATTGTGATGTCACGGCCATGGAACATTATGATGACAAGAATTCTGGAGCATTGTGATAAAATGGGCATGGACCATTGAGATTATAGGGGCCAAGGAGCATTCTGATGACAACGGCATGGAGCATTGTGATGACAAGGGTCAACGAACTTTGTGATGACAGTGGTCATGAAGCATTGTGATGAATGTGGTCATGCTTCATTGTGATGACAAGTGTCGTGGAGCATTGTGATGACAGGGGTCATAGAGCATTTTGATGACAGGATTATGGAATATTGTGATGACCAGAATTCTGTACCACAGTGATGAAAAGGGAATGGAGCATTGTGATTACAGGGGTCATGGAGCATTGTGATGACAATTGTTCTAGAACTTTGTGATGACAGTGATCATGGAGCATAGTGATGCAACGGGCAATGGAGCATCGTGTTGACAGGCGTCATGGGACATTGTGTTGACAGTGTTCATGGGGCATTCTTAGAAACGGAACATGGAGCAATTTGATTTCAGGGGCCATGAAAAATTGCAAATACATAGGCCATGGAGTATTCAGATGAATGTGGTCAAGGATCATAGTGACGAAAAGTGTCCTGGAATATTGTGATGACACGGCCATGGAACATTATGATGACAAGAATTCTGGAGCATTGTGATAAAAAGGGCATGGACCATAGTGATTAGAGGGGCCAAGTAGAATTCTGATGACAACGGCATGGAGCATTCTGATGAAAGTGGTCATGGATCATTGTGATGACAAGTGTCGTGGAGCATTGTGATGACAGGGGTCATAGAGCCTTGTGATGACACGGTTATGGAATATTGTGATGACCAGAATTCTGTAGCACTGTGATGAAAAGGGAACGGAGAATTGTGATAACAGGGGTCATGGAGCATTGTGATGACAATTTTTCTAGAACATTGTGATGACAGGGATCATGGAGCATAGTGATGAAAGGGGCCATGGAGCATTGTGATGATAGGTGTCATGGGACATTGTGTTGACAGTGGACATGGAGCTTTGTTAGAAAGGGAACATGGAGCAATTTAATTTCAGGGGCCATGAAAAATTGTGAATACATAGGCCATGGAGTATTCAGATGAATGTGGTCAAGGATCATTGTGACGAAAAGTGTCCTGGAATGTTGTGATGACACGATTCATGGAGCATTGTTATGACAAGGGCCATGGCGAAATGTGAAGACAGGTGTCATGGGGCATTGTGATGACAGTGGTCAACTAGAATTGTTAAAAAAGATATCATGGAGCACTGGGATGACAGGGGCCATGGAACATTGTGATGACAGGAGTCATGGGGCATTGTGATGACAAGAATTCTGGAGCATTGTGATAAAAAGGGCATGGACCATTGTGATTAGAGGGGCCAAGGAGCATTCTGATGACAATGGCATGGAGCATTGTGATGACAAGGGTCATCGAGCATTGTGATGATAGTGGTCATGAAGCATTGTGATGAATGTGCTCATGCATCATTGTGATGACAAGTGTCGTGGAGCATTGTGATGACAGGGGTCATAGAGCATTGTGATGACACGGTTATGGAATATTGTGATGACCAGAATTCTGTAGCACTGTGATGAAATGGGAATGGAGCATTGTGATTACAGGGGTCATGGAGCATTGTGATGACAATTGTTCTAGAATCTTGCGATGACAGGGGTCATGGAGCATAGTGATGAAAGGGGCCATGGAGCATTGTGATGACAGGCATCATGGGACATTGTGTTGACAGTGGTCTTGGAGCATTGTTAGAAAGGGAACATGGAGCAATTTGATTTCAGGGACCATAAACAATTGTGAATACATAGGCCATGGAGTATTCAGATGAATGTGGTCAAGGATCATTGTGACGAAAAGTGTCCTGGAATATTGTGATGACACGGTTCATGGAGCATTGCGATGACAAGGGCCATGGCGAAATGTGAAGTCAGGTGTCATGGGGCATTGTGATGACAGTGGTCATCTAGAATTGTGAAGAAAGATATCATGGAGCACTGGGATGACAGGGGCCATGGAGCATTGTGATGACAGGGATCATGGGGCATTGTGATGACACGGCCATGGAACATTATGATGACAAGAATTCTGGAGCATTGTGATAAAAAGGTCATGGACCATTGTGATTATAGGGGCCAAGGAGCATTCTGATGACAACGGCATGGAGCATTGTGATGACAAGCGTCATCGAGCATTGTGATGTTAGTGGTCATGAAGCATTGTGATAAATGTGGTCATGGATCATTGTGATGACAAGTGTCGTGGAGCATTGTGATGACAGGGGTCATAGAGCATTGTGATGACACGGTTATGGAATATTGTGATGACCAGAATTCTGTAGCACAGTGATAAAAAGGGCATGGAGCATTGTGATTACAGGGGTCATGGAGCATTGTGATGACAATTGTTCTAGAACATTGTGATGACAGGGATCATGGAGCATAGTGATGAAAGGGGCAATGGACCATTGTGTTGACAGGCGTCATGGGACACTGTGTTGTCAGTGGTCATGGAGCATTGTTAGAAAGGGAACATGGAGCAA
This sequence comes from Eschrichtius robustus, assembly GCF_028021215.1. NCBI lineage: Eukaryota > Metazoa > Chordata > Mammalia > Artiodactyla > Eschrichtiidae > Eschrichtius > Eschrichtius robustus. Next base: position 5,345,424 of record NW_027175249.1, on the reverse strand, counting down.
TTTGATTTCAGGGGCCATGAAAAATTGCGAATACATACGCCATGGAGTATTCAGATGAATGTGGTCTAGGATCATTGTGACGAAAAGTGTCCTGGAATATTGTGATGACACGGTTCATGGAGCATTGCGATGACAAGGGCCATGGCGAAATGTGAAGACAGGTGTCATGGGGCATTGTGAAGACAGTGATCATCTAGAATTGCGAAGAAAGATATCATGGAGCACTGGGATGAGAGGGGCCATGGAACATTGTGATGACAGGGGTCATGGGGCATTGTGATGAAACGGCCATGGCACATTATGATGACAAGAATTCTGGAGCATTGTGATAAAAAGGGCATGGACCATTGTGATTAGAGGGGCCAAGGAGCATTCTGATGACAATGTCATGGAGCATTGTGATGACAAGGGTCATCGAGCTTTGGGATGACAGTGGTCATGAAGCATTGTTATGAATGTGGACATGGATCATTGTGATGACAAGTGTCGTGGAGAATTGTGATGACAAGGGGCATAAAGCATTGTGATGACACGGTTATGGAATATTGTGATGACCAGAATTCTGTAGCACTTGATGAAAAGGGAATGGAGCATTGTGATTACAGGGGTCATGGAGCATTGTGTTGACAATTGTTCTAGAACATTGCGATGACAGGGATCATGGAGCATAGTGATGAAAGGGGCCATGGAGCATTGTGATGACAGGCGTCATGGGACATTGTGTTGTCAGCGGTCATGTAGCATTGTTAGCAAGGGAACATGGAGCAATTTGATTTCAGGGACCATGAACAATTGTGAATACATACGCCATGGAGTATTCAGATGAATGTGGTCAAGGATCATTGTGACGAAAAGTGTCCTGGAATATTGTGATGACACGGTTCATGGAGCATTGCGATGACAAGGGCCATGGCGAAATGTGAAGACAGGTGTCATGGGGCATTGTGATGACAGTGGTCATCTAGAATTGTGAAGAAAGATATCATGGAGCACTGGGATGACAGGGGCCATGGAACATTGTGATGACAGGGGTCATGGGGCACTGTGATGACACGGCCATGGAACATTATGATGACAAGTATTCTGGAGCATTGTGATAAAAAGGTCATGGACCATTGTGATTATAGGGGCCAAGGAGCATTCTGATGACAACGGCATGGAGCATTGTGATGAAAATGGTTATCGAGCATTGTGATGATAGTGGTCATGAAGCATTGTGATGAATGTGTTCATGGATCATTGTGATGACAAGTATCGTGGAGCATTGTGATGACAGGGGTCATAGAGCATTGTGATGACACGGTTATGGAATTTTGTGATGACCAGAATTCTGTAGCACAGTTATGAAAAGTGCATGGAGCATTGTGATTACAGGGGTCATGGAGCATTGTGATGACAATTGTTCTAGAACATTGTGATGACAGGGATCATGGAGCATAGTGATGAAATGGGGAATGGAGCATTGTGTTGACAGGCGTCATGGGACATTGTGTTAACAGTGGACATGGAGCATTGTTAGAAAGGGAACATGGAGCAATTTGATTTCAGGGGCCATGAAAAATTGCGAATACATATGCCATGGAGTATTCAGATGAATGTGGTCAAGGATCATTGTGACGAAAAGTGTCCTGGAATATTGTGATGACACGGTTCATGGAGCATTGCGATGACAAGGACCATGGCGAAATGTGAAGACCGGTGTCATGGGGCATTGTGATGACAGTGGTCATCTAGAATTGTGAAGAAAGATATCATGGAGCACTGGGATGACAGGGGCCATGGAGCATTGTGATGACAGGGGTCATGGGGCATTGTGATGACACGGCCATGGAACATTATGATGACAAGAATTCTGGAGCATTGTGATAAAATGGGCATGGACCATTGAGATTAGAGGGGCCAAGGAGCATTCTGATGAAAACGGCATGGAGCATTGTGATGAAAAGGGTCAACGAGCTTTGTGATGACAGTGGTCATGAAGCATTGTGATGAATGTGGTCATGCATCATTGTGATGACAAGTGTCGTGGAGCATTGTGATGACAGGGGTCATAGAGCATTGTGATGACAGGATTATGGAATATTGTGATGACCAGAATTCTGTACCACAGTGATGAAAAGGGAATGGAGCATTGTGATTACAGGGGTCATGGAGCATTGTGATGACAATTGTTCTAGAACATTGTGATGACAGTGATCATGGAGCATAGTGATGCAACGGGCAATGGAGCATCGTGTTGACAGGCGTCATGGGACATTGTGTTGACAGTGGTCATGGAGCATTGTTAGAAAGGGAACATGGAGCAATTTGATTTCAGGGGCCATGAAAAATTGCGAATACATACGCCATGGAGTATTCAGATGAATGTGGTCAAGGATCATTGTGACGAAAAGTGTCCTGGAATATTGTGATGACACGGTTCATGGAGCATTGCGATGACAAGGGCCATGGCGAAATGTGAAGACAGGTGTCATGGGGCATTGTGCTGACAGTGGTCCTCTAGAATTGTGAAGAAAGATATCATGGAGCACTGGGATGACAGGGGCCATGGAGCATTGTGATGACAGGGGTCATGGGGCATTGTGATGACACGGCCCTGGAACATTATGATGACAAGTATTCTGGAGCATTGTGATAAAAAGGGCATGGACCATTGTGATTATAGGGGCCAAGAAGCATTCTGATGACAACGGCATGGAGCATTGTGATGACAAGGGTCATCGAGCATTGTGATGATAGTGGTCATGAAGCATTGTGATAAATGTGGTCATGGATCATTGTGATGACAAGTGTCGTGGAGAATTGTGATGACAGGGGTCATAGAGCATTGTGATGACACGGTCATGGAATATTGTGATGACCAGAATTCTGTAGCACAGTGATGAAAAGGGCATGGAGCATTGTGATTACAGGGGTCATGGAGCATTGTGATGACAATTGTTCTAGAACATTGTGATGACAGGGATCATGGAGCATAGTGATGAAAGCGGCAATGGAGCATTGTGTTGACAGGCGTCATGGGACATTGTGTTGACAGTGGAGATGGAGCATTGTTAGAAAGGGAACATGGAGCAATTTGATTTCAGGGGCCATGAAAAATTGCGAATACATAGGCCATGGAGTATTCAGATGAATGTGGTCAAGGATCATTGTGACGAAAAGTGTCCTGGAATATTGTGATGACACGGTTCATGGAGCATTGCGATGACAAGGGCCATGGCGAAATGTGAAGACCGGTGTCATGGGGCATTGTGATGACAGTGGTCATCTAGAATTGTGAAGAAAGATATCATGGAGCACTGGGATGACAGGGGCCATGGAGCATTGTGATGACAGGGGTCATGGGGCATTGTGATGACACGGCCATGGAACATTATGATGACAAGAATTCTGGAGCATTGTGATAAAATGGGCATGGACCATTGAGATTAGAGGGGCCAAGGAGCATTCTGATGACAACGGCATGGAGCATTGTGATGACAAGGGTCAACGAGCATTGTGATGACAGTGGTCATGAAGCATTGTGATGAATGTGGTCATGCATCATTGTGATGACAAGTGTCGTGGAGCATTGTGATGACAGGGGTCATAGAGCATTGTGATGACAGGATTATGGAATATTGTGATGACCAGAATTCTGTACCACAGTGAAGAAAAGGGAATGGAGCATTGTGATTACAGGGGTCATGGAGCATTGTGATGACAATTGTTCTAGAACATTGTGAGGACAGTGATCATGGAGCATAGTGATGCAACGGGCAATGGAGCATCGTGTTGACAGGCGTCATGGGACATTGTGTTGACAGTGGTCTTGGAGCATTGTTAGAAAGGGAACATGGAGCAATTTGATTTCAGGGACCATGAACAATTGTGAATACATAGGCCATGGAGTATTCAGATGAATGTGGTCAAGGATCATTGTGACGAAAAGTGTCCTGGAATATTGTGATGACACGGTTCATGGAGCATTGCGATGACAAGGGCCATGGCGAAATGTGAAGACAGGTGTCATGGTGCATTGTGCTGACAGTGGTCCTCTAGAATTGTGAAGAAAGATATCATGGAGCACTGGGATGACAGGGGCCATGGAGCATTGTGATGACAGGGGTCATGGGGCATTGTGATGACACGGCCATGGAACATTATGATGACAAGTATCCTGGAGCATTGTGATAAAATGGGCATGGACCATTGTGATTAGAGGGACCAAGGAGCATTCTGATGACTACGGCATGGAGCATTGTGATGACAACTTTCATCGAGCATTGTGATGACAGTGGTCATGAAGCATTGTGATGAATGTGGTCATGGATCATTGTGATGACAAGTGTCGTGGAGCATTGTGATGACAGGGGTCATAGAGCATTGGGATGACACGGTTATGGAATATTGTGATGACCAGAATTCTGTAGCACTGTGATGAAAAGGGAATGGAGCATTGTGATTACAGGTGTCATGGAGCATTGTGATGACAAATGTTCAAGAACATTGTGATGACAGGGATCATGGAGCATAGTGATGAAAGGGGCAATGGAGATTTGTGTTGACAGGCGTCATGGGACATTGTGTTGACAGTGGACATGGAGCTTTGTTAGAAAGGGAACATGGAGCAATTTGATTTCAGGGGCCATGAAAAATTGCGAATACATACGCCATGGAGTATTCAGATGAATGTGGTCAAGGATCATTGTGACGAAAAGTGTCCTGGAATATTGTGATGACACGGTTCATGGAGCATTGCGAAGACAAGGGCCATGTCGAAATGTGAATACAAGTGTCATGGGGCATTGAGATGACAGTGGTCATCTAGAATTGTGAAGAAAGATATCATGGAGCACTGGGATGACAGGGGCCATGGAATATTGTGATGACAGGTGTCATGGGGCATTGTGATGACACGGCCATGGGACATTATGATGACAAGAATTCTGGAGCATTTTGATAAAAAGGGCATGGACCATTGTGATTAGAGGGGCCAAGGAGCATTCTGATGACAACGGCATGGAGCATTGTGATGAATGTGGTCTTGGATCATTGTGATGACAAGTGTCGTGGAGCATTGTGATGACAGGGGTCATAGAGCATTGTGATGACACGGTTATGGAATATTGTGATGACCAGAATTCTGTAGCACTGTGATGAAAAGGGAATGGAGCTTTGTGATTACAGGGGTCATGGAGCATTGTGACGACAATTGTTCTAGAACAGTGTGATGACAGGGATCATGGAGCATAGTGATGAAAGGGGCCATGGAGCATTGTGATGATAGTTGTCATGGGACATTGTGTTGACAGTGGTCATGGAGCATTGTTAGAAAGAGAACATGGAGCAATTTAATTTCAGGGGCCATGAAAAATTGTGAATACATAGGCCATGGAGTATTCAGATTAATGTGGTCAAGGATCATTGTGACGAAAAATTTCCTGGAATATTGTGATGACATTGTTCATGGATCATTGCGATGACAAGGGTCATGGCGAAATGTGAAGTCAGGTGTCATGGGGCATTGTGATGACAGTGGTCATCTAGAATTGTGAAGAAAGATATCATGGAGCACTGGGATGACAGGGGCCATGGAGCATTGTGATGACAGGGGTCATGGGGCATTGTGATGACACGGCCATGGAACATTATGATGACAAGAATTCTGGAGCATTGTGATAAAATGGGCATGGACCATTGAGATTATAGGGGCCAAGGAGCATTCTGATGACAACGGCATGGAGCATTGTGATGACAAGGGTCAACGAACTTTGTGATGACAGTGGTCATGAAGCATTGTGAAGAATGTGGTCATGCTTCATTGTGATGACAAGTGTCGTGGAGCATTGTGATGACAGGGGTCATAGAGCATTTTGATGACAGGATTATGGAATATTGTGATGACCAGAATTCTGTACCACAGTGATGAAAAGGGAATGGAGCATTGTGATTACAGGGGTCATGGAGCATTGTGATGACAATTGTTCTAGAACTTTGTGATGACAGTGATCATGGAGCATAGTGATGCAACGGGCAATGGAGCATCGTGTTGACAGGCGTCATGGGACATTGTGTTGACAGTGTTCATGGGGCATTCTTAGAAACGGAACATGGAGCAATTTGATTTCAGGGGCCATGAAAAATTGCAAATACATAGGCCATGGAGTATTCAGATGAATGTGGTCAAGGATCATTGTGACGAAAAGTGTCCTGGAATATTGTGATGACACGGCCATGGAACATTATGATGACAAGAATTCTGGAGCATTGTGATAAAAAGGGCATGGACCATAGTGATTAGAGGGGCCAAGTAGAATTCTGATGACAACGGCATGGAGCATTGTGATGAAAGTGGTCATGGATCATTGTGATGACAAGTGTCGTGGAGCATTGTGATGACAGGGGTCATAGAGCATTGTGATGACACGGTTATGGAATATTGTGATGACCAGAATTCTGTAGCACTGTGATGAAAAGGGAACGGAGAATTGTGATAACAGGGGTCATGGAGCATTGTGATGACAATTTTTCTAGAACATTGTGATGACAGGGATCATGGAGCATAGTGATGAAAGGGGCCATGGAGCATTGTGATGATAGGTGTCATGGGACATTGTGTTGACAGTGGACATGGAGCTTTGTTAGAAAGGGAACATGGAGCAATTTAATTTCAGGGGCCATGAAAAATTGTGAATACATAGGCCATGGAGTATTCAGATGAATGTGGTCAAGGATCATTGTGACGAAAAGTGTCCTGGAATGTTGTGATGACACGATTCATGGAGCATTGTTATGACAAGGGCCATGGCGAAATGTGAAGACAGGTGTCATGGGGCATTGTGATGACAGTGGTCAACTAGAATTGTTAAAAAAGATATCATGGAGCACTGGGATGACAGGGGCCATGGAACATTGTGATGACAGGGGTCATGGGGCATTGTGATGACAAGAATTCTGGAGCATTGTGATAAAAAGGGCATGGACCATTGTGATTAGAGGGGCCAAGGAGCATTCTGATGACAATGGCATGGAACATTGTGATGACAAGGGTCAACGAGCTTTCTGATGACAGTGGTCATGAAGCATTGTGATGAATGTGGTCATGCATCATTGTGATGATAAGTGTCGTGGAGCATTGTGATGACAGGGGTCATAGAGCATTGTGATGACACGATTATGGAATATTGTGATGACCAGAATTCTGTACCACAGTGATGAAAAGGGAATGGAGCATTGTGATTACAGGGGTCATGGAGCATTGTGATGACAATTGTTCTAGAACATTGTGATGACAGTGATCATGGAGCATAGTGATGCAACGGGCAAAGGAGCATCGTGTTGACAGGCGTCATGGGTCATTGTGTTGACAGTGGTCATGGAGCATTCTTACAAAGGGAACATGGAGCAATTTGATTTCAGGGGCCATGAAAAATTGCGAATACATAGGCCATGGAGTATTCAGATGAATGTGGTCAAGGATCATTGTGACGAAAATTGTCCTGGAATATTGTGATGACACGGTTCATGGAGCATTGCGATGACAAGGGCCATGGCGAAAGTTGAAGACAGGTGTCATGCGGCATTGTGATGACAGTGGTCATCTAGAATTGTGAAGAAAGATATCATGGAGCACTGGGATGACAGGGGCCATGGAGCATTGTGATGACAGGGGTCATGGGGCATTGTGATGACACGGCCATGGAACATTATTATGACAAGAATTCTGGAGCATTGTGATAAAAAGGTCATGGACCATTGTGATTAGAGGGGCCAAGGAGCATTCTGATGACTACGGCATGGAGCATTGTGATGACAAGGGTCATCGAGCATTGTGATGATAATGGTCATGAAGCATTGTGATGAATGTGCTCATGCATCATTGTGATGACAAGTGTCGTGGAGCATTGTGATGACAGGGGTCATAGAGCATTGTGATGACACGGTTATGGAATATTGTGATGACCAGAATTCTGTAGCACTGTGATGAAATGGGAATGGAGCATTGTGATTACAGGGGTCATGGAGCATTGTGATGACAATTGTTCTAGAACATTGCGATGACAGGGGTCATGGAGCATAGTGATGAAAGGGGCCATGGAGCATTGTGATGACAGGCATCATGGGACATTGTGTTGACAGTGGTCTTGGAGCATTGTTAGAAAGGGAACATGGAGCAATTTGATTTCAGGGACCATGAACAATTGTGAATACATAGGCCATGGAGTATTCAGATGAATGTGGTCAAGGATCATTGTGACGAAAAGTGTCCTGGAATATTGTGATGACACGGTTCATGGAGCATTGCGATGACAAGGGCCATGGCGAAATGTGAAGTCAGGTGTCATGGGGCATTGTGATGACAGTGGTCATCTAGAATTGTGAAGAAAGATATCATGGAGCACTGGGATGACAGGGGCCATGGAGCATTGTGATGACAGGGATCATGGGGCATTGTGATGACACGGCCATGGAACATTATGATGACAAGAATTCTGGAGCATTGTGATAAAAAGGTCATGGACCATTGTGATTATAGGGGCCAAGGAGCATTCTGATGACAACGGCATGGAGCATTGTGATGACAAGCGTCATCGAGCATTGTGATGTTAGTGGTCATGAAGCATTGTGATAAATGTGGTCATGGATCATTGTGATGACAAGTGTCGTGGAGCATTGTGATGACAGGGGTCATAGAGCATTGTGATGACACGGTTATGGAATATTGTGATGACCAGAATTCTGTAGCACAGTGATAAAAAGGGCATGGAGCATTGTGATTACAGGGGTCATGGAGCATTGTGATGACAATTGTTCTAGAACATTGTGATGACAGGGATCATGGAGCATAGTGATGAAAGGGGCAATGGACCATTGTGTTGACAGGCGTCATGGGACACTGTGTTGTCAGTGGTCATGGAGCATTGTTAGAAAGGGAACATGGAGCAATTTGATTTCAGGGGCCATGAAAAATTGCGAATACATACGCCATGGAGTATTCAGATGAATGTGGTCTAGGATCATTGTGACGAAAAGTGTCCTGGAATATTGTGATGACACGGTTCATGGAGCATTGCGATGACAAGGGCCATGGCGAAATGTGAAGACAGGTGTCATGGGGCATTGTGAAGACAGTGATCATCTAGAATTGCGAAGAAAGATATCATGGAGCACTGAGATGACAGGGGCCATGGAACATTGTGATGACAGGGGTCATGGGGCATTGTGATGAAACGGCCATGGCACATTATGATGACAAGAATTCTGGAGCATTGTGATAAAAAGGGCATGGACCATTGTGATTAGAGGGGCCAAGGAGCATTCTGATGACAATGTCATGGAGCATTGTGATGACAAGGGTCATCGAGCTTTGGGATGACAGTGGTCATGAAGCATTGTTATGAATGTGGACATGGATCATTGTGATGACAAGTGTCGTGGAGAATTGTGATGACAAGGGGCATAAAGCATTGTGATGACACGGTTATGGAATATTGTGATGACCAGAATTCTGTAGCACTGTGATGAAAAGGGAATGGAGCATTGTGATTACAGGGGTCATGGAGCATTGTGTTGACAATTGTTCTAGAACATTGCGATGACAGGGATCATGGAGCATAGTGATGAAAGGGGCCATGGAGCATTGTGATGACAGGCGTCATGGGACATTGTGTTGTCAGTGGTCATGTAGCATTGTTAGCAAGGGAACATGGAGCAATTTGATTTCAGGGACCATGAACAATTGTGAATACATACGCCATGGAGTATTCAGATGAATGTGGTCAAGGATCATTGTGACGAAAAGTGTCCTGGAATATTGTGATGACACGGTTCATGGAGCATTGCGATGACAAGGGCCATGGCGAAATGTGAAGACAGGTGTCATGGGGCATTGTGATGACAGTGGTCATCTAGAATTGTGAAGAAAGATATCATGGAGCACTGGGATGACAGGGGCCATGGAGCATTGTGATGACAGGGGTCATGGGGCATTGTGATGACACGGCCATGGAACATTATGATGACAAGAATTCTGGAGCATTGTGATAAAATGGGCATGGACCATTGAGATTAGAGGGGCCAAGGAGCATTCTGATGACAACGGCATGGAGCATTGTGATGACAAGGGTCAACGAGCTTTGTGATGACAGTGGTCATGAAGCATTGTGATGAATGTGGTCATGCATCATTGTGATGACAAGTGTCGTGGAGCATTGTGATGACAGTGGTCATAGAGCATTGTGATGACAGGATTATGGAATATTGTGATGACCAGAATTCTGTACCACAGTGATGAAAAGGGAATGGAGCATTGTGATTACAGGGGTCATGGAGCATTGTGATGACAATTGTTCTAGAACATTGTGATGACAGTGATCATGGAGCATAGTGATGCAACGGGCAATGGAGCATCGTGTTGACAGGCGTCATGGGACATTGTGTTGACAGTGGTCATGGAGCATTGTTAGAAAGGGAACATGGAGCAATTTGATTTCAGGGGCCATGAAAAATTGCGAATACATACGCCATGGAGTATTCAGATGAATGTGGTCAAGGATCATTGTGACGAAAAGTGTCCTGGAATATTGTGATGACACGGTTCATGGAGCATTGCGATGACAAGGGCCATGGCGAAATGTGAAGACAGGTGTCATGGGGCATTGTGCTGACAGTGGTCCTCTAGAATTGTGAAGAAAGATATCATGGAGCACTGGGATGACAGGGGCCATGGAGCATTGTGATGACAGGGGTCATGGGGCATTGTGATGACACGGCCCTGGAACATTATGATGACAAGTATTCTGGAGCATTGTGACAAAAAGTTCATGGACCACTGTGATTAGAGGGGCCAAGGAGCATCTGATGACAACGGCATGGAGCTTTGTGATGACAAGGGTCATCGAGCATTGTGATGATAGTGGTCATGAAGCATTGTGATGAATGTGGTCATGCATCATTGTGATGACAAGTGTCGTGGAGCATTGTGATGACAGGGGTCATAGAGCATTGTGATGACACGGTTATGGAATATTGTGATGACCAGAATTCTGTACCACAGTGATGAAAAGGGAATGGAGCATTGTGATTACAGGGGTCATGGAGCATTGTGATGACAATTGTTCTAGAACATTGCGATGACAGGGGTCATGGAGCATAGTGATGAAAGGGGCCATGGAGCATTGTGATGACAGGCATCATGGGACATTGTGTTGACAGTGGTCATGGAGCATTGTTAGAAATGGAACATGGAGCAATTTGATTTCAGGGACCATGAACAATTGTGAATACATAGGCCATGGAGTATTCAGATGAATGTGGTCAAGGATCATTGTGACGAAAAGTGTCCTGGAATATTGTGATGACACGGTTCATGGAGCATTGCGATGACAAGGGCCATGGCGAAATGTGAAGTCAGGTGTCATGGGGCATTGTGATGACAGTGGTCATCTAGAATTGTGAAGAAAGATATCATGGAGCACTGGGATGACAGGGGCCATGGAACATTGTGATGACAGGGGTCATGGGGCACTGTGATGACACGGCCATGGAACATTATGATGACAAGTATTCTGGAGCATTGTGATAAAAAGGTCATGGACCATTGTGATTATAGGGGCCAAGGAGCATTCTGATGACAACGGCATGGAGCATTGTGATGAAAATGGTTATCGAGCATTGAGATGATAGTGGTCATGAAGCATTGTGATGAATGTGTTCATGGATCATTGTGATGACAAGTGTCGTGGAGCATTGTGATGACAGGGGTCATAGAGCATTGTGATGACACGGTTATGGAATTTTGTGATGACCAGAATTCTGTAGCACAGTTATGAAAAGTGCATGGAGCATTGTGATTACAGGGGTCATGGAGCATTGTGATGACAATTGTTCTAGAACATTGTGATGACAGGGATCATGGAGCATAGTGATGAAAGGGGGAATGGAGCATTGTGTTGACAGACGTCATGGGACATTGTGTTAACAGTGGACATGGAGCATTGTTAGAAAGGGAACATGGAGCAATTTGATTTCAGGGGCCATGAAAAATTGCGAATACATATGCCATGGAGTATTCAGATGAATGTGGTCAAGGATCATTGTGACGAAAAGTGTCCTGGAATATTGTGATGACACGGTTCATGGAGCATTGCGATGACAAGGGCCATGGCGAAATGTGAAGACCGGTGTCATGGGGCATTGTGATGACAGTGGTCATCTAGAATTGTGAAGAAAGATATCATGGAGCACTGGGATGACAGGGGCCATGGAGCATTGTGATGACAGGGGTCATGGGGCATTGTGATGACACGGCCATGGAACATTATGATGACAAGAATTCTGGAGCATTGTGATAAAATGGGCATGGACCATTGAGATTAGAGGGGCCAAGGAGCATTCTGATGACAACGGCATGGAGCATTGTGATGACAAGGGTCAACGAGCTTTGTGATGACAGTGGTCATGAAGCATTGTGATGAATGTTTTCATGCATCATTGTGATGACAAGTGTCGTGGAGCATTGTGATGACAGGGGTCATAGAGCATTGTGATGACAGGATTATGGAATATTGTGATGACCAGAATTCTGTACCACAGTGATGAAAAGGGAATGGAGCATTGTGATTACAGGGGTCATGGAGCATTGTGATGACAATTGTTCTAGAACATTGTGAGGACAGTGATCATGGAGCATAGTGATGCAACGGGCAATGGAGCATCGTGTTGACAGGCGTCATGGGACATTGTGTTGACAGTGGTCTTGGAGCATTGTTAGAAAGGGAACATGGATCAATTTGATTTCAGGGACCATGAACAATTGTGAATACATAAGCCATGGAGTATTCAGATGAATGTGGTCAAGGATCATTGTGACGAAAAGTGTCCTGGAATATTGTGATGACACTGTTCATGGAGCATTGCGATGACAAGGTTCATGGCGAAATGTGAAGACAGGTGTCATGGGGCATTGTGCTGACAGTGGTCCTCTAGAATTGTGAAGAAAGATATCATGGAGCACTGGGATGACAGGGGCCATGGAGCATTGTGATGACAGGGGTCATGGGGCATTGTGATGACACGGCCATGGAACATTATGATGACAAGTATTCTGGAGCATTGTGATAAAAACGGCATGGACCATTGTGATTATAGGGGCCAAGAAGCATTCTGATGACAACGGCATGGAGCATTGTGATGACAAGGGTCATCGAGCATTGTGATGATAGTGGTCATGAAGCATTGTGATAAATGTGGTCATGGATCATTGTGATGACAAGTGTCGTGGAGAATTGTGATGACAGGGGTCATAGAGCATTGTGATGACACGGTTATGGAATATTGTGATGACCAGAATTCTGTAGCACAGTGATGAAAAGGGCATGGAGCATTGTGATTACAGGGGTCATGGAGCATTGTGATGACAATTGTTCTAGAACATTGTGATGACAGGGATCATGGAGCATAGTGATGAAAGGGGCAATGGAGAATTGTGTTGACAGGCGTCATGGGACATTGTGTTGACAGTGGACATGGAGCATAGTTAGAAAGGGAACATGGAGCAATTTGATTTCAGGGGCCATGAAAAAGTGCCAATACATAGGCCATGGAGTATTCAGATGAATGTGGTCAAGGATCATTGTGACGAAAATTGTCCTGGAATATTGTGATGACACGGTTCATGGAGCATTGCGATGACAAGGGCCATGGCGAAATGTGAAGACAGGTGTCATGGGGCATTGTGCTGACAGTGGTCCTCTAGAATTGTGAAGAAAGATATCATGGAGCACTGGGATGACAGGGGCCATGGAGCATTGTGATGACAGGGGTCATGGGGCATTGTGATGACACGGCCATGGAACATTATGATGACAAGTATTCTGGAGCATTGTGATAAAATGGGCATGGACCATTGTGATTAGAGGGGCCAAGGAGCAATGTGATGACAACGGCATGGAGCATTGAGATGACAAGGGTCATCGAGCACTGTGATGACAGTGGTCATGAAGCATTGTGATGAATGTGGTCATGCATCATTGTGATGACAAGTGTCGTGGAGCATTGTGATGACAGGGGTCATAGAGCATTGTGATGACACGGTTATGGAATATTGTGAGACCAGAATTCTGTACCACAGTGATGAAAAGGGAATGGAGCATTGTGATTACAGGGGTCATGGAGCATTGTGATGACAATTGTTCTAGAACATTGCGATGACAGGGGTCATGGAGCATAGTGATGAAAGGGGCCATGGAGCATTGTGATGACAGGCATCATGGGACATTGTGTTGACAGTGGTCATGGAGCATTGTTAGAAAGGGAACATGGAGCAATTTGATTTCAGGGACCATGAACAATTGTGAATACATAGGCCATGGAGTATTCAGATGAATGTGGTCAAGGATCATTGTGACGAAAAGTGTCCTGGAATATTGTGATGACACGGTTCATGGAGCATTGCGATGACAAGGGCCATGGCGAAATGTGAAGTCAGGTGTCATGGGGCATTGTGATGACAGTGGTCATCTAGAATTGTGAAGAAAGATATCATGGAGCACTGGGATGACAGGGGCCATGGAACATTGTGATGACAGGGGTCATGGGGCACTGTGATGACACGGCCATGGAACATTATGATGACAAGTATTCTGGAGCATTGTGATAAAAAGGTCATGGACCATTGTGATTATAGGGGCCAAGGAGCATTCTGATGACAACGGCATGGAGCATTGTGATGAAAATGGTTATCGAGCATTGTGATGATAGTGGTCATGAAGCATTGTGATGAATGTGTTCATGGATCATTGTGATGACAAGTGTCGTGGAGCATTGTGATGACAGGGGTCATAGAGCATTGTGATGACACGGTTATGGAATTTTGTGATGACCAGAATTCTGTAGCACAGTTATGAAAAGTGCATGGAGCATTGTGATTACAGGGGTCATGGAGCACTGTGATGACAATTGTTCTAGAACATTGTGATGACAGGGATCATGGAGCATAGTGATGAAAGGGGGAATGGAGCATTGTGTTGACAGACGTCATGGGACATTGTGTTAACAGTGGACATGGAGCATTGTTAGAAAGGGAACATGGAGCAATTTGATTTCAGGGGCCATGAAAAATTGCGAATACATATGCCATGGAGTATTCAGATGAATGTGGTCAAGGATCATTGTGACGAAAAGTGTCCTGGAATATTGTGATGACACGGTTCATGGAGCATTGCGATGACAAGGGCCATGGCGAAATGTGAAGACCGGTGTCATGGGGCATTGTGATGACAGTGGTCATCTAGAATTGTGAAGAAAGATATCATGGAGCACTGGGATGACAGGGGCCATGGAGCATTGTGATGACAGGGGTCATGGGGCATTGTGATGACACGGCCATGGAACATTATGATGACAAGAATTCTGGAGCATTGTGATAAAATGGGCATGGACCATTGAGATTAGAGGGGCCAAGGAGCATTCTGATGACAACGGCATGGAGCATTGTGATGACAAGGGTCAACGAGCTTTGTGATGACAGTGGTCATGAAGCATTGTGATGAATGTTGTCATGCATCATTGTGATGACAAGTGTCGTGGAGCATTGTGATGACAGGGGTCATAGAGCATTGTGATGACAGGATTATGGAATATTGTGATGACCAGAATTCTGTACCACAGTGATGAAAAGGGAATGGAGCATTGTGATTACAGGGGTCATGGAGCATTGTGATGACAATTGTTCTAGAACATTGTGAGGACAGTGATCATGGAGCATAGTGATGCAACGGGCAATGGAGCATCGTGTTGACAGGCGTCATGGGACATTGTGTTGACAGTGGTCTTGGAGCATTGTTAGAAAGGGAACATGGATCAATTTGATTTCAGGGACCATGAACAATTGTGAATACATAGGCCATGGAGTATTCAGATGAATGTGGTCAAGGATCATTGTGACGAAAAGTGTCCTGGAATATTGTGATGACACTGTTCATGGAGCATTGCGATGACAAGGTTCATGGCGAAATGTGAAGACAGGTGTCATGGGGCATTGTGCTGACAGTGGTCCTCTAGAATTGTGAAGAAAGATATCATGGAGCACTGGGATGACAGGGGCCATGGAGCATTGTGATGACAGGGGTCATGGGGCATTGTGATGACACGGCCATGGAACATTATGATGACAAGTATTCTGGAGCATTGTGATAAAAACGGCATGGACCATTGTGATTATAGGGGCCAAGAAGCATTCTGATGACAACGGCATGGAGCATTGTGATGACAAGGGTCATCGAGCATTGTGATGATAGTGGTCATGAAGCATTGTGATAAATGTGGTCATGGATCATTGTGATGACAAGTGTCGTGGAGAATTGTGATGACAGGGGTCATAGAGCATTGTGATGACACGGTTATGGAATATTGTGATGACCAGAATTCTGTAGAACAGTGATGAAAAGGGCATGGAGCATTGTGATTACAGGGGTCATGGAGCATTGTGATGACAATTGTTCTAGAACATTGTGATGACAGGGATCATGGAGCATAGTGATGAAAGGGGCAATGGAGAATTGTGTTGACAGGCGTCATGGGACATTGTGTTGACAGTGGACATGGAGCATAGTTAGAAAGGGAACATGGAGCAATTTGATTTCAGGGGCCATGAAAAAGTGCCAATACATAGGCCATGGAGTATTCAGATGAATGTGGTCAAGGATCATTGTGACGAAAAGTGTCCTGGAATATTGTGATGACACGGTTCATGGAGCATTGCGATGACAAGGGCCATGGCGAAATGTGAAGACAGGTGTCATGGGGCATTGTGCTGACAGTGGTCCTCTAGAATTGTGAAGAAAGATATCATGGAGCACTGGGATGACAGGGGCCATGGAGCATTGTGATGACAGGGGTCATGGGGCATTGTGATGACACGGCCATGGAACATTATGATGACAAGTATTCTGGAGCATTGTGATAAAATGGGCATGGACCATTGTGATTAGAGGGGCCAAGGAGCAATGTGATGACAACGGCATGGAGCATTGTGATGACAAGGGTCATCGAGCACTGTGATGACAGTGGTCATGAAGCATTGTGATGAATGTGGTCATGCATCATTGTGATGACAAGTGTCGTGGAGCATTGTGATGACAGGGGTCATAGAGCATTGTGATGACACTGTTATGGAATATTGTGATGACCACAATTCTGTAGCACTGTGATGAAAAGTGAATGGAGCATTGTGATTACAGTGGTCATGGAGCATTGTGATGACAATTGTTCTAGAACATTGTGAAGACAGGGATCATGGAGCATAGTGATGAAAGGGGCCATGGAGCATTGTGATGACAGGCGTCATGGGACAATGTGTTGACTGTGGTCATGGAGCATTGTTAGAAAGGGAACATGGAGCAAAGTGATTTCAGGGGCCATGAAAAATTGCGAATACATAGGCCATGGAGTATTCAGATGAATGTGGTCAAGGATCATTGTGACGAAAAGTGTCCTGGAATATTGTGATGACACGGTTCATGGAGCATTGCGATGACAAGGGCCATGGCGAAATGTGAAGACAGGTGTCATGGGGCATTGTGATGACAGTGGTCATCTAGAATTGTGAAGAAAGATATCATGGAGCACTGGGATGACAGGGGCCATGGAGCATTGTGATGACGGGGGTCATGGGGCATTGTGATGACACGGCCATGGAACATTATGATGACAAGAATTCTGAGCATTGTGATAAAAAGTTCATGGACCACTGTGATTAGAGGGGCCAAGGAGCATTCTGATGACAACGGCATGGAGCATTGTGATGACAAGGGTCATCGAGCATTGTGATGATAGTGGTCATGAAGCATTGTGACGAATGTGGTCATGCATCATTGTGATGACAAGTGTCGTGGAGCATTGTGATGACAGGGGTCATAGAGCATTGTGATGACACGGTTATGGAATATTGTGATGACCAGAATTCTGTACCACAGTGATGAAAAGGGAATGGAGCATTGTGATTACAGGGGTCATGGAGCATTGTGATGACAATTGTTCTAGAACATTGTGAGGACAGTGATCATGGAGCATAGTGATGCAACGGGCAATGGAGCATCGTGTTGACAGGCGTCATGGGACATTGTGTTGACAGTGGTCTTGGAGCATTGTTAGAAAGGGAACATGGATCAATTTGATTTCAGGGACCATGAACAATTGTGAATACATAGGCCATGGAGTATTCAGATGAATGTGGTCAAGGATCATTGTGACGAAAAGTGTCCTGGAATATTGTGATGACACTGTTCATGGAGCATTGCGATGACAAGGGTCATGGCGAAATGTGAAGACAGGTGTCATGGGGCATTGTGCTGACAGTGGTCCTCTAGAATTGTGAAGAAAGATATCATGGAGCACTGGGATGACAGGGGCCATGGAGCATTGTGATGACAGGGGTCATGGGGCATTGTGATGACACGGCCATGGAACATTATGATGACAAGTATTCTGGAGCATTGTGATAAAAACGGCATGGACCATTGTGATTATAGGGGCCAAGAAGCATTCTGATGACAACGGCATGGAGCATTGTGATGACAAGGGTCATCGAGCATTGTGATGATAGTGGTCATGAAGCATTGTGATAAATGTGGTCATGGATCATTGTGATGACAAGTGTCGTGGAGAATTGTGATGACAGGGGTCATAGAGCATTGTGATGACACGGTTATGGAATATTGTGATGACCAGGATTCTGTAGCACAGTGATGAAAAGGGCATGGAGCATTGTGATTACAGGGGTCATGGAGCATTGTGATGACAATTGTTCTAGAACATTGTGATGACAGGGATCATGGAGCATAGTGATGAAAGGGGCAATGGAGAATTGTGTTGACAGGCGTCATGGGACATTGTGTTGACAGTGGACATGGAGCATAGTTAGAAAGGGAACATGGAGCAATTTGATTTCAGGGGCCATGAAAAAGTGCCAATACATAGGCCATGGAGTATTCAGATGAATGTGGTCAAGGATCATTGTGACGAAAAGTGTCCTGGAATATTGTGATGACACGGTTCATGGAGCATTGCGATGACAAGGGCCATGGCGAAATGTGAAGACAGGTGTCATGGGGCATTGTGCTGACAGTGGTCCTCTAGAATTGTGAAGAAAGATATCATGGAGCACTGGGATGACAGGGGCCATGGAGCATTGTGATGACAGGGGTCATGGGGCATTGTGATGACACGGCCATGGAACATTATGATGACAAGTATTCTGGAGCATTGTGATAAAATGGGCATGGACCATTGTGATTAGAGGGGCCAAGGAGCAATGTGATGACAACGGCATGGAGCATTGTGATGACAAGGGTCATCGAGCACTGTGATGACAGTGGTCATGAAGCATTGTGATGAATGTGGTCATGCATCATTGTGATGACAAGTGTCGTGGAGCATTGTGATGACAGGGGTCATAGAGCATTGTGATGACACTGTTATGGAATATTGTGATGACCACAATTCTGTAGCACTGTGATGAAAAGTGAATGGAGCATTGTGATTACAGGGGTCATGGAGCATTGTGATGACAATTGTTCTAGAACATTGTGAAGACAGGGATCATGGAGCATAGTGATGAAAGGGGCCATGGAGCATTGTGATGACAGGCGTCATGGGACAATGTGTTGACTGTGGTCATGGAGCATTGTTAGAAAGGGAACATGGAGCAAAGTGATTTCAGGGGCCATGAAAAATTGCGAATACATAGGCCATGGAGTATTCAGATGAATGTGGTCAAGGATCATTGTGACGAAAAGTGTCCTGGAATATTGTGATGACACGGTTCATGGAGCATTGCGATGACAAGGGCCATGGCGAAATGTGAAGACAGGTGTCATGGGGCATTGTGATGACAGTGGTCATCTAGAATTGTGAAGAAAGATATCATGGAGCACTGGGATGACAGGGGCCATGGAGCATTGTGATGACGGGGGTCATGGGGCATTGTGATGACACGGCCATGGAACATTATGATGACAAGAATTCTGAGCATTGTGATAAAAAGTTCATGGACCACTGTGATTAGAGGGGCCAAGGAGCATTCTGATGACAACGGCATGGAGCATTGTGATGACAAGGGTCATCGAGCATTGTGATGATAGTGGTCATGAAGCATTGTGACGAATGTGGTCATGCATCATTGTGATGACAATTGTCGTGGAGCATTGTGATGACAGGGGTCATAGAGCATTGTGATGACACGGTTATGGAATATTGTGATGACCAGAATTCTGTACCACAGTGATGAAAAGGGAATGGAGCATTGTGATTACAGGGGTCATGGAGCATTGTGATGACAATTGTTCTAGAACATTGCGATGACAGGGGTCATGGAGCATAGTGATGAAAGGGGCCATGGAGCATTGTGATGACAATTGTTCTAGAACATTGTGATGAAAGGGATCATGGAGCATAGTGATGAAAGGGGCAATGGACCATTGTGTTGACAGGCGTCATGGGACATTGTGTTGACAGTGGACATGGAGCATTGTTAGAAAGGGAACATGGAGCAATTTTATTTCAGGGGCCATGAAAAATTGCGAATACATACGCCATGGTGTATTCAGATGAATGTGGTCAAGGATCATTGTGACGAAAAGTGTCCTGGAATATTGTGATGACACGGTTCATGGAGCATTGCGATGACAAGGGCCATGGCGAAATGTGAAGACAGGTGTCATGGGGCATTGTGAAGACAGTGGTCATCTAGAATTGCGAAGAAAGATATCATGGAGCACTGGGATGACAGGGGCCATGGAACATTGTGATGACAGGGTTCATGGGGCATTGTGATGACACGGCCATGGCACATTATGATGACAAGAATTCTGGAGCATTGTGATAAAAAGGGCATGGACCATTGTGATTAGAGGGGCCAAGGAGCATTCTCATGACAACGGCATGGAGCATTGTGATGACAAGGGACAACGAGCTTTGTGATGACAGTGGTCATGAAGCATTGTGATGAATGTGGTCATGCATCATTGTGATGACAAGTGTCGTGGAGCATTGTGATGACAGGGGTCATAGAGCATTGTGATGACAGGATTATGGAATATTGTGATGACCAGAATTCTGTACCACAGTGATGAAAAGGGAATGGAGCATTGTGATTACAGGGGTCATGGAGCATTGTGATGACAATTGTTCTAGAACATTGTGATGACAGTGATCATGGAGCATAGTGATGCAACGGGCAATGGAGCATCGTGTTGACAGGCGTCATTGGACATTGTGTTGACAGTGGTCATGGAGCATTGTTAGAAAGGGAACATGGAGCAATTTGATTTCAGGGGCCATGAAAAATTGCGAATACATAGGCCATGGAGTATTCAGATGAATGTGGTCAAGGATCATTGTGACGAAAAGTGTCCTGGAATATTGTGATGACACTGTTCATGGAGCATTGCGATGACAAGGGTCATGGCGAAATGTGAAGACAGGTGTCATGGGGCATTGTGCTGACAGTGGTCCTCTAGAATTGTGAAGAAAGATATCATGGAGCACTGGGATGACAGGGGCCATGGAGCATTGTGATGACAGGGGTCATGGGGCATTGTGATGACACGGCCATGGAACATTATGATGACAAGTATTCTGGAGCATTGTGATAAAAACGGCATGGACCATTGTGATTATAGGGGCCAAGAAGCATTCTGATGACAACGGCATGGAGCATTGTGATGACAAGGGTCATCGAGCATTGTGATGATAGTGGTCATGAAGCATTGTGATAAATGTGGTCATGGATCATTGTGATGACAAGTGTCGTGGAGAATTGTGATGACAGGGGTCATAGAGCATTGTGATGACACGGTTATGGAATATTGTGATGACCAGAATTCTGTAGCACAGTGATGAAAAGGGCATGGAGCATTGTGATTACAGGGGTCATGGAGCATTGTGATGACAATTGTTCTAGAACATTGTGATGACAGGGATCATGGAGCATAGTGATGAAAGGGGCAATGGAGCATTGTGTTGACAGGCGTCATGGGACATTGTGTTGACAGTGGACATGGAGCATAGTTAGAAAGGGAACATGGAGCAATTTGATTTCAGGGGCCATGAAAAAGTGCCAATACATAGGCCATGGAGTATTCAGATGAATGTGGTCAAGGATCATTGTGACGAAAAGTGTCCTGGAATATTGTGATGACATGGTTCATGGAGCATTGCGATGACAAGGGCCATGGCGAAATGTGAAGACAGGTGTCATGGGGCATTGTGCTGACAGTGGTCCTCTAGAATTGTGAAGAAAGATATCATGGAGCACTGGGATGACAGGGGCCATGGAGCATTGTGATGACAGGGGTCATGGGGCATTGTGATGACACGGCCATGGATCATTATGATGACAAGTATTCTGGAGCATTGTGATAAAATGGGCATGGACCATTGTGATTAGAGGGGCCAAGGAGCAATGTGATGACAACGGCATGGAGCATTGTGATGACAAGGGTCATCGAGCACTGTGATGACAGTGGTCATGAAGCATTGTGATGAATGTGGTCATGCATCATTGTGATGACAAGTGTCGTGGAGCTTTGTGATGACAGGGGTCATAGAGCATTGTGATGACACGGTTATGGAATATTGTGATGACCAGAATTCTGTACCACAGTGAAGAAAAGGGAATGGAGCATTGTGATTACAGGGGTCATGGAGCATTGTGATGACAATTGTTCTAGAACATTGTGAAGACTGGGATCATGGAGCATAGTGATGAAAGGGGCAATGGAGCATTGTGTTGACAGGCGTCATGGGACATTGTGTTGACACTGGAGATGGAGCATTGTTAGAAAGGGAACATGGAGCAATTTGATTTCAGGGGCCATGAACAATTGTGAATACATAGGCCATGGAGTATTCAGATGAATGTGGTCAAGGATCATTGTGACGAAAAGTGTCCTGGAATATTGTGATGACACGGTTCATGTGGCATTGTGATGACAAGGGCCATGGCGAAATGTGAAGACAGGTGTCATGGGGCATTGTGATGACAGTGGTCCTCAAGAATTGTGAAGAAAGATATCATGAAGCACTGGGATGACAGGGGCCATGGAGCATTGTGATGACAGGGGTCATGGGGCATTGTGATGACACGGCAATAGAACATTATGATGACAAGAATTCTGGAGCATTGTGATAAAAAGGGCATGGACCATTGTGATTAGAGGGGCCAAGGAGCATTCTGATGACAACGGCATGGAGCATTGTGATGACAAGGGTCATCGAGCATTGCGATGACAGTGGTCATGAAGCAGTGTGATGAATGTGGTCATGGATCATTGTGATGACAAGTGTCGTGGAGCATTGTGATGACAGGGGTCATAGAGCATTGTGATGACACTGTTATGGAATATTGTGATGACCACAATTCTGTAGCACTGTGATGAAAAGTGAATGGAGCATTGTGATTACAGTGGTCATGGAGCATTGTGATGACAATTGTTCTAGAACATTGTGAAGACAGGGATCATGGAGCATAGTGATGAAAGGGGCCATGGAGCATTGTGATGACAGGCGTCATGGGACAATGTGTTGACTGTGGTCATGGAGCATTGTTAGAAAGGGAACATGGAGCAAAGTGATTTCAGGGGCCATGAAAAATTGTGAATACATAGGCCATGGAGTATTCAGATGAATGTGGTCAAGGATCATTGTGGCGAAAAGTGTCCTGGAATATTGTGATGACACGGTTCATGGAGCATTGCGATGACAAGGGCCATGGCGAAATGTGAAGACAGGTGTCATGGGGCATTGTGATGACAGTGGTCAACTAGAATTGTGAAAAAAGATATCATGGAGCACTGGGATGACAGGGGCCATGGAACATTGTGATGACAGGGGTCATGGGGCATTGTGATGACAAGAATTCTGGAGCATTGTGATAAAAAGGGCATGGACCATTGTGATTAGAGGGGCCAAGGAGCATTCTGATGACAACGGCATGGAGCATTGTGATGAATGTGGTCATGGATCATTGTGATGACAAGTGTCGTGGAACATTTTGATGACAGGGGTCATAGAGCATTGTGATGACACATTCATGGAATATTGTGATGACCAGAATTCTGTAGCACTGTGATGAAAAGGGAATGGAGCATTTTGATTACAGGGGTCATGGAGCATTGTGATGACAATTGTTCTAGAACATTGTGATGACAGGGATCATGGAGCATAGTTATGAAAGGGGCCATGGAGCATTGTGATGATAGGTTTCATGGGACATTGTGTTGACAGTGGTCATGGAGCATTGTTAGAAAGAGAACATGGAGCAATTTAATTTCAGGGGCCATGAAAAATTGTGAATACATAGGCCATGGAGTATTCAGATGAATGTGGTCAAGGATCATTGTGACGAAAAATGTCCTGGAATATTGTGATGACACGGTTCATGTAGCATTGCGATGACAAGGGCCATGGCGAAATGTGAAGTCAGGTGTCATGGGGCATTGTGATGACAGTGGTCATCTAGAATTGTGAAGAAAGATATCATGGAGCACTGGGATGACAGGGGCCATGGAGCATTGTGATGACAGGGGTCATGGGGCATTGTGATGACACGGCCATGGAACATTATTATGACAAGAATTCTGGAGAATTGTGATAAAATGGGCATGGACCATTGAGATTAGAGGGGCCAAGGAGCATTCTGAAGACAATGGCATGGAGCATTGTGATGACAAGGGTCAACGAGCTTTCTGATGACAGTGGTCATGAAGCATTGTGATGAATGTGGTCATGCATCATTGTGATGACAAGTGTCGTGGAGCATTGTGATGACAGGGGTCATAGAGCATTGTGATGACACGATTATGGAATATTGTGATGACCAGAATTATGTACCACAGTGATGAAAAGGGAATGGAGCATTGTGATTACAGGGGTCATGGAGCATTGTGATGACAATTGTTCTAGAACATTGTGATGACAGTGATCATGGAGCATAGTGATGCAACGGGCAAAGGAGCATCGTGTTGACAGGCGTCATGGGTCATTGTGTTGACAGTGGTCATGGAGCATTGTTAGAAAGGGAACATGGAGCAATTTGATTTCAGGGGCCATGAAAAATTGCGAATACATAGGCCATGGAGTATTCAGATGAATGTGGTCAAGGATCATT
The DNA here is from genome assembly GCF_028021215.1 of Eschrichtius robustus. NCBI lineage: Eukaryota > Metazoa > Chordata > Mammalia > Artiodactyla > Eschrichtiidae > Eschrichtius > Eschrichtius robustus. The sequence continues at coordinate 5,320,274 of NW_027175249.1, read as the reverse complement.
GTGACGACAAGTGTCCTGGAATATTGTGATGACACGGTTCATGGAGCATTGCGATGACAAGGGCCATGGCGAAGTGTGAAGACAGGTGTCATGGGGCATTGTGATGACCGTGGTCATCTAGAATTGTGAAGAAAGATATCATGGAGCACTGGGATGACAGGGGCCATGGAGCATTGTGATGACACGGGTCATGGGGCATTGTGATGACATGGTCATGGAACATTATGATGACAAGAATTCTGGAGCATTGTGATAAAAAGGGCATGGACCATTGTGATTAGAGGGGCCAAGGAGTATACTGATGACAACGGCATGGAGCATTGTGATGACAAGTGTCATCGAGCATTGTGATGACAGTGGTCATGAAGCATTGTGATGAATGTGGTCATGGATCATTGTGATGACAAGTGTCGTAGAGCATTGTGATGACAGGGGTCATAGAGCATTGTGATGACACGGTTATGCAATATTGTGATGACAAGAATTCTGTAGCACTGTGATGAAAAGGGAATGGAGCATTGTGATTACAGGGGTCATGGAGCATTGTGATGACAATTGTTCTAGAACATTGTGAAGACAGGGATCATGGAGCATATTGATGAAAGGGGCCATGGAGCATTGTGATGACAGGCGTCATGGGACAATGTGTAGACAGTGGTCATGGAGCCTTGTTAGAAAGGGAACATGGAGCAATTTGATTTCAGGGGTCATGAAAAATTGTGAATACATAGGCCATGGAGTATTCAGATGTATGTGGTCAAGGATCATTGTGACGACAAGTGTCCTGGAATATTGTGATGACACGGTTCATGGAGCATTGCGATGACAAGGGCCATGGCGAAATGTGAAGACAGGTGTCATGGGGCATTGTGAAGACAGTGGTCATGTAGTATTGTGAAGAAAGATATCATGGAGCACTGGGATGACAGGGGCCATGGAGCATTGTGATGACAGGGGTCATGGGGCATTGTGATGACACGGCAATAGAACATTATGATGACAAGAATTCTGGAGCATTGTGATAAAAAGGGCATGGACCATTGTAATTAGAGGGGCCAAGGAGCCTTCTGATGACAACGGCATGGAGCATTGTGATGACAGGGGTCATGGGGCATTGTGATGACACGGCCATGAAAGATTATGATGACAAGAATTCTGGAGCATTGTGATAAACAGGGCATGGACCATTGTGATTAGAGGGGCCAAGGAGCATTCTGATGACAACGGCATGGAGCATTGTGATGACAAGCGTCATCGAGCATTGTGATGACAAGGGTCGTGGAGCATTGTGATGACAGGGGTCATAGAGCATTGTGATGACACGGTTATGGAATATTGTGATGACCAGAATTCTGTACCACAGTGATGAAAAGGGAATGGAGCATTGTGATTACAGGGGTCATGGAGCATTGTGATGACAATTGTTCTAGAACATTGTGAAGACAGGGATCATGGAGCATAGTGATGAAAGGGGCCATGGAGCATTGTGTTGACAGGCGTCATGGGACATTGTGTTGACAGTGGTCATGGAGCATTGTTAGAAAGAGAACATGGAGCAATTTGATTTCAGGGGCCATGAAAAATTGCCAATACATAGGCCATGGAGTATTCAGATGAATGTGGTCAAGGATCATTGTGACAAAAAGTGTCCTGGAATATTGTGATGACACGGTTCATGGAGAATTGTGATGACAAAGGCCATGGCGAAATGTGAAGACAGGTATCATGGGGAATTGTGATGACAGTGGTCATCTAGAATTGTGAAAAAGATAACATGGACCACTGGGATGATAGGGTACATGGAACATTGTGATGACAGGGGTCATGGGGCATTGTGATGACACGGCCAGGGAACATTATGATGACAAGAATTCTGGAGCATTGTGATAAAAAGGGCATGGACCATTGTGATTAGAGGGGCCAAGGAGCATTCTGATGACAACGGCATGGAGCATTGTGATGACAAGGGTCATCGAGCATTGTGATGACAGTGGTCATGAAGCATTGTGATGAATGTGGTCATGGATCATTGTGATGACAAGTGTCGTGGAGCATTGTGATGACAGGGGTCATAGAGCATTGTGATGACACGGTTATGGAATATTGTGATGACCAGAATTCTGTAGCACTGTGATGAAAAGGGAATGGAGCATTGTGATTACAGGGGTCATGGAGCATTGTGATGACAATTGTTCTAGAACATTGTGATGACAGGGATCATGGAGCATAGTGATGAAAGGGGCCATGGAGCATTGTGATGACAGGCGTCATGGGACATTGTGTTGACAGTGGTCATGGAGCATTGTTAGAAAGGGAACATGGAGCAATTTGATTTCAGGGGCCATGAAAAATTGCGAATACATAGGCCATGGAGTATTCAGATGAATGTGGTCAAGGATCATTGTGACGAAAAGTGTCCTGGAATATTGTGATGACACGGTTCATGGAGCATTGCGATGACAAGGGCCATGGCGAAATGGGAAGACAGGTGTCATGGGGCCTTGTGATGACAGTGGTCATCTAGAATTGTGAAGAAAGATATCATGGAGCACAGGGATGACAGGGGCCATGGAGCATTGTGATGACAGTGGTCATGAAGCATTGTGATGAATGTGGTCATGGATCATTGTGATGACAAGTGTCGTAGAGCATTGTGATGACAGGGGTCATAGAGCATTGTGATGACACGGTTATGCAATATTGTGATGACCAGAATTCTGTAGCACTGTGATGAAAAGGGAATGGAGCTTTGTGATTACAGGGGTCATGGAGCATTGTGATGACAAATGTTCTAGAACATTGTGAAGACAGGGATCATGGTGCATAGTGATGAAAGGGGCCATGGAGCATTGTGATGACAGGCGTCATGGGACAATGTGTTGACAGTGGTCATGGAGCCTTGTTAGAAAGGGAACATGGAGCAATTTGATTTCAGGGGTCATGAAAAATTGTGAATACATAGGCCATGGAGTATTCAGATGAATATGGTCAAGGATCATTGTGACGAAATTTGTCCTGGAATATTGTGATGACACGGTTCATGGAGCATTGCGATGACAAGGGCCATGGCGAAATGTGAAGACAGGTGTCATGGGGCAATGTGATGACAGTGGTCATCTAGAATTGTGACGAAAGATATCATGGAGCACAGGGTTGACAGGGGCCATGGAGCATTGTGATGACAGGGGTCAATGGGCATTGTGATGACACGGCCATGGAACATTATGATGAGAAGAATTCTGGAGCATTGTGATAAAAAGGGCATGGACCATTGTTATTAGAGGGGCCAAGGAGCATTCTGATGACAACGGCATGGAGCATTGTGATGAAAGTGGTCATGGATCATTGTGATGACAAGTGTCGTGGAGCATTGTGATGACAGGGGTCATAGAGCATTGTGATGACACGGTTATGGAATATTGTGATGACCAGAATTCTGTAGCACTGTGATGAAAAGGGAACGGAGCATTGTGATAACAGGGGTCACGGAGCATTGTGATGACAATTTTTCTAGAACATTGTGATGACAGGGATCATGGAGCATAGTGATGAAAGGGGCCATGGAGCATTGTGATGATAGGTGTCATGGGACATTGTGTTGACAGTGGTCATGGAGCATTGTTAGAAAGGGAACATGGAGCAATTTAATTTCAGGGGCCATGACAAATTGTGAATTCATAGGCCATGGAGTATTCAGATGAATGTGGTCCAGGGTCATTGTGACGAAAATTGTCCTGGAATATTGTGATGACACGGTTCATGGAGCATTGCGATGACAAGGGCCATGGCGAAATGTGAAGACAGGTGTCATGGGGCATTGTGATGACAGTGGTCATCTAGAATTGTGAAGAAAGATATAATGGAGCACTGGGATGACAGGGGCCATGGAGCATTGTGATGACAGGGGTCATGGGGCATTGTGATGACACGGACATGGAACATTATGATGACAAGAATTCTGGAGCATTGTGATAAAATGGGCATGGACCATTGAGATTAGAGGGGCCAAGGAGCATTCTGATGACAACGGCGTGGAGCATTGTGATGACAAGGGTCATCGAGCTTTCTGATGACAGTGGTCATGAAGCATTGTGATGAATGTGGTCATGCATCATTGTGATGACAAGTGTCGTGGAGCATTGTGATGACAGGGGTCATAGAGCATTGTGATGACATGGTTATGGAATATTGTGATGACCAGAATTCTGTACCACAGTGATGAAAAGGGAATGGAGCATTGTGATTACAGGTGTCATGGAGCATTGTGATGACAATTGTTCTAGAACATTGTGAGGACAGTGATCATGGAGCATAGTGATGCAAGGGGCAATGGAGCATCGTGTTGACAGGTGTCATGGGACATTGTGTTGACAGTGGTCATGGAGCATTATTAGAAAGGGAACATGGAGCAATTTGATTTCAGGGGCCATGAAAAATTGCGAGTACATAGGCCATGGAGTATTCAGATGAATGTGGTCAAGGATCATTGTGACGAAAAGTGTCCTGGAATATTGTGATGACACGGTTCATGGAGCATTGCGATGACAAGGGCCATGGCGAAATGTGAAGACAGGTGTCATGGGGCATTGTGATGACAGTGGTCATCTAGAATTGTGAAGAAAGATATCATGGAGCACTGGGATGACAGGGGCCATGGAGCATTGTGATGACAGGGGTCATGGGGCATTGTGATGACACGGCCATGGAACATTATGATGACAAGAATTCTGGAGCATTGTGATAAAAAGTTCATGGACCATTGTGATTAGAGGGGCCAAGGAGCATTCTGATGACAACGGCATGGAGCATTGTGATGACAAGGGTCATCGAGCATTGTGATGATAGTGGTCATGAAGCATTGTGATGAATATGGTCATGCATCATTGTGATGACAAGTGTCGTGGAGCATTGTGATGACAGGGGTCATAGAGCATTGTGATGACACGGTTATGGAATATTGTGATGACCAGAATTCTGTAGCACAGTGATGAAAAGGGAATGGAGCATTGTGATTACAGGGGTCATGGAGCATTGTGATGACAAATGTTCTAGAACATTGTGATGACAGGGATCATGGAGCATAGTGATGAAAGGGGCAATGGAGATTTGTGTTGACAGGCGTCATGGGACATTGTGTTGACAGTGGACATGGAGCATTGTTAGAAAGGGAGCATGGAGCAATTTGATTTCAGGGGCCATGAAAAATTGCGAATACATACGCCATGGAGTATTCAGATGAATGTGGTCAAGGATCATTGTGACGACAAGTGTCCTGGAATATTGTGATGACACGGTTCATGGAGCATTGCGATGACAAGGGCCATGGAGAAATGTGAAGGCAGGTGTCATGGGGCATTGTGATGACAGTGGTCATCTAGAATTGTGAAGAAAGATATCATGGAGCACTGGGATGACAGGGGCCATGGAGCATTGTGATGACATGGGTCATGGGGCATTGTGATGACACGGCCATGGAACATTATGATGACAAGAATTCTGGAGCATTGTGATAAACAGGGCATGGACCATTGTGATTAGAGGGGCCAAGGAGCATTCTGATGACAACGGCATGGAGCATTGTGATGACAAGGGTCATCGAGCATTGTGATGACAGTGGTCATGAAGCATTGTGATGAATGTGGTCATGCATCATTGTGATGACAAGTGTCGTGGAGCATTGTGATGACAGGGGTCATAGACCATTGTGATGACACGGTTATGAAATATTGTGGTGACCAGAATTCTGTACCACAGTGATGAAAAGGGAATGGAGCATTGTGATTACAGGGGTCATGGAGCATTTTGATGACAATTGTTTAGAACATTGTGAAGACAGGGATCATGGAGCATAGTGATGAAAGGGGCAATGGAGTTTTGTGTTGACAGGCGTCATGGGACATTGTGTTGACAGTGGACATGGAGCATTGTTAGAAAGGGAACATGGAGCAATTTGATTTCAGGGGCCATGAAAAATTGCGAATACATACGCCATGGAGTATTCAGATGAATGTGGTCAAGGATCATTGTGACGAAAAGTGTCCTGGAATATTGTGATGACACGGTTCATGGATCATTGCGATGGCAAGGGCCATGGCGAAAAGTGAAGACAAGTGTCATGGGGCATTGTGATGACAGTGGTCATCTAGAATTGTGAAGAAAGATATCATGGAGCACTGGGATGAAAGGGGCCATGGAACATTGTGATGACAGGGGTCATGGGGCATTGTGATGACACAGCCATGGAACATTATGATGACAAGAATTCTGGAGCATTGTGATAAACAGGGCATGGACCATTGTGATTAGAGGGGCCAAGTAGAATTCTGATGACAACGGCATGGAGCATTGTGATGAAAGTGGTCATGGATCATTGTGATGACAAGTGTCGTGGAGCATTGTGATGACAGGGGTCATAGAGCATTGTGATGACACGGTTATGGAATATTGTGATGACCAGAATTCTGTAGCACTGTGATGAAAAGGGAACGGAGCATTGTGATAACAGGGGTCATGGAGCATTGTGATGACAATTTTTCTAGAACATTGTGATGACAGGGATCATGGAGCATAGTGATGAAAGGGGCCATGGAGCATTGTGATGATAGGTGTCATGGGACATTGTGTTGACAGTGGTCATGGAGCATTGTTAGAAAGAGAACATGGAGCAATTTAATTTCAGGGGCCATGAAAAATTGTGAATTCATAGGCCATGGAGTATTCAGATGAATGTGGTCCAGGGTCATTGTGACGAAAATTGTCCTGGAATATTGTGATGACACGGTTCATGGAGCATTGCGATGACAAGGGCCATGGCGAAATGTGAAGACAGGTGTCACGGGGCATTGTGATGACAGTGGTCATCTAGAATTGTGAAGAAAGATATCATGGAGCACTGGGATGACAGGGGCCATGGAGAATTGTGATGACAGGGGTCATGGGTCATTTTGATGACACGGCCATGGAACATTATGATGACAAGAATTCTGGAGCATTGTGATAAAATGGGCATGGACCATTGAGATTAGAGGGGCCAAGGAGCATTCTGATGACAACGTCATGGAGCATTGTGATGACAAGGGTCATCGAGCTTTCTGATGACAGTGGTCATGAAACATTATGATGAATGTGGTCATGCATCATTGTGATGACAAGTGTCGTGGAGCATTGTGATGACAGGGGTCATGGAGCATAGTGATGCAACGGGCAATGGAGCATCGTGTTGACAGGCGTCATGGGACATTGTGTTGACAGTGGTCATGGAGCATTATTAGAAAGGGAACATGGAGCAATTTGATTTCAGGGGCCATGAAAAATTGCGAGTACATAGGCCATGGAGTATTCAGATGAATGTGGTCAAGGATCATTGTGACGAAAAGTGTCCTGGAATATTGTGATGACACTGTTCATGGAGCATTGCGATGACAAGGGCCATGGCGCAATGTGAAGCCAGGTGTCATGGGGCATTGTGAAGACTGTGGTCATGTAGTATTGTGAACAAAGATATCATGGAGCACTGGGATGACAGGGGCCATGGAGCACTGTGATGACAGGGGTCATGGGGCATTGTGATGACAAGACCATGGAACATTATGATGACAAGAATTCTGGAGCATTGTGATAAAAAGGGCATGGACCATTGTGATTAGAGGGGCCAAGGAGCATTCTGATGACAACGGCATGGAGCATTGTGATGACAAGAGTCATCGAGCATTGTGATGATAGTGGTCATGAAGCATTGTGATGAATGTGGTCATGGATCATTGTGATGACAAGTGTCGTGGAGCATTGTGATGACAGGGGTCATAGAGCATTGTGATGACACGGTTATGGAATATTGTGATGACCAGAGTTCTGTAGTACAGTGATGAAACTGGAATGTAGCATTGTGATTACAGGGGTATTGGAGCATTGTGATGACAATTGTTCTAGAACTTTGTGATGACACGGAACATGGAGCATAGTGATGAAAGGGGCCATGGAGCATTGTGATGATAGGCGTCATGGGAAATTGTGTTGACAGTGGTCATGGAGCATTGTTAGAAAGGGAACATGGAGCAATTAGATTTCAGGGGCCATGAAAAATTGTGAATACATAGGCCATAGAGTATTCAGATGAATGTGGTCAAGGATAATTGTGACGAAAAGTGTCCTGGAATATTGGGATGACACGCTTCATGGAGCATTGCGATGACAAGGGCCATGGCGAAATGTGAAGACAGGTGTCATGGGGCATTGTGAAGACAGTGGTCATGTAGTATTGTGAAGAAAGATATCATGGAGCACTGGGATGACAGGGGCCATGGAGCATTGTGATGACAGGGGTCATGGGGCATTGTAATGACACGGCCATGGAACATTATGATGACAAGAATTCTGGAGCATTGTGATAAACAGGGCATAGACCATTGTGATTAGAGGGGCCAAGGAGCATTCTGATGACAACGGCATGGAGCATTGTGATGACAAGGGTCATCGAGCATTGTGATGACAGTGGTCATGAAGCATTTTGATGAATGTGATCATGCATCATTGTGATGACAAGTGTCGTGGAGCATTGTGATGACAGGGGTCATAGACCATTGTGATGACACGGTTATGGAATATTGTGATGACCAGAATTCTGTACCACAGTGATGAAAAGGGAATGGAGCATTGTGATTACAGGGGTCATGGAGCATTTTGATGAAAATTGTTTAGAACATTGTGAAGACAGGGATCATGGAGCATAGTGATGAAAGGGGCCATGGAGCATTGTGTTGACAGGCGTCATGGGACATTGTGTTGACAGTGGTCATGGAGCATTGTTAGAAAGAGAACATGGAGCAATTTGATTTCAGGGGCCATGAAAAATTGCGAATACATAGGCCATGGAGTATTCAGATGAATGTGGTCAAGTATCATTGTGACGAAAAGTGTCCTGGAATATTGTGATGACACGGTTCATGGAGCATTGCGATGACAAGTGCCATGGCAAAATGTGAAGACAGGTGTCATGGGGCATTGTGATGACAGTGGTCATCTACAAATGTGAAGAAAGATATCATGGAGCACTGGGATGAAAGGGGCCATGGAACATTGTGATGACAGGGGTCATGGGGCATTGTGATGATACGGCCATGGAACATTATGATGACAAGAATTTTGGAGCATTGTGATAAAAAGGGCATGGACCATTGTGATTAGAGGGGCCAAGGAGCATTCTGATGACAACGGCATGGAGCATTGTGATGACAAATGTCATCTAGCATTGTGATGACAGTGGTCATGAAGCATTGTGATGAATGTGGTCATGCATCATTGTGATGACAAGTGTCGTGGAGCATTGTGATGACAGGGGTCATAGACCATTGTGATGACACGGTTATGGAATATTGTGATGACCAGAATTCTGTAGCACTGTGATGAAACGGGAATGTAGCATTGTGATTACAGGGGTATTGGAGCATTGTGATGACAATTGTTCTAGAACATTGTGATGACAGGGATCATGGAGCATAGTGATGAAAGGGGCCATGGAGCATTGTGATGATAGGCGTCATGGGAAATTGTGTGGACAGTGGTCATGGAGCATTGATAGAAAGGGAACATGGAGCAATTAGATTTCAGGGGCCATGAAAAATTGTGAATACATAGGCCATGGTGTATTCAGATGAATGTGGTCAAGGATCATTGTGACGAAAAGTGTCCTGGAATATTGTGATGACACGGTTCATGGAGCATTGCGATGACAAGGGCCATTGCGAAATGTGAAGACAGGTGTCATGGGGCATTGTGAAGACAGTGGTCATGTAGTATTGTGAAGAAAGATATCATGGAGCACTGGGATGACAGGGGCCATGGAGCATTGTGATGACAGGGGTCATGGGGCATTGTGATGACACGGCCATGGAACATTATGATGACAAGAATTCTGGAGCATTGTGATAATCAGGGCATGGACCATTATGATTAGAGGGGCCAAGGAGCATTCTGATGACCACGGCATGGAGCATTGTGATGAAAAGGGTCATCGAGCATTGTGATGACAGTGGTCATGAAGCATTGTGATGAATGTGGTCATTCATCATTGTGATGACAAGTGTCGTGGAGCATTGTGATGACAGGGTCATAGAGCATTGTGATGACACGGTTATGGAATATTCTGATGACCAGAATTCTGTACCACAGTGATGAAAACGGAATGGAGCATTGTGATTACAGGTGTCATGGAGCATTTTGATGACAATTGTTTAGAACATTGTGAAGACAGTGATCATGGAGCATAGTGATGAAAGGGGCCATGGAGCATTGTGTTGCCAGGCGTCATGGGACATTGTGTTGACAGTGGTCACGGAGCATTGTTAGAAAGAGAACATGGAGCAATTTGATTTCAGGGGCCATGAAAAATTGCGAATACATAGGCCATGGAGTATTCAGATGAATGCGGTCAAGTATCATTGTGACGAAAAGTGTCCTGGAATATTGTGATGACACGGTTCATGGAGCATTGCGATGACAAGTGCCATGGCAAAATGTGAAGACAGGTGTCATGGGGCATTGTGATGACAGTGGTCATCTACAATTGTGAAGAAAGATATCATGGAACACTGGGATGAAAGGGGCCATGGAACATTGTGATGACAGGGGTCATGGGTCATTGTGATGATACGGCCATGGAACATTATGATGACAAGAATTCTGGAGCATTGTGATAAAAAGTGCATGGACCATTGTGATTAGAGGGGCCAAGGAGCATTCTGATGACAACGGCATGGAGCATTGTGATGAATGTGGTCATGGATCATTGTGATGACAAGTGTCGTGGAGCATTGTGATGACAGGGGTCATAGAGCATTGTGATGACACGGTTATGGAATATTGTGATGACCAGAATTCTTTAGCACTGTGATGAAACGGGAATGGAGCATTGTGATTACAGGGGTATTGGAGCATTGTGATGACAATTGTTCTAGAACATTGTGAAGACAGGGATCATGGAGCATAATGATGAAAGGGGCAATGGAGCATTGTGTTGACAGGCGTCATGGGATATTGTGTTGACAGTGGAGATGGAGCATTGTTAGAAAGGGAACATGGAGCAATTTGATTTCAGGGGCCATGAACAATTGTGAATACATAGGCCATGGAGTATTCAGATGAATGTGGTCAAGGATCATTGTGACAAAAAGTGTCCTGGAATATTGTGATGACACGGTTCATGGGGCATTGCGATGACAAGGGCCATGGCGAAATGTGAAGACAGGTGTCATGGGGCATTGTGATGACAGTGGTCATCTAGAATTGTGAAGATAGATATCATGGAGCACTGGGATGACAGGGGCCATGGAGCATTGTGATGACACGGGTCATGGGGCATTGTGATGACATGGCCATGGAACATTATGATGACAAGAATTCTGGAGCATTGTGATAAAAAGGGCATGGACCATTGTGATTAGATGGGCCAAGGAGCATTCTGATGACAACGGCATGGAGCATTGTAATGACAAGGGTCATCGAGCATTGTGATGACAGTGGTCCTGAAGCATTGTGATGAATGTGGTCATGGATCATTGTGATGACAAGTGTCGTAGAGCATTGTGATGACAGGGGTCATAGAGCATTGTGATGAAACGGTTATGCAATATTGTGATGACCAGAATTCTGTAGCACTGTGATGAAAAGGGAATGGAGCTTTGTGATTACAGGGGTCATGGAGCATTGTGATGACAAATGTTCTAGAACATTGTGAAGACAGGGATCATGGTGCATAGTGATGAAAGGGGCCATGGAGCATTGTGATGACAGGCGTCATGGGACAATGTGTTGACAGTGGTCATGGAGCCTTGTTAGAAAGGGAACATGGAGCAATTTGATTTCAGGGGTCATGAAAAATTGTGAATACATAGGCCATGGAGTATTCAGATAAATATGGTCAAGGATCATTGTGACGAAAATTGTCCTGGAATATTGTGATGACACGGTTCATGGAGCATTGCAATGACAAGGGCCATGGCGAAATGTGAAGACAGGTGTCTTGGGGCAATGTGATGACAGTGGTCCTCTAGAATTGTGAAGAAAGATATCATGGAGCACAGGGTTGACAGGGGCCATGGAGCATTGTGATGACAGGGGTCAATGGGCATTGTGATGACACGGCCATGGAACATTATGATGAGAAGAATTCTGGAGCATTGTGATAAAAAGGGCATGGACCATTGTTATTAGAGGGGCCAAGGAGCATTCTGATGACAACGGCATGGAGCATTGTGATGAAAGTGGTCATGGATCATTGTGATGACAAGTGTCGTGGAGCATTGTGATGACAGGGGTCATAGAGCATTGTGATGACACGGTTATGGAATATTGTGATGACCAGAATTCTTTAGCACTGTGATGAAAAGGGAACGGAGCATTGTGATAACAGGGGTCACGGAGCATTGTGATGACAATTGTTTAGAACATTGTGAAGACAGGGATCATGGAGCATAGTGATGAAAGGGGCCATGGAGCATTGTGTTGACAGGCGTCATGGGACATTGTGTTGACAGTGGTCATGGAGCATTGTTAGAAAGAGAACATGGAGCAATTTGATTTCAGGGGCCATGAAAAATTGCGAATACATAGGCCATGGAGTATTCAGATGAATGTGGTCAAGTATCATTGTGACGAAAAGTGTCCTGGAATATTGTGATGACACGGTTCATGGAGCATTGCAATGACAAGTGCCATGGCAAAATGTGAAGACAGGTGTCATGCGGCATTGTGATGACAGTGGTCATCTACAATTGTGAAGAAAGATATCATGGAGCAGTGGGATGAAAGGTGCCATGGAACATTGTGATGACAGGGGTCATGGGTCATTGTGATGATACGGCCATGGAACATTATGATGACAAGAATTCTGGAGCATTGTGATAAAAAGGGCATGGACCATTGTGATTAGAGGGGCCAAGGAGCATTCTGATGACAACGGCATGGAGCATTGTGATGACAAATGTCATCTAGCATTGTGATGACAGTGGTCATGAAGCATTGTGATGAAAGTGGTCATGGATCATTGTGATGACAAGTGTCGTGGAGCATTGTGATGATAGGGGTCATAGAGCATTGTGATGACACGGTTATGGAATATTGTGATGACCAGAATTCTGTAGCACTGTGATGAAAAGGGAATGGAGCATTGTGATTACAGGGGTCATGGAGCATTGTTTTGACAATTGTTCTAGAACATTGTGATGACAGGGATCATGGAGCATAGTGATGAAAGGGTCCATGGAGCATTGTGATGACAGGCATCATGGGACATTGTGTTGTCAGTGGTCATGGAGCATTGTTAAAAAGGGAACATGGAGCAATTTGATTTCAGGGGCCATGAACAATTGTGAATACATAGGCCATGGAGTATTCAGATGAATGTGGTCAAGGATCATTGTGACGACAAGTGTCCTGGAATATTGTGATGACAAGGTTCATGGAGCATTGCGATGACAAGGGCCATGGCGAAATGTGAAGACAGGTGTCATGGGGCATTGTGATGACAGTGGTCATCTAGAATTGTGAAGAAAGATATCATGGAGCACTGGGATGACAGGGGCCATGGAGCATTGTGATGACAGGGATCATGGGGCATTGTGATGACACGGCCATGGAACATTATGATGACAAGAATTCTGGAGCATTGTGATAAAAAGTTCATGGACCATTGTGATTAGAGGGGCCAAGGAGCTTTCTGATGACAACGGCATGGAGCATTGTGATGACAAGGGTCATCGAGCATTGTGATGATGGTGGTCATGAAGCATTGTGATGAATGTGGTCATGCATCATTGTGATGACAAGTGTCGTGGAGCATTGTGATGACAGGGGTCATAGAGCATTGTGATGACACGGTTATGGAATATTGTGATGACCAGAATTCTGTAGCACTGTGATTAAACGGGAATGTAGCATTGTGAATACAGGGGTATTGGAGCATTGTGATGACAATTGTTCTAGAACATTGTGATGACAGGGATCATGGAGCATAGTGATGAAAGGGGCCATGGAGCATTGTGATGATAGGCGTCATGGGAAATTGTGTTGACAGTGGTCATGGAGCATTGTTAGAAAGGGAACATGGAGCAATTTGATTTCAGGGGCCATGAAAAATGGATAATACATAGGCCATGGAGTATTCAGATGAATGTGGTCAAGGATCATTGTGACGAAAAGTGTCCTGGAATATTGTGATGACACGGTTCATGGAGCATTGCGATGACAAGGGCCATGGCGAAATGGGAAGACAGGTGTCATGGGGCCTTGTGATGACAGTGGTCATCTAGAATTGTGAAGAAAGATATCATGGAGCACAGGGATGACAGGGGCCATGGAGCATTGTGATGACAGTGGTCATGAAGCATTGTGATGAATGTGGTCATGGATCATTATGATGACAAATGTCGTAGAGCATTGTGATGACAGGGGTCATAGATCATTGTGATGACACGGTTATGCAATATTGTGATGACCAGAATTCTGCAGCACAGTGATGAAAAGGGAATGGAGCATTGTGAATACAGGGGTCATGGAGCATTGTGATGACAAATGTTCTAGAACATTGTGATGACAGGGATCATGGAGCATAGTGATGAAAGGGGCAATGGAGATTTGTGTTGACAGGCGTCATGGGACATTGTGTTGACAGTGGTCATGGAGCATTGTTAGAAAGGGAACATGGAGCAATTAGATTTCAGGGGCCATGAAAAATTGTGAATACATAGGCCATGGAGTATTCAGATGAATGTGGTCAAGGATCATTGTGACGAAAAGTGTCCTGGAATATTGTGATGACACGGTTCATGGAGCACTGCGATGACAAGGGCCATGGCGAAATGTGAAGACAGGTGTCATGGGGCATTGTGAAGACAGTGGTCATGTAGTATTGTGAAGAAAGATATCATGGAGCACTGGGATGACAGGGGCCATGGAGCATTGTGATGACAGGGGTCATGGGGCTTTGTGATGACACGGCCATGGAACATTATGATGACAAGAATTCTGGAGCATTGTGATAAACAGGGCATGGACCACTGTGATTAGAGGGGCCAAGGAGCATTCTGATGACAACAGCATGGAGCATTGTGATGACAAGCGTCATCGAGCGTTGTGATGACAAGAGTCGTGGAGCATTGTGATGACAGGGGTCATAGAGCATTGTGATGACACGGTTATGGAATATTGTGATGACCAGAATTCTGTACCACAGTGATGAAAAGGGAATGGAGCATTGTGATTACAGGGATCATGGAGCATTGTGATGACAATTGTTTAGAACATTGTGAAGACAGGGATCATGGAGCATAGTGATGAAAGGGGCCATGGAGCATTGTGTTGACAGGCGTCATGGGACATTGTGTTGACAGTGGTCATGGAGCATTGTTAGAAAGAGAACATGGAGCAATTTGATTTCAGGGGCCATGAAAAATTGCGAATACATAGGCCATGGAGTATTCAGATGAATGTGGTCAAGTATCATTGTGACGAAAAGTGTCCTGGAATATTGTGATGACACGGTTCATGGAGCATTGCAATGACAAGTGCCATGGCAAAATGTGAAGACAGGTGTCATGCGGCATTGTGATGACAGTGGTCATCTACAATTGTGAAGAAAGATATCATGGAGCAGTGGGATGAAAGGGGCCATGGAACATTGTGATGACAGGGGTCATGGGTCATTGTGATGATACGGCCATGGAACATTATGATGACAAGAATTCTGGAGCATTGTGATAAAAAGGGCATGGACCATTGTGATTAGAGGGGCCAAGGAGCATTCTGATGACAACGGCATGGAGCATTGTGATGACAAATGTCATCTAGCATTGTGATGACAGTGGTCATGAAGCATTGTGATGAAAGTGGTCATGGATCATTGTGATGACAAGTGTCGTGGAGCATTGTGATGATAGGGGTCATAGAGCATTGTGATGACACGGTTATGGAATATTGTGATGACCAGAATTCTGTAGCACTGTGATGAAACGGGAATGTAGCATTGTGAATACAGGGGTATTGGAGCATTGTGATGACAATTGTTCTAGAACATTGTGATGACAGGGATCATGGAGCATAGTGATGAAAGGGGCCATGGAGCATTGTGATGATAGGCGTCATGGGAAATTGTGTTGACAGTGGTCATGGAGCATTGTTAGAAAGGGAACATGGAGCAATTTGATTTCAGGGGCCATGAAAAATGGATAATACATAGGCCATGGAGTATTCAGATGAATGTGGTCAAGGATCATTGTGACGAAAAGTGTCCTGGAATATTGTGATGACACGGTTCATGGAGCATTGCGATGACAAGGGCCATGGCGAAATGGGAAGACAGGTGTCATGGGGCCTTGTGATGACAGTGGTCATCTAGAATTGTGAAGAAAGATATCATGGAGCACAGGGATGACAGGGGCCATGGAGCATTGTGATGACAGTGGTCATGAAGCATTGTGATGTATGTGGTCATGGATCATTATGATGACAAAGGTCGTAGAGCATTGTGATGACAGGGGTCATAGATCATTGTGATGACACGGTTATGCAATATTGTGATGACCAGAATTCTGTACCACAGTGATGAAAAGGGAATGGAGCATTGTGATTACAGGGATCATGGAGCATTGTGATGACAATTGTTCTAGAACATTGTGAAGACAGGGATCATGGAGCATAGTGATGAAAGGGGCCATGGAGCATTGTGATGATAGGCGTCATGGGAAATTGTGTTGACAGTGGTCATGGAGCATTGTTAGAAAGGGAACATGGAGCAATTAGATTTCAGGGGCCATGAAAAATTGTGAATACATATGCCATGTAGTATTCAGATGAATGTGGTCAAGGATAATTGTGACGAAAAGTGTCCTGGAATATTGTGATGACACGGTTCATGGAGCATTGCGATGAAAAGGGCCATGGCGAAATGTGAAGACAGGTGTCATGGGGCATTGTGAAGACAGTGGTCATGTAGTATTGTGAAGAAAGATATCATGGAGCACTGGGATGACAGGGGCCATGGAGCATTGTGATGACAGGGGTCATGGGGCATTGTGATGACACGGCCATGGAACATTATGATGACAAGAATTCTGGAGTATTGTGATAAACAGGGCATGGACCATTGTGATTAGAGGGGCCAAGGAGCATTCTGATGACAACGGCATGGAGCATTGTGATGACAAGGGTCATCGAGCATTGTGATGACAGTGGTCATGAAGCATTGTGATGAATGTGGTCATGCATCATTGTGATGAAAAGTGTCGTGGAGCATTGTGATGACAGGGGTCATAGAGCATTGTGATGACACGGTTATGGAATATTGTGATGACCAGAATTCTGTACCACAGTGATGAAAAGGGAATGGAGCATTGTGATTAAAGGGATCATGGAGCATAGTGATGAAAGGGGCCATGCAGCATTGTGTTGACAGGCGTCATGGGACATTGTGTTGACAGTGGTCATGGAGCATTGTTAGAAAGAGAACATGGAGCAATTTGATTTCAGGGGCCATGAAAAATTGCGAGTACATAGGCCATGGAGTATTCAGATGAATGTGGTCAGGTATCATTGTGACGAAAAGTGTCCTGGAATATTGTGATGACACGGTTCATGGAGCATTGCGATGACAAGTGCCATGGCAAAATGTGAAGACAGGTGTCATGGGGCATTGTGATGACAGTGGTCATCTAGAATTGTGAAGAAAGATATCATGGAGCACTGGGATGAAAGGGGCCATGGAACATTGTGATGACAGGGGTCATGGGGCATTGTGATGATACGGCCATAGAACATTATGATGACAACAATTCTGGAGCATTGTGATAAAAAGGGCATGGACCATTGTGATTAGAGGGGCCAAGGAGCATTCTGATGAAAACGGCATGGAGCATTGTGATTACAAATGTCATCTAGCATTGTGATGAGAGTGGTCATGAAGCATTGTGATGAAAGTGGTCATGGATCATTGTGATGACAAGTATCGTGGAGCATTGTGATGACAGGGGTCATAGAGCATTGTGATGACACGGTTATGGAATATTGTGATGACCAGAATTCTGTAGCACTGTGATGAAAAGGGAATGGAGCATTGTGATTACATGGGTCATGGAGCATTGTGTTGACAATTGTTCTAGAACATTGTGATGACAGGGATCATGGAGCATAGTGATGAAAGGGGCCATGGAGCATTGTGATGACAGGCGTCATGGGACATTGTGTTGACAGTGGTCATGGAGCATTGTTAGAAAGGGAACATGGAGAAATTAGATTTCAGGGGCCATGAAAAATGGTGAATACATAGGCCATGGAGTATTCAGATGAATGTGGTCAAGGATCATTGTGACGACAAGTGTCCTGGAATATTGTGATGACACGGTTCATGGAGCATTGCGATGACAAGGGCCATGGCGAAATGTGAAGACAGGTGTCATGGGGCATTGTGATGACAGGGGTCATGGGGCATTGTGATGACACGGCAATGGAACATTATGATGAGAAGAATTCTGGAGCATTGTGATAAAAAGGGCATGGACCATTGTGATTAGAGGGGCCAAGGGGCATTCTGATGAAAACGGCATGGAGCATTGTGATGACAAGGGTCATCGAGCATTGTGATGACAGTGGTCATGAAGCATTGTGATGAATGTGGTCATGGATCATTGTGATGACAAGTGTCGTGGAGCATTGTGATGACAGGGGTCATAGAGCATTGTGATGACACGGTTATGGAATATTGTGATAACCAGAATACTGTAGCACTGTGATGAAACGGGAATGGAGCATTGTGATTACAGGGGTATTGGAGCATAGTGATGACAATTGTTCTAGAACATTGTGATGACAGGGATCATGGAGCATAGTGATGAAAGGGGCCATGGAGCATTGTGATGACAGGCGTCATGGGAAATTGTGTTGACAGTGGTCATGGAGCATTGTTAGAAAGGGAACATGGAGCAATTTGATTTCAGGGGCCATGAAAAATGGATAATACATAGGCCATGGAGTATTCAGATGAATGTGGTCAAGGATCATTGTGACGACAAGTGTCCTGGAATATTGTGATGACACGGTTCATGGAGCATTGCGATGACAAGGGCCATGGCGAAATGTGAAGACAGGTGTCATGGGGCATTGTGATGACAGGGGTCATGGGGCATTGTGATGACACGGCCATGGAACATTATGATGAGAAGAATTCTGGAGCATTGTGATAAAAAGGGCATGGACCATTGTGATTAGAGGGGCCAAGGGGCATTCTGATGAAAACGGCATGGAGCATTGTGATGACAAGCGTCATCGAGCATTGTGATGACAGTGGTCATGAAGCATTGTGATGAATGTGGTCATGGATCATTGTGTTGACAAGTGTCATGGAGCATTGTGATGACAGGGGTCATAGAGCATTGTGTTAACACGGTTATGGAATATTGTGATGACCAGAATTCTGTAGCACTGTGATGAAAAGGCAATGGAGCATTGTGATTACAGGGGTCATGGAGCATTGTGATGACAATTGTTCTAGAACATTGTGATGACAGGGATCATGGAGCATAGTGATGAAAGGGGCCATGGAGCATTGTGATGACAGGCGTCATGGGACATTGTGTTGACAGTGGTCATGGAGAATTGTTAGAAAGGGAACATGGAGCAATTTTTTTGTCAGGGGACATGAAAAATTGCGAATACATAGGCCATGGAGTATTCAGATGAATGTGGTCAAGGATCATTGTGACGAAAAGTGTCCTGGAATATTGTGATGACACGGTTCATGGAGCATTGCGATGACAAGGGCAATGGCGAAATGTGAAGACAGGTATCATGGGGAATTGTGATGACAGTGGTCATCTAGAATTGTGAAAAAGATAACATGGAGCACTGGGATGATAGGGTACATGGAACATTGTGATGACAGGGGTCATGGGGCATTGTGATGACACGGCCATGGAACATTATGATGACAAGAATTCTGGAGCATTGTGATAAAAAGGGCATGGACCATTGTGATTAGAGGGGCCAAGGAGCATTCTGATGACAACGGCATGGAGCATTGTGATGACAAGGGTCATCGAGCATTGTGATGACAGTGGTCATGAAGCATTGTGATGAATGTGGTCATGGATCATTGTGATGACAAGTGTCGTGGAGCATTGTGATGACAGGGGTCATAGAGCATTGTGATGACACGGTTATGGAATATTGTGATGACCAGAATTCTGTAGCACTGTGATGAAAAGGGAATGGAGCATTGTGATTACAGGGGTCATGGAGCATTGTGATGACAATTGTTCTAGAACATTGTGATGACAGGGATCATGGAGCATAGTGATGAAAGGGGCCATGGAGCATTGTGATGACAGGCGTCATGGGACATTGTGTTGACAGTGGTCATGGAGCATTGTTAGAAAGGGAACATGGAGCAATTTGATTTCAGGGGCCATGAAAAATTGCGAATACATAGGCCATGGAGTATTCAGATGAATGTGGTCAAGGATCATTGTGACGAAAAGTGTCCTGGAATATTGTGATGACACGGTTCATGGAGCATTGCGATGACAAGGGCCATGGCGAAATGGGAAGACAGGTGTCATGGGGCCTTGTGATGACAGTGGTCATCTAGAATTGTGAAGAAAGATATCATGGAGCACAGGGATGACAGGGGCCATGGAGCATTGTGATGACAGTGGTCATGAAGCACTGTGATGAATGTGGTCATGGATCATTATGATGACAAATGTCGTAGAGCATTGTGATGACAGGGGTCATAGATCATTGTGATGACACGGTTATGCAATATTGTGATGACCAGAATTCTGTAGCACTGTGATGAAAAGGGAATGGAGCATTGTGATTACAGGGGTCATGGAGCATTGTGATGACAATTGTTCTAGAACATTGCGAAGACAGGGATCATGGAGCATAGTGATGAAAGGGGCCATGGAGCATTGTGATGATAGGCGTCATGGGAAATTGTGTTGACAGTGGTCATGGAGCATTGTTAGAAAGGGAACATGGAGCAATTAGATTTCAGGGGCCATGAAAAATTGTGAATACATATGCCATGTAGTATTCAGATGAATGTGGTCAAGGATAATTGTGACGAAAAGTGTCCTGGAATATTGTGATGACACGGTTCATGGAGCATTGCGATGAAAAGGGCCATGGCGAAATGTGAAGACAGGTGTCATGGGGCATTGTGAAGACAGTGGTCATGTAGTATTGTGAAGAAAGATATCATGGAGCACTGGGATGACAGGGGCCATGGAGCATTGTGATGACATGGGTCATGGGGCATTGTGATGACACGGCCATGGAACATTATGATGACAAAAATTCTGGAGCATTGTGATAAACAGGGCATGGACCATTGTGATTAGAGGGGCCAAGGAGCATTCTGATGACAACGGCATGGAGCATTGTGATGACAAGGGTCATCGAGCATTGTGATGACAGTGGTCATGAAGCATTGTGATGAATGTGGTCATGCATCATTGTGATGACAAGTGTCGTGGAGCATTGTGATGACAGGGGTCATAGAGCATTGTGATGACACGGTTATGGAATATTGTGATGACCAGAATTCTGTACCACAGTGATGAAAAGGGAATGGAGCATTGTGATTATAGGGATCATGGAGCATAGTGATGAAAGGGGCCATGGAGCATTGTGTTGACAGGCGTCATGGGACATTGTGTTGACAGTGGTCATGGAGCATTGTTAGAAAGAGAACATGGAGCAATTTGATTTCAGGGGCCATGAAAAATTGCGAGTACATAGGTCATGGAGTATTCAGATGAATGTGGTCAAGTATCTTTGTGACGAAAAGTGTCCTGGAATATTGTGATGACACGGTTCATGGAGCATTGCGATGACAAGTGCCATGGCAAAATGTGAAGACAGGTGTCATGGGGCATTGTGATGACAGTGGTCATCTAGAATTGTGAAGAAAGATATCATGGAGCACTGGGATGAAAGGGGCCATGGAACATTGTGATGACAGGGGTCATGGGGCATTGTGATGATACGGCCATGGAACATTATGATGACAACAATTCTGGAGCATTGTGATAAAAAGGGCATGGACCATTGTGATTAGAGGGGCCAAGGAGCATTCTGATGACAACGGCATGGAGCATTGTGATGACAAGGGTCATCGAGCATTGTGATGACAGTGGTCATGAAGCATTGTGATGAATGTGGTCATGGATCATTTTGATGACAAGTGTCGTGGAGCATTGTGATGACAGGGGTCATAGATCATTGTGATGACAGGATTATGGAATATTGTGATGACCAGAATTCTGTAGCACTGTGATGAAAAGGGAATGGAGCATTGTGATTACAGGGGTCATGGAGCATTGTGATGACAATTGTTCTAGAACATTGTGATGACAGGGATCATGGAGCATAGTGATGAAAGGGGCCATGGAGCATTGTGATGACAGGCGTCATGGGACATTGTGTTGACAGTGGTAATGGAGCATTGTTAGAAAGGGAACATGGAGCAATTTGATTTCAGGGGCCATGAAAAATTGCGAATACATAGGCCATGGAGTATTCAGATGAATGTGGTCAAGGATCATTGTGACGAAAAGTGTCCTGGAATATTGTGATGACACGGTTCATGGAGCATTGTGATGACAAGGGCCATGGCGAAATGGGAAGACAGGTGTCATGGGGCCTTGTGATGACAGTGGTCATCTAGAATTGTGAAGAAAGATATCATGGAGCACAGGGATGACAGGGGCCATGGAGCATTGTGATGACAGTGGTCATGAAGCATTGTGATGAATGTGGTCATGGATCATTATGATGACAAATGTCGTAGAGCATTGTGATGACAGGGGTCATAGATCATTGTGATGACACGGTTATGCAATATTGTGATGACCAGAATTCTGTAGCACTGTGATGAAAAGGGAATGGAGCATTGTGATTACAGGGGTCATGGAGCATTGTGATGACAATTGTTCTAGAACATTGTGAAGACAGGGATCATGGAGCATAGTGATGAAAGGGGCCATGGAGCATTGTGATGATAGGCGTCATGGGAAATTGTGTTGACAGTGGTCATGGAGCATTGTTAGAAAGGGAACATGGAGCAATTAGATTTCAGGGGCCATGAAAAATTGTGAATACATATGCCATGTAGTATTCAGATGAATGTGGTCAAGGATAATTGTGACGAAAAGTGTCCTGGAATATTGTGATGACACGGTTCATGGAGCATTGCGATGAAAAGGGCCATGGCGAAATGTGAAGACAGGTGTCATGGGGCATTGTGAAGACAGTGGTCATGTAGTATTGTGAAGAAAGATATCATGGAGCACTGGGATGACAGGGGCCATGGAGCATTGTGATGACAGGGGTCATGGGGCATTGTGATGACACGGCCATGGAACATTATGATGACAAAAATTCTGGAGCATTGTGATAAACAGGGCATGGACCATTGTGATTAGAGGGGCCAAGGAGCATTCTGATGACAACGGCATGGAGCATTGTGATGACAAGGGTCATCGAGCATTGTGATGACAGTGGTCATGAAGCATTGTGATGAATGTGGTCATGCATCATTGTGATGACAAGTGTCGTGGAGCATTGTGATGACAGGGGTCATAGAGCATTGTGATGACACGGTTATGGAATATTGTGATGACCAGAATTCTGTACCACAGTGATGAAAAGGGAATGGAGCATTGTGATTATAGGGATCATGGAGCATAGTGATGAAAGGGGCCATGGAGCATTGTGTTGACAGGCGTCTTGGGACATTGTGTTGACAGTGGTCATGGAGCATTGTTAGAAAGAGAACATGGAGCAATTTGATTTCAGGGGCCATGAAAAATTGCGAGTACATAGGTCATGGAGTATTCAGATGAATGTGGTCAAGTATCTTTGTGACGAAAAGTGTCCTGGAATATTGTGATGACACGGTTCATGGAGCATTGCGATGACAAGTGCCATGGCAAAATGTGAAGACAGGTGTCATGGGGCATTGTGATGACAGTGGTCATCTAGAATTGTGAAGAAAGATATCATGGAGCACTGGGATGAAAGGGGCCATGGAACATTGTGATGACAGGGGTCATGGGGCATTGTGATGATACGGCCATGGAACATTATGATGACAACAATTCTGGAGCATTGTGATAAAAAGGGCATGGACCATTGTGATTAGAGGGGCCAAGGAGCATTCTGATGACAACGGCATGGAGCATTGTGATTACAAATGTCATCTAGCATTGTGATGACAGTGGTCATGAAGCATTGTGATGAAAGTGGTCATGGATCATTGTGATGACAAGTATCGTGGAGCATTGTGATGACAGGGGTCATAGAGCATTGTGATGACACAGTTATGGAATATTGTGATGACCAGAATTCTGTAGCACTGTGATGAAAAGGGAATGGAGCATTGTGATTACATGGGTCATGGAGCATTGTGTTGACAATTGTTCTAGAACATTGTGATGACAGGGATCATGGAGCATAGTGATGAAAGGGGCCATGGAGCATTGTGATGACAGGCGTCATGGGACATTGTGTTGACAGTGGTCATGGAGAATTGTTAGAAAGGGAACATGGAGAAATTAGATTTCAGGGGCCATGAAACATGGTGAATACATAGGCCATGGAGTATTCAGATGAATGTGGTCAAGGATCATTGTGACGACAAGTGTCCTGGAATATTGTGATGACACGGTTCATGGAGCATTGCGATGACAAGGGCCATAGCGAAATGTGAAGACAGGTGTCATGGGGCATTGTGAAGACAGTGGTCATGTAGTATTGTGAAGAAAGATATCATGGAGCACTGGGATGACAGGGGCCATGGAGCATTGTGATGACAGGGGTCATGGGGCATTGTGATGACACGGCCATGGAACATTATGATGACAAGAATTCTGGAGCATTGTGATAAACAGGGCATGGACCATTGTGATTAGAGGGGCCAAGGAGCATTCTGATGACAATGGCATGGAGCATTGTGATGACAAGGGTCATCGAGCATTGTGATGACAGTGGTCATGAAGCATTGTGATGAATGTGGTCATGCATCATTGTGATGACAAGTTTCGTGGAGCATTGTGATGACAGGGGTCATAGAGCATTGTGATGACACGGTTATGGAATATTGTGATGACCAGAATTCTGTACCACAGTGATGAAAAGGGAATGGAGCATTGTGATTATAGGGATCATGGAGCATAGTGATGAAAGGGGCCATGGAGCATTGTGTTGACAGGCGTCATGGGACATTGTGTTGACAGTGGTCATGGAGCATTGTTAGAAAGAGAACATGGAGCAATTTGATTTCAGGGGCCATGAAAAATTGCGAGTGCATAGGCCATGGAGTATTCAGATGAATGTGGTCAAGTATCATTGTGACGAAAAGTGTCCTGGAATATTGTGATGACACGGTTCATGGAGCATTGCGATGACAAGTGCCATGGCAAAATGTGAAGACAGGTGTCATGGGGCATTGTGATGACAGTGGTCATCTAGAATTGTGAAGAAAGATATCATGGAGCACTGGGATGAAAGGGGCCATGGAACATTGTGATGACAGGGGTCATGGGGCATTGTGATGATACGGCCATGGAACATTATGATGACAACAATTCTGGAGCATTGTGATAAAAAGGGCATGGACCATTGTGATTAGAGGGGCCAAGGAGCATTCTGATGACAACGGCATGGAGCATTGTGATTACAAATGTCATCTAGCATTGTGATGACAGTGGTCATGAAGCATTGTGATGAAAGTGGTCATGGATCATTGTGATGACAAGTATCGTGGAGCATTGTGATGACAGGGGTCATAGAGCATTGTGATGACACGGTTATGGAATATTGTGATGACCAGAATTCTGTAGCACTGTGATGAAAAGGGAATGGAGCATTGTGATTACATGGGTCATGGAGCATTGTGTTGACAATTGTTCTAGATCATTGTGATGACAGGGATCATGGAGCATAGTGATGAAAGGGGCCATGGAGCATTGTGATGACAGGCGTCATGGGACATTGTGTTGACAGTGGTCATGGAGCATTGTTAGAAAGGGAACATGGAGAAATTAGATTTCAGGGGCCATGAAAAATGGTGAATACATAGGCCATGGAGTATTCAGATGAATGTGGTCAAGGATCATTGTGACGACAAGTGTCCTGGAATATTGTGATGACACGGTTCATGGAGCATTGCGATGACAAGGGCCATGGCGAAATGTGAAGACAGGTGTCATGGGGCATTGTGATGACAGGGTTCATGGGGCATTGTGATGACACGGCCATGGAACATTATGATGAGAAGAATTCTGGGGCATTGTGATAAAAAGGGCATGGACCATTGTGATTAGAGGGGCCAAGGGGCATTCTGATGAAAACGGCATGGAGCATTGTGATGACAAGGGTCATCGAGCATTGTGATGACAGTGGTCATGAAGCATTGTGATGAATGTGGTCATGGATCATTGTGATGACAAGTGTCGTGGAGCTTTGTGATGACAGGGGTCATAGAGCATTGTGATGACACGGTTATGGAATATTGTGATGACCAGAATTCTGTAGCACTGTGATGAAAAGGGAATGGAGCATTGTGATTACAGGGGTCATGGAGCATTGTGATGACAATTGTTCTAGAACATTGTGATGACAGGGATCATGGAGCATAGTGATGAAAGGGTCCATGGAGCATTGTGATGACAGGCGTCATGGGACATTGTGTTGACAGGGGCCATGGAGCATTGTGATGACAGTGGTCATGAAGCATTGTGATGAATGTGGTCATGGATCATTATGATGACAAATGTCGTAGAGAATTGTGATGACAGGGGTCATAGAGCATTGTGATGACACGGTTATGCCATATTGTGATGACCAGAATTCTGTAGCACTGTGATGAAAAAGGAATGGAGCATTGTGATTACAGGGATCATGGAGCATTGTGATGACAATTGTTCTAGAACATTGTGAAGACAGGGATCATGGAGCATAGTGATGAAAGGGGCCATGGAGCACTGTGATGACAAGCGTCATGGGACAATGTGTTGACAGTGGTCATGGAGCCTTGTTAGAATGGGAACATGGAGCAATTTGATTTCAGGGGTCATGAAAAATTGTGAATACATAGGCCATGGAGTATTCAGATGAATGTGGTCAAGGATCATTGTGACGAAAAGTGTCCTGGAATATTGTGATGACACGGTTCATGGAGCATTGCGATGACAAGGGCAATGGCGAAATGTGAAGACAGGTATCATGGGGAATTGTGATGACAGTGGTCATCTAGAATTGTGAAAAAGATAACATGGAGCACTGGGATGATAGGGTACATGGAACATTGTGATGACAGGGGTCATGGGGCATTGTGATGACACGGCCATGGAACATTATGATGACAAGAATTCTGGAGCATTGTGATAAAAAGGGCATGGACCATTGTGATTAGAGGGGCCAAGGAGCATTCTGATGACAACGGCATGGAGCATTGTGATGACAAGGGTCATCGAGCATTGTGATGACAGTGGTCATGAAGAATTGTGATGAATGTGGTCATGGATCATTGTGATGACAAGTGTCGTGGAGCATTGTGATGACAGGGGTCATAGAGCATTGTGATGACACGGTTATGGAATATTGTGATGACCAGAATTCTGTAGCACTGTGATGAAAAGGGAATGGAGCATTGTGATTACAGGGGTCATGGAGCATTGTGATGACAATTGTTCTAGAACATTGTGATGACAGGGATCATGGAGCATAGTGATGAAAGGGGCCATGGAGCATTGTGATGACAGGCGTCATGGGACATTGTGTTGACAGTGGTCATGGAGCATTGTTAGAAAGGGAACATGGAGCAATTTGATTTCAGGGGCCATGAAAAATTGCGAATACATAGGCCATGGAGTATTCAGATGAATGTGGTCAAGGATCATTGTGACGAAAAGTGTCCTGGAATATTGTGATGACACGGTTCATGGAGCATTGCGATGACAAGGGCCATGGCGAAATGGGAAGACAGGTGTCATGGGGCCTTGTGATGACAGTGGTCATCTAGAATTGTGAAGAAAGATATCATGGAGCACAGGGATGACAGGGGCCATGGAGCATTGTGATGACAGTGGTCATGAAGCACTGTGATGAATGTGGTCATGGATCATTATGATGACAAATGTCGTAGAGCATTGTGATGACAGGGGTCATAGATCATTGTGATGACACGGTTATGCAATATGGTGATGACCAGAATTCTGTAGCACTGTGATGAAAAGGGAATGGAGCATTGTGATTACAGGGGTCATGGAGCATTGTGATGACAATTGTTCTAGAACATTGCGAAGACAGGGATCATGGAGCATAGTGATGAAAGGGGCCATGGAGCATTGTGATGATAGGCGTCATGGGAAATTGTGTTGACAGTGGTCATGGAGCATTGTTAGAAAGGGAACATGGAGCAATTAGATTTCAGGGGCCATGAAAAATTGTGAATACATATGCCATGTAGTATTCAGATGAATGTGGTCAAGGATAATTGTGACGAAAAGTGTCCTGGAATATTGTGATGACACGGTTCATGGAGCATTGCGATGAAAAGGGCCATGGCGAAATGTGAAGACAGGTGTCATGGGGCATTGTGAAGGCAGTGGTCATGTAGTATTGTGAAGAAAGATATCATGGAGCACTGGGATGACAGGGGCCATGGAGCATTGTGATGACAGGGGTCATGGGGCATTGTGATGACACGGCCATGGAACATTATGATGACAAAAATTCTGGAGCATTGTGATAAACAGGGCATGGACCATTGTGATTAGAGGGGCCAAGGAGCATTCTGATGACAACGGCATGGAGCATTGTGATGACAAGGGTCATCGAGCATTGTGATGACAGTGGTCATGAAGCATTGTGATGAATGTGGTCATGCATCATTGTGATGACAAGTGTCGTGGAGCATTGTGATGACAGGGGTCATAGAGCATTGTGATGACACGGTTATGGAATATTGTGATGACCAGAATTCTGTACCACAGTGATGAAAAGGGAATGGAGCATTGTGATTATAGGGATCATGGAGCATAGTGATGAAAGGGGCCATGGAGCATTGTGTTGACAGGCGTCATGGGACATTGTGTTGACAGTGGTCATGGAGCATTGTTAGAAAGAGAACATGGAGCAATTTGATTTCAGGGGCCATGAAAAATTGCGAGTACATAGGTCATGGAGTATTCAGATGAATGTGGTCAAGTATCTTTGTGACGAAAAGTGTCCTGGAATATTGTGATGACACGGTTCATGGAGCATTGCGATGACAAGTGCCATGGCAAAATGTGAAGACAGGTGTCATGGGGCATTGTGATGACAGTGGTCATCTAGAATTGTGAAGAAAGATATCATGGAGCACTGGGATGAAAGGGGCCATGGAACATTGTGATGACAGGGGTCATGGGGCATTGTGATGATACGGCCATGGAACATTATGATGACAACAATTCTGGAGCATTGTGATAAAAAGGGCATGGACCATTGTGATTAGAGGGGCCAAGGAGCATTCTGATGACAACGGCATGGAGCATTGTGATGACAAGGGTCATCGAGCATTGTGATGACAGTGGTCATGAAGCATTGTGATGAATGTGGTCATGGATCATTGTGATGACAAGTGTCGTGGAGCATTGTGATGACAGGGGTCATAGATCATTGTGATGACAGGATTATGGAATATTGTGATGACCAGAATTCTGTAGCACTGTGATGAAAAGGGAATGGAGCATTGTGATTACAGGGGTCATGGAGCATTGTGATGACAATTGTTCTAGAACATTGTGATGACAGGGATCATGGAGCATAGTGATGAAAGGGGCCATGGAGCATTGTGATGACAGGCGTCATGGGACATTGTGTTGACAGTGGTAATGGAGCATTGTTAGAAAGGGAACATGGAGCAATTTGATTTCAGGGGCCATGAAAAATTGCGAATACATAGGCCATGGAGTATTCAGATGAATGTGGTCAAGGATCATTGTGACGAAAAGTGTCCTGGAATATTGTGATGACACGGTTCATGGAGCATTGTGATGACAAGGGCCATGGCGAAATGGGAAGACAGGTGTCCTGGGGCCTTGTGATGACAGTGGTCATCTAGAATTGTGAAGAAAGATATCATGGAGCACAGGGATGACAGGGGCCATGGAGCATTGTGATGACAGTGGTCATGAAGCATTGTGATGAATGTGGTCATGGATCATTATGATGACAAATGTCGTAGAGCATTGTGATGACAGGGGTCATAGATCATTGTGATGACACGGTTATGCAATATTGTGATGACCAGAATTCTGTAGCACTGTGATGAAAAGGGAATGGAGCATTGTGATTACACGGGTCATGGAGCATTGTGATGACAATTGTTCTAGAACATTGTGAAGACAGGGATCATGGAGCATAGTGATGAAAGGGGCCATGGAGCATTGTGATGATAGGCGTCATGGGAAATTGTGTTGACAGTGGTCATGGAGCATTGTTAGAAAGGGAACATGGAGCAATTAGATTTCAGGGGCCATGAAAAATTGTGAATACATATGCCATGTAGTATTCAGATGAATGTGGTCAAGGATAATTGTGACGAAAAGTGTCCTGGAATATTGTGATGACACGGTTCATGGAGCATTGCGATGAAAAGGGCCATGGCGAAATGTGAAGACAGGTGTCATGGGGCATTGTGAAGACAGTGGTCATGTAGTATTGTGAAGAAAGATATCATGGAGCACTGGGATGACAGGGGCCATGGAGCATTGTGATGACAGGGTTCATGGGGCATTGTGATGACACGGCCATGGAACATTATGATGACAAAAATTCTGGAGCATTGTGATAAACAGGGCATGGACCATTGTGATTAGAGGGGCCAAGGAGCATTCTGATGACAACGGCATGGAGCATTGTGATGACAAGGGTCATCGAGCATTGTGATGACAGTGGTCATGAAGCATTGTGATGAATGTGGTCATGCATCATTGTGATGACAAGTGTCGTGGAGCATTGTGATGACAGGGGTCATAGAGCATTGTGATGACACGGTTATGGAATATTGTGATGACCAGAATTCTGTACCACAGTGATGAAAAGGGAATGGAGCATTGTGATTATAAGGATCATGGAGCATAGTGATGAAAGGGGCCATGGAGCATTGTGTTGACAGGCGTCTTGGGACATTGTGTTGACAGTGGTCATGGAGCATTGTTAGAAAGAGAACATGGAGCAATTTGATTTCAGGGGCCATGAAAAATTGCGAGTACATAGGTCATGGAGTATTCAGATGAATGTGGTCAAGTATCTTTGTGACGAAAAGTGTCCTGGAATATTGTGATGACACGGTTCATGGAGCATTGCGATGACAAGTGCCATGGCAAAATGTGAAGACAGGTGTCATGGGGCATTGTGATGACAGTGGTCATCTAGAATTGTGAAGAAAGATATCATGGAGCACTGGGATGAAAGGGGCCATGGAACATTGTGATGACAGGGGTCATGGGGCATTGTGATGATACGGCCATGGAACATTATGATGACAACAATTCTGGAGCATTGTGATAAAAAGGGCATGGACCATTGTGATTAGAGGGGCCAAGGAGCATTCTGATGACAACGGCATGGAGCATTGTGATTACAAATGTCATCTAGCATTGTGATGACAGTGGTCATGAAGCATTGTGATGAAAGTGGTCATGGATCATTGTGATGACAAGTATCGTGGAGCATTGTGATGACAGGGGTCATAGAGCATTGTGATGACACAGTTATGGAATATTGTGATGACCAGAATTCTGTAGCACTGTGATGAAAAGGGAATGGAGCATTGTGATTACATGGGTCATGGAGCATTGTGTTGACAATTGTTCTAGAACATTGTGATGACAGGGATCATGGAGCATAGTGATGAAAGGGGCCATGGAGCATTGTGATGACAGGCGTCATGGGACATTGTGTTGACAGTGGTCATGGAGAATTGTTAGAAAGGGAACATGGAGAAATTAGATTTCAGGGGCCATGAAACATGGTGAATACATAGGCCATGGAGTATTCAGATGAATGTGGTCAAGGATCATTGTGACGACAAGTGTCCTGGAATATTGTGATGACACGGTTCATGGAGCATTGCGATGACAAGGGCCATAGCGAAATGTGAAGACAGGTGTCATGGGGCATTGTGAAGACAGTGGTCATGTAGTATTGTGAAGAAAGATATCATGGAGCACTGGGATGACAGGGGCCATGGAGCATTGTGATGACAGGGGTCATGGGGCATTGTGATGACACGGCCATGGAACATTATGATGACAAGAATTCTGGAGCATTGTGATAAACAGGGCATGGACCATTGTGATTAGAGGGGCCAAGGAGCATTCTGATGACAATGGCATGGAGCATTGTGATGACAAGGGTCATCGAGCATTGTGATGACAGTGGTCATGAAGCATTGTGATGAATGTGGTCATGCATCATTGTGATGACAAGTTTCGTGGAGCATTGTGATGACAGGGGTCATAGAGCATTGTGATGACACGGTTATGGAATATTGTGATGACCAGAATTCTGTACCACAGTGATGAAAAGGGAATGGAGCATTGTGATTATAGGGATCATGGAGCATAGTGATGAAAGGGGCCATGGAGCATTGTGTTGACAGGCGTCATGGGACATTGTGTTGACAGTGGTCATGGAGCATTGTTAGAAAGAGAACATGGAGCAATTTGATTTCAGGGGCCATGAAAAATTGCGAGTACATAGGCCATGGAGTATTCAGATGAATGTGGTCAAGTATCATTGTGACGAAAAGTGTCCTGGAATATTGTGATGACACGGTTCATGGAGCATTGCGATGACAAGTGCCATGGCAAAATGTGAAGACAGGTGTCATGGGGCATTGTGATGACAGTGGTCATCTAGAATTGTGAAGAAAGATATCATGGAGCACTGGGATGAAAGGGGCCATGGAACATTGTGATGACAGGGGTCATGGGGCATTGTGATGATACGGCCATGGAACATTATGATGACAACAATTCTGGAGCATTGTGATAAAAAGGGCATGGACCATTGTGATTAGAGGGGCCAAGGAGCATTCTGATGACAACGGCATGGAGCATTGTGATTACAAATGTCATCTAGCATTGTGATGACAGTGGTCATGAAGCATTGTGATGAAAGTGGTCATGGATCATTGTGATGACAAGTATCGTGGAGCATTGTGATGACAGGGGTCATAGAGCATTGTGATGACACGGTTATGGAATATTGTGATGACCAGAATTCTGTAGCATTGTGATTACATGGGTCATGGAGCATTGTGTTGACAATTGTTCTAGATCATTGTGATGACAGGGATCATGGAGCATAGTGATGAAAGGGGCCATGGAGCATTGTGATGACAGGCGTCATGGGACATTGTGTTGACAGTGGTCATGGAGCATTGTTAGAAAGGGAACATGGAGAAATTAGATTTCAGGGGCCATGAAAAATGGTGAATACATAGGCCATGGAGTATTCAGATGAATGTGGTCAAGGATCATTGTGACGACAAGTGTCCTGGAATATTGTGATGACACGGTTCATGGAGCATTGCGATGACAAGGGCCATGGCGAAATGTGAAGACAGGTGTCATGGGGCATTGTGATGACAGGGTTCATGGGGCATTGTGATGACACGGCCATGGAACATTATGATGAGAAGAATTCTGGAGCATTGTGATAAAAAGGGCATGGACCATTGTGATTAGAGGGGCCAAGGGGCATTCTGATGAAAACGGCATGGAGCATTGTGATGACAAGGGTCATCGAGCATTGTGATGACAGTGGTCATGAAGCATTGTAATGAATGTGGTCATGGATCATTGTGATGACAAGTGTCGTGGAGCTTTGTGATGACAGGGGTCATAGAGCATTGTGATGACACGGTTATGGAATATTGTGATGACCAGAATTCTGTAGCACTGTGATGAAAAGGGAATGGAGCATTGTGATTACAGGGGTCATGGAGCATTGTGATGACAATTGTTCTAGAACATTGTGATGACAGGGATCATGGAGCATAGTGATGAAAGGGTCCATGGAGCATTGTGATGACAGGCGTCATGGGACATTGTGTTGACAGGGGCCATGGAGCATTGTGATGACAGTGGTCATGAAGCATTGTGATGAATGTGGTCATGGATCATTATGATGACAAATGTCGTAGAGAATTGTGATGACAGGGGTCATAGAGCATTGTGATGACACGGTTATGCCATATTGTGATGACCAGAATTCTGTAGCACTGTGATGAAAAAGGAATGGAGCATTGTGATTACAGGGATCATGGAGCATTGTGATGACAATTGTTCTAGAACATTGTGAAGACAGGGATCATGGAGCATAGTGATGAAAGGGGCCATGGAGCACTGTGATGACAAGCGTCATGGGACAATGTGTTGACAGTGGTCATGGAGCCTTGTTAGAATGGGAACATGGAGCAATTTGATTTCAGGGGTCATGAAAAATTGTGAATACATAGGCCATGGAGTATTCAGATGAATGTGGTCAAGGATCATTGTGACGAAAAGTGTCCTAGAATATTGTGATGACACGGTTCATGGAGCATTGCGATGACAAGGGCCATGGCGAAATGTGAAGACAGGTGTCATGGGGCAATGTGATGACAGTGGTCATCTAGAATTGTGAAGAAAGATATCATGGAGCACAGGGATGACGGGGGCCATGGAGCATTGTGATGACAGTGGTCATGAAGCATTGTGATGAATGTGGTCATGGATCATTATGATGACAAATGTCGTAGAGCATTGTGATGACAGGGGTCATAGATCATTGTGATGACACGGTTATGCAATATTGTGATGACCAGAATTCTGTAGCACTGTGATGAAAAGGGAATGGAGCATTGTGATTACAGGGATCATGGAGCATTGTGATGACAATTGTTCTAGAACATTGTGAAGACAGGGATCATGGAGCATAGTGATGAAAGGGGCCATGGAGCATTGTGATGATAGGCGTCATGGGAAATTGTGTTGACAGTGGTCATGGAGCATTGTTAGAAAGGGAACATGGAGCAATTAGATTTCAGGGGCCATGAAAAATTGTGAATACATATGCCATGTAGTATTCAGATGAATGTGGTCAAGGATAATTGTGACGAAAAGTGTCCTGGAATATTGTGATGACACGGTTCATGGAGCATTGCGATGAAAAGGGCCATGGCGAAATGTGAAGACAGGTGTCATGGGGCATTGTGAAGACAGTGGTCATGTAGTATTGTGAAGAAAGATATCATGGAGCACTGGGATGACAGGGGCCATGGAGCATTGTGATGACAGGGGTCATGGGGCATTGTGATGACACGGCCATGGAACATTATGATGACAAGAATTCTGGAGTATTGTGATAAACAGGGCATGGACCATTGTGATTAGAGGGGCCAAGGAGCATTCTGATGACAACGGCATGGAGCATTGTGATGACAAGGGTCATCGAGCATTGTGATGACAGTGGTCATGAAGCATTGTGATGAATGTGGTCATGCATCATTGTGATGACAAGTGTCGTGGAGCATTGTGATGACAGGGGTCATAGAGCATTGTGATGACACGGTTATGGAATATTGTGATGACCAGAATTCTGTACCACAGTGATGAAAAGGGAATGGAGCATTGTGATTATAGGGATCATGGAGCATAGTGATAAAAGGGGCCATGGAGCATTGTGTTGACAGGCGTCATGGGACATTGTGTTGACAGTGGTAATGGAGCATTGTTAGAAAGAGAACATGGAGCAATTTGATTTCAGGGGCCATGAAAAATTGCGAGTACATAGGCCATGGAGTATTCAGATGAATGTGGTCAAGTATCATTGTGACGAAAAGTGTCCTGGAATATTGTGATGACACGGTTCATGGAGCATTGCGATGACAAGTGCCATGGCAAAATGTGAAGACAGGTGTCATGGGGCATTGTGATGACAGTGGTCATCTAGAATTGTGAAGAAAGATATCATGGAGCACTGGGATGAAAGGGGCCATGGAACATTGTGATGACAGGGGTCATGGGGCATTGTGATGATACGGCCATAGAACATTATGATGACAACAATTCTGGAGCATTGTGATAAAAAGGGCATGGACCATTGTGATTAGAGGGGCCAAGGAGCATTCTGATGAAAACGGCATGGAGCATTGTGATTACAAATGTCATCTAGCATTGTGATGAGAGTGGTCATGAAACATTGTGATGAAAGTGGTCATGGATCATTGTGATGACAAGTATCGTGGAGCATTGTGATGACAGGGGTCATAGAGCATTGTGATGACACGGTTATGGAATATTGTGATGACCAGAATTCTGTAGCACTGTGATGAAAAGGGAATGGAGCATTGTGATTACATGGGTCATGGAGCATTGTGTTGACAATTGTTCTAGAACATTGTGATGACAGGGATCATGGAGCATAGTGATGAAAGGGGCCATGGAGCATTGTGATGACAGGCGTCATGGGACATTGTGTTGACAGTGGTCATGGAGCATTGTTAGAAAAGGAACATGGAGAAATTAGATTTCAGGGGACATGAAAAATGGTGAATACATAGGCCATGGAGTATTCAGATGAATGTGGTCAGGGTCATTGTGACGACAAGTGTCCTGGAATATTGTGATGACACGGTTCATGGAGCATTGCGATGACAAGGGCCATGGCGAAATGTGAAGACAGGTGTCATGGGGCATTGTGATGTCAGGGGTCATGGGGCATTGTGATGACACGGCCATGGAACATTATGATGAGAAGAATTCTGGAGCATTGTGATAAAAAGGGCATGGACCATTGTGATTAGAGGGGCCAAGGGGCATTCTGATGAAAACGGCATGGAGCATTGTGATGACAAGGGTCATCGAGCATTGTGATGACAGTGGTCATGAAGCATTGTGATGAATGTGGTCATGGATCATTGTGATGACAAGTGTCGTGGAGCATTGTGATGACAGGGGTCATAGAGCATTGTGATGACACGGTTATGGAATATTGTGATAACCAGAATACTGTAGCACTGTGATGAAACGGGAATGGAGCATTGTGATTACAGGGGTATTGGAGCATAGTGATGACAATTGTTCTAGAACATTGTGATGACAGGGATCATGGAGCATAGTGATGAAAGGGGCCATGGAGCATTGTGATGACAGGCGTCATGGGAAATTGTGTTGACAGTGGTCATGGAGCATTGTTAGAAAGGGAACATGGAGCAATTTGATTTCAGGGGCCATGAAAAATGGATAATACATAGGCCATGGAGTATTCAGATGAATGTGGTCAAGGATCATTGTGACGACAAGTGTCCTGGAATATTGTGATGACACGGTTCATGGAGCATTGCGATGACAAGGGCCATGGCGAAATGTGAAGACAGGTGTCATGGGGCATTGTGATGACAGGGGTCATGGGGCATTGTGATGACACGGCCATGGAACATTATGATGAGAAGAATTCTGGAGCATTGTGATAAAAAGGGCATGGACCTTTGTGATTAGAGGGGCCAAGGGGCATTCTGATGAAAACGGCATGGAGCATTGTGATGACAAGCGTCATCGAGCATTGTGATGACAGTGGTCATGAAGCATTGTGATGAATGTGGTCATGGATCATTGTGTTGACAAGTGTCATGGAGCATTGTGATGACAGGGGTCATAGAGCATTGTGTTAACACGGTTATGGAATATTGTGATGACCAGAATTCTGTAGCACTGTGATGAAAAGGCAATGGAGCATTGTGATTACAGGGGTCATGGAGCATTGTGATGACAATTGTTCTAGAACATTGTGATGACAGGGATCATGGAGCATAGTGATGAAAGGGGCCATGGAGCATTGTGATGACAGGCGTCATGGGACATTGTGTTGACAGTGGTCATGGAGAATTGTTAGAAAGGGAACATGGAGCAATTTGTTGTCAGGGGACATGAAAAATTGCGAATACATAGGCCATGGAGTATTCAGATGAATGTGGTCAAGGATCATTGTGACGAAAAGTGTCCTGGAATATTGTGATGACACGGTTCATGGAGCATTGCGATGACAAGGGCAATGGCGAAATGTGAAGACAGGTATCATGGGGAATTGTGATGACAGTGGTCATCTAGAATTGTGAAAAAGATAACATGGAGCACTGGGATGATAGGGTACATGGAACATTGTGATGACAGGGGTCATGGGGCATTGTGATGACACGGCCATGGAACATTATGATGACAAGAATTCTGGAGCATTGTGATAAAAAGGGCATGGACCATTGTGATTAGAGGGGCCAAGGAGCATTCTGATGACAACGGCATGGAGCATTGTGATGACAAGGGTCATCGAGCATTGTGATGACAGTGGTCATGAAGCATTGTGATGAATGTGGTCATGGATCATTGTGATGACAAGTGTCGTGGAGCATTGTGATGACAGGGGTCATAGAGCATTGTGATGACACGGTTATGGAATATTGTGATGACCAGAATTCTGTAGCACTGTGATGAAAAGGGAATGGAGCATTGTGATTACAGGGGTCATGGAGCATTGTGATGACAATTGTTCTAGAACATTGTGATGACAGGGATCATGGAGCATAGTGATGAAAGGGGCCATGGAGCATTGTGATGACAGGCGTCATGGGACATTGTGTTGACAGTGGTCATGGAGCATTGTTAGAAAGGGAACATGGAGCAATTTGATTTCAGGGGCCATGAAAAATTGCGAATACATAGGCCATGGAGTATTCAGATGAATGTGGTCAAGGATCATTGTGACGAAAAGTGTCCTGGAATATTGTGATGACACGGTTCATGGAGCATTGCGATGACAAGGGCCATGGCGAAATGGGAAGACAGGTGTCATGGGGCCTTGTGATGACAGTGGTCATCTAGAATTGTGAAGAAAGATATCATGGAGCACAGGGATGACAGGGGCCATGGAGCATTGTGATGACAGTGGTCATGAAGCATTGTGATGAATGTGGTCATGGATCATTATGATGACAAATGTCGTAGAGCATTGTGATGACAGGGGTCATAGATCATTGTGATGACACGGTTATGCAATATTGTGATGACCAGAATTCTGTAGCACTGTGATGAAAAGGGAATGGAGCATTGTGATTACAGGGGTCATGGAGCATTGTGATGACAATTGTTCTAGAACATTGTGAAGACAGGGATCATGGAGCATAGTGATGAAAGGGGCCATGGAGCATTGTGATGATAGGCGTCATGGGAAATTGTGTTGACAGTGGTCATGGAGCATTGTTAGAAAGGGAACATGGAGCAATTAGATTTCAGGGGCCATGAAAAATGGTGAATACATAGGCCATGGAGTATTCAGATGAATGTGGTCAAGGATCATTGTGACGACAAGTGTCCTGGAATATTGTGATGACACGGTTCATGGAGCATTGCGATGACAAGGGCCATAGCGAAATGTGAAGACAGGTGTCATGGGGCATTGTGAAGACAGTGGTCATGTAGTATTGTGAAGAAAGATATCATGGAGCACTGGGATGACAGGGGCCATGGAGCATTGTGATGACAGGGGTCATGGGGCATTGTGATGACACGGCCATGGAACATTATGATGACAAGAATTCTGGAGTATTGTGATAAACAGGGCATGGACCATTGTGATTAGAGGGGCCAAGGAGCATTCTGATGACAATGGCATGGAGCATTGTGATGACAAGGGTCATCGAGCATTGTGATGACAGTGGTCATGAAGCATTGTGATGAATGTGTTCATGCATCATTGTGATGACAAGTGTCGTGGAGCATTGTGATGACAGGGGTCATAGAGCATTGTGATGACACGGTTATGGAATATTGTGATGACCAGAATTCTGTACCACAGTGATGAAAAGGGAATGGAGCATTGTGATTATAGGGATCATGGAGCATAGTGATGAAAGGGGCCATGGAGCATTGTGTTGACAGGCGTCATGGGACATTGTGTTGACAGTGGTCATGGAGCATTGTTAGAAAGAGAACATGGAGCAATTTGATTTCAGGGGCCATGAAAAATTGCGAGTACATAGGCCATGGAGTATTCAGATGAATGTGGTCAAGTATCATTGTGACGAAAAGTGTCCTGGAATATTGTGATGACACGGTTCATGGAGCATTGCGATGACAAGTGCCATGGCAAAATGTGAAGACAGGTGTCATGGGGCATTGTGATGACAGTGGTCATCTAGAATTGTGAAGAAAAATATCATGGAGCACTGGGATGAAAGGGGCCATGGAACATTGTGATGACAGGGGTCATGGGGCATTGTGATGATACGGCCATGGAACATTATGATGACAACAATTCTGGAGCATTGTGATAAAAAGGGCATGGACCATTGTGATTAGAGGGGCCAAGGAGCATTCTGATGACAACGGCATGGAGCATTGTGATTACAAATGTCATCTAGCATTGTGATGACAGTGGTCATGAAGCATTGTGATGAAAGTGGTCATGGATCATTGTGATGACAAGTATCGTGGAGCATTGTGATGACAGGGGTCATAGAGCATTGTGATGACACGGTTATGGAATATTGTGATGACCAGAATTCTGTAGCACAGTGATGAAAAGGGAATGGAGCATTGTGATTACAGGGGTCATGGAGCATTGTGATGACAATTGTTCTAGAACATTGTGATGACAGGGATCATGGAGCATAGTGATGAAAGGGTCCATGGAGCATTGTGATGACAGGCGTCATGGGACATTGTGTTGACAGGGGCCATGGAGCATTGTGATGACAGTGGTCATGAAGCATTGTGATGAATGTGGTCATGGATCATTATGATGACAAATGTCGTAGAGAATTGTGATGACAGGGGTCATAGAGCATTGTGATGACACGGTTATGCCATATTGTGATGACCAGAATTCTGTAGCACTGTGATGAAAAAGGAATGGAGCATTGTGATTACAGGGATCATGGAGCATTGTGATGACAATTGTTCTAGAACATTGTGAAGACAGGGATCATGGAGCATAGTGATGAAAGGGGCCATGGAGCACTGTGATGACAAGCGTCATGGGACAATGTGTTGACAGTGGTCATGGAGCCTTGTTAGAATGGGAACATGGAGCAATTTGATTTCAGGGGTCATGAAAAATTGTGAATACATAGGCCATGGAGTATTCAGATGAATGTGGTCAAGGATCATTGTGACGAAAAGTGTCCTAGAATATTGTGATGACACGGTTCATGGAGCATTGCGATGACAAGGGCCATGGCGAAATGTGAAGACAGGTGTCATGGGGCAATGTGATGACAGTGGTCATCTAGAATTGTGAAGAAAGATATCATGGAGCACAGGGATGACGGGGGCCATGGAGCATTGTGATGACAGTGGTCATGAAGCATTGTGATGAATGTGGTCATGGATCATTATGATGACAAATGTCGTAGAGCATTGTGATGACAGGGGTCATAGATCATTGTGATGACACGGTTATGCAATATTGTGATGACCAGAATTCTGTAGCACTGTGATGAAAAGGGAATGGAGCATTGTGATTACAGGGATCATGGAGCATTGTGATGACAATTGTTCTAGAACATTGTGAAGACAGGGATCATGGAGCATAGTGATGAAAGGGGCCATGGAGCATTGTGATGATAGGCGTCATGGGAAATTGTGTTGACAGTGGTCATGGAGCATTGTTAGAAAGGGAACATGGAGCAATTAGATTTCAGGGGCCATGAAAAATTGTGAATACATATGCCATGTAGTATTCAGATGAATGTGGTCAAGGATAATTGTGACGAAAAGTGTCCTGGAATATTGTGATGACACGGTTCATGGAGCATTGCGATGAAAAGGGCCATGGCGAAATGTGAAGACAGGTGTCATGGGGCATTGTGAAGACAGTGGTCATGTAGTATTGTGAAGAAAGATATCATGGAGCACTGGGATGACAGGGGCCATGGAGCATTGTGATGACAGGGGTCATGGGGCATTGTGATGACACGGCCATGGAACATTATGATGACAAGAATTCTGGAGTATTGTGATAAACAGGGCATGGACCATTGTGATTAGAGGGGCCAAGGAGCATTCTGATGACAACGGCATGGAGCATTGTGATGACAAGGGTCATCGAGCATTGTGATGACAGTGGTCATGAAGCATTGTGATGAATGTGGTCATGCATCATTGTGATGACAAGTGTCGTGGAGCATTGTGATGACAGGGGTCATAGAGCATTGTGATGACACGGTTATGGAATATTGTGATGACCAGAATTCTGTACCACAGTGATGAAAAGGGAATGGAGCATTGTGATTATAGGGATCATGGAGCATAGTGATAAAAGGGGCCATGGAGCATTGTGTTGACAGGCGTCATGGGACATTGTGTTGACAGTGGTCATGGAGCATTGTTAGAAAGAGAACATGGAGCAATTTGATTTCAAGGGCCATGAAAAATTGCGAGTACATAGGCCATGGAGTATTCAGATGAATGTGGTCAAGTATCATTGTGACGAAAAGTGTCCTGGAATATTGTGATGACACGGTTCATGGAGCATTGCGATGACAAGTGCCATGGCAAAATGTGAAGACAGGTGTCATGGGGCATTGTGATGACAGTGGTCATCTAGAATTGTGAAGAAAGATATCATGGAGCACTGGGATGAAAGGGGCCATGGAACATTGTGATGACAGGGGTCATGGGGCATTGTGATGATACGGCCATAGAACATTATGATGACAACAATTCTGGAGCATTGTGATAAAAAGGGCATGGACCATTGTGATTAGAGGGGCCAAGGAGCATTCTGATGAAAACGGCATGGAGCATTGTGATTACAAATGTCATCTAGCATTGTGATGAGAGTGGTCATGAAGCATTGTGATGAAAGTGGTCATGGATCATTGTGATGACAAGTATCGTGGAGCATTGTGATGACAGGGGTCATAGAGCATTGTGATGACACGGTTATGGAATATTGTGATGACCAGAATTCTGTAGCACTGTGATGAAAAGGGAATGGAGCATTGTGATTACATGGGTCATGGAGCATTGTGTTGACAATTGTTCTAGAACATTGTGATGACAGGGATCATGGAGCATAGTGATGAAAGGGGCCATGGAGCATTGTGATGACAGGCGTCATGGGACATTGTGTTGACAGTGGTCATGGAGCATTGTTAGAAAAGGAACATGGAGAAATTAGATTTCAGGGGACATGAAAAATGGTGAATACATAGGCCGTGGAGTATTCAGATGAATGTGGTCAAGGATCATTGTGACGACAAGTGTCCTGGAATATTGTGATGACACGGTTCATGGAGCATTGCGATGACAAGGGCCATGGCGAAATGTGAAGACAGGTGTCATGGGGCATTGTGATGTCAGGGGTCATGGGGCATTGTGATGACACGGCCATGGAACATTATGATGAGAAGAATTCTGGAGCATTGTGATAAAAAGGGCATGGACCATTGTGATTAGAGGGGCCAAGGGGCATTCTGATGAAAACGGCATGGAGCATTGTGATGACAAGGGTCATCGAGCATTGTGATGACAGTGGTCATGAAGCATTGTGATGAATGTGGTCATGGATCATTGTGATGACAAGTGTCGTGGAGCATTGTGATGACAGGGGTCATAGAGCATTGTGATGACACGGTTATGGAATATTGTGATAACCAGAATACTGTAGCACTGTGATGAAACGGGAATGGAGCATTGTGATTACAGGGGTATTGGAGCATAGTGATTACAATTGTTCTAGAACATTGTGATGACAGGGATCATGGAGCATAGTGATGAAAGGGGCCATGGAGCATTGTGATGACAGGCGTCATGGGAAATTGTGTTGACAGTGGTCATGGAGCATTGTTAGATAGGGAACATGGAGCAATTTGATTTCAGGGGCCATGAAAAATGGATAATACATAGGCCATGGAGTATTCAGATGAATGTGGTCAAGGATCATTGTGACGACAAGTGTCCTGGAATATTGTGATGACACGGTTCATGGAGCATTGCGATGACAAGGGCCATGGCGAAATGTG
Source organism: Eschrichtius robustus (assembly GCF_028021215.1). Classification (NCBI taxonomy): domain Eukaryota; kingdom Metazoa; phylum Chordata; class Mammalia; order Artiodactyla; family Eschrichtiidae; genus Eschrichtius; species Eschrichtius robustus. The sequence continues at coordinate 5,276,167 of NW_027175249.1, read as the reverse complement.
AAGACAGGTGTCATGGGGCATTGTGATGACAGGGGTCATGGGGCATTGTGATGACACGGCCATGGAACATTATGATGAGAAGAATTCTGGAGCATTGTGATAAAAAGGGCATGGACCATTGTGATTAGAGGGGCCAAGGGGCATTCTGATGAAAACGGCATGGAGCATTGTGATGACAAGCGTCATCGAGCATTGTGATGACAGTGGTCATGAAGCATTGTGATGAATGTGGTCATGGATCATTGTGTTGACAAGTGTCATGGAGCATTGTGATGACAGGGGTCATAGAGCATTGTGTTAACACGGTTATGGAATATTGTGATGACCAGAATTCTGTAGCACTGTGATGAAAAGGCAATGGAGCATTGTGATTACAGGGGTCATGGAGCATTGTGATGACAATTGTTCTAGAACATTGTGATGACAGGGATCATGGAGCATAGTGATGAAAGGGGCCATGGAGCATTGTGATGACAGGCGTCATGGGACATTGTGTTGACAGTGGTCATGGAGAATTGTTAGAAAGGGAACATGGAGCAATTTGTTGTCAGGGGACATGAAAAATTGCGAATACATAGGCCATGGAGTATTCAGATGAATGTGGTCAAGGATCATTGTGACGAAAAGTGTCCTGGAATATTGTGATGACACGGTTCATGGAGCATTGCGATGACAAGGGCAATGGCGAAATGTGAAGACAGGTATCATGGGGAATTGTGATGACAGTGGTCATCTAGAATTGTGAAAAAGATAACATGGAGCACTGGGATGATAGGGTACATGGAACATTGTGATGACAGGGGTCATGGGGCATTGTGATGACACGGCCATGGAACATTATGATGACAAGAATTCTGGAGCATTGTGATAAAAAGGGCATGGACCATTGTGATTAGAGGGGCCAAGGAGCATTCTGATGACAACGGCATGGAGCATTGTGATGACAAGGGTCATCGAGCATTGTGATGACAGTGGTCATGAAGCATTGTGATGAATGTGGTCATGCATCATTGTGATGACATGTGTCGTGGAGCATTGTGATGACAGGGGTCATAGAGCATTGTGATGACACGGTTATGGAATATTGTGATGACCAGAATTCTGTAGCACTGTGATGAAAAGGCAATGGAGCATTGTGATTACAGGGGTCATGGAGCATTGTGATGACAATTGTTCTAGAACATTGTGATGACAGGGATCATGGAGCATAGTGATGAAAGGGGCCATGGAGCATTGTGATGACAGGCGTCATGGGACATTGTGTTGACAGTGGTCATGGAGAATTGTTAGAAAGGGAACATGGAGCAATTTGTTGTCAGGGGACATGAAAAATTGCGAATACATAGGCCATGGAGTATTCAGATGAATGTGGTCAAGGATCATTGTGACGAAAAGTGTCCTGGAATATTGTGATGACACGGTTCATGGAGCATTGCGATGACAAGGGCAATGGCGAAATGTGAAGACAGGTATCATGGGGAATTGTGATGACAGTGGTCATCTAGAATTGTGAAAAAGATAACATGGAGCACTGGGATGATAGGGTACATGGAACATTGTGATGACAGGGGTCATGGGGCATTGTGATGACACGGCCATGGAACATTATGATGACAAGAATTCTGGAGCATTGTGATAAAAAGGGCATGGACCATTGTGATTAGAGGGGCCAAGGAGCATTCTGATGACAACGGCATGGAGCATTGTGATGACAAGGGTCATCGAGCATTGTGATGACAGTGGTCATGAAGCATTGTGATGAATGTGGTCATGCATCATTGTGATGACATGTGTCGTGGAGCATTGTGATGACAGGGGTCATAGAGCATTGTGATGACACGGTTATGGAATATTGTGATGACCAGAATTCTGTAGCACTGTGATGAAAAGGCAATGGAGCATTGTGATTACAGGGGTCATGGAGCATTGTGATGACAATTGTTCTAGAACATTGTGATGACAGGGATCATGGAGCATAGTGATGAAAGGGGCCATGGAGCATTGTGATGACAGGCGTCATGGGACATTGTGTTGACAGTGGTCATGGAGAATTGTTAGAAAGGGAACATGGAGCAATTTGTTGTCAGGGGACATGAAAAATTGCGAATACATAGGCCATGGAGTATTCAGATGAATGTGGTCAAGGATCATTGTGACGAAAAGTGTCCTGGAATATTGTGATGACACGGTTCATGGAGCATTGCGATGACAAGGGCAATGGCGAAATGTGAAGACAGGTATCATGGGGAATTGTGATGACAGTGGTCATCTAGAATTGTGAAAAAGATAACATGGAGCACTGGGATGATAGGGTACATGGAACATTGTGATGACAGGGGTCATGGGGCATTGTGATGACACGGCCATGGAACATTATGATGACAAGAATTCTGGAGCATTGTGATAAAAAGGGCATGGACCATTGTGATTAGAGGGGCCAAGGAGCATTCTGATGACAACGGCATGGAGCATTGTGATGACAAGGGTCATCGAGCATTGTGATGACAGTGGTCATGAAGCATTGTGATGAATGTGGTCATGGATCATTGTGATGACAAGTGTCGTGGAGCATTGTGATGACAGGGGTCATAGAGCATTGTGATGACACGGTTATGGAATATTGTGATGACCAGAATTCTGTAGCACTGTGATGAAAAGGGAATGGAGCATTGTGATTACAGGGGTCATGGAGCATTGTGATGACAATTGTTCTAGAACATTGTGATGACAGGGATCATGGAGCATAGTGATGAAAGGGGCCATGGAGCATTGTGATGACAGGCGTCATGGGACATTGTGTTGACAGTGGTCATGGAGCATTGTTAGAAAGGGAACATGGAGCAATTTGATTTCAGGGGCCATGAAAAATTACGAATACATAGGCCATGGAGTATTCAGATGAATGTGGTCAAGGATCATTGTGACGAAAAGTGTCCTGGAATATTGTGATGACACGGTTCATGGAGCATTGCGATGACAAGGGCCATGGCGAAATGGGAAGACAGGTGTCATGGGGCCTTGTGATGACAGTGGTCATCTAGAATTGTGAAGAAAGATATCATGGAGCACAGGGATGACAGGGGCCATGGAGCATTGTGATGACAGTGGTCATGAAGCATTGTGATGAATGTGGTCATGGATCATTATGATGACAAATGTCGTAGAGCATTGTGATGACAGGGGTCATAGATCATTGTGATGACACGGTTATGCAATATTGTGATGACCAGAATTCTGTAGCACTGTGATGAAAAGGGAATGGAGCATTGTGATTACAGGGGTCATGGAGCATTGTGATGACAATTGTTCTAGAACATTGCGAAGACAGGGATCATGGAGCATAGTGATGAAAGGGGCCATGGAGCATTGTGATGATAGGCGTCATGGGAAATTGTGTTGACAGTGGTCATGGAGCATTGTTAGAAAGGGAACATTGAGCAATTAGATTTCAGGGGCCATGAAAAATTGTGAATACATATGCCATGTAGTATTCAGATGAATGTGGTCAAGGATAATTGTGACGAAAAGTGTCCTGGAATATTGTGATGACACGCTTCATGGAGCATTGCGATGAAAAGGGCCATGGCGAAATGTGAAGACAGGTGTCATGGGGCATTGTGAAGACAGTGGTCATGTAGTATTGTGAAGAAAGATATCATGGAGCACTGGGATGACAGGGGCCATGGAGCATTGTGATGACAGGGGTCATGGGGCATTGTGATGACACGGCCATGGAACATTATGATGACAAGAATTCTGGAGTATTGTGATAAACAGGGCATGGACCATTGTGATTAGAGGGGCCAAGGAGCATTCTGATGACAACGGCATGGAGCATTGTGATGACAAGGGTCATCGAGCATTGTGATGACAGTGGTCATGAAGCATTGTGATGAATGTGGTCATGCATCATTGTGATGACAAGTGTCGTGGAGCATTGTGATGACAGGGGTCATAGAGCATTGTGATGACACGGTTATGGAATATTGTGATGACCAGAATTCTGTACCACAGTGATGAAAAGGGAATGGAGCATTGTGATTATAGGGATCATGGAGCATAGTGATAAAAGGGGCCATGGAGCATTGTGTTGACAGGCGTCATGGGACATTGTGTTGACAGTGGTCATGGAGCATTGTTAGAAAGAGAACATGGAGCAATTTGATTTCAGGGGCCATGAAAAATTGCGAGTACATAGGCCATGGGGTATTCAGATGAATGTGGTCAAGTATCATTGTGACGAAAAGTGTCCTGGAATATTGTGATGACACGGTTCATGGAGCATTGCGATGACAAGGGCCATGGCGAAATGTGAAGACAGGTGTCATGGGGCATTGTGATGTCAGGGGTCATGGGGCATTGTGATGACACGGCCATGGAACATTATGATGAGAAGAATTCTGGAGCATTGTGATAAAAAGGGCATGGACCATTGTGATTAGAGGGGCCAAGGGGCATTCTGATGAAAACGGCATGGAGCATTGTGATGACAAGGGTCATCGAGCATTGTGATGACAGTGGTCATGAAGCATTGTGATGAATGTGGTCATGGATCATTGTGATGACAAGTGTCGTGGAGCATTGTGATGACAGGGGTCATAGAGCATTGTGATGACACGGTTATGGAATATTGTGATAACCAGAATACTGTAGCACTGTGATGAAACGGGAATGGAGCATTGTGATTACAGGGGTATTGGAGCATAGTGATTACAATTGTTCTAGAACATTGTGATGACAGGGATCATGGAGCATAGTGATGAAAGGGGCCATGGAGCATTGTGATGACAGGCGTCATGGGAAATTGTGTTGACAGTGGTCATGGAGCATTGTTAGAAAGGGAACATGGAGCAATTTGATTTCAGGGGCCATGAAAAATGGATAATACATAGGCCATGGAGTATTCAGATGAATGTGGTCAAGGATCATTGTGACGACAAGTGTCCTGGAATATTGTGATGACACGGTTCATGGAGCATTGCGATGACAAGGGCCATGGCGAAATGTGAAGACAGTTGTCATGGGGCATTGTGATGACAGGGGTCATGGGGCATTGTGATGACACGGCCATGGAACATTATGATGAGAAGAATTCTGGAGCATTGTGATAAAAAGGGCATGGACCATTGTGATTAGAGGGGCCAAGGGGCATTCTGATGAAAACGGCATGGAGCATTGTGATGACAAGCGTCATCGAGCATTGTGATGAGAGTGGTCATGAAGCATTGTGATGAATGTGGTCATGGATCATTGTGTTGACAAGTGTCATGGAGCATTGTGATGACAGGGGTCATAGAGCATTGTGTTAACACGGTTATGGAATATTGTGATGACCAGAATTCTGTAGCACTGTGATGAAAAGGCAATGGAGCATTGTGATTACAGGGGTCATGGAGCATTGTGATGACAATTGTTCTAGAACATTGTGATGACAGGGATCATGGAGCATAGTGATGAAAGGGGCCATGGAGCATTGTGATGACAGGCGTCATGGGACATTGTGTTGACAGTGGTCATGGAGAATTGTTAGAAAGGGAACATGGAGCAATTTGTTGTCAGGGGACATGAAAAATTGCGAATACATAGGCCATGGAGTATTCAGATGAATGTGGTCAAGGATCATTGTGACGAAAAGTGTCCTGGAATATTGTGATGACACGGTTCATGGAGCATTGCGATGACAAGGGCAATGGCGAAATGTGAAGACAGGTATCATGGGGAATTGTGATGACAGTGGTCATCTAGAATTGTGAAAAAGATAACATGGAGCACTGGGATGATAGGGTACATGGAACATTGTGATGACAGGGGTCATGGGGCATTGTGATGACACGGCCATGGAACATTATGATGACAAGAATTCTGGAGCATTGTGATAAAAAGGGCATGGACCATTGTGATTAGAGGGGCCAAGGAGCATTCTGATGACAACGGCATGGAGCATTGTGATGACAAGGGTCATCGAGCATTGTGATGACAGTGGTCATGAAGCATTGTGATGAATGTGGTCATGCATCATTGTGATGACAAGTGTCGTAGAGCATTGTGATGACAGGGGTCATAGATCATTGTGATGACACGGTTATGCAATATTGTGATGACCAGAATTCTGTAGCACTGTGATGAAAAGGGAATGGAGCATTGTGATTACAGGGGTCATGGAGCATTGTGATGACAATTGTTCTAGAACATTGCGAAGACAGGGATCATGGAGCATAGTGATGAAAGGGGCCATGGAGCATTGTGATGATAGGCGTCATGGGAAATTGTGTTGACAGTGGTCATGGAGCATTGTTAGAAAGGGAACATTGAGCAATTAGATTTCAGGGGCCATGAAAAATTGTGAATACATATGCCATGTAGTATTCAGATGAATGTGGTCAAGGATAATTGTGACGAAAAGTGTCCTGGAATATTGTGATGACACGGTTCATGGAGCATTGCGATGAAAAGGGCCATGGCGAAATGTGAAGACAGGTGTCATGGGGCATTGTGAAGACAGTGGTCATGTAGTATTGTGAAGAAAGATATCATGGAGCACTGGGATGACAGGGGCCATGGAGCATTGTGATGACAGGGGTCATGGGGCATTGTGATGACACGGCCATGGAACATTATGATGACAAGAATTCTGGAGTATTGTGATAAACAGGGCATGGACCATTGTGATTAGAGGGGCCAAGGAGCATTCTGATGACAACGGCATGGAGCATTGTGATGACAAGGGTCATCGAGCATTGTGATGACAGTGGTCATGAAGCATTGTGATGAATGTGGTCATGCATCATTGTGATGACAAGTGTCGTGGAGCATTGTGATGACAGGGGTCATAGAGCATTGTGATGACACGGTTATGGAATATTGTGATGACCAGAATTCTGTACCACAGTGATGAAAAGGGAATGGAGCATTGTGATTATAGGGATCATGGAGCATAGTGATAAAAGGGGCCATGGAGCATTGTGTTGACAGGCGTCATGGGACATTGTGTTGACAGTGGTCATGGAGCATTGTTAGAAAGAGAACATGGAGCAATTTGATTTCAGGGGCCATGAAAAATTGCGAGTACATAGGCCATGGGGTATTCAGATGAATGTGGTCAAGTATCATTGTGACGAAAAGTGTCCTGGAATATTGTGATGACACGGTTCATGGAGCATTGCGATGACAAGTGCCATGGCAAAATGTGAAGACAGGTGTCATGGGGCATTGTGATGACAGTGGTCATCTAGAATTGTGAAGAAAGATATCATGGAGCACTGGGATGAAAGGGGCCATGGAACATTGTGATGACAGGGGTCATGGGGCATTGTGATGATACGGCCATAGAACATTATGATGACAACAATTCTGGAGCATTGTGATAAAAAGGGCATGGACCATTGTGATTAGAGGGGCCAAGGAGCATTCTGATGAAAACGGCATGGAGCATTGTGATTACAAATGTCATCTAGCATTGTGATGAGAGTGGTCATGAAGCATTGTGATGAAAGTGGTCATGGATCATTGTGATGACAAGTATCGTGGAGCATTGTGATGACAGGGGTCATAGAGCATTGTGATGACACGGTTATGGAATATTGTGATGACCAGAATTCTGTAGCACTGTGATGAAAAGGGAATGGAGCATTGTGATTACATGGGTCATGGAGCATTGTGTTGACAATTGTTCTATAACATTGTGATGACAGGGATCATGGAGCATAGTGATGAAAGGGGCCATGGAGCATTGTGATGACAGGCGTCATGGGACATTGTGTTGACAGTGGTCATGGAGCATTGTTAGAAAGGGAACATGGAGAAATTAGATTTCAGGGGCCATGAAAAATGGTGAATACATAGGCCATGGAGTATTCAGATGAATGTGGTCAAGGATCATTGTGACGACAAGTGTCCTGGAATATTGTGATGACACGGTTCATGGAGCATTGCGATGACAAGGGCCATGGCGAAATGTGAAGACAGGTGTCATGGGGCATTGTGATGACAAGGGTCATGGGGCATTGTGATGACACGGCCATGGAACATTATGATGAGAAGAATTCTGGAGCATTGTGATAAAAAGGGCATGGACCATTGTGATTAGAGGGGCCAAGGAGCATTCTGATGACAACGTCATGGAGCATTGTGATGACAAGGGTCATCGAGCATTGTGATGACAGTGGTCATGAAGCATTGTGATGAATGTGGTCATGGATCATTGTGATGACAAGTGTCGTGGAGCATTGTGATGACAGGGGTCATAGAGCATTGTGATGACACGGTTATGGAATATTGTGATAACCAGAATACTGTAGCACTGTGATGAAACGGGAATGGAGCATTGTGATTACAGGGGTATTGGAGCATAGTGATGAAATTGTTCTAGAACATTGTGATGACAGGGATCATGGAGCATAGTGATGAAAGGGGCCATGGAGCATTGTGATGACAGGCGTCATGGGAAATTGTGTTGACAGTGGTCATGGAGCATTGTTAGAAAGGGAACATGGAGCAATTTGATTTCAGGGGCCATGAAAAATGGATAATACATAGGCCATGGAGTATTCAGATGAATGTGGTCAAGGATCATTGTGACGACAAGTGTCCTGGAATATTGTGATGACACGGTTCATGGAGCATTGCGATGACAAGGGCCATGGCGAAATGTGAAGACAGGTGTCATGGGGCATTGTGATGACAGGGGTCATGGGGCATTGTGATGACACGGCCATGGAACATTATGATGAGAAGAATTCTGGAGCATTGTGATAAAAAGGGCATGGACCTTTGTGATTAGAGGGGCCAAGGGGCATTCTGATGAAAACGGCATGGAGCATTGTGATGACAAGCGTCATCGAGCATTGTGATGACAGTGGTCATGAAGCATTGTGATGAATGTGGTCATGGATCATTGTGTTGACAAGTGTCATGGAGCATTGTGATGACAGGGGTCATAGAGCATTGTGTTAACACGGTTATGGAATATTGTGATGACCAGAATTCTGTAGCACTGTGATGAAAAGGCAATGGAGCATTGTGATTACAGGGGTCATGGAGCATTGTGATGACAATTGTTCTAGAACATTGTGATGACAGGGATCATGGAGCATAGTGATGAAAGGGGCCATGGAGCATTGTGATGACAGGCGTCATGGGACATTGTGTTGACAGTGGTCATGGAGAATTGTTAGAAAGGGAACATGGAGCAATTTGTTGTCAGGGGACATGAAAAATTGCGAATACATAGGCCATGGTGTATTCAGATGAATGTGGTCAAGGATCATTGTGACGAAAAGTGTCCTGGAATATTGTGATGACACGGTTCATGGAGCATTGCGATGACAAGGGCAATGGCGAAATGTGAAGACAGGTATCATGGGGAATTGTGATGACAGTGGTCATCTAGAATTGTGAAAAAGATAACATGCAGCACTGGGATGATAGGGTACATGGAACATTGTGATGACAGGGGTCATGGGGCATTGTGATGACACGGCCATGGAACATTATGATGACAAGAATTCTGGAGCATTGTGATAAAAAGGGCATGGACCATTGTGATTAGAGGGGCCAAGGAGCATTCTGATGACAACGGCATGGAGCATTGTGATGACAAGGGTCATCGAGCATTGTGATGACAGTGGTCATGAAGCATTGTGATGAATGTGGTCATGGATCATTGTGATGACAAGTGTCGTGGAGCATTGTGATGACAGGGGTCATAGAGCATTGTGATGACACGGTTATGGAATATTGTGATGACCAGAATTCTGTAGCACTGTGATGAAAAGGGAATGGAGCATTGTGATTACAGGGGTCATGGAGCATTGTGATGACAATTGTTCTAGAACATTGTGATGACAGGGATCATGGAGCATAGTGATGAAAGGGGCCATGGAGCATTGTGATGACAGGCGTCATGGGACATTGTGTTGACAGTGGTCATGGAGCATTGTTAGAAAGGGAACATGGAGCAATTTGATTTCAGGGGCCATGAAAAATTGCGAATACATAGGCCATGGAGTATTCAGATGAATGTGGTCAAGGATCATTGTGACGAAAAGTGTCCTGGAATATTGTGATGACACGGTTCATGGAGCATTGCGATGACAAGGGCCATGGCGAAATGGGAAGACAGGTGTCATGGGGCCTTGTGATGACAGTGGTCATCTAGAATTGTGAAGAAAGATATCATGGAGCACAGGGATGACAGGGGCCATGGAGCATTGTGATGACAGTGGTCATGAAGCATTGTGATGAATGTGGTCATGGATCATTATGATGACAAATGTCGTAGAGCATTGTGATGACAGGGGTCATAGATCATTGTGATGACACGGTTATGCAATATTGTGATGACCAGAATTCTGTAGCACTGTGATGAAAAGGGAATGGAGCATTGTGATTACAGGGGTCATGGAGCATTGTGATGACAATTGTTCTAGAACATTGCGAAGACAGGGATCATGGAGCATAGTGATGAAAGGGGCCATGGAGCATTGTGATGATAGGCGTCATGGGAAATTGTGTTGACAGTGGTCATGGAGCATTGTTAGAAAGGGAACATGGAGCAATTAGATTTCAGGGGCCATGAAAAATTGTGAATACATATGCCATGTAGTATTCAGATGAATGTGGTCAAGGATAATTGTGACGAAAAGTGTCCTGGAATATTGTGATGACACGGTTCATGGAGCATTGCGATGAATAGGGCCATGGCGAAATGTGAAGACAGGTGTCATGGGGCATTGTGAAGACAGTGGTCATGTAGTATTGTGAAGAAAGATATCATGGAGCACTGGGATGACAGGGGCCATGGAGCATTGTGATGACAGGGGTCATGGGGCATTGTGATGACACGGCCATGGAACATTATGATGACAAAAATTCTGGAGCATTGTGATAAACAGGGCATGGACCATTGTGATTAGAGGGGCCAAGGAGCATTCTTATGACAACGGCATGGAGCATTGTGATGACAAGGGTCATCGAGCATTGTGATGACAGTGGTCATGAAGCATTGTGATGAATGTGGTCATGCATCATTGTGATGACAAGTGTCGTGGAGCATTGTGATGACAGGGGTCATAGAGCATTGTGATGACACGGTTATGGAATATTGTGATGACCAGAATTCTGTACCACAGTGATGAAAAGGGAATGGAGCATTGTGATTATAGGGATCATGGAGCATAGTGATGAAAGGGGCCATGGAGCATTGTGTTGACAGGCGTCATGGGACATTGTGTTGACAGTGGTCATGGAGCATTGTTAGAAAGAGAACATGGAGCAATTTGATTTCAGGGGCCATGGAAAATTGCGAGTACATAGGTCATGGAGTATTCAGATGAATGTGGTCAAGTATCTTTGTGACGAAAAGTGTCCTGGAATATTGTGATGACACGGTTCATGGAGCATTGCGATGACAAGTGCCATGGCAAAATGTGAAGACAGGTGTCATGGGGCATTGTGATGACAGTGGTCATCTAGAATTGTGAAGAAAGATATCATGGAGCACTGGGATGAAAGGGGCCATGGAACATTGTGATGACAGGGGTCATGGGGCATTGTGATGATACGGCCATGGAACATTATGATGACAACAATTCTGGAGCATTGTGATAAAAAGGGCATGGACCATTGTGATTAGAGGGGCCAAGGAGCATTCTGATGACAACGGCATGGAGCATTGTGATGACAAGGGTCATCGAGCATTGTGATGACAGTGGTCATGAAGCATTGTGATGAATGTGGTCATGGATCATTGTGATGACAAGTGTCGTGGAGCATTGTGATGACAGGGGTCATAGAGCATTGTGATGACACGGTTATGGAATATTGTGATGACCAGAATTCTGTAGCACTGTGATGAAAAGGGAATGGAGCATTGTGATTACAGGGGTCATGGAGCATTGTGATGACAATTGTTCTAGAACATTGTGATGACAGGGATCATGGAGCATAGTGATGAAAGGGGCCATGGAGCATTGTGATGACAGGCGTCATGGGACATTGTGTTGACAGTGGTCATGGAGCATTGTTAGAAAGGGAACATGGAGCAATTTGATTTCAGGGGCCATGAAAAATTGCGAATACATAGGCCATGGAGTATTCAGATGAATGTGGTCAAGGATCATTGTGACGAAAAGTGTCCTGGAATATTGTGATGACACGGTTCATGGAGCATTGCGATGACAAGGGCCATGGCGAAATGGGAAGACAGGTGTCATGGGGCCTTGTGATGACAGTGGTCATCTAGAATTGTGAAGAAAGATATCATGGAGCACAGGGATGACAGGGGCCATGGAGCATTGTGATGACAGTGGTCATGAAGCATTGTGATGAATGTGGTCATGGATCATTATGATGACAAATGTCGTAGAGCATTGTGATGACAGGGGTCATAGATCATTGTGATGACACGGTTATGCAATATTGTGATGACCAGAATTCTGTAGCACTGTGATGAAAAGGGAATGGAGCATTGTGATTACAGGGGTCATGGAGCATTGTGATGACAATTGTTCTAGAACATTGTGAAGACAGGGATCATGGAGCATAGTGATGAAAGGGGCCATGGAGCATTGTGATGATAGGCGTCATGGGAAATTGTGTTGACAGTGGTCATGGAGCATTGTTAGAAAGGGAACATGGAGCAATTAGATTTCAGGGGCCATGAAAAATGGTGAATACATAGGCCATGGAGTATTCAGATGAATGTGGTCAAGGATCATTGTGACGACAAGTGTCCTGGAATATTGTGATGACACGGTTCATGGAGCATTGCGATGAAAAGGGCCATGGCGAAATGTGAAGACAGGTGTCATGGGGCATTGTGAAGACAGTGGTCATGTAGTATTGTGAAGAAAGATATCATGGAGCACTGGGATGACAGGGGCCATGGAGCATTGTGATGACAGGGGTCATGGGGCATTGTGATGACACGGCCATGGAACATTATGATGACAAGAATTCTGGAGTATTGTGATAAACAGGGCATGGACCATTGTGATTAGAGGGGCCAAGGAGCATTCTGATGACAACGGCATGGAGCATTGTGATGACAAGGGTCATCGAGCATTGTGATGACAGTGGTCATGAAGCATTGTGATGAATGTGGTCATGCATCATTGTGATGACAAGTGTCGTGGAGCATTGTGATGACAGGGGTCATAGAGCATTGTGATGACACGGTTATGGAATATTGTGATGACCAGAATTCTGTACCACAGTGATGAAAAGGGAATGGAGCATTGTGATTATAGGGATCATGGAGCATAGTGATAAAAGGGGCCATGGAGCATTGTGTTGACAGGCGTCATGGGACATTGTGTTGACAGTGGTCATGGAGCATTGTTAGAAAGAGAACATGGAGCAATTTGATTTCAGGGGCCATGAAAAATTGCGAGTACATAGGCCATGGAGTATTCAGATGAATGTGGTCAAGTATCATTGTGACGAAAAGTGTCCTGGAATATTGTGATGACACGGTTCATGGAGCATTGCGATGACAAGTGCCATGGCAAAATGTGAAGACAGGTGTCATGGGGCATTGTGATGACAGTGGTCATCTAGAATTGTGAAGAAAGATATCATGGAGCACTGGGATGAAAGGGGCCATGGAACATTGTGATGACAGGGGTCATGGGGCATTGTGATGATACGGCCATAGAACATTATGATGACAACAATTCTGGAGCATTGTGATAAAAAGGGCATGGACCATTGTGATTAGAGGGGCCAAGGAGCATTCTGATGAAAACGGCATGGAGCATTGTGATTACAAATGTCATCTAGCATTGTGATGAGAGTGGTCATGAAGCATTGTGATGAAAGTGGTCATGGATCATTGTGATGACAAGTATCGTGGAGCATTGTGATGACAGGGGTCATAGAGCATTGTGATGACACGGTTATGGAATATTGTGATGACCAGAATTCTGTAGCACTGTGATGAAAAGGGAATGGAGCATTGTGATTACATGGGTCATGGAGCATTGTGTTGACAATTGTTCTAGAACATTGTGATGACAGGGATCATGGAGCATAGTGATGAAAGGGGCCATGGAGCATTGTGATGACAGGCGTCATGGGACATTGTGTTGACAGTGGTCATGGAGCATTGTTAGAAAAGGAACATGGAGAAATTAGATTTCAGGGGCCATGAAAAATGGTGAATACATAGGCCATGGAGTATTCAGATGAATGTGGTCAAGGATCATTGTGACGACAAGTGTCCTGGAATATTGTGATGACACGGTTCATGGAGCATTGCGATGACAAGGGCCATGGCGAAATGTGAAGACAGGTGTCATGGGGCATTGTGATGTCAGGGGTCATGGGGCATTGTGATGACACGGCCATGGAACATTATGATGAGAAGAATTCTGGAGCATTGTGATAAAAAGGGCATGGACCATTGTGATTAGAGGGGCCAAGGGCCATTCTGATGAAAACGGCATGGAGCATTGTGATGTCAAGGGTCATCGAGCATTGTGATGACAGTGGTCATGAAGCATTGTGATGAATGTGGTCATGGATCATTGTGATGACAAGTGTCGTGGAGCATTGTGATGACAGGGGTCATAGAGCATTGTGATGACACGGTTATGGAATATTGTGATAACCAGAATACTGTAGCACTGTGATGAAACGGGAATGGAGCATTGTGATTACAGGGGTATTGGAGCATAGTGATTACAATTGTTCTAGAACATTGTGATGACAGGGATCATGGAGCATTGTGATGAAAGGGGCCATGGAGCATTGTGATGACAGGCGTCATGGGAAATTGTGTTGACAGTGGTCATGGAGCATTGTTAGAAAGGGAACATGGAGCAATTTGATTTCAGGGGCCATGAAAAATGGATAATACATAGGCCATGGAGTATTCAGATGAATGTGGTCAAGGATCATTGTGACGACAAGTGTCCTGGAATATTGTGATGACACGGTTCATGGAGCATTGCGATGACAAGGGCCATGGCGAAATGTGAAGACAGGTGTCATGGGGCATTGTGATGACAGGGGTCATGGGGCATTGTGATGACACGGCCATGGAACATTATGATGAGAAGAATTCTGGAGCATTGTGATAAAAAGGGCATGGACCATTGTGATTAGAGGGGCCAAGGGGCATTCTGATGAAAACGGCATGGAGC
This sequence comes from Eschrichtius robustus, assembly GCF_028021215.1. Lineage (NCBI taxonomy): Eukaryota > Metazoa > Chordata > Mammalia > Artiodactyla > Eschrichtiidae > Eschrichtius > Eschrichtius robustus. The sequence continues at coordinate 5,261,024 of NW_027175249.1, read as the reverse complement.
ATTGTGATGACAAGCGTCATCGAGCATTGTGATGACAGTGGTCATGAAGCATTGTGATGAATGTGGTCATGGATCATTGTGTTGACAAGTGTCATGGAGCATTGTGATGACAGGGGTCATAGAGCATTGTGTTAACACGGTTATGGAATATTGTGATGACCAGAATTCTGTAGCACTGTGATGAAAAGGCAATGGAGCATTGTGATTACAGGGGTCATGGAGCATTGTGATGACAATTGTTCTAGAACATTGTGATGACAGGGATCATGGAGCATAGTGATGAAAGGGGCCATGGAGCATTGTGATGACAGGCGTCATGGGACATTGTGTTGACAGTGGTCATGGAGAATTGTTAGAAAGGGAACATGGAGCAATTTGTTGTCAGGGGACATGAAAAATTGCGAATACATAGGCCATGGAGTATTCAGATGAATGTGGTCAAGGATCATTGTGACGAAAAGTGTCCTGGAATATTGTGATGACACGGTTCATGGAGCATTGCGATGACAAGGGCAATGGCGAAATGTGAAGACAGGTATCATGGGGAATTGTGATGACAGTGGTCATCTAGAATTGTGAAAAAGATAACATGGAGCACTGGGATGATAGGGTACATGGAACATTGTGATGACAGGGGTCATGGGGCATTGTGATGACACGGCCATGGAACATTATGATGACAAGAATTCTGGAGCATTGTGATAAAAAGGGCATGGACCATTGTGATTAGAGGGGCCAAGGAGCATTCTGATGACAACGGCATGGAGCATTGTGATGACAAGGGTCATCGAGCATTGTGATGACAGTGGTCATGAAGCATTGTGATGAATGTGGTCATGGATCATTGTGATGACAAGTGTCGTGGAGCATTGTGATGACAGGGGTCATAGAGCATTGTGATGACACGGTTATGGAATATTGTGATGACCAGAATTCTGTAGCACTGTGATGAAAAGGGAATGGAGCATTGTGATTACAGGGGTCATGGAGCATTGTGATGACAATTGTTCTAGAACATTGTGATGACAGGGATCATGGAGCATAGTGATGAAAGGGGCCATGGAGCATTGTGATGACAGGCGTCATGAGACATTGTGTTGACAGTGGTCATGGAGCATTGTTAGAAAGGGAACATGGAGCAATTTGATTTCAGGGCCCATGAAAAATTGCGAATACATAGGCCATGGAGTATTCAGATGAATGTGGTCAAGGATCATTGTGACGAAAAGTGTCCTGGAATATTGTGATGACACGGTTCATGGAGCATTGCGATGACAAGGGCCATGGCGAAATGGGAAGACAGGTGTCATGGGGCCTTGTGATGACAGTGGTCATCTAGAATTGTGAAGAAAGATATCATGGAGCACAGGGATGACAGGGGCCATGGAGCATTGTGATGACAGTGGTCATGAAGCATTGTGATGAATGTGGTCATGGATCATTATGATGACAAATGTCGTAGAGCATTGTGATGACAGGGGTCATAGATCATTGTGATGACACGGTTATGCAATATTGTGATGACCAGAATTCTGTAGCACTGTGATGAAAAGGGAATGGAGCATTGTGATTACAGGGGTCATGGAGCATTGTGATGACAATTGTTCTAGAACATTGCGAAGACAGGGATCATGGAGCATAGTGATGAAAGGGGCCATGGAGCATTGTGATGATAGGCGTCATGGGAAATTGTGTTGACAGTGGTCATGGAGCATTGTTAGAAAGGGAACATTGAGCAATTAGATTTCAGGGGCCATGAAAAATTGTGAATACATATGCCATGTAGTATTCAGATGAATGTGGTCAAGGATAATTGTGACGAAAAGTGTCCTGGAATATTGTGATGACACGGTTCATGGAGCATTGCGATGAAAAGGGCCATGGCGAAATGTGAAGACAGGTGTCATGGGGCATTGTGAAGACAGTGGTCATGTAGTATTGTGAAGAAAGATATCATGGAGCACTGGGATGACAGGGGCCATGGAGCATTGTGATGACAGGGGTCATGGGGCATTGTGATGACACGGCCATGGAACATTATGATGACAAGAATTCTGGAGTATTGTGATAAACAGGGCATGGACCATTGTGATTAGAGGGGCCAAGGAGCATTCTGATGACAACGGCATGGAGCATTGTGATGACAAGGGTCATCGAGCATTGTGATGACAGTGGTCATGAAGCATTGTGATGAATGTGGTCATGCATCATTGTGATGACAAGTGTCGTGGAGCATTGTTATGACAGGGGTCATAGAGCATTGTGATGACACGGTTATGGAATATTGTGATGACCAGAATTCTGTACCACAGTGATGAAAAGGGAATGGAGCATTGTGATTATAGGGATCATGGAGCATAGTGATAAAAGGGGCCATGGAGCATTGTGTTGACAGGCGTCATGGGACATTGTGTTGACAGTGGTCATGGAGCATTGTTAGAAAGAGAACATGGAGCAATTTGATTTCAGGGGCCATGAAAAATTGCGAGTACATAGGCCATGGAGTATTCAGATGAATGTGGTCAAGTATCATTGTGACGAAAAGTGTCCTGGAATATTGTGATGACACGGTTCATGGAGCATTGCGATGACAAGTGCCATGGCAAAATGTGAAGACAGGTGTCATGGGGCATTGTGATGACAGTGGTCATCTAGAATTGTGAAGAAAGATATCATGGAGCACTGGGATGAAAGGGGCCATGGAACATTGTGATGACAGGGGTCATGGGGCATTGTGATGACAGGGGTCATGGGGCATTGTGATGACACGGCCATGGAACATTATGATGAGAAGAATTCTGGAGCATTGTGATAAAAAGGGCATGGACCATTGTGATTAGAGGGGCCAAGGGGCATTCTGATGAAAACGGCATGGAGCATTGTGATGACAAGGGTCATCGAGCATTGTGATGACAGTGGTCATGAAGCATTGTGATGAATGTGGTCATGGATCATTGTGATGACAAGTGTCGTGGAGCATTGTGATGACAGGGGTCATAGAGCATTGTGATGACACGGTTATGGAATATTGTGATAACCAGAATACTCTAGCACTGTGATGAAACGGGAATGGAGCATTGTGATTACAGGGGTATTGGAGCATAGTGATGACAATTGTTCTAGAACATTGTGATGACAGGGATCATGGAGCATAGTGATGAAAGGGGCCATGGAGCATTGTGATGACAGGCGTCATGGGAAATTGTGTTGACAGTGGTCATGGAGCATTGTTAGAAAGGGAACATGGAGCAATTTGATTTCAGGGGCCATGAAAAATGGATAATACATAGGCCATGGAGTATTCAGATGAATGTGGTCAAGGATCATTGTGACGACAAGTGTCCTGGAATATTGTGATGACACGGTTCATGGAGCATTGCGATGACAAGGGCCATGGCGAAATGTGAAGACAGGTGTCATGGGGCATTGTGATGACAGGGGTCATGGGGCATTGTGATGACACGGCCATGGAACATTATGATGAGAAGAATTCTGGAGCATTGTGATAAAAAGGGCATGGACCTTTGTGATTAGAGGGGCCAAGGGGCATTCTGATGAAAACGGCATGGAGCATTGTGATGACAAGCGTCATCGAGCATTGTGATGACTGTGGTCATGAAGCATTGTGATGAATGTGGTCATGGATCATTGTGTTGACAAGTGTCATGGAGCATTGTGATGACAGGGGTCATAGAGCATTGTGTTAACACGGTTATGGAATATTGTGATGACCAGAATTCTGTAGCACTGTGATGAAAAGGCAATGGAGCATTGTGATTACAGGGGTCATGGAGCATTGTGATGACAATTGTTCTAGAACATTGTGATGACAGGGATCATGGAGCATAGTGATGAAAGGGGCCATGGAGCATTGTGATGACAGGCGTCATGGGACATTGTGTTGACAGTGGTCATGGAGAATTGTTAGAAAGGGAACATGGAGCAATTTGTTGTCAGGGGACATGAAAAATTGCGAATACATAGGCCATGGAGTATTCAGATGAATGTGGTCAAGGATCATTGTGACGAAAAGTGTCCTGGAATATTGTGATGACACGGTTCATGGAGCATTGCGATGACAAGGGCAATGGCGAAATGTGAAGACAGGTATCATGGGGAATTGTGATGACAGTGGTCATCTAGAATTGTGAAAAAGATAACATGGAGCACTGGGATGATAGGGTACATGGAACATTGTGATGACAGGGTTCATGGGGCATTGTGATGACACGGCCATGGAACATTATGATGACAAGAATTCTGGAGCATTGTGATAAAAAGGGCATGGACCATTGTGATTAGAGGGGCCAAGGAGCATTCTGATGACAACGGCATGGAGCATTGTGATGACAAGGGTCATCGAGCATTGTGATGACAGTGGTCATGAAGCATTGTGATGAATGTGGTCATGGATCATTGTGATGACAAGTGTCGTGGAGCATTGTGATGACAGGGGTCATAGAGCATTGTGATGACACGGTTATGGAATATTGTGATGACCAGAATTCTGTAGCACTGTGATGAAAAGGGAATGGAGCATTGTGATTACAGGGGTCATGGAGCATTGTGATGACAATTGTTCTAGAACATTGTGATGACAGGGATCATGGAGCATAGTGATGAAAGGGGCCATGGAGCATTGTGATGACAGGCGTCATGGGACATTGTGTTGACAGTGGTCATGGAGCATTGTTAGAAAGGGAACATGGAGCAATTTGATTTCAGGGGCCATGAAAAATTGCGAATACATAGGCCATGGAGTATTCAGATGAATGTGGTCAAGGATCATTGTGACGAAAAGTGTCCTGGAATATTGTGATGACACGGTTCATGGAGCATTGCGATGACAAGGGCCATGGCGAAATGGGAAGACAGGTGTCATGGGGCCTTGTGATGACAGTGGTCATCTAGAATTGTGAAGAAAGATATCATGGAGCACAGGGATGACAGGGGCCATGGAGCATTGTGATGACAGTGGTCATGAAGCATTGTGATGAATGTGGTCATGGATCATTATGATGACAATTGTCGTAGAGCATTGTGATGACAGGGGTCATAGATCATTGTGATGACACGGTTATGCAATATTGTGATGACCAGAATTCTGTAGCACTGTGATGAAAAGGGAATGGAGCATTGTGATTACAGGGGTCATGGAGCATTGTGATGACAATTGTTCTAGAACATTGCGAAGACAGGGATCATGGAGCATAGTGATGAAAGGGGCCATGCAGCATTGTGATGATAGGCGTCATGGGAAATTGTGTTGACAGTGGTCATGGAGCATTGTTAGAAAGGGAACATGGAGCAATTAGATTTCAGGGGCCATGAAAAATTGTGAATACATATGCCATGTAGTATTCAGATGAATGTGGTCAAGGATAATTGTGACGAAAAGTGTCCTGGAATATTGTGATGACACGGTTCATGGAGCATTGCGATGAATAGGGCCATGGCGAAATGTGAAGACAGGTGTCATGGGGCATTGTGAAGACAGTGGTCATGTAGTATTGTGAAGAAAGATATCATGGAGCACTGGGATGACAGGGGCCATGGAGCATTGTGATGACAGGGGTCATGGGGCATTGTGATGACACGGCCATGGAACATTATGATGACAAAAATTCTGGAGCATTGTGATAAACAGGGCATGGACCATTGTGATTAGAGGGGCCAAGGAGCATTCTTATGACAACGGCATGGAGCATTGTGATGACAAGGGTCATCGAGCATTGTGATGACAGTGGTCATGAAGCATTGTGATGAATGTGGTCATGCATCATTGTGATGACAAGTGTCGTGGAGCATTGTGATGACAGGGGTCATAGAGCATTGTGATGACACGGTTATGGAATATTGTGATGACCAGAATTCTGTACCACAGTGATGAAAAGGGAATGGAGCATTGTGATTATAGGGATCATGGAGCATAGTGATGAAAGGGGCCATGGAGCATTGTGTTGACAGGCGTCATGGGACATTGTGTTGACAGTGGTCATGGAGCATTGTTAGAAAGAGAACATGGAGCAATTTGATTTCAGGGGCCATGAAAAATTGCGAGTACATAGGTCATGGAGTATTCAGATGAATGTGGTCAAGTATCTTTGTGACGAAAAGTGTCCTGGAATATTGTGATGACACGGTTCATGGAGCATTGCGATGACAAGTGCCATGGCAAAATGTGAAGACAGGTGTCATGGGGCATTGTGATGACAGTGGTCATCTAGAATTGTGAAGAAAGATATCATGGAGCACTGGGATGAAAGGGGCCATGGAACATTGTGATGACAGGGGTCATGGGGCATTGTGATGATACGGCCATGGAACATTATGATGACAACAATTCTGGAGCATTGTGATAAAAAGGGCATGGACCATTGTGATTAGAGGGGCCAAGGAGCATTCTGATGACAACGGCATGGAGCATTGTGATGACAAGGGTCATCGAGCATTGTGATGACAGTGGTCATGAAGCATTGTGATGAATGTGGTCATGGATCATTGTGATGACAAGTGTCGTGGAGCATTGTGATGACAGGGGTCATAGAGCATTGTGATGACACGGTTATGGAATATTGTGATGACCAGAATTCTGTAGCACTGTGATGAAAAGGGAATGGAGCATTGTGATTACAGGGGTCATGGAGCATTGTGATGACAATTGTTCTAGAACATTGTGATGACAGGGATCATGGAGCATAGTGATGAAAGGGGCCATGGAGCATTGTGATGACAGGCGTCATGGGACATTGTGTTGACAGTGGTCATGGAGCATTGTTAGAAAGGGAACATGGAGCAATTTGATTTCAGGGGCCATGAAAAATTGCGAATACATAGGCCATGGAGTATTCAGATGAATGTGGTCAAGGATCATTGTGACGAAAAGTGTCCTGGAATATTGTGATGACACGGTTCATGGAGCATTGCGATGACAAGGGCCATGGCGAAATGGGAAGACAGGTGTCATGGGGCCTTGTGATGACAGTGGTCATCTAGAATTGTGAAGAAAGATATCATGGAGCACAGGGATGACAGGGGCCATGGAGCATTGTGATGACAGTGGTCATGAAGCATTGTGATGAATGTGGTCATGGATCATTATGATGACAAATGTCGTAGAGCATTGTGATGACAGGGGTCATAGATCATTGTGATGACACGGTTATGCAATATTGTGATGACCAGAATTCTGTAGCACTGTGATGAAAAGGGAATGGAGCATTGTGATTACAGGGGTCATGGAGCATTGTGATGACAATTGTTCTAGAACATTGTGAAGACAGGGATCATGGAGCATAGTGATGAAAGGGGCCATGGAGCATTGTGATGATAGGCGTCATGGGAAATTGTGTTGACAGTGGTCATGGAGCATTGTTAGAAAGGGAACATGGAGCAATTAGATTTCAGGGGCCATGAAAAATGGTGAATACATAGGCCATGGAGTATTCAGATGAATGTGGTCAAGGATCATTGTGACGACAAGTGTCCTGGAATATTGTGATGACACGGTTCATGGAGCATTGCGATGACAAGGGCCATAGCGAAATGTGAAGACAGGTGTCATGGGGCATTGTGAAGACAGTGGTCATGTAGTATTGTGAAGAAAGATATCATGGAGCACTGGGATGACAGGGGCCATGGAGCATTGTGATGACAGGGGTCATGGGGCATTGTGATGACACGGCCATGGAACATTATGATGACAAGAATTCTGGAGCATTGTGATAAACAGGGCATGGACCATTGTGATTAGAGGGGCCAAGGAGCATTCTGATGACAATGGCATGGAGCATTGTGATGACAAGGGTCATCGAGCATTGTGATGACAGTGGTCATGAAGCATTGTGATGAATGTGGTCATGCATCATTGTGATGACAAGTGTCGTGGAGCATTGTGATGACAGGGGTCATAGAGCATTGTGATGACACGGTTATGGAATATTGTGATGACCAGAATTCTGTACCACAGTGATGAAAAGGGAATGGAGCATTGTGATTATAGGGATCATGGAGCATAGTGATGAAAGGGGCCATGGAGCATTGTGTTGACAGGCGTCATGGGACATTGTGTTGACAGTGGTCATGGAGCATTGTTAGAAAGAGAACATGGAGCAATTTGATTTCAGGGGCCATGAAAAATTGCGAGTACATAGGCCATGGAGTATTCAGATGAATGTGGTCAAGTATCATTGTGACGAAAAGTGTCCTGGAATATTGTGATGACACGGTTCATGGAGCATTGCGATGACAAGTGCCATGGCAAAATGTGAAGACAGGTGTCATGGGGCATTGTGATGACAGTGGTCATCTAGAATTGTGAAGAAAGATATCATGGAGCACTGGGATGAAAGGGGCCATGGAACATTGTGATGACAGGGGTCATGGGGCATTGTGATGATACGGCCATGGAACATTATGATGACAACAATTCTGGAGCATTGTGATAACAAGGGCATGGACCATTGTGATTAGAGGGGCCAAGGAGCATTCTGATGACAACGGCATGGAGCATTGTGATTACAAATGTCATCTAGCATTGTGATGACAGTGGTCATGAAGCATTGTGATGAAAGTGGTCATGGATCATTGTGATGACAAGTATCGTGGAGCATTGTGATGACAGGGGTCATAGAGCATTGTGATGACACGGTTATGGAATATTGTGATGACCAGAATTCTGTAGCACAGTGATGAAAAGGGAATGGAGCATTGTGATTACAGGGGTCATGGAGCATTGTGATGACAATTGTTCTAGAACATTGTGATGACAGGGATCATGGAGCATAGTGATGAAAGGGTCCATGGAGCATTGTGATGACAGGCGTCATGGGACATTGTGTTGACAGGGGCCATGGAGCATTGTGATGACAGTGGTCATGAAGCATTGTGATGAATGTGGTCATGGACCATTATGATGACAAATGTCGTAGAGAATTGTGATGACAGGGGTCATAGAGCATTGTGATGACACGGTTATGCCATATTGTGATGACCAGAATTCTGTAGCACTGTGATGAAAAAGGAATGGAGCATTGTGATTACAGGGATCATGGAGCATTGTGATGACAATTGTTCTAGAACATTGTGAAGACAGGGATCATGGAGCATAGTGATGAAAGGGGCCATGGAGCACTGTGATGACAAGCGTCATGGGACAATGTGTTGACAGTGGTCATGGAGCCTTGTTAGAATGGGAACATGGAGCAATTTGATTTCAGGGGTCATGAAAAATTGTGAATACATAGGCCATGGAGTATTCAGATGAATGTGGTCAAGGATCATTGTGACGAAAAGTGTCCTAGAATATTGTGATGACACGGTTCATGGAGCATTGCGATGACAAGGGCCATGGCGAAATGTGAAGACAGGTGTCATGGGGCAATGTGATGACAGTGGTCATCTAGAATTGTGAAGAAAGATATCATGGAGCACAGGGATGACGGGGGCCATGGAGCATTGTGATGACAGTGGTCATGAAGCATTGTGATGAATGTGGTCATGGATCATTATGATGACAAATGTCGTAGAGCATTGTGATGACAGGGGTCATAGATCATTGTGATGACACGGTTATGCAATATTGTGATGACCAGAATTCTGTAGCACTGTGATGAAAAGGGAATGGAGCATTGTGATTACAGGGATCATGGAGCATTGTGATGACAATTGTTCTAGAACATTGTGAAGACAGGGATCATGGAGCATAGTGATGAAAGGGGCCATGGAGCATTGTGATGATAGGCGTCATGGGAAATTGTGTTGACAGTGGTCATGGAGCATTGTTAGAAAGGGAACATGGAGCAATTAGATTTCAGGGGCCATGAAAAATTGTGAATACATATGCCATGTAGTATTCAGATGAATGTGGTCAAGGATAATTGTGACGAAAAGTGTCCTGGAATATTGTGATGACACGGTTCATGGAGCATTGCGATGAAAAGGGCCATGGCGAAATGTGAAGACAGGTGTCATGGGGCATTGTGAAGACAGTGGTCATGTAGTATTGTGAAGAAAGATATCATGGAGCACTGGGATGACAGGGGCCATGGAGCATTGTGATGACAGGGGTCATGGGGCATTGTGATGACACGGCCATGGAACATTATGATGACAAGAATTCTGGAGTATTGTGATAAACAGGGCATGGACCATTGTGATTAGAGGGGCCAAGGAGCATTCTGATGACAACGGCATGGAGCATTGTGATGACAAGGGTCATCGAGCATTGTGATGACAGTGGTCATGAAGCATTGTGATGAATGTGGTCATGCATCATTGTGATGACAAGTGTCGTGGAGCATTGTGATGACAGGGGTCATAGAGCATTGTGATGACACGGTTATGGAATATTGTGATGACCAGAATTCTGTACCACAGTGATGAAAAGGGAATGGAGCATTGTGATTATAGGGATCATGGAGCATAGTGATAAAAGGGGCCATGGAGCATTGTGTTGACAGGCGTCATGGGACATTGTGTTGACAGTGGTCATGGAGCATTGTTAGAAAGAGAACATGGAGCAATTTGATTTCAGGGGCCATGAAAAATTGCGAGTACATAGGCCATGGAGTATTCAGATGAATGTGGTCAAGTATCATTGTGACGAAAAGTGTCCTGGAATATTGTGATGACACGGTTCATGGAGCATTGCGATGACAAGTGCCATGGCAAAATGTGAAGACAGGTGTCATGGGGCATTGTGATGACAGTGGTCATCTAGAATTGTGAAGAAAGATATCATGGAGCACTGGGATGAAAGGGGCCATGGAACATTGTGATGACAGGGGTCATGGGGCATTGTGCTGATACGGCCATAGAACATTATGATGACAACAATTCTGGAGCATTGTGATAAAAAGGGCATGGACCATTGTGATTAGAGGGGCCAAGGAGCATTCTGATGAAAACGGCATGGAGCATTGTGATTACAAATGTCATCTAGCATTGTGATGAGAGTGGTCATGAAGCATTGTGATGAAAGTGGTCATGGATCATTGTGATGACAAGTATCGTGGAGCATTGTGATGACAGGGGTCATAGAGCATTGTGATGACACGGTTATGGAATATTGTGATGACCAGAATTCTGTAGCACTGTGATGAAAAGGGAATGGAGCATTGTGATTACATGGGTCATGGAGCATTGTGTTGACAATTGTTCTAGAACATTGTGATGACAGGGATCATGGAGCATAGTGATGAAAGGGGCCATGGAGCATTGTGATGACAGGCGTCATGGGACATTGTGTTGACAGTGGTCATGGAGCATTGTTAGAAAAGGAACATGGAGAAATTAGATTTCAGGGGCCATGAAAAATGGTGAATACATAGGCCATGGAGTATTCAGATGAATGTGGTCAAGGATCATTGTGACGACAAGTGTCCTGGAATATTGTGATGACACGGTTCATGGAGCATTGCGATGACAAGGGCCATGGCGAAATGTGAAGACAGGTGTCATGGGGCATTGTGATGTCAGGGGTCATGGGGCATTGTGATGACACGGCCATGGAACATTATGATGAGAAGAATTCTGGAGCATTGTGATAAAAAGGGCATGGACCATTGTGATTAGAGGGGCCAAGGGGCATTCTGATGAAAACGGCATGGAGCATTGTGATGACAAGGGTCATCGAGCATTGTGATGACAGTGGTCATGAAGCATTGTGATGAATGTGGTCATGGATCATTGTGATGACAAGTGTCGTGGAGCATTGTGATGACAGGGGTCATAGAGCATTGTGATGACACGGTTATGGAATATTGTGATAACCAGAATACTGTAGCACTGTGATGAAACGGGAATGGAGCATTGTGATTACAGGGGTATTGGAGCATAGTGATTACAATTGTTCTAGAACATTGTGATGACAGGGATCATGGAGCATAGTGATGAAAGGGGCCATGGAGCATTGTGATGACAGGCGTCATGGGAAATTGTGTTGACAGTGGTCATGGAGCATTGTTAGAAAGGGAACATGGAGCAATTTGATTTCAGGGGCCATGAAAAATGGATAATACATAGGCCATGGAGTATTCAGATGAATGTGGTCAAGGATCATTGTGACGACAAGTGTCCTGGAATATTGTGATGACACGGTTCATGGAGCATTGCGATGACAAGGGCCATGGCGAAATGTGAAGACAGGTGTCATGGGGCATTGTGATGACAGGGGTCATGGGGCATTGTGATGACACGGCCATGGAACATTATGATGAGAAGAATTCTGGAGCATTGTGATAAAAAGGGCATGGACCATTGTGATTAGAGGGGCCAAGGGGCATTCTGATGAAAACGGCATGGAGCATTGTGATGACAAGCGTCATCGAGCATTGTGATGACAGTGGTCATGAAGCATTGTGATGAATGTGGTCATGGATCATTGTGTTGACAAGTGTCATGGAGCATTGTGATGACAGGGGTCATAGAGCATTGTGTTAACACGGTTATGGAATATTGTGATGACCAGAATTCTGTAGCACTGTGATGAAAAGGCAATGGAGCATTGTGATTACAGGGGTCATGGAGCATTGTGATGACAATTGTTCTAGAACATTGTGATGACAGGGATCATGGAGCATAGTGATGAAAGGGGCCATGGAGCATTGTGATGACAGGCGTCATGGGACATTGTGTTGACAGTGGTCATGGAGAATTGTTAGAAAGGGAACATGGAGCAATTTGTTGTCAGGGGACATGAAAAATTGCGAATACATAGGCCATGGAGTATTCAGATGAATGTGGTCAAGGATCATTGTGACGAAAAGTGTCCTGGAATATTGTGATGACACGGTTCATGGAGCATTGCGATGACAAGGGCAATGGCGAAATGTGAAGACAGGTATCATGGGGAATTGTGATGACAGTGGTCATCTAGAATTGTGAAAAAGATAACATGGAGCACTGGGATGATAGGGTACATGGAACATTGTGATGACAGGGGTCATGGGGCATTGTGATGACACGGCCATGGAACATTATGATGACAAGAATTCTGGAGCATTGTGATAAAAAGGGCATGGACCATTGTGATTAGAGGGGCCAAGGAGCATTCTGATGACAACGGCATGGAGCATTGTGATGACAAGGGTCATCGAGCATTGTGATGACAGTGGTCATGAAGCATTGTGATGAATGTGGTCATGGATCATTGTGATGACAAGTGTCGTGGAGCATTGTGATGACAGGGGTCATAGAGCATTGTGATGACACGGTTATGGAATATTGTGATGACCAGAATTCTGTAGCACTGTGATGAAAAGGGAATGGAGCATTGTGATTACAGGGGTCATGGAGCATTGTGATGACAATTGTTCTAGAACATTGTGATGACAGGGATCATGGAGCATAGTGATGAAAGGGGCCATGGAGCATTGTGATGACAGGCGTCATGGGACATTGTGTTGACAGTGGTCATGGAGCATTGTTAGAAAGGGAACATGGAGCAATTTGATTTCAGGGGCCATGAAAAATTGCGAATACATAGGCCATGGAGTATTCAGATGAATGTGGTCAAGGATCATTGTGACGAAAAGTGTCCTGGAATATTGTGATGACACGGTTCATGGAGCATTGCGATGACAAGGGCCATGGCGAAATGGGAAGACAGGTGTCATGGGGCCTTGTGATGACAGTGGTCATCTAGAATTGTGAAGAAAGATATCATGGAGCACAGGGATGACAGGGGCCATGGAGCATTGTGATGACAGTGGTCATGAAGCATTGTGATGAATGTGGTCATGGATCATTATGATGACAAATGTCGTAGAGCATTGTGATGACAGGGGTCATAGATCATTGTGATGACACGGTTATGCAATATTGTGATGACCAGAATTCTGTAGCACTGTGATGAAAAGGGAATGGAGCATTGTGATTACAGGGGTCATGGAGCATTGTGATGACAATTGTTCTAGAACATTGCGAAGACAGGGATCATGGAGCATAGTGATGAAAGGGGCCATGGAGCATAGTGATGATAGGCGTCATGGGAAATTGTGTTGACAGTGGTCATGGAGCATTGTTAGAAAGGGAACATTGAGCAATTAGATTTCAGGGGCCATGAAAAATTGTGAATACATATGCCATGTAGTATTCAGATGAATGTGGTCAAGGATAATTGTGACGAAAAGTGTCCTGGAATATTGTGATGACACGGTTCATGGAGCATTGCGATGAAAAGGGCCATGGCGAAATGTGAAGACAGGTGTCATGGGGCATTGTGAAGACAGTGGTCATGTAGTATTGTGAAGAAAGATATCATGGAGCACTGGGATGACAGGGGCCATGGAGCATTGTGATGACAGGGGTCATGGGGCATTGTGATGACACGGCCATGGAACATTATGATGACAAGAATTCTGGAGTATTGTGATAAACAGGGCATGGACCATTGTGATTAGAGGGGCCAAGGAGCATTCTGATGACAACGGCATGGAGCATTGTGATGACAAGGGTCATCGAGCATTGTGATGACAGTGGTCATGAAGCATTGTGATGAATGTGGTCATGCATCATTGTGATGACAAGTGTCGTGGAGCATTGTGATGACAGGGGTCATAGAGCATTGTGATGACACGGTTATGGAATATTGTGATGACCAGAATTCTGTACCACAGTGATGAAAAGGGAATGGAGCATTGTGATTACATGGGTCATGGAGCATTGTGTTGACAATTGTTCTATAACATTGTGATGACAGGGATCATGGAGCATAGTGATGAAAGGGGCCATGGAGCATTGTGATGACAGGCGTCATGGGACATTGTGTTGACAGTGGTCATGGAGCATTGTTAGAAAGGGAACATGGAGAAATTAGATTTCAGGGGCCATGAAAAATGGTGAATACATAGGCCATGGAGTATTCAGATGAATGTGGTCAAGGATCATTGTGACGACAAGTGTCCTGGAATATTGTGATGACACGGTTCATGGAGCATTGCGATGACAAGGGCCATGGCGAAATGTGAAGACAGGTGTCATGGGGCATTGTGATGACAGGGGTCATGGGGCATTGTGATGACACGGCGTTGGAACATTATGATGAGAAGAATTCTGGAGCATTGTGATAAAAAGGGCATGGACCATTGTGATTAGAGGGGCCAAGGGGCATTCTGATGAAAACGGCATGGAGCATTGTGATGACAAGGGTCATCGAGCATTGTGATGACAGTGGTCATGAAGCATTGTGATGAATGTGGTCATGGATCATTGTGATGACAAGTGTCGTGGAGCATTGTGATGACAGGGGTCATAGAGCATTGTGATGACACGGTTATGGAATATTGTGATAACCAGAATACTCTAGCACTGTGATGAAACGGGAATGGAGCATTGTGATTACAGGGGTATTGGAGCATAGTGATGACAATTGTTCTAGAACATTGTGATGACAGGGATCATGGAGCATAGTGATGAAAGGGGCCATGGAGCATTGTGATGACAGGCGTCATGGGAAATTGTGTTGACAGTGGTCATGGAGCATTGTTAGAAAGGGAACATGGAGCAATTTGATTTCAGGGGCCATGAAAAATGGATAATACATAGGCCATGGAGTATTCAGATGAATGTGGTCAAGGATCATTGTGACGACAAGTGTCCTGGAATATTGTGATGACACGGTTCATGGAGCATTGCGATGACAAGGGCCATGGCGAAATGTGAAGACAGGTGTCATGGGGCATTGTGATGACAGGGGTCATGGGGCATTGTGATGACACGGCCATGGAACATTATGATGAGAAGAATTCTGGAGCATTGTGATAAAAAGGGCATGGACCTTTGTGATTAGAGGGGCCAAGGGGCATTCTGATGAAAACGGCATGGAGCATTGTGATGACAAGCGTCATCGAGCATTGTGATGACAGTGGTCATGAAGCATTGTGATGAATGTGGTCATGGATCATTGTGTTGACAAGTGTCATGGAGCATTGTGATGACAGGGGTCATAGAGCATTGTGTTAACACGGTTATGGAATATTGTGATGACCAGAATTCTGTAGCACTGTGATGAAAAGGCAATGGAGCATTGTGATTACAGGGGTCATGGAGCATTGTGATGACAATTGTTCTAGAACATTGTGATGACAGGGATCATGGAGCATAGTGATGAAAGGGGCCATGGAGCATTGTGATGACAGGCGTCATGGGACATTGTGTTGACAGTGGTCATGGAGAATTGTTAGAAAGGGAACATGGAGCAATTTGTTGTCAGGGGACATGAAAAATTGCGAATACATAGGCCATGGAGTATTCAGATGAATGTGGTCAAGGATCATTGTGACGAAAAGTGTCCTGGAATATTGTGATGACACGGTTCATGGAGCATTGCGATGACAAGGGCAATGGCGAAATGTGAAGACAGGTATCATGGGGAATTGTGATGACAGTGGTCATCTAGAATTGTGAAAAAGATAACATGGAGCACTGGGATGATAGGGTACATGGAACATTGTGATGACAGGGGTCATGGGGCATTGTGATGACACGGCCATGGAACATTATGATGACAAGAATTCTGGAGCATTGTGATAAAAAGGGCATGGACCATTGTGATTAGAGGGGCCAAGGAGCATTCTGATGACAACGGCATGGAGCATTGTGATGACAAGGGTCATCGAGCATTGTGATGACAGTGGTCATGAAGCATTGTGATGAATGTGGTCATGGATCATTGTGATGACAAGTGTCGTGGAGCATTGTGATGACAGGGGTCATAGAGCATTGTGATGACACGGTTATGGAATATTGTGATGACCAGAATTCTGTAGCACTGTGATGAAAAGGGAATGGAGCATTGTGATTACAGGGGTCATGGAGCATTGTGATGACAATTGTTCTAGAACATTGTGATGACAGGGATCATGGAGCATAGTGATGAAAGGGGCCATGGAGCATTGTGATGACAGGCGTCATGAGACATTGTGTTGACAGTGGTCATGGAGCATTGTTAGAAAGGGAACATGGAGCAATTTGATTTCAGGGGCCATGAAAAATTGCGAATACATAGGCCATGGAGTATTCAGATGAATGTGGTCAAGGATCATTGTGACGAAAAGTGTCCTGGAATATTGTGATGACACGGTTCATGGAGCATTGCGATGACAAGGGCCATGGCGAAATGGGAAGACAGGTGTCATGGGGCCTTGTGATGACAGTGGTCATCTAGAATTGTGAAGAAAGATATCATGGAGCACAGGGATGACAGGGGCCATGGAGCATTGTGATGACAGTGGTCATGAAGCATTGTGATGAATGTGGTCATGGATCATTATGATGACAAATGTCGTAGAGCATTGTGATGACAGGGGTCATAGATCATTGTGATGACACGGTTATGCAATATTGTGATGACCAGAATTCTGTAGCACTGTGATGAAAAGGGAATGGAGCATTGTGATTACAGGGGTCATGGAGCATTGTGATGACAATTGTTCTAGAACATTGCGAAGACAGGGATCATGGAGCATAGTGATGAAAGGGGCCATGGAGCATTGTGATGATAGGCGTCATGGGAAATTGTGTTGACAGTGGTCATGGAGCATTGTTAGAAAGGGAACATGGAGCAATTAGATTTCAGGGGCCATGAAAAATTGTGAATACATATGACATGTAGTATTCAGATGAATGTGGTCAAGGATAATTGTGACGAAAAGTGTCCTGGAATATTGTGATGACACGGTTCATGGAGCATTGCGATGAAAAGGGCCATGGCGAAATGTGAAGACAGGTGTCATGGGGCATTGTGAAGACAGTGGTCATGTAGTATTGTGAAGAAAGATATCATGGAGCACTGGGATGACAGGGGCCATGGAGCATTGTGATGACAGGGGTCATGGGGCATTGTGATGACACGGCCATGGAACATTATGATGACAAGAATTCTGGAGTATTGTGATAAACAGGGCATGGACCATTGTGATTAGAGGGGCCAAGGAGCATTCTGATGACAACGGCATGGAGCATTGTGATGACAAGGGTCATCGAGCATTGTGATGACAGTGGTCATGAAGCATTGTGATGAATGTGGTCATGCATCATTGTGATGACAAGTGTCGTGGAGCATTGTGATGACAGGGGTCATAGAGCATTGTGATGACACGGTTATGGAATATTGTGATGACCAGAATTCTGTACCACAGTGATGAAAAGGGAATGGAGCATTGTGATTATAGGGATCATGGAGCATAGTGATAAAAGGGGCCATGGAGCATTGTGTTGACAGGCGTCATGGGACATTGTGTTGACAGTGGTCATGGAGCATTGTTAGAAAGAGAACATGGAGCAATTTGATTTCAGGGGCCATGAAAAATTGCGAGTACATAGGCCATGGAGTATTCAGATGAATGTGGTCAAGTATCATTGTGACGAAAAGTGTCCTGGAATATTGTGATGACACGGTTCATGGAGCATTGCGATGAAAAGTGCCATGGCAAAATGTGAAGACAGGTGTCATGGGGCATTGTGATGACAGTGGTCATCTAGAATTGTGAAGAAAGATATCATGGAGCACTGGGATGAAAGGGGCCATGGAACATTGTGATGACAGGGGTCATGGGGCATTGTGATGATACGGCCATAGAACATTATGATGACAACAATTCTGGAGCATTGTGATAAAAAGGGCATGGACCATTGTGATTAGAGGGGCCAAGGAGCATTCTGATGACAACGGCATGGAGCATTGTGATGACAAGGGTCATCGAGCATTGTGATGACAGTGGTCATGAAGCATTGTGATGAAAGTGGTCATGGATCATTGTGATGACAAGTATCGTGGAGCATTGTGATGACAGGGGTCATAGAGCATTGTGATGACACGGTTATGGAATATTGTGATGACCAGAATTCTGTAGCACTGTGATGAAAAGGGAATGGAGCATTGTGATTACATGGGTCATGGAGCATTGTGTTGACAATTGTTCTATAACATTGTGATGACAGGGATCATGGAGCATAGTGATGAAAGGGGCCATGGAGCATTGTGATGACAGGCGTCATGGGACATTGTGTTGACAGTGGTCATGGAGCATTGTTAGAAAGGGAACATGGAGAAATTAGATTTCAGGGGCCATGAAAAATGGTGAATACATAGGCCATGGAGTATTCAGATGAATGTGGTCAAGGATCATTGTGACGACAAGTGTCCTGGAATATTGTGATGACACGGTTCATGGAGCATTGCGATGACAAGGGCCATGGCGAAATGTGAAGACAGGTGTCATGGGGCATTGTGATGACAGGGGTCATGGGGCATTGTGATGACACGGCCATGGAACATTATGATGAGAAGAATTCTGGAGCATTGTGATAAAAAGGGCATGGACCATTGTGATTAGAGGGGCCAAGGGGCATTCTGATGAAAACGGCATGGAGCATTGTGATGACAAGGGTCATCGAGCATTGTGATGACAGTGGTCATGAAGCATTGTGATGAATGTGGTCATGGATCATTGTGATGACAAGTGTCGTGGAGCATTGTGATGACAGGGGTCATAGAGCATTGTGATGACACGGTTATGGAATATTGTGATAACCAGAATACTGTAGCACTGTGATGAAACGGGAATGGAGCATTGTGATTACAGGGGTATTGGAGCATAGTGATGACAATTGTTCTAGAACATTGTGATGACAGGGATCATGGAGCATAGTGATGAAAGGGGCCATGGAGCATTGTGATGACAGGCGTCATGGGAAATTGTGTTGACAGTGGTCATGGAGCATTGTTAGAAAGGGAACATGGAGCAATTTGATTTCAGGGGCCATGAAAAATGGATAATACATAGGCCATGGAGTATTCAGATGAATGTGGTCAAGGATCATTGTGACGACAAGTGTCCTGGAATATTGTGATGACACGGTTCATGGAGCATTGCGATGACAAGGGCCATGGCGAAATGTGAAGACAGGTGTCATGGGGCATTGTGATGACAGGGGTCATGGGGCATTGTGATGACACGGCCATGGAACATTATGATGAGAAGAATTCTGGAGCATTGTGATAAAAAGGGCATGGACCATTGTGATTAGAGGGGCCAAGGGGCATTCTGATGAAAACGGCATGGAGCATTGTGATGACAAGCGTCATCGAGCATTGTGATGACAGTGGTCATGAAGCATTGTGATGAATGTGGTCATGGATCATTGTGTTGACAAGTGTCATGGAGCATTGTGATGACAGGGGTCATAGAGCATTGTGTTAACACGGTTATGGAATATTGTGATGACCAGAATTCTGTAGCACTGTGATGAAAAGGCAATGGAGCATTGTGATTACAGGGGTCATGGAGCATTGTGATGACAATTGTTCTAGAACATTGTGATGACAGGGATCATGGAGCATAGTGATGAAAGGGGCCATGGAGCATTGTGATGACAGGCGTCATGGGACATTGTGTTGACAGTGGTCATGGAGAATTGTTAGAAAGGGAACATGGAGCAATTTGTTGTCAGGGGACATGAAAAATTGCGAATACATAGGCCATGGAGTATTCAGATGAATGTGGTCAAGGATCATTGTGACGAAAAGTGTCCTGGAATATTGTGATGACACGGTTCATGGAGCATTGCGATGACAAGGGCAATGGCGAAATGTGAAGACAGGTATCATGGGGAATTGTGATGACAGTGGTCATCTAGAATTGTGAAAAAGATAACATGGAGCACTGGGATGATAGGGTACATGGAACATTGTGATGACAGGGTTCATGGGGCATTGTGATGACACGGCCATGGAACATTATGATGACAAGAATTCTGGAGCATTGTGATAAAAAGGGCATGGACCATTGTGATTAGAGGGGCCAAGGAGCATTCTGATGACAACGGCATGGAGCATTGTGATGACAAGGGTCATCGAGCATTGTGATGACAGTGGTCATGAAGCATTGTGATGAATGTGGTCATGGATCATTGTGATGACAAGTGTCGTGGAGCATTGTGATGACAGGGGTCATAGAGCATTGTGATGACACGGTTATGGAATATTGTGATGACCAGAATTCTGTAGCACTGTGATGAAAAGGGAATGGAGCATTGTGATTACAGGGGTCATGGAGCATTGTGATGACAATTGTTCTAGAACATTGTGATGACAGGGATCATGGAGCATAGTGATGAAAGGGGCCATGGAGCATTGTGATGACAGGCGTCATGGGACATTGTGTTGACAGTGGTCATGGAGCATTGTTAGAAAGGGAACATGGAGCAATTTGATTTCAGGGGCCATGAAAAATTGCGAATACATAGGCCATGGAGTATTCAGATGAATGTGGTCAAGGATCATTGTGACGAAAAGTGTCCTGGAATATTGTGATGACACGGTTCATGGAGCATTGCGATGACAAGGGCCATGGCGAAATGGGAAGACAGGTGTCATGGGGCCTTGTGATGACAGTGGTCATCTAGAATTGTGAAGAAAGATATCATGGAGCACAGGGATGACAGGGGCCATGGAGCATTGTGATGACAGTGGTCATGAAGCATTGTGATGAATGTGGTCATGGATCATTATGATGACAAATGTCGTAGAGCATTGTGATGACAGGGGTCATAGATCATTGTGATGACACGGTTATGCAATATTGTGATGACCAGAATTCTGTAGCACTGTGATGAAAAGGGAATGGAGCATTGTGATTACAGGGGTCATGGAGCATTGTGATGACAATTGTTCTAGAACATTGCGAAGACAGGGATCATGGAGCATAGTGATGAAAGGGGCCATGGAGCATTGTGATGATAGGCGTCATGGGAAATTGTGTTGACAGTGGTCATGGAGCATTGTTAGAAAGGGAACATGGAGCAATTAGATTTCAGGGGCCATGAAAAATTGTGAATACATATGCCATGTAGTATTCAGATGAATGTGGTCAAGGATAATTGTGACGAAAAGTGTCCTGGAATATTGTGATGACACGGTTCATGGAGCATTGCGATGAATAGGGCCATGGCGAAATGTGAAGACAGGTGTCATGGGGCATTGTGAAGACAGTGGTCATGTAGTATTGTGAAGAAAGATATCATGGAGCACTGGGATGACAGGGGCCATGGAGCATTGTGATGACAGGGGTCATGGGGCATTGTGATGACACGGCCATGGAACATTATGATGACAAAAATTCTGGAGCATTGTGATAAACAGGGCATGGACCATTGTGATTAGAGGGGCCAAGGAGCATTCTTATGACAACGGCATGGAGCATTGTGATGACAAGGGTCATCGAGCATTGTGATGACAGTGGTCATGAAGCATTGTGATGAATGTGGTCATGCATCATTGTGATGACAAGTGTCGTGGAGCATTGTGATGACAGGGGTCATAGAGCATTGTGATGACACGGTTATGGAATATTGTGATGACCAGAATTCTGTACCACAGTGATGAAAAGGGAATGGAGCATTGTGATTATAGGGATCATGGAGCATAGTGATGAAAGGGGCCATGGAGCATTGTGTTGACAGGCGTCATGGGACATTGTGTTGACAGTGGTCATGGAGCATTGTTAGAAAGAGAACATGGAGCAATTTGATTTCAGGGGCCATGAAAAATTGCGAGTACATAGGTCATGGAGTATTCAGATGAATGTGGTCAAGTATCTTTGTGACGAAAAGTGTCCTGGAATATTGTGATGACACGGTTTATGGAGCATTGCGATGACAAGTGCCATGGCAAAATGTGAAGACAGGTGTCATGGGGCATTGTGATGACAGTGGTCATCTAGAATTGTGAAGAAAGATATCATGGAGCACTGGGATGAAAGGGGCCATGGAACATTGTGATGACAGGGGTCATGGGGCATTGTGATGATACGGCCATGGAACATTATGATGACAACAATTCTGGAGCATTGTGATAAAAAGGGCATGGACCATTGTGATTAGAGGGGCCAAGGAGCATTCTGATGACAACGGCATGGAGCATTGTGATGACAAGGGTCATCGAGCATTGTGATGACAGTGGTCATGAAGCATTGTGATGAATGTGGTCATGGATCATTGTGATGACAAGTGTCGTGGAGCATTGTGATGACAGGGGTCATAGAGCATTGTGATGACACGGTTATGGAATATTGTGATGACCAGAATTCTGTAGCACTGTGATGAAAAGGGAATGGAGCATTGTGATTACAGGGGTCATGGAGCATTGTGATGACAATTGTTCTAGAACATTGTGATGACAGGGATCATGGAGCATAGTGATGAAAGGGGCCATGGAGCATTGTGATGACAGGCGTCATGGGACATTGTGTTGACAGTGGTCATGGAGCATTGTTAGAAAGGGAACATGGAGCAATTTGATTTCAGGGGCCATGAAAAATTGCGAATACATAGGCCATGGAGTATTCAGATGAATGTGGTCAAGGATCATTGTGACGAAAAGTGTCCTGGAATATTGTGATGACACGGTTCATGGAGCATTGCGATGACAAGGGCCATGGCGAAATGGGAAGACAGTTGTCATGGGGCCTTGTGATGACAGTGGTCATCTAGAATTGTGAAGAAAGATATCATGGAGCACAGGGATGACAGGGGCCATGGAGCATTGTGATGACAGTGGTCATGAAGCATTGTGATGAATGTGGTCATGGATCATTATGATGACAAATGTCGTAGAGCATTGTGATGACAGGGGTCATAGATCATTGTGATGACACGGTTATGCAATATTGTGATGACCAGAATTCTGTAGCACTGTGATGAAAAGGGAATGGAGCATTGTGATTACAGGGGTCATGGAGCATTGTGATGACAATTGTTCTAGAACATTGTGAAGACAGGGATCATGGAGCATAGTGATGAAAGGGGCCATGGAGCATTGTGATGACAGGCGTCATGGGACATTGTGTTGACAGTGGTCATGGAGCATTGTTAGAAAGGGAACATGGAGCAATTAGATTTCAGGGGCCATGAAAAATGGTGAATACATAGGCCATGGAGTATTCAGATGAATGTGGTCAAGGATCATTGTGACGACAAGTGTCCTGGAATATTGTGATGACACGGTTCATGGAGCATTGCGATGACAAGGGCCATAGCGAAATGTGAAGACAGGTGTCATGGGGCATTGTGAAGACAGTGGTCATGTAGTATTGTGAAGAAAGATATCATGGAGCACTGGGATGACAGGGGCCATGGAGCATTGTGATGACAGGGGTCATGGGGCATTGTGATGACACGGCCATGGAACATTATGATGACAAGAATTCTGGAGCATTGTGATAAACAGGGCATGGACCATTGTGATTAGAGGGGCCAAGGAGCATTCTGATGACAATGGCATGGAGCATTGTGATGACAAGGGTCATCGAGCATTGTGATGACAGTGGTCATGAAGCATTGTGATGAATGTGGTCATGCATCATTGTGATGACAAGTGTCGTGGAGCATTGTGATGACAGGGGTCATAGAGCATTGTGATGACACGGTTATGGAATATTGTGATGACCAGAATTCTGTACCACAGTGATGAAAAGGGAATGGAGCATTGTGATTATAGGGATCATGGAGCATAGTGATGAAAGGGGCCATGGAGCATTGTGTTGACAGGCGTCATGGGACATTGTGTTGACAGTGGTCATGGAGCATTGTTAGAAAGAGAACATGGAGCAATTTGATTTCAGGGGCCATGAAAAATTGCGAGTACATAGGCCATGGATTATTCAGATGAATGTGGACAAGTATCATTGTGACGAAAAGTGTCCTGGAATATTGTGATGACACGGTTCATGGAGCATTGCGATGACAAGTGCCATGGCAAAATGTGAAGACAGGTGTCATGGGGCATTGTGATGACAGTGGTCATCTAGAATTGTGAAGAAAGATATCATGGAGCACTGGGATGAAAGGGGCCATGGAACATTGTGATGACAGGGGTCATGGGGCATTGTGATGATACGGCCATGGAACATTATGATGACAACAATTCTGGAGCATTGTGATAACAAGGGCATGGACCATTGTGATTAGAGGGGCCAAGGAGCATTCTGATGACAACGGCATGGAGCATTGTGATTACAAATGTCATCTAGCATTGTGATGACAGTGGTCATGAAGCATTGTGATGAAAGTGGTCATGGATCATTGTGATGACAAGTATCGTGGAGCATTGTGATGACAGGGGTCATAGAGCATTGTGATGACACGGTTATGGAATATTGTGATGACCAGAATTCTGTAGCACAGTGATGAAAAGGGAATGGAGCATTGTGATTACAGGGGTCATGGAGCATTGTGATGACAATTGTTCTAGAACATTGTGATGACAGGGATCATGGAGCATAGTGATGAAAGGGTCCATGGAGCATTGTGATGACAGGCGTCATGGGACATTGTGTTGACAGGGGCCATGGAGCATTGTGATGACAGTTGTCATGAAGCATTGTGATGAATGTGGTCATGGACCATTATGATGACAAATGTCGTAGAGAATTGTGATGACAGGGGTCATAGAGCATTGTGATGACACGGTTATGCCATATTGTGATGACCAGAATTCTGTAGCACTGTGATGAAAAAGGAATGGAGCATTGTGATTACAGGGATCATGGAGCATTGTGATGACAATTGTTCTAGAACATTGTGAAGACAGGGATCATGGAGCATAGTGATGAAAGGGGCCATGGAGCACTGTGATGACAAGCGTCATGGGACAATGTGTTGACAGTGGTCATGGAGCCTTGTTAGAATGGGAACATGGAGCAATTTGATTTCAGGGGTCATGAAAAATTGTGAATACATAGGCCATGGAGTATTCAGATGAATGTGGTCAAGGATCATTGTGACGAAAAGTGTCCTAGAATATTGTGATGACACGGTTCATGGAGCATTGCGATGACAAGGGCCATGGCGAAATGTGAAGACAGGTGTCATGGGGCCTTGTGATGACAGTGGTCATCTAGAATTGTGAAGAAAGATATCATGGAGCACAGGGATGACAGGGGCCATGGAGCATTGTGATGACAGTGGTCATGAAGCATTGTGATGAATGTGGTCATGGATCATTATGATGACAAATGTCGTAGAGCATTGTGATGACAGGGGTCATAGATCATTGTGATGACACGGTTATGCAATATTGTGATGACCAGAATTCTGTAGCACTGTGATGAAAAGGGAATGGAGCATTGTGATTACAGGGGTCATGGAGCATTGTGATG
This sequence comes from Eschrichtius robustus, assembly GCF_028021215.1. Taxonomy (NCBI): domain Eukaryota; kingdom Metazoa; phylum Chordata; class Mammalia; order Artiodactyla; family Eschrichtiidae; genus Eschrichtius; species Eschrichtius robustus. Next base: position 5,234,865 of record NW_027175249.1, on the reverse strand, counting down.
ACAATTGTTCTAGAACATTGTGAAGACAGGGATCATGGAGCATAGTGATGAAAGGGGCCATGGAGCATTGTGATGACAGGCGTCATGGGACATTGTGTTGACAGTGGTCATGGAGCATTGTTAGAAAGGGAACATGGAGCAATTAGATTTCAGGGGCCATGAAAAATGGTGAATACATAGGCCATGGAGTATTCAGATGAATGTGGTCAAGGATCATTGTGACGACAAGTGTCCTGGAATATTGTGATGACACGGTTCATGGAGCATTGCGATGACAAGGGCCATAGCGAAATGTGAAGACAGGTGTCATGGGGCATTGTGAAGACAGTGGTCATGTAGTATTGTGAAGAAAGATATCATGGAGCACTGGGATGACAGGGGCCATGGAGCATTGTGATGACAGGGGTCATGGGGCATTGTGATGACACGGCCATGGAACATTATGATGACAAGAATTCTGGAGCATTGTGATAAACAGGGCATGGACCATTGTGATTAGAGGGGCCAAGGAGCATTCTGATGACAATGGCATGGAGCATTGTGATGACAAGGGTCATCGAGCATTGTGATGACAGTGGTCATGAAGCATTGTGATGAATGTGGTCATGCATCATTGTGATGACAAGTGTCGTGGAGCATTGTGATGACAGGGGTCATAGAGCATTGTGATGACACGGTTATGGAATATTGTGATGACCAGAATTCTGTACCACAGTGATGAAAAGGGAATGGAGCATTGTGATTATAGGGATCATGGAGCATAGTGATGAAAGGGGCCATGGAGCATTGTGTTGACAGGCGTCATGGGACATTGTGTTGACAGTGGTCATGGAGCATTGTTAGAAAGAGAACATGGAGCAATTTGATTTCAGGGGCCATGAAAAATTGCGAGTACATAGGCCATGGATTATTCAGATGAATGTGGACAAGTATCATTGTGACGAAAAGTGTCCTGGAATATTGTGATGACACGGTTCATGGAGCATTGCGATGACAAGTGCCATGGCAAAATGTGAAGACAGGTGTCATGGGGCATTGTGATGACAGTGGTCATCTAGAATTGTGAAGAAAGATATCATGGAGCACTGGGATGAAAGGGGCCATGGAACATTGTGATGACAGGGGTCATGGGGCATTGTGATGATACGGCCATGGAACATTATGATGACAACAATTCTGGAGCATTGTGATAACAAGGGCATGGACCATTGTGATTAGAGGGGCCAAGGAGCATTCTGATGACAACGGCATGGAGCATTGTGATTACAAATGTCATCTAGCATTGTGATGACAGTGGTCATGAAGCATTGTGATGAAAGTGGTCATGGATCATTGTGATGACAAGTATCGTGGAGCATTGTGATGACAGGGGTCATAGAGCATTGTGATGACACGGTTATGGAATATTGTGATGACCAGAATTCTGTAGCACAGTGATGAAAAGGGAATGGAGCATTGTGATTACAGGGGTCATGGAGCATTGTGATGACAATTGTTCTAGAACATTGTGATGACAGGGATCATGGAGCATAGTGATGAAAGGGTCCATGGAGCATTGTGATGACAGGCGTCATGGGACATTGTGTTGACAGGGGCCATGGAGCATTGTGATGACAGTTGTCATGAAGCATTGTGATGAATGTGGTCATGGACCATTATGATGACAAATGTCGTAGAGAATTGTGATGACAGGGGTCATAGAGCATTGTGATGACACGGTTATGCCATATTGTGATGACCAGAATTCTGTAGCACTGTGATGAAAAAGGAATGGAGCATTGTGATTACAGGGATCATGGAGCATTGTGATGACAATTGTTCTAGAACATTGTGAAGACAGGGATCATGGAGCATAGTGATGAAAGGGGCCATGGAGCACTGTGATGACAAGCGTCATGGGACAATGTGTTGACAGTGGTCATGGAGCCTTGTTAGAATGGGAACATGGAGCAATTTGATTTCAGGGGTCATGAAAAATTGTGAATACATAGGCCATGGAGTATTCAGATGAATGTGGTCAAGGATCATTGTGACGAAAAGTGTCCTAGAATATTGTGATGACACGGTTCATGGAGCATTGCGATGACAAGGGCCATGGCGAAATGTGAAGACAGGTGTCATGGGGAAATGTGATGACAGTGGTCATCTAGAATTGTGAAGAAAGATATCATGGAGCACAGGGATGACGGGGGCCATGGAGCATTGTGATGACAGTGGTCATGAAGCATTGTGATGAATGTGGTCATGGATCATTATGATGACAAATGTCGTAGAGCATTGTGATGACAGGGGTCATAGATCATTGTGATGACACGGTTATGCAATATTGTGATGACCAGAATTCTGTAGCACTGTGATGAAAAGGGAATGGAGCATTGTGATTACAGGGATCATGGAGCATTGTGATGACAATTGTTCTAGAACATTGTGAAGACAGGGATCATGGAGCATAGTGATGAAAGGGGCCATGGAGCATTGTGATGATAGGCGTCATGGGAAATTGTGTTGACAGTGGTCATGGAGCATTGTTAGAAAGGGAACATGGAGCAATTAGATTTCAGGGGCCATGAAAAATTGTGAATACATAGGCCATGGAGTATTCAGATGAATGTGGTCAAGGATCATTGTGACGACAAGTGTCCTGGAATATTGTGATGACACGGTTCATGGAGCATTGCGATGACAAGGGCCATAGCGAAATGTGAAGACAGGTGTCATGGGGCATTGTGAAGACAGTGGTCATGTAGTATTGTGAAGAAAGATATCATGGAGCACTGGGATGACAGGGGCCATGGAGCATTGTGATGACAGGGGTCATGGGGCATTGTGATGACACGGCCATGGAACATTATGATGACAAGAATTCTGGAGCATTGTGATAAACAGGGCATGGACCATTGTGATTAGAGGGGCCAAGGAGCATTCTGATGACAATGGCATGGAGCATTGTGATGACAAGGGTCATCGAGCATTGTGATGACAGTGGTCATGAAGCATTGTGATGAATGTGGTCATGCATCATTGTGATGACAAGTGTCGTGGAGCATTGTGATGACAGGGGTCATAGAGCATTGTGATGACACGGTTATGGAATATTGTGATGACCAGAATTCTGTACCACAGTGATGAAAAGGGAATGGAGCATTGTGATTATAGGGATCATGGAGCATAGTGATGAAAGGGGCCATGGAGCATTGTGTTGACAGGCGTCATGGGACATTGTGTTGACAGTGGTCATGGAGCATTGTTAGAAAGAGAACATGGAGCAATTTGATTTCAGGGGCCATGAAAAATTGCGAGTACATAGGCCATGGATTATTCAGATGAATGTGGACAAGTATCATTGTGACGAAAAGTGTCCTGGAATATTGTGATGACACGGTTCATGGAGCATTGCGATGACAAGTGCCATGGCAAAATGTGAAGACAGGTGTCATGGGGCATTGTGATGACAGTGGTCATCTAGAATTGTGAAGAAAGATATCATGGAGCACTGGGATGAAAGGGGCCATGGAACATTGTGATGACAGGGGTCATGGGGCATTGTGATGATACGGCCATGGAACATTATGATGACAACAATTCTGGAGCATTGTGATAACAAGGGCATGGACCATTGTGATTAGAGGGGCCAAGGAGCATTCTGATGACAACGGCATGGAGCATTGTGATTACAAATGTCATCTAGCATTGTGATGACAGTGGTCATGAAGCATTGTGATGAAAGTGGTCATGGATCATTGTGATGACAAGTATCGTGGAGCATTGTGATGACAGGGGTCATAGAGCATTGTGATGACACGGTTATGGAATATTGTGATGACCAGAATTCTGTAGCACAGTGATGAAAAGGGAATGGAGCATTGTGATTACAGGGGTCATGGAGCATTGTGATGACAATTGTTCTAGAACATTGTGATGACAGGGATCATGGAGCATAGTGATGAAAGGGTCCATGGAGCATTGTGATGACAGGCGTCATGGGACATTGTGTTGACAGGGGCCATGGAGCATTGTGATGACAGTTGTCATGAAGCATTGTGATGAATGTGGTCATGGACCATTATGATGACAAATGTCGTAGAGAATTGTGATGACAGGGGTCATAGAGCATTGTGATGACACGGTTATGCCATATTGTGATGACCAGAATTCTGTAGCACTGTGATGAAAAAGGAATGGAGCATTGTGATTACAGGGATCATGGAGCATTGTGATGACAATTGTTCTAGAACATTGTGAAGACAGGGATCATGGAGCATAGTGATGAAAGGGGCCATGGAGCACTGTGATGACAAGCGTCATGGGACAATGTGTTGACAGTGGTCATGGAGCCTTGTTAGAATGGGAACATGGAGCAATTTGATTTCAGGGGTCATGAAAAATTGTGAATACATAGGCCATGGAGTATTCAGATGAATGTGGTCAAGGATCATTGTGACGAAAAGTGTCCTAGAATATTGTGATGACACGGTTCATGGAGCATTGCGATGACAAGGGCCATGGCGAAATGTGAAGACAGGTGTCATGGGGAAATGTGATGACAGTGGTCATCTAGAATTGTGAAGAAAGATATCATGGAGCACAGGGATGACGGGGGCCATGGAGCATTGTGATGACAGTGGTCATGAAGCATTGTGATGAATGTGGTCATGGATCATTATGATGACAAATGTCGTAGAGCATTGTGATGACAGGGGTCATAGATCATTGTGATGACACGGTTATGCAATATTGTGATGACCAGAATTCTGTAGCACTGTGATGAAAAGGGAATGGAGCATTGTGATTACAGGGATCATGGAGCATTGTGATGACAATTGTTCTAGAACATTGTGAAGACAGGGATCATGGAGCATAGTGATGAAAGGGGCCATGGAGCATTGTGATGATAGGCGTCATGGGAAATTGTGTTGACAGTGGTCATGGAGCATTGTTAGAAAGGGAACATGGAGCAATTAGATTTCAGGGGCCATGAAAAATTGTGAATACATATGCCATGTAGTATTCAGATGAATGTGGTCAAGGATAATTGTGACGAAAAGTGTCCTGGAATATTGTGATGACACGGTTCATGGAGCATTGCGATGAAAAGGGCCATGGCGAAATGTGAAGACAGGTGTCATGGGGCATTGTGAAGACAGTGGTCATGTAGTATTGTGAAGAAAGATATCATGGAGCACTGGGATGACAGGGGCCATGGAGCATTGTGATGACAGGGGTCATGGGGCATTGTGATGACACGGCCATGGAACATTATGATGACAAGAATTCTGGAGTATTGTGATAAACAGGGCATGGACCATTGTGATTAGAGGGGCCAAGGAGCATTCTGATGACAACGGCATGGAGCATTGTGATGACAAGGGTCATCGAGCATTGTGATGACAGTGGTCATGAAGCATTGTGATGAATGTGGTCATGCATCATTGTGATGACAAGTGTCGTGGAGCATTGTGATGACAGGGGTCATAGAGCATTGTGATGACACGGTTATGGAATATTGTGATGACCAGAATTCTGTACCACAGTGATGAAAAGGGAATGGAGCATTGTGATTATAGGGATCATGGAGCATAGTGATAAAAGGGGCCATGGAGCATTGTGTTGACAGGCGTCATGGGACATTGTGTTGACAGTGGTCATGGAGCATTGTTAGAAAGAGAACATGGAGCAATTTGATTTCAGGGGCCATGAAAAATTGCGAGTACATAGGCCATGGAGTATTCAGATGAATGTGGTCAAGTATCATTGTGACGAAAAGTGTCCTGGAATATTGTGATGACACGGTTCATGGAGCATTGCGATGACAAGTGCCATGGCAAAATGTGAAGACAGGTGTCATGGGGCATTGTGATGACAGTGGTCATCTAGAATTGTGAAGAAAGATATCATGGAGCACTGGGATGAAAGGGGCCATGGAACATTGTGATGACAGGGGTCATGGGGCATTGTGATGATACGGCCATAGAACATTATGATGACAACAATTCTGGAGCATTGTGATAAAAAGGGCATGGACCATTGTGATTAGAGGGGCCAAGGAGCATTCTGATGAAAACGGCATGGAGCATTGTGATTACAAATGTCATCTAGCATTGTGATGAGAGTGGTCATGAAGCATTGTGATGAAAGTGGTCATGGATCATTGTGATGACAAGTATCGTGGAGCATTGTGATGACAGGGGTCATAGAGCATTGTGATGACACGGTTATGGAATATTGTGATGACCAGAATTCTGTAGCACTGTGATGAAAAGGGAATGGAGCATTGTGATTACATGGGTCATGGAGCATTGTGTTGACAATTGTTCTAGAACATTGTGATGACAGGGATCATGGAGCATAGTGATGAAAGGGGCCATGGAGCATTGTGATGACAGGCGTCATGGGACATTGTGTTGACAGTGGTCATGGAGCATTGTTAGAAAAGGAACATGGAGAAATTAGATTTCAGGGGCCATGAAAAATGGTGAATACATAGGCCATGGAGTATTCAGATGAATGTGGTCAAGGATCATTGTGACGACAAGTGTCCTGGAATATTGTGATGACACGGTTCATGGAGCATTGCGATGACAAGGGCCATGGCGAAATGTGAAGACAGGTGTCATGGGGCATTGTGATGTCAGGGGTCATGGGGCATTGTGATGACACGGCCATGGAACATTATGATGAGAAGAATTCTGGAGCATTGTGATAAAAAGGGCATGGACCATTGTGATTAGAGGGGCCAAGGGGCATTCTGATGAAAACGGCATGGAGCATTGTGATGACAAGGGTCATCGAGCATTGTGATGACAGTGGTCATGAAGCATTGTGATGAATGTGGTCATGGATCATTGTGATGACAAGTGTCGTGGAGCATTGTGATGACAGGGGTCATAGAGCATTGTGATGACACGGTTATGGAATATTGTGATAACCAGAATACTGTAGCACTGTGATGAAACGGGAATGGAGCATTGTGATTACAGGGGTATTGGAGCATAGTGATTACAATTGTTCTAGAACATTGTGATGACAGGGATCATGGAGCATAGTGATGAAAGGGGCCATGGAGCATTGTGATGACAGGCGTCATGGGAAATTGTGTTGACAGTGGTCATGGAGCATTGTTAGAAAGGGAACATGGAGCAATTTGATTTCAGGGGCCATGAAAAATGGATAATACATAGGCCATGGAGTATTCAGATGAATGAGGTCAAGGATCATTGTGACGACAAGTGTCCTGGAATATTGTGATGACACGGTTCATGGAGCATTGCGATGACAAGGGCCATGGCGAAATGTGAAGACAGGTGTCATGGGGCATTGTGATGACAGGGGTCATGGGGCATTGTGATGACACGGCCATGGAACATTATGATGAGAAGAATTCTGGAGCATTGTGATAAAAAGGGCATGGACCATTGTGATTAGAGGGGCCAAGGGGCATTCTGATGAAAACGGCATGGAGCATTGTGATGACAAGCGTCATCGAGCATTGTGATGACAGTGGTCATGAAGCATTGTGATGAATGTGGTCATGGATCATTGTGTTGACAAGTGTCATGGAGCATTGTGATGACAGGGGTCATAGAGCATTGTGTTAACACGGTTATGGAATATTGTGATGACCAGAATTCTGTAGCACTGTGATGAAAAGGCAATGGAGCATTGTGATTACAGGGGTCATGGAGCATTGTGATGACAATTGTTCTAGAACATTGTGATGACAGGGATCATGGAGCATAGTGATGAAAGGGGCCATGGAGCATTGTGATGACAGGCGTCATGGGACATTGTGTTGACAGTGGTCATGGAGAATTGTTAGAAAGGGAACATGGAGCAATTTGTTGTCAGGGGACATGAAAAATTGCGAATACATAGGCCATGGAGTATTCAGATGAATGTGGTCAAGGATCATTGTGACGAAAAGTGTCCTGGAATATTGTGATGACACGGTTCATGGAGCATTGCGATGACAAGGGCAATGGCGAAATGTGAAGACAGGTATCATGGGGAATTGTGATGACAGTGGTCATCTAGAATTGTGAAAAAGATAACATGGAGCACTGGGATGATAGGGTACATGGAACATTGTGATGACAGGGGTCATGGGGCATTGTGATGACACGGCCATGGAACATTATGATGACAAGAATTCTGGAGCATTGTGATAAAAAGGGCATGGACCATTGTGATTAGAGGGGCCAAGGAGCATTCTGATGACAACGGCATGGAGCATTGTGATGACAAGGGTCATCGAGCATTGTGATGACAGTGGTCATGAAGCATTGTGATGAATGTGGTCATGGATCATTGTGATGACAAGTGTCGTGGAGCATTGTGATGACAGGGGTCATAGAGCATTGTGATGACACGGTTATGGAATATTGTGATGACCAGAATTCTGTACCACAGTGATGAAAAGGGAATGGAGCATTGTGATTATAGGGATCATGGAGCATAGTGATAAAAGGGGCCATGGAGCATTGTGTTGACAGGCGTCATGGGACATTGTGTTGACAGTGGTCATGGAGCATTGTTAGAAAGAGAACATGGAGCAATTTGATTTCAGGGGCCATGAAAAATTGCGAGTACATAGGCCATGGAGTATTCAGATGAATGTGGTCAAGTATCATTGTGACGAAAAGTGTCCTGGAATATTGTGATGACACGGTTCATGGAGCATTGCGATGACAAGTGCCATGGCAAAATGTGAAGACAGGTGTCATGGGGCATTGTGATGACAGTGGTCATCTAGAATTGTGAAGAAAGATATCATGGAGCACTGGGATGAAAGGGGCCATGGAACATTGTGATGACAGGGGTCATGGGGCATTGTGATGATACGGCCATGGAACATTATGATGACAACAATTCTGGAGCATTGTGATAAAAAGGGCATGGACCATTGTGATTAGAGGGGCCAAGGAGCATTCTGATGACAACGGCATGGAGCATTGTGATGACAAGGGTCATCGAGCATTGTGATGACAGTGGTCATGAAGCATTGTGATGAATGTGGTCATGGATCATTGTGATGACAAGTGTCGTGGAGCATTGTGATGACAGGGGTCATAGAGCATTGTGATGACACGGTTATGGAATATTGTGATGACCAGAATTCTGTAGCACTGTGATGAAAAGGGAATGGAGCATTGTGATTACAGGGGCATGGAGCATTGTTATGACAATTGTTCTAGAACATTGTGATGACAGGGATCATGGAGCATAGTGATGAAAGGGGCCATGGAGCATTGTGATGACAGGCGTCATGGGACATTGTGTTGACAGTGGTCATGGAGCATTGTTAGAAAGGGAACATGGAGCAATTTGATTTCAGGGGCCATGAAAAATTGCGAATACATAGGCCATGGAGTATTCAGATGAATGTGGTCAAGGATCATTGTGACGAAAAGTGTCCTGGAATATTGTGATGACACGGTTCATGGAGCATTGCGATGACAAGGGCCATGGCGAAATGGGAAGACAGGTGTCATGGGGCCTTGTGATGACAGTGGTCATCTAGAATTGTGAAGAAAGATATCATGGAGCACAGGGATGACAGGGGCCATGGAGCATTGTGATGACAGTGGTCATGAAGCATTGTGATGAATGTGGTCATGGATCATTATGATGACAAATGTCGTAGAGCATTGTGATGACAGGGGTCATAGATCATTGTGATGACACGGTTATGCAATATTGTGATGACCAGAATTCTGTAGCACTGTGATGAAAAGGGAATGGAGCATTGTGATTACAGGGGTCATGGAGCATTGTGATGACAATTGTTCTAGAACATTGTGAAGACAGGGATCATGGAGCATAGTGATGAAAGGGGCCATGGAGCATTGTGATGATAGGCGTCATGGGAAATTGTGTTGACAGTGGTCATGGAGCATTGTTAGAAAGGGAACATGGAGCAATTAGATTTCAGGGGCCATGAAAAATGGTGAATACATAGGCCATGGAGTATTCAGATGAATGTGGTCAAGGATCATTGTGACGACAAGTGTCCTGGAATATTGTGATGACACGGTTCATGGAGCATTGCGATGACAAGGGCCATAGCGAAATGTGAAGACAGGTGTCATGGGGCATTGTGATGACAGTGGTCATGTAGTATTGTGAAGAAAGATATCATGGAGCACTGGGATGACAGGGGCCATGGAGCATTGTGATGACAGGGGTCATGGGGCATTGTGATGACACGGCCATGGAACATTATGATGACAAGAATTCTGGAGCATTGTGATAAACAGGGCATGGACCATTGTGATTAGAGGGGCCAAGGAGCATTCTGATGACAATGGCATGGAGCATTGTGATGACAAGGGTCATCGAGCATTGTGATGACAGTGGTCATGAAGCATTGTGATGAATGTGGTCATGCATCATTGTGATGACAAGTGTCGTGGAGCATTGTGATGACAGGGGTCATAGAGCATTGTGATGACACGGTTATGGAATATTGTGATGACCAGAATTCTGTACCACAGTGATGAAAAGGGAATGGAGCATTGTGATTATAGGGATCATGGAGCATAGTGATGAAAGGGGCCATGGAGCATTGTGTTGACAGGCGTCATGGGACATTGTGTTGACAGTGGTCATGGAGCATTGTTAGAAAGAGAACATGGAGCAATTTGATTTCAGGGGCCATGAAAAATTGCGAGTACATAGGCCATGGAGTATTCAGATGAATGTGGTCAAGTATCATTGTGACGAAAAGTGTCCTGGAATATTGTGATGACACGGTTCATGGAGCATTGCGATGACAAGTGCCATGGCAAAATGTGAAGACAGGTGTCATGGGGCATTGTGATGACAGTGGTCATCTAGAATTGTGAAGAAAGATATCATGGAGCACTGGGATGAAAGGGGCCATGGAACATTGTGATGACAGGGGTCATGGGGCATTGTGATGATACGGCCATGGAACATTATGATGACAACAATTCTGGAGCATTGTGATAAAAAGGGCATGGACCATTGTGATTAGAGGGGCCAAGGAGCATTCTGATGACAACGGCATGGAGCATTGTGATTACAAATGTCATCTAGCATTGTGATGACAGTGGTCATGAAGCATTGTGATGAAAGTGGTCATGGATCATTGTGATGACAAGTATCGTGGAGCATTGTGATGACAGGGGTCATAGAGCATTGTGATGACACGGTTATGGAATATTGTGATGACCAGAATTCTGTAGCACTGTGATGAAAAGGGAATGGAGCATTGTGATTACATGGGTCATGGAGCATTGTGTTGACAATTGTTCTAGATCATTGTGATGACAGGGATCATGGAGCATAGTGATGAAAGGGGCCATGGAGCATTGTGATGACAGGCGTCATGGGACATTGTGTTGACAGTGGTCATGGAGCATTGTTAGAAAGGGAACATGGAGAAATTAGATTTCAGGGGCCATGAAAAATGGTGAATACATAGGCCATGGAGTATTCAGATGAATGTGCTCAAGGATCATTGTGACGACAAGTGTCCTGGAATATTGTGATGACACGGTTCATGGAGCATTGCGATGACAAGGGCCATGGCGAAATGTGAAGACAGGTGTCATGGGGCATTGTGATGACAGGGGTCATGGGGCATTGTGATGACACGGCCATGGAACATTATGATGAGAAGAATTCTGGAGCATTGTGATAAAAAGGGCATGGACCATTGTGATTAGAGGGGCCAAGGGGCATTCTGATGAAAACGGCATGGAGCATTGTGATGACAAGGGTCATCGAGCATTGTGATGACAGTGGTCATGAAGCATTGTGATGAATGTGGTCATGGATCATTGTGATGACAAGTGTCGTGGAGCTTTGTGATGACAGGGGTCATAGAGCATTGTGATGACACGGTTATGGAATATTGTGATGACCAGAATTCTGTAGCACTGTGATGAAAAGGGAATGGAGCATTGTGATTACAGGGGTCATGGAGCATTGTGATGACAATTGTTCTAGAACATTGTGATGACAGGGATCATGGAGCATAGTGATGAAAGGGTCCATGGAGCATTGTGATGACAGGCGTCATGGGACATTGTGTTGACAGGGGCCATGGAGCATTGTGATGACAGTGGTCATGAAGCATTGTGATGAATGTGGTCATGGATCATTATGATGACAAATGTCGTAGAGAATTGTGATGACAGGGGTCATAGAGCATTGTGATGACACGGTTATGCCATATTGTGATGACCAGAATTCTGTAGCACTGTGATGAAAAGGGAATGGACCATTGTGATTACAGGGATCATGGAGCATTGTGATGACAATTGTTCTAGAACATTGTGAAGACAGGGATCATGGAGCATAGTGATGAAAGGGGCCATGGAGCACTGTGATGACAAGCGTCATGGGACAATGTGTTGACAGTGGTCATGGAGCCTTGTTAGAATGGGAACATGGAGCAATTTGATTTCAGGGGTCATGAAAAATTGTGAATACATAGGCCATGGAGTATTCAGATGAATGTGGTCAAGGATCATTGTGACGAAAAGTGTCCTAGAATATTGTGATGACACGGTTCATGGAGCATTGCGATGACAAGGGCCATGGCGAAATGTGAAGACAGGTGTCATGGGGCAATGTGATGACAGTGGTCATCTAGAATTGTGAAGAAAGATATCATGGAGCACAGGGATGACGGGGGACATGGAGCATTGTGATGACAGTGGTCATGAAGCATTGTGATGAATGTGGTCATGGATCATTATGATGACAAATGTCGTAGAGCATTGTGATGACAGGGGTCATAGATCATTGTGATGACACGGTTATGCAATATTGTGATGACCAGAATTCTGTAGCACTGTGATGAAAAGGGAATGGAGCATTGTGATTACAGGGATCATGGAGCATTGTGATGACAATTGTTCTAGAACATTGTGAAGACAGGGATCATGGAGCATAGTGATGAAAGGGGCCATGGAGCATTGTGATGATAGGCGTCATGGGAAATTGTGTTGACAGTGGTCATGGAGCATTGTTAGAAAGGGAACATGGAGCAATTAGATTTCAGGGGCCATGAAAAATTGTGAATACATATGCCATGTAGTATTCAGATGAATGTGGTCAAGGATAATTGTGACGAAAAGTTTCCTGGAATATTGTGATGACACGGTTCATGGAGCATTGCGATGAAAAGGGCCATGGCGAAATGTGAAGACAGGTGTCATGGGGCATTGTGAAGACAGTGGTCATGTAGTATTGTGAAGAAAGATATCATGGAGCACTGGGATGACAGGGGCCATGGAGCATTGTGATGACAGGGGTCATGGGGCATTGTGATGACACGGCCATGGAACATTATGATGACAAGAATTCTGGAGCATTGTGATAAAAGGGCATGGACCATTGTGATTAGAGGGGCCAAGGAGCATTCTGATGACAACGGCATGGAGCATTGTGATGACAAGGGTCATCGAGCATTGTGATGACAGTGGTCATGAAGCATTGTGATGAATGTGGTCATGCATCATTGTGATGACAAGTGTCGTGGAGCATTGTGATGACAAGGGTCATAGAGCATTGTGATGACACGGTTATGGAATATTGTGATGACCAGAATTCTGTACCACAGTGATGAAAAGGGAATGGAGCATTGTGATTATAGGGATCATGGAGCATAGTGATGAAAGGGGCCATGGAGCATTGTGTTGACAGGCGTCATGGGACATTGTGTTGACAGTGGTCATGGAGCATTGTTAGAAAGAGAACATGGAGCAATTTGATTTCAGGGGCCATGAAAAATTGCGAGTACATAGGTCATGGAGTATTCAGATGAATGTGGTCAAGTATCTTTGTGACGAAAAGTGTCCTGGAATATTGTGATGACACGGTTCATGGAGCATTGCGATGACAAGTGCCATGGCAAAATGTGAAGACAGGTGTCATGGGGCATTGTGATGACAGTGGTCATCTAGAATTGTGAAGAAAGATATCATGGAGCACTGGGATGAAAGGGGCCATGGAACATTGTGATGACAGGGGTCATGGGGCATTGTGATGATACGGCCATGGAACATTATGATGACAACAATTCTGGAGCATTGTGATAAAAAGGGCATGGACCATTGTGATTAGAGGGGCCAAGGAGCATTCTGATGACAACGGCATGGAGCATTGTGATGACAAGGGTCATCGAGCATTGTGATGACAGTGGTCATGAAGCATTGTGATGAATGTGGTCATGGATCATTGTGATGACAAGTGTCGTGGAGCATTGTGATGACAGGGGTCATAGAGCATTGTGATGACACGGTTATGGAATATTGTGATGACCAGAATTCTGTAGCACTGTGATGAAAAGGGAATGGAGCATTGTGATTACAGGGGTCATGGAGCATTGTGATGACAATTGTTGTAGAACATTGTGATGACAGGGATCATGGAGCATAGTGATGAAAGGGGCCATGGAGCATTGTGATGACAGGCGTCATGGGACATTGTGTTGACAGTGGTCATGGAGCATTGTTAGAAAGGGAACATGGAGCAATTTGATTTCAGGGGCCATGAAAAATTGCGAATACATAGGCCATGGAGTATTCAGATGAATGTGGTCAAGGATCATTGTGACGAAAAGTGTCCTGGAATATTGTGATGACACGGTTCATGGAGCATTGCGATGACAAGGGCCATGGCGAAATGGGAAGACAGGTGTCATGGGGCCTTGTGATGACAGTGGTCATCTAGAATTGTGAAGAAAGATATCATGGAGCACAGGGATGACAGGGGCCATGGAGCATTGTGATGACAGTGGTCATGAAGCATTGTGATGAATGTGGTCATGGATCATTATGATGACAAATGTCGTAGAGCATTGTGATGACAGGGGTCATAGATCATTGTGATGACACGGTTATGCAATATTGTGAAGACCAGAATTCTGTAGCACTGTGATGAAAAGTGAATGGAGCATTGTGATTACAGGGGTCATGGAGCATTGTGATGACAATTGTTCTAGAACATTGTGAAGACAGGGATCATGGAGCATAGTGATGAAAGGGGCCATGGAGCATTGTGATGATAGGCGTCATGGGAAATTGTGTTGACAGTGGTCATGGAGCATTGTTAGAAAGGAAACATGGAGCAATTAGATTTCAGGGGCCATGAAAAATGGTGAATACATAGGCCATGGAGTATTCAGATGAATGTGGTCAAGGATCATTGTGACGACAAGTGTCCTGGAATATTGTGATGACACGGTTCATGGAGCATTGCGATGACAAGGGCCATAGCGAAATGTGAAGACAGGTGTCATGGGGCATTGTGAAGACAGTGGTCATGTAGTATTGTGAAGAAAGATATCATGGAGCACTGGGATGACAGGGGCCATGGAGCATTGTGATGACAGGGGTCATGGGGCATTGTGATGACACGGCCATGGAACATTATGATGACAAGAATTCTGGAGCATTGTGATAAACAGGGCATGGACCATTGTGATTAGAGGGGCCAAGGAGCATTCTGATGACAATGGCATGGAGCATTGTGATGACAAGGGTCATCGAGCATTGTGATGACAGTGGTCATGAAGCATTGTGATGAATGTGGTCATGCATCATTGTGATGACAAGTGTCGTGGAGCATTGTGATGACAGGGGTCATAGAGCATTGTGATGACACGGTTATGGAATATTGTGATGACCAGAATTCTGTACCACAGTGATGAAAAGGGAATGGAGCATTGTGATTATAGGGATCATGGAGCATAGTGATGAAAGGGGCCATGGAGCATTGTGTTGACAGGCGTCATGGGACATTGTGTTGACAGTGGTCATGGAGCATTGTTAGAAAGAGAACATGGAGCAATTTGATTTCAGGGGCCATGAAAAATTGCGAGTACATAGGCCATGGAGTATTCAGATGAATGTGGTCAAGGATCATTGTGACGAAAAGTGTCCTGGAATATTGTGATGACACGGTTCATGGAGCATTGCGATGACAAGGGCCATGGCGAAATGTGAAGACAGGTGTCATGGGGCAATGTGATGACAGTGGTCATCTAGAATTGTGAAGAAAGATATCATGGAGCACAGGGATGACGGGGGACATGGAGCATTGTGATGACAGTGGTCATGAAGCATTGTGATGAATGTGGTCATGGATCATTATGATGACAAATGTCGTAGAGCATTGTGATGACAGGGGTCATAGATCATTGTGATGACACGGTTATGCAATATTGTGATGACCAGAATTCTGTAGCACTGTGATGAAAAGGGAATGGAGCATTGTAATTACAGGGATCATGGAGCATTGTGATGACAATTGTTCTAGAACATTGTGAAGACAGGGATCATGGAGCATAGTGATGAAAGGGGCCATGGAGCATTGTGATGATAGGCGTCATGGGAAATTGTGTTGACAGTGGTCATGGAGCATTGTTAGAAAGGGAACATGGAGCAATTAGATTTCAGGGGCCATGAAAAATTGTGAATACATATGCCATGTAGTATTCAGATGAATGTGGTCAAGGATAATTGTGACGAAAAGTTTCCTGGAATATTGTGATGACACGGTTCATGGAGCATTGCGATGAAAAGGGCCATGGCGAAATGTGAAGACAGGTGTCATGGGGCATTGTGAAGACAGTGGTCATGTAGTATTGTGAAGAAAGATATCATGGAGCACTGGGATGACAGGGGCCATGGAGCATTGTGATGACAGGGGTCATGGGGCATTGTGATGACACGGCCATGGAACATTATGATGACAAGAATTCTGGAGCATTGTGATAAAAGGGCATGGACCATTGTGATTAGAGGGGCCAAGGAGCATTCTGATGACAACGGCATGGAGCATTGTGATGACAAGGGTCATCGAGCATTGTGATGACAGTGGTCATGAAGCATTGTGATGAATGTGGTCATGCATCATTGTGATGACAAGTGTCGTGGAGCATTGTGATGACAAGGGTCATAGAGCATTGTGATGACACGGTTATGGAATATTGTGATGACCAGAATTCTGTACCACAGTGATGAAAAGGGAATGGAACATTGTGATTATAGGGATCATGGAGCATAGTGATGAAAGGGGCCATGGAGCATTGTGTTGACAGGCGTCATGGGACATTGTGTTGACAGTGGTCATGGAGCATTGTTAGAAAGAGAACATGGAGCAATTTGATTTCAGGGGCCATGAAAAATTGCGAGTACATAGGTCATGGAGTATTCAGATGAATGTGGTCAAGTATCTTTGTGACGAAAAGTGTCCTGGAATATTGTGATGACACGGTTCATGGAGCATTGCGATGACAAGTGCCATGGCAAAATGTGAAGACAGGTGTCATGGGGCATTGTGATGACAGTGGTCATCTAGAATTGTGAAGAAAGATATCATGGAGCACTGGGATGAAAGGGGCCATGGAACATTGTGATGACAGGGGTCATGGGGCATTGTGATGATACGGCCATGGAACATTATGATGACAACAATTCTGGAGCATTGTGATAAAAAGGGCATGGACCATTGTGATTAGAGGGGCCAAGGAGCATTCTGATGACAACGGCATGGAGCATTGTGATGACAAGGGTCATCGAGCATTGTGATGACAGTGGTCATGAAGCATTGTGATGAATGTGGTCATGGATCATTGTGATGACAAGTGTCGTGGAGCATTGTGATGACAGGGGTCATAGAGCATTGTGATGACACGGTTATGGAATATTGTGATGACCAGAATTCTGTAGCACTGTGATGAAAAGGGAATGGAGCATTGTGATTACAGGGGTCATGGAGCATTGTGATGACAATTGTTGTAGAACATTGTGATGACAGGGATCATGGAGCATAGTGATGAAAGGGGCCATGGAGCATTGTGATGACAGGCGTCATGGGACATTGTGTTGACAGTGGTCATGGAGCATTGTTAGAAAGGGAACATGGAGCAATTTGATTTCAGGGGCCATGAAAAATTGCGAATACATAGGCCATGGAGTATTCAGATGAATGTGGTCAAGGATCATTGTGACGAAAAGTGTCCTGGAATATTGTGATGACACGGTTCATGGAGCATTGCGATGACAAGGGCCATGGCGAAATGGGAAGACAGGTGTCATGGGGCCTTGTGATGACAGTGGTCATCTAGAATTGTGAAGAAAGATATCATGGAGCACAGGGATGACAGGGGCCATGGAGCATTGTGATGACAGTGGTCATGAAGCATTGTGATGAATGTGGTCATGGATCATTATGATGACAAATGTCGTAGAGCATTGTGATGACAGGGGTCATAGATCATTGTGATGACACGGTTATGCAATATTGTGAAGACCAGAATTCTGTAGCACTGTGATGAAAAGGGAATGGAGCATTGTGATTACAGGGGTCATGGAGCATTGTGATGACAATTGTTCTAGAACATTGTGAAGACAGGGATCATGGAGCATAGTGATGAAAGGGGCCATGGAGCATTGTGATGATAGGCGTCATGGGAAATTGTGTTGACAGTGGTCATGGAGCATTGTTAGAAAGGAAACATGGAGCAATTAGATTTCAGGGGCCATGAAAAATGGTGAATACATAGGCCATGGAGTATTCAGATGAATGTGGTCAAGGATCATTGTGACGACAAGTGTCCTGGAATATTGTGATGACACGGTTCATGGAGCATTGCGATGACAAGGGCCATAGCGAAATGTGAAGACAGGTGTCATGGGGCATTGTGAAGACAGTGGTCATGTAGTATTGTGAAGAAAGATATCATGGAGCACTGGGATGACAGGGGCCATGGAGCATTGTGATGACAGGGGTCATGGGGCATTGTGATGACACGGCCATGGAACATTATGATGACAAGAATTCTGGAGCATTGTGATAAACAGGGCATGGACCATTGTGATTAGAGGGGCCAAGGAGCATTCTGATGACAATGGCATGGAGCATTGTGATGACAAGGGTCATCGAGCATTGTGATGACAGTGGTCATGAAGCATTGTGATGAATGTGGTCATGCATCATTGTGATGACAAGTGTCGTGGAGCATTGTGATGACAGGGGTCAGAGAGCATTGTGATGACACGGTTATGGAATATTGTGATGACCAGAATTCTGTACCACAGTGATGAAAAGGGAATGGAGCATTGTGATTATAGGGATCATGGAGCATAGTGATGAAAGGGGCCATGGAGCATTGTGTTGACAGGCGTCATGGGACATTGTGTTGACAGTGGTCATGGAGCATTGTTAGAAAGAGAACATGGAGCAATTTGATTTCAGGGGCCATGAAAAATTGCGAGTACATAGGCCATGGAGTATTCAGATGAATGTGGTCAAGTATCATTGTGACGAAAAGTGTCCTGGAATATTGTGATGACACGGTTCATGGAGCATTGCGATGACAAGTGCCATGGCAAAATGTGAAGACAGGTGTCATGGGGCATTGTGATGACAGTGGTCATCTAGAATTGTGAAGAAAGATATCATGGAGCACTGGGATGAAAGGGGCCATGGAACATTGTGATGACAGGGGTCATGGGGCATTGTGATGATACGGCCATGGAACATTATGATGACAACAATTCTGGAGCATTGTGATAAAAAGGGCATGGACCATTGTGATTAGAGGGGCCAAGGAGCATTCTGATGACAACGGCATGGAGCATTGTGATTACAAATGTCATCTAGCATTGTGATGACAGTGGTCATGAAGCATTGTGATGAAAGTGGTCATGGATCATTGTGATGACAAGTATCGTGGAGCATTGTGATGACAGGGGTCATAGAGCATTGTGATGACACGGTTATGGAATATTGTGATGACCAGAATTCTGTAGCACTGTGATGAAAAGGGAATGGAGCATTGTGATTACATGGGTCATGGAGCATTGTGTTGACAATTGTTCTAGATCATTGTGATGACAGGGATCATGGAGCATAGTGATGAAAGGGGCCATGGAGCATTGTGATGACAGGCGTCATGGGACATTGTGTTGACAGTGGTCATGGAGCATTGTTAGAAAGGGAACATGGAGAAATTAGATTTCAGGGGCCATGAAAAATGGTGAATACATAGGCCATGGAGTATTCAGATGAATGTGGTCAAGGATCATTGTGACGACAAGTGTCCTGGAATATTGTGATGACACGGTTCATGGAGCATTGCGATGACAAGGGCCATGGCGAAATGTGAAGACAGGTGTCATGGGGCATTGTGATGACAGGGGTCATGGGGCATTGTGATGACACGGCCATGGAACATTATGATGAGAAGAATTCTGGAGCATTGTGATAAAAAGGGCATGGACCATTGTGATTAGAGGGGCCAAGGGGCATTCTGATGAAAACGGCATGGAGCATTGTGATGACAAGGGTCATCGAGCATTGTGATGACAGTGGTCATGAAGCATTGTGATGAATGTGGTCATGGATCATTGTGATGACAAGTGTCGTGGAGCATTGTGATGACAGGGGTCATAGAGCATTGTGATGACACGGTTATGGAATATTGTGATAACCAGAATACTGTAGCACTGTGATGAAACGGGAATGGAGCATTGTGATTACAGGGGTATTGGAGCATAGTGATGACAATTGTTCTAGAACATTGTGATGACAGGGATCATGGAGCATAGTGATGAAAGGGGCCATGGAGCATTGTGATGACAGGCGTCATGGGAAATTGTGTTGACAGTGGTCATGGAGCATTGTTAGAAAGGGAACATGGAGCAATTTGATTTCAGGGGCCATGAAAAATGGATAATACATAGGCCATGGAGTATTCAGATGAATGTGGTCAAGGATCATTGTGACGACAAGTGTCCTGGAATATTGTGATGACACGGTTCATGGAGCATTGCGATGACAAGGGCCATGGCGAAATGTGAAGACAGGTGTCATGGGGCATTGTGATGACAGGGGTCATGGGGCATTGTGATGACACGGCCATGGAACATTATGATGAGAAGAATTCTGGAGCATTGTGATAAAAAGTGCATGGACCATTGTGATTAGAGGGGCCAAGGGGCATTCTGATGAAAACGGCATGGAGCATTGTGATGACAAGCGTCATCGAGCATTGTGATGACAGTGGTCATGAAGCATTGTGATGAATGTGGTCATGGATCATTGTGTTGACAAGTGTCATGGAGCATTGTGATGACAGGGGTCATAGAGCATTGTGTTAACACGGTTATGGAATATTGTGATGACCAGAATTCTGTAGCACTGTGATGAAAAGGCAATGGAGCATTGTGATTACAGGGGTCATGGAGCATTGTGATGACAATTGTTCTAGAACATTGTGATGACAGGGATCATGGAGCATAGTGATGAAAGGGGCCATGGAGCATTGTGATGACAGGCGTCATGGGACATTGTGTTGACAGTGGTCATGGAGAATTGTTAGAAAGGGAACATGGAGCAATTTGTTGTCAGGGGACATGAAAAATTGCGAATACATAGGCCATGGAGTATTCAGATGAATGTGGTCAAGGATCATTGTGACGAAAAGTGTCCTGGAATATTGTGATGACACGGTTCATGGAGCATTGCGATGACAAGGGCAATGGCGAAATGTGAAGACAGGTATCATGGGGAATTGTGATGACAGTGGTCATCTAGAATTGTGAAAAAGATAACATGGATCACTGGGATGATAGGGTACATGGAACATTGTGATGACAGGGGTCATGGGGCATTGTGATGACACGGCCATGGAACATTATGATGACAAGAATTCTGGAGCATTGTGATAAAAAGGGCATGGACCATTGTGATTAGAGGGGCCAAGGAGCATTCTGATGACAACGGCATGGAGCATTGTGATGACAAGGGTCATCGAGCATTGTGATGACAGTGGTCATGAAGCATTGTGATGAATGTGGTCATGGATCATTGTGATGACAAGTGTCGTGGAGCATTGTGATGACAGGGGTCATAGAGCATTGTGATGACACGGTTATGGAATATTGTGATGACCAGAATTCTGTAGCACTGTGATGAAAAGGGAATGGAGCATTGTGATTACAGGGGTCATGGAGCATTGTGATGACCATTGTTCTAGAACATTGTGATGACAGGGATCATGGAGCATAGTGATGAAAGGGGCCATGGAGCATTGTGATGACAGGCGTCATGGGACATTGTGTTGACAGTGGTCATGGAGCATTGTTAGAAAGGGAACATGGAGCAATTTGATTTCAGGGGCCATGAAAAATTGCGAATACATAGGCCATGGAGTATTCAGATGAATGTGGTCAAGGATCATTGTGACGAAAAGTGTCCTGGAATATTGTGATGACACGGTTCATGGAGCATTGCGATGACAAGGGCCATGGGGAAATGGGAAGACAGGTGTCATGGGGCCTTGTGATGACAGTGGTCATCTAGAATTGTGAAGAAAGATATCATGGAGCACAGGGATGACAGGGGCCATGGAGCATTGTGATGACAGTGGTCATGAAGCATTGTGATGAATGTGGTCATGGATCATTATGATGACAAATGTCGTAGAGCATTGTGATGACAGGGGTCATAGATCATTGTGATGACACGGTTATGCAATATTGTGATGACCAGAATTCTGTAGCACTGTGATGAAAAGGGAATGGAGCATTGTGAGTACAGGGGTCATGGAGCATTGTGATGACAATTGTTCTAGAACATTGTGAAGACAGGGATCATGGAGCATAGTGATGAAAGGGGCCATGGAGCATTGTGATGATAGGCGTCATGGGAAATTGTGTTGACAGTGGTCATGGAGCATTGTTAGAAAGGGAACATGGAGCAATTAGATTTCAGGGGCCATGAAAAATTGTGAATACATATGCCATGTAGTATTCAGATGAATGTGGTCAAGGATAATTGTGACGAAAACTGTCCTGGAATATTGTGATGACACGGTTCATGGAGCATTGCGATGAAAAGGGCCATGGCGAAATGTGAAGACAGGTGTCATGGGGCATTGTGAAGACAGTGGTCATGTAGTATTGTGAAGAAAGATATCATGGAGCACTGGGATGACAGGGGCCATGGAGCATTGTGATGACAGGGGTCATGGGGCATTGTGATGACACGGCCATGGAACATTATGATGACAAAAATTCTGGAGCATTGTGATAAACAGGGCATGGACCATTGTGATTAGAGGGGCCAAGGAGCATTCTGATGACAACGGCATGGAGCATTGTGATGACAAGGGTCATCGAGCATTGTGATGACAGTGGTCATGAAGCATTGTGATGAATGTGGTCATGCATCATTGTGATGACAAGTGTCGTGGAGCATTGTGATGACAGGGGTCATAGAGCATTGTGATGACACGGTTATGGAATATTGTGATGACCAGAATTCTGTACCACAGTGATGAAAAGGGAATGGAGCATTGTGATTATAGGGATCATGGAGCATAGTGATGAAAGGGGCCATGGAGCATTGTGTTGACAGGCGTCATGGGACATTGTGTTGACAGTGGTCATGGAGCATTGTTAGAAAGAGAACATGGAGCAATTTGATTTCAGGGGCCATGAAAAATTGCGAGTACATAGGTCATGGAGTATTCAGATGAATGTGGTCAAGTATCTTTGTGACGAAAAGTGTCCTGGAATATTGTGATGACACGGTTCATGGAGCATTGCGATGACAAGTGCCATGGCAAAATGTGAAGACAGGTGTCATGGGGCATTGTGATGACAGTGGTCATCTAGAATTGTGAAGAAAGATATCATGGAGCACTGGGATGAAAGGGGCCATGGAACATTGTGATGACAGGGGTCATGGGGCATTGTAATGATACGGCCATGGAACATTATGATGACAACAATTCTGGAGCATTGTGATAAAAAGGGCATGGACCATTGTGATTAGAGGGGCCATGGAGCATTCTGATGACAACTGCATGGAGCATTTTGATGACAAGCCTAATCGAGCATTGTGATGACAGTGGTCATGAAGCATTGTGATGAATGTGGTCATGGATCATTGTGTTGACAACTGTCGTGGAGCATTGTGATGACAGGGGTCATAGAGCATTGTGATGACACGGTTATGGAATATTGTGATGACCAGAATTCTGTAGCACAGTGAAGAAAAGGGAATGGAGCATTGTGATTACAGGGGTCATGGAGCATTGTGATGACAAATGTTCTAGAACATTGTGATGACAGGGATCATGGAGCATAGTGATGAAAGGGGCAATGGAGATTTGTGTTGACAGGCATCATGGGACATTGTGTTGACAGTGGACATGGAGCTTTGTTAGAAAGGGAACATGGAGCAATTTGATTTCAGGGGCCATGAAAAATTGCGAATACATAC
This sequence comes from Eschrichtius robustus, assembly GCF_028021215.1. Lineage (NCBI taxonomy): Eukaryota > Metazoa > Chordata > Mammalia > Artiodactyla > Eschrichtiidae > Eschrichtius > Eschrichtius robustus. The sequence continues at coordinate 5,210,595 of NW_027175249.1, read as the reverse complement.
GCCATGGAGTATTCAGATGAATGTGGTCAAGGATCATTGTGACGAAAAGTGTCCTGGATTATTGTGATGACACGCTTCATGGAGCATTGCTATGACAAGGGCCATGGCGAAATGTGAAGACAAGTGTCATGGGGCATTGTGATGACAGTGATCATCTAGAATTGTGAAGAAAGATATCATGGAGCACTGGGATGACAGGGGCCATGGAACATTGTGATGACAGGGGTCATGGGGCATTGTGATGACACGGCCATGGAACATTATGATGACAAGAATTCTGGAGCATTGTGATAAACAGGGCATGGACCATTGTGATTAGAGGGGCCAAGGAGCATTCTGATGACAACAGCATGGAGCATTGTGATGAATGTGGTCATGGATCATTGTGATGACAAGTGTCGTGGAGCATTGTGATGACAGGGGTCATAGAGCATTGTGATGACACGGTTATGGAATATTGTGATGACCAGAATTCTGTAGCACAGTGAAGAAAAGGGAATGGAGCATTGTGATTACAGGGGTCATGGAGCATTGTGATGACAAATGTTCTAGAACATTGTGATGACAGGGATCATGGAGCATAGTGATGAAAGGGGCAATGGAGATTTGTGTTGACAGGCATCATGGGACATTGTGTTGACAGTGGACATGGAGCTTTGTTAGAAAGGGAACATGGAGCAATTTGATTTCAGGGGCCATGAAAAATTGCGAATACATACGCCATGGAGTATTCAGATGAATGTGGTCAAGGATCATTGTGACGAAAAGTGTCCTGGATTATTGTGATGACACGCTTCATGGAGCATTGCTATGACAAGGGCCATGGCGAAATGTGAAGACAAGTGTCATGGGGCATTGTGATGACAGTGATCATCTAGAATTGTGAAGAAAGATATCATGGAGCACTGGGATGACAGGGGCCATGGAACATTGTGATGACAGGGGTCATGGGGCATTGTGATGACACGGCCATGGAACATTATGATGACAAGAATTCTGGAGCATTGTGATAAACAGGGCATGGACCATTGTGATTAGAGGGGCCAAGGAGCATTCTGATGACAACAGCATGGAGCATTGTGATGAATGTGGTCATGGATCATTGTGATGACAAGTGTCGTGGAGCATTGTGATGACAGGGGTCATAGAGCATTGTGATGACACGGTTATGGAATATTGTGATGACCAGAATTCTGTAGCACTGTGATGAAACGGGAATGTAGCATTGTGATTACAGGGGTATTGGAGCATTGTGATGACAATTGTTCTAGAACATTGTGATGACAGGGATCATGGAGCATAGTGATGAAAGGGGCCATGGAGCATTGTGATGATAGGCGTCATGGGAAATTGTGTTGACATTGGTCATGGAGCATTGTTAGAAAGGGAACATGGAGCAATTAGATTTCAGGGGCCATGAAAAATTGTGAATACATATGCCATGTAGTATTCAGATGAATGTGGTCAAGGATAATTGTGACGAAAAGTGTCCTGGAATATTGTGATGACACGGTTCATGGAGCATTGCGATGACAAGGGCCATGGCGAAATGTGAAGACAGGTGTCATGGGGCATTGTGAAGACAGTGGTCATGTAGTATTGTGAAGAAAGATATCATGGAGCACTGGGATGAGAGGGGCCATGGAGCATTGTGATGACAGGGGTCATGGGGCATGGTGATGACACGGCCATGGAACATTATGATGACAAGAATTCTGGAGCATTGTGATAAACAGGGCATGGACCATTGTGATTAGAGGGGCCAAGGAGCATTCTGATGACAACTGCATGGAGCATTGTGATGACAAGCGTCATCGAGCGTTGTGATGACAAGTGTCGTGGAGCATTGTTATGACAGGGGTCATAGAGCATTGTGATGACCCGGTTATGGAATATTGTGATGACCAGAATTCTGTAGCACTGTGATGAAAAGGGAATGGAGCATTGTGATTACAGGGGTCATGGAGCATTGTGATGACAATTGTTCTAGAACATTGTGAAGACAGGGATCATGGAGCATAGTGATGAAAGTGGCAATGGAGCATTGTGTTGACAGGCGTCATGGGACATTGTGTTGACAGTGGTCATGGAGCATTGTTAGAAAGAGAACATGGAGCAACTTGATTTCAGGGGCCATGATAAATTTCGAATACATAGGCCATGGAGTATTCAGATGAATGTGGTCAAGGATCATTGTGACGAAAAGTGTCCTGGAATATTGTGATGACACGGTTCATGGAGCATTGCGATGACAAGGGCCATGGCGAAATGTGAAGACAGATGTCATGGGGCACTGTGATAACAGTGGTCCTCGAGGATTGTGAAGAAAGATATCATGGAGCACTGTGATGACAGGGGCCAAGGAGCATTGTGATGACAGTGGTCATGGGGCATTGTTATTACACGGCCATGGAACATTATGATGACAAGTATTCTGGAGCATTGTGATAAAATGGGCATGGAGCATTGTGATTAGAGGGGCCAAGGAGCAATGTGATGACAACGGCATGGAGCATTGTGATGACAAGGGTCATCGAGCATTGTGATGACAGTGGTCATGAAGCATTGTGATGAATGTGGTCATGCATCATTGTGATGACAAGTGTCGTGGAGCATTGTGATGACAGGGTTCATAGAGCATTGTGATGACACGGTTATGGAATATTGTGATGACCAGAATTCTGTACCACAGTGATGAAAAGGGAATGGAGCATTGTGATTACAGGGGTCATGGAGCATTTTGATGACAATTGTTTAGAACATTGTGAAGACAGGGATCATGGAGCATAGTGATGAAAGTGGCAATGGAGCATTGTGTTGACAGGCGTCATGGGACATTGTGTTGACAGTGGTCATGGAGCATTGTTAGAAAGAGAACATGGAGCAACTTGATTTCAGGGGCCATGATAAATTTCGAATACATAGGCCATGGAGTATTCAGATGAATGTGGTCAAGTATCATTGTGACGAAAAGTGTCCTGGAATATTGTGATGACACGGTTCATGGAGCATTGCGATGACAAGTGCCATGGCAAAATGTGAAGACAGGTGTCATTGGGCATTGTGATGACAGTGGTCCTCGAGAATTGTGAAGAAAGATATCATGGAGCACTGGGATGACAGGGGCCATGGAGCATTGTGATGACAGTGGTCATGGGGCATTGTGATGACACGGCCATGGAACATTATGATGACAAGTATTCTGGAGCATTGTGATAAAATGGGCATGGACAATTGTGATTAGAGGGGACAAGGAGCAATGTGATGACAACGGCATGGAGCATTGTGATGACAAGGGTCATTGAGCATTTTGATGACAGTGGTCATGAAGCATTGTGATGAATATGGTCATGCATCATTGTGATGACAAGTGTCGTGGAGCATTGTGATGACAGGGGTCATAGAGCATTGTGATGACACGGTTATGGAATATTGTGATGACCAGAATTCTGTAGCACAGTGATGAAAAGGGAATGGAGCATTGTGATTACAGGGGTCATGGAGCATTGTGATGACAAATGTTCTAGAACATTGTGATGACAGTGATCATGGAGCATAGTGATGAAAGGGGCAATGGAGATTTGTGTTGACAGGCGTCATGGGACATTGTGTTGACAGTGGACATGGAGCTTTGTTAGAAAGGGAACATGGAGCAATTTGATTTCAGGGGCCATGAAAAATTGCGAATACATACGCCATGGAGTATTCAGATGAATGTGGTCAAGGATCATTGTGACGAAAAGTGTCCTGGAATATTGTGATGACACGCTTCATGGAGCATTGCGATGACAAGGGCAATGGCGAAATGTGAAGACAGGTATCATGGGGAATTGTGATGACAGTGGTCATCTAGAATTGTGAAAAAGATATCATGGAGCACTGGGATGATAGGGTACATGGAACATTGTGATGACAGGGGTCATGGGGCATTGTGATGACACGGCCATGGAACATTATGATGACAAGAATTCTGGAGCATTGTGATAAAAAGGGCATGGACCATTGTGATTAGAGGGGCCAAGGAGCATTCTGATGACAACGGCATGGAGCATTGTGATGACAAGGGTCATCGAGCATTGTGATGACAGTGGTCATGAAGCATTGTGATGAATGTGGTCATGGATCATTGTGATGACAAGTGTCGTGGAGCATTGTGATGACAGGGGTCATAGAGCATTGTGATGACACGGTTATGGAATATTGTGATGACCAGAATTCTGTAGCACTGTGATGAAAAGGGAATGGAGCATTGTGATTACAGGGGTCATGGAGCATTGTGATGACAATTGTTCTAGAACATTGTGATGACAGGGATCATGGAGCATAGTGATGAAAGGGGCCATGGAGCATTGTGATGACAGGCGTCATGGGACATTGTGTTGACAGTGGTCATGGAGCATTGTTAGAAAGGGAACATGGAGCAATTTGATTTCAGGGGCCATGAAAAATTGCGAATACATAGGCCATGGAGTATTCAGATGAATGTGGTCAAGGATCATTGTGACGAAAAGTGTCCTGGAATATTGTGATGACACGGTTCATGGAGCATTGCGATGACAAGGGCCATGGCGAAATGGGAAGACAGGTGTCATGGGGCCTTGTGATGACAGTGGTCATCTAGAATTGTGAAGAAAGATATCATGGAGCACAGGGATGACAGGGGCCATGGAGCATTGTGATGACAGTGGTCATGAAGCATTGTGATGAATGTGGTCATGGATCATTGTGATGACAAGTGTCGTGGAGCATTGTGATGACAGGGGTCATAGAGCATTGTGATGACACGGTTATGGAATATTGTGATGACCAGAATTCTGTAGCACTGTCATGAAACGGGAATGTAGCATTGTGAATACAGGGGTATTGGAGCATTGTGATGACAATTGTTCTAGAACATTGTGATGACAGGGATCATGGAGCATAGTGATGAAAGGGGCCATGGAGCATTGTGATGATAGGCGTCATGGGAAATTGTGTTGACAGTGGTCATGGAGCCTTGTTAGAAAGGGAACATGGAGCAATTAGATTTCAGGGGCCATGAAAAATTGTGAATACATACGCCATGGAGTATTCAGATGAATATGGTCAAGGATAATTGTGACGAAAAGTGTCCTGGAATATTGTGATGACACGCTTCATGGAGCATTGCGATGACAAGGGCCATGGCGAAATGTGAAGACAGGTGTCATGGGGCATTGTGATGACAGAGGTCATCTAGAATTGTGAAGAAAGATATCATGGAGCACTGGGATGACAGGGGCCATGGAGCATTGTGATGACAGGGGTCATGGGGCATTGTGATGACACGGCCATGGAACATTATGATGACAAGAATTCTGGAGCATTGTGATAAACAGGGCATGGACCATTGTGATTAGAGGGGCCAAGGAGCATTCTGATGACAACGGCATGGAGCATTGTGATGACAAGCGTCATCGAGCGTTGTGATGACAAGTGTCGTGGAGCATTGTGATGACAGGGGTCATAGAGCATTGTGATGACACGTTTATGGAATATTGTGATGACCAGAATTTTGTAGCACTGTGATGAAAAGGGAATGGAGCATTGTGATTACAGGGGTCATGGAGCATTGTGTTGACAATTGTTCTAGAACATTGTGAAGACAGGGATAATGGAGCATAGTGATGAAAGGGGCAATGGAGCTTTGTGTTGACAGGCATAATGGGACATTGTGTTGACAGTGGTCATGGGGCATTGTTAGAAAGAGAACATGGAGCAATTTGATTTCAGGGGCCATGAAAAATTGCGAATACATAGGCCATGGAGTATTCAGATGAATGTGGTCAAGGATCATTGTGACGAAAAGTGTCCTGGAATATTGTGATGACACGGTTCATGGAGCATTGCGATGACAAGGGCCATGGCGAAATGTGAAGACAGGTGTCATGGGGCACTGTGATAACAGTGGTCCTCGAGAATTGTGAAGAAAGATATCATGGAGCACTGGGATGACAGGGGCCATGGAGCATTGTGATGACAGTGGTCATGGGGCATTGTGATGACACGGCCATGGAACATTATGATGACAAGTATTCTGGAGCATTGTGATAAAATGGGCATGGACAATTGTGATTAGAGGGGCCAAGGAGCAATGTGATGACAACGGCATGGAGCATTGTGATGACAAGGGTCATTGAGCATTGTCATGACAGTGGTCATGAAGCATTGTGATGAATATTGTCATGCATCATTGTGATGACAAGTGTCGTGGAGCATTGTGATGACAGGGGTCATAGAGCATTGTGATGACACGGTTATGGAATATTGTGATGACCAGAATTCTGTAGCACAGTGATGAAAAGGGAATGGAGCATTGTGATTACAGGGGTCATGGAGCATTGTGATGACAAATGTTCTAGAACATTGTGATGACAGGGATCATGGAGCATAGTGATGAAAGGGGCAATGGAGATTTGTGTTGACAGGCGTCATGGGACATTGTGTTGACAGTGGACATGGAGCTTTGTTAGAAAGGGAACATGGAGCAATTTGATTTCAGGGGCCATGAAAAATTGCGAATACATACGCCATGGAGTATTCAGATGAATGTGGTCAAGGATCATTGTGACGAAAAGTGTCCTGGAATATTGTGATGACACGCTTCATGGAGCATTGCTATGACAAGGGCCATGGCGAAATGTGAAGACAAGTGTCATGGGGCATTGTGATGACAGTGATCATCTAGAATTGTGAAGAAAGATATCATGGAGCACTGGGATGACAGGGGCCATGGAACATTGTGATGACAGGGGTCATGGGGCATTGTGATGACACGGCCATGGAACATTATGATGACAAGAATTCTGGAGCATTGTGATAAACAGGGCATGGACCATTGTGATTAGAGGGGCCAAGGAGCATTCTGATGACAACAGCATGGAGCATTGTGATGAATGTGGTCATGGATCATTGTGATGACAAGTGTCGTGGAGCATTGTGATGACAGGGGTCATAGAGCATTGTGATGACACGGTTATGGAATATTGTGATGACCAGACTTCTGTAGCACTGTGATGAAACGGGAATGTAGCATTGTGATTACAGGGGTATTGGAGCATTGTGATGACAATTGTTCTAGAACATTGTGATGACAGGGATCATGGAGCATAGTGATGAAAGGGGCCATGGAGCATTGTGATGATAGGCGTCATGGGAAATTGTGTTGACAGTGGTCATGGAGCATTGTTAGAAAGGGAACATGGAGCAATTAGATTTCAGGGGCCATGAACAATTGTGAATACATAGGCCATGGAGTATTCAGATGAATGTGGTCAAGGATCATTGTGACGAAAAGTGTCCTGGAATATTGTGATGACACGGTTCATGGAGCATTGCGATGACAAGGGCCATGGCGAAATGTGAAGACAGGTGTCATGGGGCATTGTGATGACAGTGGTCCTCTAGAATTGTGAAGAATGATATCATTGAGCACTGGGATGACAGGGGCCATGGAGCATTGTGATGACAGGGGTCATGGGGCATTGTGATGACACGGCCATGGAACATTATGATGACAAGTATTCTGAAGCATTGTGATAAAATGGTCATGGACCATTGTGATTAGAGGGGCCAAGGAGCATTCTGATGACAACGGCATGGAGCATTGTGATTACAAGGGTCATCGAGCACTGTGATGACAGTGGTCATGAAGCATTGTGATGAATGTGGTCATGCATCATTGTGATGACAAGTGTCGTGGAGCATTGTGATGACAGGGGTCATAGAGCATTGTGATGACACGGTTATGGAATATTGTGATGACCAGAATTCTGTACCACAGTGATGAAAAGGGAATGGAGCATTGTGATTACAGGGGTCATGGAGCATTTTGATGACAATTGTTTAGAACATTGTGAAGACAGGTATCATGGAGCATAGTGATGAAAGGGGCCATGGAGCATTGTGATGACAGGCGTCATGGGACAATGTGTTGACAGTGGTCATGGAGCATTCTTAGAAAGGGAACATGGAGCAATTTGATTTCAGGGGCCATGAAAAATTGTGAATACATAGGCTATGGAGTATTCAGATGAATGTGGTCAAGGATCATTGTGACGAAAAGTGTCCTGGAATATTGTGATGACACGGTTCATGGTGCATTGCGATGACAAGGGCCATGGCGAAATGTGAAGACACGTGTCATGGGGCATTGTGACGACAGTGGTCCTCTAGAATTGTGAAGAAAGATATCATGGAGCACTGGGATGACAGGGGCCATGGAACATTGTGATAACAAGGGTCATGGGGCACTGTGATGACACGGCCATGGAGCATTATGATGACAAGAATTTTGGAGCATTGTGATAAAAAGGTCATGGACCATTGTGATTATAGGGGCCAAGGAGCATTCTGATGACAACGGCATGGAGCATTGTGATGACAAGGGTCATCGAGCATTGTGATGATAGTGGTCATGAAGCATTGTGATGAATGTGGTCATGGATCATTGTGATGACAAGTGTTGTGGAGCATTGTGATGACAGGGGTCATAGAGCATTGTGATGACATGGTTATGGAATATTGTGATGACCAGACTTCTGTAGCACAGTGATGAAAAGGGCATGGAGCATTGTGATTACAGGGGTCATGGAGCATTGTGATGACAATTGTTCTAGAACATTGTGATGACAGGGATCATGGAGCATAGTGATGAAAGGGGCAATGGAGCATTGTGTTGACAGGCGTCATGGGACATTGTGTTGACAGTGGTCATGGAGCATTGTTAGAAAGGGAACATGGAGCAATTTGATTTCAGGGGCCATGAACAACTGTGAATACATAGGCCATGGAGTATTCAGATTAATGTGGTCAAGGATCATTGTGACGAAAATTATCCTGGAATACTGTGATGACACGGTTCATGGAGCATTGCGATGACAAGGGCCATGGCGAAATGTGAAGACAGGTGTCATGGGGCAATGTGATTACAGTGGTCATCTAGAATTGTGAAGAAAGATATCATGGAGCACAGGGATGACAGGGGCCATGGAGCATTGTGATGACAGGTGTCATGGGTCATTGTGATGACACGGCCATGGAACATTATGATGACAAGAATTCTGGAGCATTGTGATAAAAAGGGCATGGACCATTGTGATTAGAGGGGCCATGGAGCATTCTGATGAGAACTGCATGGAGCATTTTGATGACAAGGGTCATCGAGCATTGTGATGATAGTGGTCATGAAGCATTGTGATGAACGTGGTCATGGCTCATTGTGATGACAAGTGTCGTGGAGCATTGTTATGACAGGGGTCATAGAGCATTGTGATGACACGGTTATGGAATATTGTGATGACCAGAATTCTGTAGCACTGTGATGAAAATGGAATGGAGCATTGTGATTACAGGGGTCATGGAGCATTGTGATGACAATTGTTCTAGAACATTGTGATGACAGGGATCATGGAGCATAGTGATGAAAGGGTCCATGGAGCATTGTGATGACAGGCGTCATGGGACATTGTGTTGACAGTGGTCATGGAGCATTGTTAGAAAGGGAACATGGAGCAATTTGATTTCAGGGGCCATGAAAAATTGCGAATACATAGGCCATGGAGTATTCAGATGAATGTGGTCAAGGATCATTGTGACGAAAAGTGTCCTGGAATATTGTGATGACACGGTTCATGGAGCATTGCGATGACAAGGGCCATGGCGAAATGGGAAGACAGGTGTCATGGGGCCTTGTGATGACAGTGGTCATCTAGAATTGTGAAGAAAGATATCATGGAGCACAGGGATGACAGGGGCCATGGAGCATTGTGATGACAGTGGTCATGAAGCATTGTGATGAATGTGGTCATGGATCATTGTGATGACAAGTGTCGTGGAGCATTGTGATGACAGGGGTCATAGAGCATTGTGATGACACGGTTATGGAATATTGTGATGACCAGAATTCTGTAGCACTGTCATGAAACGGGAATGTAGCATTGTGAATACAGGGGTATTGGAGCATTGTGATGACAATTGTTCTAGAACATTGTGATGACAGGGATCATGGAGCATAGTGATGAAAGGGGCCATGGAGCATTGTGATGATAGGCGTCATGGGAAATTGTGTTGACAGTGGTCATGGAGCCTTGTTAGAAAGGGAACATGGAGCAATTAGATTTCAGGGGCCATGAAAAATTGTGAATACATACGCCATGGAGTATTCAGATGAATATGGTCAAGGATAATTGTGACGAAAAGTGTCCTGGAATATTGTGATGACACGCTTCATGGAGCATTGCGATGACAAGGGCCAAGGCGAAATGTGAAGACAGGTGTCATGGGGCATTGTGAAGACAGTGGTCATGTAGTATTGTGAAGAAAGATATCATGGAGCACTGGGATGACAGGGGCCATGGAGCATTGTGATGACAGGGGTCATGGGGCATTGTGATGACACGGCCATGGAACATTATGATGACAAGAATTCTGGAGCATTGTGATAAACAGGGCATGGACCATTGTGATTAGAGGGGCCAAGGAGCATTCTGATGACAACGGCATGGAGCATTGTGATGACAAGCGTCATCGAGCGTTGTGATGACAAGTGTCGTGGAGCATTGTGATGACAGGGGTCATAGAGCATTGTGATGACACGGTTATGGAATATTGTGATGACCAGAATTTTGTAGCACTGTGATGAAAAGGGAATGGAGCATTGTGATTACAGGGGTCATGGAGCATTGTGATGACAATTGTTCTAGAACATTGTGAAGACAGGGATCATGGAGCATAGTGATGAAAGGGGCAATGGAGCTTTGTGTTGACAGGCATAATGGGACATTGTGTTGACAGTGGTCATGGAGCATTGTTAGAAAGAGAACATGGAGCAATTTGATTTCAGGGGCCATGAAAAATTGCGAATACATAGGCCATGGAGTATTCAGATGAATGTGGTCAAGGATCATTGTGACGAAAAGTGTCCTGGAATATTGTGATGACACGGTTCATGGAGCATTGCGATGACAAGGGCCTTGGCGAAATGTGAAGACAGGTGTCATGGGGCACTGTGATAACAGTGGTCCTCGAGAATTGTGAAGAAAGATATCATGGAGCACTGGGATGACAGGGGCCATGGAGCATTGTGATGACAGTGGTCATGGGGCATTGTGATGACACGGCCATGGAACATTATGATGACAAGTATTCTGGAGCATTGTGATAAAATGGGCATGGACAATTGTGATTAGAGGGGCCAAGGAGCAATGTGATGACAACGGCATGGAGCATTGTGATGACAAGGGTCATTGAGCATTGTCATGACAGTGGTCATGAAGCATTGTGATGAATATGGTCATGCATCATTGTGATGACAAGTGTCGTGGAGCATTGTGATGACAGGGGTCATAGAGCATTGTGATGACACGGTTATGGAATATTGTGATGACCAGAATTCTGTAGCACAGTGATGAAAAGGGAATGGAGCATTGTGATTACAGGGGTCATGGAGCATTGTGATGACAAATGTTCTAGAACATTGTGATGACAGGGATCATGGAGCATAGTGATGAAAGGGGCAATGGAGATTTGTGTTGACAGGCGTCATGGGACATTGTGTTGACAGTGGACATGGAGCTTTGTTAGAAAGGGAACATGGAGCAATTTGATTTCAGGGGCCATGAAAAATTGCGAATACATACGCCATGGAGTATTCAGATGAATGTGGTCAAGGATCATTGTGACGAAAAGTGTCCTGGAATATTGTGATGACACGCTTCATGGAGCATTGCTATGACAAGGGCCATGGCGAAATGTGAAGACAAGTGTCATGGGGCATTGTGATGACAGTGATCATCTAGAATTGTGAAGAAAGATATCATGGAGCACTGGGATGACAGGGGCCATGGAACATTGTGATGACAGGGGTCATGGGGCATTGTGATGACACGGCCATGGAACATTATGATGACAAGAATTCTGGAGCATTGTGATAAACAGGGCATGGACCATTGTGATTAGAGGGGCCAAGGAGCATTCTGATGACAACAGCATGGAGCATTGTGATGAATGTGGTCATGGATCATTGTGATGACAAGTGTCGTGGAGCATTGTGATGACAGGGGTCATAGAGCATTGTGATGACACGGTTATGGAATATTGTGATGACCAGTCTTCTGTAGCACTGTGATGAAACGGGAATGTAGCATTGTGATTACAGGGGTATTGGAGCATTGTGATGACAATTGTTCTAGAACATTGTGATGACAGGGATCATGGAGCATAGTGATGAAAGGGGCCATGGAGCATTGTGATGATAGGCGTCATGGGAAATTGTGTTGACAGTGGTCATGGAGCATTGTTAGAAAGGGAACATGGAGCAATTAGATTTCAGGGGCCATGAACAATTGTGAATACATAGGCCATGGAGTATTCAGATGAATGTGGTCAAGGATCATTGTGACGAAAAGTGTCCTGGAATATTGTGATGACACGGTTCATGGAGCATTGCGATGACAAGGGCCATGGCGAAATGTGAAGACAGGTGTCATGGGGCCTTGTGATGACAGTGGTCCTCTAGAATTGTGAAGAATGATATCATGGAGCACTGGGATGACAGGGGCCATGGAGCATTGTGATGACAGGGGTCATGGGGCATTGTGATGACACGGCCATGGAACATTATGATGACAAGTATTCTGAAGCATTGTGATAAAATGGTCATGGACCATTGTGATTAGAGGGGCCAAGGAGCATTCTGATGACAACGGCATGGAGCATTGTGATTACAAGGGTCATCGAGCACTGTGATGACAGTGGTCATGAAGCATTGTGATGAATGTGGTCATGCATCATTGTGATGACAAGTGTCGTGGAGCATTGTGATGACAGGGGTCATAGAGCATTGTGATGACACGGTTATGGAATATTGTGATGACCAGAATTCTGTAGCACTGTGATGAAACGGGAATGTAGCATTGTGATTACAGGGGTATTGGAGCATTGTGATGACAATTGTTCTAGAACATTGTGATGACAGGGATCATGGAGCATAGTGATGAAAGGGGCCATGGAGCATTGTGATGACAGGCGTCATGGGACAATGTGTTGACAGTGGTCATGGAGCATTCTTAGAAAGGGAACATGGAGCAATTTGATTTCAGGGGCCATGAAAAATTGTGAATACATAGGCTATGGAGTATTCAGATGAATGTGGTCAAGGATCATTGTGACGAAAAGTGTCCTGGAATATTGTGATGACACGGTTCATAGTGCATTGCGATGACAAGGGCCATGGCGAAATGTGAAGACACGTGTCATGGGGCATTGTGACGACAGTGGTCCTCTAGAATTGTGAAGAAAGATATCATGGAGCACTGGGATGACAGCGGCCATGGAACATTGTGATAACAAGGGTCATGGGGCACTGTGATGACACGGCCATGGAGCATTATGATGACAAGAATTTTGGAGCATTGTGATAAAAAGGTGATGGACCATTGTGATTATAGGGGCCAAGGAGCATTCTGATGACAACGGCATGGAGCATTGTGATGACAAGGGTCATCGAGCATTGTGATGATAGTGGTTATGAAGCATTGTGATGAATGTGGTCATGGATCATTGTGATGACAAGTGTTGTGGAGCATTGTGATGACAGGGGTCATAGAGCATTGTGATGACATGGTTATGGAATATTGTGATGACCAGACTTCTGTAGCACAGTGATGAAAAGGGCATGGAGCATTGTGATTACAGGGGTCATGGAGCATTGTGATGACAATTGTTCTAGAACATTGTGATGACAGGGATCATGGAGCATAGTGATGAAAGGGGCAATGGAGCATTGTGTTGACAGGCGTCATGGGACATTGTGTTGACAGTGGTCATGGAGCATTGTTAGAAAGGGAACATGGAGCAATTTGATTTCAGGGGCCATGAACAATTGTGAATACATAGGCCATGGAGTATTCAGATTAATGTGGTCAAGGATCATTGTGACGAAAATTATCCTGGAATACTGTGATGACACGGTTCATGGAGCATTGCGATGACAAGGGCCATGGCGAAATGTGAAGACAGGTGTCATGGGGCAATGTGATTACAGTGGTCATCTAGAATTGTGAAGAAAGATATCATGGAGCACAGGGATGACAGGGGCCATGGAGCATTGTGATGACAGGGGTCATGGGGCATTGTGATGACACGGCCATGGAACATTATGATGACAAGAATTCTGGAGCATTGTGATAAAAAGGGCATGGACCATTGTGATTAGAGGGGCCATGGAGCATTCTGATGAGAACTGCATGGAGCATTTTGATGACAAGGGTCATCGAGCATTGTGATGACAGTGGTCATGAAGCATTGTGATGAACGTGGTCATGGCTCATTGTGATGACAAGTGTCGTGGAGCATTGTGATGACAGGGGTCATAGAGCATTGTGATGACACGGTTATGGAATATTGTGATGACCACAATTCTGTAGCACTGTGATGAAAAGGGAATGGAGAATTGTGATTACAGGGGTCATGGACCATTGTGATGACAATAGTTCTAGAACATTGTGAAGACAGGGATCATGGAGCATAGTGATGAAAGGGGTCATGGAGCATTGTGATGACTGGCGTCATGGGACATTGTGTTGACAGTGGTCATGGAGCATTGTCAGAAAGGGAACATGGAGCAATTTGATTTCAGGGGCCATGAACAATTGTGAATACATAGGCCATGGAGTATTCAGATGAATGTGGTCAAGGATCATTGTGACGAAAAGTGTCCTGGAATATTGTGATGACACGGTTCATGGAGCATTGCGATGACAAGGGCTATGGCGAAATGTGAAGACAGGTGTCATGGGGCATTGTGATGACAGTGGTCCTCTAGAATTGTAGAGAAAGATATCATGGAGCACTGGGATGACAGGGGCCATGGAGCCTTGTGATGACAGGGGTCATGGGGCATTGTGATGACAGTGGTCATCTAGAATTGTGAAGAAAGATATCATGGAGCCCTGGGAAGACAGGGGCATTGAGCTTTGTGATGACAGGGGTCATGGGGCATTGTGATGACACGGCCATGGAACATTATGATGACAAGAATTCTGGAGCATTGTGATAAAAAGGGCATGGACCATTGTGATTAGAGGGGCCAAGGAGCATTCTGATGACAACGGCATGGAGCATTGTGATGACAAGGGTCATCGAGCATTGTGATGACAGTGGTCATGAAGCATTGTGATGAATGTGGTCATGGATCATTGTGATGACAAGTGTCGTGGAGCATTGTGATGATAGTGGTCATGAAGCATTGTGATGAATGTGGTCATGAATCATTGTGATAAAAAGGGCATGGACCATTGTGATTAGAGAGGCCAAGGAGCATTCTGATGACAACGGAATGGAGCATTGTGATGACAATGGTCATCGAGCATTGTGATGACAGTGGTCATGAAGCATTGTGATGAATGTGGTCATGGATCATTGTGATGACAAGTGTCGTCGAGCATTGTGATGACAGGGGTCATAGAGCATTGTGATGACACGGTTATGGAATATTGTGATAACCAGAATTCTGTAGCACTGTGATGAAAAGGGAATGGAGCATTGTGATTACAGGGGTCATGGAGCATTGTGATGACAATTGTTCTAGAACATTGTGATGACAGGGATCATGGAGCCTAGTGATGAAAGGGGCAATGGAGCATTGTGTTGACAGGCGTCATGGGACATTGTGTTGACAGTGGTCATGGAGCATTGTTATAAAGGGAACATGGAGCAATTTGATTTCAGGGGCCATGAAAAATTGCGAATACATACGTCATGGAGTATTCAGATGAATTTGGTCAAGGATCATTGTGATGAGAATTGTCCTGGAATATTGTGATGACACGGTTCATGGAACATTGCTATGACAAGGGCCATGGCGAAATGTGAAGACAGGTGTCATGGGGCATTGTGATGACAGTGGTCATCTAGAATTGTGAAGAAAGATATCATGGAGCACTGGGATGACAGGGGCCATGGAGCATTGTGATGACAGGGGTCATGGGGCATTGTGATGAAACGGCCATAGAACATTATGATGACAAGAATTCTGGAGCATTGTGATAAAAAGGTCATGGACAATTGTGATTAGAGGGGCCAAGGAGCATTCTGATGACAACGGCATGGAGCATTGTGATGACAAGGGTCATCGAGCATTGTGATGTTAGTGGTCATGAAGCATTGTGATGAATGTGGTCATGGATCATTGTGATGACATGTGTCGTGGAGCATTGTGATGACAGGGGTCATAGAGCATTGTGATGACACGGTTATGGAATATTGTGATGACCAGAATTGTGTAGCACTGTGATGAAAAGGGAATGGAGCATTTTGATTACAGGGGTCATGGAGCATTGTGATGACAATTGTTCTAGAACATTGTGAAGACAGGGATCATGGAGCATAGTGATGAAAGGGGCCATGGAGCATTGTGATGACAGGCGTCATGGGACAATGTGTTGACTGTGGTCATGGAGCATTGTTAGAAAGGGAACATGGAGCAAAGTGATTTCAGGGGCCATGAAAAATTGTTAATACATAGGCCATGGAGTATTCAGATAAATGTGGTCAAGGATCATTGTGACAAAAAGTGTCCTGGAATATTGTGATGACACGGTTCATGGAGCATTGCGATGACAAGGGCCATGGCGAAATGTGAAGACAGGTGTCATCGGGCATTGTGATGACAGTGGTCCTCTAGAATTGTGAAGAAAGATATCATGGAGCACTGGTATGACAGGGGCCATGGAGCATTGTGATGACAGGGGTCATGGGGCTTTGTGATGACACGGCCTTGGAGCATTATGATGACAAGAATTCTGGAGCATTGTGATAAAAAGGGCATGGACCATTGTGATTAGAGGGGCCAAGGAGCATTCTGATGACAACGGCATGGAGCATTGTGATGAATGTGGTCATGGATCATTGTGATGACAAGTGTCGTGGAGCATTGTGATGACAGGTGTCATAGAGCATTGTGATGACACGTTTATGGAATATTGTGTTGACCAGAATTCTGTAGCACTGTGATGAAAAGGGAATGGAGCATTGTGATTACAGGGGTCATGGAGCATTGTGATGACAATTGTTCTAGAACATTGTGATGACAAGGATCATGGAGCATAGTGATGAAAGGGGCCATGGAGCATTGTGATAATAGGTGTCATGTGACATTGTGTTGACAGTGGTCATGGAGCATTGTTAGAAAGAGAACATGGAGCAATTTATTTCAGGGGCCATGAAAAATTGTGAATACATAGGCCATGGAGTATTCAGATGAATGTGGTCAAGAATCATTGTGACGAAAAGTGTCCTGGAATATTGTGATGACACGGTTCATGGAGCATTGCGATGACAAGGGCCATGGCGAAATGTGAAGACAGGTGTCATGGGGCACTGTGATGACAGTGGTCCTCTAGAATTGTGAAGAAAGATATCATGGAACACTGGGATGACAGGGGCCATGGAGCATTGTGATGACAGTGTTCATGGGGCATTGTGATGACACGGCTATGGAACATTATGATGACAAGTATTCTGGAGCATTGTGATAAAATGCTCATGGACCATTGTGATTAGAGTGGCCAAGGAGCATTCAGATGACAACGGCATGGAGCATTTTGATGACAATGGTCATCGAGCATTGTGATGATAGTGGTCATGAAGCTTTGTGATGAATGTGGTCATGGATCATTGTGATGACAAGTGTCGTGGAGCATTGTGATGACAGGGGTCATAGAGCATTGTGATGACATGGTTATGGAATATTGTGATGACCAGAATTCTGTAGCACAGTGATGAAAAGGTCATGGAGCATTGTGATTACAGGGGTCATGGAGCATTGTGATGGCAATTGTTCTAGAACTTTGTGATAACAGGGATCATGGAGCATAGTGATGAAAGGGGCAATGGAGCATTGTGTTGACAGGCGTCATGGGACAATGTGTTGACAATTGTCATGGAGCATTGTTATAAAGGGAACATGGAGCAAATTGATTTCAGGGGCCATGAAAATTTGTGAATACATAGGCCATGGAGTATTCATATGAATGTCGTCAAGGATCATTGTGACAAAAAGTGTCCTGGAATATTGTGATGACACGGTTCATGGAGCATTTCGATGACACGGGCCATGGCGAAATGTGAAGACAGGTGTCATGGGGCATTGTGATGACAGTGGTCCTCTAGAATTGTGAAGAAAGATATCATGGAGCACTGGTATGACAGGGGTCATCGAGCATTGTGATGACAGTGGTCATGAAGCATTGTGATGAATGTGGTCATGGATCATTGTGATGACAAGTGTCGTGGAGCATTGTGATGACAGGGGTCATAGAGCATTGTGATGACACGGTTATGGAATATTGTGTTGACCAGAATTCTGTAGCACTGTGATGAAAAGGGAATGGAGCATTGTGATTACAGGGGTCATGGAGCATTGTGATGACAATTGTTCTAGAACATTGTGATGACAGGGATCATGGAGCATAGTGATGAAAGGGGCCATGGAGCATTGTGATGACAGGCGTCATGGGACATTGTGTTGACAGTGGTCATGGAGCATTGTTAGAAAGTGAACATGGAGCAATTTGATTTCAGGGGCCATGAAAAATTGCGAATACATAGGCCATGGAGTATTTAGATGAATGTGGTCAAGGATCATTGTGACGAAAAGTGTCCTGGAATATTGTGATGACACGGTTCATGGAGCATTGCGATGACAAGGGCCATGGCGAAATGGGAAGACAGATTTCATGGGGCATTGTGATGACAGTGGTCATCTAGAATTGTGAAGAAAGATATCATGGAGCACTGGGATGCTAGGGTACATGGAACATTGTGATGACAGGGGTCATGGGGCATTGTGATGACACGGCCATGGAACATTATGATGACAAGAATTCTGGAGCATTGTGATAAAAAGGGCATGGACCATTGTGATTAGAGGGGCCAAGGAGCATTCTGATGACAACGGCATGGAGCATTGTGATGACATGGGTCATCGAGCATTGTGATGACAGTGGTCATGAAGTATTGTGATGAATGTGGTCATGGATCATTGTGATGACAAGTGTCGTGGAGCATTGTGATGACAGGGGTCATAGAGCATTGTGATGACATGGTTATGGAATATTGTGATGACCAGACTTCTGTAGCACAGTGATGAAAAGGGCATGGAGCATTGTGATTACAGGGGTCATGGAGCATTGTGATGACAATTGTTCTAGAACATTGTGATGACAGGGATCATGGAGCATAGTGATGAAAGGGGCAATGGAGCATTGTGTTGACAGGCGTCATGGGACATTGTGTTGACAGTGGTCATGGAGCATTGTTAGAAAGGGAACATGGAGCAATTTGATTTCAGGGGCCATGAACAATTGTGAATACATAGGCCATGGAGTATTCAGATTAATGTGGTCAAGGATCATTGTGACGAAAATTATCCTGGAATACTGTGATGACACGGTTCATGGAGCATTGCGATGACAAGGGCCATGGCGAAATGTGAAGACAGGTGTCATGGGGCAATGTGATTACAGTGGTCATCTAGAATTGTGAAGAAAGATATCATGGAGCACAGGGATGACAGGGGCCATGGAGCATTGTGATGACAGGGGTCATGGGGCATTGTGATGACACGGCCATGGAACATTATGATGACAAGAATTCTGGAGCATTGTGATAAAAAGGGCATGGACCATTGTGATTAGAGGGGCCATGGAGCATTCTGATGAGAACTGCATGGAGCATTTTGATGACAAGGGTCATCGAGCATTGTGATGACAGTGGTCATGAAGCATTGTGATGAACGTGGTCATGGCTCATTGTGATGACAAGTGTCGTGGAGCATTGTGATGACAGGGGTCATAGAGCATTGTGATGACACGGTTATGGAATATTGTGATGACCACAATTCTGTAGCACTGTGATGAAAAGGGAATGGAGAATTGTGATTACAGGGGTCATGGACCATTGTGATGACAATAGTTCTAGAACATTGTGAAGACAGGGATCATGGAGCATAGTGATGAAAGGGGTCATGGAGCATTGTGATGACTGGCGTCATGGGACATTGTGTTGACAGTGGTCATGGAGCATTGTCAGAAAGGGAACATGGAGCAATTTGATTTCAGGGGCCATGAACAATTGTGAATACATAGGCCATGGAGTATTCAGATGAATGTGGTCAAGGATCATTGTGACGAAAAGTGTCCTGGAATATTGTGATGACACGGTTCATGGAGCATTGCGATGACAAGGGCTATGGCGAAATGTGAAGACAGGTGTCATGGGGCATTGTGATGACAGTGGTCCTCTAGAATTGTAGAGAAAGATATCATGGAGCACTGGGATGACAGGGGCCATGGAGCCTTGTGATGACAGGGGTCATGGGGCATTGTGATGACAGTGGTCATCTAGAATTGTGAAGAAAGATATCATGGAGCCCTGGGAAGACAGGGGCATTGAGCTTTGTGATGACAGGGGTCATGGGGCATTGTGATGACACGGCCATGGAACATTATGATGACAAGAATTCTGGAGCATTGTGATAAAAAGGGCATGGACCATTGTGATTAGAGGGGCCAAGGAGCATTCTGATGACAACGGCATGGAGCATTGTGATGACAAGGGTCATCGAGCATTGTGATGACAGTGGTCATGAAGCATTGTGATGAATGTGGTCATGGATCATTGTGATGACAAGTGTCGTGGAGCATTGTGATGATAGTGGTCATGAAGCATTGTGATGAATGTGGTCATGAATCATTGTGATAAAAAGGGCATGGACCATTGTGATTAGAGAGGCCAAGGAGCATTCTGATGACAACGGAATGGAGCATTGTGATGACAATGGTCATCGAGCATTGTGATGACAGTGGTCATGAAGCATTGTGATGAATGTGGTCATGGATCATTGTGATGACAAGTGTCGTCGAGCATTGTGATGACAGGGGTCATAGAGCATTGTGATGACACGGTTATGGAATATTGTGATAACCAGAATTCTGTAGCACTGTGATGAAAAGGGAATGGAGCATTGTGATTACAGGGGTCATGGAGCATTGTGATGACAATTGTTCTAGAACATTGTGATGACAGGGATCATGGAGCCTAGTGATGAAAGGGGCAATGGAGCATTGTGTTGACAGGCGTCATGGGACATTGTGTTGACAGTGGTCATGGAGCATTGTTATAAAGGGAACATGGAGCAATTTGATTTCAGGGGCCATGAAAAATTGCGAATACATACGTCATGGAGTATTCAGATGAATTTGGTCAAGGATCATTGTGATGAGAATTGTCCTGGAATATTGTGATGACACGGTTCATGGAACATTGCTATGACAAGGGCCATGGCGAAATGTGAAGACAGGTGTCATGGGGCATTGTGATGACAGTGGTCATCTAGAATTGTGAAGAAAGATATCATGGAGCACTGGGATGACAGGGGCCATGGAGCATTGTGATGACAGGGGTCATGGGGCATTGTGATGAAACGGCCATAGAACATTATGATGACAAGAATTCTGGAGCATTGTGATAAAAAGGTCATGGACAATTGTGATTAGAGGGGCCAAGGAGCATTCTGATGACAACGGCATGGAGCATTGTGATGACAAGGGTCATCGAGCATTGTGATGTTAGTGGTCATGAAGCATTGTGATGAATGTGGTCATGGATCATTGTGATGACATGTGTCGTGGAGCATTGTGATGACAGGGGTCATAGAGCATTGTGATGACACGGTTATGGAATATTGTGATGACCAGAATTGTGTAGCACTGTGATGAAAAGGGAATGGAGCATTTTGATTACAGGGGTCATGGAGCATTGTGATGACAATTGTTCTAGAACATTGTGAAGACAGGGATCATGGAGCATAGTGATGAAAGGGGCCATGGAGCATTGTGATGACAGGCGTCATGGGACAATGTGTTGACTGTGGTCATGGAGCATTGTTAGAAAGGGAACATGGAGCAAAGTGATTTCAGGGGCCATGAAAAATTGTTAATACATAGGCCATGGAGTATTCAGATAAATGTGGTCAAGGATCATTGTGACAAAAAGTGTCCTGGAATATTGTGATGACACGGTTCATGGAGCATTGCGATGACAAGGGCCATGGCGAAATGTGAAGACAGGTGTCATCGGGCATTGTGATGACAGTGGTCCTCTAGAATTGTGAAGAAAGATATCATGGAGCACTGGTATGACAGGGGCCATGGAGCATTGTGATGACAGGGGTCATGGGGCTTTGTGATGACACGGCCTTGGAGCATTATGATGACAAGAATTCTGGAGCATTGTGATAAAAAGGGCATGGACCATTGTGATTAGAGGGGCCAAGGAGCATTCTGATGACAACGGCATGGAGCATTGTGATGAATGTGGTCATGGATCATTGTGATGACAAGTGTCGTGGAGCATTGTGATGACAGGTGTCATAGAGCATTGTGATGACACGTTTATGGAATATTGTGTTGACCAGAATTCTGTAGCACTGTGATGAAAAGGGAATGGAGCATTGTGATTACAGGGGTCATGGAGCATTGTGATGACAATTGTTCTAGAACATTGTGATGACAAGGATCATGGAGCATAGTGATGAAAGGGGCCATGGAGCATTGTGATAATAGGTGTCATGTGACATTGTGTTGACAGTGGTCATGGAGCATTGTTAGAAAGAGAACATGGAGCAATTTATTTCAGGGGCCATGAAAAATTGTGAATACATAGGCCATGGAGTATTCAGATGAATGTGGTCAAGAATCATTGTGACGAAAAGTGTCCTGGAATATTGTGATGACACGGTTCATGGAGCATTGCGATGACAAGGGCCATGGCGAAATGTGAAGACAGGTGTCATGGGGCACTGTGATGACAGTGGTCCTCTAGAATTGTGAAGAAAGATATCATGGAACACTGGGATGACAGGGGCCATGGAGCATTGTGATGACAGTGTTCATGGGGCATTGTGATGACACGGCTATGGAACATTATGATGACAAGTATTCTGGAGCATTGTGATAAAATGCTCATGGACCATTGTGATTAGAGTGGCCAAGGAGCATTCAGATGACAACGGCATGGAGCATTTTGATGACAATGGTCATCGAGCATTGTGATGATAGTGGTCATGAAGCTTTGTGATGAATGTGGTCATGGATCATTGTGATGACAAGTGTCGTGGAGCATTGTGATGACAGGGGTCATAGAGCATTGTGATGACATGGTTATGGAATATTGTGATGACCAGAATTCTGTAGCACAGTGATGAAAAGGTCATGGAGCATTGTGATTACAGGGGTCATGGAGCATTGTGATGGCAATTGTTCTAGAACTTTGTGATAACAGGGATCATGGAGCATAGTGATGAAAGGGGCAATGGAGCATTGTGTTGACAGGCGTCATGGGACAATGTGTTGACAATTGTCATGGAGCATTGTTATAAAGGGAACATGGAGCAAATTGATTTCAGGGGCCATGAAAATTTGTGAATACATAGGCCATGGAGTATTCATATGAATGTCGTCAAGGATCATTGTGACAAAAAGTGTCCTGGAATATTGTGATGACACGGTTCATGGAGCATTTCGATGACACGGGCCATGGCGAAATGTGAAGACAGGTGTCATGGGGCATTGTGATGACAGTGGTCCTCTAGAATTGTGAAGAAAGATATCATGGAGCACTGGTATGACAGGGGACATGGAGCATTGTGATGATAGGGGTCATGGGGCTTTGTGATGACACGGCCATGGAGCATTATGATGACAAGAATTATGGAGCATTGTGATAAAAAGGGCATGGACCATTGTGATTAGAGGGGCCAACGAGCATTCTGATGACAACGGCATTGAGCATTGTGATGAATGTGGTCATGGATCATTGTGATGACAAGTGTCGTGGAGCATTGTGATGACAGGGGTCATAGAGCATTGTGATGACACGGTTATGGAATATTGTGTTGACCAGAATTCTGTAGCACTGTGATGAAAAGGGAATGGAGCATTGTGATTACAGGGGTCATGGAGCATTGTGATGACAATTGTTCTAGAACATTGTGATGACAGGGATCATGGAGCATAGTGATGAAAGGGGCCATGGAGCATTGTGATGACAGGCGTCATGGGACATTGTGTTGACAGTGGTCATGGAGCATTGTTAGAAAGTGAACATGGAGCAATTTGATTTCAGGGGCCATGAAAAATTGCGAATACATAGGCCATGGAGTATTTAGATGAATGTGGTCAAGGATCATTGTGACGAAAAGTGTCCTGGAATATTGTGATGACACGGTTCATGGAGCATTGCGATGACAAGGGCCATGGCGAAATGGGAAGACAGATTTCATGGGGCATTGTGATGACAGTGGTCATCTAGAATTGTGAAGAAAGATATCATGGAGCACTGGGATGCTAGGGTACATGGAACATTGTGATGACAGGGGTCATGGGGCATTGTGATGACACGGCCATGGAACATTATGATGACAAGAATTCTGGAGCATTGTGATAAAAAGGGCATGGACCATTGTGATTAGAGGGGCCAAGGAGCATTCTGATGACAACGGCATGGAGCATTGTGATGACATGGGTCATCGAGCATTGTGATGACAGTGGTCATGAAGTATTGTGATGAATGTGGTCATGGATCATTGTGATGACAAGTGTCGTGGAGCATTGTGATGACAGGGGTCATAGAGCATTGTGATGACACGGTTATGGAATATTGTGATGACCAGAATTCTGTAGCACTGTCATGAAACGGGAATGTAGCATTGTGAATACAGGGGTATTGGAGCATTGTGATGACAATTGTTCTAGAACATTGTGATGACAGGGATCATGGAGCATAGTGATGAAAGGGGCCATGGAGCATTGTGATGATAGGCGTCATGGGAAATTGTGTTGACAGTGGTCATGGAGCCTTGTTAGAAAGGGAACATGGAGCAATTTGATTTCAGGGGCCATGAACAATTGTGAATACATAGGCCATGGAGTATTCAGATGAATGTGGTCAAGGATCATTGTGACGAAAAGTGTCCTGGAATATTGTGATGACACGGTTCATGGAGCATTGCGATGACAAGGGCCAAGGCGAAATGTGAAGACAGGTGTTATGGGGCATTGTGAAGACAGTGGTCATGTAGTATTGTGAAGAAAGATATCATGGAGCACTGGGATGACAGGGGCCATGGAGCATTGTGATGACAGGGGTCATGGGGCATTGTGATGACACGGCCATGGAACATTATGATGACAAGAATTCTGGAGCATTGTGATAAACAGGGCATGGACCATTGTGATTAGAGGGGCCAAGGAGCATTCTGATGACAACGGCATGGAGCATTGTGATGACAAGCGTCATCGAGCGTTGTGATGACAAGTGTCGTGGAGCATTGTGATGACAGGGGTCATAGAGCATTGTGATGACACGGTTATGGAATATTGTGATGACCAGAATTTTGTAGCACTGTGATGAAAAGGGAATGGAGCATTGTGATTACAGGGGTCATGGAGCATTGTAATGACAATTGTTCTAGAACATTGTGAAGACAGGGATCATGGAGCATAGTGATGAAAGGGGCAATGGAGCTTTGTGTTGACAGGCATAATGGGACATTGTGTTGACAGTGGTCATGGAGCATTGTTAGAAAGAGAACATGGAGCAATTTGATTTCAGGGGCCATGAAAAATTGCGAATACATAGGCCATGGAGTATTCAGATGAATGTGGTCAAGGATCATTGTGACGAAAAGTGTCCTGGAATATTGTGATGACACGGTTCATGGAGCATTGCGATGACAAGGGCCATGGCGAAATGTGAAGACAGGTGTCATGGGTCACTGTGATAACAGTGGTCCTCGAGAATTGTGAAGAAAGATATCATGGAGCACTGGGATGACAGGGGCCATGGAGCATTGTGATGACAGTGGTCATGGGGCATTGTGATGACACGGCCATGGAACATTATGATGACAAGTATTCTGGAGCATTGTGATAAAATGGGCATGGACAATTGTGATTAGAGGGGCCAAGGAGCAATGTGATGACAACGGCATGGAGCATTGTGATGACAAGGGTCATTGAGCATTGTCATGACAGTGGTCATGAAGCATTGTGATGAATATGGTCATGCATCATTGTGATGACAAATGTCGTGGAGCATTGTGATGACAGGGGTCATAGAGCATTGTGATGACACGGTTATGGAATATTGTGATGACCAGAATTCTGTAGCACAGTGATGAAAAGGGAATGGAGCATTGTGATTACAAGGGTCATGGAGCATTGTGATGACAAATGTTCTAGAACATTGTGATGACAGGGATCATGGAGCATAGTGATGAAAGGGGCAATGGAGATTTGTGTTGACAGGCGTCATGGGACATTGTGTTGACAGTGGACATGGAGCTTTGTTAGAAAGGGAACATGGAGCAATTTGATTTCAGGGGCCATGAAAAATTGCGAATACATACGCCATGGAGTATTCAGATGAATGTGGTCAAGGATCATTGTGACGAAAAGTGTCCTGGAATATTGTGATGACACGCTTCATGGAGCATTGCTATGACAAGGGCCATGGCGAAATGTGAAGACAAGTGTCATGGGGCATTGTGATGACAGTGATCATCTAGAATTGTGAAGAAAGATATCATGGAGCACTGGGATGACAGGGGCCATGGAACATTGTGATGACAGGGGTCATGGGGCATTGTGATGACACGGCCATGGAACATTATGATGACAAGAATTCTGGAGCATTGTGATAAACAGGGCATGGACCATTGTGATTAGAGGGGCCAAGGAGCATTCTGATGACAACAGCATGAAGCATTGTGATGAATGTGGTCATGGATCATTGTGATGACAAGTGTCGTGGAGCATTGTGATGACAGGGGTCATAGAGAATTGTGATGACACGGTTATGGAATATTGTGATGACCAGACTTCTGTAGCACTGTGATGAAACGGGAATGTAGCATTGTGATTACAGGGGTATTGGAGCATTGTGATGACAATTGTTCTAGAACATTGTGATGACAGGGATCATGGAGCATAGTGATGAAAGGGGCCATGGAGCATTGTGATGATAGGCGTCATGGGAAATTGTGTTGACAGTGGTCATGGAGCATTGTTAGAAAGGGAACATGGAGCAATTAGATTTCAGGGGCCATGAACAATTGTGAATACATAGGCCATGGAGTATTCAGATGAATGTGGTCAAGGATCATTGTGACGAAAAGTGTCCTGGATTATTGTGATGACACGGTTCATGGAGCATTGCGATGACAAGGGCCATGGCGAAATGTGAAGACAGGTGTCATGGGGCATTGTGATGACAGTGGTCCTCTAGAATTGTGAAGAATGATATCATTGAGCACTGGGATGACAGGGGCCATGGAGCATTGTGATGACAGGGGTCATGGGGCATTGTGATGACACGGCCATGGAACATTATGATGACAAGTATTCTGAAGCATTGTGATAAAATGGTCATGGACCATTGTGATTAGAGGGGCCAAGGAGCATTCTGATGACAACGGCATGGAGCATTGTGATTACAAGGGTCATCGAGCACTGTGATGACAGTGGTCATGAAGCATTGTGATGAATGTGGTCATGCATCATTGTGATGACAAGTGTCGTGGAGCATTGTGATGACAGGGGTCATAGAGCATTGTGATGACACGGTTATGGAATATTGTGATGACCAGAATTCTGTACCACAGTGATGAAAAGGGAATGGAGCATTGTGATTACAGGGGTCATGGAGCATTTTGATGACAATTGTTTAGAACATTGTGAAGACAGGGATCATGGAGCATAGTGATGAAAGGGGCCATGGAGCATTGTGATGACAGGCGTCATGGGACAATGTGTTGACAGTGGTCATGGAGCATTCTTAGAAAGGGAACATGGAGCAATTTGATTTCAGGGGCCATGAAAAATTGTGAATACATAGGCTATGGAGTATTCAGATGAATGTGGTCAAGGATCATTGTGACGAAAAGTGTCCTGGAATATTGTGATGACACGGTTCATGGTGCATTGCGATGACAAGGGCCATGGCGAAATGTGAAGACACGTGTCATGGGGCATTGTGACGACAGTGGTCCTCTAGAATTGTGAAGAAATATATCATGGAGCACAGGGATGACAGGGGCCATGGAGCATTGTGATGACAGGGGTCATGGGGCATTGTGATGACACGGCCATGGAACATTATGATGACAAGAATTCTGGAGCATTGTGATAAAAAGGGCATGGACCATTGTGATTAGAGGGGCCAAGGAGCATTCTGATGACAACGGCATGGAGCATTGTGATGACAAGAGTCATCGAGCATTGTGATGACAGTGGTCATGAAGCATTGTGATGAATGTGGTCATGGATCATTGTGATGACATGTGTCGTGGAGCATTGTGATGACAGGGGTCATAGAGCATTGTGATGACACGGTTATGGAATATTGTGATGACCAGAATTCTGTAGCACAGAGATGAAATGGGAATGGAGCATTGTGATTACAGGGGTCATGGAGCATTGTGATGACAGGCGTCATGGGACATTGTGTTGACAGTGGTCATGGAGCATTGTTAGAAATGGAACATGGAGCAATTTGATTCCAGGGGCCATGAACAATTGTGAATACATAGGCCATGGAGTATTCAGATGAATGTGGTCAAGGATCATTGTGACGAAATGTGTCCTGGAATATTGTGATGACACGGTTCATGGAGCATTGCGATGTCAAGGGCTATGGCGAAATGTGAAGACAGGTGTCATGGGGCATTGTGATGACAGTGGTCATGTAGAATTGTGAAGAAAGATATCATGGAGCACTGGGATGACAGGGGCCATGGAGCATTGTGATGACAGGGGTCATGGGGCTTTGTGATGACAGTGGTCATCTAGAATTGTGAAGAAAGATATCATGGAGCCCTGGGAAGACAGGGGCATTGAGCATTGTGATGACAGGGGTCATGGGGCATTGTGATGACACGGCCATGGAACATTATGATGACAAGAATTCTGGAGCATTGTGATAAAAAGGTCATGGACCATTGTGATTAGAGGGGCCAAGGAGCATTCTGATGACAACGGCATGGAACATTGTGATGACAAGGGTCATTGAGCATTGTGATGACAGTGGTCATGAAGCATTGTGATGAATGTGGTCATGCATCAATTTGATGACAAGTGTCGTGGAGCATTGTGATGACAGGGTCGTAGAGCATTGTGATGACACAGTTATGGAATATTGTGATGACCAGTGTTCTTTAGCACAGTGATGAAAAGGGCATGGAGCATTGTGATTACAGGGGTCATGGAGCATTGTGATGACAATTGTTCTAGAACATTGTGATGACAGGGATCATGGAGCATAGTGATGAAATGGGCAATGGAGCATTGTGTTGACAGGCGTCATGGGACATTGTGTTGACAGTGGTCATGGAGCATTGTTAGAAAGGGAACATAGAGCAATTTGATTTCATGGGCCAAGAAAAATTGCGAATACATACGCCATGGAGAATTCAGATGAATTTGGTCAAGGATCATTGTGACGAAAAGTGTCCTGGAATATTGTGATGACACGGTTCATGGAGCATTGCGATGACAAGGGCCATGGCGAAAAGTGAAGACAGGTGTCATGGGGCATTGTGATGACAGTGGTCATCTAGAATTGTGAAGAAAGATATAATGGAGCACTGGGATGACAGGGGCCATGGAACATTGTGATGACAGGGGCCATGGGGCATTGTGCTGACACGGCCATGGAACATTATGATGATAAGAATCCTGGAGCATTGTGATAAAAAGGGCATGGACCATTGTGATTAGAGCGGCCAAGGAGCATTCTGATGACAACGGCATGGAGCATTGTGATGACAAGTGTCATCGAGCATTGTGATGACAGTGGTCATGAAGCATTGTGATGAATGTGGTCATGGATCATTGTGATGACTAGTGTCGTGGAGCATTGTGATGACATGGGTCATAGAGCATTGTGATGACACGGTTATGGAATATTGTGATGACCAGAATTCTGTAGCACTGTGATGAAAAGGGAGTGGAGCATTGTGATTAAAGGGGTCATGGAGCATTGTGATGACAGGCGTCATGGGACAATGTGTTGACAGTGGTCATGGAGCATTGTTAGAAAGGGAACATGGAGCAAAGTGATTTCAGGGGCCATGAAAATTTGTGAATACATAAGCCATGGAGTATTCAGATGAATGTCGTCAAGGATCATTGTGACAAAAAGTGTCCTGGAATATTGCGATGACACGGTTCATGGAGCATTGCGATGACAAGGGCCATGGCGAAATATGAAGACAGTTGTCATGGGGCATTGTGATGACAGTGGTCCTCTAGTATTGTGGAGAAAGATATCATGGAGCACTGGGATGACAGGGGCCATGGAGCATTGTGATGACAGGGGTCATGGGGCATTGTGATGACACGGCCATGGAACATTATGATGACAAGAATTCTGGAGCATTGTGATAAATAGGGCATGGACCATTGAGATTAGAGGGGCCAAGGAGCATTCTGATGAAAACGGCATGGAGCATTGTGATGAAAATTGTCATCGAGCTTTGTGATGACAGTGGTCATGAAGCATTGTGATGAATGTGGTCATGCATCATTGTGATGACAAGTGTTGTGGAGCAATGTGATGACAGGGGTCATAGAGCATTGTGATGACACGGTTATGGAATATTGTGATGACCGGAATTCTGTACCACAGTGATAAAAAGGGAAAGGAGCTTTGTGATTACAGGGGTCATGGAGAATTGTGATGAAATTGTTCTAGAACATTGTGATGACAGTGATCATGGAGCATAGTGATGAAACGGGCATTGGAGCATTGTGTTGACAGGCGTCATGGGACATTGTGTTGACAGTGGTCATGGAGCATTGTTAGAAAGAGAACATGGAGCAATTTGATTTCAGGGGCCATGGAAAATTGCGAATACATATGCCATGGAGTATTCAGATAAATGTGGTCAAGGATCATTGTGACGAAAATTGTCCTGGAATATTGTGATGACACGGTTCATGGAACATTGCGATGACAAGGGCCATGGCGAAATGTGAAGACAGGTGTCATGGGGCATTGTGATGACAGTGGTCATCTAGAATTGTGAAGAAAGATATCATGGAGCACTGGGATGATAGGGGCCATGGAACATTGTGATGACAGGGGTCATGGGGCATTGTGATGTCACGGCCATGGAACATTATGATGACAAGAATTCTGGAGCATTGTGATAAAAAGGGCATGGACCATTGTGATTAGAGGGGCCAAGGAGCATTCTGATGACAACGGCATGGAGCATTGTGATGACAAGGGTCATCGAGCATTGTGATGACAGTGGTCATGAAGCATTGTGATGAATGTGGTCATGGATCATTGTGATGACAAGTGTCGTGGAGCATTGTGATGATAGTGGTCATGAAGCATTGTGATGAATGTGGTCATGAATCATTGTGATAAAAAGGGCATGGACCATTGTGATTAGAGAGGCCAAGGAGCATTCTGATGACAACGGAATGGAGCATTGTGATGACAATGGTCATCGAGCATTGTGATGACAGTGGTCATGAAGCATTTTGATGAATGTGGTCATGGATCATTGTGATGACAAGTGTCGTGGAGCATTGTGATGACAGGGGTCATAGAGCATTGTGATGACACGGTTATGGAATATTGTGATAACCAGAATTCTGTAGCACTGTGATGAAAAGGGAATGGAGCATTGTGATTACAGGGGTCATGGAGCATTGTGATGACAATTGTTCTAGAACATTGTGATGACAGGGTTCATGGAGCCTAGTGATGAAAGGGGCAATGGAGCATTGTGTTGACAGGCGTCATGGGACATTGTGTTGACAGTGGTCATGGAGCATTGTTATAAAGGGAACATGGAGCAATTTGATTTCAGGGGCCATGAAAAATTGCGAATACATACGTCATGGAGTATTCAGATGAATTTGGTCAAGGATCATTGTGACGAGAATTGTCCTGGAATATTGTGATGACACGGTTCATGGAACATTGCTATGACAAGGGCCATGGCGAAATGTGAAGACAGGTGTCATGGGGCATTGTGATGACAGTGGTCCTCTAGAATTGTGAAGAAAGATATCATGGAGCACTGGAATGACAGGGGCCATGGAGCATTGTGATGACAGGGGTCATTTGGCATTGTGATGACACGGCCATGGAACATTATGATGACAAGTATTCTGGAGCATTGTGATAAAATGGTCATGGACCATTGTGATTAGAGGGGCCAAGGAGCATTCTGATGACAACGGCATGGAGCTTTGTGATGACAAGGGTCATCGAGCATTGTGATGACAGTGGTCATGAAGCATTGTGATGAATGTGGTCATGGATCATTGTGATGACAAGTGTCGTGGAGCATTGTGATGACAGGGGTCATAGAGCATTGTGATGACACGGTTATGGAATATTGTGATGACCAGAATTCTGTAGCACTGTGATGAAAAGTGAATGGAGCATTGTGATTACAGGGGTCATGGAGCATTGTGATGACAATTGTTCTAGAACTTGTGAAGACAGGGATCATGGAGCATAGTGATTAAAGGGGCCATGGTGCATTGTGATGACAGGCGTCATGGGACAATGTGTTGACTCTGGTCATGGAGCATTGTTAGAAAGGGAACATGGAGCAAAGTGATTTCAGGGGCCATGAAAAATTGTGAATACATAGGCCATGGAGTATTCAGATTAATGTGGTCAAGGATCATTGTGACAAAAAGTGTCCTGGAATATTGTGATGACACGGTTCATGGAGCATTGCGATGACAAGGGCCATGGCGAAATGTGAAGACAGGTGTCATGGGGCATTGTGATGACAGTGATCCTCTAGAATTGTGAAGAAAGATATCATGGAGCACTGGTATGACAGGGGCCATGGAACATTGTGATGACAGTGGTCATGGGGCTTTGTGATGACACGGCCATGGAGCATTATGATGACAAGAATTCTGGAGCATTGTGATAAAAAGGGCATGGACCATTGTGATTAGAGGGGCCAATGAGCATTCAGATGACAACGGCATGGAGCATTGTGATGAAGATGTTCATCGAGCATTGTGATGACAGTGGTCATGAAGCATTGTGATGAATGTGGTCATGCATCATTGTGATGACATGTGTCGTGGAGCATTATGATGACAGGGGTCATAGAGCATTGTGATGACACGGTTATGGAATATTGTGATGACCAGAATTCTTTAGCACAGTGATGAAATGGGAATGGATCATTGTGATTACAGGGGTCATGGGGCATTGTGATGACACGGCCATGGAACATTATGATGACAAGAATTCTGGAGCATTGTGATAAAAAGGTCATGGACCATTGTGATTAGAGGGGCCAAGGAGCATTCTGATGACAACGGCATGGAACATTGTGATGACAAGGGTCATTGAGCATTGTGATGACAGTGGTCATGAAGCATTGTGATGAATGTGGTCATGCATCAATTTGATGACAAGTGTCGTGGAGCATTGTGATGACAGGGTCGTAGAGCATTGTGATGACACAGTTATGGAATATTGTGATGACCAGTGTTCTTTAGCACAGTGATGAAAAGGGCATGGAGCATTGTGATTACAGGGGTCATGGAGCATTGTGATGACAATTGTTCTAGAACATTGTGATGACAGGGATCATGGAGCATAGTGATGAAATGGGCAATGGAGCATTGTGTTGACAGGCGTCATGGGACATTGTGTTGACAGTGGTCATGGAGCATTGTTAGAAAGGGAACATAGAGCAATTTGATTTCATGGGCCAAGAAAAATTGCGAATACATACGCCATGGAGAATTCAGATGAATTTGGTCAAGGATCATTGTGACGAAAAGTGTCCTGGAATATTGTGATGACACGGTTCATGGAGCATTGCGATGACAAGGGCCATGGCGAAAAGTGAAGACAGGTGTCATGGGGCATTGTGATGACAGTGGTCATCTAGAATTGTGAAGAAAGATATAATGGAGCACTGGGATGACAGGGGCCATGGAACATTGTGATGACAGGGGCCATGGGGCATTGTGCTGACACGGCCATGGAACATTATGATGATAAGAATCCTGGAGCATTGTGATAAAAAGGGCATGGACCATTGTGATTAGAGCGGCCAAGGAGCATTCTGATGACAACGGCATGGAGCATTGTGATGACAAGGGTCATCGAGCATTGTGATGACAGTGGTCATGAAGCATTGTGATGAATGTGGTCATGGATCATTGTGATGACTAGTGTCGTGGAGCATTGTGATGACATGGGTCATAGAGCATTGTGATGACACGGTTATGGAATATTGTGATGACCAGAATTCTGTAGCACTGTGATGAAAAGGGAGTGGAGCATTGTGATTAAAGGGGTCATGGAGCATTGTGATGACAGGCGTCATGGGACAATGTGTTGACAGTGGTCATGGAGCATTGTTAGAAAGGGAACATGGAGCAAAGTGATTTCAGGGGCCATGAAAATTTGTGAATACATAAGCCATGGAGTATTCAGATGAATGTCGTCAAGGATCATTGTGACAAAAAGTGTCCTGGAATATTGCGATGACACGGTTCATGGAGCATTGCGATGACAAGGGCCATGGCGAAATATGAAGACAGTTGTCATGGGGCATTGTGATGACAGTGGTCCTCTAGTATTGTGGAGAAAGATATCATGGAGCACTGGGATGACAGGGGCCATGGAGCATTGTGATGACAGGGGTCATGGGGCATTGTGATGACACGGCCATGGAACATTATGATGACAAGAATTCTGGAGCATTGTGATAAATAGGGCATGGACCATTGAGATTAGAGGGGCCAAGGAGCATTCTGATGAAAACGGCATGGAGCATTGTGATGAAAATTGTCATCGAGCTTTGTGATGACAGTGGTCATGAAGCATTGTGATGAATGTGGTCATGCATCATTGTGATGACAAGTGTTGTGGAGCAATGTGATGACAGGGGTCATAGAGCATTGTGATGACACGGTTATGGAATATTGTGATGACCGGAATTCTGTACCACAGTGATAAAAAGGGAAAGGAGCTTTGTGATTACAGGGGTCATGGAGAATTGTGATGAAATTGTTCTAGAACATTGTGATGACAGTGATCATGGAGCATAGTGATGAAACGGGCATTGGAGCATTGTGTTGACAGGCGTCATGGGACATTGTGTTGACAGTGGTCATGGAGCATTGTTAGAAAGAGAACATGGAGCAATTTGATTTCAGGGGCCATGGAAAATTGCGAATACATATGCCATGGAGTATTCAGATAAATGTGGTCAAGGATCATTGTGACGAAAATTGTCCTGGAATATTGTGATGACACGGTTCATGGAACATTGCGATGACAAGGGCCATGGCGAAATGTGAAGACAGGTGTCATGGGGCATTGTGATGAGAGTGGTCATCTAGAATTGTGAAGAAAGATATCATGGAGCACTGGGATGATAGGGGCCATGGAACATTGTGATGACAGGGGTCATGGGGCATTGTGATGTCACGGCCATGGAACATTATGATGACAAGAATTCTGGAGCATTGTGATAAAAAGGGCATGGACCATTGTGATTAGAGGGGCCAAGGAGCATTCTGATGACAACGGCATGGAGCATTGTGATGACAAGGGTCATCGAGCATTGTGATGACAGTGGTCATGAAGCATTGTGATGAATGTGGTCATGGATCATTGTGATGACAAGTGTCGTGGAGCATTGTGATGATAGTGGTCATGAAGCATTGTGATGAATGTGGTCATGAATCATTGTGATAAAAAGGGCATGGACCATTGTGATTAGAGAGGCCAAGGAGCATTCTGATGACAACGGAATGGAGCATTGTGATGACAATGGTCATCGAGCATTGTGATGACAGTGGTCATGAAGCATTTTGATGAATGTGGTCATGGATCATTGTGATGACAAGTGTCGTGGAGCATTGTGATGACAGGGGTCATAGAGCATTGTGATGACACGGTTATGGAATATTGTGATAACCAGAATTCTGTAGCACTGTGATGAAAAGGGAATGGAGGATTGTGATTACAGGGGTCATGGAGCATTGTGATGACAATTGTTCTAGAACATTGTGATGACAGGGTTCATGGAGCCTAGTGATGAAAGGGGCAATGGAGCATTGTGTTGACAGGCGTCATGGGACATTGTGTTGACAGTGGTCATGGAGCATTGTTATAAAGGGAACATGGAGCAATTTGATTTCAGGGGCCATGAAAAATTGCGAATACATACGTCATGGAGTATTCAGATGAATTTGGTCAAGGATCATTGTGACGTGAATTGTCCTGGAATATTGTGATGACACGGTTCATGGAACATTGCTATGACAAGGGCCATGGCGAAATGTGAAGACAGGTGTCATGGGGCATTGTGATGACAGTGGTCCTCTAGAATTGTGAAGAAAGATATCATGGAGCACTGGAATGACAGGGGCCATGGAGCATTGTGATGACAGGGGTCATGTGGCATTGTGATGACACGGCCATGGAACATTATGATGACAAGAATTCTGGAGCATTGTGATAAAATGGTCATGGACCATTGTGATTAGAGGGGCCAAGGAGCATTCTGATGACAACGGCATGGAGCTTTGTGATGACAAGGGTCATCGAGCATTGTGATGACAGTGGTCATGAAGCATTGTGATGAATGTGGTCATGGATCATTGTGATGACAAGTGTCGTGGAGCATTGTGATGACAGGGGTCATAGAGCATTGTGATGACACGGTTATGGAATATTGTGATGACCAGAATTCTGTAGCACTGTGATGAAAAGTGAATGGAGCATTGTGATTACAGGGGTCATGGAGCATTGTGATGACAATTGTTCTAGAACTTGTGAAGACAGGGATCATGGAGCATAGTGATTAAAGGGGCCATGGTGCATTGTGATGACAGGCGTCATGGGACAATGTGTTGACTCTGGTCATGGAGCATTGTTAGAAAGGGAACATGGAGCAAAGTGATTTCAGGGGCCATGAAAAATTGTGAATACATAGGCCATGGAGTATTCAGATTAATGTGGTCAAGGATCATTGTGACAAAAAGTGTCCTGGAATATTGTGATGACACGGTTCATGGAGCATTGCGATGACAAGGGCCATGGCGAAATGTGAAGACAGGTGTCATGGGGCATTGTGATGACAGTGATCCTCTAGAATTGTGAAGAAAGATATCATGGAGCACTGGTATGACAGGGGCCATGGAACATTGTGATGACAGTGGTCATGGGGCTTTGTGATGACACGGCCATGGAGCATTATGATGACAAGAATTCTGGAGCATTGTGATAAAAAGGGCATGGACCATT
Source organism: Eschrichtius robustus (assembly GCF_028021215.1). Lineage (NCBI taxonomy): Eukaryota > Metazoa > Chordata > Mammalia > Artiodactyla > Eschrichtiidae > Eschrichtius > Eschrichtius robustus. The sequence goes on along the minus strand of NW_027175249.1, from coordinate 5,173,191 downwards.
GTGATTAGAGGGGCCAATGAGCATTCTGATGACAACGGCATGGAGCATTGTGATGAAGATGTTCATCGAGCATTGTGATGACAGTGGTCATGAAGCATTGTGATGAATGTGGTCATGCATCATTGTGATGACATGTGTCGTGGAGCATTATGATGACAGGGGTCATAGAGCATTGTGATGACACGGTTATGGAATATTGTGATGACCAGAATTCTTTAGCACAGTGATGAAATGGGAATGGATCATTGTGATTACAGGGGTCATGGAGCATTGTGATGACAATTGTTCTAGAACATTGTGATGACAGGGATCATGGAGCATAGTGATGAAAGGGGCAATGGAGCATTGTGTTGACAGTTGTCATGGGACATTGTGTTGACAGTGGACATGGAGCATTGTTAGAAAGGGAACATGGAGCAATTTGATTTCAGGGGCCATGAAAAATTGCGAATACATACGCCATGGAGTATTCAGATGAATGTGGTCAAGGATTATTGTGACGAAAAGTGTCCTGGAATATTGTGATGACACGGTTCATGGAGCATTGCGATGACAAGGGCCTTGGTGAAATGTGAAGACAGGTGTCATGGGGCATTGTGATGACAGTGGTCATCTAGAATTGTGAAGAAAGATATCATGGAGCACTGTGATGACAGGGCCCATGGAATATTGTGATGACAAGAATTCTGGAGCATTGTGATAAAAAGGGCATGGACCATTGTGATTAGAGGGGCCAAGGAGCATTCTGATGACAACGGCATGTAGCATTGTGATGACAAGAGTCATCGAGCATTGTGATGACAGTGGTCATGAAGCATTGTGATGAATGTGGTCATGGATCATTGTGATGACAAGTGTCGTGGAGCATTGTGGTGACAGGGGTCATAGAGCATTGTGATGACACGGTTATGGAATATTGTGATGACCAGAATTCTGTAGCACTGTGATGAAATGGGAATGGAGCATTGTGATTACAGGGGTCATGGAGCATTGTGATGACAATTGTTCTAGAACATTTTGATGACAGGGATCATGGAGCATAGTGATGAAAGAGGCCATGGAGCATTGTGATGACAGGCGTCATGGGACATTGTGTTGACAGAGGTCATGGAGCATTGTTAGAAAGGGAACATGGAGCAATTTGATTTCAGGGGCGATGAACAATTGTGAACACATAAGCCATGGAGTATTCAGATGAATGTGGTCAAGGATCATTGTGACAAAAAGTGTACTGGAATATTGTGATGACACGGTTCATGGAGCATTGCGATGACAAGGGCCATGGCGAAATGTGAAGACAGGTGTCATGGGGCATTGTGATGACAGTGGTCATCTAGAATTGTGAAGAAAGATATCATGGAGCACTGGGATGGCAGGGGCCATGGAATATTGTGATGACAGGGGTCATGGGGCATTGTGATGACACGGCCATAGAACATTATGATGACAAGAATTCTGGAGCATTGTTATAAAAAGTTCATTGACAATTGTGATTAGAGGGGCCAAGGAGCATTCTGATGACAACGGCATGGAGCATTGTGATGACAAGGGTTATCGAGCCTTGTGATGACAGTGGTCATGAAGCATTGTGATGAATGTGGTCATGGATCATTGTGATGACAAGTGTCGTGGAGCATTGTGATGACAGGGGTCATAGAGCATTGTGATGACACGGTTATGGAATATTGTGATGAACAGAATTCTGTAGCCCTGTGATGAAAAGGGAATGGAGCATTGTGATTACAGGGGTCATGGAGCATTGTGATGAAAATTGCTCTAGAACATTGTGAAGACAGGGATCATGGAGCATAGTGATGAAAGGGGCCATGGAGCATTGTGATGACAGGCATCATGGGACAATGTGTTGACAGTGGTCATGGAGCATTCTTAGAAAGGGAACATGGAGCAATTAGATTTCAGGGGCCATGAACAATTGTGAACACATAGGCCATGGAGTATTCAGATGAATGTGGTCAAGGATCATTGTGACAAAAAGTGTACTGGAATATTGTGATGACACGGTTCATGGAGCATTGCGATGACAAGGGCCATGGCGAAATGTGAAGACAGGTGTCATGGGGCATTGTGATGACAGTGGTCATCTAGAATTGTGAAGAAAGATATCATGGAGCACAGGGATGACAGGGGCCATGGAACATTGTGATGACAGGGGTCATGGGGCATTGTGATGACACGGCCATGGAACATTATGATGACAAGAATTCTGGAGCATTGTGATAAAAAGGGCATGGACCATTGTGATTAGAGGGGCCAAGGAGCATTCTGATGACAACGGCATGTAGCATTGTGATGACAAGAGTCATCGAGGATTGTGATGACAGTGGTCATGAAGCATTGTGATGAATGTGGTCATGGATCATTGTGATGACAAGTGTCGTGGAGCATTGTGGTGACAGGGGTCATAGAGCATTGTGATGACACGGTTATGGAATATTGTGATGACCAGAATTCTGTAGCACTGTGATGAAATGGGAATGGAGCATTGTGATTACAGGGGTCATGGAGCATTGTGATGACAATTGTTCTAGAACATTTTGATGACAGGGATCATGGAGCATAGTGATGAAAGAGGCCATGGAGCATTGTGATGACAGGCGTCATGGGACATTGTGTTGACAGAGGTCATGGAGCATTGTTAGAAAGGGAACATGGAGCAATTTGATTTCAGGGGCCATGAACAATTGTGAACACATAGGCCATGGAGTATTCAGATGAATGTGGTCAAGGATCATTGTGACAAAAAGTGTACTGGAATATTGTGATGACACGGTTCATGGAGCATTGCGATGACAAGGGCCATGGCGAAATGTGAAGACAGGTGTCATGGGGCATTGTGATGACAGTGGTCATCTAGAATTGTGAAGAAAGATATCATGGAGCACAGGGATGACAGGGGCCATGGAGCATTGTGATGACAGGGGTCATGGGGCATTGTGATGACACGGCCATAGAACATTATGATGACAAGAATTCTGGAGCATTGTGATAAAAAGGTCATGGACAATTGTGATTAGAGGGGCCAAGGAGCATTCTGATGACAACGGCATGGAGCATTGTGATGACAAGGGTTATCGAGCATTGTGATGACAGTGGTCATGAAGCATTGTGATGAATGTGGTCATGGATCATTGTGATGACAAGTGTCGTGGAGCATTGTGATGACAGGGGTCATAGAGCATTGTGATGACACGGTTATGGAATATTGTGATGACCAGAATTCTGTAGCCCTGTGATGAAAAGGGAATGGAGCATTGTGATTACAGGGGTCATGGAGCATTGTGATGAAAATTGCTCTAGAACATTGTGAAGACAGGGATCATGGAGCATAGTGATGAAAGGGGTCATGGAGCATTGTGATGACAGGCATCATGGGACAATGTGTTGACAGTGGTCATGGAGCATTCTTAGAAAGGGAACATGGAGCAATTAGATTTCAGGGGCCATGAACAATTGTGAATACATAGGCCATGGAGTATTCAGATGAATGTGGTCAAGCATCATTGTGACGAAAAGTGTCCTGGAATATTGTGATGACACGGTTCATGGAGCATTGCGCTCACAAGGGCCATGGCGAAATGTGAAGACAGGTGTCATGGGGCATTGTGAAGGCAGTGGTCATGTAGTATTGTGAAGAAAGATATCATGGAGCACTGGGATGACAGGGGCCATGGAGCATTGTGATGACAAGGGTCATGGGGCATTGTGATGACATGGCAATGGAACATAATGATGACAAGAATTCTGGAACATTGTGATAAACAGGGCATGGACCATTGTGATTAGAGGGGCCAAGGAGCATTCTGATGACAACGGCATGGAGCATTGTGATGACAAGGGTCATCGAGCATTGTGATGACAGTGGTCATGAAGCATTGTGATGAAAGTGGTCATGGATCTTTGTGATGAAAAGTGTCGTGGAGCATTGTGATGATAGGGGTCATAGAGCATTGTGATGACACGGTTATGGAATATTGGGATGACCAGAATTCTGTTGCACTGTGATGAAAAGGGAATGGAGCATTGTGATTACAGGGATCATGGAGCATTGTGTTGACAATTGTTCTAGAACATTGTGATGACAGGGATCATGGAGCATAGTGATGAAAGGGTCCATGGAGCATTGTGATGACAGGCGTCATGGGACATTGTGTTGACAGTGGTCATGGAGCATTGTTAGAAAGGGAACATGGAGCAATTTGATTTCAGGGCCATGAAAAATTGTGAATACATAGGCCATGGAGTATTCAGGTGAATGTGTTCAAGGATCATTGTGACGACAAATGTCCTGGAATATTGTGATGACACGGTTCATGGAGCATTGCGATGACAAGGGCCATGGCAAAATGTGAAGACAGGTGTCATGGGGCATTGTGATGACAGTGGTCATCTAGAATTGTGAAGAAAGATATCATGGAGCACTGGGATGACAGGGGCCATGGAGCATTGTGATGACAGGGGTCATGGGGCATTGTGATGACACGGCAATAGAACATTATGATGACAAGAATTCTGGAGCATTGTGATAAAAAGGGCATGGACCATTGTGATTAGAGGGGCCAAGGAGCATTCTGATGACAACGGCATGGAGCATTGTGATGACAAGGGTCATCGAGCATTGTGATGACAGTGGTCATGAAGCATTGTGATGAATGTGGTCATGGATCATTGTGATGACAAGTGTCGTAGAGCATTGTGATGACAGGGGTCATAGAGCAATGTGATGACACGGTTATGGAATATTGTGATGACCAGAATTCTGTAGCACTGTTATGAAAAGGGAATGGAGCATTGTGATTACAGGGGTCATGGAGCATTGTGATGACAATTGTTCTAGAACATTGTGATGACAGGGATCATGGAGCATAGTGATGAAAGGGCAATGGAGCATGGTGTTGACAGACGTCATGGGACATTGTGTTGACAGTGGTCATGGAGCATTGTTAGAAAGGGAACATGGAGCAATTTGATTTCAGGGGCCATGAACAATTGTGAATACATAGGCCATGGAGTATTCAGATGAATGTGGTCAAGGATCATTGTGACGAAAATTGTCCTGGAATATTGTGATGACACGGTTCATGGAGCATTGCGATGACAAGGGCCATGGCGAAATATGAAGACAGGTGTCATGGGGCAATGTGATTACAGTGGTCATCTAGAATTGTGAAGAAAGATATCATGGAGCACATGGATGACAGGGGCCATGGAGCATTGTGATGACAGGGGTCATGGGGCTTTGTGATGACACGGCCATGGAACATTATGATGACAAGAATTCTGGAGCATTGTGATAAAAAGGGCATGGACCATTGTGATTAGAGGGGCCAAGGAGCATTCTGATGACAACGGCATGTAGCATTGTGATGACAAGAGTCATCGAGCATTGTGATGACAGTGGTCATGAAGCATTGTGATGAATGTGGTCATGGATCATTGTGATGACAAGTGTCGTGGAGCATTGTGGTGACAGGGGTCATAGAGCATTGTGATGACACGGTTATGGAATATTGTGATGACCAGAATTCTGTAGCACTGTGATGAAATGGGAATGGAGCATTGTGATTACAGGGGTCATGGAGCATTGTGATGACAATTGTTCTAGAACATTTTGATGACAGGGATCATGGAGCATAGTGATGAAAGAGGCCATGGAGCATTGTGATGACAGGCGTCATGGGACATTGTGTTGACAGAGGTCATGGAGCATTGTTACAAAGGGAACATGGAGCAATTTGATTTCAGGGGCATGAACAATTGTGAACACATAGGCCATGGAGTATTCAGATGAATGTGGTCAAGGATCATTGTGACAAAAAGTGTACTGGAATATTGTGATGACACGGTTCATGGAGCATTGCGATGACAAGGGCCATGGCGAAATGTGAAGACAGGTGTCATGGGGCATTGTGATGACAGTGGTCATCTAGAATTGTGAAGAAAGATATCATGGAGCACAGGGATGACAGGGGCCATGGAGCATTGTGATGACAGGGGTCATGGGGCATTGTGATGACACGGCCATAGAACATTATGATGACAAGAATTCTGGAGCATTGTGATAAAAAGGTCATGGACAATTGTGATTAGAGGGGCCAAGGAGCATTCTGATGACAACGGCATGGAGCATTGTGATGACAAGGGTTATCGAGCATTGTGATGACAGTGGTCATGAAGCATTGTGATGAATGTGGTCATGGATCATTGTGATGACAAGTGTCGTGGAGCATTGTGATGACAGGGGTCATAGAGCATTGTGATGACACGGTTATGGAATATTGTGATGACCAGAATTCTGTAGCCCTGTGATGAAAAGGGAATGGAGCATTGTGATTACAGGGGTCATGGAGCATTGTGATGAAAATTGCTCTAGAACATTGTGAAGACAGGGATCATGGAGCATAGTGATGAAAGGGGCCATGGAGCATTGTGATGACAGGCATCATGGGACAATGTGTTGACAGTGGTCATGGAGCATTCTTAGAAAGGGAACATGGAGCAATTAGATTTCAGGGGCCATGAACAATTGTGAATACATAGGCCATGGAGTATTCAGATGAATGTGGTCAAGCATCATTGTGACGAAAAGTGTCCTGGAATATTGTGATGACACGGTTCATGGAGCATTGCGCTCACAAGGGCCATGGCGAAATGTGAAGACAGGTGTCATGGGGCATTGTGAAGGCAGTGGTCATGTAGTATTGTGAAGAAAGATATCATGGAGCACTGGGATGACAGGGGCCATGGAGCATTGTGATGACAAGGGTCATGGGGCATTGTGATGACATGGCAATGGAACATAATGATGACAAGAATTCTGGAGCATTGTGATAAACAGGACATGGACCATTGTGATTAGAGGGGCCAAGGAGCATTCTGATGACAACGGCATGGAGCATTGTGATGACAAGGGTCATCGAGCATTGTGATGACAGTGGTCATGAAGCATTGTGATGAAAGTGGTCATGGATCTTTGTGATGAAAAGTGTCGTGGAGCATTGTGATGATAGGGGTCATAGAGCATTGTGATGACACGGTTATGGAATATTGGGATGACCAGAATTCTGTTGCACTGTGATGAAAAGGGAATGGAGCATTGTGATTACAGGGATCATGGAGCATTGTGTTGACAATTGTTCTAGAACATTGTGATGACAGGGATCATGGAGCATAGTGATGAAAGGGTCCATGGAGCATTGTGATGACAGGCGTCATGGGACATTGTGTTGACAGTGGTCATGGAGCATTGTTAGAAAGGGAACATGGAGCAATTTGATTTCAGGGCCATGAAAAATTGTGAATACATAGGCCATGGAGTATTCAGGTGAATGTGGTCAAGGATCATTGTGACGACAAATGTCCTGGAATATTGTGATGACACGGTTCATGGAGCATTGCGATGACAAGGGCCATGGCAAAATGTGAAGACAGGTGTCATGGGGCATTGTGATGACAGTGGTCATCTAGAATTGTGAAGAAAGATATCATGGAGCACTGGGATGACAGGGGCCATGGAGCATTGTGATGACAGGGGTCATGGGGCTTTGTGATGACACGGCAATAGAACATTATGATGACAAGAATTCTGGAGCATTGTGATAAAAAGGGCATGGACCATTGTGATTAGAGGGGCCAAGGAGCATTCTGATGACAACGGCATGGAGCATTGTGATGACAAGGGTCATCGAGCATTGTGATGACAGTGGTCATGAAGCATTGTGATGAATGTGGTCATGGATCATTGTGATGACAAGTGTCGTAGAGCATTGTGATGACAGGGGTCATAGAGCAATGTGATGACACGGTTATGGAATATTGTGATGACCAGAATTCTGTAGCACTGTTATGAAAAGGGAATGGAGCATTGTGATTACAGGGGTCATGGAGCATTGTGATGACAATTGTTCTAGAACATTGTGATGACAGGGATCATGGAGCATAGTGATGAAAGGGCAATGGAGCATGGTGTTGACAGACGTCATGGGACATTGTGTTGACAGTGGTCATGGAGCATTGTTAGAAAGGGAACATGGAGCAATTTGATTTCAGGGGCCATGAACAATTGTGAATACATAGGCCATGGAGTATTCAGATGAATGTGGTCAAGGATCATTGTGACGAAAATTGTCCTGGAATATTGTGATGACACGGTTCATGGAGCATTGCGATGACAAGGGCCATGGCGAAATATGAAGACAGGTGTCATGGGGCAATGTGATTACAGTGGTCATCTAGAATTGTGAAGAAAGATATCATGGAGCACAGGGATGACAGGGGCCATGGAGCATTGTGATGACAGGGGTCATGGGGCTTTGTGATGACACGGCCATGGAACATTATGATGACAAGAATTCTGGAGCATTGTGATAAAAAGGGCATGGACCATTGTGATTAGAGGGGCCAAGGAGCATTCTGATGACAACGGCATGTAGCATTGTGATGACAAGAGTCATCGAGCATTGTGATGACAGTGGTCATGAAGCATTGTGATGAATGTGGTCATGGATCATTGTGATGACAAGTGTCGTGGAGCATTGTGGTGACAGGGGTCATAGAGCATTGTGATGACACGGTTATGGAATATTGTGATGACCAGAATTCTGTAGCACTGTGATGAAATGGGAATGGAGCATTGTGATTACAGGGGTCATGGAGCATTGTGATGACAATTGTTCTAGAACATTTTGATGACAGGGATCATGGAGCATAGTGATGAAAGAGGCCATGGAGCATTGTGATGACAGGCGTCATGGGACATTGTGTTGACAGAGGTCATGGAGCATTGTTACAAAGGGAACATGGAGCAATTTGATTTCAGGGGCATGAACAATTGTGAACACATAGGCCATGGAGTATTCAGATGAATGTGGTCAAGGATCATTGTGACAAAAAGTGTACTGGAATATTGTGATGACACGGTTCATGGAGCATTGCGATGACAAGGGCCATGGCGAAATGTGAAGACAGGTGTCATGGGGCATTGTGATGACAGTGGTCATCTAGAATTGTGAAGAAAGATATCATGGAGCACAGGGATGACAGGGGCCATGGAGCATTGTGATGACAGGGGTCATGGGGCATTGTGATGACACGGCCATAGAACATTATGATGACAAGAATTCTGGAGCATTGTGATAAAAAGGTCATGGACAATTGTGATTAGAGGGGCCAAGGAGCATTCTGATGACAACGGCATGGAGCATTGTGATGACAAGGGTTATCGAGCATTGTGATGACAGTGGTCATGAAGCATTGTGATGAATGTGGTCATGGATCATTGTGATGACAAGTGTCGTGGAGCATTGTGATGACAGGGGTCATAGAGCATTGTGATGACACGGTTATGGAATATTGTGATGACCAGAATTCTGTAGCCCTGTGATGAAAAGGGAATGGAGCATTGTGATTACAGGGGTCATGGAGCATTGTGATGAAAATTGCTCTAGAACATTGTGAAGACAGGGATCATGGAGCATAGTGATGAAAGGGGCCATGGAGCATTGTGATGACAGGCATCATGGGACAATGTGTTGACAGTGGTCATGGAGCATTCTTAGAAAGGGAACATGGAGCAATTAGATTTCAGGGGCCATGAACAATTGTGAATACATAGGCCATGGAGTATTCAGATGAATGTGGTCAAGCATCATTGTGACGAAAAGTGTCCTGGAATATTGTGATGACACGGTTCATGGAGCATTGCGCTCACAAGGGCCATGGCGAAATGTGAAGACAGGTGTCATGGGGCATTGTGAAGGCAGTGGTCATGTAGTATTGTGAAGAAAGATATCATGGAGCACTGGGATGACAGGGGCCATGGAGCATTGTGATGACAAGGGTCATGGGGCATTGTGATGACATGGCAATGGAACATAATGATGACAAGAATTCTGGAGCATTGTGATAAACAGGACATGGACCATTGTGATTAGAGGGGCCAAGGAGCATTCTGATGACAACGGCATGGAGCATTGTGATGACAAGGGTCATCGAGCATTGTGATGACAGTGGTCATGAAGCATTGTGATGAAAGTGGTCATGGATCTTTGTGATGAAAAGTGTCGTGGAGCATTGTGATGATAGGGGTCATAGAGCATTGTGATGACACGGTTATGGAATATTGGGATGACCAGAATTCTGTTGCACTGTGATGAAAAGGGAATGGAGCATTGTGATTACAGGGATCATGGAGCATTGTGTTGACAATTGTTCTAGAACATTGTGATGACAGGGATCATGGAGCATAGTGATGAAAGGGTCCATGGAGCATTGTGATGACAGGCGTCATGGGACATTGTGTTGACAGTGGTCATGGAGCATTGTTAGAAAGGGAACATGGAGCAATTTGATTTCAGGGCCATGAAAAATTGTGAATACATAGGCCATGGAGTATTCAGGTGAATGTGGTCAAGGATCATTGTGACGACAAATGTCCTGGAATATTGTGATGACACGGTTCATGGAGCATTGCGATGACAAGGGCCATGGCAAAATGTGAAGACAGGTGTCATGGGGCATTGTGATGACAGTGGTCATCTAGAATTGTGAAGAAAGATATCATGGAGCACTGGGATGACAGGGGCCATGGAGCATTGTGATGACAGGGGTCATGGGGCTTTGTGATGACACGGCAATAGAACATTATGATGACAAGAATTCTGGAGCATTGTGATAAAAAGGGCATGGACCATTGTGATTAGAGGGGCCAAGGAGCATTCTGATGACAACGGCATGGAGCATTGTGATGACAAGGGTCATCGAGCATTGTGATGACAGTGGTCATGAAGCATTGTGATGAATGTGGTCATGGATCATTGTGATGACAAGTGTCGTAGAGCATTGTGATGACAGGGGTCATAGAGCAATGTGATGACACGGTTATGGAATATTGTGATGACCAGAATTCTGTAGCACTGTTATGAAAAGGGAATGGAGCATTGTGATTACAGGGGTCATGGAGCATTGTGATGAAAATTGTTCTAGAACATTGTGATGACAGGGATCATGGAGCATAGTGATGAAAGGGCAATGGAGCATGGTGTTGACAGACGTCATGGGACATTGTGTTGACAGTGGTCATGGAGCATTGTTAGAAAGGGAACATGGAGCAATTTGATTTCAGGGGCCATGAACAATTGTGAATACATAGGCCATGGAGTATTCAGATGAATGTGGTCAAGGATCATTGTGACGAAAATTGTCCTGGAATATTGTGATGACACGGTTCATGGAGCATTGCGATGACAAGGGCCATGGCGAAATATGAAGACAGGTGTCATGGGGCAATGTGATTACAGTGGTCATCTAGAATTGTGAAGAAAGATATCATGGAGCACAGGGATGACAGGGGCCATGGAGCATTGTGATGACAGGGGTCATGGGGCTTTGTGATGACACGGCCATGGAACATTATGATGACAAGAATTCTGGAGCATTGTGATAAAAAGGGCATGGACCATTGTGATTAGAGGGGCCATGGAGCATTCTGATGACAACTGCATGGAGCATTTTGATGACAAAGGTCATCGAGCATTGTGATGACAGTGGTCATGAAGCATAGTGATGAATGTGGTCATGGATCATTGTGATGACAAGTGTCGTGGAGCATTGTGATGACAGGTGTCATAGAGCATTGTGATGACACGCTTATGGAATATTGTGATGACCAGAATACTGTAGCACTGTGATGAAAAGGGAATTGAGCATTGTGATTACAGGGGTCATGGAACATTGTGATGACAATTGTTCTAGAACATTGTGAAGACAGGGATCATGGAGCATAGTGATGAAAGGGGCCATGGAGCATTGTGATGACAGGCGTCATGGGACAATGTGTTGACAGTGGTCATGGAGCATTGTTAGAAAGGGAACATGGAGCAAAGTGATTTCAGGGGCCATGAAAATTTGTGAATACATAGGCCATGGAATATTCAGATGAATGTCGTCAAGGATCATTGTGACAAAAAGTGTCCTGAAATATTGTGATGACACGGTTCATGGAGCATTGCGATGACAAGGGCCATGGCGAAATGTGAAGACAGGTGTCATGGGGCATTGTGATGACAGTGGTCCTCTAGAATTGTAGAGAAAGATATCATGGAGCACTGGGATGACACGGGCCATGGAGCATTGTGATGACAGGGGTCATGGGGCTTTGTGATGACACGGCCATGGAACATTATGATGACAAGAATTCTGGAGCATTGTGATAAAATGGGCATGGACCATTGTGATTAGAGGGGCCAAGGAGCATTCTGATGACAACGGCATGGAGCATTGTGATGACAAGGGTCATCGAGCATTGTGATGACAGTGGTCATGAAGCATTGTGATGAATGTGGTCATGGATCATTGTGATGACATGTGTCGTGGAGCATTGTGATGACAGGGGTCATAGAGCATTGTGATGACACGGTTATGGAATATTGTGATGACCAGAATTCTGTAGCACAGTGATGAAATGGGAATGGAGCATTGTGATTACAGGGGTCATGGAGCATTCTGATGACAGGCGTCATGGGACATTGTGTTGACAGTGGTCATGGAGCATTGTTAGAAAGGGAACATGGAACAATTTGATTTCAGGGGCCATGAACAATTGTGAATACATAGGCCATGGAGTATTCAGATGAATGTGGTCAAGGATCATTGTGACGTAAAGTGTCCTGGAATATTGTGATGACACGGTTCATGGAGCATTGCGATGACAAGGGCCATGGCGAAATGGGAAGACAGGTGTCATGGGGCATTGTGATGACAGTGATCCTCTAGAATTGTGAAGAAAGATATCATGGAGCACTGGTATGACAGGGGCCATGGAGCATTGTGATGACAGGGGTCATGTGGCTTTGTGATGACACGGCCATGGAGCATTATGATGACAAGAATTCTGGAGCATTGTGATAAAAAGGGCATGGACCATTGTGATTAGAGTGGCCAAGGAGCATTCTGATGACAACGGCATGGAGCATTGTGATGAATGTGGTCATGGATCATTGTGATGACAAGTGTCGTGGAGCATTGTGATGACAGGGGTCATAGAGCATTGTGATGACACGGTTATGGAATATTGTGTTGACCAGAATTCTGTAGCACTGTGATGAAAAGGGAATGGAGCATTGTGATTACAGGGGTCATGGAGCATTGCGATGACAATTGTTCTAGAACATTGTGATGACAGGGATCATGGAGCATAGTGATGAAAGGGGCCATGGAGCATTGTTATGATAGGTGTCATGGGACATTGTGTTGACAGTGGTCATGGAGCATTGTTAGAAAGAGAACATGGAGCAATTTAATTTCAGGGGCCATGAAAAATTGTGAATACATAGGCCATGGAGTATTCAGATGAATGTGGTCAACGAATATTGTGACGAAAAGTGTCCTGGAATATTGTGATGACACGGTTCATGGAGCATTGCGATGACAAGGGCCATGGCGAAATGTGAAGACAGGTGTCATGGGGCATTGTGATGACAGTGGTCCTCTAGAATTGTGAAGAAACATATCATGGAGCACTGGGATGACAGGGGCCATGGAGCATTGTGATGACAGGGGTCATGGGGCATTGTGATGACACGGCCATGGAACATTATGATGACAAGTATTCTGGAGCATTGTGATAAAATGGTCATGGACCATTGTGATTAGAGGGGCCATGGAGCATTCTGATGACAACGGCATAGAGCATTGTGATGACAATGGTCATCGAGCATTGTGATGACAGTGGTCATGAAGCATTGTGATGAATGTGGTCATGCATCATTGTGATGACAAGTGTCGTGGAGCATTGTGATGACAGGGGTCATAGAGCATTGTGATGACACGGTTATGGAATATTGTGTTGACCATAATTCGGTACCACAGTGATGAAAAGGGAATGGAGCATTGTGATTACAGGGGTCATGGAGCATTTTAATGACAATTGTTTAGAACATTGTGAAGACAGGGATCATGGAGCATAGTGATGAAAGGGGCCATGGAGCATTGTGATGACAGGCGTCATGGGACAATGTGTTGACAGTGGTAATGGAGCATTCTTAGAAAGGGAACATGGAGCAATTTGATTTCAGGGGCCATGAAAAATTGTGAATACATAGGCCATGGAGTATTCAGATGAATGTGGTCAAGGATCATTGTGACGAAAAGTGTCCTGGAATATTATGATGACACGGTTCATGGAGCATTGCGATGAAAAGGGCCATGGCAAAATGTGAAGACAGGTGTCATGGGGCATTGTGATGACAGGGATCATGGGGCATTGTGATGACACGGCCATGGAACATTATGATGACAAGAATTCTGGAGCATTGTGATAAAAAGGGAAATGGATCATTGTGATTAGAGGGGCCAAGGAGCATTCTGATGACAACGGCATGGAGCATTGTGATGACAAGGTTTATCGAGCATTGTGATGACAGTGGTCATGAAGCATTGTGATGAATGTGGTCATGCATCATTGTGATGACAAGTGTCGTGGAGCATTGTGATGACAGGGGTCATAGAGCACTGTGATGACACGGTTATGGAATATTGTGATGACAAAAATTCTGTACAACAGTGATGAAAAGGGAATGGAGCATTGTGATTACAGGGGTCATGGAGCATTTTGATGACAATTGTTTAGAACATTGTGAAGACAGGGATCATGGAGCATAGTGATGAAAGGGGCCATGGAGCATTGTGATGACAGGCGTCATGGGACAATGTGTTGACAGTGGTCATGGAGCATTCTTAGAAAGGGAACATGGAGCAATTAGATTTCAGGGGCCATGAACAATTGTGAATACATAGGCCATGGAGTATTCAGATGAATGTGGTCAAGGATCATTGTGACGAAAAGTGTCCTGGAATATTGTGTTGACATGGTTCATGGAGCATTGCGCTGACAAGGGCCATGGAGAAATGTGAAGACAGGTGTCATGGGGCATTGTGAAGACAGTGGTCATGTAGTATTGTGAAGAAAGATATCATGGAGCACTGGGATGACAGGGGCCATGGAGCATTGTGATGACAGGGGTCATGGGGCATTGTGATGACACGGCCATAGAACATTATGATGACAAGAATTCTGGAGCATTGTGATAAAAAGGTCATGGACAATTGTGATTAGAGGGGCCAAGGAGCATCCTGATGACAACGGCATGGAGCATTGTGATGACAAGGGTCATCGAGCATTGTGATGACAGTGGTCATGAAGCATTGTGATGAATGAGGTCATGGATCATTGTGATGAAAATTGTCGTGGAGCATTGTTATGTCAGGGGTCATAGAGCATTGTGATGACACGGTTATGGAATATTGTGATGACCAGAATTCTGTAGCACTGTGATGAAAAGAGAATGGAGCATTGTGATTACAGGGGTCATGGAGCATTGTGATGACAATTGTTCTAGAACATTGTGAAGACTGGGATCATGGAGCATAGAGATGAAAGGGACCATGGAGCATTGTGATGACAGGCGTCATGGGACAATGTGTTGACAATGGTCATGGAGCGTTGTTAGAAAGGGAACATGGAGGAAAGTGATTTCAGGGGCCATGTAAATTTGTGAATACACAGGCCATGGAGTATTCAGATGAATGTCATCAAGGATCATTGTGACAAAAATTGTCCTGGAATATTGTGATGACACGGTTCATGGAGCATTACGATGACAAGGGCCATGGCGAAATGTGAAGACAGGTGTCATGGGGCATTGTGATGACAGTGGTCATCTAGAATTGTGAAGAAAGATATCATGGAGCACTGTGATGACAGGGGCCATGGAATATTGTGATGACAGGGGTCATGGGGCATTGTGATGACACGGCCATGGAACATTATGATGACAAGAATTCTGGAGCATTGTGATAAAAAGGGCATGGACCATTGTGATTAGAGGGGCCAAGGAGCATTCTGATGACAACGGCATGTAGCATTGTGATGACAAGAGTCATCGAGCATTGTGATGACAGTGGTCATGAAGCATTGTGATGAATGTGGTCATGGATCATTGTGATGACAAGTGTCGTGGAGCATTGTGGTGACAGGGGTCATAGAGCATTGTGATGACACGGTTATGGAATATTGTGATGACCAGAATTCTGTAGCACTGTGATGAAAATGGAATGGAGCATTGTGATTACAGGGGTCATGGAGCATTGTGATGACCATTGTTCTAGAACATTTTGATGACAGGGATCATGGAGCATAGTGATGAAAGAGGCCATGGAGCATTGTGATGACAGGCGTCATGGGACATTGTGTTGACAGAGGTCATGGAGCATTGTTAGAAAGGGAACATGGAGCAATTTGATTTCAGGGGCGATGAACAATTGTGAACACATAGGCCATGGAGTATTCAGATGAATGTGGTCAAGGATCATTGTGACAAAAAGTGTACTGGAATATTGTGATGACACGGTTCATGGAGCATTGCGATGACAAGGGCCATGGCGAAATGTGAAGACAGGTGTCATGGGGCATTGTGATGACAGTGGTCATCTAGAATTGTGAAGAAAGATATCATGGAGCAAAGGGATGACAGGGGCGATGGAGCATTGTGATGACAGGGGTCATGGGGCATTGTGATGACACGGCCATAGAACATTATGATGACAAGAATTCTGGAGCATTGTGATAAAAAGGTCATGGACAATTGTGATTAGAGGGGCCAAGGAGCATTCTGATGACAACGGCATGGAGCATTGTGATGACAAGGGTCATCGAGCATTGTGATGACAGTGGTCATGAAGCATTGTGATGAATGAGGTCATGGATCATTGTGATGAAAATTGTCGTGGAGCATTGTTATGTCAGGGGTCATAGAGCATTGTGATGACACGGTTATGGAATATTGTGATGACCAGAATTCTGTAGCACTGTGATGAAAAGAGAATGGAGCATTGTGATTACAGGGGTCATGGAGCATTGTGATGACAATTGTTCTAGAACATTGTGAAGACTGGGATCATGGAGCATAGAGATGAAAGGGACCATGGAGCATTGTGATGACAGGCGTCATGGGACAATGTGTTGACAATGGTCATGGAGCGTTGTTACAAAGGGAACATGGAGGAAAGTGATTTCAGGGGCCATGTAAATTTGTGAATACACAGGCCATGGAGTATTCAGATGAATGTCATCAAGGATCATTGTGACAACAATTGTCCTGGAATATTGTGATGACACGGTTCATGGAGCATTACGATGACAAGGGCCATGGCGAAATGTGAAGACAGGTGTCATGGGTCATTGTGATGACAGTGGTCATCTAGAATTGTGAAGAAAGATATCATGGAGCACTGTGATGACAGGGGCCATGGAATATTGTGATGACAGGGGTCATGGGGCATTGTGATGACACGGCCATGGAACATTATGATGACAAGAATTCTGGAGCATTGTGATAAAAAGGGCATGGACCATTGTGATTAGAGGGGCCAAGGAGCATTCTGATGACAACGGCATGTAGCATTGTGATGACAAGAGTCATCGAGCATTGTGATGACAGTGGTCATGAAGCATTGTGATGAATGTGGTCATGGATCATTGTGATGACAAGTGTCGTGGAGCATTGTGGTGACAGGGGTCATAGAGCATTGTGATGACACGGTTATGGAATATTGTGATGACCAGAATTCTGTAGCACTGTGATGAAAATGGAATGGAGCATTGTGATTACAGGGGTCATGGAGCATTGTGATGACCATTGTTCTAGAACATTTTGATGACAGGGATCATGGAGCATAGTGATGAAAGAGGCCATGGAGCATTGTGTTGACAGGCGTCATGGGACATTGTGTTGACAGAGGTCATGGAGCATTGTTAGAAAGGGAACATGGAGCAATTTGATTTCAGGGGCCATGAACAATTGTGAACACATAGGCCATGGAGTATTCAGATGAATGTGGTCAAGGATCATTGTGACAAAAAGTGTACTGGAATATTGTGATGACACGGTTCATGGAGCATTGCGATGACAAGGGCCATGGCGAAATGTGAAGACAGGTGTCATGGGGCATTGTGATGACAGTGGTCATCTAGAATTGTGAAGAAAGATATCATGGAGCAAAGGGATGACAGGGGCGATGGAGCATTGTGATGACAGGGGTCATGGGGCATTGTGATGACACGGCCATAGAACATTATGATGACAAGAATTCTGGAGCATTGTGATAAAAAGGTCATGGACAATTGTGATTAGAGGGGCAAAGGAGCATTCTGATGACAACGGCATGGAGCATTGTGATGACAAGGGTTATCGAGCATTGTGATGACAGTGGTCATGAAGCATTGTGATGAATGTGGTCATGGATCATTGTGATGACAAGTGTCGTGGAGCATTGTGATGACAGGGGTCACAGAGCATTGTGATGACACGGTTATGGAATATTGTGATGACCAGAATTCTGTAGCCCTGTGATGAAAAGGGAATGGAGCATTGTGATTACAGGGGTCATGGAGCATTGTGATGAAAATTGCTCTAGAACATTGTGAAGACAGGGATCATGGAGCATAGTGATGAAAGGGGCCATGGAGCATTGTGATGACAGGCATCATGGGACAATGTGTTGACAGTGGTCATGGAGCATTCTTAGAAAGGGAACATGGAGCAATTAGATTTCAGGGGCCATGAACAATTGTGAATACATAGGCCATGGAGTATTCAGATGAATGTGGTCAAGCATCATTGTGACGAAAAGTGTCCTGGAATATTGTGATGACACGGTTCATGGAGCATTGCGCTCACAAGGGCCATGGCGAAATGTGAAGACAGGTGTCATGGGGCATTGTGAAGACAGTGGTCATGTAGTATTCTGAAGAAAGATATCATGGAGCACTGGGATGACAGGGGCCATGGAGCATTGTGATGACAAGGGTCATGGGGCATTGTGATGACATGGCCATGGAACATAATGATGACAATAATTCTGGAGCATTGTGATAAACAGGGCATGGACCATTGTGATTAGAGGGGCCAAGGAGCATTCTGATGACAACGGCATGGAGCATTGTGATGACAAGGGTCATCGAACATTGTGATTACAGTGGTCATGAAGCATTGTGATGAAAGTGGTCATGGATCTTTGTGATGACAAGTGTCGTGGAGCATTGTGATGATAGGGGTCATAGAGCATTGTGATGACACGGTTATGGAATATTGTGATGACCAGAATTCTGTTGCACTGTGATGAAAAGGGAATGGAGCATTGTGATTACAGGGGTCATGGAGCATTGTGTTGACAATTGTTCTAGAACATTGTGATGACAGGGATCATGGAGCATAGTGATGAAAGGGTCCATGGAGCATTGTGATGACAGGCGTCATGGGACATTGTGTTGACAGAGGTCATGGAGCATTGTTAGAAAGGGAACATGGAGCAATTTGATTTCAGGGGCCATGAACAATTGTGAACACATAGGCCATGGAGTATTCAGATGAATGTGGTCAAGGATCATTGTGACAAAAAGTGTACTGGAATATTGTGATGACACGGTTCATGGAGCATTGCGATGACAAGGGCCATGGCGAAATGTGAAGACAGGTGTCATGGGGTATTGTGATGACAGTGGTCATCTAGAATTGTGAAGAAAGATATCATGGAGCAAAGGGATGACAGGGGCGATGGAGCATTGTGATGACAGGGGTCATGGGGCATTGTGATGACACGGCCATAGAACATTATGATGACAAGAATTCTGGAGCATTGTGATAAAAAGGTCATGGACAATTGTGATTAGAGGGGCCAAGGAGCATTCTGATGACAACGGCATGGAGCATTGTGATGACAAGGGTCATCGAGCATTGTGATGACAGTGGTCATGAAGCATTGTGATGAATGAGGTCATGGATCATTGTGATGAAAATTGTCGTGGAGCATTGTTATGTCAGGGGTCATAGAGCATTGTGATGACACGGTTATGGAATATTGTGATGACCAGAATTCTGTAGCACTGTGATGAAAAGAGAATGGAGCATTGTGATTACAGGGGTCATGGAGCATTGTGATGACAATTGTTCTAGAACATTGTGAAGACTGGGATCATGGAGCATAGAGATGAAAGGGACCATGGAGCATTGTGATGACAGGCGTCATGGGACAATGTGTTGACAATGGTCATGGAGCGTTGTTACAAAGGGAACATGGAGGAAAGTGATTTCAGGGGCCATGTAAATTTGTGAATACACAGGCCATGGAGTATTCAGATGAATGTCATCAAGGATCATTGTGACAACAATTGTCCTGGAATATTGTGATGACACGGTTCATGGAGCATTACGATGACAAGGGCCATGGCGAAATGTGAAGACAGGTGTCATGGGTCATTGTGATGACAGTGGTCATCTAGAATTGTGAAGAAAGATATCATGGAGCACTGTGATGACAGGGGCCATGGAATATTGTGATGACAGGGGTCATGGGGCATTGTGATGACACGGCCATGGAACATTATGATGACAAGAATTCTGGAGCATTGTGATAAAAAGGGCATGGACCATTGTGATTAGAGGGGCCAAGGAGCATTCTGATGACAACGGCATGTAGCATTGTGATGACAAGAGTCATCGAGCATTGTGATGACAGTGGTCATGAAGCATTGTGATGAATGTGGTCATGGATCATTGTGATGACAAGTGTCGTGGAGCATTGTGGTGACAGGGGACATAGAGCATTGTGATGACACGGTTATGGAATATTGTGATGACCAGAATTCTGTAGCACTGTGATGAAAATGGAATGGAGCATTGTGATTACAGGGGTCATGGAGCATTGTGATGACCATTGTTCTAGAACATTTTGATGACAGGGATCATGGAGCATAGTGATGAAAGAGGCCATGGAGCATTGTGATGACAGGCGTCATGGGACATTGTGTTGACAGAGGTCATGGAGCATTGTTAGAAAGGGAACATGGAGCAATTTGATTTCAGGGGCCATGAACAATTGTGAACACATAGGCCATGGAGTATTCAGATGAATGTGGTCAAGGATCATTGTGACAAAAAGTGTACTGGAATATTGTGATGACACGGTTCATGGAGCATTGCGATGACAAGGGCCATGGCGAAATGTGAAGACAGGTGTCATGGGGCATTGTGATGACAGTGGTCATCTAGAATTGTGAAGAAAGATATCATGGAGCAAAGGGATGACAGGGGCGATGGAGCATTGTGATGACAGGGGTCATGGGGCATTGTGATGACACGGCCATAGAACATTATGATGACAAGAATTCTGGAGCATTGTGATAAAAAGGTCATGGACAATTGTGATTAGAGGGGCAAAGGAGCATTCTGATGACAACGGCATGGAGCATTGTGATGACAAGGGTTATCGAGCATTGTGATGACAGTGGTCATGAAGCATTGTGATGAATGTGGTCATGGATCATTGTGATGACAAGTGTCGTGGAGCATTGTGATGACAGGGGTCACAGAGCATTGTGATGACACGGTTATGGAATATTGTGATGACCAGAATTCTGTAGCCCTGTGATGAAAAGGGAATGGAGCATTGTGATTACAGGGGTCATGGAGCATTGTGATGAAAATTGCTCTAGAACATTGTGAAGACAGGGATCATGGAGCATAGTGATGAAAGGGGCCATGGAGCATTGTGATGACAGGCATCATGGGACAATGTGTTGACAGTGGTCATGGAGCATTCTTAGAAAGGGAACATGGAGCAATTAGATTTCAGGGGCCATGAACAATTGTGAATACATAGGCCATGGAGTATTCAGATGAATGTGGTCAAGCATCATTGTGACGAAAAGTGTCCTGGAATATTGTGATGACACGGTTCATGGAGCATTGCGCTCACAAGGGCCATGGCGAAATGTGAAGACAGGTGTCATGGGGCATTGTGAAGACAGTGGTCATGTAGTATTCTGAAGAAAGATATCATGGAGCACTGGGATGACAGGGGCCATGGAGCATTGTGATGACAAGGGTCATGGGGCATTGTGATGACATGGCCATGGAACATAATGATGACAATAATTCTGGAGCATTGTGATAAACAGGGCATGGACCATTGTGATTAGAGGGGCCAAGGAGCATTCTGATGACAACGGCATGGAGCATTGCGATGACAAGGGTCATCGAACATTGTGATTACAGTGGTCATGAAGCATTGTGATGAAAGTGGTCATGGATCTTTGTGATGACAAGTGTCGTGGAGCATTGTGATGATAGGGGTCATAGAGCATTGTGATGACACGGTTATGGAATATTGTGATGACCAGAATTCTGTTGCACTGTGATGAAAAGGGAATGGAGCATTGTGATTACAGGGGTCATGGAGCATTGTGTTGACAATTGTTCTAGAACATTGTGATGACAGGGATCATGGAGCATAGTGATGAAAGGGTCCATGGAGCATTGTGATGACAGGCGTCATGGGACATTGTGTTGACAGTGGTCATGGAGCATTGTTAGAAAGGGAACATGGAGCAATTTGATTTCAGGGCCATGAAAAATTGTGAATACATAGGCCATGGAGTATTCAGATGAATGTGGTCAAGGATCATTGTGACGACAAATGTCCTGGAATATTGTGATGACACGGTTCATGGAGCATTGCGATGACAAGGGCCATGGCAAAATGTGAAGACAGGTGTCTTGGGGCATTGTGATGACAGTGGTCATCTAGAATTGTGAAGAAAGATATCATGGAGCACTGGGATGACAGGGGCCATGGAGCATTGTGATGACAAGGGTCATGGGGCATTGTGATGACATGGCCATGGAACATAATGATGACAAGAATTCTGGAGCATTGTGATAAACAGGGCATGGACCATTGTGATTAGAGGGGCCAAGGAGCATTCTGATGACAACGGCATGGAGCATTGTGATGACAAGGGTCATCGAGCATTGTGATGACAGTGGTCATGAAGCATTGTGATGAAAGTGGTCATGGATCTTTGTGATGACAAGTGTCGTGGAGCATTGTGATGATAGGGGTCATAGAGCATTGTGATGACACGGTTATGGAATATTGTGATGACCAGAATTCTGTTGCACTGTGATGAAAAGGGAATGGAGCATTGTGATTACAGGGGTCATGGAGCATTGTGATGACAATTGTTCTAGAACATTGTGATGACAGGGATCATGGAGCATAGTGATGAAAGGGTCCATGGAGCATTGTGATGACAGGCGTCATGGGACATTGTGTTGACAGTGGTCATGGAGCATTGTTAGAAAGGGAACATGGAGCAATTTGATTTCAGGGCCATGAAAAATTGTGAATACATAGGCCATGGAGTATTCAGGTGAATGTGGTAAAGGATCATTGTGACGACAAATGTCCTGGAATATTGTGATGACACGGTTCATGGAGCATTGCGATGACAAGGGCCATGGCAAAATGTGAAGACAGGTGTCATGGGGCATTGTGATGACAGTGGTCATCTAGAATTGTGAAGAACGATATCATGGAGCACTGGGATGAGAGGGGCCATGGAGTATTGTGATGACAGGGGTCATGGGGCATTGTGATGACACGGCAATAGAACATTATGATGACAAGAATTCTGGAGCATTGTGATAAAAAGGGCATGGACCATTGTGATTAGAGGGGCCAAGGAGCATTCTGATGACAACGGCATGGAGCATTGTGATGACAAGTGTCATCGAGCATTGTGATGACAGTGGTCATGAAGCATTGTGATGAATGTGGTCATGGATCATTGTGATGACAAGTGTCGTAGAGCATTGTGATGACAGGGGTCATAGAGCAATGTGATGACACGGTTATGGAATATTGTGATGACCAGAATTCTGTAGCACTGTTATGAAAAGGGAATGGAGCATTGTGATTACAGGGGTCATGGAGCATTGTGATGACAATTGTTCTAGAACATTGTGATGACAGGGATCATGGAGCATAGTGATGAAAGGGCAATGGAGCATGGTGTTGACAGACGTAATGGGACAATGTGTTGACAGTGGTCATGGAGCATTGTTAGAAAGGGAACATGGAACAATTTGATATCAGGGGCCATGAACAATTGTGAATACATAGGCCATGGAGTATTCAGATGAATGTGGTCAAGGATCATTGTGACGTAAAGTGTCCTGGAATATTGTGATGACACGGTTCATGGAGCATTGCGATGACAAGGGCCATGGCGAAATGGGAAGACAGGTGTCATGGGGCATTGTGATGACAGTGATCCTCTAGAATTGTGAAGAAAGATATCATGGAGCACTGGTATGACAGGGGCCATGGAGCATTGTGATGACAGGGGTCATGTGGCTTTGTGATGACACGGCCATGGAGCATTATGATGACAAGAATTCTGGAGCATTGTGATAAAAAGGGCATGGACCATTGTGATTAGAGTGGCCAAGGAGCATTCTGATGACAACAGCATGGAGCATTGTGATGAATGTGGTCATGGATCATTGTGATGACAAGTGTCGTGGAGCATTGTGATGACAGGGGTCATAGAGCATTGTGATGACACGGTTATGGAATATTGTGTTGACCAGAATTCTGTAGCACTGTGATGAAAAGGGAATGGAGCATTGTGATTACAGGGGTCATGGAGCATTGCGATGACAATTGTTCTAGAACATTTTGATGACAGGGATCATGGAGCATAGTGATGAAAGGGGCCATGGAGCATTGTTATGATAGGTGTCATGGGACATTGTGTTGACAGTGGTCATGGAGCATTGTTAGAAAGAGAACATGGAGCAATTTAATTTCAGGGGCCATGAAAAATTGTGAATACATAGACCATGGAGTATTCAGATGAATGTGGTCAACGAATATTGTGACGAAAAGTGTCCTGGAATATTGGGATGACA
This sequence comes from Eschrichtius robustus, assembly GCF_028021215.1. NCBI lineage: Eukaryota > Metazoa > Chordata > Mammalia > Artiodactyla > Eschrichtiidae > Eschrichtius > Eschrichtius robustus. The sequence goes on along the minus strand of NW_027175249.1, from coordinate 5,148,364 downwards.
CGGTTCATGGAGCATTGCGATGACAAGGGCCATGGCGAAATGTGAAGACAGGTGTCATGGGGCATTGTGATGACAGTGGTCCTCTAGAATTGTGAAGAAACATATCATGGAGCACTGGGATGACAGGGGCCATGGAGCATTGTGATGACAGGGGTCATGGGGCATTGTGATGACACGGCCATGGAACATTATGATGACAAGTATTCTGGAGCATTGTGATAAAATGGTCATGGACCATTGTGATTAGAGGGGCCATGGAGCATTCTAATGACAACGGCATGGAGCATTGTGATGACAATGGTCATCGAGCATTGTGATGACAGTGGTCATGAAGCATTGTGATGAATGTGGTCATGCATCATTGTGATGACAAGTGTCGTGGAGCATTGTGATGACAGGGGTCATAGAGCATTGTGATGACACGGTTATGGAATATTGTGTTGACCATAATTCTGTACCACAGTGATGAAAAGGGAATGGAGCATTGTGATTACAGGGGTCATGGAGCATTTTAATGACAATTGTTTAGAACATTGTGAAGACAGGGATCATGGAGCATAGTGATGAAAGGGGCCATGGAGCATTGTGATGACAGGCGTCATGGGACAATGTGTTGACAGTGGTAATGGAGCATTCTTAGAAAGGGAACATGGAGCAATTTGATTTCAGGGCCCATGAAAAATTGTGAATACATAGGCTATGGAGTATTCAGATGAATGTGGTCAAGGATCATTGTGACGAAAAGTGTCCTGGAATATTGTGATGACACGGTTCATGGAGCATTGCGATGACAAGGGCCATGGCGAAATGTGAAGTCAGGTGTCATGGGGCATTGTGATGACAGTGGTCATCTAGAATTGTGAAGAAAGATATCATGGAGCACTGGGATGACAGGGGCCATGGAACATTGTGATAACAGGGGTCATGGGGCACTGTGATGACACGGCCATGGAACATTATTATGACAAAAATTCTGGAGCATTGTGATAAAAAGGGCATGGACCATTGTGATTAGAGGGGCCAAAGAGCATTCTGATGACAACGGCATGGAGCATTGTGATGAATGTCGTGATGGATCGTTGTGATGACAAGTGTCGTGGAGCATTGTGATGACAGGGGTCATAGAGCATTGTGATGACACGGTTATGGGATATTGTGTTGACCAGAATTCTGTAGCACTGTGATGAAAAGGGAATGGAACATTGTGATTACAGGGTTCATGGAGCATTGTGATGAAAATTGTTCTAGAACATTGTGATGACAGGGATCATGGAGCATAGTGATGAAAGGGGCCATGGAGCATTGTGATGATAGGTGTCATGGGACATTGTGTTGACAGTGGTCTTGGAGCATTGTTAGAAAGAGAACATGGAGCAATTTAATTTCAGGGGCCATGAAAAATTGTGAATACATAGGCCATGGAGTATTCAGATGAATGTGGTCAAGGATCATTGTGACGAAAAGTGTCCTGGAATATTATGATGACACGGTTCATGGAGCATTGCGATGAAAAGGGCCATGGCGAAATGTGAAGACAGGTGTCATGGGGCATTGTGATGACAGGGATCATGGGGCATTGTGATGACACGGCCATGGAACATTATGATGACAAGAATTCTGGAGCATTGTGATAAAAAGGGAAATGGATCATTGTGATTAGAGGGGCCAAGGAGCATTCTGATGACAACGGCATGGAGCATTGTGATGACAAGGTTTATCGAGCATTGTGATGACAGTGGTCATGAAGCATTGTGATGAATGTGGTCATGCATCATTGTGATGACAAGTGTCGTGGAGCATTGTGATGACAGGGGTCATAGAGCACTGTGATGACACGGTTATGGAATATTGTGATGACCAAAATTCTGTACAACAGTGATGAAAAGGGAATGGAGCATTGTGATTACAGGGGTCATGGAGCATTTTGATGACAATTGTTTAGAACATTGTGAAGACAGGGATCATGGAGCATAGTGATGAAAGGGGCCATGGAGCATTGTGATGACAGGCGTCATGGGACAATGTGTTGACAGTGGTCATGGAGCATTCTTAGAAAGGGAACATGGAGCAATTAGATTTCAGGGGCCATGAACAATTGTGAATACATAGGCCATGGAGTATTCAGATGAATGTGGGCAAGGATCATTGTGACGACAAGTGTCCTGGAATATTTGGTTGACATGGTTCATGGAGCATTGCGCTGACAAGGGCCATGGAGAAATGTGAAGACAGGTGTCATGGGGCATTGTGAAGACAGTGGTCATGTAGTATTGTGAAGAAAGATATCATGGAGCACAGGGATGACAGGGGCCATGGAGCATTGTGATGACAGGGGTCATGGGGCATTGTGATGACACGGCCATAGAACATTATGATGACAAGAATTCTGGAGCATTGTGATAAAAAGGGCATGGACAATTGTGATTAGAGGGGCCAAGGAGCATTCTGATGACAACGGCATGGAGCATTGTGATGACAAGGGTCATCGAGCATTGTGATGACAGTGGTCATGAAGCATTGTGATGAATGAGGTCATGGATCATTGTGATGAAAATTGTCGTGGAGCATTGTTATGTCAGGGGTCATAGAGCATTGTGATGACACGGTTATGGAATATTGTGATGACCAGAATTCTGTAGCACTGTGATGAAAAGAGAATGGAGCATTGTGATTACAGGGGTCATGGAGCATTGTGATGACAATTGTTCTAGAACATTGTGAAGACTGGGATCATGGAGCATAGAGATGAAAGGGACCATGGAGCATTGTGATGACAGGCGTCATGGGACAATGTGTTGACAATGGTCATGGAGCGTTGTTAGAAAGGGAACATGGAGGAAAGTGATTTCAGGGGCCATGTAAATTTGTGAATACACAGGCCATGGAGTATTCAGATGAATGTCATCAAGGATCATTGTGACAAAAATTGTCCTGGAATATTGTGATGACACGGTTCATGGAGCATTACGATGACAAGGGCCATGGCGAAATGTGAAGACAGGTGTCATGGGGCATTGTGATGACAGTGGTCATCTAGAATTGTGAAGAAAGATATCATGGAGCACTGTGATGACAGGGGCCATGGAATATTGTGATGACAGGGGTCATGGGGCATTGTGATGACACGGCCATGGAACATTATGATGACAAGAATTCTGGAGCATTGTGATAAAAAGGGCATGGACCATTGTGATTAGAGGGGCCAAGGAGCATTCTGATGACAACGGCATGTAGCATTGTGATGACAAGAGTCATCGAGCATTGTGATGACAGTGGTCATGAAGCATTGTGATGAATGTGGTCATGGATCATTGTGATGACAAGTGTCGTGGAGCATTGTGGTGACAGGGGTCATAGAGCATTGTGATGACACGGTTATGGAATATTGTGATGACCAGAATTCTGTAGCACTGTGATGAAATGGGAATGGAGCATTGTGATTACAGGGGTCATGGAGCATTGTGATGACAATTGTTCTAGAACATTTTGATGACAGGGATCATGGAGCATAGTGATGAAAGAGGCCATGGAGCATTGTGATGACAGGCGTCATGGGACATTGTGTTGACAGAGGTGATGGAGCATTGTTAGAAAGGGAACATGGAGCAATTTGATTTCAGGGGCCATGAACAATTGTGAACACATAGGCCATGGAGTATTCAGATGAATGTGGTCAAGGATCATTGTGACAAAATGTGTACTGGAATATTGTGATGACACGGTTCATGGAGCATTGCGATGACAAGGGCCATGGCGAAATGTGAAGACAGGTGTCATGGGGCATTGTGATGACAGTGGTCATCTAGAATTGTGAAGAAAGATATCATGGAGCAAAGGGATGACAGGGGCCATGGAGCATTGTGATGACAGGGGTCATGGGGCATTGTGATGACACGGCCATAGAACATTATGATGACAAGAATTCTGGAGCATTGTGATAAAAAGGTCATGGAGAATTGTGATTAGAGGGGCCAAGGAGCATTCTGATGACAACGGCATGGAGCATTGTGATGACAAGGGTTATCGAGCATTGTGATGACAGTGGTCATGAAGCATTGTGATGAATGTGGTCATGGATCATTGTGATGACAAGTGTCGTGGAGCATTGTGATGACAAGGGTCATAGAGCATTGTGATGACACGGTTATGGAATATTGTGATGACCAGAATTCTGTAGCCCTGTGATGAAAAGGGAATGGAGCATTGTGATTACAGGGGTCATGGAGCATTGTGATGAAAATTGCTCTAGAACATTGTGAAGACAGGGATCATGGAGCATAGTGATGAAAGGGGCCATGGAGCATTGTGATGACAGGCATCATGGGACAATGTGTTGACAGTGGTCATGGAGCATTCTTAGAAAGGGAACATGGAGCAATTAGATTTCAGGGGCCATGAACAATTGTGAATACATAGGCCATGGAGTATTCAGATGAATGTGGTCAAGCATCATTGTGACGAAAAGTGTCCTGGAATATTGTGATGACACGGTTCATGGAGCATTGCGCTCACAAGGGCCATGGCGAAATGTGAAGACAGGTGTCATGGGGCATTGTGAAGACAGTGGTCATGTAGTATTGTGAAGAAAGATATCATGGAGCACTGGGATGACAGGGGCCATGGAGCATTGTGATGACAAGGGTCATGGGGCATTGTGATGACATGGCCATGGAACATAATGATGACAAGAATTCTGGAGCATTGTGATAAACAGGGCATGGACCATTGTGATTAGAGGGGCCAAGGAGCATTCTGATGACAACGGCATGGAGCATTGTGATGACAAGGGTCATCGAGCATTGTGATGACAGTGGTCATGAAGCATTGTGATGAAAGTGGTCATGGATCTTTGTGATGACAAGTGTCGTGGAGCATTGTGATGATAGGGGTCATAGAGCATTGTGATGACACGGTTATGGAATATTGTGATGACCAGAATTCTGTTGCACTGTGATGAAAAGGGAATGGAGCATTGTGATTACAGGGGTCATGGAGCATTGTGTTGACAATTGTTCTAGAACATTGTGATGACAGGGATCATGGAGCATAGTGATGAAAGGGTCCATGGAGCATTGTGATGACAGGCGTCATGGGACATTGTGTTGACAGTGGTCATGGAGCATTGTTAGAAAGGGAACATGGAGCAATTTGATTTCAGGGCCATGAAAAATTGTGAATACATAGGCCATGGAGTATTCAGATGAATGTGGTCAAGGATCATTGTGACGAAAAGTGTCCTGGAATATTGTGATGACACGGTTCATGGAGCATTGCGATGACAAGGGCCATGGCGAAATGTGAAGACAGGTGTCATGGGGCATTGTGAAGACAGTGGTCATGTAGTATTGTGAAGAAAGATATCATGGAGCACTGGGATGACAGGGGCCATGGAGCATTGTGATGACAGGGGTCATGGGGCATTGTGATGACACGGCCATGGAACATTATGATGACAAGAATTCTGGAGCATTGTGATAAACATGGCATGGACCATTGTGATTAGAGGGGCCAAGGAGCATTCTGATGACAACGGCATGGAGCATTGTGAAAACAAGCGTCATCGAGCATTGTGATGACAAGTGTCGTGGAGCATTGTGATGACAGGGGTCATAGAGCATTGTGATGACACGGTTATGGAATATTGTGATGACCAGAATTCTGTAGCACTGTGATGAAAATGGAATGGAGCATTGTGATTACAGGGGTTATGGAGCATTGTGATGACTATTGTTCTAGAACATTGTGAAGACAGTGATCATGGAGCATAGTGATGAAAGGGGCCATGGAGCATTGTGATGACAGGCGTCATGGGACAATGTGTTGACAATGGTCATGGAGCATTGTTAGAAAGGGAACATGGAGCAAAGTGGTTTCAGGGGACACGAAAATTTGTAAATACATAGGCCATAGAGTATTCAGATGAATGTCGTCAAGGATCATTGTGACAAAAAGTGTCCTGGAATATTGTGATGACACGGTTCATGGAGAATTGCGATGACAAGGGCCATGGCGAAATGTGAAGACAGGTGTCATGGGGCATTGTGATGACAGTGGTCCTCTAGAATTGTGGAGAAAGATATCATGGAGCACTGGGATGACACGGGCCATGGAGCATTGTGATGACAGGGGTCATGGGGCATTGTGATGACACGGCCATGGAACATTATTATGACAAGAATTCTGGAGCATTGTGATAAACATGGCATGGACCATTGTGATTAGAGGGGCCAAGGAGCATTCTGATGACAACGGCATGGAGCATTGTGATGACAAGCGTCATCGAGCATTGTGATGACAAGTGTCGTGGAGCATTGTGATGACAGGGGTCATAGAGCATTGTGATGACATGGTTATGGAATATTGTGATGACCAGAATTCTGTACCACAGTGATGAAAAGGGAATGGAGCATTGTGATTACAGGTGTCATGGAGCATTTTGATGACAATTGTTTAGAACATTGTTAAGACAGGGATCATGGGGCATAGTGATGAAAGGGGCCTTGGAGCATTGTGTTGACAGGCGTCATGGGACATTGTGTTGACAGTGGTCATGGAACATTGTTAGAAAGAGAACATGGAGCAATTTGATTTCAGGGGCCATGAAAAATTGCGAATACTTAGGCCATGGAGTATTCAGATGAATGTGGTCAAGGATCATTGTGACGAAAAGTGTCCTGGAATATTGTGATGACACGGTTCATGGAGCATTGCGATGACAAGGCCCATGGCGAAATGTGAAGACAGGTGTCATGGGGCATTGTGATGACAGTGGTCCTCTAGAATTGTGAAGAAAGATATCATGGATCACTGGGATGACAGGGGCCTTGGAGCATTGTGATGACAGGGGTCATGGGGCATTATGATGACACGGCCATGGAACATTATGATGACAAGAATTCTGGAGCATTGTGATAAAAAGGGCATGGACCATTGTGATTAGAGGGGCCAAGGAGCATTCTGATGACAACGGCATGGAGCATTGTGATGACAAGGTCATCGAGCATTGTGATGACAGTGGTCATGAAGCATTGTGATGAAAGTTGTCATGGATCATTGTGATGACAAGTGTCGTGGAGCATTGTGATGACAGGGGTCATAGAGCATTGTGATGACACGGTTATGGAATATTGTGATGATCAGAATTCTGTAGCACTGTGATGAAAAGGGAATGGAGCATTGTGATTACAGGGTTCATGGAGCATTGTGTTGACAATTGTTCTAGAACATTGTGATGACAGGGATCATGGAGCATAGTGATGAAAGGGTCCATGGAGCATTGTGATGACAGGCGTCATGGGACATTGTGTTGACAGTGGTCATGGAGCATTGTTAGAAAGGGAACATGGAGCAATTTGATTTCAGGGGCAATGAAAAATTGTGAATACATAGGCAATGGAGTATTCAGATGAATGTGGTCAAGGATTATTGTGACGAAAAGTGTCCTGGAATATTGTGATGACACGGTTCATGGAGCATTGCGATGACAAGGGCCATGGCGAAATGTGAAGACAGGTGTCATGGGGCATTGTGATGACAGGGGTCATGGGGCATTGTGATGACACGGCCATGGAACATTATGATGACAAGAATTCTGGAGCATTGTGATAAAAAGGGCATGGATCATTGTGATTAGAGGGGTCAAGGAGCATTCTGATGACAACGGCATGGAGCATTGTGATCAAAAGGTTTATCGAGCATTGTGATGACAGTGGTCATGAAGCATTGTGATGAATGTGGTCATGGATCATTGTGATGACAAGTGTCGTGGAGCATTGTTATGACAGGGGTCATAGAGCATTGTGATGACACGGTTATGGAATATTGTGATGACCAGAATTCTGTAGCAATGTGATGAAAAGGGAATGGAGCATAGTGATTACAGGGGTCATGGAGCATAGTGATGACAATTGTTCTAGAACATTGTCATGACAGGGATCATCGAGCATAGTGATGAAAGGTTCCATGGAGCATTGTGATGACAGGCGTCATGGGACATTGTGTTGACAGGGATCATGGAGCATTGTTAGAAAGGGAACATGGAGCAATTTGATTTCAGGGGCCATGAAAAATTGTGAATACATAGGCCATGGAGTATTCAGATGAATGTGGTCAAGGATCATTGTGACGACAAGTGTCCTGGAATATTGTGATGACACGGTTTATGGAGCATTGCGATGACAAGGGCCATGGCGAAATGTGAAGACAGGTGTCATGGGGCATTGTGATGACAGTGGTCATCTAGAATTGTGAAGAAAGATATCATGGAGCACTGGGATGACAGGGGCCATGGAGCATTGTGATGACAGTGGTCATGGGGCATTGTGATGACACGGCCATGGAACATTATGATGACAAGAATTCTGGAGCATTGTGATAAACAGGGCATGGACCATTGTGATTAGAGGGGCCAAGGAGCATTCTGATGACAACGGCATGGAGCATTGTGATGACAAGGGTCATCGAGCATTGTGATGACAGTGGTCATGAAGCATTGTGATGAAAGTGGTCATGGATCTTTGTGATGACAAGTGTCGTGGAGCATTGTGATGATAGGGGTCATAGAGCATTGTGATGACACGGTTATGGAATATTGTGATGACCAGAATTCTGTTGCACTGTGATGAAAAGGGAATGGAGCATTGTGATTACAGGGGTCATGGAGCATTGTGTTGACAATTGTTCTAGAACATTGTGATGACAGGGATCATGGAGCATAGTGATGAAAGGGTCCATGGAGCATTGTGATGACAGGCGTCATGGGACATTGTGTTGACAGTGGTCATGGAGCATTGTTAGAAAGGGAACATGGAGCAATTTGATTTCAGGGCCATGAAAAATTGTGAATACATAGGCCATGGAGTATTCAGATGAATGTGGTCAAGGATCATTGTGACGAAAAGTGTCCTGGAATATTGTGATGACACGGTTCATGGAGCATTGCGATGACAAGGGCCATGGCGAAATGTGAAGACAGGTGTCATGGGGCATTGTGAAGACAGTGGTCATGTAGTATTGTGAAGAAAGATATCATGGAGCACTGGGATGACAGGGGCCATGGAGCATTGTGATGACAGGGGTCATGGGGCATTGTGATGACACGGCCATGGAACATTATGATGACAAGAATTCTGGAGCATTGTGATAAACATGGCATGGACCATTGTGATTAGAGGGGCCAAGGAGCATTCTGATGACAACGGCATGGAGCATTGTGAAAACAAGCGTCATCGAGCATTGTGATGACAAGTGTCGTGGAGCATTGTGATGACAGGGGTCATAGAGCATTGTGATGACACGGTTATGGAATATTGTGATGACCAGAATTCTGTAGCACTGTGATGAAAATGGAATGGAGCATTGTGATTACAGGGGTTATGGAGCATTGTGATGACTATTGTTCTAGAACATTGTGAAGACAGTGATCATGGAGCATAGTGATGAAAGGGGCCATGGAGCATTGTGATGACAGGCGTCATGGGACAATGTGTTGACAATGGTCATGGAGCATTGTTAGAAAGGGAACATGGAGCAAAGTGGTTTCAGGGGACACGAAAATTTGTAAATACATAGGCCATAGAGTATTCAGATGAATGTCGTCAAGGATCATTGTGACAAAAAGTGTCCTGGAATATTGTGATGACACGGTTCATGGAGAATTGCGATGACAAGGGCCATGGCGAAATGTGAAGACAGGTGTCATGGGGCATTGTGATGACAGTGGTCCTCTAGAATTGTGGAGAAAGATATCATGGAGCACTGGGATGACACGGGCCATGGAGCATTGTGATGACAGGGGTCATGGGGCATTGTGATGACACGGCCATGGAACATTATTATGACAAGAATTCTGGAGCATTGTGATAAACATGGCATGGACCATTGTGATTAGAGGGGCCAAGGAGCATTCTGATGACAACGGCATGGAGCATTGTGATGACAAGCGTCATCGAGCATTGTGATGACAAGTGTCGTGGAGCATTGTGATGACAGGGGTCATAGAGCATTGTGATGACATGGTTATGGAATATTGTGATGACCAGAATTCTGTACCACAGTGATGAAAAGGGAATGGAGCATTGTGATTACAGGTGTCATGGAGCATTTTGATGACAATTGTTTAGAACATTGTTAAGACAGGGATCATGGGGCATAGTGATGAAAGGGGCCTTGGAGCATTGTGTTGACAGGCGTCATGGGACATTGTGTTGACAGTGGTCATGGAACATTGTTAGAAAGAGAACATGGAGCAATTTGATTTCAGGGGCCATGAAAAATTGCGAATACTTAGGCCATGGAGTATTCAGATGAATGTGGTCAAGGATCATTGTGACGAAAAGTGTCCTGGAATATTGTGATGACACGGTTCATGGAGCATTGCGATGACAAGGCCCATGGCGAAATGTGAAGACAGGTGTCATGGGGCATTGTGATGACAGTGGTCCTCTAGAATTGTGAAGAAAGATATCATGGATCACTGGGATGACAGGGGCCTTGGAGCATTGTGATGACAGGGGTCATGGGGCATTATGATGACACGGCCATGGAACATTATGATGACAAGAATTCTGGAGCATTGTGATAAAAAGGGCATGGACCATTGTGATTAGAGGGGCCAAGGAGCATTCTGATGACAACGGCATGGAGCATTGTGATGACAAGGTCATCGAGCATTGTGATGACAGTGGTCATGAAGCATTGTGATGAAAGTTGTCATGGATCATTGTGATGACAAGTGTCGTGGAGCATTGTGATGACAGGGGTCATAGAGCATTGTGATGACACGGTTATGGAATATTGTGATGATCAGAATTCTGTAGCACTGTGATGAAAAGGGAATGGAGCATTGTGATTACAGGGTTCATGGAGCATTGTGTTGACAATTGTTCTAGAACATTGTGATGACAGGGATCATGGAGCATAGTGATGAAAGGGTCCATGGAGCATTGTGATGACAGGCGTCATGGGACATTGTGTTGACAGTGGTCATGGAGCATTGTTAGAAAGGGAACATGGAGCAATTTGATTTCAGGGGCAATGAAAAATTGTGAATACATAGGCAATGGAGTATTCAGATGAATGTGGTCAAGGATTATTGTGACGAAAAGTGTCCTGGAATATTGTGATGACATGGTTCATGGAGCATTGCGATGACAAGGGCCATGGCGAAATGTGAAGACAGGTGTCATGGGGCATTGTGATGACAGGGGTCATGGGGCATTGTGATGACACGGCCATGGAACATTATGATGACAAGAATTCTGGAGCATTGTGATAAAAAGGGCATGGATCATTGTGATTAGAGGGGTCAAGGAGCATTCTGATGACAACGGCATGGAGCATTGTGATCAAAAGGTTTATCGAGCATTGTGATGACAGTGGTCATGAAGCATTGTGATGAATGTGGTCATGGATCATTGTGATGACAAGTGTCGTGGAGCATTGTTATGACAGGGGTCATAGAGCATTGTGATGACACGGTTATGGAATATTGTGATGACCAGAATTCTGTAGCAATGTGATGAAAAGGGAATGGAGCATAGTGATTACAGGGGTCATGGAGCATAGTGATGACAATTGTTCTAGAACATTGTCATGACAGGGATCATCGAGCATAGTGATGAAAGGTTCCATGGAGCATTGTGATGACAGGCGTCATGGGACATTGTGTTGACAGGGATCATGGAGCATTGTTAGAAAGGGAACATGGAGCAATTTGATTTCAGGGGCCATGAAAAATTGTGAATACATAGGCCATGGAGTATTCAGATGAATGTGGTCAAGGATCATTGTGACGACAAGTGTCCTGGAATATTGTGATGACACGGTTTATGGAGCATTGCGATGACAAGGGCCATGGCGAAATGTGAAGACAGGTGTCATGGGGCATTGTGATGACAGTGGTCATCTAGAATTGTGAAGAAAGATATCATGGAGCACTGGGATGACAGGGGCCATGGAGCATTGTGATGACAGTGGTCATGGGGCATTGTGATGACACGGCCATGGAACATTATGATGACAAGAATTCTGGAGCATTGTGATAAAAAGGGCATGGACCATTGTGATTAGAGGGGCCAAGGAGCATTCTGATGACAACGGCATGGAGCATTGTGATGAAAAGGGTCATCGAGCATTGTGATGACAGTGGTCATGAAGCATTGTGATGAATGTGGTCATGGATCATTGTGATGACAATTGTTGTAGAGCATTGTGATGACAGGGGTCATAGAGCATTGTGATGACACGGTTATGGAATATTGTGATGACCAGAATTCTGTAGCACTGTGATGAAAAGGGAATGGAGCATTGTGATTACAGGGGTCATGGAGCATTGTGATGACAATTGTTCTAGAACATTGTGAAGACAGGGATCATGGGGCATAGTGATGAAAGGGGCCATGGAGCATTGTGATGACAGGCGTCATGGGACAATGTGTTGACAATGGTCATGGAGCATTGTTAGAAAGGGAACATGGAGCAAAGTGGTTTCAGGGGACATGAAAATTTGTAAATACATAGGCCATAGAGTATTCAGATGAATGTCGTCAAGGATCATTGTGACAAAAAGTGTCCTGGAATATTGTGATGACACGGTTCATGGAGCATTGCGATGACAAGGGCCATGGCGAAATGTGAAGACAGGTGTCATGGGGCATTGTGATGACAGTGGTCCTCTAGAATTGTGGAGAAAGATATCATGGAGCACTGGGATGACACGGGCCATGGAGCATTGTGATGACAGGGGTCATGGGGCATTGTGATGACACGGCCATGGAACATTATTATGACAAGAATTCTGGAGCATTGTGATAAACATCGCATGGACCATTGTGATTAGAGGGGCCAAGGAGCATTCTGATGACAACGGCATGGATCATTGTGATGACAAGCGTCATCGAGCATTGTGATGACAAGTGTCGTGGAGCATTGTGATGACAGGGGTCATAGAGCATTGTGATGACATGGTTATGGAATATTGTGATGACCAGAATTCTGTACCACAGTGATGAAAAGGGAATGGAGCATTGTGATTACAGGTGTCATGGAGCATTTTGATGACAATTGTTTAGAACATTGTTAAGACAGGGATCATGGGGCATAGTGATGAAAGGGGCCTTGGAGCATTGTGTTGACAGGCGTCATGGGACATTGTGTTGACAGTGGTCATGGAACATTGTTAGAAAGAGAACATGGAGCAATTTGATTTCAGGGGCCATGAAAAATTGCGAATACATAGGCCATGGAGTATTCAGATGAATGTGGTCAAGGATCATTGTGACGAAAAGTGTCCTGGAATATTGTGATGACACGGTTCATGGAGCATTGCGATGACAAGGGCCATGGCGAAATGTGAAGACAGGTGTCATGGGGCATTGTGATGACAGTGGTCCTCTAGAATTGTGAAGAAAGATATCATGGATCACTGGGATGACAGGGGCCTTGGAGCATTGTGATGACAGGGGTCATGGGGCATTATGATGACACGGCCATGGAACATTATGATGACAAGAATTCTGGAGCATTGTGATAAAAAGGGCATGGACCATTGTGATTAGAGGGGCCAAGGAGCATTCTGATGACAACGGCATGGAGCATTGTGATGACAAGGTCATCGAGCATTGTGATGACAGTGGTCATGAAGCATTGTGATGAAAGTTGTCATGGATCATTGTGATGACAAGTGTCGTGGAGCATTGTGATGACAGGGGTCATAGAGCATTGTGATGACACGGTTATGGAATATTGTGATGATCAGAATTCTGTAGCACTGTGATGAAAAGGGAATGGAGCATTGTGATTACAGGGTTCATGGAGCATTGTGTTGACAATTGTTCTAGAACATTGTGATGACAGGGATCATGGAGCATAGTGATGAAAGGGTCCATGGAGCATTGTGATGACAGGCGTCATGGGACATTGTGTTGACAGTGGTCATGGAGCATTGTTAGAAAGGGAACATGGAGCAATTTGATTTCAGGGGCCATGAAAAATTGTGAATACATAGGCCATGGAGTATTCAGATGAATGTGGTCAAGGATTATTGTGACGAAAAGTGTCCTGGAATATTGTGATGACACGGTTCATGGAGCATTGCGATGACAAGGGCCATGGCGAAATGTGAAGACAGGTGTCATGGGGCATTGTGATGACAGGGGTCATGGGGCATTGTGATGACACGGCCATGGAACATTATGATGACAAGAATTCTGGAGCATTGTGATAAAAAGGGCATGGATCATTGTGATTAGAGGGGCCAAGGAGCATTCTGATGACAACGGCATGGAGCATTGTGATCAAAAGGTTTATCGAGCATTGTGATGACAGTGGTCATGAAGCATTGTGATGAATGTGGTCATGGATCATTGTGATGACAAGTGTCGTGGAGCATTGTTATGACAGGGGTCATAGAGCATTGTGATGACACGGTTATGGAATATTGTGATGACCAGAATTCTGTAGCAATGTGATGAAAAGGGAATGGAGCATAGTGATTACAGGGGTCATGGAGCATAGTGATGACAATTGTTCTAGAACATTGTCATGACAGGGATCATCGAGCATAGTGATGAAAGGTTCCATGGAGCATTGTGATGACAGGCGTCATGGGACATTGTGTTGACAGGGATCATGGAGCATTGTTAGAAAGGGAACATGGAGCAATTTGATTTCAGGGGCCATGAAAAATTGTGAATACATAGGCCATGGAGTATTCAGATGAATGTGGTCAAGGATCATTGTGACGACAAGTGTCCTGGAATATTGTGATGACACGGTTTATGGAGCATTTTGATGACAAGGGCCATGGCGAAATGTGAAGACAGGTGTCATGGGGCATTGTGATGACAGTGGTCATCTAGAATTGTGAAGAAAGATATCATGGAGCACTGGGATGACAGGGGCCATGGAGCATTGTGATGACAGTGGTCATGGGGCATTGTGATGACACGGCCATGGAACATTATGATGACAAGAATTCTGGAGCATTGTGATATAAAGGGCATGGACCATTGTGATTAGAGGGGCCAAGGAGCATTCTGATGACAACGGCATGGAGCATTGTGATGAAAAGGGTCATCGAGCATTGTGATGACAGTGGTCATGAAGCATTGTGATGAATGTGGTCATGGATCATTGTGATGACAATTGTTGTAGAGCATTGTGATGACAGGGGTCATAGAGCATTGTGATGACACGGTTATGGAATATTGTGATGATCAGAATTCTGTAGCACTGTGATGAAAAGGGAATGGAGCATTGTGATTACAGGGTTCATGGAGCATTGTGTTGACAATTGTTCTAGAACATTGTGATGACAGGGATCATGGAGCATAGTGATGAAAGGGTCCATGGAGCATTGTGATGACAGGCGTCATGGGACATTGTGTTGACAGTGGTCATGGAGCATTGTTAGAAAGGGAACATGGAGCAATTTGATTTCAGGGGCCATGAAAAATTGTGAATACATAGGCCATGGAGTATTCAGATGAATGTGGTCAAGGATTATTGTGACGAAAAGTGTCCTGGAATATTGTGATGACACGGTTCATGGAGCATTGCGATGACAAGTGCCATGGCGAAATGTGAAGACAGGTGTCATGGGGCATTGTGATGACAGTGGTCATCTAGAATTGTGAAGAAAGATATCATGGAGCACTGGGATGAAAGGGGCCATGGAGCATTGTGATGACAGGGGTCATGGGGCATTGTGATGATACGGCCATGGAACATTATGATGACAAGAATTCTGGAGCACTGTGATAAAATGGGCATGGACCATTGTGATTAGAGGGGCCAAGGAGCATTCTGATGACAACGGCATGGAGCATTGTGATGACAAGGTCATCGAGCATTGTGATGACAGTGGTCATGAAGCATTGTGATGAAAGTGGTCATGGAACATTGTGATGACAAGTGTCGTGGAGCATTGTGATGACAGGGGTCATAGAGCATTGTGATGACACGGTTATGGAATATTGTGATGACCAGAATTCTGTAGCACTGTGATGAAAAGGGAATGGAGCATTGTGATTACAGGGTTCATGGAGCATTGTGTTGACAATTGTTCTAGAACATTGTGATGACAGGGATCATGGAACATAGTGATGAAAGGGGCCATGGAGCATTGTGATGACAGGCGTCATGGGACATTGTGTTGACAGTGGTCATGGAGCATTGTTAGAAAGGTAACATGGAGCAATTAGATTTCAGGGGCCATGAAAAATTGTGAATACATAGGCCATGGAGTATTTAGATGAATGTGGTCAAGGATTATTGTGACGAAAAGTGTCCTGGAATATTGTGATGACACGGTTCATGGAGCATTGCGATGACAAGGGCCATGGCGAAATGTGAAGACAGGTGTCATGGAGCATTGTGATGACAGGGGTCATGGGGCATTGTGATGACACGGCCATGGAACATTATTATGTCAAGAATTCTGGAGCATTGTGATAAAAAGGGCATGGATCATTGTGATTAGAGGGGCCAAGGAGCATTCTGATGACAAAGTCATGGAGCATTGTGATGAAAAGGTTTATAGAGCATTGTGATGACAGTGGTCATGAAGCATTGTGATGAATGTGGTCATGGATCATTGTGATGACAAGTGTCGTGGAGCATTGTGATGACAGGGGTCATAGAGCATTGTGATGACACGGTTATGGAATATTGTGATGACCAGAATTCTGTAGCACTGTGATGAAAAGGGAATGGAGCATTGTGATTACAGGGGTCATGGAGCATTGTGATGACAATTGTTCTAGAACATTGTGATGACAGGGATCATGGAGCATAGTGATGAAAGGGTCCATGGAGCATTGTGATGACAGGCGTCATGGGACATTGTGTTGACAGGGGTCATGGAGCATTGTTAGAAAGGGAACATGGGGCAATTTCATTTCAGGGGCCATGAAAAATTGTGAATACATAGGCCATGGAGTATTCAGATGAATGTGGTCAAGGATCATTGTGACGACAAGTGTCCTGGAATATTGTGATGACACGGTTCATGGAGCATTGCGATGACAAGGGCCATGGCGAAATGTGAAGACAGGTGTCATGGGGCATTGTGATGACAGTGGTCCTCTAGAATTGTGGAGAAATATATCATGGAGCCCTGGGATGACAGGGGCCATGGAGCATTGTGATGACAGGGGTCATGGGGCTTTGTGATGACACGGCCATGGAACATTATGAAGACAAGAATTCTGGAGCATTGTGATAAAAAGGGCATGGACCATTGTGATTAGAGGGGCCAAGGAGCATTCTGATGACAACGGCATGGAGCATTGTGATGACAAGGGTCATGGAGCATTGTGATGACAGTGGTCATGAAGCATTGTGATGAATGTGGTCATGGATCATTGTGATGACAAGTGTCGTAGAGCATTGTGATGACAGGGGTCATAGAGCATTGTGATGACACGGTTATGGAATATTGTGATGACCAGAATTCTGTAGCACTGTGATGAAAAGGGAATGGAGCATTGTGATTACAGGGGTCATGGAGCATTGTGATGACAATTGTTCTAGAACATTTTGAAGACAGGGATCATGGAGCATAGTGATGAAAGGGGCCGTGGAGCATTGTGATGACAGGCGTCATGGGCCAATGTGTTGACAGTGGTCATGGAGCCTTGTTAGAAAGGGAACATGGAGCAATTTGATTTCAGGGGTCATGAAAATATTTGAATACATCGGCCATGGAGTATTCAGATGAATGTGGTCAAGGATCATTGTGACGACAAGTGTCCTGGAATATTGTGATGACACGGTTCATGGAGCATTGCGATGACAAGGGCCATGGCGAAATGTGAAGACAGGTGTCATGGGGCAATGTGATGACAGTGGTCATGTAGAAATGTGAAGAAAGATATCATGGAGCACTGGGATGAAAGGGGCCATGGAACATTGTGATGACAGGGGTCAGGGGGCATTGTGATAATACGGCCATGGAACATTATGATGACAAGAATTCTGGAGCATTGTGATAAAAAGGGCATGGACCATTGTGATTAGAGGGGCCAAGGAGCATTCTGATGACAACGGCATGGAGCATTGTGATGACAAGGGTCATCGAGCATTGTGATGACAGTGGTCATGAAGCATTGTGATGAATGATGTCATGGATCATTGTGATGACAATTGTCGTGGAGCATTGTTATGTCAGGGGTCATAGAGCATTGTGATGACACGGTTATGGAATATTGTGATGACCAGAATTCTGTAGCACTGTGATAAAACGGGAATGGAGCATTGTGATTACAGGGGTATTGGAGTATTGTGATGACAATTGTTCTAGAATATTGTGATGACAGGGATCATGGAGCATAGTGATGAAAGGGGCCATGGAGCATTGTGATGACAGGCGTCATGGGACAATGTGTTGACAGTGGTCATGGAGCATTGTTAGAAAGGGAACATGGAGCAATTACATTTCAGGGGCCATGACAAATTGTGAATACATAGTCCATGGAGTATTCAGATGAATGTGGTCAAGGATCATTGTGACGAAAAGTGTCCTGGAATATTGTGATGACACGGTTCATGGAGCATTGCGATGACAAGGGCCATGGCGAAATGTGAAGACAGGTGTCATGGGGCATTGTGAAGACAGTGGTCATGTAGTATTGTGAAGAAAGATATCATGGAGCACTGGGATGACAGGGGCCATGGAGCATTGTGATGACAGGGGTCATGGGGTATTGTGATGACACGGCCGTGGAACATTATGATGACAAGAATTCTGGAGCATTGTGAAAACATGGCATGGACCATTGTGATTAGAGGGGCCAAGGAGCATTCTGATGACAACGGCATGGAGCATTGTGATGACAAGCGTCATCGAGCATTGTGATGACAAGTGTCGTGGAGCATTGTGATGACAGGGGTCATAGAGCATTGTGATGACACGGTTATGGAATATTGTGATGATCAGAATTCTGTAGCACTGTGATGAAAAGGGAATGGAGCATTGTGATTACAGGGTTCATGGAGCATTGTGTTCACAATTGTTCTAGAACATTGTGATGACAGGGATCATGGAGCATAGTGATGAAAGGGGCCATGGAGCATTGTGATGACAGGCGTCATGGGACATTGTGTTGACAGTGGTCATGGAGCATTGTTACAAAGGGAACATGGAGCAATTAGATTTCAGGGGCCATGAAAAATTGTGAATACATAGGCCATGGAGTATTTAGATGAATGTGGTCAAGGATTATTGTGACGAAAAGTGTCCTGGAATATTGTGATGACACGGTTCATGGAGCATTGCGATGACAAGGGCCATGGCGAAATGTGAAGACAGGTGTCATGGGGCATTGTGATGACAGTGGTCCTCTAGAATTGTGGAGAAAGATATCATGGAGCCCTGGGATGACAGGGGCCATGGAGCATTGTGATGACAGGGGTCATGGGGCTTTGTGATGACACGGCCATGGAACATTATGATGACAAGAATTCTGGAGCATTGTGATAAAATGGGCATGGACCATTGTAATTAGAGGGGCCAAGGAGCATTCTGATGACAACGGCATGGAGCATTGTGATGACAAGAGTCATCGAGCATTGTGATGACAGTGGTCATGAAGCATTGTGATGAATGAGGTCATGGATCATTGTGATGACAATTGTCGTGGATCATTGTTATGTCAGGGGTCATAGAGCATTGTGATGACACGGATATGGAATATTGTGATGACCAGAATTCTGTAGCACTGTGATGAAAAGGGAATGGAGCATTGTGATTACAGGGGTCATGGAGCATTGTGATGACAATTGTTCTAGAACATTGTGAAGACAGGGATCATGGAGCATAGTGATGAAAGGGGCCATGGAGCATTGTGATGACAGGCGTCATGGGACAATGTGTTGACAATGGTCATGGAGCATTGTTAGAAAGGGAACATGGAGCAAAGTGATTTCAGGGGACATGAAAATTTGTAAATACATAGGCCATGGAGTATTCAGATGAATGTCGTCAAGGATTATTGTGACGAAAAGTCTCCTGGAATATTGTGAGGACAAGCTTCATGGAGCATTGCGATGACAAGGGCCATGGCGAAATGTGAAGACAGGTGTCATGGGGCATTGTGATGACAGGGGTCATGGGGCATTGTGATGACAGTGGTCATCTAGAATTGTGAAGAAAGATATCATGGAGCACTGGGATGACAGGGGCCTTGGAGCATTGTGATGACAGGGGTCATGGGGCATTGTGATGACACGGCCATGGAACATTATGATGACAAGTATCCTGGAGCATTGTGATAAAAAGGTCATGGACCATTGTGATTAGAGGGGCCAAGGAGCATTCTGATGACAACGGCATGGAGCATTGTGATGACAAGGGTCATCGAGCATTGTGATGACAGTGGTCAAGAAGCATTGTGATGAATGTGGTAATGCATCATTGTGATGACAAGTGTCGTGGAGCATTGTGATGACAGGGCCATAGAGCATTGTGATGACACGATTATGGAATGTTGTGATGACAAGTATTCTGTAGCACAGTGATGAAAAGGGAATGGAGCATTGTGATTACAGGGGTCATGGAGCATTGTGATGAAAATTGCTCTAGAACATTGTGAAGACAGGGATCATGGAGCATAGTGATGAAAGGGGCCATGGAGCATTGTGATGACAGGCATCATGGGACATTTTGTTGACAGTGATTATGGAGCATTGTTAGAAAGGGAACATGGAGCAATTTGATTTCAGGGGCCATGAACAATTGTGAATACATAATCCATGGAGTATTCAGATGAATGTGGTCAAGGATCATTGTGACGAAAAGTGTCCTGGAATATTGTGATGACACGGTTCATGGAGCATTGCGATGACAAGGGCCATGGCGAAATGTGAAGACAGGTGTCATGGAGCATTGTGATGACAGGGGTCATGGGGCATTGTGATGACACGGCCATGGAACATTATGATGTCATGAATTCTGGAGCATTGTGATAAAAAGGGCATGGATCATTGTGATTAGAGGGGCCAAGGAGCATTCTGATGACAAAGTCATGGTGCATTGTGATGAAAAGGTTTATAGAGCATTGTGATGACAGTGGTCATGAAGCATTGTGATGAATGTGGTCATGGATCATTGTGATGACAAGTGTCGTGGAGCATTGTGATGACAGGGGTCATAGAGCATTGTGATGACACGGTTATGGAATATTGTGATGACCAGAATTCTGTAGCACTGTGATGAAAAGGGAATGGAGCATTGTGATTACAGGGGTCATGGAGCATTGTGATGACAATTGTTCTAGAACATTGTGATGACAGGGATCATGGAGCATAGTGATGAAAGGGTCCATGGAGCATTGTGATGACAGGCGTCATGGGACATTGTGTTGACAGGGGTCATGGAGCATTGTTAGAAAGGGAACATGGGGCAATTTGATTTCAGGGGCCATGAAAAATTGTGAATACATAGGCCATGGAGTATTCAGATGAATGTGGTCAAGGATCATTGTGACGACAAGTGTCCTGGAATATTGTGATGACACGGTTCATGGAGCATTGCGATGACAAGGGCCATGGCGAAATGTGAAGACAGGTGTCATGGGGCATTGTGATGAGAGTGGTCCTCTAGAATTGTGGAGAAATATATCATGGAGCCCTGGGATGACAGGGGCCATGGAGCATTGTGATGACAGGGGTCATGGGGCTTTGTGATGACACGGCCATGGAACATTATGATGACAAGAATTCTGGAGCATTGTGATAAAAAGGGCATGGACCATTGTGATTAGAGGGGCCAAGGAGCATTCTGATGACAACGGCATGGAGCATTGTGATGACAAGGGTCATCGAGCATTGTGATGACAGTGGTCATGAAGCATTGTGATGAATGTGGTCATGGATCATTGTGATGACAAGTGTCGTAGAGCATTGTGATGACAGGGGTCATAGAGAATTGTGATGACACGGTTATGGAATATTGTGATCACCAGAATTCTGTAGCACTGTGATGAAAAGGGAATGGAGCATTGTGATTACAGGGGTCATGGAGCATTGTGATGACAATTGTTCTAGAACATTTTGAAGACAGGGATCATGGAGCATAGTGATGAAAGGGGCCATGGAGCATTGTGATGACAGGCGTCATGGGCCAATGTGTTGACAGTGGTCATGGAGCCATGTTAGAAAGGGAAAATGGAGCAATTTGATTTCAGGGGTCATGAAAATATTTGAATACATCGGCCATGGAGTATTCAGATTAATGTGGTCAAGGATCATTGTGACGACAAGTGTCCTGGAATATTGTGATGACACGGTTCATGGAGCATTGCGATGACAAGGGCCATGGCGAAATGTGAAGACAGGTGTCATGGGGCAATGTGATGACAGTGGTCATGTAGAATAGTGAAGAAAGATATCATGGAGCACTGGGATGAAAGGGGCCATGGAACATTGTGATGACAGGGGTCAGGGGGCATTGTGATGATACGGCCATGGAACATTATGATGACAAGAATTCTGGAGCATTGTGATAAAAAGGGCATGGACCATTGTGATTAGAGGGGCCAAGGAGCATTCTGATGACAACGGCATGGAGCATTGTGATGACAAAGGTCATCGAGCATTGTGATGACAGTGGTCATGAAGCATTGTGATGAATGATGTCATGGATCATTGTGATGACAATTGTCGTGGAGCATTGTTATGTCAGGGGTCATAGAGCATTGTGATGACACGGTTATGGAATATTGTGATGACCAGAATTCTGTAGCACTGTGATAAAACGGGAATGGAGCATTGTGATTACAGGGGTATTGGAGTATTGTGATGACAATTGTTCTAGAATATTGTGATGACAGGGATCATGGAGCATAGTGATGAAAGGGGCCATGGAGCATTGTGATGACAGGCGTCATGGGACAATGTGTTGACAGTGGTCATGGAGCATTGTTAGAAAGGGAACATGGAGCAATTACATTTCAGGGGCCATGACAAATTGTGAATACATAGGCCATGGAGTATTCAGATGAATGTGGTCAAGGATCATTGTGACGAAAAGTGTCCTGGAATATTGTGATGACACGGTTCTTGGAGCATTGCGATGACAAGGGCCATGGCGAAATGTGAAGACAGGTGTCATGGGGCATTGTGAAGACAGTGGTCATGTAGTATTGTGAAGAAAGATATCATGGAGCACTGGGATGACAGGGGCCATGGAGCATTGTGATGACAGGGGTCATGGGTCATTGTGATGACACGGCCATGGAACATTATGATGACAAGAATTCTGGAGCATTGTGAAAACATGGCATGGACCATTGTGATTAGAGGGGCCAAGGAGCATTCTGATGACAACGGCATGGAGCATTGTGATGACAAGCGTCATCGAGCATTGTGATGACAAGTGTCGTGGAGCATTGTGATGACAGGGGTCATAGAGCATTGTGATGACACGGTTATGGAATATTGTGATGATCAGAATTCTGTAGCACTGTGATGAAAAGGGAATGGAGCATTGTGATTACAGGGTTCATGGAGCATTGTGTTCACAATTGTTCTAGAACATTGTGATGACAGGGATCATGGAGCATAGTGATGAAAGGGGCCATGGAGCATTGTGATGACAGGCGTCATGGGACATTGTGTTGACAGTGGTCATGGAGCATTGTTAGAAAGGGAACATGGAGCAATTAGATTTCAGGGGCCATGAAAAATTGTGAATACATAGACCATGGAGTATTTAGATGAATGTGGTCAAGGATTATTGTGACGAAAAGTGTCCTGGAATATTGTGATGACACGGTTCATGGAGCATTGCGATGACAAGGGCCATGGCGAAATGTGAAGACAGGTGTCATGGGGCATTGTGATGACAGTGGTCCTCTAGAATTGTGGAGAAAGATATCATGGAACCCTGGGATGACAGGGGCCATGGAGCATTGTGATGACAGGGGTCATGGGGCTTTGTGATGACACGGCCATGGAACATTATGATGACAAGAATTCTGGAGCATTGTGATAAAATGGGCATGGACCATTGTGATTAGAGGGGCCAAGGAGCATTCTGATGACAACGGCATGGAGCATTGTGATGACAAGAGTCATCGAGCATTGTGATGACAGTGGTCATGAAGCATTGTGATGAATGAGGTCATGGATCATTGTGATGACAATTGTCGTGGAGCATTGTTATGTCAGGGGTCATAGAGCATTGTGATGACACGGATATGGAATATTGTGATGACCAGAATTCTGTAGCACTGTGATGAAAAGGGAATGGAGCATTGTGATTACAGGGGTCATGGAGCATTGTGATGACAATTGTTCTAGAACATTGTGAAGACAGGGATCATGGAGCATAGTGATGAAAGGGGCCATGGAGCATTGTGATGACAGGCGTCATGGGACAATGTGTTGACAATGGTCATGGAGCATTGTTAGAAAGGGAACATGGAGCAAAGTGATTTCAGGGGACATGAAAATTTGTAAATACATAGGCCATGGAGTATTCAGATGAATGTCGTCAAGGATTATTGTGACGAAAAGTGTCCTGGAATATTGTGATGACAAGCTTCATGGAGCATTGCGATGACAAGGGCCATGGCGAAATGTGAAGACAGGTGTCATGGGGCATTGTGATGACAGGGGTCATGGGGCATTGTGATGACAGTGGTCATCTAGAATTGTGAAGAAAGATATCATGGAGCACTGGGATGACAGGGGCCATGGAGCATTGTGATGACAGGGGTCATGGGGCATTGTGATGACACGGCCATGGAACATTATGATGACAAGAATTCTGGAGCATTGTGATAAAAAGGTCATGGACCATTGTGATTAGAGGGGCCAAGGAGCATTCTGATGACAACGGCATGGAGCATTTTGATGACAAGGGTCATCGAGCATTGTGATGACAGTGGTCAAGAAGCATTGTGATGAATGTGGTCATGCATCATTGTGATGACAAGTGTCGTGGAGCATTGTGATGACAGGGCCATAGAGCATTTTGATGACACGATTATGGAATGTTGTGATGACCAGTATTCTGTAGCACAGTGATGAAAAGGGAATGGAGCATTGTGATTACAGGGGTCATGGATCATTGTGATGACAATTGTTCTAGAACATTGTGAAGACAGGGATCATGGAGCATAGTGATGAAAGGGGCCATGGAGCATTGTGATGACAGGCGTCATGGGACAATGTGTTGACAGTGGTCATGGAGCATTGTTAGAAAGGGAACATGGACCAAAGTGATTTCAGGGGCCATGAAAATTTGTGAATACAAAGGCCATGGAGTATTCAGATGAATGTGGTCAAGGTTCATTGTGACAAAAAGTGTCCTGGAATATTGTGATGACACGGTTCATGGAGCATTGCGATGACAAGGGCCATGGCGGAATGTGAAGACCGGTGTCATGGGGCATTGTGATGACAGTGGTCATCTAGAATTGTGAAGAAAGATATCATGGAGCACTGGGATGACAGGGGCCATGGAATATTGTGATGACAGGGATCATGGGGCATTGTGATGACACGGCCATGGAACATTATGATGACAAGAATTCAGGAGCATTGTGATAAAAAGGGCATGGACCATTGTGATTAGAGGGGCCAAGGAGCATTCTGATGACAACGGCATGGAGCATTGTGATGACAAGAGTCATGGAGCATTGTGATGACAGTGGTCATGAAGCATTGTGATGAATGTGGTCATGGATCATTGTGATGAAAAGTGTCGTGGAGCATTGTGATGACAGGGGTCATAGAGCATTGTGATGACACGGTTATGGAATATTGTGATAACCAGAATTCTGTAGCACTGTGATGAAACGGGAATGGAGCATTGTGATTACAGGGGTATTGGAGCATAGTGATGACAATTGTTCTAGAACATTGTGATGACAGGGATCATGGAGCATAGTGATGAAAGGGGCCATGGAGCATTGTGATGATAGGCGTCATGGGAAATTGTGTTGACAGTGGTTATGGAGCATTGTTAGAAAGGGAACATGGAGCAATTAGATTTCAGGGGCCATGAAAAATTGTGAATACATAGGCCATGGAGTATTCAGATGAATGTTGTCAAGGATCATTGTGACGAAAAGTGTCCTGGAATATTGTGATGACACGGTTCATGGAGCATTGCGATGACAAGGGCCATGGCGAAATGTGAAGACAGGTGTCATGGGGCATTGTGAATACCGTGGTCATGTAGTATTGTGAAGAAAGAATTCATGGAGCACTGGGATGACAGGGGCCATGGAGCATTGTGATGACAGGGGTCATGGGGCATTGTGATGACACGGCCATGGAACATTATGATGACAAGGATTCTGGAGCATTGTGATAAACAGGGCATGGACCATTATGATTAGAGGGGCCAAGGAGCATTCTGATGACAACGGCATGGAGCATTCTGATGACAAAGGTCATCGAGCATTGTGATGACAGTGGTCATGAAGCATTGTGATGAAAGTGGTCATGCATCATTGTGATGACAAGTGTCGTGGAGCATTGTGATGACAGGGGTCATAGAGCATTGTGATGACACGGTTATGGAATATTGTGATGACCAGAATTCTGTAGCACTGTGATGAAAAGAGAATGGAGCATTGTGATTACAGGGTTCATGGAGAATTGTGTTGACAATTGTTCTAGAACATTGTGATGACAGGGATCATGGAGCATAGTGATGAAAGGGGCCATGGAGCATTGTGATGACAGGCGTCATGGGACATTGTGTTGACAGTGGTCATGGAGCATTGTTAGAAAGGGAACATGGAGCAATTAGATTTCAGGGGCCATGAAAAATTGTGAATACATAGGCCATGGATTATTCAGATGAATGTGGTCAAGGATTATTGTGACGAAAAGTGTCCTGGAATATTTTGATGACACGGTTCATGGAGCATTGCGATGACAAGGGCCATGGCGAAATGTGAAGACAGTTGTCATGGGGCATTGTGATGACAGTGGTCCTCTAGAATTGTGGAGAAAGATATCATGGAGCCCTGGGATGACAGGGGCCATGGAGCATTGTGATGACAGGGGTCATGGGGCTTTGTGATGACACGGCCATGGAACATTATGATGACAAGAATTCTGGAGCATTGTGATAAAATGGGCATGGACCATTGTGATTAGAGGGGCCAAGGAGCATTCTGATGACAACGGCATGGAGCATTGTGATGACAAGGGTCATCGAGCATTGTGATGACAGTGGTCATGAATCATTGTGATGAATGAGGTCATGGATCATTGTGATGACAAGTGTCGTGGAGCATTGTAATGTCAGGGGTCATAGAGAATTGTGATGACACGTTTATGGAATATTGTGATGACCAGAATTCTGTAGCACTGTGATGAAAAGGGAATGGAGCATTGTGATTACAGCGGTCATGGAGCATTGTGATGACAATTGTTCTAGAATATTGTGAAGACAGGGATCATGGAGCATAGTGATGAAAGGGGCCATGGAGCATTGTGATGACAGGCGTCATGGGACAATGTGTTGACAATGGTCATGGAGCATTGTTAGAAAGGGAACATGGAGCAAAGTGATTTCAGGGGACATGAAAATTTGTAAATACATAGGCCATGGAGTATTCAGATGGATGTCGTCAAGGATCATTGTGACAAAAAGTGTCCTGGAATATTGTGATGACACGGTTCATGGAGCATTGCGATGACAAGGGCCATGGCGAAATGTGAAGACAGGTGTCATGGGGCGTTGTGATGACAGTGGTCCTCTAGAATTGTGGAGAAAGATATCATGGAGCACTGGGATGACAGGGGCCATGGAGCATTGTGATGACCGGGGTCATGGGGCATTGTGATGACACGGCCATGGAACATTATGATGACAAGAATTCTGGAGCATTGTGATAAACATGGCATGGAACATTGTGATTAGAGGGGCCAAGGAGCATTCTGATGACAACGGCATGGAGCATTGTGATGACAAGCGTCATCGAGCATTGTGATGACAAGTGTCGTGGAGCATTGTGATGACAGGGGTCATAGAGCATTGTGATGACACGGTTATGGAATATTGTGATGACCAGAATTCTGTACCACAGTGATGAAAAGGGAATGGAGCATTGTGATTACAGGTGTCATGGAGCATTTTGATGACAATTGTTTAGAACATTGTGAAGACAGGGATCATGGGGCATAGTGATGAAAGGGGCCATGGAGCATTGTGTTGACAGGCGTCATGGGACATTGTGTTGACAGTGGTCATGGAGCATTGTTAGAAAGAGAACATGGAGCAATTTGATTTCAGGGGCCATGAAAAATTGCGAATACATAGGCCATGGAGTATGCAGATGAATGTGGTCAAGGATCATTGTGACGAAAAGTGTCCTGGAATATTGTGATGACACGGATCATGGAGCATTGCGATGACAAGGGCCATGGTGAAATGTGAGGACAGGTGTCATGGGGCATTGTGATGACAGTGGTCCTCTAGAATTGTGAAGAAAGATATCATGGAGCACTGGGATGACAGGGGCCATGGAGCATTGTGATGACAGGGTTCATGGGGCATTGTGATGACACGGCCATGGAACATTATGATGACAAGAATTCGGGAGCATTGTGATAAAAAGGGCATGGACCATTGTGATTAGAGGGGCCAAGGAGCATTCTGATGACAACGACATGGAGCATTGTGATGACAAGGTCAACGAGCATTGTGATGACAGTGGTCATGAAGCATTGTGATGAAAGTGGTCATGGATCATTGTGATGACAAGTGTCGTGGAGCATTGTGATGACAGGGGTCATAGAGCATTGTGATGACACGGTTATGGAATATTGTGATGACCAGAATTCTGTAGCACTGTGATGAAAAGGGAATGGAGCATTGTGATTACAGTGTTCATGGAGCATTGTGTTCACAATTGTTCTAGAACATTGTGAAGACAGGGATCATGGGGCATAGTGATGAAAGGGGCCATGGAGCATTGTGTTGACCGGCGTCATGGGACATTGTGTTGACAGTGTTCATGGAGCATTGTTAGAAAGAGAGCATGGAGCAATTTGATTTCAGGGGCCATGAAAAATTGCGAATACATAGGCCATGGAGTATTCTGATGAATGTGGTCAAGGATCATTGTGACGAAAAGTGTCCTGGAATATTGTGATGACACGGTTCATGGAGCATTGCGATGACAAGTGCCATGGCGAAATGTGAAGACAGGTGTCATGGGGCATTGTGATGACAGTGGTCATCTAGAATTGTGAAGAAAGATATCATGGAGCACTGGGATGAAAGGGGCCATGGAACATTGTGATGACAGGGGTCATGGGGCTTTGTGATGACACGGCCATGGAACATTATGATGACAAGAATTCTGGAGCATTGTGATAAAATGGGCATGGACCATTGTGATTAGAGGGGCCAAGGAGCATTCTGATGACAACGGCATGGAGCATTGTGATGAAAAGTGTCATCGAGCATTGTGATGACAGTGGTCATGAAGCATTGTGATGAATGAGGTCATGGATCATTGTGATGACAATTGTCGTGGAGCATTGTTATGTCAGGGTCATAGAGCATTGTGATGACACGGTTATGGAATATTGTGATGACCAGAATTCTGTAGCACTGTGATGAAAATGGAATGGAGCATTGTGATTACAGGGGTCATGGAGCATTGTGATGACTATTGTTCTAGAACATTGTGATGACAGTGATCATGGAGCATAGTGATGAAAGGGGCCATGGAGCATTGTGATGACAGGCGTCATGGGACAATGTGTTGACAATGGTCATGGAGCATTGTTAGAAAGGGAACATGGAGCAAAGTGGTTTCAGGGGACATGAAAATTTGTAAATACATAGGCCATAGAGTATTCAGATGAATGTCGTCAAGGATCATTGTGACAAAAAGTGTCCTGGAATATTGTGATGACACGGTTCATGGAGCATTGCGATGACAAGGGCCATGGCGAAATGTGAAGACAGGTGTCATGGGGCATTGTGATGACAGTGGTCCTCTAGAATTGTGGAGAAAGATATCATGGAGCACTGGGATGACACGGGCCATGGAGCATTGTGATGACAGGGGTCATGGGGCATTGTGATGACACGGCCATGGAACATTATTATGACAAGAATTCTGGAGCATTGTGATAAACATGGCATGGACCATTGTGATTAGAGGGGCCAAGGAGCATTCTGATGACAACGGCATGGATCATTGTGATGACAAGCGTCATCGAGCATTGTGATGACAAGTGTCGTGGAGCATTGTGATGACAGGGGTCATAGAGCATTGTGATGACATGGTTATGGAATATTGTGATGACCAGAATTCTGTACCACAGTGATGAAAAGGGAATGGAGCATTGTGATTACAGGTGTCATGGAGCATTTTGATGACAATTGTTTAGAACATTGTTAAGACAGGGATCATGGGGCATAGTGATGAAAGGGGCCTTGGAGCATTGTGTTGACAGGCGTCATGGGACATTGTGTTGACAGTGGTCATGGAACATTGTTAGAAAGAGAACATGGAGCAATTTGATTTCAGGGGCCATGAAAAATTGCGAATACATAGGCCATGGAGTATTCAGATGAATGTGGTCAAGGATCCTTGTGACGAAAATTGTCCTGGAATATTGTGATGACACGGTTCATGGAGCATTGCGATGACAAGGGCCATGGCGAAATGTGAAGACAGGTGTCATGGGGCATTGTGATGACAGTGGTCCTCTAGAATTGTGAAGAAAGATATCATGGATCACTGGGATGACAGGGGCCTTGGAGCATTGTGATGACAGGTGTCATGGGGCATTATGATGACACGGCCATGGAACATTATGATGACAAGAATTCTGGAGCATTGTGATAAAAAGGGCATGGACCATTGTGATTAGAGGGGCCAAGGAGCATTCTGATGACAACGGCATGGAGCATTGTGATGACAAGGTCATCGAGCATTGTGATGACAGTGGTCATGAAGCATTGTGATGAAAGTTGTCATGGATCATTGTGATGACAAGTGTCGTGGAGCATTGTGATGACAGGGGTCATAGAGCATTGTGATGACACGGTTATGGAATATTGTGATGATCAGAATTCTGTAGCACTGTGATGAAAAGGGAATGGAGCATTGTGATTACAGGGTTCATGGAGCATTGTGTTGACAATTGTTCTAGAACATTGTGATGACAGGGATCATGGAGCATAGTGATGAAAGGGTCCATGGAGCATTGTGATGACAGGCGTCATGGGACATTGTGTTGACAGTGGTCATGGAGCATTGTTAGAAAGGGAACATGGAGCAATTTGATTTCAGGGGCCATGAAAAATTGTGAATACATAGGCCATGGAGTATTCAGATGAATGTGGTCAAGGATTATTGTGACGAAAAGTGTCCTGGAATATTGTGATGACACGGTTCATGGAGCATTGCGATGACAAGGGCCATGGCGAAATGTGAAGACAGGTGTCATGGGGCATTGTGATGACAGGGGTCATGGGGCATTGTGATGACACGGCCATGGAACATTATGATGACAAGAATTCTGGAGCATTGTGATAAAAAGGGCATGGATCATTGTGATTAGAGGGGCCAAGGGGCATTCTCATGACAACGGCATGGAGCATTGTGATCAAAAGGTTTATCGAGCATTGTGATGACAGTGGTCATGAAGCATTGTGATGAATGTGGTCATGGATCATTGTGATGACAAGTGTCGTGGAGCATTGTTATGACAGGGGTCATAGAGCATTGTGATGACACGGTTATGGAATATTGTGATGACCAGAATTCTGTAGCAATGTGATGAAAAGGGAATGGAGCATAGTGATTACAGGGGTCATGGAGCATAGTGATGACAATTGTTCTAGAACATTGTCATGACAGGGATCATCGAGCATAGTAATGAAAGGTTCCATGGAGCATTGTGATGACAGGCGTCATGGGACATTGTGTTGACAGGGATCATGGAGCATTGTTAGAAAGGGAACATGGAGCAATTTGATTTCAGGGGCCATGAAAAATTGTGAATACATAGGCCATGGAGTATTCAGATGAATGTGGTCAAGGATCATTGTGACGACAAGTGTCCTGGAATATTGTGATGACACGGTTTATGGAGCATTGCGATGACAAGGGCCATGGCGAAATGTGAAGACAGGTGTCATGGGGCATTGTGATGACAGTGGTCATCTAGAATTGTGAAGAAAGATATCATGGAGCACTGGGATGACAGGGGCCATGGAGCATTGTGATGACAGTGGTCATGGGGCATTGTGATGACACGGCCATGGAACATTATGATGACAAGAATTCTGGAGCATTGTGATAAAAAGGGCATGGACCATTGTGATTAGAGGGGCCAAGGAGCATTCTGATGACAACGGCATGGAGCATTGTGATGAAAAGGGTCATCGAGCATTGTGATGACAGTGGTCATGAAGCATTGTGATGAATGTGGTCATGGATCATTGTGATGACAATTGTTGTAGAGCATTGTGATGACAGGGGTCATAGAGCATTGTGATGACACGGTTATGGAATATTGTGATGACCAGAATTCTGTAGCACTGTGATGAAAAGGGAATGGAGCATTGTGATTACAGTGTTCATGGAGCATTGTGTTCACAATTGTTCTAGAACATTGTGAAGACAGGGATCATGGGGCATAGTGATGAAAGGGGCCATGGAGCATTGTGTTGACCGGCGTCATGGGACATTGTGTTGACAGTGTTCATGGAGCATTGTTAGAAAGAGAGCATGGAGCAATTTGATTTCAGGGGCCATGAAAAATTGCGAATACATAGGCCATGGAGTATTCTGATGAATGTGGTCAAGGATCATTGTGACGAAAAGTGTCCTGGAATATTGTGATGACACGGTTCATGGAGCATTGCGATGACAAGTGCCATGGCGAAATGTGAAGACAGGTGTCATGGGGCATTGTGATGACAGTGGTCATCTAGAATTGTGAAGAAAGATATCATGGAGCACTGGGATGAAAGGGGCCATGGAACATTGTGATGACAGGGGTCATGGGGCTTTGTGATGACACGGCCATGGAACATTATGATGACAAGAATTCTGGAGCATTGTGATAAAATGGGCATGGACCATTGTGATTAGAGGGGCCAAGGAGCATTCTGATGACAACGGCATGGAGCATTGTGATGAAAAGTGTCATCGAGCATTGTGATGACAGTGGTCATGAAGCATTGTGATGAATGAGGTCATGGATCATTGTGATGACAATTGTCGTGGAGCATTGTTATGTCTGGGTCATAGAGCATTGTGATGACACGGTTATGGAATATTGTGATGACCAGAATTCTGTAGCACTGTGATGAAAATGGAATGGAGCATTGTGATTACAGGGGTCATGGAGCATTGTGATGACTATTGTTCTAGAACATTGTGATGACAGTGATCATGGAGCATAGTGATGAAAGGGGCCATGGAGCATTGTGATGACAGGCGTCATGGGACAATGTGTTGACAATGGTCATGGAGCATTGTTAGAAAGGGAACATGGAGCAAAGTGGTTTCAGGGGACATGAAAATTTGTAAATACATAGGCCATAGAGTATTCAGATGAATGTCGTCAAGGATCATTGTGACAAAAAGTGTCCTGGAATATTGTGATGACACGGTTCATGGAGCATTGCGATGACAAGGGCCATGGCGAAATGTGAAGACAGGTGTCATGGGGCATTGTGATGACAGTGGTCCTCTAGAATTGTGGAGAAAGATATCATGGAGCACTGGGATGACACGGGCCATGGAGCATTGTGATGACAGGGGTCATGGGGCATTGTGATGACACGGCCATGGAACATTATTATGACAAGAATTCTGGAGCATTGTGATAAACATGGCATGGACCATTGTGATTAGAGGGGCCAAGGAGCATTCTGATGACAACGGCATGGATCATTGTGATGACAAGCGTCATCGAGCATTGTGATGACAAGTGTCGTGGAGCATTGTGATGACAGGGGTCATAGAGCATTGTGATGACATGGTTATGGAATATTGTGATGACCAGAATTCTGTACCACAGTGATGAAAAGGGAATGGAGCATTGTGATTACAGGTGTCATGGAGCATTTTGATGACAATTGTTTAGAACATTGTTAAGACAGGGATCATGGGACATAGTGATGAAAGGGGCCTTGGAGCATTGTGTTGACAGGCGTCATGGGACATTGTGTTGACAGTGGTCATGGAACATTGTTAGAAAGAGAACATGGAGCAATTTGATTTCAGGGGCCATGAAAAATTGCGAATACATAGGCCATGGAGTATTCAGATGAATGTGGTCAAGGATCATTGTGACGAAAATTGTCCTGGAATATTGTGATGACACGGTTCATGGAGCATTGCGATGACAAGGGCCATGGCGAAATGTGAAGACAGGTGTCATGGGGCATTGTGATGACAGTGGTCCTCTAGAATTGTGAAGAAAGATATCATGGATCACTGGGATGACAGGGGCCTTGGAGCATTGTGATGACAGGGGTCATGGGGCATTATGATGACACGGCCATGGAACATTATGATGACAAGAATTCTGGAGCATTGTGATAAAAAGGGCATGGACCATTGTGATTAGAGGGGCCAAGGAGCATTCTGATGACAA
This sequence comes from Eschrichtius robustus, assembly GCF_028021215.1. Taxonomy (NCBI): domain Eukaryota; kingdom Metazoa; phylum Chordata; class Mammalia; order Artiodactyla; family Eschrichtiidae; genus Eschrichtius; species Eschrichtius robustus. The sequence goes on along the minus strand of NW_027175249.1, from coordinate 5,113,762 downwards.
CGGCATGGAGCATTGTGATGACAAGGTCATCGAGCATTGTGATGACAGTGGTCATGAAGCATTGTGATGAAAGTTGTCATGGATCATTGTGATGACAAGTGTCGTGGAGCATTGTGATGACAGGGGTCATAGAGCATTGTGATGACACGGTTATGGAATATTGTGATGATCAGAATTCTGTAGCACTGTGATGAAAAGGGAATGGAGCATTGTGATTACAGGGTTCATGGAGCATTGTGTTGACAATTGTTCTAGAACATTGTGATGACAGGGATCATGGAGCATAGTGATGAAAGGGTCCATGGAGCATTGTGATGACAGGCGTCATGGGACATTGTGTTGACAGTGGTCATGGAGCATTGTTAGAAAGGGAACATGGAGCAATTTGATTTCAGGGGCCATGAAAAATTGTGAATACATAGGCCATGGAGTATTCAGATGAATGTGGTCAAGGATTATTGTGACGAAAAGTGTCCTGGAATATTGTGATGACACGGTTCATGGAGCAATGCGATGACAAGGGCCATGGCGAAATGTGAAGACAGGTGTCATGGGGCATTGTGATGACAGGGGTCATGGGGCATTGTGATGACACGGCCATGGAACATTATGATGACAAGAATTCTGGAGCATTGTGATAAAAAGGGCATGGATCATTGTGATTAGAGGGGCCAAGGGGCATTCTCATGACAACGGCATGGAGCATTGTGATCAAAAGGTTTATCGAGCATTGTGATGACAGTGGTCATGAAGCATTGTGATGAATGTGGTCATGGATCATTGTGATGACAAGTGTCGTGGAGCATTGTTATGACAGGGGTCATAGAGCATTGTGATGACACGGTTATGGAATATTGTGATGACCAGAATTCTGTAGCAATGTGATGAAAAGGGAATGGAGCATAGTGATTACAGGGGTCATGGAGCATAGTGATGACAATTGTTCTAGAACATTGTCATGACAGGGATCATCGAGCATAGTAATGAAAGGTTCCATGGAGCATTGTGATGACAGGCGTCATGGGACATTGTGTTGACAGGGATCATGGAGCATTGTTAGAAAGGGAACATGGAGCAATTTGATTTCCTGGGGCCATGAAAAATTGTGAATACATAGGCCATGGAGTATTCAGATGAATGTGGTCAAGGATCATTTTGACGACAAGTGTCCTGGAATATTGTGATGACACGGTTTATGGAGCATTGCGATGACAAGGGCCATGGCGAAATGTGAAGACAGGTGTCATGGGGCATTGTGATGACAGTGGTCATCTAGAATTGTGAAGAAAGATATCATGGAGCACTGGGATGACAGGGGCCATGGAGCATTGTGATGACAGTGGTCATGGGGCATTGTGATGACACGGCCATGGAACATTATGATGACAAGAATTCTGGAGCATTGTGATAAAAAGGGCATGGACCATTGTGATTAGAGGGGCCAAGGAGCATTCTGATGACAACGGCATGGAGCATTGTGATGAAAAGGGTCATCGAGCATTGTGATAACAGTGGTCATGAAGCATTGTGATGAATGTGGTCATGGATCATTGTGATGACAATTGTTGTAGAGCATTGTGATGACAGGGGTCATAGAGCATTGTGATGACACGGTTATGGAATATAGTGATGACCAGAATTCTGTAGCACTGTGATGAAAAGGGAATGGAGCATTGTGATTACAGGGGTCATGGAGCATTGTGATGACAATTGTTCTAGAACATTGTGAAGACAGGGATCATGGGGCATAGTGATGAAAGGGGCCATGGAGCATTGTGTTGACAGGCGTCATGGGACATTGTGTTGACAGTGTTCATGGAGCATTGTTAGAAAGAGAGCATGGAGCAATTTGATTTCAGGGGCCATGAAAAATTGCGAATACATAGGCCATGGAGTATTCTGATGAATGTGGTCAAGGATCATTGTGACGAAATGTGTCCTGGAATATTGTGATGACACGGTTCATGGAGCATTGCGATGACAAGTCCCATGGCGAAATGTGAAGACAGGTGTCATGGGGCATTGTGATGACAGTGGTCATCTAGAATTGTGAAGAAAGATATCATGGAGCACTGGGATGAAAGGGGCCATGGAGCATTGTGATGACAGGGGTCATGGGGCATTATGATGACACGGCCATGGAACATTATGATGACAAGAATTCTGGAGCATTGTGATAAAAAGGGCATGGACCATTGTGATTAGAGGGGCCAAGGAGCATTCTGATGACAACGGCATGGAGCATTGTGATGACAAGGTCATCGAGCATTGTGATGACAGTGGTCATGAAGCATTGTGATGAAAGTTGTCATGGATCATTGTGATGACAAGTGTCGTGGAGCATTGTGATGACAGGGGTCATAGAGCATTGTGATGACACGGTTATGGAATATTGTGATGATCAGAATTCTGTAGCACTGTGATGAAAAGGGAATGGAGCATTGTGATTACAGGGTTCATGGAGCATTGTGTTGACAATTGTTCTAGAACATTGTGATGACAGGGATCATGGAGCATAGTGATGAAAGGGTCCATGGAGCATTGTGATGACAGGCGTCATGGGACATTGTGTTGACAGTGGTCATGGAGCATTGTTAGAAAGGGAACATGGAGCAATTTGATTTCAGGGGCCATGAAAAATTGTGAATACATAGGCCATGGAGTATTCAGATGAATGTGGTCAAGGATTATTGTGACGAAAAGTGTCCTGGAATATTGTGATGACACGGTTCATGGAGCATTGCGATGACAAGGGCCATGGCGAAATGTGAAGACAGGTGTCATGGGGCATTGTGATGACAGGGGTCATGGGGCATTGTGATGAGTCGGCCATGGAACATTATGATGACAAGAATTCTGGAGCATTGTGATAAAAAGGGCATGGATCATTGTGATTAGAGGGGCCAAGGAGCATTCTGATGACAACGGCATGGAGCATTGTGATGAAAAGGTTTATCGAGCATTGTGAGGACAGTGGTCATGAAGCATTGTGATGAATGTGGTCATGGATCATTGTGATGACAAGTGTCGTGGAGCATTGTGATGACAGGGGTCATAGAGCATTGTGATGACAAGGTTATGGAATATTGTGATGACCAGAATTCTGTAGCAATGTGATGAAAAGGGAATGGAGCATAGTGATTACAGGGGTCATGGAGCATACTGATGACAATTGTTCTAGAACATTGTCATGACAGGGATCATCGAGCATAGTGATGAAAGGTTCCATGGAGCATTGTGATGACAGGCGTCATGGGACATTGTGTTGACAGGGATCATGGAACATTGTTAGAAAGGGAACATGGAGCAATTTGATTTCAGGGGCCATGAAAAATTGTGAATACATAGGCCATGGAGTATTCAGATGAATGTGGTCAAGGATCATTGTGACGACAAGTGTCCTGGAATATTGTGATGACACGGTTTATGGAGCATTGCGATGACAAAGGCCATGGCGAAATGTGAAGACAGGTGTCATGGGGCATTGTGATGACAGTGGTCATCTAGAATTGTGAAGAAAGATATCATGGAGCACTGGGATGACAGGGGCCATGGAGCATTGTGATGACAGTGGTCATGGGGCATTGTGATGACACGGCCATGGAACATTATGATGACAAGAAGTCAGGAGCATTGTGATAAAAAGGGCATGGACCATTGTGATTAGAGGGGCCAAGGAGCATTCTGATGACAACGGCATGGAGCATTGTGATGACAAGGGTCATCGAGCATTGTGATGACAGTGGTCATGAAGCATTGTGATGAATGTGGTCATGGATCATTGTGATGACAATTGTTGTAGAGCATTGTGATGACAGGGGTCATAGGGCATTGTGATGACACGGTTATGGAATATTGTGATGACCAGAATTCTGTAGCACTGTGATGAAAAGGGAATGGAGCATTGTGATTACAGGGGTCATGGAGCATTGTGATGACAATTGTTCTAGAACATTGTGAAGACAGGGATCATGGGGCATAGTGATGAAAGGGGCCATGGAGCATTGTGTTGACAGGCGTCATGGGACATTGTGTTGACAGTGGTCATGGAGCATTGATAGAAAGAGAACATGGAGCAATTTGATTTCAGGGCCCATGAAAAATTGCGAATACATAGGCCATGGAGTATTCTGATGAATGTGGTCAAGGATCATTGTGACGAAAAGTGTCCTGGAATATTGTGATGACACGGTTCATGGAGCATTGCGATGACAAGTGCCATGGCGAAATGTGAAGACAGGTGTCATGGGGCATTGTGATGACAGTAGTCATCTAGAATTGTGAAGAAAGATATCATGGAGCACTGGGATGAAAGGGGCCATGGAGCAATGTGATGACAGGGGTCATGGGGCATTGTGATGATACGGCCATGGAACATTATGATGACAAGAATTCTGGAGCACTGTGATAAAATGGGCATGGACCATTGTGATTAGAGGGGCCAAGGAGCATTCTGATGACAACGGCATGGAGCATTGTGATGACAAGGTCATCGAGCTTTGTGATGACAGTGGTCATGAAGCATTGTGATGAAAGTGGTCATGGAACATTGTGATGACAAGTGTCGTGGAGCATTGTGATGACAGGGGTCATAGAGCATTGTGATGACACGGTTATGGAATATTGTGATGACCAGAATTCTGTAGCACTGTGATGAAAAGGGAATGGAGCATTGTGATTACAGGGTTCATGGAGCATTGTGTTGACAATTGTTCTAGAACATTGTGATGACAGGGATCATGGAACATAGTGATGAAAGGGGCCATGGAGCATTGTGATGACAGGCGTCATGGGACATTGTGTTGACAGTGGTCATGGAGCATTGTTAGAAAGGTAACATGGAGCAATTAGATTTCAGGGGCCATGAAAAATTGTGAATACATAGGCCATGGAGTATTTAGATGAATGTGGTCAAGGATTATTGTGACGAAAAGTGTCCTGGAATATTGTGATGACACGGTTCATGGAGCATTGCGATGACAAGGGCCATGGCGAAATGTGAAGACAGGTGTCATGGAGCATTGTGATGACAGGGGTCATGGGGCATTGTGATGACACGGCCATGGAACATTATTATGTCAAGAATTCTGGAGCATTGTGATAAAAAGGGCATGGATCATTGTGATTAGAGGGGCCAAGGAGCATTCTGATGACAAAGTCATGGAGCATTGTGATGAAAAGGTTTATAGAGCATTGTGATGACAGTGGTCATGAAGCATTGTGATGAATGTGGTCATGGATCATTGTGATGACAAGTGTCGTGGAGCATTGTGATGACAGGGGTCATAGAGCATTGTGATGACACGGTTATGGAATATTGTGATGACCAGAATTCTGTAGCACTGTGATGAAAAGGGAATGGAGCATTGTGATTACAGGGGTCATGGAGCATTGTGATGACAATTGTTCTAGAACATTGTGATGACAGGGATCATGGAGCATAGTGATGAAAGGGTCCATGGAGCATTGTGATGACAGGCGTCATGGGACATTGTGTTGACAGGGGTCATGGAGCATTGTTAGAAAGGGAACATGGGGCAATTTCATTTCAGGGGCCATGAAAAATTGTGAATACATAGGCCATGGAGTATTCAGATGAATGTGGTCAAGGATCATTGTGACGACAAGTGTCCTGGAATATTGTGATGACACGGTTCATGGAGCATTGCGATGACAAGGGCCATGGCGAAATGTGAAGACAGGTGTCATGGGGCATTGTGATGACAGTGGTCCTCTAGAATTGTGGAGAAATATATCATGGAGCCCTGGGATGACAGGGGCCATGGAGCATTGTGATGACAGGGGTCATGGGGCTTTGTGATGACACGGCCATGGAACATTATGAAGACAAGAATTCTGGAGCATTGTGATAAAAAGGGCATGGACCATTGTGATTAGAGGGGCCAAGGAGCATTCTGATGACAACGGCATGGAGCATTGTGATGACAAGGGTCATCGAGCATTGTGATGACAGTGGTCATGAAGCATTGTGATGAATGTGGTCATGGATCATTGTGATGACAAGTGTCGTAGAGCATTGTGATGACAGGGGTCATAGAGCATTGTGATGACACGGTTATGGAATATTGTGATGACCAGAATTCTGTAGCACTGTGATGAAAAGGGAAAGGAGCATTGTGATTACAGGGGTCATGGAGCATTGTGATGACAATTGTTCTAGAACATTGTGAAGACAGGGATCATGGAGCATAGTTATGAAAGGGCCATGGAGCATTGTGATGACAGGCGTCATGGGACAATGTGTTGACAGTGGTCATGGAGCATTGTTAGAAAGGGAACATGGAGCAATTTGATTTCAGGGGCCATGAAAAATTGTGAATACATAGGCCATGGAGCATTCAGATGTATGTGGTCAAGGATCATTGTGACGACAAGTGTCCTGGAATATTGTGATGACACGGTTCATGGAGCATTGCGATGACAAGGGCCATGGCGAAATGTGAAGACAGGTGTCATGTGGCTTTGTGATGACAGTGGTCATCTAGAATTGTGAAGAAAGACATCATGGAGCACTGGGATGACAGGGGCCATGGAGCATTGTGATGACAGCGGTCATGGGGCATTGTGATGACATGGCATTGGAACATTATGATGACAAGAAGTCAGGAGCATTGTGATAAAAAGGGCATGGAGCATTGTGATTAGAGGGGCCAAGGAGCATTCTGATGACAACGGCATGGAGCATTGTGATGACAAGGGTCATCGAGCATTGTGATGACAGTGGTCATGAAGCATTGTGATGAATGTGGTCATGGATCATTGTGATGACAAGTGTCGTGGAGCATTGTGATGACAGGGGTCATAGAGCATTGTGATGACACGTTTATGGAATATTGTGTTGAACAGAAATCTGTAGCACAGTGATGAAAATGGAATGGAGCATTGTGATTACAGGGGTCATGGAGCATTGTGATGACAATAGTTCTAGAATATTGTGAAGACAGGGATCATGGAGCATAGTGATGAAAGGGGCCATGGAGCATTGTGATGACTGGCGTCATGGGACAATGTGTTGACAGTGGTCATGGAGCCTTGTTAGAAAGGGAACATGGAGCAATTTGATTTCAGGGGCCATGAAAAATTGTAAATACATAGGCCATGGAGTATTCAGATGAATGTGGTCAAGGATTATTGTGACAAAAAGTGTCCTGGAATATTGTGATGACACGGTTCATGGAGCATTGCGATGACAAGGGCCATGGCGAAATGTGAAGACAGGTGTCATGGGGCATTGTGGTGACAGTGGTCATCTAGAATTGTGAAGAAAGATATCATGGAGCACTGGGATGACAGGGGCCATGGAGCATTCTGATGACAGGGGTCATGGGGCATTGTGATGACATGGCCATGGAACATTATGATGACAATAATTCTGGAGCATTGTGATAAAAAGGGCATGGACCATTGTGATTAGAGGGGCCAAGGAGCATTCTGATGACAACGGCATGGAGCATTGTGATGACAAGGGTCATCGAGCATTGTGATGACAGTGGTCATGAAGCATTGTGATGAATGTGGTCATGGATCATTGTGATGACAAGTGTCGTGGAGCATTGTGATGACAGGGGTCATAGAGCATTGTGATGACACGGTTATATAATATTGTGATGACCAGAATTCTGTAGCACTGTGATGAAAAGGGAATGGAACATTGTGATTACAGGTGTCATGGAGCATTGTGATGACAATTGTTCTAGAACATTGTGAAGACAGGGATCATGGAGCATAGTGATGAAAGGGGCCATGGAGCATTGTGATGACAGGCGTCATGGAACAATGTGTTGACAGTGTCATGGAGCATTGTTAGAAAGGGAACATGGAGCAATTTGATTTCAGGGGCCATGAAAAATTGTGAATACATAGGCCATGGTGTATTCAGATGAATGTGGTCAAGGATCATTGTGACGACAAGTGTCCTGGAATATTGTGATGACAAGGTTCATGGAGCATTGCGATGACAAGGGCCATGGCGAAATGTGAAGACAGGTGTCATGGGGCATTGTGATGACAGTGGTCATCTCGAATTGTGAAGAAAGATATCATGGAGCACTGGGATGTCAGGGGCCATGGAACATTGTGATGACAGGGGTCATGGGGCATTGTGATGACACGGCCATGGAACATTATGATGACAAGAATTCTGGAGCATTGTGATAAATAGGGCATGGACCATTGTGATTAGAGGGGCCAAGGAGCATTCTGATGACAACGGCATGGAGCATTGTGATGACAAGTGTCATCGAGCATTGTGATGACATTGGTCATGAATCATTGTGATGAATGTGGTCATGGATAATTGTGATGACAAGTGTCGTGGAGCATTGTGATGACAGGGGTCATAGAGCATTGTGATGACACGGTTATGGAATATTGTGACTACCAGAATTCTGTAGCACTGTGATGAAAAGGGAATGGAGCATTGTGATTACAGGGGTCATGGAGCATTGTGATGACAATTGTTCTAGAACATTGTGATGACAGGGATCATGGAGCATAGTGCTGAAAGGGGCCATGGAGCATTGTAATGACAGGCGTCATGGGACATTGTGTTGACAGTGGTCATGGAGCATTGTTAGAAAGGGAACATGGAGCAATTTGATTTCAGGGGCCATGAAAAATTGTGAATACATAGGCCATGGAGTATTCAGATGTATGTGGTCAAGGATCATTGTGACGAAATGTGTCCTGGAATATTGTGATGATACGGTTCATGGAGCATTGCGATGACAAGGGCCATGGCGAAATGTGAAGACAGGTGTCATGGGGCATTGTGATGACACGGCCATGGAACATTATAATGACAAGAATTCTGGAGCATTGTGATAGAAAGGGCATGGACCATTGTGATTAGAGTGGCCAAGGAGCATTCTGATGACAACGGCATGGAGCATTGTGATGACAAGGTTCATCGAGCATTGTGATGACAGTGGTCATGAAGCATTGTGATGAATGTGGTTATGGATCATTGTGATGACAAGTGTCGTGGAGCATTGTTATGTCAGGGTCATAGAGCATTGTGATGACACGGTTATGGAATATTGTGATGACCAGAATTCTGTAGCACTGTGATGAAAATGGAATGGAGCATTGTGATTACAGGGGTCATGGAGCATTGTGATGACTATTGTTCTAGAACATTGTGATGACAGTGATCATGGAGCATAGTGATGAAAGGGGCCATGGAGCATTGTGATGACAGGCGTCATGGGACAATGTGTTGACAATGGTCATGGAGCATTGTTAGAAAGGGAACATGGAGCAAAGTGGTTTCAGGGGACATGAAAATTTGTAAATACATAGGCCATAGAGTATTCAGATGAATGTCGTCAAGGATCATTGTGACAAAAAGTGTCCTGGAATATTGTGATGACACGGTTCATGGAGCATTGCGATGACAAGGGCCATGGCGAAATGTGAAGACAGGTGTCATGGGGCATTGTGATGACAGTGGTCCTCTAGAATTGTGGAGAAAGATATCATGGAGCACTGGGATGACACGGGCCATGGAGCATTGTGATGACAGGGGTCATGGGGCATTGTGATGACACGGCCATGGAACATTATTATGACAAGAATTCTGGAGCATTGTGATAAACATGGCATGGACCATTGTGATTAGAGGGGCCAAGGAGCATTCTGATGACAACGGCATGGATCATTGTGATGACAAGCGTCATCGAGCATTGTGATGACAAGTGTCGTGGAGCATTGTGATGACAGGGGTCATAGAGCATTGTGATGACATGGTTATGGAATATTGTGATGACCAGAATTCTGTACCACAGTGATGAAAAGGGAATGGAGCATTGTGATTACAGGTGTCATGGAGCATTTTGATGACAATTGTTTAGAACATTGTTAAGACAGGGATCATGGGGCATAGTGATGAAAGGGGCCTTGGAGCATTGTGTTGACAGGCGTCATGGGACATTGTGTTGACAGTGGTCATGGAACATTGTTAGAAAGAGAACATGGAGCAATTTGATTTCAGGGGCCATGAAAAATTGCGAATACATAGGCCATGGAGTATTCAGATGAATGTGGTCAAGGATCATTGTGACGAAAATTGTCCTGGAATATTGTGATGACACGGTTCATGGAGCATTGCGATGACAAGGGCCATGGCGAAATGTGAAGACAGGTGTCATGGGGCATTGTGATGACAGTGGTCCTCTAGAATTGTGAAGAAAGATATCATGGATCACTGGGATGACAGGGGCCTTGGAGCATTGTGATGACAGGGGTCATGGGGCATTATGATGACACGGCCATGGAACATTATGATGACAAGAATTCTGGAGCATTGTGATAAAAAGGGCATGGACCATTGTGATTAGAGGGGCCAAGGAGCATTCTGATGACAACGGCATGGAGCATTGTGATGACAAGGTCATCGAGCATTGTGATGACAGTGGTCATGAAGCATTGTGATGAAAGTTGTCATGGATCATTGTGATGACAAGTGTCGTGGAGCATTGTGATGACAGGGGTCATAGAGCATTGTGATGACACGGTTATGGAATATTGTGATGATCAGAATTCTGTAGCACTGTGATGAAAAGGGAATGGAGCATTGTGATTACAGGGTTCATGGAGCATTGTGTTGACAATTGTTCTAGAACATTGTGATGACAGGGATCATGGAGCATAGTGATGAAAGGGTCCATGGAGCATTGTGATGACAGGCGTCATGGGACATTGTGTTGACAGTGGTCATGGAGCATTGTTAGAAAGGGAACATGGAGCAATTTGATTTCAGGGGCCATGAAAAATTGTGAATACATAGGCCATGGAGTATTCAGATGAATGTGGTCAAGGATTATTGTGACGAAAAGTGTCCTGGAATATTGTGATGACACGGTTCATGGAGCATTGCGATGACAAGGGCCATGGCGAAATGTGAAGACAGGTGTCATGGGGCATTGTGATGACAGGGGTCATGGGGCATTGTGATGACACGGCCATGGAACATTATGATGACAAGAATTCTGGAGCATTGTGATAAAAAGGGCATGGATCATTGTGATTAGAGGGGCCAAGGGGCATTCTCATGACAACGGCATGGAGCATTGTGATCAAAAGGTTTATCGAGCATTGTGATGACAGTGGTCATGAAGCATTGTGATGAATGTGGTCATGGATCATTGTGATGACAAGTGTCGTGGAGCATTGTTATGACAGGGGTCATAGAGCATTGTGATGACACGGTTATGGAATATTGTGATGACCAGAATTCTGTAGCAATGTGATGAAAAGGGAATGGAGCATAGTGATTACAGGGGTCATGGAGCATAGTGATGACAATTGTTCTAGAACATTGTCATGACAGGGATCATCGAGCATAGTAATGAAAGGTTCCATGGAGCATTGTGATGACAGGCGTCATGGGACATTGTGTTGACAGGGATCATGGAGCATTGTTAGAAAGGGAACATGGAGCAATTTGATTTCAGGGGCCATGAAAAATTGTGAATACATAGGCCATGGAGTATTCAGATGAATGTGGTCAAGGATCATTGTGACGACAAGTGTCCTGGAATATTGTGATGACACGGTTTATGGAGCATTGCGATGACAAGGGCCATGGCGAAATGTGAAGACAGGTGTCATGGGGCATTGTGATGACAGTGGTCATCTAGAATTGTGAAGAAAGATATCATGGAGCACTGGGATGACAGGGGCCATGGAGCATTGTGATGACAGTGGTCATGGGGCATTGTGATGACACGGCCATGGAACATTATGATGACAAGAATTCTGGAGCATTGTGATAAAAAGGGCATGGACCATTGTGATTAGAGGGGCCAAGGAGCATTCTGATGACAACGGCATGGAGCATTGTGATGAAAAGGGTCATCGAGCATTGTGATGACAGTGGTCATGAAGCATTGTGATGAATGTGGTCATGGATCATTGTGATGACAATTGTTGTAGAGCATTGTGATGACAGGGGTCATAGAGCATTGTGATGACACGGTTATGGAATATTGTGATGACCAGAATTCTGTAGCACTGTGATGAAAAGGGAATGGAGCATTGTGATTACAGTGTTCATGGAGCATTGTGTTCACAATTGTTCTAGAACATTGTGAAGACAGGGATCATGGGGCATAGTGATGAAAGGGGCCATGGAGCATTGTGTTGACCGGCGTCATGGGACATTGTGTTGACAGTGTTCATGGAGCATTGTTAGAAAGAGAGCATGGAGCAATTTGATTTCAGGGGCCATGAAAAATTGCGAATACATAGGCCATGGAGTATTCTGATGAATGTGGTCAAGGATCATTGTGACGAAAAGTGTCCTGGAATATTGTGATGACACGGTTCATGGAGCATTGCGATGACAAGTGCCATGGCGAAATGTGAAGACAGGTGTCATGGGGCATTGTGATGACCGTGGTCATCTAGAATTGTGAAGAAAGATATCATGGAGCACTGGGATGAAAGGGGCCATGGAACATTGTGATGACAGGGGTCATGGGGCTTTGTGATGACACGGCCATGGAACATTATGATGACAAGAATTCTGGAGCATTGTGATAAAATGGGCATGGACCATTGTGATTAGAGGGGCCAAGGAGCATTCTGATGACAACGGCATGGAGCATTGTGATGAAAAGTGTCATCGAGCATTGTGATGACAGTGGTCATGAAGCATTGTGATGAATGAGGTCATGGATCATTGTGATGACAATTGTCGTGGAGCATTGTTATGTCAGGGTCATAGAGCATTGTGATGACACGGTTATGGAATATTGTGATGACCAGAATTCTGTAGCACTGTGATGAAAATGGAATGGAGCATTGTGATTACAGGGGTCATGGAGCATTGTGATGACTATTGTTCTAGAACATTGTGATGACAGTGATCATGGAGCATAGTGATGAAAGGGGCCATGGAGCATTGTGATGACAGGCGTCATGGGACAATGTGTTGACAATGGTCATGGAGCATTGTTAGAAAGGGAACATGGAGCAAAGTGGTTTCAGGGGACATGAAAATTTGTAAATACATAGGCCATAGAGTATTCAGATGAATGTCGTCAAGGATCATTGTGACAAAAAGTGTCCTGGAATATTGTGATGACACGGTTCATGGAGCATTGCGATGACAAGGGCCATGGCGAAATGTGAAGACAGGTGTCATGGGGCATTGTGATGACAGTGGTCCTCTAGAATTGTGGAGAAAGATATCATGGAGCACTGGGATGACACGGGCCATGGAGCATTGTGATGACAGGGGTCATGGGGCATTGTGATGACACGGCCATGGAACATTATTATGACAAGAATTCTGGAGCATTGTGATAAACATGGCATGGACCATTGTGATTAGAGGGGCCAAGGAGCATTCTGATGACAACGGCATGGATCATTGTGATGACAAGCGTCATCGAGCATTGTGATGACAAGTGTCGTGGAGCATTGTGATGACAGGGGTCATAGAGCATTGTGATGACATGGTTATGGAATATTGTGATGACCAGAATTCTGTACCACAGTGATGAAAAGGGAATGGAGCATTGTGATTACAGGTGTCATGGAGCATTTTGATGACAATTGTTTAGAACATTGTTAAGACAGGGATCATGGGGCATAGTGATGAAAGGGGCCTTGGAGCATTGTGTTGACAGGCGTCATGGGACATTGTGTTGACAGTGGTCATGGAACATTGTTAGAAAGAGAACATGGAGCAATTTGATTTCAGGGGCCATGAAAAATTGCGAATACATAGGCCATGGAGTATTCAGATGAATGTGGTCAAGGATCATTGTGACGAAAATTGTCCTGGAATATTGTGATGACACGGTTCATGGAGCATTGCGATGACAAGGGCCATGGCGAAATGTGAAGACAGGTGTCATGGGGCATTGTGATGACAGTGGTCCTCTAGAATTGTGAAGAAAGATATCATGGATCACTGGGATGACAGGGGCCTTGGAGCATTGTGATGACAGGGGTCATGGGGCATTATGATGACACGGCCATGGAACATTATGATGACAAGAATTCTGGAGCATTGTGATAAAAAGGGCATGGACCATTGTGATTAGAGGGGCCAAGGAGCATTCTGATGACAACGGCATGGAGCATTGTGATGACAAGGTCATCGAGCATTGTGATGACAGTGGTCATGAAGCATTGTGATGAAAGTTGTCATGGATCATTGTGATGACAAGTGTCGTGGAGCATTGTGATGACAGGGGTCATAGAGCATTGTGATGACACGGTTATGGAATATTGTGATGATCAGAATTCTGTAGCACTGTGATGAAAAGGGAATGGAGCATTGTGATTACAGGGTTCATGGAGCATTGTGTTGACAATTGTTCTAGAACATTGTGATGACAGGGATCATGGAGCATAGTGATGAAAGGGTCCATGGAGCATTGTGATGACAGGCGTCATGGGACATTGTGTTGACAGTGGTCATGGAGCATTGTTAGAAAGGGAACATGGAGCAATTTGATTTCAGGGGCCATGAAAAATTGTGAATACATAGGCCATGGAGTATTCAGATGAATGTGGTCAAGGATTATTGTGACGAAAAGTGTCCTGGAATATTGTGATGACACGGTTCATGGAGCATTGCGATGACAAGGGCCATGGCGAAATGTGAAGACAGGTGTCATGGGGCATTGTGATGACAGGGGTCATGGGGCATTGTGATGACACGGCCATGGAACATTATGATGACAAGAATTCTGGAGCATTGTGATAAAAAGGGCATGGATCATTGTGATTAGAGGGGCCAAGGGGCATTCTCATGACAACGGCATGGAGCATTGTGATCAAAAGGTTTATCGAGCATTGTGATGACAGTGGTCATGAAGCATTGTGATGAATGTGGTCATGGATCATTGTGATGACAAGTGTCGTGGAGCATTGTTATGACAGGGGTCATAGAGCATTGTGATGACACGGTTATGGAATATTGTGATGACCAGAATTCTGTAGCAATGTGATGAAAAGGGAATGGAGCATAGTGATTACAGGGGTCATGGAGCATAGTGATGACAATTGTTCTAGAACATTGTCATGACAGGGATCATCGAGCATAGTAATGAAAGGTTCCATGGAGCATTGTGATGACAGGCGTCATGGGACATTGTGTTGACAGGGATCATGGAGCATTGTTAGAAAGGGAACATGGAGCAATTTGATTTCCTGGGGCCATGAAAAATTGTGAATACATAGGCCATGGAGTATTCAGATGAATGTGGTCAAGGATCATTGTGACGACAAGTGTCCTGGAATATTGTGATGACACGGTTTATGGAGCATTGCGATGACAAGGGCCATGGCGAAATGTGAAGACAGGTGTCATGGGGCATTGTGATGACAGTGGTCATCTAGAATTGTGAAGAAAGATATCATGGAGCACTGGGATGACAGGGGCCATGGAGCATTGTGATGACAGTGGTCATGGGGCATTGTGATGACACGGCCATGGAACATTATGATGACAAGAATTCTGGAGCATTGTGATAAAAAGGGCATGGACCATTGTGATTAGAGGGGCCAAGGAGCATTCTGATGACAACGGCATGGAGCATTGTGATGAAAAGGGTCATCGAGCATTGTGATAACAGTGGTCATGAAGCATTGTGATGAATGTGGTCATGGATCATTGTGATGACAATTGTTGTAGAGCATTGTGATGACAGGGGTCATAGAGCATTGTGATGACACGGTTATGGAATATTGTGATGACCAGAATTCTGTAGCACTGTGATGAAAAGGGAATGGAGCATTGTGATTACAGGGGTCATGGAGCATTGTGATGACAATTGTTCTAGAACATTGTGAAGACAGGGATCATGGGGCATAGTGATGAAAGGGGCCATGGAGCATTGTGTTGACAGGCGTCATGGGACATTGTGTTGACAGTGTTCATGGAGCATTGTTAGAAAGAGAGCATGGAGCAATTTGATTTCAGGGGCCATGAAAAATTGCGAATACATAGGCCATGGAGTATTCTGATGAATGTGGTCAAGGATCATTGTGACGAAATGTGTCCTGGAATATTGTGATGACACGGTTCATGGAGCATTGCGATGACAAGTCCCATGGCGAAATGTGAAGACAGGTGTCATGGGGCATTGTGATGACAGTGGTCATCTAGAATTGTGAAGAAAGATATCATGGAGCACTGGGATGAAAGGGGCCATGGAGCATTGTGATGACAGGGGTCATGGGGCATTATGATGACACGGCCATGGAACATTATGATGACAAGAATTCTGGAGCATTGTGATAAAAAGGGCATGGACCATTGTGATTAGAGGGGCCAAGGAGCATTCTGATGACAACGGCATGGAGCATTGTGATGACAAGGTCATCGAGCATTGTGATGACAGTGGTCATGAAGCATTGTGATGAAAGTTGTCATGGATCATTGTGATGACAAGTGTCGTGGAGCATTGTGATGACAGGGGTCATAGAGCATTGTGATGACACGGTTATGGAATATTGTGATGATCAGAATTCTGTAGCACTGTGATGAAAAGGGAATGGAGCATTGTGATTACAGGGTTCATGGAGCATTGTGTTGACAATTGTTCTAGAACATTGTGATGACAGGGATCATGGAGCATAGTGATGAAAGGGTCCATGGAGCATTGTGATGACAGGCGTCATGGGACATTGTGTTGACAGTGGTCATGGAGCATTGTTAGAAAGGGAACATGGAGCAATTTGATTTCAGGGGCCATGAAAAATTGTGAATACATAGGCCATGGAGTATTCAGATGAATGTGGTCAAGGATTATTGTGACGAAAAGTGTCCTGGAATATTGTGATGACACGGTTCATGGAGCATTGCGATGACAAGGGCCATGGCGAAATGTGAAGACAGGTGTCATGGGGCATTGTGATGACAGGGGTCATGGGGCATTGTGATGAGTCGGCCATGGAACATTATGATGACAAGAATTCTGGAGCATTGTGATAAAAAGGGCATGGATCATTGTGATTAGAGGGGCCAAGGAGCATTCTGATGACAACGGCATGGAGCATTGTGATGAAAAGGTTTATCGAGCATTGTGAGGACAGTGGTCATGAAGCATTGTGATGAATGTGGTCATGGATCATTGTGATGACAAGTGTCGTGGAGCATTGTGATGACAGGGGTCATAGAGCATTGTGATGACAAGGTAATGGAATATTGTGATGACCAGAATTCTGTAGCAATGTGATGAAAAGGGAATGGAGCATAGTGATTACAGGGGTCATGGAGCATACTGATGACAATTGTTCTAGAACATTGTCATGACAGGGATCATCGAGCATAGTGATGAAAGGTTCCATGGAGCATTGTGATGACAGGCGTCATGGGACATTGTGTTGACAGGGATCATGGAACATTGTTAGAAAGGGAACATGGAGCAATTTGATTTCAGGGGCCATGAAAAATTGTGAATACATAGGCCATGGAGTATTCAGATGAATGTGGTCAAGGATCATTGTGACGACAAGTGTCCTGGAATATTGTGATGACACGGTTTATGGAGCATTGCGATGACAAAGGCCATGGCGAAATGTGAAGACAGGTGTCATGGGGCATTGTGATGACAGTGGTCATCTAGAATTGTGAAGAAAGATATCATGGAGCACTGGGATGACAGGGGCCATGGAGCATTGTGATGACAGTGGTCATGGGGCATTGTGATGACACGGCCATGGAACATTATGATGACAAGAAGTCAGGAGCATTGTGATAAAAAGGGCATGGACCATTGTGATTAGAGGGGCCAAGGAGCATTCTGATGACAACGGCATGGAGCATTGTGATGACAAGGGTCATCGAGCATTGTGATGACAGTGGTCATGAAGCATTGTGATGAATGTGGTCATGGATCATTGTGATGACAATTGTTGTAGAGCATTGTGATGACAGGGGTCATAGGGCATTGTGATGACACGGTTATGGAATATTGTGATGACCAGAATTCTGTAGCACTGTGATGAAAAGGGAATGGAGCATTGTGATTACAGGGGTCATGGAGCATTGTGATGACAATTGTTCTAGAACATTGTGAAGACAGGGATCATGGGGCATAGTGATGAAAGGGGCCATGGAGCATTGTGTTGACAGGCGTCATGGGACATTGTGTTGACAGTGGTCATGGAGCATTGATAGAAAGAGAACATGGAGCAATTTGATTTCAGGGGCCATGAAAAATTGCGAATACATAGGCCATGGAGTATTCTGATGAATGTGGTCAAGGATCATTGTGACGAAAAGTGTCCTGGAATATTGTGATGACACGGTTCATGGAGCATTGCGATGACAAGTGCCATGGCGAAATGTGAAGACAGGTGTCATGGGGCATTGTGATGACAGTAGTCATCTAGAATTGTGAAGAAAGATATCATGGAGCACTGGGATGAAAGGGGCCATGGAGCAATGTGATGACAGGGGTCATGGGGCATTGTGATGATACGGCCATGGAACATTATGATGACAAGAATTCTGGAGCACTGTGATAAAATGGGCATGGACCATTGTGATTAGAGGGGCCAAGGAGCATTCTGATGACAACGGCATGGAGCATTGTGATGACAAGGTCATCGAGCTTTGTGATGACAGTGGTCATGAAGCATTGTGATGAAAGTGGTCATGGAACATTGTGATGACAAGTGTCGTGGAGCATTGTGATGACAGGGGTCATAGAGCATTGTGATGACACGGTTATGGAATATTGTGATGACCAGAATTCTGTAGCACTGTGATGAAAAGGGAATGGAGCATTGTGATTACAGGGTTCATGGAGCATTGTGTTGACAATTGTTCTAGAACATTGTGATGACAGGGATCATGGAACATAGTGATGAAAGGGGCCATGGAGCATTGTGATGACAGGCGTCATGGGACATTGTGTTGACAGTGGTCATGGAGCATTGTTAGAAAGGTAACATGGAGCAATTAGATTTCAGGGGCCATGAAAAATTGTGAATACATAGGCCATGGAGTATTTAGATGAATGTGGTCAAGGATTATTGTGACGAAAAGTGTCCTGGAATATTGTGATGACACGGTTCATGGAGCATTGCGATGACAAGGGCCATGGCGAAATGTGAAGACAGGTGTCATGGAGCATTGTGATGACAGGGGTCATGGGGCATTGTGATGACACGGCCATGGAACATTATTATGTCAAGAATTCTGGAGCATTGTGATAAAAAGGGCATGGATCATTGTGATTAGAGGGGCCAAGGAGCATTCTGATGACAAAGTCATGGAGCATTGTGATGAAAAGGTTTATAGAGCATTGTGATGACAGTGGTCATGAAGCATTGTGATGAATGTGGTCATGGATCATTGTGATGACAAGTGTCGTGGAGCATTGTGATGACAGGGGTCATAGAGCATTGTGATGACACGGTTATGGAATATTGTGATGACCAGAATTCTGTAGCACTGTGATGAAAAGGGAATGGAGCATTGTGATTACAGGGGTCATGGAGCATTGTGATGACAATTGTTCTAGAACATTGTGATGACAGGGATCATGGAGCATAGTGATGAAAGGGTCCATGGAGCATTGTGATGACAGGCGTCATGGGACATTGTGTTGACAGGGGTCATGGAGCATTGTTAGAAAGGGAACATGGGGCAATTTCATTTCAGGGGCCATGAAAAATTGTGAATACATAGGCCATGGAGTATTCAGATGAATGTGGTCAAGGATCATTGTGACGACAAGTGTCCTGGAATATTGTGATGACACGGTTCATGGAGCATTGCGATGACAAGGGCCATGGCGAAATGTGAAGACAGGTGTCATGGGGCATTGTGATGACAGTGGTCCTCTAGAATTGTGGAGAAATATATCATGGAGCCCTGGGATGACAGGGGCCATGGAGCATTGTGATGACAGGGGTCATGGGGCTTTGTGATGACACGGCCATGGAACATTATGAAGACAAGAATTCTGGAGCATTGTGATAAAAAGGGCATGGACCATTGTGATTAGAGGGGCCAAGGAGCATTCTGATGACAACGGCATGGAGCATTGTGATGACAAGGGTCATCGAGCATTGTGATGACAGTGGTCATGAAGCATTGTGATGAATGTGGTCATGGATCATTGTGATGACAAGTGTCGTAGAGCATTGTGATGACAGGGGTCATAGAGCATTGTGATGACACGGTTATGGAATATTGTGATGACCAGAATTCTGTAGCACTGTGATGAAAAGGGAAAGGAGCATTGTGATTACAGGGGTCATGGAGCATTGTGATGACAATTGTTCTAGAACATTGTGAAGACAGGGATCATGGAGCATAGTTATGAAAGGGCCATGGAGCATTGTGATGACAGGCGTCATGGGACAATGTGTTGACAGTGGTCATGGAGCATTGTTAGAAAGGGAACATGGAGCAATTTGATTTCAGGGGCCATGAAAAATTGTGAATACATAGGCCATGGAGCATTCAGATGTATGTGGTCAAGGATCATTGTGACGACAAGTGTCCTGGAATATTGTGATGACACGGTTCATGGAGCATTGCGATGACAAGGGCCATGGCGAAATGTGAAGACAGGTGTCATGTGGCTTTGTGATGACAGTGGTCATCTAGAATTGTGAAGAAAGACATCATGGAGCACTGGGATGACAGGGGCCATGGAGCATTGTGATGACAGCGGTCATGGGGCATTGTGATGACATGGCCATGGAACATTATGATGACAAGAAGTCAGGAGCATTGTGATAAAAAGGGCATGGAGCATTGTGATTAGAGGGGCCAAGGAGCATTCTGATGACAACGGCATGGAGCATTGTGATGACAAGGGTCATCGAGCATTGTGATGACAGTGGTCATGAAGCATTGTGATGAATGTGGTCATGGATCATTGTGATGACAAGTGTCGTGGAGCATTGTGATGACAGGGGTCATAGAGCATTGTGATGACACGTTTATGGAATATTGTGTTGAACAGAAATCTGTAGCACAGTGATGAAAATGGAATGGAGCATTGTGATTACAGGGGTCATGGAGCATTGTGATGACAATAGTTCTAGAATATTGTGAAGACAGGGATCATGGAGCATAGTGATGAAAGGGGCCATGGAGCATTGTGATGACTGGCGTCATGGGACAATGTGTTGACAGTGGTCATGGAGCCTTGTTAGAAAGGGAACATGGAGCAATTTGATTTCAGGGGCCATGAAAAATTGTAAATACATAGGCCATGGAGTATTCAGATGAATGTGGTCAAGGATTATTGTGACAAAAAGTGTCCTGGAATATTGTGATGACACGGTTCATGGAGCATTGCGATGACAAGGGCCATGGCGAAATGTGAAGACAGGTGTCATGGGGCATTGTGGTGACAGTGGTCATCTAGAATTGTGAAGAAAGATATCATGGAGCACTGGGATGACAGGGGCCATGGAGCATTCTGATGACAGGGGTCATGGGGCATTGTGATGACATGGCCATGGAACATTATGATGACAATAATTCTGGAGCATTGTGATAAAAAGGGCATGGACCATTGTGATTAGAGGGGCCAAGGAGCATTCTGATGACAACGGCATGGAGCATTGTGATGACAAGGGTCATCGAGCATTGTGATGACAGTGGTCATGAAGCATTGTGATGAATGTGGTCATGGATCATTGTGATGACAAGTGTCGTGGAGCATTGTGATGACAGGGGTCATAGAGCATTGTGATGACACGGTTATATAATATTGTGATGACCAGAATTCTGTAGCACTGTGATGAAAAGGGAATGGAACATTGTGATTACAGGTGTCATGGAGCATTGTGATGACAATTGTTCTAGAACATTGTGAAGACAGGGATCATGGAGCATAGTGATGAAAGGGGCCATGGAGCATTGTGATGACAGGCGTCATGGAACAATGTGTTGACAGTGTCATGGAGCATTGTTAGAAAGGGAACATGGAGCAATTTGATTTCAGGGGCCATGAAAAATTGTGAATACATAGGCCATGGTGTATTCAGATGAATGTGGTCAAGGATCATTGTGACGACAAGTGTCCTGGAATATTGTGATGACAAGGTTCATGGAGCATTGCGATGACAAGGGCCATGGCGAAATGTGAAGACAGGTGTCATGGGGCATTGTGATGACAGTGGTCATCTCGAATTGTGAAGAAAGATATCATGGAGCACTGGGATGTCAGGGGCCATGGAACATTGTGATGACAGGGGTCATGGGGCATTGTGATGACACGGCCATGGAACATTATGATGACAAGAATTCTGGAGCATTGTGATAAATAGGGCATGGACCATTGTGATTAGAGGGGCCAAGGAGCATTCTGATGACAACGGCATGGAGCATTGTGATGACAAGTGTCATCGAGCATTGTGATGACATTGGTCATGAATCATTGTGATGAATGTGGTCATGGATAATTGTGATGACAAGTGTCGTGGAGCATTGTGATGACAGGGGTCATAGAGCATTGTGATGACACGGTTATGGAATATTGTGACTACCAGAATTCTGTAGCACTGTGATGAAAAGGGAATGGAGCATTGTGATTACAGGGGTCATGGAGCATTGTGATGACAATTGTTCTAGAACATTGTGATGACAGGGATCATGGAGCATAGTGATGAAAGGGGCCATGGAGCATTGTGATGACAGGCGTCATGGGACAATGTGTTGACAGTGGTCATGGGGCTTTGTTAGAAAGGGAACATGGAGCAATTTGATTTCAGGGGCCATGAAAAATTGTGAATACATAGGCCATGGAGCATTCAGATGTATGTGGTCAAGGATCATTGTGACGAAATGTGTCCTGGAATATTGTGATGATACGGTTCATGGAGCATTGCGATGACAAGGGCCATGGCGAAATGTGAAGACAGGTGTCATGGGGCATTGTGATGACACGGCCATGGAACATTATAATGACAAGAATTCTGGAGCATTGTGATAGAAAGGGCATGGACCATTGTGATTAGAGTGGCCAAGGAGCATTCTGATGACAACGGCATGGAGCATTGTGATGACAAGGTTCATCGAGCATTGTGATGACAGTGGTCATGAAGCATTGTGATGAATGTGGTTATGGATCATTGTGATGACAAGTGTCGTGGAGCATTGTGATGACAGGGGTCATAGAGCATTGTGATGACACGGTTATGGAATATTGTGATGACCAGAATTCTGTAGCACTGTGATGAAAAGGGAATGGAGCATTGTGATTACAGGAGTCATGGAGCATTGTGATGACCATTGTTTAGAACATTGTGAAGACAGGTTTCATGGAGCATAGTGATGAAAGGGGCCATGGAGCATTGTGATGACAGGCGTCATGAGACAATGTGTTGACAGTGGTCATGGAGCATTGTTAGAAAGGGAACATGGAGCAATTTGATTTCAGGGGCCATGAAAAATTGTGAATATATAGGCCATGGAGTATTCAGATGTATGTGGTCAAGGATCATTGTGACGAAAAGTGTCCTGGAATATTGTGATGACACGGTTCATGGAGCATTGCGATGACAAGGGCCATGGCGAAATGTGAAGACAGGTGTCATGGGGCTTTGTGATGACAGTGGTCATCTAGAATTTTGAAGAAAGATATCATGGAGCAGTGGGATGACAGGGGCCATGGAGCATTGTGATGACAGGTGTCATGGGGCATTGTGATGACACGGCCATGGAACAATATGATGACAAGAATTCTGGAGCATTGTGATAAAAAGGGCATGGACCATTGTGATTAGAGGGGCCAAGGAGCATTCTGATGACAACGGCATGGAGCATTGTGATGACAAGGGTCATCGAGCATTGTGATGACAGTGGTCATGAAGCATTGTGATGAATATGGTCATGGATCATTGTGATGACAAGTGTCGTGGAGCATTGTGATGACAGGGGTCATAGAGCATTGTGATGACACGTTTATGGAATATTGTGCTGAACAGAAATCTGTAGCACAGTGATGAAAATGGAATGGAGCATTGTGATTACAGGGGTCATGGAGCATTGTGATGACAATAGTTCTAGAATATTGTGAAGACAGGGATCATGGAGCATAGTGATGAAAGGGGCCATGGAGCATTGTGATGACTGGCGTCATGGGACAATGTGTTGACAGTGGTCATGGAGCCTTGTTAGAAAGGGAACATGGAGCAATTTGATTTCAGGGGCCATGAAAAATTGTAAATACATAGGCCATGGAGTATTCAGATGAATGTGGTCAAGGATTATTGTGACAAAAAGTGTCCTGGAATATTGTGATGACACGGTTCATGGAGCATTGCGATGACAAGGGCCATGGCGAAATGTGAAGACAGGTGTCATGGGGCATTGTGGTGACAGTGGTCATCTAGAATTGCGAAGAAAGATATCATGGAGCACTGGGATGACAGGGGCCATGGAGCATTCTGATGACAGGGGTCATGGGGCATTGTGATGACACGGCCATGGAACATTATGATGACAATAATTCTGGAGCATTGTGATAAAAAGGGCATGGACCATTGTGATTAGAGGGGCCAAGGAGCATTCTGATGACAACGGCATGGAGCATTGTGATGACAAGGGTCATCGAGCACTGTGATGACAGTGGTCATGAATCATTGTGATGAATGTGGTCATGGATCATTGTGATGACAAGTGTCGTGGAGCATTGTGATGACAGGGGTCATAGAGCATTGTGATGACACGGTTATATAATATTGTGATGACCAGAATTCTGTAGCACTGTGATGAAAAGGGAATGGAGCATTGTGATTACAGGTGTCATGGAGCATTGTGATGACAATTGTTCTAGAACATTGTGAAGACAGGGATCATGGAGCATAGTGATGAAAGGGGCCATGGAGCATTGTGATGACAGGCGTCATGGAACAATGTGTTGACAGTGTCATGGAGCATTGTTAGAAAGGGAACATGGAGCAATTTGATTTCAGGGGCCATGAAAAATTGTGAATACATAGGCCATGGTGTATTCAGATGAATGTGGTCAAGGATCATTGTGACGACAAGTGTCCTGGAATATTGTGATGACAAGGTTCATGGAGCATTGCGATGACAAGGGCCATGGCGAAATGTGAAGACAGGTGTCATGGGGCTTTGTGATGAGAGTGGTCATCTAGAATTGTGAAGAAAGACATCATGGAGCACTGGGATGACAGGGGCCATGGAGCATTGTGATAACAGGGGTCATGGGGCATTGTGATGACATGGCCATGGAACATTATGATGACAAGAAGTCAGGAGCATTTTGATAAAAAGGGCATGGACCATTGTGATTAGAGGGGCCAAGGAGCATTCTGATGACAACGGCATGAGGCATTGTGATGACAAGGGTCATCGAGCATT
The DNA here is from genome assembly GCF_028021215.1 of Eschrichtius robustus. NCBI lineage: Eukaryota > Metazoa > Chordata > Mammalia > Artiodactyla > Eschrichtiidae > Eschrichtius > Eschrichtius robustus. The sequence goes on along the minus strand of NW_027175249.1, from coordinate 5,088,417 downwards.
GTGATGAGGGTGGTCATGAAACATTGTGATGAATGTGGTCATGGATCATTGTGATGAGAAGTGTCGTGGAGCATTGTGATGACAGGGGTCATAGAGCATTGTGATGACACGGTTATGGAATATTGTGATGACCAGAATTCTGTAGCACTGTGATGAATAGGGAATGGAGCATTGTGATTACAGGGGTCATGGAGCATTGTGATGAAAATTGTTCTAGAACATTGTGATGACAGGGATCATGGAGCATAGTGATGAAAGGGGCCATGAAGCATTGTGATGACAGGCGTCATGGGGCATTGTGATGACACGGCCATGGAACATTATGATGACAATAATTCTGGAGCATTGTGATAAAACGAGCATGGACCATTGTGATTAGAGGGGCCAAGGAGCATTCTGATGACAGCGGCATGGAGCATTGTGATGAAAAGGGTCATCGAGCATTGTGATGACAGTGGTCATGAAGCATTGTGATGAATGTGGTCATGCATCATTTTGATGACAAGTGTCGTGGAGCATTGTGATGACAGGGGTCATAGAGCATTTTGATGACACGGTTATGGAATATTGTGATGACCAGAATTCTGTAGCACTGTGATGAAAAGGGAATGGAGCATTGTGATTACAGGGACCATGGAGCATTTTGATGACAATTGTTTAGAACATGGTGAAGACAGGGATCATGGAGCATAGTGATGAAAGGGGCCATGGAGCATTGTGATGACAGGCGTCATGGGACAATGTGTTGACAGTGGTCATGGAGCTTTGTTAGAAAGGGAACATGGAGCAAGTTGATTTCAGGGGCCATGAAAAATTGTGAATACATAGGCCATGGAGTATTCAGATGAATGTGGTCAAGGATCATTCTGACGACAAGTGTCCTGGATTTTTGTGATGAAACGGTTCATGGAGCATTGCGATAACAAGGGCCATGGCGAAATGTGAAGAGAGGTGTCATGGGGCATTGTGATGAGAGTGGTCATCTAGAATTGTGAAGAAAGATATCATGGAGCACTGGGATGACAGGGGCCATGGAGCATTGTGATGACAGGGGTCATGGGATATTGTGATGACACGGCCATGGAACATTATGATGAGAAGAAGTCTGGAGCATTGTGATAAAAAGGGCATGGAACATTGTGATTAGAGGGGCCAAGGAGCATTCTGATGACAACGGCATTGAGCATTGTGATGACAAGGGTCATCGAGCATTGTGATGACAGTGGTCATGAAGCATTGTGATGAATGTGGTCATGGATCATTGTGATGACAAGTGTCGTGGAGCATTGTGATGACAGGGGTCATAGAGCATTGTGATGACACGGTTATGGAATATTGTGAAGACCAGAATTCTGTAGCACTGTGATGAAACGGGAATGGAGCATTGTGATTACAGGGGTCATGGAGCATTGTGATGACAATTGTTCTAGAACATTGTGAAGACAGGGATCATGGAGCATAGTGATGAAAGGGCCATGGAGCATTGTGATGACAGGCGTCATGGGACAATGTGTTGACAGTGGTCATGGAGCCTTGTTAGAAAGGGAACATGGAGCAATTTGATTTCAGGGGCCATGAAAAATTGTGAATACCTAGGCCATGGAGTATTCAGATGTATGTGGTCAAGGATCATTGTGACGAAATGTGTCCTGGAATATTGTGATGACACGGTTCATGGAGCATTGCGATGACAAGGGCCATGGCGGAATGTGAAGACAGGTGTCATGGGGCATTGTGATGACACGGCCATGGAACATTATGATGACAAGAATTCTGGAGCATTGTGATAAAAAGGGCATGGACCATTGTGATTAGAGGGGCCAAGGAGCATTCTGATGACAACGGCATGGAGCATTGTGATGACAAGGGTCATCGAGGATTGTGATGACAGTGGTCATGAAGCATTGTGATGAATGTGGTCATGGATCATTGTGATGACAAGTGTCGTGGAGCATTGTGATGACAGGGGTCATAGAGCATTGTGATGACACGGTTATGGAATATTGTGATGACCAGAATTCTGTAGCACTGTGATGAAAAGGGAATGGAGCATTGTGATTACAGGGGTCATGGAGCATTGTGATGACAATTGTTCTAGAACATTGTGAAGACAGGGATCATGGAGCATAGTGATGAAAGGGGCCTTGGAGCATTGTGAAGACAGGCGTCATGGGACAATGTGTTGACAGTGGTCATGGAGCCTTGTTAGAAAGGGAACATGGAGCAATTTGATTTCAGGGGCCATGAAAAATTGTGAATACATAGGCCATGGAGTATTCAGATGAATGTGGTCAAGGATCATTGTGACGACAAGTGTCCTGGAATATTGTGATGACACGGTTCATGGAGCATTGCGATGACAAGGGCCATGGCGAAATGTGAAGACAGGTGTCATGGGGCTTTGTGATGACAGTGGTCATCTAGAATTGTGAAGAAAGATATCATGGAGCACTGGGATGACAGGGGCCATGGAGCATTGTGATGACAGGGGTCATGGGGCATTGTGATGACACGGCCATGGAACATTATGATGACAAGAATTCTGGAGCATTGTGATAAAAAGGGCATGGACCATTGTGATTATAGGGGCCAAGGAGCATTCTGATGACAACGGCATGGATCATTGTGATGACAAGGGTCATCGAGCACTGTGATGACAGTGGTCATGTAGCATTGTGATGAATGTGGTCATGGATCATTGTGATGACAATTGTCGTGGAGCTTTGTGATGACAGGGGTCAGAAAGCATTGTGATGACACGGTTATGGAATATTGTGATGACCAGAATTCTGTAGCACTGTGATGAAAAGGGAATGGAGCATTGTGATTACAGGGGTCATGGAGCATTGTGATGACCATTGTTCTAGAACATTGTGAAGACCGGGATCATGGAGCATAGTGATGAAAGGGGCCATGGAGCATTGTGATGACAGGCGTCATGGGACAATGTGTTGACAGTGTCATGGAGCATTGTTAGAAAGGGAACATGGAGCAATTTGATTTCAGGGGCCATGAAAAATTGTGAATACATAGGCCATGGAGTATTCAGATGAATGTGGTCAAGGATCATTGTGACGACAAGTGTCCTGGAATATTGTGATGACACGGATCATGGAGCATTGCGATGACAAGGGCCATGGCGAAATGTGAAGACAGGTGTCACGGGGCATTGTGATGACAGTGGTCATCTAGAATTGTGAAGAAAGATATCATGGAGCACTGGGATGACAGGGGCCATGGAACATTGTGATGACAGGGGTCATGGAGCATAGTGATGAAAGGGGCCATGAAGCATTGTGATTACAGGCGTCATGGGGCATTGTGATGACACGGCCATGGAACATTATGATGACAAGTATTCTGGAGCATTGTGATAAAACGGGCATGGACCATTGTGATTAGAGGGGCCAAGGAGCATTCTGATGACAACGGCATGGAGCATTGTGATGACAAGGCTCATCGAACATTGTGATGACAGTGGTCATGAAGCATTGTGATGAATGTGGTCATGGATCATTGTGATGACAAGTGTCGTGGAGCTTTGTGATGACAGGGGTCAGAGAGCATTGTGATGACACGGTTATGGAATATTGTGATGACCAGAATTCTGTAGCACTGTGATGAAAAGGGAATGGAGAATTGTGATTACAGGGGTCATGGAGCATTGTGATGACCATTGTTCTAGAACATTGTTATGACAGGGATCATGGAGCATAGTGATGAAAGGGGCCATGAAGCATTGTGATGACAGGCGTCATGGGACATTGAGATGACACGGCCATGGAACATTATGATGACAAGAATTCTGGAGCATTGTGATAAAACGGGCATGGACCATTGTGATTAGAGGGGCCAAGGAGCATTCTGATGACAAAGGCATGGAGCATTGTGATGACAAGGGTCATCGAGGATTGTGATGACAGTGGTCATGAAGCATTGTGATGAATGTGGTCATGCATCATTGTGATGACAAGTGTCGTGGAGCATTGTGATGACAGGGGTCATAGAGCAATTTGATGACACGGTTATGGAATATTGTGATGACCAGAATTCTGTAGCACTGTGATGAAAAGGGAATGGAGCATTGTGATTACAGGGGCCATGGAGCATTGTGATGACAATTGTTTAGAACATTGTGAAGACAGGGATCATGGAGCATAGTGATGAAAGGGGCCATGGAGCATTGTGATGACAGGCGTCATGGGACAATGTGTTGACAGTGGTCATGGAGCATTGTTAGAAAGTGAACATGAAGCAATTTGATTTCAGGGGCCATGAAAAATTGTGAATACATAGGCCATGGAGCATTCAGATGTATGTGGTCAAAGATCATTGTGACGACAAGTGTCCTGGAATATTGTGATGACACGGTTCATGGAGCATTGCGATGACAAGGGCCATTGCGAAATGTGAAGACAGGTGTCATGGGGCATTGTGATGACAGTGGTCATCAAGAATTGTGAAGAAAGATATCATGGAGCAGTGGGATGACAGGGGCCATGGAGCATTGTGATGACAGGGGTCATGGAGCATTGTGATGACACGGCCATGGAACATTATGATGACAAGAATTCTGGAGCATTGTGATAAATATGGCATGGACCATTGTGATTAGAAGGGCCAAGGAGCATTCTGATGACAACGGCATGGAGCATTGTGATGAAAAGGGTCATCGAGCATTGTGATGACAGTGGTCATGAAGCATTGTGATGAATGTGGTCATGGATCATTGTAATGACAAGTGTCGTGGAGCATTGTGATGACAGGGGTCATAGAGCATTGTGATGACACGGTTATGGAATATTGTGATGACCAGAATTCTGTAGCACTGTGATGAAAAGGGAATGGAGCATTGTGATTACAGGGGTCATGGAGCATTTTGATGAAAATTGTTCTAGAACATTGTGATGACAGGGATCATGGAGCATAGTGATGAAAGGGGCCATGAAGCATTGTGATGAGAGGCGTCATGGGGCATTGTGATGACACGGCCATGGAACATTATGATGAAAAGAATTCTGGAGCATTGTGATAAAACGGGCATGGACCATTGTGATTAGAGGGGCCAAGGAGCATTCTGATGACAACGGCATGGAGCATTGTGATGACAAGGGTCATCGAGCATTGTGATGACAGTGGTCATGAAGCATTGTGATGAATGTGGTCATGGATCATTGTGATGACAAGTGTCGTGGAGCATTGTGATGACAGGGGTCATAGAGCATTGTGATGACACGGTTATGGAATATTGTGATGACCAGAAATCTGTAGCACAGTGATCAAAATGGAATGGAGCATTGTGATTACAGGGGCCATGGAGCATTGTGATGACAATGGTTCTAGAATATTGTGAAGACAGGGATCATGGAGCATAGTGAGGAAAGGGGCCATGGAGCATTGTGAAGACAGGCGTCATGGGACAATGTGTTGACAGTGGTCATGGAGCCTTGTTAGAAAGGGAACATGGAGCAATTTGATTTCAGGGGCCATGAACAATTGTGAATACATAGGCCATGGAGTATTCAGATGAATGTGGTCAAAGATCATTGTGACAAAAAGTGTCCTGGAATATTGTGATGACACGGTTCATGGAGCATTGCGATGACAAGGGCCATGGCGAAATGTGAAGACAGGTGTCATGGGGCATTGTGATGACAGTGGTCATCTAGAATTGTGAAGAAAGATATCATGGAGCACTGGGATGACAGGGGCCATGGAGCATTCTGATGACAGGGGTCATGGGGCATTGTGATGACACGGCCATGGAACATTATGATGACAAGAATTCTGGAGCATTGTGATAAAAAGGGCATGGACCATTGTGATTAGAGGGGCCAAGGAGCATTCTGATGACTACGGCATGGAGCATTGTGATGACAAGGGTCATCGAGCATTGTGATGACAGTGGTCATGAAGCATTGTGATGAATGTGGTCATGGATCATTGTGATGACAAGTGTCGTGGAGCATTGTGATGACAGGGGTCATAGAGCATTTTGATGACACGGTTATGTAATATTGTGATGACCAGAATTCTGTAGCACTGTGATGAAAAGGGAATGGAGCATTGTGATTACAGGTGTCATGGAGCATTGTGATGACAATTGTTCTAGAACATTGTGAAGACAGGGATCAAGGAGCATAGTGATGAAAGGGGCCATGGAGCATTGTGAAGACAGGCGTCATGGGACAATGTGTGGACAGTGTCATGGAGCATTGTTAGAAAGGGAACATGGAGCAATTTGATTTCAGGGGCCATGAAAAATTGTGAATACATAGGCCATGGTGTATTCAGATGAATGTGGTCAAGGATCATTGTGACGACAAGTGTCCTGGAATAATGTGATGACACGGATCATGGAGCATTGCGATGACAAGGGCCATGGCGAAATGTGAAGACAGGTGTCACGGGGCATTGTGATGACAGTGGTCATCTAGAATTGTGAAGAAAGATATCATGGAGCACTGGGATGACAGGGGCCATGGAACATTGTGATGACAGGGGTCATGGAGCATAGTGATGAAAGGGGCCATGAAGCATTGTGATTACAGGCGTCATGGGGCATTGTGATGACACGGCCATGGAACATTATGATGACAAGAATTCTGGAGCATTGTGATAAAACGGGCATGGACCATTGTGATTAGAGGGGCCAAGGAGCATTCTGATGACAACGGCATGGAGCATTGTGATGACAAGGCTCATCGAACATTGTGATGACAGTGGTCATGAAGCATTGTGATGAATGTGGTCATGGATCATTGTGATGACAAGTGTCGTGGAGCTTTGTGATGACAGGGGTCAGAGAGCATTGTGATGACACGGTTATGGAATATTGTGATGACCAGAATTCTGTAGCACTGTGATGAAAAGGGAATGGAGAATTGTGATTACAGGGGTCATGGAGCATTGTGATGACCATTGTTCTAGAACATTGTTATGACAGGGATCATGGAGCATAGTGATGAAAGGGGCCATGAAGCATTGTGATGACAGGCGTCATGGGACATTGAGATGACACGGCCATGGAACATTATGATGACAAGAATTCTGGAGCATTGTGATAAAACGGGCATGGACCATTGTGATTAGAGGGGCCAAGGAGCATTCTGATGACAAAGGCATGGAGCATTGTGATGACAAGGGTCATCGAGCATTGTGATGACAGTGGTCATGAAGCATTGTGATGAATGTGGTCATGCATCATTGTGATGACAAGTGTCGTGGAGCATTGTGATGACAGGGGTCATAGAGCAATTTGATGACACGGTTATGGAATATTGTGATGACCAGAATTCTGTAGCACTGTGATGAAAAGGGAATGGAGCATTGTGATTACAGGGGCCATGGAGCATTGTGATGACAATTGTTTAGAACATTGTGAAGACAGGGATCATGGAGCATAGTGATGAAAGGGGCCATGGAGCATTGTGATGACAGGCGTCATGGGACAATGTGTTGACAGTGGTCATGGGGCATTGTTAGAAAGGGAACATGGAGCAATTTGATTTCAGGGGCCATGAAAAATTGTGAATACATAGGCAATGGAGCATTCAGATGTATGTGGTCAAGGATCATTGTGACGACAAATGTCCTGGAATATTGTGATGACACGGTTCATGGAGCATTGCGATGACAAGGGCCATGGCGAAATGTGAAGACAGGTGTCATGGGACTTTGTGATGACAGTGGTCATCTAGAATTGTGAAGAAAGATATCATGGAGCACTGGGATGACAGGGGCCATGGAGCATTGTGATGACAGGGGTCATGGGACATTGTGATGACATGGCCATGGAACATTATGATGATAAGAAGTCAGGAGCATTGTGATAAAAAGGGCATGGACCATTGTGATTAGAGGGGCCAAGGAGCATTCTGATGACAACGGCATGGAGCATTGTGATGACAAGGGTCATCGAGCATTGTGATGACAGTGGTCATGAAGCATTGTGATGAATGTGGTCATGGATCATTGTGATGACAAGTGTCGTGGAGCATTGTGATGACAGGGGTCATAGAGCATTGTGATGACACGGTTATGGAATATTGTGATGACCAGAAATCTGTAGCACAGTGATGAAAATGGAATGGAGCATTGTGATTACAGGGGTCATGGAACATTGTGATGACAATGGTTCTAGAATATTGTGAAGACAGGGATCATGGAGCATAGTGATGAAAGGGGCCATGGAGCATTGTGAAGACAGGCGTCATGGGACAATGTGTTGACAGTGGCCATGGAGCCTTGTTAGAAAGGGAACATGGAGCAATTTGATTTCAGGGGCCATGAAAAATTGTGAATACACAGGCCATGGAGTATTCAGATGAATGTGGTCAAGGATCATTGTGACAAAAAGTGTCCTGGAATATTGTGATGACACGGTTCATGGAGCATTGCGATGAAAAGGGCCATGGCGAAATGTGAAGACAGGTGTCATGGGGCTTTGTGATGACAGTGGTCATCTAGAATTGTGAAGAAAGATATCATGGAGCACTGGGATGACAGGGGCCATGGAGCATTGTGATGACAGGGGTCATGGGGCATTGTGATGACATTGCCATGGAACATTATGATGACAAGAAGTCAGGAGCATTGTGATAAAAAGGGCATGGACCATTGTGATTAGAGGGGCCAAGGAGCATTCTGATGACAACGGCATGGATCATTGTGATGACAAGGGTCATCGAGCATTGTGATGACAGTGGTTATGTAGCATTGTGATGAATGTGGTCATGGATCATTGTGATGACAATTGTCGTGGAGCTTTGTGATGACAGGGGTCAGAAAGCATTGTGATGACACGGTTATGGAATATTGTGATGACCAGAATTCTGTAGCACTGTGATGAAAAGGGAATGGAGCATTGTGATTACAGGGGTCATGGAGCATTGTGATGACCATTGTTCTAGAACATTGTGAAGACAGGGATCATGGAGCATAGTGATGAAAGGGGCCATGGAGCATTGTGATGACAGGCGTCATGGGACAATGTGTTGACAGTGTCATGGAGCATTGTTAGAAAGGGAACATGGAGCAATTTGATTTCAGGGGCCATGAAAAATTGTGAATACATAGGCCATGGAGTATTCAGATGAATGTGGTCAAGGATCATTGTGACGACAAGTGTCCTGGAATATTGTGATGACACGGTTCATGGAGCATTGCGATGACAAGGGCCATGGCGAAATGTGAAGACAGGTGTCATGGGGCATTGTGATGACAGTGGTCATCTAGAATTGTGAAGAAAGATATCATGGAGCAGTGGGATGACAGGGGCCATGGAGCATTGTGATGACAGGGGTCATGGAGCATTGTGATGACACGGCCATGGAACATTATGATGACAAGAATTCTGGAGCATTGTGATAAATAGGGCATGGACCATTGTGATTAGAAGGGCCAAGGAGCATTCTGATGACAACGGCATGGAGCATTGTGATGACAAGGGTCATCGAGCATTGTGATGACAGTGGTCATGAAGCATTGTGATGAATGTGGTCATGGATCATTGTGATGACAAGTGTCGTGGAGCATTGTGATGACAGGGGTCATAGAGCATTTTGATGACACGGTTATGTAATATTGTGATGACCAGAATTCTGTAGCACTGTGATGAAAAGGGAATGGAGCATTGTGATTACAGGTGTCATGGAGCATTGTGATGACAATTGTTCTAGAACATTGTGAAGACAGGGATCATGGAGCATAGTGATGAAAGGGGCCATGGAGCATTGTGAAGACAGGCGTCATGGGACAATGTGTTGACAGTGTCATGGAGCATTGTTAGAAAGGGATCATGGAGCAATTTGATTTCAGGGGCCATGAAAAATTGTGAATACATAGGCCATGGAGTATTCAGATGAATGTGGTCAAGGATCATTGTGACGACAAGTGTCCTGGAATATTGTGATGACACGGATCATGGAGCATTGCGATGACAAGGGCCATGGCGAAATGTGAAGACAGGTGTCACGGGGCATTGTGGTGACAGTGGTCATCTAGAATTGTGAAGAAAGATATCATGGAGCACTGGGATGACAGGGGCCATGGAACATTGTGATGACAGGGGTCATGGAGCATTGTGATGACACGGCCATGGAACATTATGATGACAAGAATTCTGGAGCATTGTGATAAATAGGGCATGGACCATTGTGATTAGAAGGGCCAAGGAGCATTCTGATGACAACGGCATGGAGCATTGTGATGACAAGGGTCATCGAGCATTGTGATGACAGTGGTCATGAAGCATTGTGATGAATGTGGTCATGGATCATTGTGATGACAAGTGTCGTGGAGCAGTGTGATGACAGGGGTCATAGAGCATTGTGATGACACGGTTATGGAATATTGTGATGACCAGAATTCTGTAGCACTGTGATGAAAAGGGAATGGAGCTTTGTGATTACAGGGGTCATGGAGCATTGTGATGAAAATTGTTCTATAACATTGTGATGACAGGGATCACGGAGCATAGTGATGAAGGGGGCCATGAAGCATTGTGATGACAGGCGTCATGGGACATTGAGATGACACGGCCATGGAACATTATGATGACAAGAATTCTGGAGCATTGTGATAAAACGGGCATGGACCATTGTGATTAGAGGGGCCAAGGAGCATTCTGATGACAAAGGCATGGAGCATTGTGATGACAAGGGTCATCGAGCATTGTGATGACAGTGGACATGAAGCATTGTGATGAATGTGGTCATGCATCATTGTGATGACAAGTGTCGTGGAGCATTGTGATGACAGGGGTCATAGAGCAATTTGATGACCAGAATTCTGTAGCACTGTGATGAAAAGGGAATGGAGCATTGTGATTACAGGGGCCATGGAGCATTGTGATGACAATTGTTTAGAACATTGTGAAGACAGGGATCATGGAGCATAGTGATGAAAGGGGCCATGGAGCATTGTGATGACAGGCGTCATGGGACAATGTGTTGACAGTGGTCATGGGGCTTTGTTAGAAAGGGAACATGGAGCAATTTGATTTCAGGGGCCATGAAAAATTGTGAATACATAGGCCATGGAGCATTCAGATGTATGTGGTCAAGGATCATTGTGACGACAAATGTCCTGGAATATTGTGATGACACGGTTCATGGAGCATTGCGATGACAAGGGTCATGGCGAAATGTGAAGACAGGTGTCATGGGACTTTGTGATGACAGTGGTCATCTAGAATTGTGAAGAAAGATATCATGGAGCACTGGGATGACAGGGGCCATGGAGCATTGTGATGACAGGGGTCATGGGACATTGTGATGACATGGCCATGGAACATTATGATGACAAGAAGTAAGGAGCATTGTGATAAAAAGGGCATGGACCATTGTGATTAGAGGGGCCAAGGAGCATTCTGATGACAACGTCATGGATCATTGTGATGACAAGGGTCATCGAGCATTGTGATGACAGTGGTCATGAAGCATTGTGATGAATGTGGTCATGGATCATTGTGATGACAATTGTCGTGGAGCATTGTGATGACAGGGGTCATAGAGCATTGTGATGACACGGTTATGGAATATTGTGATGACCAGAAATCTGTAGCACAGTGATGAAAATGGAATGGAGCATTGTGATTACAGGGGTCATGGAGCATTGTGATGACAATTGTTCTAGAATATTGTGAAGACAGGGATCATGGAGCATAGTGATGAAAGGGGCCATGGAGCATTGTGAAGACAGGCGTCATGGGGCATTGAGATGACACGGCCATGGAACATTATGATGAGAAGAATTCTGGAGCATTGTGATAAAACGGGCATGGACCATTGTGATTAGAGGGGCCAAGGAGCATTCTGATGACAACGGCATGGAGCATTGTGATGACAAGGGTCATCGAGCATTGTGATGACAGTGGTCATGAAGCATTGTGATGAATGTGGTCATGCATCATTGTGATGACAAGTGTCGTGGAGCATTGTGATGACAGGGGTCATAGAGCATTTTGATGACACGGTTATGGAATATTGTGATGACCAGAATTCTGTAGCACTGTGATGAAAAGGGAATGGAGCATTGTGATTACAGGGGCCATGGAGCATTGTGATGACAATTGTTTAGAACATTGTGAAGACAGGGATCATGGAGCATAGTGATGAAAGGGGCCATGGAGCATTGTGATGACAGGCGTCATGGGACAATGTGTTGACAGTGGTCATGGAGCATTGTTAGAAAGTGAACATGAAGCAATTTGATTTCAGGGGCCATGAAAAATTGTGAATACATAGGCCATGGAGCATTCAGATGTATGTGGTCAAGGATCATTGTGACGACAAGTGTCCTGGAATATTGTGATGACACGGTTCATGGAGCATTGCGATGACAAGGGCCATTGCGAAATGTGAAGACAGGTGTCATGGGACTTTGTGATGACAGTGGTCATCTAGAATTGTGAAGAAAGATATCATGGAGCACTGGGATGACAGGGGCCATGGAGCATTGTGATGACAGTGGTCATGGGGCATTGTGATGACATGGCCATGGAACATTATGATGAGAAGAAGTCAGGAGCATTGTGATAAAAAGGGCATGGACCATTGTGATTAGAGGGGCCAAGGAGCATTCTGATGACAACGGCATGGAGCATTGTGATGACAAGGGTCATCGAGCATTGTGATGACAGTGGTCATGAAGCATTGTGATGAATGTGGTCATGGATCATTGTGATGACAAGTGTCGTGGAGCATTGTGATGACAGGGGTCATAGAGCATTGTGATGACACGGTTATGGAATATTGTGATGACCAGAAATCTGTAGCACAGTGATGAAAATGGAATGGAGCATTGTGATTACAGGGGTCATGGAGCATTGTGATGAAAATTGTTCTAGAATATTGTGAAGACAGGGATCATGGAGCATAGTGATGAAAGGGGCCATGGAGCATTGTGAAGACAGGCGTCATGGGACAATGTGTTGACAGTGGTCATGGAGCCTTGTTAGAAAGGGAACATGGAGCAATTTGATTTCAGGGGCCATGAAAAATTGTAAATACATAGGCCATGGAGTATTCAGATGAATGTGGTCAAGGATTATTGTGACAAAAAGTGTCCTGGAATATTGTGATGACACGGTTCATGGAGCATTGCGATGACAAGGGCCATGGCGAAATGTGAAGACAGGTGTCATGGGGCATTGTGGTGACAGTGGTCATCTAGAATTGCGAAGAAAGATATCATGGAGCACTGGGATGACAGGGGCCATGGAGCATTCTGATGACAGGGGTCATGGGGCATTGTGATGACACGGCCATGGAACATTATGATGACAATAATTCTGGAGCATTGTGATAAAAAGGGCATGGACCATTGTGATTAGAGGGGCCAAGGAGCATTCTGATGACAACGGCATGGATCATTGTGATGACAAGGGTCATCGAGCATTGTGATGACAGTGGTCATGTAGCATTGTGATGAATGTGGTCATGGATCATTGTGATGACAATTGTCGTGGAGCTTTGTGATGACAGGGGTCAGAAAGCATTGTGATGACACGGTTATGGAATATTGTGATGACCAGAATTCTGTAGCACTGTGATGAAAAGGGAATGGAGCATTGTGATTACAGGGGTCATGGAGCATTGTGATGACCATTGTTCTAGAACATTGTGAAGACAGGGATCATGGAGCATAGTGATGAAAGGGGCCATGGAGCATTGTGATGACAGGCGTCATGGGACAATGTGTTGACAGTGTCATGGAGCATTGTTAGAAAGGGAACATGGAGCAATTTGATTTCAGGGGCCATGAAAAATTGTGAATACATAGGCCATGGAGTATTCAGATGAATGTGGTCAAGGATCATTGTGACGACAAGTGTCCTGGAATATTGTGATGACACGGTTCATGGAGCATTGCGATGACAAGGGCCATGGCGAAATGTGAAGACAGGTGTCATGGGGCATTGTGATGACAGTGGTCATCTAGAATTGTGAAGAAAGATATCATGGAGCAGTGGGATGACAGGGGCCATGGAGCATTGTGATGACAGGGGTCATGGAGCATTGTGATGACACGGCCATGGAACATTATGATGACAAGAATTCTGGAGCATTGTGATAAATAGGGCATGGACCATTGTGATTAGAAGGGCCAAGGAGCATTCTGATGACAACGGCATGGAGCATTGTGATGACAAGGGTCATCGAGCATTGTGATGACAGTGGTCATGAAGCATTGTGATGAATGTGGTCATGGATCATTGTGATGACAAGTGTCGTGGAGCATTGTGATGACAGGGGTCATAGAGCATTTTGATGACACGGTTATGTAATATTGTGATGACCAGAATTCTGTAGCACTGTGATGAAAAGGGAATGGAGCATTGTGATTACAGGTGTCATGGAGCATTGTGATGACAATTGTTCTAGAACATTGTGAAGACAGGGATCATGGAGCATAGTGATGAAAGGGGCCATGGAGCATTGTGAAGACAGGCGTCATGGGACAATGTGTTGACAGTGTCATGGAGCATTGTTAGAAAGGGAACATGGAGCAATTTGATTTCAGGGGCCATGAAAAATTGTGAATACATAGGCCATGGAGTATTCAGATGAATGTGGTCAAGGATCATTGTGACGACAAGTGTCCTGGAATATTGTGATGACACGGATCATGGAGCATTGCGATGACAAGGGCCATGGCGAAACGTGAAGACAGGTGTCACGGGGCATTGTGGTGACAGTGGTCATCTAGAATTGTGAAGAAAGATATCATGGAGCACTGGGATGACAGGGGCCATGGAACATTGTGATGACAGGGGTCATGGAGCATTGTGATGACACGGCCATGGAACATTATGATGACAAGAATTCTGGAGCATTGTGATAAATAGGGCATGGACCATTGTGATTAGAAGGGCCAAGGAGCATTCTGATGACAACGGCATGGAGCATTGTGATGACAAGGGTCATCGAGCATTGTGATGACAGTGGTCATGAAGCATTGTGATGAATGTGGTCATGGATCATTGTGATGACAAGTGTCGTGGAGCAGTGTGATGACAGGGGTCATAGAGCATTGTGATGACACGGTTATGGAATATTGTGATGACCAGAATTCTGTAGCACTGTGATGAAAAGGGAATGGAGCTTTGTGATTACAGGGGTCATGGAGCATTGTGATGAAAATTGTTCTATAACATTGTGATGACAGGGATCACGGAGCATAGTGATGAAAGGGGCCATGAAGCATTGTGATGACAGACGTCATGGGACATTGAGATGACACGGCCATGGAACATTATGATGACAAGAATTCTGGAGCATTGTGATAAAACGGGCATGGACCATTGTGATTAGAGGGGCCAAGGAGCATTCTGATGACAAAGGCATGGAGCATTGTGATGACAAGGGTCATCGAGCATTGTGATGACAGTGGACATGAAGCATTGTGATGAATGTGGTCATGCATCATTGTGATGACAAGTGTCGTGGAGCATTGTGATGACAGGGGTCATAGAGCAATTTGATGACCAGAATTCTGTAGCACTGTGATGAAAAGGGAATGGAGCATTGTGATTACAGGGGCCATGGAGCATTGTGATGACAATTGTTTAGAACATTGTGAAGACAGGGATCATGGAGCATAGTGATGAAAGGGGCCATGGAGCATTGTGATGACAGGCGTCATGGGACAATGTGTTGACAGTGGTCATGGGGCTTTGTTAGAAAGGGAACATGGAGCAATTTGATTTCAGGGGCCATGAAAAATTGTGAATACATAGGCCATGGAGCATTCAGATGTATGTGGTCAAGGATCATTGTGACGACAAATGTCCTGGAATATTGTGATGACACGGTTCATGGAGCATTGCGATGACAAGGGTCATGGCGAAATGTGAAGACAGGTGTCATGGGACTTTGTGATGACAGTGGTCATCTAGAATTGTGAAGAAAGATATCATGGAGCACTGGGATGACAGGGGCCATGGAGCATTGTGATGACAGGGGTCATGGGACATTGTGATGACATGGCCATGGAACATTATGATGACAAGAAGTAAGGAGCATTGTGATAAAAAGGGCATGGACCATTGTGATTAGAGGGGCCAAGGAGCATTCTGATGACAACGTCATGGATCATTGTGATGACAAGGGTCATCGAGCATTGTGATGACAGTGGTCATGAAGCATTGTGATGAATGTGGTCATGGATCATTGTGATGACAATTGTCGTGGAGCATTGTGATGACAGGGGTCATAGAGCATTGTGATGACACGGTTATGGAATATTGTGATGACCAGAAATCTGTAGCACAGTGATGAAAATGGAATGGAGCATTGTGATTACAGGGGTCATGGAGCATTGTGATGACAATTGTTCTAGAATATTGTGAAGACAGGGATCATGGAGCATAGTGATGAAAGGGGCCATGGAGCATTGTGAAGACAGGCGTCATGGGGCATTGAGATGACACGGCCATGGAACATTATGATGAGAAGAATTCTGGAGCATTGTGATAAAACGGGCATGGACCATTGTGATTAGAGGGGCCAAGGAGCATTCTGATGACAACGGCATGGAGCATTGTGATGACAAGGGTCATCGAGCATTGTGATGACAGTGGTCATGAAGCATTGTGATGAATGTGGTCATGGATCATTGTGATGACAAGTGTCGTGGAGCATTGTGATGACAGGGGTCATAGAGCATTTTGATGACACGGTTATGGAATATTGTGATGACCAGAATTCTGTAGCACTGTGATGAAAAGGGAATGGAGCATTGTGATTACAGGGGCCATGGAGCATTGTGATGACAATTGTTTAGAACATTGTGAAGACAGGGATCATGGAGCATAGTGATGAAAGGGGCCATGGAGCATTGTGATGACAGGCGTCATGGGACAATGTGTTGACAGTGGTCATGGAGCATTGTTAGAAAGTGAACATGAAGCAATTTGATTTCAGGGGCCATGAAGAATTGTGAATACATAGGCCATGGAGCATTCAGATGTATGTGGTCAAGGATCATTGTGACGACAAGTGTCCTGGAATATTGTGATGACACGGTTCATGGAGCATTGCGATGACAAGGGCCATTGCGAAATGTGAAGACAGGTGTCATGGGACTTTGTGATGACAGTGGTCATCTAGAATTGTGAAGAAAGATATCATGGAGCACTGGGATGACAGGGGCCATGGAGCATTGTGATGACAGTGGTCATGGGGCATTGTGATGACATGGCCATGGAACATTATGATGAGAAGAAGTCAGGAGCATTGTGATAAAAAGGGCATGGACCATTGTGATTAGAGGGGCCAAGGAGCATTCTGATGACAACGGCATGGAGCATTGTGATGACAAGGGTCATCGAGCATTGTGATGACAGTGGTCATGAAGCATTGTGATGAATGTGGTCATGGATCATTGTGATGACAAGTGTCGTGGAGCATTGTGATGACAGGGGTCATAGAGCATTGTGATGACACGGTTATGGAATATTGTGATGACCAGAAATCTGTAGCACAGTGATGAAAATGGAATGGAGCATTGTGATTACAGGGGTCATGGAGCATTGTGATGAAAATTGTTCTAGAATATTGTGAAGACAGGGATCATGGAGCATAGTGATGAAAGGGGCCATGGAGCATTGTGAAGACAGGCGTCATGGGACAATGTGTTGACAGTGGTCATGGAGCCTTGTTAGAAAGGGAACATGGAGCAATTTGATTTCAGGGGCCATGAAAAATTGTAAATACATAGGCCATGGAGTATTCAGATGAATGTGGTCAAGGATTATTGTGACAAAAAGTGTCCTGGAATATTGTGATGACACGGTTCATGGAGCATTGCGATGACAAGGGCCATGGCGAAATGTGAAGACAGGTGTCATGGGGCATTGTGGTGACAGTGGTCATCTAGAATTGCGAAGAAAGATATCATGGAGCACTGGGATGACAGGGGCCATGGAGCATTCTGATGACAGGGGTCATGGGGCATTGTGATGACACGGCCATGGAACATTATGATGACAATAATTCTGGAGCATTGTGATAAAAAGGGCATGGACCATTGTGATTAGAGGGGCCAAGGAGCATTCTGATGACAACGGCATGGAGCATTGTGATGACAAGTGTCATCGAGCACTGTTATGACAGTGGTCATGAATCATTGTGATGAATGTGGTCATGGATCATTGTGATGACAAGTGTCGTGGAGCATTGTGATGACAGGGGTCATAGAGCATTGTGATGACACGGTTATATAATATTGTGATGACCAGAATTCTGTAGCACTGTGATGAAAAGGGAATGGAGCATTGTGATTACAGGTGTCATGGAGCATTGTGATGACAATTGTTCTAGAACATTGTGAAGACAGGGATCATGGAGCATAGTGATGAAAGGGGCCATGGAGCATTGTGATGACAGGCGTCATGGAACAATGTGTTGACAGTGTCATGGAGCATTGTTAGAAAGGGAACATGGAGCAATTTGATTTCAGGGGCCATGAAAAATTGTGAATACATAGGCCATGGTGTATTCAGATGAATGTGGTCAAGGATCATTGTGACGACAAGTGTCCTGGAATATTGTGATGACAAGGTTCATGGAGCATTGCGATGACAAGGGCCATGGCGAAATGTGAAGACAGGTGTCATGGGGCTTTGTGATGAGAGTGGTCATCTAGAATTGTGAAGAAAGACATCATGGAGCACTGGGATGACAGGGGCCATGGAGCATTGTGATAACAGGGGTCATGGGGCATTGTGATGACATGGCCATGGAACATTATGATGACAAAAGTCAGGAGCATTTTGATAAAAAGGGCATGGACCATTGTGATTAGAGGGGCCAAGGAGCATTCTGATGACAACGGCATGAGGCATTGTGATGACAAGGGTCATCGAGCATTGTGATGAGGGTGGTCATGAAACATTGTGATGAATGTGGTCATGGATCATTGTGATGAGAAGTGTCGTGGAGCATTGTGATGACAGGGGTCATAGAGCATTGTGATGACACGGTTATGGAATATTGTGATGACCAGAATTCTGTAGCACTGTGATGAATAGGGAATGGAGCATTGTGATTACAGGGGTCATGGAGCATTGTGATGAAAATTGTTCTAGAACATTGTGATGACAGGGATCATGGAGCATAGTGATGAAAGGGGCCATGAAGCATTGTGATGACAGGCGTCATGGGGCATTGTGATGACACGGCCATGGAACATTATGATGACAAGAATTCTGGAGCATTGTGATAAAACGAGCATGGACCATTGTGATTAGAGGGGCCAAGGAGCATTCTGATGACAGCGGCATGGAGCATTGTGATGAAAAGGGTCATCGAGCATTGTGATGACAGTGGTCATGAAGCATTGTGATGAATGTGGTCATGCATCATTTTGATGACAAGTGTCGTGGAGCATTGTGATGACAGGGGTCATAGAGCATTTTGATGACACGGTTATGGAATATTGTGATGACCAGAATTCTGTAGCACTGTGATGAAAAGGGAATGGAGCATTGTGATTACAGGGACCATGGAGCATTTTGATGACAATTGTTTAGAACATGGTGAAGACAGGGATCATGGAGCATAGTGATGAAAGGGGCCATGGAGCATTGTGATGACAGGCGTCATGGGACAATGTGTTGACAGTGGTCATGGAGCTTTGTTAGAAAGGGAACATGGAGCAAGTTGATTTCAGGGGCCATGAAAAATTGTGAATACATAGGCCATGGAGTATTCAGATGAATGTGGTCAAGGATCATTCTGACGACAAGTGTCCTGGATTTTTGTGATGAAACGGTTCATGGAGCATTGCGATAACAAGGGCCATGGCGAAATGTGAAGAGAGGTGTCATGGGGCATTGTGATGAGAGTGGTCATCTAGAATTGTCAAGAAAGATATCATGGAGCACTGGGATGACAGGGGCCATGGAGCATTGTGATGACAGGGGTCATGGGATATTGTGATGACACGGCCATGGAACATTATGATGAGAAGAAGTCTGGAGCATTGTGATAAAAAGGGCATGGAACATTGTGATTAGAGGGGCCAAGGAGCATTCTGATGACAACGGCATGGAGCATTGTGATGACAAGGGTCATCGAGGATTGTGATGACAGTGGTCATGAAGCATTGTGATGAATGTGGTCATGGATCATTGTGATGACAAGTGTCGTGGAGCATTGTGATGACAGGGGTCATAGAGCATTGTGATGACAAGGTTATGGAATATTGTGATGACCAGAATTCTGTAGCACTGTGATGAAAAGGGAATGGAGCATTGTGATTACAGGGGTCATGGAGCATTGTGATGACAATTGTTCTAGAACATTGTGAAGACAGGGATCATGGAGCATAGTGATGAAAGGGGCCTTGGAGCATTGTGAAGACAGGCGTCATGGGACAATGTGTTGACAGTGGTCATGGAGCCTTGTTAGAAAGGGAACATGGAGCAATTTGATTTCAGGGGCCATGAAAAATTGTGAATACATAGGCCATGGAGTATTCAGATGAATGTGGTCAAGGATCATTGTGACGACAAGTGTCCTGGAATATTGTGATGACACGGTTCATGGAGCATTGCGATGACAAGGGCCATGGCGAAATGTGAAGACAGGTGTCATGGGGCTTTGTGATGACAGTGGTCATCTAGAATTGTGAAGAAAGATATCATGGAGCACTGGGATGACAGGGGCCATGGAGCATTGTGATGACAGGGGTCATGGGGCATTGTGATGACATGGCCATGGAACATTATGATGACAAGAAGTCAGGAGCATTGTGATAAAAAGGGCATGGACCATTGTGATTATAGGGGCCAAGGAGCATTCTGATGACAACGGCATGGATCATTGTGATGACAAGGGTCATCGAGCACTGTGATGACAGTGGTCATGTAGCATTGTGATGAATGTGGTCATGGATCATTGTGATGACAATTGTCGTGGAGCTTTGTGATGACAGGGGTCAGAAAGCATTGTGATGACACGGTTATGGAATATTGTGATGACCAGAATTCTGTAGCACTGTGATGAAAAGGGAATGGAGCATTGTGATTACAGGGGTCATGGAGCATTGTGATGACCATTGTTCTAGAACATTGTGAAGACCGGGATCATGGAGCATAGTGATGAAAGGGGCCATGGAGCATTGTGATGACAGGCGTCATGGGACAATGTGTTGACAGTGTCATGGAGCATTGTTAGAAAGGGAACATGGAGCAATTTGATTTCAGGGGCCATGAAAAATTGTGAATACATAGGCCATGGAGTATTCAGATGAATGTGGTCAAGGATCATTGTGACGACAAGTGTCCTGGAATATTGTGATGACACGGATCATGGAGCATTGCGATGACAAGGGCCATGGCGAAATGTGAAGACAGGTGTCACGGGGCATTGTGATGACAGTGGTCATCTAGAATTGTGAAGAAAGATATCATGGAGCACTGGGATGACAGGGGCCATGGAACATTGTGATGACAGGGGTCATGGAGCATAGTGATGAAAGGGGCCATGAAGCATTGTGATTACAGGCGTCATGGGGCATTGTGATGACACGGCCATGGAACATTATGATGACAAGTATTCTGGAGCATTGTGATAAAACGGGCATGGACCATTGTGATTAGAGGGGCCAAGGAGCATTCTGATGACAACGGCATGGAGCATTGTGATGACAAGGCTCATCGAACATTGTGATGACAGTGGTCATGAAGCATTGTGATGAATGTGGTCATGGATCATTGTGATGACAAGTGTCGTGGAGCTTTGTGATGACAGGGGTCAGAGAGCATTGTGATGACACGGTTATGGAATATTGTGATGACCAGAATTCTGTAGCACTGTGATGAAAAGGGAATGGAGAATTGTGATTACAGGGGTCATGGAGCATTGTGATGACCATTGTTCTAGAACATTGTTATGACAGGGATCATGGAGCATAGTGATGAAAGGGGCCATGAAGCATTGTGATGACAGGCGTCATGGGACATTGAGATGACACGGCCATGGAACATTATGATGACAAGAATTCTGGAGCATTGTGATAAAACGGGCATGGACCATTGTGATTAGAGGGGCCAAGGAGCATTCTGATGACAAAGGCATGGAGCATTGTGATGACAAGGGTCATCGAGCATTGTGATGACAGTGGTCATGAAGCATTGTGATGAATGTGGTCATGCATCATTGTGATGACAAGTGTCGTGGAGCATTGTGATGACAGGGGTCATAGAGCAATTTGATGACACGGTTATGGAATATTGTGATGACCAGAATTCTGTAGCACTGTGATGAAAAGGGAATGGAGCATTGTGATTACAGGGGCCATGGAGCATTGTGATGACAATTGTTTAGAACATTGTGAAGACAGGGATCATGGAGCATAGTGATGAAAGGGGCCATGGAGCATTGTGATGACAGGCGTCATGGGACAATGTGTTGACAGTGGTCATGGAGCATTGTTAGAAAGTGAACATGAAGCAATTTGATTTCAGGGGCCATGAAAAATTGTGAATACATAGGCCATGGAGCATTCAGATGTA
Organism: Eschrichtius robustus; assembly: GCF_028021215.1. NCBI lineage: Eukaryota > Metazoa > Chordata > Mammalia > Artiodactyla > Eschrichtiidae > Eschrichtius > Eschrichtius robustus. Next base: position 5,065,892 of record NW_027175249.1, on the reverse strand, counting down.
TGTGGTCAAGGATCATTGTGACGACAAGTGTCCTGGAATATTGTGATGACACGGTTCATGGAGCATTGCGATGACAAGGGCCATTGCGAAATGTGAAGACAGGTGTCATGGGGCATTGTGATGACAGTGGTCATCAAGAATTGTGAAGAAAGATATCATGGAGCAGTGGGATGACAGGGGCCATGGAGCATTGTGATGACAGGGGTCATGGGGCATTGTGATGACACGGCCATGGAACATTATGATGACAAGAATTCTGGAGCATTGTGATAAATATGGCATGGACCATTGTGATTAGAAGGGCCAAGGAGCATTCTGATGACAACGGCATGGAGCATTGTGATGAAAAGGGTCATCGAGCATTGTGATGACAGTGGTCATGAAGCATTGTGATGAATGTGGTCATGGATCATTGTAATGACAAGTGTCGTGGAGCATTGTGATGACAGGGGTCATAGAGCATTGTGATGACACGGTTATGGAATATTGTGATGACCAGAATTCTGTAGCACTGTGATGAAAAGGGAATGGAGCATTGTGATTACAGGGGTCATGGAGCATTTTGATGAAAATTGTTCTAGAACATTGTGATGACAGGGATCATGGAGCATAGTGATGAAAGGGGCCATGAAGCATTGTGATGAGAGGCGTCATGGGGCATTGTGATGACACGGCCATGGAACATTATGATGAAAAGAATTCTGGAGCATTGTGATAAAACGGGCATGGACCATTGTGATTAGAGGGGCCAAGGAGCATTCTGATGACAACGGCATGGAGCATTGTGATGACAAGGGTCATCGAGCATTGTGATGACAGTGGTCATGAAGCATTGTGATGAATGTGGTCATGGATCATTGTGATGACAAGTGTCGTGGAGCATTGTGATGACAGGGGTCATAGAGCATTGTGATGACACGGTTATGGAATATTGTGATGACCAGAAATCTGTAGCACAGTGATCAAAATGGAATGGAGCATTGTGATTACAGGGGCCATGGAGCATTGTGATGACAATGGTTCTAGAATATTGTGAAGACAGGGATCATGGAGCATAGTGAGGAAAGGGGCCATGGAGCATTGTGAAGACAGGCGTCATGGGACAATGTGTTGACAGTGGTCATGGAGCCTTGTTAGAAAGGGAACATGGAGCAATTTGATTTCAGGGGCCATGAACAATTGTGAATACATAGGCCATGGAGTATTCAGATGAATGTGGTCAAAGATCATTGTGACAAAAAGTGTCCTGGAATATTGTGATGACACGGTTCATGGAGCATTGCGATGACAAGGGCCATGGCGAAATGTGAAGACAGGTGTCATGGGGCATTGTGGTGACAGTGGTCATCTAGAATTGTGAAGAAAGATATCATGGAGCACTGGGATGACAGGGGCCATGGAGCATTCTGATGACAGGGGTCATGGGGCATTGTGATGACACGGCCATGGAACATTATGATGACAAGAATTCTGGAGCATTGTGATAAAAAGGGCATGGACCATTGTGATTAGAGGGGCCAAGGAGCATTCTGATGACTACGGCATGGAGCATTGTGATGACAAGGGTCATCGAGCATTGTGATGACAGTGGTCATGAAGCATTGTGATGAATGTGGTCATGGATCATTGTGATGACAAGTGTCGTGGAGCATTGTGATGACAGGGGTCATAGAGCATTTTGATGACACGGTTATGTAATATTGTGATGACCAGAATTCTGTAGCACTGTGATGAAAAGGGAATGGAGCATTGTGATTACAGGTGTCATGGAGCATTGTGATGACAATTGTTCTAGAACATTGTGAAGACAGGGATCATGGAGCATAGTGATGAAAGGGGCCATGGAGCATTGTGAAGACAGGCGTCATGGGACAATGTGTTGACAGTGTCATGGAGCATTGTTAGAAAGGGAACATGGAGCAATTTGATTTCAGGGGCCATGAAAAATTGTGAATACATAGGCCATGGTGTATTCAGATGAATGTGGTCAAGGATCATTGTGACGACAAGTGTCCTGGAATAATGTGATGACACGGATCATGGAGCATTGCGATGACAAGGGCCATGGCGAAATGTGAAGACAGGTGTCACGGGGCATTGTGATGACAGTGGTCATCTAGAATTGTGAAGAAAGATATCATGGAGCACTGGGATGACAGGGGCCATGGAACATTGTGATGACAGGGGTCATGGAGCATAGTGATGAAAGGGGCCATGAAGCATTGTGATTACAGGCGTCATGGGGCATTGTGATGACACGGCCATGGAACATTATGATGACAAGAATTCTGGAGCATTGTGATAAAACGGGCATGGACCATTGTGATTAGAGGGGCCAAGGAGCATTCTGATGACAACGGCATGGAGCATTGTGATGACAAGGCTCATCGAACATTGTGATGACAGTGGTCATGAAGCATTGTGATGAATGTGGTCATGGATCATTGTGATGACAAGTGTCGTGGAGCTTTGTGATGACAGGGGTCAGAGAGCATTGTGATGACACGGTTATGGAATATTGTGATGACCAGAATTCTGTAGCACTGTGATGAAAAGGGAATGGAGAATTGTGATTACAGGGGTCATGGAGCATTGTGATGACCATTGTTCTAGAACATTGTTATGACAGGGATCATGGAGCATAGTGATGAAAGGGGCCATGAAGCATTGTGATGACAGGCGTCATGGGACATTGAGATGACACGGCCATGGAACATTATGATGACAAGAATTCTGGAGCATTGTGATAAAACGGGCATGGACCATTGTGATTAGAGGGGCCAAGGAGCATTCTGATGACAAAGGCATGGAGCATTGTGATGACAAGGGTCATCGAGCATTGTGATGACAGTGGTCATGAAGCATTGTGATGAATGTGGTCATGCATCATTGTGATGACAAGTGTCGTGGAGCATTGTGATGACAGGGGTCATAGAGCAATTTGATGACACGGTTATGGAATATTGTGATGACCAGAATTCTGTAGCACTGTGATGAAAAGGGAATGGAGCATTGTGATTACAGGGGCCATGGAGCATTGTGATGACAATTGTTTAGAACATTGTGAAGACAGGGATCATGGAGCATAGTGATGAAAGGGGCCATGGGACAATGTGTTGACAGTGGTCATGGGGCATTGTTAGAAAGGGAACATGGAGCAATTTGATTTCAGGGGCCATGAAAAATTGTGAATACATAGGCAATGGAGCATTCAGATGTATGTGGTCAAGGATCATTGTGACGACAAATGTCCTGGAATATTGTGATGACACGGTTCATGGAGCATTGCGATGACAAGGGCCATGGCGAAATGTGAAGACAGGTGTCATGGGACTTTGTGATGACAGTGGTCATCTAGAATTGTGAAGAAAGATATCATGGAGCACTGGGATGACAGGGGCCATGGAGCATTGTGATGACAGGGGTCATGGGACATTGTGATGACATGGCCATGGAACATTATGATGACAAGAATTCTGGAGCATTGTGATAAATATGGCATGGACCATTGTGATTAGAAGGGCCAAGGAGCATTCTGATGACAACGGCATGGAGCATTGTGATGAAAAGGGTCATCGAGCATTGTGATGACAGTGGTCATGAAGCATTGTGATGAATGTGGTCATGGATCATTGTAATGACAAGTGTCGTGGAGCATTGTGATGACAGGGGTCATAGAGCATTGTGATGACACGGTTATGGAATATTGTGATGACCAGAATTCTGTAGCACTGTGATGAAAAGGGAATGGAGCATTGTGATTACAGGGGTCATGGAGCATTTTGATGAAAATTGTTCTAGAACATTGTGATGACAGGGATCATGGAGCATAGTGATGAAAGGGGCCATGAAGCATTGTGATGAGAGGCGTCATGGGGCATTGTGATGACACGGCCATGGAACATTATGATGAAAAGAATTCTGGAGCATTGTGATAAAACGGGCATGGACCATTGTGATTAGAGGGGCCAAGGAGCATTCTGATGACAACGGCATGGAGCATTGTGATGACAAGGGTCATCGAGCATTGTGATGACAGTGGTCATGAAGCATTGTGATGAATGTGGTCATGGATCATTGTGATGACAAGTGTCGTGGAGCATTGTGATGACAGGGGTCATAGAGCATTGTGATGACACGGTTATGGAATATTGTGATGACCAGAAATCTGTAGCACAGTGATCAAAATGGAATGGAGCATTGTGATTACAGGGGCCATGGAGCATTGTGATGACAATGGTTCTAGAATATTGTGAAGACAGGGATCATGGAGCATAGTGAGGAAAGGGGCCATGGAGCATTGTGAAGACAGGCGTCATGGGACAATGTGTTGACAGTGGTCATGGAGCCTTGTTAGAAAGGGAACATGGAGCAATTTGATTTCAGGGGCCATGAACAATTGTGAATACATAGGCCATGGAGTATTCAGATGAATGTGGTCAAAGATCATTGTGACAAAAAGTGTCCTGGAATATTGTGATGACACGGTTCATGGAGCATTGCGATGACAAGGGCCATGGCGAAATGTGAAGACAGGTGTTATGGGGCATTGTGGTGACAGTGGTCATCTAGAATTGTGAAGAAAGATATCATGGAGCACTGGGATGACAGGGGCCATGGAGCATTCTGATGACAGGGGTCATGGGGCATTGTGATGACACGGCCATGGAACATTATGATGACAAGAATTCTGGAGCATTGTGATAAAAAGGGCATGGACCATTGTGATTAGAGGGGCCAAGGAGCATTCTGATGACTACGGCATGGAGCATTGTGATGACAAGGGTCATCGAGCATTGTGATGACAGTGGTCATGAAGCATTGTGATGAATGTGGTCATGGATCATTGTGATGACAAGTGTCGTGGAGCATTGTGATGACAGGGGTCATAGAGCATTTTGATGACACGGTTATGTAATATTGTGATGACCAGAATTCTGTAGCACTGTGATGAAAAGGGAATGGAGCATTGTGATTACAGGTGTCATGGAGCATTGTGATGACAATTGTTCTAGAACATTGTGAAGACAGGGATCATGGAGCATAGTGATGAAAGGGGCCATGGAGCATTGTGAAGACAGGCGTCATGGGACAATGTGTTGACAGTGTCATGGAGCATTGTTAGAAAGGGAACATGGAGCAATTTGATTTCAGGGGCCATGAAAAATTGTGAATACATAGGCCATGGTGTATTCAGATGAATGTGGTCAAGGATCATTGTGACGACAAGTGTCCTGGAATAATGTGATGACACGGATCATGGAGCATTGCGATGACAAGGGCCATGGCGAAATGTGAAGACAGGTGTCACGGGGCATTGTGATGACAGTGGTCATCTAGAATTGTGAAGAAAGATATCATGGAGCACTGGGATGACAGGGGCCATGGAACATTGTGATGACAGGGGTCATGGAGCATAGTGATGAAAGGGGCCATGAAGCATTGTGATTACAGGCGTCATGGGGCATTGTGATGACACGGCCATGGAACATTATGATGACAAGAATTCTGGAGCATTGTGATAAAACGGGCATGGACCATTGTGATTAGAGGGGCCAAGGAGCATTCTGATGACAACGGCATGGAGCATTGTGATGACAAGGCTCATCGAACATTGTGATGACAGTGGTCATGAAGCATTGTGATGAATGTGGTCATGGATCATTGTGATGACAAGTGTCGTGGAGCTTTGTGATGACAGGGGTCAGAGAGCATTGTGATGACACGGTTATGGAATATTGTGATGACCAGAATTCTGTAGCACTGTGATGAAAAGGGAATGGAGAATTGTGATTACAGGGGTCATGGAGCATTGTGATGACCATTGTTCTAGAACATTGTTATGACAGGGATCATGGAGCATAGTGATGAAAGGGGCCATGAAGCATTGTGATGACAGGCGTCATGGGACATTGAGATGACACGGCCATGGAACATTATGATGACAAGAATTCTGGAGCATTGTGATAAAACGGGCATGGACCATTGTGATTAGAGGGGCCAAGGAGCATTCTGATGACAAAGGCATGGAGCATTGTGATGACAAGGGTCATCGAGCATTGTGATGACAGTGGTCATGAAGCATTGTGATGAATGTGGTCATGCATCATTGTGATGACAAGTGTCGTGGAGCATTGTGATGACAGGGGTCATAGAGCAATTTGATGACACGGTTATGGAATATTGTGATGACCAGAATTCTGTAGCACTGTGATGAAAAGGGAATGGAGCATTGTGATTACAGGGGCCATGGAGCATTGTGATGACAATTGTTTAGAACATTGTGAAGACAGGGATCATGGAGCATAGTGATGAAAGGGGCCATGGAGCATTGTGATGACAGGCGTCATGGGACAATGTGTTGACAGTGGTCATGGGGCATTGTTAGAAAGGGAACATGGAGCAATTTGATTTCAGGGGCCATGAAAAATTGTGAATACATAGGCAATGGAGCATTCAGATGTATGTGGTCAAGGATCATTGTGACGACAAATGTCCTGGAATATTGTGATGACACGGTTCATGGAGCATTGCGATGACAAGGGCCATGGCGAAATGTGAAGACAGGTGTCATGGGACTTTGTGATGACAGTGGTCATCTAGAATTGTGAAGAAAGATATCATGGAGCACTGGGATGACAGGGGCCATGGAGCATTGTGATGACAGGGGTCATGGGACATTGTGATGACATGGCCATGGAACATTATGATGACAAGAAGTCAGGAGCATTGTGATAAAAAGGGCATGGACCATTGTGATTAGAGGGGCCAAGGAGCATTCTGATGACAACGGCATGGAGCATTGTGATGACAAGGGTCATCGAGCATTGTGATGACAGTGGTCATGAAGCATTGTGATGAATGTGGTCATGGATCATTGTGATGACAAGTGTCGTGGAGCATTGTGATGACAGGGGTCATAGAGCATTGTGATGACACGGTTATGGAATATTGTGATGACCAGAAATCTGTAGCACAGTGATGAAAATGGAATGGAGCATTGTGATTACAGGGGTCATGGAACATTGTGATGACAATGGTTCTAGAATATTGTGAAGACAGGGATCATGGAGCATAGTGATGAAAGGGGCCATGGAGCATTGTGAAGACAGGCGTCATGGGACAATGTGTTGACAGTGGCCATGGAGCCTTGTTAGAAAGGGAACATGGAGCAATTTGATTTCAGGGGCCATGAAAAATTGTGAATACACAGGCCATGGAGTATTCAGATGAATGTGGTCAAGGATCATTGTGACAAAAAGTGTCCTGGAATATTGTGATGACACGGTTCATGGAGCATTGCGATGAAAAGGGCCATGGCGAAATGTGAAGACAGGTGTCATGGGGCTTTGTGATGACAGTGGTCATCTAGAATTGTGAAGAAAGATATCATGGAGCACTGGGATGACAGGGGCCATGGAGCATTGTGATGACAGGGGTCATGGGGCATTGTGATGACATTGCCATGGAACATTATGATGACAAGAAGTCAGGAGCATTGTGATAAAAAGGGCATGGACCATTGTGATTAGAGGGGCCAAGGAGCATTCTGATGACAACGGCATGGATCATTGTGATGACAAGGGTCATCGAGCATTGTGATGACAGTGGTCATGTAGCATTGTGATGAATGTGGTCATGGATCATTGTGATGACAATTGTCGTGGAGCTTTGTGATGACAGGGGTCAGAAAGCATTGTGATGACACGGTTATGGAATATTGTGATGACCAGAATTCTGTAGCACTGTGATGAAAAGGGAATGGAGCATTGTGATTACAGGGGTCATGGAGCATTGTGATGACCATTGTTCTAGAACATTGTGAAGACAGGGATCATGGAGCATAGTGATGAAAGGGGCCATGGAGCATTGTGATGACAGGCGTCATGGGACAATGTGTTGACAGTGTCATGGAGCATTGTTAGAAAGGGAACATGGAGCAATTTGATTTCAGGGGCCATGAAAAATTGTGAATACATAGGCCATGGAGTATTCAGATGAATGTGGTCAAGGATCATTGTGACGACAAGTGTCCTGGAATATTGTGATGACACGGTTCATGGAGCATTGCGATGACAAGGGCCATGGCGAAATGTGAAGACAGGTGTCATGGGGCATTGTGATGACAGTGGTCATCTAGAATTGTGAAGAAAGATATCATGGAGCAGTGGGATGACAGGGGCCATGGAGCATTGTGATGACAGGGGTCATGGAGCATTGTGATGACACGGCCATGGAACATTATGATGACAAGAATTCTGGAGCATTGTGATAAATAGGGCATGGACCATTGTGATTAGAAGGGCCAAGGAGCATTCTGATGACAACGGCATGGAGCATTGTGATGACAAGGGTCATCGAGCATTGTGATGACAGTGGTCATGAAGCATTGTGATGAATGTGGTCATGGATCATTGTGATGACAAGTGTCGTGGAGCATTGTGATGACAGGGGTCATAGAGCATTTTGATGACACGGTTATGTAATATTGTGATGACCAGAATTCTGTAGCACTGTGATGAAAAGGGAATGGAGCATTGTGATTACAGGTGTCATGGAGCATTGTGATGACAATTGTTCTAGAACATTGTGAAGACAGGGATCATGGAGCATAGTGATGAAAGGGGCCATGGAGCATTGTGAAGACAGGCGTCATGGGACAATGTGTTGACAGTGTCATGGAGCATTGTTAGAAAGGGAACATGGAGCAATTTGATTTCAGGGGCCATGAAAAATTGTGAATACATAGGCCATGGAGTATTCAGATGAATGTGGTCAAGGATCATTGTGACGACAAGTGTCCTGGAATATTGTGATGACACGGATCATGGAGCATTGCGATGACAAGGGCCATGGCGAAATGTGAAGACAGGTGTCACGGGGCATTGTGGTGACAGTGGTCATCTAGAATTGTGAAGAAAGATATCATGGAGCACTGGGATGACAGGGGCCATGGAACATTGTGATGACAGGGGTCATGGAGCATTGTGATGACACGGCCATGGAACATTATGATGACAAGAATTCTGGAGCATTGTGATAAATAGGGCATGGACCATTGTGATTAGAAGGGCCAAGGAGCATTCTGATGACAACGGCATGGAGCATTGTGATGACAAGGGTCATCGAGCATTGTGATGACAGTGGTCATGAAGCATTGTGATGAATGTGGTCATGGATCATTGTGATGACAAGTGTCGTGGAGCAGTGTGATGACAGGGGTCATAGAGCATTGTGATGACACGGTTATGGAATATTGTGATGACCAGAATTCTGTAGCACTGTGATGAAAAGGGAATGGAGCTTTGTGATTACAGGGGTCATGGAGCATTGTGATGAAAATTGTTCTATAACATTGTGATGACAGGGATCACGGAGCATAGTGATGAAAGGGGCCATGAAGCATTGTGATGACAGGCGTCATGGGACATTGAGATGACACGGCCATGGAACATTATGATGACAAGAATTCTGGAGCATTGTGATAAAACGGGCATGGACCATTGTGATTAGAGGGGCCAAGGAGCATTCTGATGACAAAGGCATGGAGCATTGTGATGACAAGGGTCATCGAGCATTGTGATGACAGTGGTCATGAAGCATTGTGATGAATGTGGTCATGCATCATTGTGATGACAAGTGTCGTGGAGCATTGTGATGACAGGGGTCATAGAGCAATTTGATGACCAGAATTCTGTAGCACTGTGATGAAAAGGGAATGGAGCATTGTGATTACAGGGGCCATGGAGCATTGTGATGACAATTGTTTAGAACATTGTGAAGACAGGGATCATGGAGCATAGTGATGAAAGGGGCCATGGAGCATTGTGATGACAGGCGTCATGGGACAATGTGTTGACAGTGGTCATGGGGCTTTGTTAGAAAGGGAACATGGAGCAATTTGATTTCAGGGGCCATGAAAAATTGTGAATACATAGGCCATGGAGCATTCAGATGTATGTGGTCAAGGATCATTGTGACGACAAATGTCCTGGAATATTGTGATGACACGGTTCATGGAGCATTGCGATGACAAGGGTCATGGCGAAATGTGAAGACAGGTGTCATGGGACTTTGTGATGACAGTGGTCATCTAGAATTGTGAAGAAAGATATCATGGAGCACTGGGATGACAGGGGCCATGGAGCATTGTGATGACAGGGGTCATGGGACATTGTGATGACATGGCCATGGAACATTATGATGACAAGAAGTAAGGAGCATTGTGATAAAAAGGGCATGGACCATTGTGATTAGAGGGGCCAAGGAGCATTCTGATGACAACGTCATGGATCATTGTGATGACAAGGGTCATCGAGCATTGTGATGACAGTGGTCATGAAGCATTGTGATGAATGTGGTCATGGATCATTGTGATGACAAGTGTCGTGGAGCATTGTGATGACAGGGGTCATAGAGCATTGTGATGACACGGTTATGGAATATTGTGATGACCAGAAATCTGTAGCACAGTGATGAAAATGGAATGGAGCATTGTGATTACAGGGGTCATGGAGCATTGTGATGACAATTGTTCTAGAATATTGTGAAGACAGGGATCATGGAGCATAGTGATGAAAGGGGCCATGGAGCATTGTGAAGACAGGCGTCATGGGGCATTGAGATGACACGGCCATGGAACATTATGATGAGAAGAATTCTGGAGCATTGTGATAAAACGGGCATGGACCATTGTGATTAGAGGGGCCAAGGAGCATTCTGATGACAACGGCATGGAGCATTGTGATGACAAGGGTCATCGAGCATTGTGATGACAGTGGTCATGAAGCATTGTGATGAATGTGGTCATGCATCATTGTGATGACAAGTGTCGTGGAGCATTGTGATGACAGGGGTCATAGAGCATTTTGATGACACGGTTATGGAATATTGTGATGACCAGAATTCTGTAGCACTGTGATGAAAAGGGAATGGAGCATTGTGATTACAGGGGCCATGGAGCATTGTGATGACAATTGTTTAGAACATTGTGAAGACAGGGATCATGGAGCATAGTGATGAAAGGGGCCATGGAGCATTGTGATGACAGGCGTCATGGGACAATGTGTTGACAGTGGTCATGGAGCATTGTTAGAAAGTGAACATGAAGCAATTTGATTTCAGGGGCCATGAAAAATTGTGAATACATAGGCCATGGAGCATTCAGATGTATGTGGTCAAGGATCATTGTGACGACAAGTGTCCTGGAATATTGTGATGACACGGTTCATGGAGCATTGCGATGACAAGGGCCATTGCGAAATGTGAAGACAGGTGTCATGGGACTTTGTGATGACAGTGGTCATCTAGAATTGTGAAGAAAGATATCATGGAGCACTGGGATGACAGGGGCCATGGAGCATTGTGATGACAGTGGTCATGGGGCATTGTGATGACATGGCCATGGAACATTATGATGACAAGAAGTCAGGAGCATTGTGATAAAAAGGGCATGGACCATTGTGATTAGAGGGGCCAAGGAGCATTCTGATGACAACGGCATGGAGCATTGTGATGACAAGGGTCATCGAGCATTGTGATGACAGTGGTCATGAAGCATTGTGATGAATGTGGTCATGGATCATTGTGATGACAAGTGTCGTGGAGCATTGTGATGACAGGGGTCATAGAGCATTGTGATGACACGGTTATGGAATATTGTGATGACCAGAAATCTGTAGCACAGTGATGAAAATGGAATGGAGCATTGTGATTACAGGGGTCATGGAGCATTGTGATGAAAATTGTTCTAGAATATTGTGAAGACAGGGATCATGGAGCATAGTGATGAAAGGGGCCATGGAGCATTGTGAAGACAGGCGTCATGGGACAATGTGTTGACAGTGGTCATGGAGCCTTGTTAGAAAGGGAACATGGAGCAATTTGATTTCAGGGGCCATGAAAAATTGTGAATACACAGTCCATGGAGTATTCAGATGAATGTGGTCAAGGATCATTGTGACGACAAGTGTCCTGGAATATTGTGATGACACGGTTCATGGAGCATTGCGATGACAAGGGCCATGGCGAGATGTGAAGACAGGTGTCATGGGGCATTGTGGTGACAGTGGTCATCTAGAATTGTGAAGAAAGATATCATGGAGCACTGGGATGACAGGGGCCATGGTGCATTGTGATGACAGGGGTCATGGGGCATTGTGATGACACGGCCATGGAACATTATGATGACAAGAATTCTGGAGCATTGTGATAAAAAGGGCATGGACCATTGTGATTAGAGGGGCCAAGGAGCATTCTGATGACAACGGCATGGAGCATTGTGATGACAAGGGTCATCGAGCATTGTGATGACAGTGGTCATGAAGCATTGTGATGAATGTGGTCATGGATCATTGTGATGACAAGTGTCGTGGAGCATTGTGATGACAGGTGTCATAGAGCATTGTGATGACACGGTTATGGAATATTGTGATGACCAGAATTCTGTAGCACTGTGATGAAAAGGGAATGGAGCATTGTGATTACAGGTGTCATGGAGCATTGCGATGACAATTGTTCTAGAACATTGTGAAGACAGGGATCATGGAGCATAGTGATGAAAGGGGCCATGGAGCATTGTGATGACAGGCGTCATGGGACAATGTGTTGACAGTGTCATGGAGCATTGTTAGAAAGGGAACATGGAGCAATTTGATTTCAGGGGCCATGAAAAATTGTGAATACATAGGCCATGGAGTATTCAGATGAATGTGGTCAAGGATCATTGTGACGACAAGTGTCCTGGAATATTGTGATGACACGGTTCATGGAGCATTGCGATGACAAGGGCCATGGCGAAATGTGAAGACAGGTGTCATGGGGCATTGTGATGACACGGCCATGGAACATTATGATGACAAGAATTCTGGAGCATTGTGATAAATAGGGCATGGACCATTGTGATTAGAGGGGCCAAGGAGCATTCTGATGACAACGGCATGGAGCATTGTGATGACAAGGTTCATCGAGCATTGTGATGACAGTGGTCATGAAGCATTGTGATGAATGTGGTCATGGATCATTGTGATGACAAGTGTCGTGGAGCATTGTGATGACAGGGGTCATAGAACATTGTGATGACACGGTTATGGAATATTGTGATGACCAGAATTCTGTAGCACTGTGACGAAAAGGGAATGGAGCATTGTGATTACAGGGGTCATGGAGCATTGTGATGACAATTGTTCTAGAACATTGTGATGACAGGGATCATGGAGCATAGTGATGAAATGGGCCATGAAGCATTTTGATGACAGGCGTCATGGGGCATTGTGATGACACGGCCATGGAACATTATGATGACAAGAATTCTGGAGCATTGTGATAAAACGGGCATGGACCATTGTGATTAGAGAGGCCAATGAGCATTCTGATGACAACGGCATGGAGCATTGTGATGACAAGGGTCATCGAGCATTGCGATGACAGTGGTCATGAAGCATTGTGATGAATGTGGTCATGGATCATTGTGATGACAAGTGTCGTGGAGCATTGTGATGACAGGTGTCATAGAGCATTTTGATGACACGGTTATGGAATATTGTGATGACCAGAATTCTGTAGCACTGTGATGAAAAGGGAATGGAGCATTGTGATTACAGGGGCCATGGAGCATTGTGATGACAATTGTTTAGAACATTGTGAAGACAGGGATCATGGAGCATAGTGATGAAAGGGGCCATGGAGCATTGTGATGACAGGCGTCATGGGACAATGTGTTGACAGTGGTCATGGAGCATTGTTAGAAAGGGAACATGGAGCAATTTGATTTCAGGGGCCATGAAAAATTGTGAATACACAGGCCATGGAGTATTCAGATGAATGTGGTCAAGGATCATTGTGACAAAAAGTGTCCTGGAATATTGTGATGACACGGTTCATGGAGCATTGCGATGAAAAGGGCCATGGCGAAATGTGAAGACAGGTGTCATGGGGCTTTGTGATGACAGTGGTCATCTAGAATTGTGAAGAAAGATATCATGGAGCACTGGGATGACAGGGGCCATGGAGCATTGTGATGACAGGGGTCATGGGGCATTGTGATGACATTGCCATGGAACATTATGATGACAAGAAGTCAGGAGCATTGTGATAAAAAGGGCATGGACCATTGTGATTAGAGGGGCCAAGGAGCATTCTGATGACAACGGCATGGATCATTGTGATGACAAGGGTCATCGAGCATTGTGATGACAGTGGTCATGTAGCATTGTGATGAATGTGGTCATGGATCATTGTGATGACAATTGTCGTGGAGCTTTGTGATGACAGGGGTCAGAAAGCATTGTGATGACACGGTTATGGAATATTGTGATGACCAGAATTCTGTAGCACTGTGATGAAAAGGGAATGGAGCATTGTGATTACAGGGGTCATGGAGCATTGTGATGACCATTGTTCTAGAACATTGTGAAGACAGGGATCATGGAGCATAGTGATGAAAGGGGCCATGGAGCATTGTGATGACAGGCGTCATGGGACAATGTGTTGACAGTGTCATGGAGCATTGTTAGAAAGGGAACATGGAGCAATTTGATTTCAGGGGCCATGAAAAATTGTGAATACATAGGCCATGGAGTATTCAGATGAATGTGGTCAAGGATCATTGTGACGACAAGTGTCCTGGAATATTGTGATGACACGGTTCATGGAGCATTGCGATGACAAGGGCCATGGCGAAATGTGAAGACAGGTGTCATGGGGCATTGTGATGACAGTGGTCATCTAGAATTGTGAAGAAAGATATCATGGAGCAGTGGGATGACAGGGGCCATGGAGCATTGTGATGACAGGGGTCATGGAGCATTGTGATGACACGGCCATGGAACATTATGATGACAAGAATTCTGGAGCATTGTGATAAATAGGGCATGGACCATTGTGATTAGAAGGGCCAAGGAGCATTCTGATGACAACGGCATGGAGCATTGTGATGACAAGGGTCATCGAGCATTGTGATGACAGTGGTCATGAAGCATTGTGATGAATGTGGTCATGGATCATTGTGATGACAAGTGTCGTGGAGCATTGTGATGACAGGGGTCATAGAGCATTTTGATGACACGGTTATGTAATATTGTGATGACCAGAATTCTGTAGCACTGTGATGAAAAGGGAATGGAGCATTGTGATTACAGGTGTCATGGAGCATTGTGATGACAATTGTTCTAGAACATTGTGAAGACAGGGATCATGGAGCATAGTGATGAAAGGGGCCATGGAGCATTGTGAAGACAGGCGTCATGGGACAATGTGTTGACAGTGTCATGGAGCATTGTTAGAAAGGGAACATGGAGCAATTTGATTTCAGGGGCCATGAAAAATTGTGAATACATAGGCCATGGAGTATTCAGATGAATGTGGTCAAGGATCATTGTGACGACAAGTGTCCTGGAATATTGTGATGACACGGATCATGGAGCATTGCGATGACAAGGGCCATGGCGAAATGTGAAGACAGGTGTCACGGGGCATTGTGGTGACAGTGGTCATCTAGAATTGTGAAGAAAGATATCATGGAGCACTGGGATGACAGGGGCCATGGAACATTGTGATGACAGGGGTCATGGAGCATTGTGATGACACGGCCATGGAACATTATGATGACAAGAATTCTGGAGCATTGTGATAAATAGGGCATGGACCATTGTGATTAGAAGGGCCAAGGAGCATTCTGATGACAACGGCATGGAGCATTGTGATGACAAGGGTCATCGAGCATTGTGATGACAGTGGACATGAAGCATTGTGATGAATGTGGTCATGGATCATTGTGATGACAAGTGTCGTGGAGCAGTGTGATGACAGGGGTCATAGAGCATTGTGATGACACGGTTATGGAATATTGTGATGACCAGAATTCTGTAGCACTGTGATGAAAAGGGAATGGAGCTTTGTGATTACAGGGGTCATGGAGCATTGTGATGAAAATTGTTCTATAACATTGTGATGACAGGGATCACGGAGCATAGTGATGAAAGGGGCCATGAAGCATTGTGATGACAGGCGTCATGGGACATTGAGATGACACGGCCATGGAACATTATGATGACAAGAATTCTGGAGCATTGTGATAAAACGGGCATGGACCATTGTGATTAGAGGGGCCAAGGAGCATTCTGATGACAACGGCATGGAGCATTGTGATGACAAGGTTCATCGAGCATTGTGATGACAGTGGTCATGAATCATTGTGATGAATGTGGTCATGGATCATTGTGATGACAAGTGTCGTGGAGCATTGTGATGACAGGGGTCATAGAGCAATTTGATGACCAGAATTCTGTAGCACTGTGATGAAAAGGGAATGGAGCATTGTGATTACAGGGGCCATGGAGCATTGTGATGACAATTGTTTAGAACATTGTGAAGACAGGGATCATGGAGCATAGTGATGAAAGGGGCCATGGAGCATTGTGATGACAGGCGTCATGGGACAATGTGTTGACAGTGGTCATGGGGCTTTGTTAGAAAGAGAACATGGAGCAATTTGATTTCAGGGGCCATGAAAAATTGTGAATACATAGGCCATGGAGCATTCAGATGTATGTGGTCAAGGATCATTGTGACGACAAATGTCCTGGAATATTGTGATGACACGGTTCATGGAGCATTGCGATGACAAGGGTCATGGCGAAATGTGAAGACAGGTGTCATGGGACTTTGTGATGACAGTGGTCATCTAGAATTGTGAAGAAAGATATCATGGAGCACTGGGATGACAGGGGCCATGGAGCATTGTGATGACAGGGGTCATGGGACATTGTGATGACATGGCCATGGAACATTATGATGACAAGAAGTAAGGAGCATTGTGATAAAAAGGGCATGGACCATTGTGATTAGAGGGGCCAAGGAGCATTCTGATGACAACGTCATGGATCATTGTGATGACAAGGGTCATCGAGCATTGTGATGACAGTGGTCATGAAGCATTGTGATGAATGTGGTCATGGATCATTGTGATGACAAGTGTCGTGGAGCATTGTGATGACAGGGGTCATAGAGCATTGTGATGACACGGTTATGGAATATTGTGATGACCAGAAATCTGTAGCACAGTGATGAAAATGGAATGGAGCATTGTGATTACAGGGGTCATGGAGCATTGTGATGACAATTGTTCTAGAATATTGTGAAGACAGGGATCATGGAGCATAGTGATGAAAGGGGCCATGGAGCATTGTGAAGACAGGCGTCATGGGGCATTGAGATGACACGGCCATGGAACATTATGATGAGAAGAATTCTGGAGCATTGTGATAAAACGGGCATGGACCATTGTGATTAGAGGGGCCAAGGAGCATTCTGATGACAACGGCATGGAGCATTGTGATGACAAGGGTCATCGAGCATTGTGATGACAGTGGTCATGAAGCATTGTGATGAATGTGGTCATGCATCATTGTGATGACAAGTGTCGTGGAGCATTGTGATGACAGGGGTCATAGAGCATTTTGATGACACGGTTATGGAATATTGTGATGACCAGAATTCTGTAGCACTGTGATGAAAAGGGAATGGAGCATTGTGATTACAGGGGCCATGGAGCATTGTGATGACAATTGTTTAGAACATTGTGAAGACAGGGATCATGGAGCATAGTGATGAAAGGGGCCATGGAGCATTGTGATGACAGGCGTCATGGGACAATGTGTTGACAGTGGTCATGGAGCATTGTTAGAAAGTGAACATGAAGCAATTTGATTTCAGGGGCCATGAAAAATTGTGAATACATAGGCCATGGAGCATTCAGATGTATGTGGTCAAGGATCATTGTGACGACAAGTGTCCTGGAATATTGTGATGACACGGTTCATGGAGCATTGCGATGACAAGGGCCATTGCGAAATGTGAAGACAGGTGTCATGGGACTTTGTGATGACAGTGGTCATCTAGAATTGTGAAGAAAGATATCATGGAGCACTGGGATGACAGGGGCCATGGAGCATTGTGATGACAGTGGTCATGGGGCATTGTGATGACATGGCCATGGAACATTATGATGACAAGAAGTCAGGAGCATTGTGATAAAAAGGGCATGGACCATTGTGATTAGAGGGGCCAAGGAGCATTCTGATGACAACGGCATGGAGCATTGTGATGACAAGGGTCATCGAGCATTGTGATGACAGTGGTCATGAAGCATTGTGATGAATGTGGTCATGGATCATTGTGATGACAAGTGTCGTGGAGCATTGTGATGACAGGGGTCATAGAGCATTGTGATGACACGGTTATGGAATATTGTGATGACCAGAAATCTGTAGCACAGTGATGAAAATGGAATGGAGCATTGTGATTACAGGGGTCATGGAGCATTGTGATGAAAATTGTTCTAGAATATTGTGAAGACAGGGATCATGGAGCATAGTGATGAAAGGGGCCATGGAGCATTGTGAAGACAGGCGTCATGGGACAATGTGTTGACAGTGGTCATGGAGCCTTGTTAGAAAGGGAACATGGAGCAATTTGATTTCAGGGGCCATGAAAAATTGTGAATACACAGTCCATGGAGTATTCAGATGAATGTGGTCAAGGATCATTGTGACAAAAAGTGTCCTGGAATATTGTGATGACACGGTTCATGGAGCATTGCGATGACAAGGGCCATGGCGAGATGTGAAGACAGGTGTCATGGGGCATTGTGGTGACAGTGGTCATCTAGAATTGTGAAGAAAGATATCATGGAGCACTGGGATGACAGGGGCCATGGAGCATTGTGATGACAGGGGTCATGGGGCATTGTGATGACACGGCCATGGAACATTATGATGACAAGAATTCTGGAGCATTGTGATAAAAAGGGCATGGACCATTGTGATTAGAGGGGCCAAGGAGCATTCTGATGACAACGGCATGGAGCATTGTGATGACAAGGGTCATCGAGCATTGTGATGACAGTGGTCATGAAGCATTGTGATGAATGTGGTCATGGATCATTGTGATGACAAGTGTCGTGGAGCATTGTGATGACAGGTGTCATAGAGCATTGTGATGACACGGTTATGGAATATTGTGATGACCAGAATTCTGTAGCACTGTGATGAAAAGGGAATGGAGCATTGTGATTACAGGTGTCATGGAGCATTGCGATGACAATTGTTCTAGAACATTGTGAAGACAGGGATCATGGAGCATAGTGATGAAAGGGGCCATGGAGCATTGTGATGACAGGCGTCATGGGACAATGTGTTGACAGTGTCATGGAGCATTGTTAGAAAGGGAACATGGAGCAATTTGATTTCAGGGGCCATGAAAAATTGTGAATACATAGGCCATGGAGTATTCAGATGAATGTGGTCAAGGATCATTGTGACGACAAGTGTCCTGGAATATTGTGATGACACGGTTCATGGAGCATTGCGATGACAAGGGCCATGGCGAAATGTGAAGACAGGTGTCATGGGGCATTGTGATGACACGGCCATGGAACATTATGATGACAAGAATTCTGGAGCATTGTGATAAATAGGGCATGGACCATTGTGATTAGAGGGGCCAAGGAGCATTCTGATGACAACGGCATGGAGCATTGTGATGACAAGGTTCATCGAGCATTGTGATGACAGTGGTCATGAAGCATTGTGATGAATGTGGTCATGGATCATTGTGATGACAAGTGTCGTGGAGCATTGTGATGACAGGGGTCATAGAACATTGTGATGACACGGTTATGGAATATTGTGATGACCAGAATTCTGTAGCACTGTGACGAAAAGGGAATGGAGCATTGTGATTACAGGGGTCATGGAGCATTGTGATGACAATTGTTCTAGAACATTGTGATGACAGGGATCATGGAGCATAGTGATGAAATGGGCCATGAAGCATTTTGATGACAGGCGTCATGGGGCATTGTGATGACACGGCCATGGAACATTATGATGACAAGAATTCTGGAGCATTGTGATAAAACGGGCATGGACCATTGTGATTAGAGAGGCCAATGAGCATTCTGATGACAACGGCATGGAGCATTGTGATGACAAGGGTCATCGAGCATTGCGATGACAGTGGTCATGAAGCATTGTGATGAATGTGGTCATGGATCATTGTGATGACAAGTGTCGTGGAGCATTGTGATGACAGGGGTCATAGAGCATTGTGATGACACGGTTATGGAATATTGTGATGACAAGAAATCTGTAGCACAGTGATGAAAATGGAATGGAGCATTGTGATTACAGGGGTCATGGAACATTGTGATGACAATTGTTCTAGAATATTGTGAAGACAGGGATCATGGAGCATAATGATGAAAGGGGCCATGGAGCATTGTGATGACAGGCGTCATGGGACAATGTGTTGACAGTGTCATGGATCATTGTTAGAAAGGGAACATGGAGCAATTTGATTTCAGGGGCCATGAAAAATTGTGAATACATAGACCATGGAGTATTCAGATGAATGTGGTCAAGGATCATTGTGACGACAAGTGTCCTGGAATATTGTGATGACACGGTTCATGGAGCATTGCGATGACAAGGGCCATGGCGAAATGTGAAGACAGGTGTCATGGGGCATTGTGATGACACGGCCATGGAACATTATGATGACAAGAATTCTGGAGCATTGTGATAAAAAGGGCATGGACCATTGTGATTAGAGGGGCCAAGGAGCATTCTGATGACAACGGCATGGAGCATTGTGATGACAAGGGTCATCGAGCATTGTGATGACAGTGGTCATGAAGCATTGTGATTAATGTGGTCATGTATCATTGTGATGACAAGTGTCGTGGAGCATTGTGATGACAGGTGTCATAGAGCATTTTGATGACACGGTTATGGAATATTGTGATGACCAGAATTCTGTAGCACTGTGATGAAAAGGGAATGGAGCATTGTGATTACAGGGGCCATGGAGCATTGTGATGACAATTGTTTAGAACATTGTGAAGACAGGGATCATGGAGCATAGTGATGAAAGGGGCCATGGAGCATTGTGATGACAGGCGTCATGGGACAATGTGTTGACAGTGGTCATGGAGCATTGTTAGAAAGTGAACATGGAGCAATTTGATTTCAGGGGCCATGAAAAATTGTGAATACATAGGCCATGGAGCATTCAGATGTATGTGGTCAAGGATCATTGTGACGACAAGTGTCCTGGAATATTGTGATGACACGGTTCATGGAGCATTGCAATGACAAGGGCCATGGCGAAATGTGAAGACAGGTGTCATGGGGCTTTGTGATGACAGTGGTCATCTAGAATTGTGAAGAAAGATATCATGGAGCACTGGGATGACAGGGGCCATGGAGCATTGTGATGACAGGGGTCATGGGGCATTGTGATGACATGGCCATGGAACATTATGATGACAAGAAGTCAGGAGCATTGTGATAAAAAGGGCATGGACCATTGTGATTAGAGGGGCCAAGGAGCATTCTGATGACAACGGCATGGAGCATTGTGATGACAAGTGTCATCGAGCATTGTGATGACAGTGGTCATGAAGCATTGTGATGAATGTGGTCATGGATCATTGTGATGACAAGTGTCGTGGAGCATTGTGATGACAGGGGTCATAGAGCATTGTGATGACACGGTTATGGAATATTGTGATGACCAGAAATCTGTAGCACAGTGATGAAAATGGAATGGAGCATTGTGATTACAGGGGTCATGGAGCATTGTGATGACAATGGTTCTAGAATATTGTGAAGACAGGGATCATGGAGCATAGTGATGAAAGGGGCCATGGAGCATTGTGAAGACAGGCGTCATGGGACAATGTGTTGACAGTGGTCATGGAGCCTTGTTAGAAAGGGAACATGGAGCAATTTGATTTCAGGGGCCATGAAAAATTGTGAATACAAAAGCCATGGAGCATTCAGATGTATGTGGTCAAGGATCATTGTGACGACAAGTGTCCTGGAATATTGTGATGACACGGTTCATGGAGCATTGCGATGACAAGGGCCATTGCGAAATGTGAAGACAGGTGTCATGGGACTTTGTGATGACAGTGGTCATCTAGAATTGTGAAGAAAGATATCATGGAGCACTGGGATGACAGGGGCCATGGAGCATTGTGATGACAGGGGTCATGGGGCATTGTGATGACATGGCCATGGAACATTATGATGACAAGAAGTCAGGAGCATTGTGATAAAAAGGGCATGGAGCATTGTGATTAGAGGGGCCAAGGAGCATTCTGATGACAACGTCATGGATCATTGTGATGACAAGGGTCATCGAGCATTGTGATGACAGTGGTCATGAAGCATTGTGATGAATGTGGTCATGGATGATTGTGATGACAAGTGTCGTGGAGCATTGTGATGACAGGGGTCATAGAGCGTTGTGATGACACGGTTATGGAATATTGTGATGACAAGAAATCTGTAGCATAGTGATGAAAATGGAATGGAGCATTGTGATTACAGGGGTCATGGAACATTGTGATGACAATTGTTCTAGAATATTGTGAAGACAGGGATCATGGAGCATAGTGATGAAAGGGGCCATGGAGCATTGTGAAGACAGGCGTCATGGGACAATGTGTTGACAGTGGTCATGGAGCCTTGTTAGAAAGGGAACATGGAGCAATTTGATTTCAGGGGCCATGAAAAATTGTGAATACACAGGCCATGGAGTATTCAGATGAATGTGGTCAAGGATCATTGTGACGAAAAGTGTCCTGGAATATTGTGATGACACGGTTCATGGAGCATTGCGATGACAAGGGCCATGGCGAAATGTGAAGACAGGTGTCATGGGGCATTGTGGTGACAGTGGTCATCTAGAATTGTGAAGAAAGATATCATGGAGCACTGGGATGACAGGGGCCATGGTGCATTGTGATGACAGGGGTCATGGGGCATTGTGATGACACGGCCATGGAACATTATGATGACAAGAATTCTGGAGCATTGTGATAAATAGGGCATGGACCATTGTGATTAGAGGGGCCAAGGAGCATTCTGATGACAACGGCATGGAGCATTGTGATGACAAGGGTCATCGAGCATTGCGATGACAGTGGTCATGAAGCATTGTGATGAATGTGGTCATGGATCATTGTGATGACAAGTGTCGTGGAGCATTGTGATGACAGGGGTCATAGAGCATTGTGATGACACGGTTATGGAATATTGTGATGACAAGAAATCTGTAGCACAGTGATGAAAATGGAATGGAGCATTGTGATTACAGGGGTCATGGAACATTGTGATGACAATTGTTCTAGAATATTGTGAAGACAGGGATCATGGAGCATAATGATGAAAGGGGCCATGGAGCATTGTGATGACAGGCGTCATGGGACAATGTGTTGACAGTGTCATGGATCATTGTTAGAAAGGGAACATGGAGCAATTTGATTTCAGGGGCCATGAAAAATTGTGAATACATAGACCATGGAGTATTCAGATGAATGTGGTCAAGGATCATTGTGACGACAAGTGTCCTGGAATATTGTGATGACACGGTTCATGGAGCATTGCGATGACAAAGGCCATGGCGAAATGTGAAGACAGGTGTCATGGGGCATTGTGATGACACGGCCATGGAACATTATGATGACAAGAATTCTGGAGCATTGTGATAAAAAGGGCATGGACCATTGTGATTAGAGGGGCCAAGGAGCATTCTGATGACAACGGCATGGAGCATTGTGATGACAAGGGTCATCGAGCATTGTGATGACAGTGGTCATGAAGCATTGTGATTAATGTGGTCATGTATCATTGTGATGACAAGTGTCGTGGAGCATTGTGATGACAGGTGTCATAGAGCATTTTGATGACACGGTTATGGAATATTGTGATGACCAGAATTCTGTAGCACTGTGATGAAAAGGGAATGGAGCATTGTGATTACAGGGGCCATGGAGCATTGTGATGACAATTGTTTAGAACATTGTGAAGACAGGGATCATGGAGCATAGTGATGAAAGGGGCCATGGAGCATTGTGATGACAGGCGTCATGGGACAATGTGTTGACAGTGGTCATGGAGCATTGTTAGAAAGGGAACATGGAGCAATTTGATTTCAGGGGCCATGAAAAATTGTGAATACATAGGCCATGGAGCATTCAGATGTATGTGGTCAAGGATCATTGTGACGACAAGTGTCCTGGAATATTGTGATGACACGGTTCATGGAGCATTGCAATGACAAGGGCCATGGCGAAATGTGAAGACAGGTGTCATGGGGCTTTGTGATGACAGTGGTCATCTAGAATTGTGAAGAAAGATATCATGGAGCACTGGGATGACAGGGGCCATGGAGCATTGTGATGACAGGGGTCATGGGGCATTGTGATGACATGGCCATGGAACATTATGATGACAAGAAGTCAGGAGCATTGTGATAAAAAGGGCATGGACCATTGTGATTAGAGGGGCCAAGGAGCATTCTGATGACAACGGCATGGAGCATTGTGATGACAAGGGTCATCGAGCATTGTGATGACAGTGGTCATGAAGCATTGTGATGAATGTGGTCATGGATCATTGTGATGACAAGTGTCGTGGAGCATTGTGATGACAGGGGTCATAGAGCATTGTGATGACACGGTTATGGAATATTGTGATGACCAGAAATCTGTAGCACAGTGATGAAAATGGAATGGAGCATTGTGATTACAGGGGTCATGGAGCATTGTGATGACAATGGTTCTAGAATATTGTGAAGACAGGGATCATGGAGCATAGTGATGAAAGGGGCCATGGAGCATTGTGAAGACAGGCGTCATGGGACAATGTGTTGACAGTGGTCATGGAGCCTTGTTAGAAAGGGAACATGGAGCAATTTGATTTCAGGGGCCATGAAAAATTGTGAATACAAAAGCCATGGAGCATTCAGATGTATGTGGTCAAGGATCATTGTGACGACAAGTGTCCTGGAATATTGTGATGACACGGTTCATGGAGCATTGCGATGACAAGGGCCATTGCGAAATGTGAAGACAGGTGTCATGGGACTTTGTGATGACAGTGGTCATCTAGAATTGTGAAGAAAGATATCATGGAGCACTGGGATGACAGGGGCCATGGAGCATTGTGATGACAGGGGTCATGGGGCATTGTGATGACATGGCCATGGAACATTATGATGACAAGAAGTCAGGAGCATTGTGATAAAAAGGGCATGGAGCATTGTGATTAGAGGGGCCAAGGAGCATTCTGATGACAACGTCATGGATCATTGTGATGACAAGGGTCATCGAGCATTGTGATGACAGTGGTCATGAAGCATTGTGATGAATGTGGTCATGGATGATTGTGATGACAAGTGTCGTGGAGCATTGTGATGACAGGGGTCATAGAGCGTTGTGATGACACGGTTATGGAATATTGTGATGACAAGAAATCTGTAGCATAGTGATGAAAATGGAATGGAGCATTGTGATTACAGGGGTCATGGAACATTGTGATGACAATTGTTCTAGAATATTGTGAAGACAGGGATCATGGAGCATAGTGATGAAAGGGGCCATGGAGCATTGTGAAGACAGGCGTCATGGGACAATGTGTTGACAGTGGTCATGGAGCCTTGTTAGAAAGGGAACATGGAGCAATTTGATTTCAGGGGCCATGAAAAATTGTGAATACACAGGCCATGGAGTATTCAGATGAATGTGGTCAAGGATCATTGTGACGACAAGTGTCCTGGAATATTGTGATGACACGGTTCATGGAGCATTGCGATGACAAGGGCCATGGCGAAATGTGAAGACAGGTGTCATGGGGCATTGTGGTGACAGTGGTCATCTAGAATTGTGAAGAAAGATATCATGGAGCACTGGGATGACAGGGGCCATGCTGCATTGTGATGACAGGGGTCATGGGGCATTGTGATGACACGGCCATGGAACATTATGATGACAAGAATTCTGGAGCATTGTGATAAATAGGGCATGGACCATTGTGATTAGAGGGGCCAAGGAGCATTCTGATGACAACGGCATGGAGCATTGTGATGACAAGGGTCATCGAGCATTGTGATGACAGTGGTCATGAAGCATTGTGATGAATGTGGTCATGGATCATTGTGATGACAAGTGTCGTGGAGCATTGTGATGACAGGGGTCATAGAGCATTTTGATGACACGGTTATGGAATATTGTGATGACCAGAATTCTGTAGCACTGTGATGAAAAGGGAATGGAGCATTGTGATTACAGGGGTCATGGAGCATTGCGATGACAATTGTTCTAGAACATTGTGAAGACAGGGATCATGGAGCATAGTGATGAAAGGGGCCATGGAGCATTGTGACGACAGGCGTCATGGGACAATGTGTTGACAGTGTCATGGAGCATTGTTAGAAAGGGAACATGGAGCAATTTGATTTCAGGGGCCATGAAAAATTGTGAATACATAGACCATGGAGTATTCAGATGAATGTGGTCAAAGATCATTGTGACGACAAGTGTCCTGGAATATTGTGATGACACGGTTCATGGAGCATTGCGATGACAAGGGCCATGGCGAAATGTGAAGACAGGTGTCATGGGGCATTGTGATGTCACGGCCATGGAACATTATGATGACAAGAATTCTGGAGCATTGTGATAAATAGGGCATGGACCATTGTGATTAGAGGGGCCAAGGAGCATTCTGATGACAACGGCATGGAGCATTGTGATGACAAGGGTCATCGAGCATTGTGATGACAGTGGTCATGAAGCATTGTGATGAATGTGGTCATGGATCATTGTGATGACAAGTGTCGTGGAGCATTGTGATGACAGGGGTCATAGAGCATTGTGATGACACGGTTATGGAATATTGTGATGACCAGAATTCTGTAGCACTGTGATGAAAAGGGAATGGAGCATTGTGATTACAGGGGTCATGGAGCATTGTGATGAAAATTGTTCTAGAACATTGTGATGACAGGGATCATGGAGCATAGTGATGAAATGGGCCATGAAGCATTTTGATGACAGGTGTCATGGGGCATTGTGATGACACGGCTATGGAACATTATGATGACAAGAATTCTGGAGCATTGTGATAAAACGGGCATGGACCATTGTGATTAGAGGGGCCAAGGAGCATTCTGATGACAACGGCATGGAGCATTGTGATGACAAGGGTCATCGAGCATTGTGATGACAGTGGTCATGAAGCATTGTGATTAATGTGGTCATGCATCATTGTGATGACAAGTGTCGTGGAGCATTGTGATGACAGGGGTCATAGAGCATTTTGATGACACGGTTATGGAATATTGTGATGACCAGAATTCTGTAGCACTGTGATGAAAAGGGAATGGAGCATTGTGATTACAGGGGCCATGGAGCATTGTGATGACAATTGTTTAGAACATTGTGAAGACAGGGATCATGGAGCATAGTGATGAAAGGGGCCATGGAGCATTGTGATGACAGGCGTCATGGGACAATGTGTTGACAGTGGTCATGGAGCATTGTTAGAAAGGGAACATGGAGCAATTTGATTTCAGGGGCCATGAGAAATTGTGAATACATAGGCCATGGAGCATTCAGATGTATGTGGTCAAGGATCATTGTGACGACAAGTGTCCTGGAATATTGTGATGACACGGTTCATGGAGCATTGCAATGACAAGGGCCATGGCGAAATGTGAAGACAGGTGTCCTGGGGCTTTGTGATGACAGTGGTCATCTAGAATTGTGAAGAATGATATCATTGAGCAGTGGGATGACAGGGGCCATGGAGCATTGTGATGACAGGGGTCATGGGGCATTGTGATGACATGGCCATGGAACATTATGATGACAAGAAGTCAGGAGCATTGTGATAAAAAGGTCATGGACCATTGTGATTAGAGGGGCCAAGGAGCATTCTGATGACAACGGAATGGAGCATTGTGATGACAAGGGTCATCGAGCATTGTGATGACAGTGGTCATGAAGCATTGTGATGAATGTGGTCATGGATCATTGTGATGACAAGTGTCGTGGAGCATTGTGATGACAGGGGTCATAGAGCATTGTGATGACACGGTTATGGAATATTGTGATGACAAGAAATCTGTAGCACAGTGATGAAAATGGAATGGAGCATTGTGATTACAGGGGTCATGGAGCATTGTGATGACAATTGTTCTAGAATATTGTGAAGACAGGGATCATGGAGCATAGTGATGAAAGTGGCCATGGAGCATTGTGAAGACAGGCGTCATGGGACAATGTGTTGACAGTGGTCATGGAGCCTTGTTAGAAAGGGAACATGGAGCAATTTGATTTCAGGGGCCATGAAAAATTGTGAATACACAGGCCATGGAGTACTCAGATGAATGTGGTCAAGGATCATTGTGACAAAAAGTGTCCTGGAATATTGTGATGACACGTTTCATGGAGCATTGCGATGACAAGGGCCATGGCGAGATGTGAAGACAGGTGTCATGGGGAATTGTGGTGACAGTGGTCATCTAGAATTGTGAAGAAAGATATCATGGAGCACTGGGATGACAGGGGCCATGGAGCATTGTGATGACAGGGGTCATGGGGCATTGTGATGACACGGCCATGGAACATTATGATTACAATAATTCTGGAGCATTGTGATAAAAAGGGCATGGACCATTGTGATTAGAGGGGCCAAGGAGCATTCTGATGACAATGGCATGGAGCATTGTGATGACAAGGGTCATCGAGCATTGTGATGACAGTGGTCATGAAGCATTTTGATGAATGTGGTCATGGATCATTGTGATGACAAGTGTCGTGGAGCATTGTGATGACAGGGGTCATAGAGCATTGTGATGACACGGTTATGGAATATTGTGATGACCAGAATTCTGTAGCACTGTGATGAAAAGGGAATGGAGCATTGTGATTACAGGTGTCATGGAACATTGCGATGACAATTGTTCTAGAACATTGTGAAGACAGGGATCATGGAGCATAGTGATGAAAGGGGCCATGGAGCATTGTGATGACAGGCGTCATGGGACAATGTGTTGACAGTGTCATGGAGCATTGTTAGAAAGGGAACATGGAGCAATTTGATTTCAGGGGCCATGAAAAATTGTGAATACATAGGCCATGGAGTATTCAGATGAATGTGGTCAAGGATCATTGTGACGACAAGTGTCCTGGAATATTGTGATGACACGGTTCATGGAGCATTGCGATGACAAGGGCCATGGCGAAATGTGAAGACAGGTGTCATGGGGCATTGTGATGACACGGCGATGGAACATTATGATGACAAGAATTCTGGAGCATTGTGATAAATAGGGCATGGACCATTGTTATTACAGGGGCCAAGGAGCATTCTGATGACAACGGCATGGAGCATTGTGATGACAAGGGTCATCGAGCATTGTGATGACAGTGGTCATGAAGCATTGTGATGAATGTGGTCATGGATCATTGTGATGACAAGTGTCGTGGAGCATTGTTATGACAGGGGTCATAGAGCATTGTGATGACACGGTTATGGAATATTGTGATGACCAGAATTCTGTAGCACAGTGATGAAAATGGAATGGAGCATTGTGATTACAGGGGTCATGGAGCATTGTGATGAAAATTGTTCTAGAACATTTTGATGACAGGGATCATGGAGCATAGTGATGAAATGGGCCATGAAGCATTTTGATGACAGGCGTCATGGGGCATTGTGATGACACGGCCATGGAACATTATGATGACAAGAATTCTGGAGCATTGTGATAAAACGGGCATGGACCATTGTGATTAGAGGGGCCAATGAGCATTCTGATGACAACGGCATGGAGCATTGTGATGACAAGGGTCATCGAGCATTGTGATGACAGTGGTCATGAAGCATTGTGATGAATGTGGTCATGGATCATTGTGATGACAAGTGTCGTGGAGCATTGTGATGACAGGGGTCATAGAGCATTTTGATGACACGGTTATGGAATATTGTGATGACCAGAAATCTGTAGCACAGTGATGAAAATGGAATGGAGCATTGTGATTACAGGGGTCATGGAGCATTGTGATGACAATGGTTCTAGAATATTGTGAAGACAGGGATCATGGAGCATAGTGATGAAAGGGGCCATGGAGCATTGTGAAGACAGGCGTCATGGGACAATGTGTTGACAGTGGTCATGGAGCCTTGTTAGAAAGGGAACATGGAGCAATTTGATTTCAGGGGCCATGAAAAATTGTGAATACAAAGGCCATGGAGCATTCAGATGTATGTGGTCAAGGATCATTGTGATGACAAGTGTCCTGGAATATTGTGATGACACGGTTCATGGAGCATTGCGATGACAAGGGCCATTGCGAAATGTGAAGACAGGTGTCATGGGACTTTGTGATGACAGTGGTCATCTAGAATTGTGAAGAAAGATATCATGGAGCACTGGGATGACAGGGGCCATGGAGCATTGTGATGACAGGGGTCATGGGGCATTGTGATGACATGGCCATGGAACATTATGATGACAAGAAGTCAGGAGCATTGTGATAAAAAGGGCATGGAGCATTGTGATTAGAGGGGCCAAGGAGCATTCTGATGACAACGGCATGGAGCATTGTGATGACAAGGGTCATCGAGCATTGTGATGACAGTGGTCATGAAGCATTGTGATGAATGTGGTCATGGATCATTGTGATGACAAGTGTCGTGGAGCATTGTGATGACAGGGGTCATAGAGCATTGTGATGACACGGTTATGGAATACTGTGATGACAAGAAATCTGTAGCACAGTGATGAAAATGGAATGGAGCATTGTGATTACAGGGGTCATGGAGCATTGTGATGACAATTGTTCTAGAATATTGTGAAGACAGGGATCATGGAGCATAGTGATGAAAGGGGCCATGGAGCATTCTGAAGACAGGCGTCATGGGACAATGTGTTGACAGTGGTCATGGAGCCTTGTTAGAAAGGGAACATGGAGCAATTTGATTTCAGGGGCCATGAAAAATTGTGAATACACAGGCCATGGAGTATTCAGATGAATGTGGTCAAGGATCATTGTGACGACAAGTGTCCTGGAATATTGTGATGACACGGTTCATGGAGCATTGCGATGACAAGGGCCATGGCGAAATGTGAAGACAGGTGTCATGGGGCATTGTGGTGACAGTGGTCATCTAGAATTGTGAAGAAAGATATCATGGAGCACTGGGATGACAGGGGCCATGGTGCATTGTGATGACAGGGGTCATGGGGCATTGTGATGACACGGCCATGGAACATTATGATTACAATAATTCTGGAGCATTGTGATAAAAAGGGCATGGACCATTGTGATTAGAGGGGCCAATGAGCATTCTGATGACAACGGCATGGAGCATTGTGATGACAAGGGTCATCGAGCATTGTGATGACAGTGGTCATGAAGCATTGTGATGAATGTGGTCATGGATCATTGTGATGACAAGTGTCGTGGAGCATTGTGATGACAGGGGTCATAGAGCATTGTGATGACACGGTTATGGAATATTGTGATGACCAGAATTCTGTAGCACTGTGATGAAAAGGGAATGGAGCATTGTGATTACAGGTGTCATGGAGCATTGCGATGACAATTGTTCTAGAACATTGTGAAGACAGGGATCATGGAGCATAGTGATGAAAGGGGCCATGGAGCATTGTGATGACAGGCGTCATGGGACAATGTGTTGACAGTGTCATGGAGCATTGTTAGAAAGGGAACTTGGAGCAATTTGATTTCAGGGGCCATGAAAAATTGTGAATACATAGACCATGGAGTATTGAGATGAATGTGGTCAAAGATCATTGTGACGACAAGTGTCCTGGAATATTGTGATGACACGGTTCATGGAGCATTGCGATGACAAGGGCCATGGCGAAATGTGAAGGCAGGTGTCATGGGGCATTGTGATGACACGGCCATGGAACATTATGATGACAAGAATTCTGGAGCATTGTGATAAATAGGGCATGGACCATTGTGATTAGAGGGGCCAAGGAGCATTCTGATGACAACGGCATGGAGCATTGTGATGACAAGGGTCATCGAGCATTGTGATGACAGTGGTCATGAAGCATTGTGATGAATGTGGTCATGGATCATTGTGATGACAAGTGTCGTGGAGCATTGTGATGACAGGGGTCATAGAGCATTGTGATGACACGGTTATGGAATATTGTGATGACCAGAATTCTGTAGCACTGTGATGAAAAGGGAATGGAGCATTGTGATTACAGGGGTCATGGAGCATTGTGATGAAAATTGTTCTAGAACATTGTGATGACAGGGATCATGGAGCATAGTGATGAAATGGGCCATGAAGCATTTTGATGACAGGTGTCATGGGGCATTGTGATGACACGGCCATGGAACATTATGATGACAAGAATTCTGGAGCATTGTGATAAAACGGGCATGGACCATTGTGATTAGAGGGGCCAATGAGCATTCTGATGACAACGGCATGGAGCATTGTGATGACAAGGGTCATCGAGCATTGTGATGACAGTGGTCATGAAGCATTGTGATTAATGTGGTCATGCATCATTGTGATGACAAGTGTCGTGGAGCATTGTGATGACAGGGGTCATAGAGCATTTTGATGACACGGTTATGGAATATTGTGATGACCAGAATTCTGTAGCACTGTGATGAAAAGGGAATGGAGCATTGTGATTACAGGGGCCATGGAGCATTGTGATGACAATTATTTAGAACATTGTGAAGACAGGGATCATGGAGCATAGTGATGAAAGGGGCCATGGAGCATTGTGATGACAGGCGTCATGGGACAATGTGTTGACAGTGGTCATGGAGCATTGTTAGAAAGGGAACATGGAGCAATTTGATTTCAGGGGCCATGAGAAATTGTGAATACATAGGCCATGGAGCATTCAGATGTATGTGGTCAAGGATCATTGTGACGACAAGTGTCCTGGAATATTGTGATGACACGGTTCATGGAGCATTGCAATGACAAGGGCCATGGCGAAATGTGAAGACAGGTGTCATGGGGCTTTGTGATGACAGTGGTCATCTAGAATTGTGAAGAAAGATATCATGGAGCACTGGGATGACAGGGGCCATGGAGCATTGTGATGACAGGGGTCATGGGGCATTGTGATGACATGGCCATGGAACATTATGATGACAAGAAGTCAGGAGCATTGTGATAAAAAGGTCATGGACCATTGTGATTAGAGGGGCCAAGGAGCATTCTGATGACAACGGCATGGAGCATTGTGATGACAAGTGTCATCGAGCATTGTGATGACAGTGGTCATGAAGCATTGTGATGAATGTGGTCATGGATCATTGTGATGACAAGTGTCGTGGAGCATTGTGATGACAGGGGTCATAGAGCATTTTGATGACACGGTTATGGAATATTGTGATGACCAGAAATCTGTAGCACAGTGATGAAAATGGAATGGAGCATTGTGATTACAGGGGTCATGGAGCATTGTGATGACAATGGTTCTAGAATATTGTGAAGACAGGGATCATGGAGCATAGTGATGAAAGGGGCCATGGAGCATTGTGAAGACAGGCGTCATGGGACAATGTGTTGACAGTGGCCATGGAGCCTTGTTAGAAAGGGAACATGGAGCAATTTGATTTCAGGGGCCATGAAAAATTGTGAATACACAGGCCATGGAGTATTCAGATGAATGTGGTCAAGGATCATTGTGACAAAAAGTGTCCTGGAATATTGTGATGACACGGTTCATGGAGCATTGCGATGAAAAGGGCCATGGCGAAATGTGAAGACAGGTGTCATGGGGCTTTGTGATGACAGTGGTCATCTAGAATTGTGAAGAAAGATATCATGGAGCACTGGGATGACAGGGGCCATGGAGCATTGTGATGACAGGGGTCATGGGGCATTGTGATGACATTGCCATGGAACATTATGATGACAAGAAGTCAGGAGCATTGTGATAAAAAGGGCATGGACCATTGTGATTAGAGGGGCCAAGGAGCATTCTGATGACAACGGCATGGATCATTGTGATGACAAGGGTCATCGAGCATTGTGATGACAGTGGTCATGTAGCATTGTGATGAATGTGGTCATGGATCATTGTGATGACAATTGTCGTGGAGCTTTGTGATGACAGGGGTCAGAAAGCATTGTGATGACACGGTTATGGAATATTGTGATGACCAGAATTCTGTAGCACTGTGATGAAAAGGGAATGGAGCATTGTGATTACAGGGGTCATGGAGCATTGTGATGACCATTGTTCTAGAACATTGTGAAGACAGGGATCATGGAGCATAGTGATGAAAGGGGCCATGGAGCATTGTGATGACAGGCGTCATGGGACAATGTGTTGACAGTGTCATGGAGCATTGTTAGAAAGGGAACATGGAGCAATTTGATTTCAGGGGCCATGAAAAATTGTGAATACATAGGCCATGGAGTATTCAGATGAATGTGGTCAAGGATCATTGTGACGACAAGTGTCCTGGAATATTGTGATGACACGGTTCATGGAGCATTGCGATGACAAGGGCCATGGCGAAATGTGAAGACAGGTGTCATGGGGCATTGTGATGACAGTGGTCATCTAGAATTGTGAAGAAAGATATCATGGAGCAGTGGGATGACAGGGGCCATGGAGCATTGTGATGACAGGGGTCATGGAGCATTGTGATGACACGGCCATGGAACATTATGATGACAAGAATTCTGGAGCATTGTGATAAATAGGGCATGGACCATTGTGATTAGAAGGGCCAAGGAGCATTCTGATGACAACGGCATGGAGCATTGTGATGACAAGGGTCATCGAGCATTGTGATGACAGTGGTCATGAAGCATTGTGATGAATGTGGTCATGGATCATTGTGATGACAAGTGTCGTGGAGCATTGTGATGACAGGGGTCATAGAGCATTTTGATGACACGGTTATGTAATATTGTGATGACCAGAATTCTGTAGCACTGTGATGAAAAGGGAATGGAGCATTGTGATTACAGGTGTCATGGAGCATTGTGATGACAATTGTTCTAGAACATTGTGAAGACAGGGATCATGGAGCATAGTGATGAAAGGGGCCATGGAGCATTGTGAAGACAGGCGTCATGGGACAATGTGTTGACAGTGTCATGGAGCATTGTTAGAAAGGGAACATGGAGCAATTTGATTTCAGGGGCCATGAAAAATTGTGAATACATAGGCCATGGAGTATTCAGATGAATGTGGTCAAGGATCATTGTGACGACAAGTGTCCTGGAATATTGTGATGACACGGATCATGGAGCATTGCGATGACAAGGGCCATGGCGAAATGTGAAGACAGGTGTCACGGGGCATTGTGGTGACAGTGGTCATCTAGAATTGTGAAGAAAGATATCATGGAGCACTGGGATGACAGGGGCCATGGAACATTGTGATGACAGGGGTCATGGAGCATTGTGATGACACGGCCATGGAACATTATGATGACAAGAATTCTGGAGCATTGTGATAAATAGGGCATGGACCATTGTGATTAGAAGGGCCAAGGAGCATTCTGATGACAACGGCATGGAGCATTGTGATGACAAGGGTCATCGAGCATTGTGATGACAGTGGTCATGAAGCATTGTGATGAATGTGGTCATGGATCATTGTGATGACAAGTGTCGTGGAGCAGTGTGATGACAGGGGTCATAGAGCATTGTGATGACACGGTTATGGAATATTGTGATGACCAGAATTCTGTAGCACTGTGATGAAAAGGGAATGGAGCTTTGTGATTACAGGGGTCATGGAGCATTGTGATGAAAATTGTTCTATAACATTGTGATGACAGGGATCACGGAGCATAGTGATGAAAGGGGCCATGAAGCATTGTGATGACAGGCGTCATGGGACATTGAGATGACACGGCCATGGAACATTATGATGACAAGAATTCTGGAGCATTGTGATAAAACGGGCATGGACCATTGTGATTAGAGGGGCCAAGGAGCATTCTGATGACAAAGGCATGGAGCATTGTGATGACAAGGGTCATCGAGCATTGTGATGACAGTGGTCATGAAGCATTGTGATGAATGTGGTCATGCATCATTGTGATGACAAGTGTCGTGGAGCATTGTGATGACAGGGGTCATAGAGCAATTTGATGACCAGAATTCTGTAGCACTGTGATGAAAAGGGAATGGAGCATTGTGATTACAGGGGCCATGGAGCATTGTGATGACAATTGTTTAGAACATTGTGAAGACAGGGATCATGGAGCATAGTGATGAAAGGGGCCATGGAGCATTGTGATGACAGGCGTCATGGGACAATGTGTTGACAGTGGTCATGGGGCTTTGTTAGAAAGGGAACATGGAGCAATTTGATTTCAGGGGCCATGAAAAATTGTGAATACATAGGCCATGGAGCATTCAGATGTATGTGGTCAAGGATCATTGTGACGACAAATGTCCTGGAATATTGTGATGACACGGTTCATGGAGCATTGCGATGACAAGGGTCATGGCGAAATGTGAAGACAGGTGTCATGGGACTTTGTGATGACAGTGGTCATCTAGAATTGTGAAGAAAGATATCATGGAGCACTGGGATGACAGGGGCCATGGAGCATTGTGATGACAGGGGTCATGGGACATTGTGATGACATGGCCATGGAACATTATGATGACAAGAAGTAAGGAGCATTGTGATAAAAAGGGCATGGACCATTGTGATTAGAGGGGCCAAGGAGCATTCTGATGACAACGTCATGGATCATTGTGATGACAAGGGTCATCGAGCATTGTGATGACAGTGGTCATGAAGCATTGTGATGAATGTGGTCATGGATCATTGTGATGACAAGTGTCGTGGAGCATTGTGATGACAGGGGTCATAGAGCATTGTGATGACACGGTTATGGAATATTGTGATGACCAGAAATCTGTAGCACAGTGATGAAAATGGAATGGAGCATTGTGATTACAGGGGTCATGGAGCATTGTGATGACAATTGTTCTAGAATATTGTGAAGACAGGGATCATGGAGCATAGTGATGAAAGGGGCCATGGAGCATTGTGAAGACAGGCGTCATGGGGCATTGAGATGACACGGCCATGGAACATTATGATGAGAAGAATTCTGGAGCATTGTGATAAAACGGGCATGGACCATTGTGATTAGAGGGGCCAAGGAGCATTCTGATGACAACGGCATGGAGCATTGTGATGACAAGGGTCATCGAGCATTGTGATGACAGTGGTCATGAAGCATTGTGATGAATGTGGTCATGCATCATTGTGATGACAAGTGTCGTGGAGCATTGTGATGACAGGGGTCATAGAGCATTTTGATGACACGGTTATGGAATATTGTGATGACCAGAATTCTGTAGCACTGTGATGAAAAGGGAATGGAGCATTGTGATTACAGGGGCCATGGAGCATTGTGATGACAATTGTTTAGAACATTGTGAAGACAGGGATCATGGAGCATAGTGATGAAAGGGGCCATGGAGCATTGTGATGACAGGCGTCATGGGACAATGTGTTGACAGTGGTCATGGAGCATTGTTAGAAAGTGAACATGAAGCAATTTGATTTCAGGGGCCATGAAAAATTGTGAATACATAGGCCATGGAGCATTCAGATGTATGTGGTCAAGGATCATTGTGACGACAAGTGTCCTGGAATATTGTGATGACACGGTTCATGGAGCATTGCGATGACAAGGGCCATTGCGAAATGTGAAGACAGGTGTCATGGGACTTTGTGATGACAGTGGTCATCTAGAATTGTGAAGAAAGATATCATGGAGCACTGGGATGACAGGGGCCATGGAGCATTGTGATGACAGTGGTCATGGGGCATTGTGATGACATGGCCATGGAACATTATGATGACAAGAAGTCAGGAGCATTGTGATAAAAAGGGCATGGACCATTGTGATTAGAGGGGCCAAGGAGCATTCTGATGACAACGGCATGGAGCATTGTGATGACAAGGGTCATCGAGCATTGTGATGACAGTGGTCATGAAGCATTGTGATGAATGTGGTCATGGATCATTGTGATGACAAGTGTCGTGGAGCATTGTGATGACAGGGGTCATAGAGCATTGTGATGACACGGTTATGGAATATTGTGATGACCAGAAATCTGTAGCACAGTGATGAAAATGGAATGGAGCATTGTGATTACAGGGGTCATGGAGCATTGTGATGAAAATTGTTCTAGAATATTGTGAAGACAGGGATCATGGAGCATAGTGATGAAAGGGGCCATGGAGCATTGTGAAGACAGGCGTCATGGGACAATGTGTTGACAGTGGTCATGGAGCCTTGTTAGAAAGGGAACATGGAGCAATTTGATTTCAGGGGCCATGAAAAATTGTGAATACACAGTCCATGGAGTATTCAGATGAATGTGGTCAAGGATCATTGTGACAAAAAGTGTCCTGGAATATTGTGATGACACGGTTCATGGAGCATTGCGATGACAAGGGCCATGGCGAGATGTGAAGACAGGTGTCATGGGGCATTGTGGTGACAGTGGTCATCTAGAATTGTGAAGAAAGATATCATGGAGCACTGGGATGACAGGGGCCATGGAGCATTGTGATGACAGGGGTCATGGGGCATTGTGATGACACGGCCATGGAACATTATGATGACAAGAATTCTGGAGCATTGTGATAAAAAGGGCATGGACCATTGTGATTAGAGGGGCCAAGGAGCATTCTGATGACAACGGCATGGAGCATTGTGATGACAAGGGTCATCGAGCATTGTGATGACAGTGGTCATGAAGCATTGTGATGAATGTGGTCATGGATCATTGTGATGACAAGTGTCGTGGAGCATTGTGATGACAGGTGTCATAGAGCATTGTGATGACACGGTTATGGAATATTGTGATGACCAGAATTCTGTAGCACTGTGATGAAAAGGGAATGGAGCATTGTGATTACAGGTGTCATGGAGCATTGCGATGACAATTGTTCTAGAACATTGTGAAGACAGGGATCATGGAGCATAGTGATGAAAGGGGCCATGGAGCATTGTGATGACAGGCGTCATGGGACAATGTGTTGACAGTGTCATGGAGCATTGTTAGAAAGGGAACATGGAGCAATTTGATTTCAGGGGCCATGAAAAATTGTGAATACATAGGCCATGGAGTATTCAGATGAATGTGGTCAAGGATCATTGTGACGACAAGTGTCCTGGAATATTGTGATGACACGGTTCATGGAGCATTGCGATGACAAGGGCCATGGCGAAATGTGAAGACAGGTGTCATGGGGCATTGTGATGACACGGCCATGGAACATTATGATGACAAGAATTCTGGAGCATTGTGATAAATAGGGCATGGACCATTGTGATTAGAGGGGCCAAGGAGCATTCTGATGACAACGGCATGGAGCATTGTGATGACAAGGTTCATCGAGCATTGTGATGACAGTGGTCATGAAGCATTGTGATGAATGTGGTCATGGATCATTGTGATGACAAGTGTCGTGGAGCATTGTGATGACAGGGGTCATAGAACATTGTGATGACACGGTTATGGAATATTGTGATGACCAGAATTCTGTAGCACTGTGACGAAAAGGGAATGGAGCATTGTGATTACAGGGGTCATGGAGCATTGTGATGACAATTGTTCTAGAACATTGTGATGACAGGGATCATGGAGCATAGTGATGAAATGGGCCATGAAGCATTTTGATGACAGGCGTCATGGGGCATTGTGATGACACGGCCATGGAACATTATGATGACAAGAATTCTGGAGCATTGTGATAAAACGGGCATGGACCATTGTGATTAGAGAGGCCAATGAGCATTCTGATGACAACGGCATGGAGCATTGTGATGACAAGGGTCATCGAGCATTGCGATGACAGTGGTCATGAAGCATTGTGATGAATGTGGTCATGGATCATTGTGATGACAAGTGTCGTGGAGCATTGTGATGACAGGTGTCATAGAGCATTTTGATGACACGGTTATGGAATATTGTGATGACCAGAATTCTGTAGCACTGTGATGAAAAGGGAATGGAGCATTGTGATTACAGGGGCCATGGAGCATTGTGATGACAATTGTTTAGAACATTGTGAAGACAGGGATCATGGAGCATAGTGATGAAAGGGGCCATGGAGCATTGTGATGACAGGCGTCATGGGACAATGTGTTGACAGTGGTCATGGAGCATTGTTAGAAAGGGAACATGGAGCAATTTGATTTCAGGGGCCATGAAAAATTGTGAATACACAGGCCATGGAGTATTCAGATGAATGTGGTCAAGGATCATTGTGACAAAAAGTGTCCTGGAATATTGTGATGACACGGTTCATGGAGCATTGCGATGAAAAGGGCCATGGCGAAATGTGAAGACAGGTGTCATGGGGCTTTGTGATGACAGTGGTCATCTAGAATTGTGAAGAAAGATATCATGGAGCACTGGGATGACAGGGGCCATGGAGCATTGTGATGACAGGGGTCATGGGGCATTGTGATGACATTGCCATGGAACATTATGATGACAAGAAGTCAGGAGCATTGTGATAAAAAGGGCATGGACCATTGTGATTAGAGGGGCCAAGGAGCATTCTGATGACAACGGCATGGATCATTGTGATGACAAGGGTCATCGAGCATTGTGATGACAGTGGTCATGTAGCATTGTGATGAATGTGGTCATGGATCATTGTGATGACAATTGTCGTGGAGCTTTGTGATGACAGGGGTCAGAAAGCATTGTGATGACACGGTTATGGAATATTGTGATGACCAGAATTCTGTAGCACTGTGATGAAAAGGGAATGGAGCATTGTGATTACAGGGGTCATGGAGCATTGTGATGACCATTGTTCTAGAACATTGTGAAGACAGGGATCATGGAGCATAGTGATGAAAGGGGCCATGGAGCATTGTGATGACAGGCGTCATGGGACAATGTGTTGACAGTGTCATGGAGCATTGTTAGAAAGGGAACATGGAGCAATTTGATTTCAGGGGCCATGAAAAATTGTGAATACATAGGCCATGGAGTATTCAGATGAATGTGGTCAAGGATCATTGTGACGACAAGTGTCCTGGAATATTGTGATGACACGGTTCATGGAGCATTGCGATGACAAGGGCCATGGCGAAATGTGAAGACAGGTGTCATGGGGCATTGTGATGACAGTGGTCATCTAGAATTGTGAAGAAAGATATCATGGAGCAGTGGGATGACAGGGGCCATGGAGCATTGTGATGACAGGGGTCATGGAGCATTGTGATGACACGGCCATGGAACATTATGATGACAAGAATTCTGGAGCATTGTGATAAATAGGGCATGGACCATTGTGATTAGAAGGGCCAAGGAGCATTCTGATGACAACGGCATGGAGCATTGTGATGACAAGGGTCATCGAGCATTGTGATGACAGTGGTCATGAAGCATTGTGATGAATGTGGTCATGGATCATTGTGATGACAAGTGTCGTGGAGCATTGTGATGACAGGGGTCATAGAGCATTTTGATGACACGGTTATGTAATATTGTGATGACCAGAATTCTGTAGCACTGTGATGAAAAGGGAATGGAGCATTGTGATTACAGGTGTCATGGAGCATTGTGATGACAATTGTTCTAGAACATTGTGAAGACAGGGATCATGGAGCATAGTGATG
Organism: Eschrichtius robustus; assembly: GCF_028021215.1. NCBI lineage: Eukaryota > Metazoa > Chordata > Mammalia > Artiodactyla > Eschrichtiidae > Eschrichtius > Eschrichtius robustus. The sequence continues at coordinate 5,024,377 of NW_027175249.1, read as the reverse complement.
AAAGGGGCCATGGAGCATTGTGAAGACAGGCGTCATGGGACAATGTGTTGACAGTGTCATGGAGCATTGTTAGAAAGGGAACATGGAGCAATTTGATTTCAGGGGCCATGAAAAATTGTGAATACATAGGCCATGGAGTATTCAGATGAATGTGGTCAAGGATCATTGTGACGACAAGTGTCCTGGAATATTGTGATGACACGGATCATGGAGCATTGCGATGACAAGGGCCATGGCGAAATGTGAAGACAGGTGTCACGGGGCATTGTGGTGACAGTGGTCATCTAGAATTGTGAAGAAAGATATCATGGAGCACTGGGATGACAGGGGCCATGGAACATTGTGATGACAGGGGTCATGGAGCATTGTGATGACACGGCCATGGAACATTATGATGACAAGAATTCTGGAGCATTGTGATAAATAGGGCATGGACCATTGTGATTAGAAGGGCCAAGGAGCATTCTGATGACAACGGCATGGAGCATTGTGATGACAAGGGTCATCGAGCATTGTGATGACAGTGGACATGAAGCATTGTGATGAATGTGGTCATGGATCATTGTGATGACAAGTGTCGTGGAGCAGTGTGATGACAGGGGTCATAGAGCATTGTGATGACACGGTTATGGAATATTGTGATGACCAGAATTCTGTAGCACTGTGATGAAAAGGGAATGGAGCTTTGTGATTACAGGGGTCATGGAGCATTGTGATGAAAATTGTTCTATAACATTGTGATGACAGGGATCACGGAGCATAGTGATGAAAGGGGCCATGAAGCATTGTGATGACAGGCGTCATGGGACATTGAGATGACACGGCCATGGAACATTATGATGACAAGAATTCTGGAGCATTGTGATAAAACGGGCATGGACCATTGTGATTAGAGGGGCCAAGGAGCATTCTGATGACAAAGGCATGGAGCATTGTGATGACAAGGGTCATCGAGCATTGTGATGACAGTGGTCATGAAGCATTGTGATGAATGTGGTCATGCATCATTGTGATGACAAGTGTCGTGGAGCATTGTGATGACAGGGGTCATAGAGCAATTTGATGACCAGAATTCTGTAGCACTGTGATGAAAAGGGAATGGAGCATTGTGATTACAGGGGCCATGGAGCATTGTGATGACAATTGTTTAGAACATTGTGAAGACAGGGATCATGGAGCATAGTGATGAAAGGGGCCATGGAGCATTGTGATGACAGGCGTCATGGGACAATGTGTTGACAGTGGTCATGGGGCTTTGTTAGAAAGAGAACATGGAGCAATTTGATTTCAGGGGCCATGAAAAATTGTGAATACATAGGCCATGGAGCATTCAGATGTATGTGGTCAAGGATCATTGTGACGACAAATGTCCTGGAATATTGTGATGACACGGTTCATGGAGCATTGCGATGACAAGGGTCATGGCGAAATGTGAAGACAGGTGTCATGGGACTTTGTGATGACAGTGGTCATCTAGAATTGTGAAGAAAGATATCATGGAGCACTGGGATGACAGGGGCCATGGAGCATTGTGATGACAGGGGTCATGGGACATTGTGATGACATGGCCATGGAACATTATGATGACAAGAAGTAAGGAGCATTGTGATAAAAAGGGCATGGACCATTGTGATTAGAGGGGCCAAGGAGCATTCTGATGACAACGTCATGGATCATTGTGATGACAAGGGTCATCGAGCATTGTGATGACAGTGGTCATGAAGCATTGTGATGAATGTGGTCATGGATCATTGTGATGACAAGTGTCGTGGAGCATTGTGATGACAGGGGTCATAGAGCATTGTGATGACACGGTTATGGAATATTGTGATGACCAGAAATCTGTAGCACAGTGATGAAAATGGAATGGAGCATTGTGATTACAGGGGTCATGGAGCATTGTGATGACAATTGTTCTAGAATATTGTGAAGACAGGGATCATGGAGCATAGTGATGAAAGGGGCCATGGAGCATTGTGAAGACAGGCGTCATGGGGCATTGAGATGACACGGCCATGGAACATTATGATGAGAAGAATTCTGGAGCATTGTGATAAAACGGGCATGGACCATTGTGATTAGAGGGGCCAAGGAGCATTCTGATGACAACGGCATGGAGCATTGTGATGACAAGGGTCATCGAGCATTGTGATGACAGTGGTCATGAAGCATTGTGATGAATGTGGTCATGCATCATTGTGATGACAAGTGTCGTGGAGCATTGTGATGACAGGGGTCATAGAGCATTTTGATGACACGGTTATGGAATATTGTGATGACCAGAATTCTGTAGCACTGTGATGAAAAGGGAATGGAGCATTGTGATTACAGGGGCCATGGAGCATTGTGATGACAATTGTTTAGAACATTGTGAAGACAGGGATCATGGAGCATAGTGATGAAAGGGGCCATGGAGCATTGTGATGACAGGCGTCATGGGACAATGTGTTGACAGTGGTCATGGAGCATTGTTAGAAAGTGAACATGAAGCAATTTGATTTCAGGGGCCATGAAAAATTGTGAATACATAGGCCATGGAGCATTCAGATGTATGTGGTCAAGGATCATTGTGACGACAAGTGTCCTGGAATATTGTGATGACACGGTTCATGGAGCATTGCGATGACAAGGGCCATTGCGAAATGTGAAGACAGGTGTCATGGGACTTTGTGATGACAGTGGTCATCTAGAATTGTGAAGAAAGATATCATGGAGCACTGGGATGACAGGGGCCATGGAGCATTGTGATGACAGTGGTCATGGGGCATTGTGATGACATGGCCATGGAACATTATGATGACAAGAAGTCAGGAGCATTGTGATAAAAAGGGCATGGACCATTGTGATTAGAGGGGCCAAGGAGCATTCTGATGACAACGGCATGGAGCATTGTGATGACAAGGGTCATCGAGCATTGTGATGACAGTGGTCATGAAGCATTGTGATGAATGTGGTCATGGATCATTGTGATGACAAGTGTCGTGGAGCATTGTGATGACAGGGGTCATAGAGCATTGTGATGACACGGTTATGGAATATTGTGATGACCAGAAATCTGTAGCACAGTGATGAAAATGGAATGGAGCATTGTGATTACAGGGGTCATGGAGCATTGTGATGAAAATTGTTCTAGAATATTGTGAAGACAGGGATCATGGAGCATAGTGATGAAAGGGGCCATGGAGCATTGTGAAGACAGGCGTCATGGGACAATGTGTTGACAGTGGTCATGGAGCCTTGTTAGAAAGGGAACATGGAGCAATTTGATTTCAGGGGCCATGAAAAATTGTGAATACACAGTCCATGGAGTATTCAGATGAATGTGGTCAAGGATCATTGTGACAAAAAGTGTCCTGGAATATTGTGATGACACGGTTCATGGAGCATTGCGATGACAAGGGCCATGGCGAGATGTGAAGACAGGTGTCATGGGGCATTGTGGTGACAGTGGTCATCTAGAATTGTGAAGAAAGATATCATGGAGCACTGGGATGACAGGGGCCATGGAGCATTGTGATGACAGGGGTCATGGGGCATTGTGATGACACGGCCATGGAACATTATGATGACAAGAATTCTGGAGCATTGTGATAAAAAGGGCATGGACCATTGTGATTAGAGGGGCCAAGGAGCATTCTGATGACAACGGCATGGAGCATTGTGATGACAAGGGTCATCGAGCATTGTGATGACAGTGGTCATGAAGCATTGTGATGAATGTGGTCATGGATCATTGTGATGACAAGTGTCGTGGAGCATTGTGATGACAGGTGTCATAGAGCATTGTGATGACACGGTTATGGAATATTGTGATGACCAGAATTCTGTAGCACTGTGATGAAAAGGGAATGGAGCATTGTGATTACAGGTGTCATGGAGCATTGCGATGACAATTGTTCTAGAACATTGTGAAGACAGGGATCATGGAGCATAGTGATGAAAGGGGCCATGGAGCATTGTGATGACAGGCGTCATGGGACAATGTGTTGACAGTGTCATGGAGCATTGTTAGAAAGGGAACATGGAGCAATTTGATTTCAGGGGCCATGAAAAATTGTGAATACATAGGCCATGGAGTATTCAGATGAATGTGGTCAAGGATCATTGTGACGACAAGTGTCCTGGAATATTGTGATGACACGGTTCATGGAGCATTGCGATGACAAGGGCCATGGCGAAATGTGAAGACAGGTGTCATGGGGCATTGTGATGACACGGCCATGGAACATTATGATGACAAGAATTCTGGAGCATTGTGATAAATAGGGCATGGACCATTGTGATTAGAGGGGCCAAGGAGCATTCTGATGACAACGGCATGGAGCATTGTGATGACAAGGTTCATCGAGCATTGTGATGACAGTGGTCATGAAGCATTGTGATGAATGTGGTCATGGATCATTGTGATGACAAGTGTCGTGGAGCATTGTGATGACAGGGGTCATAGAACATTGTGATGACACGGTTATGGAATATTGTGATGACCAGAATTCTGTAGCACTGTGACGAAAAGGGAATGGAGCATTGTGATTACAGGGGTCATGGAGCATTGTGATGACAATTGTTCTAGAACATTGTGATGACAGGGATCATGGAGCATAGTGATGAAATGGGCCATGAAGCATTTTGATGACAGGCGTCATGGGGCATTGTGATGACACGGCCATGGAACATTATGATGACAAGAATTCTGGAGCATTGTGATAAAACGGGCATGGACCATTGTGATTAGAGAGGCCAATGAGCATTCTGATGACAACGGCATGGAGCATTGTGATGACAAGGGTCATCGAGCATTGCGATGACAGTGGTCATGAAGCATTGTGATGAATGTGGTCATGGATCATTGTGATGACAAGTGTCGTGGAGCATTGTGATGACAGGGGTCATAGAGCATTGTGATGACACGGTTATGGAATATTGTGATGACAAGAAATCTGTAGCACAGTGATGAAAATGGAATGGAGCATTGTGATTACAGGGGTCATGGAACATTGTGATGACAATTGTTCTAGAATATTGTGAAGACAGGGATCATGGAGCATAATGATGAAAGGGGCCATGGAGCATTGTGATGACAGGCGTCATGGGACAATGTGTTGACAGTGTCATGGATCATTGTTAGAAAGGGAACATGGAGCAATTTGATTTCAGGGGCCATGAAAAATTGTGAATACATAGACCATGGAGTATTCAGATGAATGTGGTCAAGGATCATTGTGACGACAAGTGTCCTGGAATATTGTGATGACACGGTTCATGGAGCATTGCGATGACAAGGGCCATGGCGAAATGTGAAGACAGGTGTCATGGGGCATTGTGATGACACGGCCATGGAACATTATGATGACAAGAATTCTGGAGCATTGTGATAAAAAGGGCATGGACCATTGTGATTAGAGGGGCCAAGGAGCATTCTGATGACAACGGCATGGAGCATTGTGATGACAAGGGTCATCGAGCATTGTGATGACAGTGGTCATGAAGCATTGTGATTAATGTGGTCATGTATCATTGTGATGACAAGTGTCGTGGAGCATTGTGATGACAGGTGTCATAGAGCATTTTGATGACACGGTTATGGAATATTGTGATGACCAGAATTCTGTAGCACTGTGATGAAAAGGGAATGGAGCATTGTGATTACAGGGGCCATGGAGCATTGTGATGACAATTGTTTAGAACATTGTGAAGACAGGGATCATGGAGCATAGTGATGAAAGGGGCCATGGAGCATTGTGATGACAGGCGTCATGGGACAATGTGTTGACAGTGGTCATGGAGCATTGTTAGAAAGTGAACATGGAGCAATTTGATTTCAGGGGCCATGAAAAATTGTGAATACATAGGCCATGGAGCATTCAGATGTATGTGGTCAAGGATCATTGTGACGACAAGTGTCCTGGAATATTGTGATGACACGGTTCATGGAGCATTGCAATGACAAGGGCCATGGCGAAATGTGAAGACAGGTGTCATGGGGCTTTGTGATGACAGTGGTCATCTAGAATTGTGAAGAAAGATATCATGGAGCACTGGGATGACAGGGGCCATGGAGCATTGTGATGACAGGGGTCATGGGGCATTGTGATGACATGGCCATGGAACATTATGATGACAAGAAGTCAGGAGCATTGTGATAAAAAGGGCATGGACCATTGTGATTAGAGGGGCCAAGGAGCATTCTGATGACAACGGCATGGAGCATTGTGATGACAAGTGTCATCGAGCATTGTGATGACAGTGGTCATGAAGCATTGTGATGAATGTGGTCATGGATCATTGTGATGACAAGTGTCGTGGAGCATTGTGATGACAGGGGTCATAGAGCATTGTGATGACACGGTTATGGAATATTGTGATGACCAGAAATCTGTAGCACAGTGATGAAAATGGAATGGAGCATTGTGATTACAGGGGTCATGGAGCATTGTGATGACAATGGTTCTAGAATATTGTGAAGACAGGGATCATGGAGCATAGTGATGAAAGGGGCCATGGAGCATTGTGAAGACAGGCGTCATGGGACAATGTGTTGACAGTGGTCATGGAGCCTTGTTAGAAAGGGAACATGGAGCAATTTGATTTCAGGGGCCATGAAAAATTGTGAATACAAAAGCCATGGAGCATTCAGATGTATGTGGTCAAGGATCATTGTGACGACAAGTGTCCTGGAATATTGTGATGACACGGTTCATGGAGCATTGCGATGACAAGGGCCATTGCGAAATGTGAAGACAGGTGTCATGGGACTTTGTGATGACAGTGGTCATCTAGAATTGTGAAGAAAGATATCATGGAGCACTGGGATGACAGGGGCCATGGAGCATTGTGATGACAGGGGTCATGGGGCATTGTGATGACATGGCCATGGAACATTATGATGACAAGAAGTCAGGAGCATTGTGATAAAAAGGGCATGGAGCATTGTGATTAGAGGGGCCAAGGAGCATTCTGATGACAACGTCATGGATCATTGTGATGACAAGGGTCATCGAGCATTGTGATGACAGTGGTCATGAAGCATTGTGATGAATGTGGTCATGGATGATTGTGATGACAAGTGTCGTGGAGCATTGTGATGACAGGGGTCATAGAGCGTTGTGATGACACGGTTATGGAATATTGTGATGACAAGAAATCTGTAGCATAGTGATGAAAATGGAATGGAGCATTGTGATTACAGGGGTCATGGAACATTGTGATGACAATTGTTCTAGAATATTGTGAAGACAGGGATCATGGAGCATAGTGATGAAAGGGGCCATGGAGCATTGTGAAGACAGGCGTCATGGGACAATGTGTTGACAGTGGTCATGGAGCCTTGTTAGAAAGGGAACATGGAGCAATTTGATTTCAGGGGCCATGAAAAATTGTGAATACACAGGCCATGGAGTATTCAGATGAATGTGGTCAAGGATCATTGTGACGAAAAGTGTCCTGGAATATTGTGATGACACGGTTCATGGAGCATTGCGATGACAAGGGCCATGGCGAAATGTGAAGACAGGTGTCATGGGGCATTGTGGTGACAGTGGTCATCTAGAATTGTGAAGAAAGATATCATGGAGCACTGGGATGACAGGGGCCATGGTGCATTGTGATGACAGGGGTCATGGGGCATTGTGATGACACGGCCATGGAACATTATGATGACAAGAATTCTGGAGCATTGTGATAAATAGGGCATGGACCATTGTGATTAGAGGGGCCAAGGAGCATTCTGATGACAACGGCATGGAGCATTGTGATGACAAGGGTCATCGAGCATTGCGATGACAGTGGTCATGAAGCATTGTGATGAATGTGGTCATGGATCATTGTGATGACAAGTGTCGTGGAGCATTGTGATGACAGGGGTCATAGAGCATTGTGATGACACGGTTATGGAATATTGTGATGACAAGAAATCTGTAGCACAGTGATGAAAATGGAATGGAGCATTGTGATTACAGGGGTCATGGAACATTGTGATGACAATTGTTCTAGAATATTGTGAAGACAGGGATCATGGAGCATAATGATGAAAGGGGCCATGGAGCATTGTGATGACAGGCGTCATGGGACAATGTGTTGACAGTGTCATGGATCATTGTTAGAAAGGGAACATGGAGCAATTTGATTTCAGGGGCCATGAAAAATTGTGAATACATAGACCATGGAGTATTCAGATGAATGTGGTCAAGGATCATTGTGACGACAAGTGTCCTGGAATATTGTGATGACACGGTTCATGGAGCATTGCGATGACAAGGGCCATGGCGAAATGTGAAGACAGGTGTCATGGGGCATTGTGATGACACGGCCATGGAACATTATGATGACAAGAATTCTGGAGCATTGTGATAAAAAGGGCATGGACCATTGTGATTAGAGGGGCCAAGGAGCATTCTGATGACAACGGCATGGAGCATTGTGATGACAAGGGTCATCGAGCATTGTGATGACAGTGGTCATGAAGCATTGTGATTAATGTGGTCATGTATCATTGTGATGACAAGTGTCGTGGAGCATTGTGATGACAGGTGTCATAGAGCATTTTGATGACACGGTTATGGAATATTGTGATGACCAGAATTCTGTAGCACTGTGATGAAAAGGGAATGGAGCATTGTGATTACAGGGGCCATGGAGCATTGTGATGACAATTGTTTAGAACATTGTGAAGACAGGGATCATGGAGCATAGTGATGAAAGGGGCCATGGAGCATTGTGATGACAGGCGTCATGGGACAATGTGTTGACAGTGGTCATGGAGCATTGTTAGAAAGGGAACATGGAGCAATTTGATTTCAGGGGCCATGAAAAATTGTGAATACATAGGCCATGGAGCATTCAGATGTATGTGGTCAAGGATCATTGTGACGACAAGTGTCCTGGAATATTGTGATGACACGGTTCATGGAGCATTGCAATGACAAGGGCCATGGCGAAATGTGAAGACAGGTGTCATGGGGCTTTGTGATGACAGTGGTCATCTAGAATTGTGAAGAAAGATATCATGGAGCACTGGGATGACAGGGGCCATGGAGCATTGTGATGACAGGGGTCATGGGGCATTGTGATGACATGGCCATGGAACATTATGATGACAAGAAGTCAGGAGCATTGTGATAAAAAGGGCATGGACCATTGTGATTAGAGGGGCCAAGGAGCATTCTGATGACAACGGCATGGAGCATTGTGATGACAAGGGTCATCGAGCATTGTGATGACAGTGGTCATGAAGCATTGTGATGAATGTGGTCATGGATCATTGTGATGACAAGTGTCGTGGAGCATTGTGATGACAGGGGTCATAGAGCATTGTGATGACACGGTTATGGAATATTGTGATGACCAGAAATCTGTAGCACAGTGATGAAAATGGAATGGAGCATTGTGATTACAGGGGTCATGGAGCATTGTGATGACAATGGTTCTAGAATATTGTGAAGACAGGGATCATGGAGCATAGTGATGAAAGGGGCCATGGAGCATTGTGAAGACAGGCGTCATGGGACAATGTGTTGACAGTGGTCATGGAGCCTTGTTAGAAAGGGAACATGGAGCAATTTGATTTCAGGGGCCATGAAAAATTGTGAATACAAAAGCCATGGAGCATTCAGATGTATGTGGTCAAGGATCATTGTGACGACAAGTGTCCTGGAATATTGTGATGACACGGTTCATGGAGCATTGCGATGACAAGGGCCATTGCGAAATGTGAAGACAGGTGTCATGGGACTTTGTGATGACAGTGGTCATCTAGAATTGTGAAGAAAGATATCATGGAGCACTGGGATGACAGGGGCCATGGAGCATTGTGATGACAGGGGTCATGGGGCATTGTGATGACATGGCCATGGAACATTATGATGACAAGAAGTCAGGAGCATTGTGATAAAAAGGGCATGGAGCATTGTGATTAGAGGGGCCAAGGAGCATTCTGATGACAACGTCATGGATCATTGTGATGACAATGGTCATCGAGCATTGTGATGACAGTGGTCATGAAGCATTGTGATGAATGTGGTCATGGATGATTGTGATGACAAGTGTCGTGGAGCATTGTGATGACAGGGGTCATAGAGCGTTGTGATGACACGGTTATGGAATATTGTGATGACAAGAAATCTGTAGCATAGTGATGAAAATGGAATGGAGCATTGTGATTACAGGGGTCATGGAACATTGTGATGACAATTGTTCTAGAATATTGTGAAGACAGGGATCATGGAGCATAGTGATGAAAGGGGCCATGGAGCATTGTGAAGACAGGCGTCATGGGACAATGTGTTGACAGTGGTCATGGAGCCTTGTTAGAAAGGGAACATGGAGCAATTTGATTTCAGGGGCCATGAAAAATTGTGAATACACAGGCCATGGAGTATTCAGATGAATGTGGTCAAGGATCATTGTGACGACAAGTGTCCTGGAATATTGTGATGACACGGTTCATGGAGCATTGCGATGACAAGGGCCATGGCGAAATGTGAAGACAGGTGTCATGGGGCATTGTGGTGACAGTGGTCATCTAGAATTGTGAAGAAAGATATCATGGAGCACTGGGATGACAGGGGCCATGCTGCATTGTGATGACAGGGGTCATGGGGCATTGTGATGACACGGCCATGGAACATTATGATGACAAGAATTCTGGAGCATTGTGATAAATAGGGCATGGACCATTGTGATTAGAGGGGCCAAGGAGCATTCTGATGACAACGGCATGGAGCATTGTGATGACAAGGGTCATCGAGCATTGTGATGACAGTGGTCATGAAGCATTGTGATGAATGTGGTCATGGATCATTGTGATGACAAGTGTCGTGGAGCATTGTGATGACAGGGGTCATAGAGCATTTTGATGACACGGTTATGGAATATTGTGATGACCAGAATTCTGTAGCACTGTGATGAAAAGGGAATGGAGCATTGTGATTACAGGGGTCATGGAGCATTGCGATGACAATTGTTCTAGAACATTGTGAAGACAGGGATCATGGAGCATAGTGATGAAAGGGGCCATGGAGCATTGTGACGACAGGCGTCATGGGACAATGTGTTGACAGTGTCATGGAGCATTGTTAGAAAGGGAACATGGAGCAATTTGATTTCAGGGGCCATGAAAAATTGTGAATACATAGACCATGGAGTATTCAGATGAATGTGGTCAAAGATCATTGTGACGACAAGTGTCCTGGAATATTGTGATGACACGGTTCATGGAGCATTGCGATGACAAGGGCCATGGCGAAATGTGAAGACAGGTGTCATGGGGCATTGTGATGTCACGGCCATGGAACATTATGATGACAAGAATTCTGGAGCATTGTGATAAATAGGGCATGGACCATTGTGATTAGAGGGGCCAAGGAGCATTCTGATGACAACGGCATGGAGCATTGTGATGACAAGGGTCATCGAGCATTGTGATGACAGTGGTCATGAAGCATTGTGATGAATGTGGTCATGGATCATTGTGATGACAAGTGTCGTGGAGCATTGTGATGACAGGGGTCATAGAGCATTGTGATGACACGGTTATGGAATATTGTGATGACCAGAATTCTGTAGCACTGTGATGAAAAGGGAATGGAGCATTGTGATTACAGGGGTCATGGAGCATTGTGATGAAAATTGTTCTAGAACATTGTGATGACAGGGATCATGGAGCATAGTGATGAAATGGGCCATGAAGCATTTTGATGACAGGTGTCATGGGGCATTGTGATGACACGGCTATGGAACATTATGATGACAAGAATTCTGGAGCATTGTGATAAAACGGGCATGGACCATTGTGATTAGAGGGGCCAAGGAGCATTCTGATGACAACGGCATGGAGCATTGTGATGACAAGGGTCATCGAGCATTGTGATGACAGTGGTCATGAAGCATTGTGATTAATGTGGTCATGCATCATTGTGATGACAAGTGTCGTGGAGCATTGTGATGACAGGGGTCATAGAGCATTTTGATGACACGGTTATGGAATATTGTGATGACCAGAATTCTGTAGCACTGTGATGAAAAGGGAATGGAGCATTGTGATTACAGGGGCCATGGAGCATTGTGATGACAATTGTTTAGAACATTGTGAAGACAGGGATCATGGAGCATAGTGATGAAAGGGGCCATGGAGCATTGTGATGACAGGCGTCATGGGACAATGTGTTGACAGTGGTCATGGAGCATTGTTAGAAAGGGAACATGGAGCAATTTGATTTCAGGGGCCATGAGAAATTGTGAATACATAGGCCATGGAGCATTCAGATGTATGTGGTCAAGGATCATTGTGACGACAAGTGTCCTGGAATATTGTGATGACACGGTTCATGGAGCATTGCAATGACAAGGGCCATGGCGAAATGTGAAGACAGGTGTCCTGGGGCTTTGTGATGACAGTGGTCATCTAGAATTGTGAAGAATGATATCATTGAGCAGTGGGATGACAGGGGCCATGGAGCATTGTGATGACAGGGGTCATGGGGCATTGTGATGACATGGCCATGGAACATTATGATGACAAGAAGTCAGGAGCATTGTGATAAAAAGGTCATGGACCATTGTGATTAGAGGGGCCAAGGAGCATTCTGATGACAACGGAATGGAGCATTGTGATGACAAGGGTCATCGAGCATTGTGATGACAGTGGTCATGAAGCATTGTGATGAATGTGGTCATGGATCATTGTGATGACAAGTGTCGTGGAGCATTGTGATGACAGGGGTCATAGAGCATTGTGATGACACGGTTATGGAATATTGTGAAGACCAGAAATCTGTAGCACAGTGATGAAAATGGAATGGAGCATTGTGATTACAGGGGTCATGGAGCATTGTGATGACAATTGTTCTAGAATATTGTGAAGACAGGGATCATGGAGCATAGTGATGAAAGGGGCCATGGAGCATTGTGAAGACAGGCGTCATGGGGCATTGAGATGACACGGCCATGGAACATTATGATGAGAAGAATTCTGGAGCATTGTGATAAAACGGGCATGGACCATTGTGATTAGAGGGGCCAAGGAGCATTCTGATGACAACGGCATGGAGCATTGTGATGACAAGGGTCATCGAGCATTGTGATGACAGTGGTCATGAAGCATTGTGATGAATGTGGTCATGCATCATTGTGATGACAAGTGTCGTGGAGCATTGTGATGACAGGGGTCATAGAGCATTTTGATGACACGGTTATGGAATATTGTGATGACCAGAATTCTGTAGCACTGTGATGAAAAGGGAATGGAGCATTGTGATTACAGGGGCCATGGAGCATTGTGATGACAATTGTTTAGAACATTGTGAAGACAGGGATCATGGAGCATAGTGATGAAAGGGGCCATGGAGCATTGTGATGACAGGCGTCATGGGACAATGTGTTGACAGTGGTCATGGAGCATTGTTAGAAAGTGAACATGAAGCAATTTGATTTCAGGGGCCATGAAAAATTGTGAATACATAGGCCATGGAGCATTCAGATGTATGTGGTCAAGGATCATTGTGACGACAAGTGTCCTGGAATATTGTGATGACACGGTTCATGGAGCATTGCGATGACAAGGGCCATTGCGAAATGTGAAGACAGGTGTCATGGGACTTTGTGATGACAGTGGTCATCTAGAATTGTGAAGAAAGATATCATGGAGCACTGGGATGACAGGGGCCATGGAGCATTGTGATGACAGTGGTCATGGGGCATTGTGATGACATGGCCATGGAACATTATGATGACAAGAAGTCAGGAGCATTGTGATAAAAAGGGCATGGACCATTGTGATTAGAGGGGCCAAGGAGCATTCTGATGACAACGGCATGGAGCATTGTGATGACAAGGGTCATCGAGCATTGTGATGACAGTGGTCATGAAGCATTGTGATGAATGTGGTCATGGATCATTGTGATGACAAGTGTCGTGGAGCATTGTGATGACAGGGGTCATAGAGCATTGTGATGACACGGTTATGGAATATTGTGATGACCAGAAATCTGTAGCACAGTGATGAAAATGGAATGGAGCATTGTGATTACAGGGGTCATGGAGCATTGTGATGAAAATTGTTCTAGAATATTGTGAAGACAGGGATCATGGAGCATAGTGATGAAAGGGGCCATGGAGCATTGTGAAGACAGGCGTCATGGGACAATGTGTTGACAGTGGTCATGGAGCCTTGTTAGAAAGGGAACATGGAGCAATTTGATTTCAGGGGCCATGAAAAATTGTGAATACACAGTCCATGGAGTATTCAGATGAATGTGGTCAAGGATCATTGTGACAAAAAGTGTCCTGGAATATTGTGATGACACGGTTCATGGAGCATTGCGATGACAAGGGCCATGGCGAGATGTGAAGACAGGTGTCATGGGGCATTGTGGTGACAGTGGTCATCTAGAATTGTGAAGAAAGATATCATGGAGCACTGGGATGACAGGGGCCATGGAGCATTGTGATGACAGGGGTCATGGGGCATTGTGATGACACGGCCATGGAACATTATGATGACAAGAATTCTGGAGCATTGTGATAAAAAGGGCATGGACCATTGTGATTAGAGGGGCCAAGGAGCATTCTGATGACAACGGCATGGAGCATTGTGATGACAAGGGTCATCGAGCATTGTGATGACAGTGGTCATGAAGCATTGTGATGAATGTGGTCATGGATCATTGTGATGACAAGTGTCGTGGAGCATTGTGATGACAGGTGTCATAGAGCATTGTGATGACACGGTTATGGAATATTGTGATGACCAGAATTCTGTAGCACTGTGATGAAAAGGGAATGGAGCATTGTGATTACAGGTGTCATGGAGCATTGCGATGACAATTGTTCTAGAACATTGTGAAGACAGGGATCATGGAGCATAGTGATGAAAGGGGCCATGGAGCATTGTGATGACAGGCGTCATGGGACAATGTGTTGACAGTGTCATGGAGCATTGTTAGAAAGGGAACATGGAGCAATTTGATTTCAGGGGCCATGAAAAATTGTGAATACATAGGCCATGGAGTATTCAGATGAATGTGGTCAAGGATCATTGTGACGACAAGTGTCCTGGAATATTGTGATGACACGGTTCATGGAGCATTGCGATGACAAGGGCCATGGCGAAATGTGAAGACAGGTGTCATGGGGCATTGTGATGACACGGCCATGGAACATTATGATGACAAGAATTCTGGAGCATTGTGATAAATAGGGCATGGACCATTGTGATTAGAGGGGCCAAGGAGCATTCTGATGACAACGGCATGGAGCATTGTGATGACAAGGTTCATCGAGCATTGTGATGACAGTGGTCATGAAGCATTGTGATGAATGTGGTCATGGATCATTGTGATGACAAGTGTCGTGGAGCATTGTGATGACAGGGGTCATAGAACATTGTGATGACACGGTTATGGAATATTGTGATGACCAGAATTCTGTAGCACTGTGACGAAAAGGGAATGGAGCATTGTGATTACAGGGGTCATGGAGCATTGTGATGACAATTGTTCTAGAACATTGTGATGACAGGGATCATGGAGCATAGTGATGAAATGGGCCATGAAGCATTTTGATGACAGGCGTCATGGGGCATTGTGATGACACGGCCATGGAACATTATGATGACAAGAATTCTGGAGCATTGTGATAAAACGGGCATGGACCATTGTGATTAGAGAGGCCAATGAGCATTCTGATGACAACGGCATGGAGCATTGTGATGACAAGGGTCATCGAGCATTGCGATGACAGTGGTCATGAAGCATTGTGATGAATGTGGTCATGGATCATTGTGATGACAAGTGTCGTGGAGCATTGTGATGACAGGGGTCATAGAGCATTGTGATGACACGGTTATGGAATATTGTGATGACAAGAAATCTGTAGCACAGTGATGAAAATGGAATGGAGCATTGTGATTACAGGGGTCATGGAACATTGTGATGACAATTGTTCTAGAATATTGTGAAGACAGGGATCATGGAGCATAATGATGAAAGGGGCCATGGAGCATTGTGATGACAGGCGTCATGGGACAATGTGTTGACAGTGTCATGGATCATTGTTAGAAAGGGAACATGGAGCAATTTGATTTCAGGGGCCATGAAAAATTGTGAATACATAGACCATGGAGTATTCAGATGAATGTGGTCAAGGATCATTGTGACGACAAGTGTCCTGGAATATTGTGATGACACGGTTCATGGAGCATTGCGATGACAAGGGCCATGGCGAAATGTGAAGACAGGTGTCATGGGGCATTGTGATGACACGGCCATGGAACATTATGATGACAAGAATTCTGGAGCATTGTGATAAAAAGGGCATGGACCATTGTGATTAGAGGGGCCAAGGAGCATTCTGATGACAACGGCATGGAGCATTGTGATGACAAGGGTCATCGAGCATTGTGATGACAGTGGTCATGAAGCATTGTGATTAATGTGGTCATGTATCATTGTGATGACAAGTGTCGTGGAGCATTGTGATGACAGGTGTCATAGAGCATTTTGATGACACGGTTATGGAATATTGTGATGACCAGAATTCTGTAGCACTGTGATGAAAAGGGAATGGAGCATTGTGATTACAGGGGCCATGGAGCATTGTGATGACAATTGTTTAGAACATTGTGAAGACAGGGATCATGGAGCATAGTGATGAAAGGGGCCATGGAGCATTGTGATGACAGGCGTCATGGGACAATGTGTTGACAGTGGTCATGGAGCATTGTTAGAAAGTGAACATGGAGCAATTTGATTTCAGGGGCCATGAAAAATTGTGAATACATAGGCCATGGAGCATTCAGATGTATGTGGTCAAGGATCATTGTGACGACAAGTGTCCTGGAATATTGTGATGACACGGTTCATGGAGCATTGCAATGACAAGGGCCATGGCGAAATGTGAAGACAGGTGTCATGGGGCTTTGTGATGACAGTGGTCATCTAGAATTGTGAAGAAAGATATCATGGAGCACTGGGATGACAGGGGCCATGGAGCATTGTGATGACAGGGGTCATGGGGCATTGTGATGACATGGCCATGGAACATTATGATGACAAGAAGTCAGGAGCATTGTGATAAAAAGGGCATGGACCATTGTGATTAGAGGGGCCAAGGAGCATTCTGATGACAACGGCATGGAGCATTGTGATGACAAGTGTCATCGAGCATTGTGATGACAGTGGTCATGAAGCATTGTGATGAATGTGGTCATGGATCATTGTGATGACAAGTGTCGTGGAGCATTGTGATGACAGGGGTCATAGAGCATTGTGATGACACGGTTATGGAATATTGTGATGACCAGAAATCTGTAGCACAGTGATGAAAATGGAATGGAGCATTGTGATTACAGGGGTCATGGAGCATTGTGATGACAATGGTTCTAGAATATTGTGAAGACAGGGATCATGGAGCATAGTGATGAAAGGGGCCATGGAGCATTGTGAAGACAGGCGTCATGGGACAATGTGTTGACAGTGGTCATGGAGCCTTGTTAGAAAGGGAACATGGAGCAATTTGATTTCAGGGGCCATGAAAAATTGTGAATACAAAAGCCATGGAGCATTCAGATGTATGTGGTCAAGGATCATTGTGACGACAAGTGTCCTGGAATATTGTGATGACACGGTTCATGGAGCATTGCGATGACAAGGGCCATTGCGAAATGTGAAGACAGGTGTCATGGGACTTTGTGATGACAGTGGTCATCTAGAATTGTGAAGAAAGATATCATGGAGCACTGGGATGACAGGGGCCATGGAGCATTGTGATGACAGGGGTCATGGGGCATTGTGATGACATGGCCATGGAACATTATGATGACAAGAAGTCAGGAGCATTGTGATAAAAAGGGCATGGAGCATTGTGATTAGAGGGGCCAAGGAGCATTCTGATGACAACGTCATGGATCATTGTGATGACAAGGGTCATCGAGCATTGTGATGACAGTGGTCATGAAGCATTGTGATGAATGTGGTCATGGATGATTGTGATGACAAGTGTCGTGGAGCATTGTGATGACAGGGGTCATAGAGCGTTGTGATGACACGGTTATGGAATATTGTGATGACAAGAAATCTGTAGCATAGTGATGAAAATGGAATGGAGCATTGTGATTACAGGGGTCATGGAACATTGTGATGACAATTGTTCTAGAATATTGTGAAGACAGGGATCATGGAGCATAGTGATGAAAGGGGCCATGGAGCATTGTGAAGACAGGCGTCATGGGACAATGTGTTGACAGTGGTCATGGAGCCTTGTTAGAAAGGGAACATGGAGCAATTTGATTTCAGGGGCCATGAAAAATTGTGAATACACAGGCCATGGAGTATTCAGATGAATGTGGTCAAGGATCATTGTGACGAAAAGTGTCCTGGAATATTGTGATGACATGGTTAATGGAGCATTGCGATGACAAGGGCCATGGCGAAATGTGAAGACAGGTGTCATGGGGCATTGTGGTGACAGTGGTCATCTAGAATTGTGAAGAAAGATATCATGGAGCACTGGGATGACAGGGGCCATGGTGCATTGTGATGACAGGGGTCATGGGGCATTGTGATGACACGGCCATGGAACATTATGATGACAAGAATTCTGGAGCATTGTGATAAATAGGGCATGGACCATTGTGATTAGAGGGGCCAAGGAGCATTCTGATGACAACGGCATGGAGCATTGTGATGACAAGGGTCATCGAGCATTGCGATGACAGTGGTCATGAAGCATTGTGATGAATGTGGTCATGGATCATTGTGATGACAAGTGTCGTGGAGCATTGTGATGACAGGGGTCATAGAGCATTGTGATGACACGGTTATGGAATATTGTGATGACAAGAAATCTGTAGCACAGTGATGAAAATGGAATGGAGCATTGTGATTACAGGGGTCATGGAACATTGTGATGACAATTGTTCTAGAATATTGTGAAGACAGGGATCATGGAGCATAATGATGAAAGGGGCCATGGAGCATTGTGATGACAGGCGTCATGGGACAATGTGTTGACAGTGTCATGGATCATTGTTAGAAAGGGAACATGGAGCAATTTGATTTCAGGGGCCATGAAAAATTGTGAATACATAGACCATGGAGTATTCAGATGAATGTGGTCAAGGATCATTGTGACGACAAGTGTCCTGGAATATTGTGATGACACGGTTCATGGAGCATTGCGATGACAAGGGCCATGGCGAAATGTGAAGACAGGTGTCATGGGGCATTGTGATGACACGGCCATGGAACATTATGATGACAAGAATTCTGGAGCATTGTGATAAAAAGGGCATGGACCATTGTGATTAGAGGGGCCAAGGAGCATTCTGATGACAACGGCATGGAGCATTGTGATGACAAGGGTCATCGAGCATTGTGATGACAGTGGTCATGAAGCATTGTGATTAATGTGGTCATGTATCATTGTGATGACAAGTGTCGTGGAGCATTGTGATGACAGGTGTCATAGAGCATTTTGATGACACGGTTATGGAATATTGTGATGACCAGAATTCTGTAGCACTGTGATGAAAAGGGAATGGAGCATTGTGATTACAGGGGCCATGGAGCATTGTGATGACAATTGTTTAGAACATTGTGAAGACAGGGATCATGGAGCATAGTGATGAAAGGGGCCATGGAGCATTGTGATGACAGGCGTCATGGGACAATATGTTGACAGTGGTCATGGAGCATTGTTAGAAAGGGAACATGGAGCAATTTGATTTCAGGGGCCATGAAAAATTGTGAATACATAGGCCATGGAGCATTCAGATGTATGTGGTCAAGGATCATTGTGACGACAAGTGTCCTGGAATATTGTGATGACACGGTTCATGGAGCATTGCAATGACAAGGGCCATGGCGAAATGTGAAGACAGGTGTCATGGGGCTTTGTGATGACAGTGGTCATCTAGAATTGTGAAGAAAGATATCATGGAGCACTGGGATGACAGGGGCCATGGAGCATTGTGATGACAGGGGTCATGGGGCATTGTGATGACATGGCCATGGAACATTATGATGACAAGAAGTCAGGAGCATTGTGATAAAAAGGGCATGGACCATTGTGATTAGAGGGGCCAAGGAGCATTCTGATGACAACGGCATGGAGCATTGTGATGACAAGGGTCATCGAGCATTGTGATGACAGTGGTCATGAAGCATTGTGATGAATGTGGTCATGGATCATTGTGATGACAAGTGTCGTGGAGCATTGTGATGACAGGGGTCATAGAGCATTGTGATGACACGGTTATGGAATATTGTGATGACCAGAAATCTGTAGCACAGTGATGAAAATGGAATGGAGCATTGTGATTACAGGGGTCATGGAGCATTGTGATGACAATGGTTCTAGAATATTGTGAAGACAGGGATCATGGAGCATAGTGATGAAAGGGGCCATGGAGCATTGTGAAGACAGGCGTCATGGGACAATGTGTTGACAGTGGTCATGGAGCCTTGTTAGAAAGGGAACATGGAGCAATTTGATTTCAGGGGCCATGAAAAATTGTGAATACAAAAGCCATGGAGCATTCAGATGTATGTGGTCAAGGATCATTGTGACGACAAGTGTCCTGGAATATTGTGATGACACGGTTCATGGAGCATTGCGATGACAAGGGCCATTGCGAAATGTGAAGACAGGTGTCATGGGACTTTGTGATGACAGTGGTCATCTAGAATTGTGAAGAAAGATATCATGGAGCACTGGGATGACAGGGGCCATGGAGCATTGTGATGACAGGGGTCATGGGGCATTGTGATGACATGGCCATGGAACATTATGATGACAAGAAGTCAGGAGCATTGTGATAAAAAGGGCATGGAGCATTGTGATTAGAGGGGCCAAGGAGCATTCTGATGACAACGTCATGGATCATTGTGATGACAATGGTCATCGAGCATTGTGATGACAGTGGTCATGAAGCATTGTGATGAATGTGGTCATGGATGATTGTGATGACAAGTGTCGTGGAGCATTGTGATGACAGGGGTCATAGAGCGTTGTGATGACACGGTTATGGAATATTGTGATGACAAGAAATCTGTAGCATAGTGATGAAAATGGAATGGAGCATTGTGATTACAGGGGTCATGGAACATTGTGATGACAATTGTTCTAGAATATTGTGAAGACAGGGATCATGGAGCATAGTGATGAAAGGGGCCATGGAGCATTGTGAAGACAGGCGTCATGGGACAATGTGTTGACAGTGGTCATGGAGCCTTGTTAGAAAGGGAACATGGAGCAATTTGATTTCAGGGGCCATGAAAAATTGTGAATACACAGGCCATGGAGTATTCAGATGAATGTGGTCAAGGATCATTGTGACGACAAGTGTCCTGGAATATTGTGATGACACGGTTCATGGAGCATTGCGATGACAAGGGCCATGGCGAAATGTGAAGACAGGTGTCATGGGGCATTGTGGTGACAGTGGTCATCTAGAATTGTGAAGAAAGATATCATGGAGCACTGGGATGACAGGGGCCATGCTGCATTGTGATGACAGGGGTCATGGGGCATTGTGATGACACGGCCATGGAACATTATGATGACAAGAATTCTGGAGCATTGTGATAAATAGGGCATGGACCATTGTGATTAGAGGGGCCAAGGAGCATTCTGATGACAACGGCATGGAGCATTGTGATGACAAGGGTCATCGAGCATTGTGATGACAGTGGTCATGAAGCATTGTGATGAATGTGGTCATGGATCATTGTGATGACAAGTGTCGTGGAGCATTGTGATGACAGGGGTCATAGAGCATTTTGATGACACGGTTATGGAATATTGTGATGACCAGAATTCTGTAGCACTGTGATGAAAAGGGAATGGAGCATTGTGATTACAGGGGTCATGGAGCATTGCGATGACAATTGTTCTAGAACATTGTGAAGACAGGGATCATGGAGCATAGTGATGAAAGGGGCCATGGAGCATTGTGACGACAGGCGTCATGGGACAATGTGTTGACAGTGTCATGGAGCATTGTTAGAAAGGGAACATGGAGCAATTTGATTTCAGGGGCCATGAAAAATTGTGAATACATAGACCATGGAGTATTCAGATGAATGTGGTCAAAGATCATTGTGACGACAAGTGTCCTGGAATATTGTGATGACACGGTTCATGGAGCATTGCGATGACAAGGGCCATGGCGAAATGTGAAGACAGGTGTCATGGGGCATTGTGATGTCACGGCCATGGAACATTATGATGACAAGAATTCTGGAGCATTGTGATAAATAGGGCATGGACCATTGTGATTAGAGGGGCCAAGGAGCATTCTGATGACAACGGCATGGAGCATTGTGATGACAAGGGTCATCGAGCATTGTGATGACAGTGGTCATGAAGCATTGTGATGAATGTGGTCATGGATCATTGTGATGACAAGTGTCGTGGAGCATTGTGATGACAGGGGTCATAGAGCATTGTGATGACACGGTTATGGAATATTGTGATGACCAGAATTCTGTAGCACTGTGATGAAAAGGGAATGGAGCATTGTGATTACAGGGGTCATGGAGCATTGTGATGAAAATTGTTCTAGAACATTGTGATGACAGGGATCATGGAGCATAGTGATGAAATGGGCCATGAAGCATTTTGATGACAGGTGTCATGGGGCATTGTGATGACACGGCTATGGAACATTATGATGACAAGAATTCTGGAGCATTGTGATAAAACGGGCATGGACCATTGTGATTAGAGGGGCCAAGGAGCATTCTGATGACAACGGCATGGAGCATTGTGATGACAAGGGTCATCGAGCATTGTGATGACAGTGGTCATGAAGCATTGTGATTAATGTGGTCATGCATCATTGTGATGACAAGTGTCGTGGAGCATTGTGATGACAGGGGTCATAGAGCATTTTGATGACACGGTTATGGAATATTGTGATGACCAGAATTCTGTAGCACTGTGATGAAAAGGGAATGGAGCATTGTGATTACAGGGGCCATGGAGCATTGTGATGACAATTGTTTAGAACATTGTGAAGACAGGGATCATGGAGCATAGTGATGAAAGGGGCCATGGAGCATTGTGATGACAGGCGTCATGGGACAATGTGTTGACAGTGGTCATGGAGCATTGTTAGAAAGGGAACATGGAGCAATTTGATTTCAGGGGCCATGAGAAATTGTGAATACATAGGCCATGGAGCATTCAGATGTATGTGGTCAAGGATCATTGTGACGACAAGTGTCCTGGAATATTGTGATGACACGGTTCATGGAGCATTGCAATGACAAGGGCCATGGCGAAATGTGAAGACAGGTGTCCTGGGGCTTTGTGATGACAGTGGTCATCTAGAATTGTGAAGAATGATATCATTGAGCAGTGGGATGACAGGGGCCATGGAGCATTGTGATGACAGGGGTCATGGGGCATTGTGATGACATGGCCATGGAACATTATGATGACAAGAAGTCAGGAGCATTGTGATAAAAAGGTCATGGACCATTGTGATTAGAGGGGCCAAGGAGCATTCTGATGACAACGGAATGGAGCATTGTGATGACAAGGGTCATCGAGCATTGTGATGACAGTGGTCATGAAGCATTGTGATGAATGTGGTCATGGATCATTGTGATGACAAGTGTCGTGGAGCATTGTGATGACAGGGGTCATAGAGCATTGTGATGACACGGTTATGGAATATTGTGATGACAAGAAATCTGTAGCACAGTGATGAAAATGGAATGGAGCATTGTGATTACAGGGGTCATGGAGCATTGTGATGACAATTGTTCTAGAATATTGTGAAGACAGGGATCATGGAGCATAGTGATGAAAGTGGCCATGGAGCATTGTGAAGACAGGCGTCATGGGACAATGTGTTGACAGTGGTCATGGAGCCTTGTTAGAAAGGGAACATGGAGCAATTTGATTTCAGGGGCCATGAAAAATTGTGAATACACAGGCCATGGAGTACTCAGATGAATGTGGTCAAGGATCATTGTGACAAAAAGTGTCCTGGAATATTGTGATGACACGTTTCATGGAGCATTGCGATGACAAGGGCCATGGCGAGATGTGAAGACAGGTGTCATGGGGAATTGTGGTGACAGTGGTCATCTAGAATTGTGAAGAAAGATATCATGGAGCACTGGGATGACAGGGGCCATGGAGCATTGTGATGACAGGGGTCATGGGGCATTGTGATGACACGGCCATGGAACATTATGATTACAATAATTCTGGAGCATTGTGATAAAAAGGGCATGGACCATTGTGATTAGAGGGGCCAAGGAGCATTCTGATGACAATGGCATGGAGCATTGTGATGACAAGGGTCATCGAGCATTGTGATGACAGTGGTCATGAAGCATTTTGATGAATGTGGTCATGGATCATTGTGATGA